>NC_080064.1:73649922-74859922 GCF_949987535.1 Balaenoptera acutorostrata | reverse complement strand
TTGTTCAAATATTTCCACATATTTATTGTTTATTTTCTCTTTATTTCCTGTAACTTCTCTTTACAATTTAACAGTTAGTATTTTTCTGACTTGTTTGTAAGAAGTCTATATATTAAGGATATCAACTATTTTCCTGTGCTTTATGGTAAAAACAGTTTCCCAGTTTATACCTTAATTTGATTTAATGCATGTATGTTTTGAAAACATTGATATATTTTCACAATATTGATTTTTTTATACTTTTATGAGTGTTTTTTAATTGAAGTATAGTTGATTTACATTGCTATATTAGTTTCAGGTGTAAAAAATAGTGATTCAATACTTTTATTGATTATTCTTCATTTGAACCTATTACAAAATAATGGCTATATTTCCCTGTGCTGTATAATATATCCTTGTTGCTTACCTATTTTATACATAGTAGTTTGTACCTCTTAATCCCATACCCCTGTCTTGCCCATCCCCAATTCCCTCTCCCCACTGAAAACCAAGTTTGTTTTCTGTATTTGTGAGTCTGTTGTTCTTTTGTTATATACATTCATTTGCTTTATTTTTTTGGAGTCCACATGTAAGTGATAACATACAGTATTTGTCTTTTTCTGTCTGACTTATTTCACTGAGCATAATACTCTCTAGAAACATCTACATTGTCGTAGGTGGCAGAATTTCATTATTTTTATGGCTGAGTATTATTCAATTGTATATATGTACCTCATCTTCTTTACCCATTGTTAATGAACACTTAGATTACTTCCTTACCTTGGCTGTTGTAAATAATGCTGCTATGAACATTGGGGTGCATGTATCTTTTCAAATTAGTGTTTTTGTTTTCTTCATATATATACCCAGAAGTGGAATTGCCAGATATATTGTAGATCTTTTTTTTGGAGGGGGGGATGTAAGATGTGGATTTATTTAGAGAGATACACATTCCGTCAGACAGACTTATAACTAGTAACTCACTAGTGGTTACTAGTGAGAAGAGGCAAGGGGGAGGGGCAAGGGGAAGGGGCAAGATAGGGGTAGGGGGTTAAGAGGTACAGCTAATATGTATAAAATAAATAAACTACAAGGATAATGTATAGCACAGGAAATACAGCCAATATTTTATAATAATTATAAATGAAGTATAAGCTATAAAAATGCTGAATTACTATGTTGTATACCTAAAACTAATATAATGTTGTAAATCAACTATACCGCCAAAAAATGTTGTCTTTCAGTGAGTTGTTTTTAAAATCCATAAATGTATTTCTGGGAACTTTGAGTGGAGGATTTGCACAGCAATTTTTAAAAGTCTGAATAAATATATGAACACATAAGTAACCTGGTGTATGATCTCGCTGCAGACCCAGGGAAAAGCATGGAAGCCACAGAAGAGCAGAAAAAAGTGATCTCCCTTCTCGGTAGAAGCTTCTCCTTGCTCTGGACCCAGCCATTCTTCATGCTCGATGATATGATTTCTACATTTCAGGGTTTCCCCTGCAGCAAAGCTTACACTCCCTTGTCATATTCTAGGTCTCAGCAACGGGTGAACAGAGATATTCACGAGAAACACGCATTTCTTTGCTACTGAATGTTGCCACTTTTAGACAGTGTTTTTTTCCCTCAGTTAAACTTAAAACATTGCTCTTGATCAGCGAAAGCTTCTTCCTCTCAGGGCTGCTTGCATCTGCCTTGGATGTGCATTTTAATGTTACTTCATGGTGAGGAGCATCGGAGGCATTTTCCTCCTTGTCCTAAATGATTTCCTAAGAGTTTTAAGATCATTGTGCTTTATGCATAGACTCTACATCTAATCTGGATATAAAAATTGCTATTATCTATGCATCATGACAACAAGAGGGGTTTTATAATTTGAGAGGGCTAGATTAGCTTAAGCTACTGAGATAGAAGATATTATGTATATTTGAGATACGACGTAGGGATCTAGTTGTTCAGTTTAAATTGGGTCAAAATGCCAGTGAAATATAAATGATGTTCATATGATATTTTAACATGCCATCTTTTTTCTCTTTTGAAGATGACATTGGCACACCATTGTAATCATGTCTGTCAACAAAATGACCTTGAACTCCATTAAAAAATGCAAATAACTTTGCCCATAGAATTTGATGCTAAGATAAACATGCAAACAAAGAATTTCAAGTTATTACTTCCTGTACCTCAGGATCAGTGATGCACTGATAAATGGTTCTCAAAAAATACATAAAACAAAACACGAAAACAATGCTGATTGAATTGTAATATTTGACGACTTTCATAATATAAATACTTCTGTTGTGGCCACTTTTGAGCTACCAACAGTTACTAGCTTACAAAATTCCTGAATACTTAACAGTTAGATCTGGTGAGCTGGCATGAGCTGCTTCCGGGGCACCACTATATTTATTTCTCTTTCATGCTCTCTTACCTCTGGGCCTTTGCACCTGCTGTTTTTTTTTCCCTGGAATGCTCCAGTGACCTCTCTCCTCACTTCACAAATTGGCTCTTCACTTAGCATCATTGGAATCCTTAAATGAATTAAACAGTGGTATAAAGCACTTGGAATGATGTCTGGCATACAGTGAACACTATTTAAGAGATGTTTATTAATATTATTTTCCTTCACTGACCACCTAAGACTGAATTAGGTGTTCTTCTGTGTGCCCAGCCTGCTGTGCTTCTCCTGTGGTACCTCCCTGACTCTGTTGTACTGGCTCCCTTTCCAGCCCTTGTTGGATCAACCTGCATAATAGACGGACTGGCTTTGTTTACTGTTACATCCCTGCCTAGCAGAGTGCCTGGAAAGTGGAAGACAATATGTATTTGTTAAATAATAACCTGATAGATCATTGAATCTGTTATGTACTACCAACTCGAATGAGGAATTAAGAAGGTCCATGTGAATGTCAAGAAATGGTTATAAGAAACAGGTAGAGGGGAAGATTTGGTGATAGCTAAAGAAACTATATTTTCTGAGGATGTCTAGACTCTTTTTTGTGCTGACAGAAAGGGTGTTCTTTGTTTGGACTAACCAAAGTGGAGAAAGTTTCAGTTAGGGTCTTCCAATGTTTGCATAGACAATCCCATTATCATGTGGGTGTGGGGACTTCTACACTGTGCCAACTGGTGACTTTCTCCAGCATTACAAGAACACTTGTAATCTCAGGGGCTCTCTCCCTATTTTTATTTTATTTTATTTATTATTATTATTTTTAACATCTTTATTGGAGTATAATTGCTTTACAAGGGTGTTAGTTTCTGCTGTATAGCAAAGTGAATCAGCTATACATATACATATATCCCCATATCCCCTCCCTCTTGTGCCTCCCTCCCACCCTCCCTATCCCACCCATCTAGGTGATCACAAAGCATTGAGCTGATCTCCCTGTGCTATGCAGCTGCTTCCCACTAGCTATCTGTTTTACATTTGGTAGTGTATGTATGTCAATGCTATTCTCTCAGTTCATCCCAGCTTACCCTTCCCCCTCTCCCCATGTCCTCAAGTCCATTGTCTATGTCTGAGTCTTTATTCCTGTCCTGCCCCTAGGTTCATCAGAACCTTTTTTTTTAGATTCCATATATATGTGTTAGCATACGGTATTTGTTTTTCTCTTTCTGACTTACTTCACTCTGTATGACAGAATCTAGGTCTATCCACCCCACTACAAATAACTCAATTTCGTTCCTCTTCATGGCTGAGTAATATTCCATTGTATATATGGGCCACATCTTCTTTATCCATTCATCTGTTGATGGACACTTGGGTTGTTTCCATGTCCTGGCTATTGTAAATAGAGCTGCAATGAACATTGTGGTACAGGACTCTTTTTGAATTATGGTTTTCTCTGTGTATATGCCCAGTAGTGGGATTGCTGGGTCATATGGTAGTTCTATTTTTACTTTTTTAAGGAACCTCCATACTGTTCTCCACAGTGGCTGTATCAATTTACATTCCCACCAACAGTGCAAGAGGGTTCCCTTTTCTCCACACCCTCTCCAGCATTTATTGTTTGTAGATTTATTGGTGATGGCCATTCTGACCAGTGTGAGGTGATACCTCATTGTAGTTTTGATTTGCATTTCTCTAATGATTAGTAATGTTGCGCATCCTTTCATGTGTTTGTTGGCAATCTGTATATCTTCTTTGGAGAAATGTCTATTTAGGTCTTCCAAAGAGCTAACACTTATCCTTCTCAAACTCTTCTCCCTATTTTTTCAAGATCCTTATCTTACACTGGGAGGAGAGGGGTGGTGCCGGTTGAGGGAGGTTATCTCTAAAACAGCTCGAATGAAATCTTGCAAGCTGTTCAGCCAAGGCTCCAGATGACTTCATTATCCCATTGCTAAGATTTTACCATTCTTAAGTATGATTTGTTTACTGCTACAAAGTGACATAGAAGTGAGTCGTAGAACATAGAATTAACAAAAATATCTGGTACTATGTGAGTGAATGAGATTCTCCCCCTCCTCCCTGAATACACAGTTGTACAGTATATGCTGTCTTCAGGAATGGGATTTAGAGAAAACTCCTATTGTTCCTGACAGCATTCAAAATTATATTCTGTATGATCCTTTTTAATCAGTAGAATTAACTTCTAGAGAAAAGAAGCTTGATCGTATATTGTACTCATTGATATTGCTACTGTTTTTAAAAAGTCACACGTTATCTCTCAAGATGCTTATAACATTGTCATCTTCAAAATATATTCAGTGCAGCAATGTGTGTCTGCTATAGTGATGCCCCCCAAAGGTTCTGATTCTGGCAAAGAGGTTATTTTTTACTTTGCTCTTAGAAAGTCATTCACATGGATATTTTGTTTCAAAATATTTCATTTTTTTGCATGAAATATGCATCATTATATAAAACCTTAGTATTTCATTTCTTAAATCTCTACTCTTCTACAACATTTTTGGAAATCATTTCTCTCACTGTTGTTGTGAAACTTGGTAAGAGATTGAGAACAGAATTTTTTCATATTTAATTGCTAAAGTGCAAACAGTCTGAAGAACATGTTTAATCCTGGTTGGTTGGCCTCTTTCTGCCTTCCAGAACCCTTCTGAGATAGAATCAGACAACCATGGGATGTTAGAACAAAAGAGACACTGGAAACTCTAAACTTAGTCCATTATTTTAAGGATGAGATGACTTGGTTCCACTGGCATGGTTTATTTCCAGGGAATAGAAATCCATCAAACTATTCACATGGGCAAGAAAAAATTAGGAAAGGAAACCAGCTTTTAAAATGGACTGCAAAAATAATAGAGTAAATTTTTTTTTTGTTAGTCTCCTCTGCATCACCCCACCCTCCATCAGCAGAAACATAAGAAAGTTCAGAGAGTGATTATTTGCTAAAGCCTGTGTTGGGTGTGCAGTTCTTACAGATTACAAAATTGAAAAGACTGAATTTGACATAAAAGTTGGATATCAGGCCACTTTAAAACTTATCCAGTTGTCCACTTGCAAGGGTGAGACCACTGAACACAAGAATGATGACGATGAGTCCCAAAATAGAGATGCTTAAGAGACCACCTCATAATAAAGGCAAGTTCCCTGAAAATAGCACTTCAATTTCTAGGAGTGGTCTTGAAACAGAGGAGACCTATGTCGAGGCCTTCCTGGTGCAGCTAAGTAGTACAGAGACAAAGATAGCACAGTCAGGCAGAGAAATAACCATAGCTTAAACAAGTCATCCCCCAAGGACTCCCAGTTCTGTCTCAGGTAAAGGTAAAGTCTAATACACATTCCTCAGTTGTTTTGCAGAAACCAGATCCTAACCAGATGAAGAGTCGTGACCCTGAGCACATATACCCCCCAGACCAGCTGGAGGCTGAAGATTGATAATATTAACCGCTGTGGCCTCACCTGGTTACCTCACCACCCACTAATCAGAAAATTGTGCATGAGCTGATTACGTTCCCCACAAATGTCACTCCCATCATTTTGTCTTTAAAAACCTATTCTTAAAAGTCATCAGGGAGTTCGGGTCTTTTGGGCATTAGCTACCTGTATTCCTCGCTTGGTGCCCTGTAATAAATGCTGTATTTTCCTTCACCACAACCTGATGTCAGTAGATTGGCTTTGCTGTGTGTTGGGTAAGCAGACCAATTTGGTTCAGTAACAGTCTCTCTGGCTGCCTGGGGATGTTATTTATGTAATCCTGGGCAATTATGTAATTGCTGCCAATGATGTAACCTGGGCAAATGAGCTCATCACTCTATGTTCTATCCCTACCAACTTCAAAGAAATTCCATGAAGATGAATCAGACAAAATGCACGAGGACAGGAGTTTTAACCTGGGGTTCTTTGGAATTCACAAGTGAATTTCATGTAAGATTTGTGTATATATGTGCACAGTGCATTTTTCTAGTTAGACACTTTTATCAAATTCTTAAAGAAATCTGTAAATCTGAAGTGGTTAAGAAGCATTTACAGTCAGTTGATCCTTACTACTTGCGAATTCTGTATTTGTGAATTCACATACACACTAAAACGTGTTTGTTACACCAAAATCAGCACGCCCAGTGCTTTCACAGTCATTCACAAACATGTGTGAAAAATTTGAGTTGCCTGATGTGCACATTCCCAGCTGAGGTCAAACAAGGTGATGCTCTCCTATCCTGTATCATTTCTCACACTGTATCCTTTCTATGGGCTATTTTGTGCCACTTTTTTTGCACTCTTGTGCTTTATGTTGTTGATTTTGCTATTTAAAATGGACCAAATCATAGTGCTGAAGTGTCATCTAATGTTCCTGAACACAAGAAGGCTGTGAAGTGCCTTACAGAGAAAATATGTGTGTAGATAAACTTCATTCTGGCCTGAGGTATAATGATATTGGCTATGATTTTAATGTTAACAAATCAACTATATATTAAAAAAGGAGTCTTTAAACAGAAACACATAAAACAAGGTTATATATTGATTTATTGAAGAAAATGTTGTGACCAGAGGCTTGCAGGAACTTAACCCTATATTTCCTCTAAGAGCAATGATTTACTATTTGCTAATTCAGTGTTTGTGGTGACTTTATAAAACAACTACCACAAATAAGGAGAAGCAACTGTATTTAGAAGAAGGGTGGGGAGAAAACATGGAATAATGCTTAAGAGTAGCACTTTGAGGTACATATAAACAATGATACTACTCAGCCATAAAAAACGAATGAAATAATGTCATTTGCAGTGACATGGATGCAACTAGAGATTATCATACTTAGTGAAGTAAGTCAGAAAGAGAAAGACAAATACCATATGATATCACCTATATGTGGAATCTAAAATATGATACAAATGAACTTATCTATGAAACAAACAGACTCACAGACATAGAGAACAGACTTGTGGTGGCCAAGGGGAAGAAGGGGTGGGAGGATGGATGGATTGGGAGTTTGGGATTAGCAGATGCAAGCTATTATATAGAGAATGGATAAAACAAAAAGGTGCTACTGTATAGCACAGGGAACTGTATTCAGTATCCTGTGATAAACCATAATGGAGAAAAATATGAAAAAGAATACATATGTGTGTGTGTGTATATGTAACTGAGTCACTTCGCTGTACAGCAGAAATTAACACAACATTGTGAATCAACTATACTTGAATAAAATAAATTAAAAAAAGAGTAGCACTTTGAAATTGGAGATAATTAGCTTAGAGTTACTGAGAGTTGAGCAAGTGACACCTGTTACCACCAACAGGGAGGAGGGCCCTGCATGGAAGATAGCAAAGAGATGACAATGCCTTCCACCAGGAGCAGCTGTCCCCAGATGTCAACCCACTGCATGGTTTGCAGGGCCCATATATTAATAATATTAATTTATTCATTTAATTATGAAAGCAAAACTTATGTAATATTTGTATGTACAAAAACACACTATTAGCTGTGTGTAGAATATAAAACTCCAGTAATGAAAATTACTATTACTATGTGTCAAGTAGTATACAAAGTGTTTTACATGCACTTCCTTTCTTTCATGGGATTCTCATAGCGCCCTAGGAGAATAATGCTATTGTTGTCTGTTTCATAGAGCAGAAAAAAAAATTCAGAGAGTTAAATAAGAATCTCATGGTCAAATGATTAGAATTGGGCAGAACTGAGACTTGAACTCAGCTGTCTATTATTACAGGACTTGAGCTCTTACTCTGCTCTGTGGCCTGTTTATTAATCAACATCATCATCATCATAAATCTCAATTTTACTTAGCATAAAACTAAAAGCAAGCTTGGCTGACATAAGCATGCATCTCCAAAGGAAAACATGACAATGACTGAAATTCAATTGAGGCTGGAGGAAAATCCCATCCAAGTCTCTATCGAAAATGTTAACATTTTCTGTGACATCTTCTGGAAAGAGCAAGACAAAAACTGGGACAAGGACCTCCAAACAAAGAGCAAACACAGCACAGGGGAAGCATAGGCAGTGCCCCAGGGAGGACCAGTGTTCAGCTTTCCCACGAGAAGACCCTCAGCAGCAAAGTCACAGCCGTGGCAGCCTCGGCATCTCCTCAGCAGCAGCAAGACGAAGAACACTCTTGGAATTAAACAGAAAGAAAGCAAAGCCCAACAAAGAAATGATTTTGGGCAAAATGAGCAGTAAGTGGAAGCAAGAGCAGCAACAGCAGCGATGCAGTCAAGGGGGCAAATGCAGCCTCAGCAGCACTAAGCACAGAGCCAATTAAGCAAAAACATCCTTGGCAGCAGTGAGAGTGAGGAGAAAAAGGGAATTCTTTGGCATCTTCACAAAGGCAAGGGATTACAGTTGGTAGTAATCATGCCACCAGGTTTAAGGACTGGGCTTCCAAAATCTATTTGGAATATACTAGATAGATACTATGATCTGATTCTGTAATTATTCACTAGACATGTTTTAATGAGATAATATACAAATATATTATAAATATAGTATATATAATCTACTTATATTAAAGCGTTTTGTAAACAGCAACATGCAGTTAAAATAATTATTTATATTGTTGCTATTAATGATCATTATATCATTAATATCAAAATGATCACAAATAATATTATTAATAATTAAAAGTGTCATTTTAAAAAATCCATACTAAAGAGGCTTTTGGTCATTTGGCTATTATTCACTTTCTAGGTAATTTAAATGGGACCTGTTTCCTACCCTATAATTCTGTTAATAATCACCATTTGGTAAGGTAAACCTTATGAAGATGACCAATGGAACTTTATCAAATAAATCTGGGCTAAATGAGGCTAATCATTCTGTATATGATCCCATTGCTTTGTTTTGCCCCATTCCAATGTTTTCCAAAATGAGTCTGCCTGCTTTCAGAATTCTTCAAATGATCATTTTAATTGCTTCCCTTTACATCCTATTTTAGTTTTTGTTAGACGGCATTTAATGAAGCTTCACTTGATTATTAACTGGAGACTATTTTTAAATTTTACTTGATTTGTGATGTCTTGGGCTCTGTTTCCCCACTTAAAATTACAGCAGTGTAGAGTTCTCTTTTATCCAAAGATATTATACTTATTAGTTTATTTGCCTTAGTTCAAAGATTCTACCAGAAACCTACCAATTTAAATTCACATTGTCCCCCAAATATAAGACAGGTCTTATTCCTCCAGTGAATTCTAATTCTGAAAGGAACACATCTTTCATTGATGACGAAAGCAAGCTCTGGCTAGGATCACCTAGGCAATAAAGATGGGATTTAAGGGAAGTAAATTAATGCCATTGCTGTCTAGTTCTTGTTCATGCCAGAACAACTTATGGTAATTTTTTTCTTGCACTGGAAACGAACATGAGGGAGAAAAAAAACCCAGCTATAAGCCAGGATTGGATAAATTACTTTTTTTTTTAACATCTTTATTGGAGTATAATTGCTTTACAATCGTGTGTTACTTTCTGCTTTATAATAAAGTGAATCAGTTATACATATACATATATCTCCATATCTCTTCCCTCTTGCGTCTCCCTCCCTCCCACCCTCCCTATCCTACCCCTCTAGGTGGTCACAAAGCACGGAGCTGATCTCCCTGTGCTATGCGGCTGCTTCCCACTAGCTAGCTATTTTACATTTGGTAGTGTATATATGTCTATGCCACTCTCTCACTTTGTCCCAGCTTACCCTTCCCCCTCCCCATGTCCCCAGGTCCATTCTCTAGTAAGTCTGCATCTTTATTCCCGTGTTGCCCCTAGGCTCTTCATGACCTTTTTTTTTTTTTTTAGATTCCATATATATGTGTTAGCATATGGTATTTGTTTTTCTCTTTCTGACTTACTTCACTCTGTATGACAGACTCTAGGTCCATCCACCTCACTACAAATAACTCAATTTCGTTTCTTTTTATAGCTGAGTAATATTCCATTGTATATATGTGCCACATCTTCTTTATCCATTCATCTGTCGATGGACACTTAGGTTGCTTCCATGTCCTAGCTATTGCAAATACAGCTGCAATGAACATTGTGGCACAGGACTCTTTTTGAATTATGGTTTTCTCAGGGTATATGCCCAGTAGTGGGATTGCTGGGTCATATGGTAGTTCTATTTTTACTTTTTTAAGGAACCTCTATACTGTTCTCAATAGTGGCTGTATCAATTTACATTCCCACCAACAGTGCAAGAGGGTTCCCTTTTCTCCACACCCTCTCCAGCACTTGTTGTTTGTAGATTTTCTGATGCTGCCCATTCTAACTGGTATGAGGTGATACCTCATTGTAGTTTTGATTTGCATTGCTCTAATGATTAATGATGTTGAGCATTCTTTCATGTGTTTGTTGGCAATCTGTATATCTTCTTTGGAGAAATGTCTGTTTAGGTCTTCTGCCCATTTTTGGATTGGGTTGTTTGCTTTTTTAATATTGAGCTGCATGAGCTGCTTGTAAATTTTGGAGATTAATTCTTTGTCAGTTGCTTCATTTGAAAATATTTTCTCCCATTCTGAGGGTTGTCTTTTCCTCTTGTTTATGGTTTCCTTTGCTGTGCAAAAGCTTTTAAGTTTCATTAGGTCCCATTTGTTTATTTTTGTTTTTATTTCCATTTCTCTAGGAGGAGGGTCAAAAAGGATCTTGCTGTGATTTATGTCATAGAGTGTTCTGCCTATATTTTCCTCTAAGAGTTTGATAGTTTCTGCGCGTAGGTCGCCTGAGGGCGTCTGTTCTTCGCTCAGACAGGACAGGGTTAAAGGAGCAGCTGATTAGGGGGCTCTGGCTCACTCAGGCCGGGGGGGAGGGAGGAGTACGGAGGAGGCGGGGCGAGCCTGTGGCGGCAGAGGCCGGCGTGACGTTGCAGCAGCCTGAGGCGCGCCTTGTGTTCTCCCGGGGAAGTTGTCCCTGGATCGCGGGACCCTGGCAGTGGCAGGCTGCATAGGCTCCCTGGAGGGGAGGTGTGGCTAGTGACCTGTGCTCGCACACAGGCTTCTTGGTGGCCTTAGCGTCTCATGCCCGTCTCTGGGGTCCGCGCTGATAGCCGCGGCTCGCGCCCTTCTCTGGAGTTCGTTTAGGCGGCGCTCTGAATCCCCTCTACTTGCGCGCCGTGAAACAAAGAGGCAAGAAAAAGTCTCTTGCCTCTTCGGCAGCTGCAGACTTTTTCCCGGACTCCCTCCCGGCTAGCTGTGGTGCGCTAACCCCTTCAGGCTGTGTTCACGCTGCCAGCCCCAGTCCTCTCCCTGCGATCCGACCGATCCGACCGAAGCCCGAGCCTCAGCTCCCAGCCCCGCCCGCCCCGGCGGGGGAGCAGACAAGCCTCTCGGGCTGGTGAGTGCTGCTCGGCGCCGAGCCTCTGTGCGGGAACCTCTCCGCTTTGCCCTCCGCACCCCTGTGGCTGCGCTCTCCTCCGTGGCTCCGAAGCTTCCCCCCTCTGCCACCCGCAGTCTCCGCCCGCGAAGGGGCTTCCTAGTGCGTGGAAACCTTTCCTCCTTCACAGCTCCCTCCCACTGGTGCAGGTCCCGTCCCTATTCTTTTGTCTCTGTTATTTCTTTTTTCTTTTGCCCTACCCAGGTACGTGGGGAGTTGCTTGCCTTTTTGGAGGTCTGAGGTCTTCTGCCAGCGTTCAGTAGGTGTTCTGTAGGAGCTGTTCCACGTGTAGATGTATTTCTGATGTATTTGTGAGGAGAAAGGTGATCTCCGCGTCTTACTGTTCCGCCTTCTTGAAGCCTTCCCCTGGGTAAATTACTTTATTCCGAATTTTCAAGTACTAAAAATAACTTTAAAATTGGTTTTGAAACAAAACCAATATGATATAACATTATAAAATATTTTTATCACCTAGTAAAGGCCAACCATAAATTATAAGGTGTTTTCTTAAGGTTGGATCTTACATCAGGTAAAAGCCCAATTATTTTCAAGGAGTGTGTCTTCATTCAAAATAAGGGAAAACACACTCAAAACTTTAAAAGCAACCAGCTCCCCCACAAGTACACATAAACTGTGTCAGAGACATATTTGCAGATCATTAGAGGCACTTCTGTAAATTCTATGAAAAGATTTTGTGTCCTATTCTCTTCTTGAAATTTATTCTGGTTGCTTCAGGATTCAAAAATTAAAGCTCTGGAAAGCAAGGAGAGTGGCAAAAGCAGCAGTTGCAACAGGAGCTGAAGCATCAGTAGCCACAGGGACGCCGCAAGCTCTGACACGAGCAGCAGCGGCCATGCCGACAACATCCCTCCCCCGCAGTCAGACACAGGAGGCCGCCACAGTAGCAGCCAAGCCTCAGCAACAGCGAAAGCCCATTCTTCAGGGGTGGCAAAGCAGTGGGGAGCTCAGGCTGTAGCTTTGTCCAACAAAGGTAGGGAGGTAGCATTTGAGTACAAGACCACCGAACAAAACCAAGAGTTAGAAAGGTGGTTTGTCAAATTTACATTCCTACCAACATAAGGGTACAAACTTGTAACAAGTAGTAAATAAGTCACAGAGATCTAATGGAGAGGATAATGGATATAGACAACAATATTGTACTGTTATGATGTAATGTGATAAATACTGCTTCAATGGCAATCATATTACAATATATATGTACCAAAATAACATGATCACACATTAAATTCATAAAATGTAACATGTCAAATGTATTTTAAAAGTAAAAGGTCGTTTGTCAAGGTTAACAGGATGCCCAGTTGCTCTACAGATTTCAAAAGCACTGAAAGCATTTTTTAATATCTAATATTTCTTAACATAATAGACATAATAGGGCATATTACAATCCAAATTTTCTACTTGAACTATTTTTCTTCTTCATTATAGAGCCTAATGTACTGGTTGAGCCTGTGAAAAATGGTCTCACACTAACAGCCCATGATTATGTCATTGAGGTTTTTCATTGTGGAAAAACATGCCAAGTCTATTACCGTTACTATTATGATTAAATCTTATCATTATTACAATTGCTTATTAAAAATACAGAATCATATTCTTTCCTGTTGTCCTTTATTAAAAGCAAAGATCCAACTTTCTTTTTGGATTACTGGAAAAAATCCATGGTTTGTGAAAACTCTGAGGCTGAAAAAAAAATTACATTCCAAATGCCCAATAGCTAAAGATTCAGGGAGCTCTGCTCAGTCATGAATGTTAGCAGGTAGTCCTGTAATTCAGGTATGAAGGGAAATGTACCTCTTTCCTCAGCCTTGAGTTGCCAATATTCCCCAAATCTACTTTTATATTAAGAGCAAATTAACTTTCCTGAGTAACATTAGTTTAGCTAATATAACAGGGTCCTTTACTAGTTTATCACTATGAACTTATGCAACTTGTCTCACATGCTGATAGGATGTCTCCAGCATAATTCAGTTGAAAAAGGGGCACCACCAGTTTACAGAAAACACACACTGAGAGAGAGTGAGCATCCTTGTGGTGAGATGGGTGCAGTAGGCTGCCTCAAGCCTTGTGATCTTTAAAAATCTCCCTGGAGACTTGGGGTCAGTATCAGCAAGGACGTCCTGCTTCTTCTCAGGCAGAGGCAGAGTGGGCAGGCGAGTGGCTACTGCCCCAGGCCTGGCCTTGGCCTTGCTGATGCCTCAGCTTGGCTTCCTCAGTTACCCCAAGTTAACAGCTTCAAAGGGATTGACTCCTGCAAACCATATCTAGGAATGACTGAGGCATAATCTAAAATGCCACTTTCTTTCTCTTTGTCCACCTTCCACTAACCAGTGAAGATAAGTGAAGCTTCTAGGGCTACATAACTGGTAAAGACATAGGCCTGTGGGTAGAAGTCAGGGCTTTTGATGCTGTCCAAAATCAAAAGTGCTGAAAGGCCAGCACTGACACCAATGGCATCATAGTGATGATCAGGTTCAATATGCTAAGGACCAGAATTGTAGTCAGAAGGATACATTAGCTCCCTACAAAACGAAGTGTTGTTTATCTGGCCCTGACTTATGGGAATACATGTTTCCATTGAAGAAACATGTGGAGCATGTTGAAGCATGACAGTTTTTTGGGGCCACCATTATACTATTTCATGCACAGTACTGAAATGCAATTGTTCTTAGTAAAATTGTCACCACCATTACCATCCCCACTGTGGTCACCATCAACATTAACGTCACCATCATTATAGTCTATATGACCTTTAAAACAGATTTCTTTTTTTTATTAGTCATCAGTTTTATACACATCAGTGTATACATGTCAATCCCAATCGCCCAATTCATCACACCCCCACCCCCACCCGCCGCCGCTTGGTGTCCATACGTTTGTTCTCTACATCTGTATCTCAATTTCTGCCCTGCAAACTGGTTCATCTGTACCATTTTTCTAGGTTCCACATATATGCGTTAATATAAGATATTTGTTTTCCTCTTTCTGACTTACTTCACTCTGTATGACAGTCTCTAGATCCATCCACATCTCAACAAATGATCCAAGTTCATTCCTTTTTCTGGCTGAGTAACATTCCATTGTATATATGTACCACATCTTCTTTATGCATTCGTCTGTCAATGGGCATTTAGGTGCTTCCATGTCCTGGCTATTGTAAATAGTGCTGCAATGAACGCTGCGGTACATGACACTTTTTGAATTATGGTTTTCTCTGGGTATATGCCCAGTAGTGGGATTGCTGGATCATATGGTAATTCTATTTTTAGTTTTTTAAGGAACCTCCATACTGTTCTCCAGAGTGGCTGTATCAATTTACATTCCCACCAACAGTGCAAGACGGTTCCCCTTTCTCGACACCCTCTCCAGCATCTGTTGTTTGTAGATTTTCTGATGATGCCCATTCTAACTGGTGTGAGGTGATACCTCATTGTAGTTTTGATTTCCATTTCTCTAATAATTAGTGATGTTAAGCAGCTTTTCATGTGCTTCTTGGCCATCTGTATGCCTTCTTTGGAGAAATGTCTATTTAGGTCTTCTGTCCATTTTTTTTTTTTTTTAATTTTTTTTTTTATAGCTACTTTATTTATTTATTTATTTATTATTTTTGGCTGTGTTGGGTCTTCGGTTCGTGCGAGGGCTTTCTCTGGTTACGGCAAGTGGGGGCCACTCTTCATCGCGGTGCGGGGACCGCTCTTCATCGCGGTGCGCGGGCCTTTCACTATCGCGGCCCCTCCCGTTGCGGGGCACAGGCTCCAGATGCGCAGGCTCAGTAGTTGTGGCTCACGGGCCCAGCTGCTCCGTGGCATGTGGGATCTTCCCAGACCAGGGCTCGAACCCGTGTCCCCTGCATTAGCAGGCAGATTCTCAACCACTGTGCCACCAGGGAAGCCCCCATTTTTGGATTGGGTTGTTTGTTTTTTTGATATTGAGTTGCATGAGCCCAGCCCCACCCATCAGCAGTCAAGCGGATTAAAGTTTTACTGAGCTCTGCCCACAAGAGCAAAAGTCAGCTCTACCCACCACCAGTCCCTCCCATCAGGAAACTTGCAAAAGCCTCTTAGATAGCCTCATCTACCAGAGGGCAGACAGCAGAAGCAAGAAGAATTACAGTCCTGCAGCCTGTGGAACAAAAACCACATTCACAGAAAGATAGACAAGATGAAACGGCAGAGGACTATGTACCAGATTAAGGAACAACATAAAACCCCAGAAAAACGACTAAGTAAAGTGGAGATAGGCAACCTTCCAGAAAAAGAATTCAGAATAATGAAAGTGAAGGTGATCCAGGACCTCGGAAAAAGAATGGAGGCAAAGATCGAGAAGATGCAAGAAATGTTTAACAAAGACCTAGAAAAATTAAAGAACAAACAAACAGAGATGAGCAATACAATAACTGAAATGAAAACTACACTAGAAGGAATCAATAGCAGAATAACTGAGGCAGAAGAACGGATAAGTGACCTGGAAGACAGAATGGTGGAATTCACTGTTGCAGAACAGAATAAAGAAAAAAGAATGAAAAGAAATGAATACAGCCTAAAAGACCTCTGGGACAACATTAAATGCAACAACATTCACATTATAGAGGTCCCAGAAGGAGAAGAGAGAGAGAAAGGAACAGAGAAAATATTTGAAGAGATTATAGCCGAAAACTTCCCTAACATGGAAAAGGAAATAGCCACCCACGTCCAGGAAGCATAGAGGGTCCCATAAAGGATAAACCCAAGGAGAAACACACCAAGACACATAGTAATCAAATTGGCAAAAATTACAGACAAAGAAAAATTATTGAAAGCAGCAAGGGAAAAACGACAAATAATATACAAGGGAACTCCCATAAGGTTAACAACTGATTTCTCAGCAGAAACTCCACAAGCCGGAAGCGAGTGGCATGATATACTTAAAGTGATGAAAGGGAAGAACCTACAACCAAGATTACTCTACATAGCAAGGATCTCATTCAGATTCAATGGAGAAATCAAAAGTTTTACAGACAAGCAAAAGCTAAGAGAATTCAGCACCACCAAGCCAGCTCTACAACAAATGCTAAAGGAACTTCTCTAAGTGGGAAACACAAGAGAAGGAAAGGACCTACAAAAACAAACCCAAAACAGCTAAGAAAATAGTAATAGGAACATACATATCGATAATTACCTTAAATGTGAATAGAGTAAATGCTCCAACCAAAAGACACAAGCTCACTGAATGGATACAAAAACAAGACCCATATATATGCTGTCTACAAGAGACCCACTTCAGACCTGGGACACATACAGACTGAAAGTGAGGGGATGGAAAAAGATATTCCATGCAAATGGAAATCAAAAGAAAGCTGGAGTAGCAATACTCATATCAGACAAAATAGACTTGAAAATAAAGAATATTACAAGAGACAGGAAGGACACTACATAATGATCAAGGGATCAAACCAAGAAGAAGATGTAACAATTATAAATATATATGCACCCAACATAGGAGCACCTCAATACAAAAGGCAACTGCTAACATCTATAAAAGAGGAAATCGACAGTAACACAATAATAGTGGGGGACTTTAACACCTCACTTACACCAACGGACAGATCATCCAGACAGAAAATTAATAAGGAAACACAAGCTTTAAATGACACATTAGACCAGGTAGATTTAATTGATATTTATAGGACATTCCATCCAAAAACAACAGAATACACTTTCTTCTCAACTGCACATGGAACATTCTCCAGGATAGATCACATCTTGGGCCACAAATCAGGACTCAGTAAATTTAAGAAAATTGAAATCATATCAAGCATCTTTTCTGACAACATGAGATTAGAAAATCTCTTTTCCACTATGAGATTAGAAATCTATTGCAGGGAAAAAAACATAAAAAACACAAACACATGGAGGCTAAACAACCCATAACTAAATAACCAAGACATCACTGAAGAAATCAAAGAGAAAATTAAAAAATACCTAGAGACAAACGACAATGAAAACACGACAATCCAAAACCTATGGGATGCAGCACAAGCAGTCCTAAGATGGAAGTTTATAGCAATACAATCCTACCTCAAGAAACAAGAAAAATCTCAAATAAACAATCTAATCCTACACCTAAAGGAACTAGAGAAAGAAGAACAAACAAAACCCAAAGTTAGGAGAAGGAAAGAAATCATAAAGATCAGAGCAGAAATAAATGAAATAGAAACAAAGTAAGGAATAGCAAAGATCAATAAAACTAACAAGCTGGTTCTTTGAGAAGATAAACAAATTTGTTAAACCTTTAGCCAGCACTCATCAAGAAAAAGAGAGAGAGGACTCAAATCAATAAAATTAGAAATGAAAAAGGAGAAGTTACAATGGACACCGCAGAAATACAACGCATCCTAAGAGACTACTACAAGCAACTCTATCTCAATAAAATGGACAACCTGGAAAAAATGGACAAATTCTTAGAAACGTATAGCTTTCCAAGACTGAACCAGGAAGAAATAGAAAATATGAACAGACAAATCACAAGTAATGAAATTGAAACTGTGATTAAAATCTTCCAACAAACAAAAGTCTAGAACCAGATGGCTTCAGAGGTGAATTTTATCAAACATTTAGGGAAGAGCTAATGCCCATTTTTCTCAAACTCTTCCAAAAAATTGCAGAGGAACACCCCCAAACTCATTCTACGAGGCCACCACCACCCTGATACCAAAACCAAAGATACTACAAAAAAAGAAAATTATAGACCAACATCACTGTTGAATATAGATGAAAAATCCTCAACAAAATACTAGCAAACAGAATCCAACAACACATTAAAACGATCATACACCATGATCAAGTGGCATTTATCCCAGGGATGCAAGTATTCTTCCATATATGCAAATCAATCAATGTGATACACCATATTAACAAACTGAAGAATAAAAACTATATGATCCTCTCAACAGATGCAGAAAAAGCTTTTGAAAAAATTTAACACCAGTTTATGATAGAAGATCTCCAGAAAGTGGGCATAGAGGGAACCTACCTCAACATAATAAAGGCCATGTACGACAAACCCACAACAAACATCATTCTCAATGGTGAAAAGCTGAAAGCATTTCTGCTAAGATAGGGAACAAGACAAGGATGTCCACTCTCGCCTCTATTATTCAACATAGTTTTGGAAGTCTTAGCCATGGCAATCAGAGAAGAAAAAGAAACAAAAAGAATACAAATTAGAAAAGAAGAAGTAAAACTGTCACTGTTTGTAGATGACATGATACTATACATAGAGAATCCTAGAGATGTCACCAGAAAACTACTAGAGCCAATCGATGAATTTGGTAAAGTTGCAGGATACAAAATTAATGCTCAGAAATCTCTTGCATACTTATACACTAACAATGAAAGATCAGAAAGAGAAATTAAGGAAACACTCCCATTTACCGTTGCAACAAAAAGAATAAAATACCTAGGAATAAACCTACCTAAGGAAGTAAAAGACCTGTACTCAGAAAACTATAAGACACTGATGAAAGTAATCAAAGATGACACAAGCAGATGGAGAGATATACCATGTTCTTGGATTGGAAGAATCAATATTGTTAAAATGACTATACTACCCAAAGCAAACTACAGATTCAGTGAAATCTCTAACAAATTACCAGTGGCATTTTTTAGAGAACTAGAACAAAAAAACTTAAAATTTGTATGGAGAGAGAAAAGATCCCAAATAGCCAAAGCATTTTGAGGGAAAAAACAGAGTGGAGGAATTAGACTCCCTGACTTCAGACTATACTACAAAGCTAGAGTAATCAAGGAAAAATGGTGGAGAGACCTTCAAGATGGCGGAGGAGTAAGATGTGGAGATCACCTTCCTCCCCACAAATACATCAGAAATACATGTACCGGTGGAACAACTCCTACACAACACCTGCTGAACACTGGCAGAAGATCTCAGACTTCCCAAAAGGCAAGAAACTCCCCACGTACCTGGGTAGGGCAAAAGAAAAAAGAAAAAACAGAGACAAAAGAATAGGCATGGAACCTGCACCTCTGGGAGGGAGCTGTCAAGGAAGAAAAGTTTCCACACACTAGGAAGCCCCTTCACAGGCGGGGACAGGGGATGGTGGGGGGGGGGGAAGCTTTGGAGCCATGGAGGAGAGTGCAGCAACACGGCTGCAGAGGGCAAGGTGGAGAGATTCCCACACACAGGATCGGTGCCGACCAGCACTCACCAGCCTGAGAGACTGGTCTGCTCAACCGCCAGCTGGGACCAGTGGGGGCTGGGAGCTGAGGCTCGGGCTTTGGAGGTCAGATCCCAGGGAGAGGACTGGGGTTGGCTGCATGAACACAGCCTGAAGGGGCTAGTGCACCACAGTTAGCCGGAAGGGAGTCCGAGAAAAAGCCTGGACCTGCCGAAGAGGCAAGAGACCATTGTTCAGGGTGTGCAAGGAGAGGTGATTCAGAGCACTGCCTAAATGAGCTCCAGAGATAGGTGTGAGCTGCAGCTATCAGCGTGGACACCAGAGACAGGCATGAAACACTAAGGCTGCTGCTGCAGCCACCAAGAAGCCTGTGTGCAAGCACAGGTCACTATCCACACCTCCCCTCCCGGGAGCCTGTGCAGCCCGCCACTGCCAGGGTCCCGTGATCCAGGGACAACTTCCTCGGGAGAACACACGGCACGCCTCAGGCTGTTGCAACATCACTCCAGCCTCTGCTACTGCAGGCTTGCCCCGCATTCTGTACCCCTCCCTCCCCCGGGCCTGAGTGAGCCAGAGCCCCCTAATCAGCTGCTCCTTTAACCCCGTCCTGTCTGAGTGAAGAACAGACACCCTCAGGTGACCTACACGCAAAGGCAGGGCCAAATCCAAAGCTGAACCCCAGGAGCTCTGCGAAAAAAGAATAGAAAGGGAAATTTCTCCCAGCAGCATCAGGAGCAGTGGATTAAATCTCCACAATCAACTTGATGTACCCTGCATCCCTGTAATACCTGAATACACAACGAATCATCCCAAAATTGAGAACTGTGTGGCTGACAGGGTCTTGGTGCTCTGGCTGGATGTCAGGCCTGTGCCTCTGAGGTGGGAGAGCCAAGTTCAGGACATTGGTCTACCAGAGACCACCCAGCTCCATGTAATATCAAATGGCAAAGGCTCTCCCAGAGATTTCCATCTCAAAGCTAAGATCCAGCCCCACTCAATGACCAGCAAGCTACAGTGCTGGACACCCTATGCCAAACAACTAGCAAGACAGGAACACAACCCCGCCCATTAGCAGAGATGCTGCCTAAAATCATAATAAGGTCACAGACACCCTAAAACACACCACGTGATGCAGTCCTGCCCACCAGAAATAAAAGATCCAGCCTCATCCACCAGAACACAGGCACCAGTCCCATCCACCAGGAAGCCTACACAACCCACTGAACCAACCTCAGTCACTGGGGGCAGACACCAAAAACAACGGGAACTATGAACATGCAGCCTGCGAAAAGGAGACACCCAAACACAGTAAGTTAAGCAAAATAAGAAGACAAAGAAACACACAGCAGATGAAGGAGCAAGGTAAAAACCCATGAGACCAAACAAATGAAGAGGAAATAGGCAGTCTACCTGAAAAAGAATTCAGAGAATGATAGTAAAGATGATCCAAATTCTTCGAAATAGAGTGGAGAAAATACAAGAAATGTTTAACAAGGACCTAGAAGAACTAAAGAGCAAACAAACAGTGGTGAGCAACAGAATAAATGAAATTAAAAATTCTCTAGAAGGAAACAATAGCAGAATAACTGAGGCAGAAGAACGGATAAGTGACCTGGAAGATAAAATAGTGGAAATAACTATCGCAGAGCAGAACAAAGAGAAAACAATGAAAAGAATTGAGGACAGACTCAGAGACCTCTGGGACAACATTAAATGCACCAACATTCGAATTATAGGGGTCCCAGAAGAAGAAAAAAGGAAAGTGACTGAGAAAATATTTGAAGAGATTATAGTTGAAAACTTCCCTAATATGGGAAAGGAAATAGTCAATCAAGTCCAGGAAGTGCAGAGTCCCATACAGGATAAATCCAAGGAGAAACACACCAAGACACATATTAATCAAACTATCAAAAATTAAATACAAAGAAAAAATATTAAAAGCACCAAGGGAAAAGCAACAAATAACATACAAGGGAATCCCCATAAAGTTAACAGCTGATCTTTCAGCAGAAACTCTGCAAGCCAGAAGGGAGTGGCAGGATATATTTAAAGTGATGAAAGGGAAAAACCTACAACCAAGATTACTCTACCTAGCAAGGATCTCATTCAGATTCAACGGAGAAACCAAAACCGTTACAGACAAGCAAAAGCGTAGAGAATTCAGCACCACCAAACCAGCTTTACAACAAATGCTAAAGGAACTTCTCTAGGCAAGAAACACAAGAGAAGGAAAAGACCTACATAACAAACCCAAAACAATTAAGAAAATGGTAATAGGAAAATACATATCGATAACTACCTTAAGTGTAAATGGATTAAATGCTCCAACCAAAAGACATAGACTGGTTGACTGGATACAAAAACAAGACCCATATATATGCTGTCTACAAGAGACCCACTTCAGACCTAGGGACACATACAGATTGAAAGTGAGGGGATGGAAAAAGATATGCAATAATTTCCATGCAAATGGAAATCAAAAGAAAGCTGGAGTAGCAATTCTCATATCAGGCGAAATGGACTTTAAAATAAAGACTATTACAAGAGACAAAGAAGGACACTATATAATGATCAAGGGATCAATCCAAGAAGAAGATATAGCAATTGTAAATATTTATGCACCCAACATAGGAGCGTCTCAATACATAAGGCAAATGCTAACAGCCATAAAAGGGGAAATCAACAGTAACACAATCACAGTAGGGGACTTTAACACCCCATTTTCACCAATGGACAGATCATCCAAAATGAAAATAAATAAGGAAACATAAGCTTTAAATGACATATTAAACAAGATGGACTTACTTGATATTTATAGGACATTCCATCCAAAAATAACAGAATACACTTTCTTCTCAAGTGCTCATGGAACATTCTCCAGGATAGATCATATCTTGGGTCACAAATCAAGCCTTGGTAAATTTAAGAAAATTGAAATCGTATCAAGTATCTTTTCCAAACACTACACTATGAGACTAGATATAAATTACAGGAAAAAATCTGTAAAAAATACAAACACATGCAGGCTAATCAATACAATACTAAATAACCAAGAGATCACTGATGAAATCAAAGAGGAAATCAAAAAATACCTAGAAGCAAATGACAATGAAAACATGATGACCCAAAACCTATGGGATGCAGCAAAAGCAGTTCTAAGAGGGAAGTTTATAGCAATACAACCCTATCTCAAGAAACAAGAAACATCTTAAATAAACAACTTAAACTTTCACGTAAAGCAGTTAGAGAAAGAAGAACAAAAAAACCCCAAAGTTAGCAGAGGAAAGAAATCATAAAGATCAGATTAGAAATAAATGAAAAAGAAATGAAGAAAATGATAGCAAAGATTAATAAAATTAAAAGCTGGTTGTTTGAGAAGAAAACTACAGGTCAATATCACTGATGAACACAGATGCACAGATGCAAAATACTAACAAAATGCTAGTATTTTGTTATTCCTCAACAAAATACTAGCAAATAGAGTTCAACAGTACATTAAAAGGATCATGATCAAGTGGGGTTTATCCCAGGGATGCAAGGATTCTTCAATATATGCAAATCAATCAATGTGATACACCATATTAACAAATTGAAGGAGAAAAACCATATGATCCTCTCAATAGATGCAGAAAAAGCTTTTGACAAAATTCAACATCCATTTATGATAAAACCCTCCAGAAAGTAGGCATAGAGGGAACTTAGCTCAACATAATAAAGACCATGTATGACAGACCCACAGCCAACATCATTCTCAGTGGTGAAAAACTGAAACCATTTCCTGTAAGATCAGGAACAAGACAAAGTTGTCCACTCTCACCACTACTATTTGACATAGTTTTGGAAGTTTTAGTCATGGCAATCAGAGGTGAAAAAGAAATACAAATCGGAAAAGAAGAAGTAAAACTGTCACTGTTTGCAGATGACATGATACTATACATAGAGAATCCTAAAGATGCCACCAGAAAACTACTAGAGCTAACCAATGAATTTGGTAAAGTTGCAGGATACAAAATTAATGCACAGGAATCTCTTGCATTCCTATACACTAATGATGAAAAATCTGAAAGAGAAATTAAGGAAACACTCCCATTTACCATTGCACCAAAAAATATAAAATACCTAGGAATAAACCTACCTAAGGAGACAAAAGACCTGTATGCAGAAAATTATAATACACTGATGAAAGAAATTAAAGATGATACAAACAGATGGAGAGATATACCATGTTCTTGGATTGGAAAAATCAATATTGTGAAAATCACTACACTACCCAAAGCAATCTACAGATTCAATGCAATCCCTATCATCAAACTACCACTGGCATTTTTCACAGAACTAGAACAAAAAATTTCATAATTTGTATGGAAACACAAAAGACCCTGAATAGCCAAAGCATTCTTGAGAAAGAAAAACGGAGCTGGAGGAATCAGGCTCCCAGACTTCAGACTATACTACAAAGCTACTGTAAACAAGACAGTATAGTACTGGCACCAAAACAGAAATATAGATCAATGGAACAGGATAGAAAGCCCAGAGATAAACCCACGCACCTATGGTCACCTTATTTTTGATAAAGGAGGCAAGAATATACAATGGAGAAAAGGCAGCCTCTTCAATAAGTGGTGCTGGGAAAACTGGACAGCTACATATAAAAGAATGAAATTAGAACACTCCTTAACACCATACACAAAAATAAACTCAAAATGGATTAAAGACCTAAATGTAAGGCCAGACACTATCAAACTCTTAGAGGAACATATAGGCACAACACTCTGTGACATAATCACAGCAAGATCCTTTTTGACCCACCTCTTAGGGAAATGGAAATAAAAACAAAAATAAACAAATGGGACCTGATGAAACTTAAAAGATTTGCACAGCAAAGGAAACCATAAACAAGACAAAAAGCCAACCCTCAGAATGGGAGAAAATATTTGCAAATGAAGCAACTGACAAAGGATTAATCTCCAAAATTTACAAGCAGCTCATGCAGGTCAATATCAAAAAAACAAACAACCCAATCCAAAATGGGCAGAAGACCTAAATAGACATTTCTCCAAAGAAGACATACAGATGGGCAAGAAGCACATGAAAAGCTGCTCAACAACACTAATTATTAGAGAAATGCAAATCAAAACTACAATGAGGCATCACCTCACACCAGTTAGAATGGGCATCATCAGAAAATCTACAAACAACAAATGCTGGAGAGGGTGTGGAGGAAGGGGAACCCTCTTGCACTGTTGGTGGGAATGTAAATTGATACAGCCACTATGGAGAACAGTATGGAGGTTCCTTAAAAAACTAAAAATAGAACTACCATATGACCCAGCAATCCCACTACTGGGCAGATAGCCAGGGAAAACCATAATTCAAAAAGACACATGCACCCCAATGCTCATTGCAGCACTATTTACAATAGCCATGTCATGGAAGGAACCTAAATGCCCATTGACAGACAAATGGATAAAGAAGGTGTGGTACATATATACAATGGAATATTACTCAGCCATAAAAAAGAATGCAACTGAGTCATTTGTAGAGACACGGATGGACCTAGAGACTGTCATACAGAGTGAAGTAAGTCAGAATGAAAAAAACAAATATCATATATTAACGCATGTATGTTGAATCTAGAAAAAATGGTACAGATGAATTATTTTGCAAGGCAGAAATAGAGACAGAGATGTAGAGAACAAGCGTATGGACACCAATGGGTAAAGCAGGGGTGGGGCTGGTGGTGGTGGGATTAACTGGGAGATTGGGTGTGACATATATATACTAATATATATAAAATAGATAACTAATAACCTGCTGTATAAAAAAATAAAATAAAATAAATTAAAAAAAATACTCAAATACTTAAAAAAGAAAAAAGAAACAAGGAAACAGAAAAACTAACACCTCTCATAGTTTTGAGCCTACAAGACAGAAAGAACAGTAGTACAGTGCCAAGTATCACAAAGGGGACTTCACGATGAGGAAAATAAATCTGGTTTCCTTTCAGAAACAATATTTCAAACTAAGCTTTTCAAATTCATGTAAAGTAGAAATATATTCATTCATTTTTTTTCTAGTTAACTAAAGTATTGTCTTCTCCTCAGAGACCTGGATTGAGATCAGCCTTTTGATAATATTTTGATTCTGGAAAAGGAATTTACATCATTTTAAGTTTTACTGGTGTTCAGGGGGTTTAAAATAAATTGAAATTCATATGATTTAATTAGTGTCTTAATTGTTATTATTTTATGAGCTTTGTGGTATTCAATTTTCTTCCCAGTCATGAAAAGAATTTGTATGCCTATTGTTGTTTAAAAAGGAGAATCCCTAAGACACAAAATACCTTTCAAAATGTGCTTTTCTTCTAGGATCCACTGGTACTCATAGCAATGTCATCTAGACCACAAGTGTGAGGATCTGGTGGAAACTACTGATGCTCACACATCATGTTTCTGTAGTAAAATGCAGTGCTCTACATGAATCTATAATCCACAAGTTCCGACCATTGGACCACTGTCTTTAAAGTTACTTTATTTTTTTGCTGGGAGATCACAAATCATACTTAACTGGATATATGGTAACGTAAATATATTATCCCAACTAATTTATAGTTTTCTAACAACCTGTTTTGAGAGTTGGAAAAGAATGTCCTTAAGTGTATCAGACCCAATAAATTTTAAATTTTAAAAAGAAAATGTGAGTGTATAGAAATGCCACTGATTTTTGTATGTTGATTTTGTGTCCTACAGCTTTAGTTAATTCTTTTATTAGTTCTAACAGTTTTTTTTTGTGGAGTCTTTGGGGTTTTCTGTATGTAAGATCATGTCATCTGCTAACAGAGATCATTTGGCTTCTTTTTGATTTGTATGCTGTTCCTTTTTCTTGCCTAACTGCAGTTTTAATTTACTTATATCTTTTAACACCTCTTTCAGTAATGTTTTATACTTTTCTAGGTAGAGGTCTTGCACAATTTTTATAGATTTATTCATGGATATTTGATATTTCATGTTTCTAAAAAGAAATGAGCTATCAAGCCATGAAAAGACACGGAATAATCTTAAATGCATATTGCTAAGTGGAAAAAGTCAATCTGATAGGGTATATACTGCAGGATTCCAACTATATGACATTTTGGAAAAGGCAAAACTATGAAGATAGTAAAAAGATTAGTAGTTGCC
Organism: Balaenoptera acutorostrata; assembly: GCF_949987535.1. Lineage (NCBI taxonomy): Eukaryota > Metazoa > Chordata > Mammalia > Artiodactyla > Balaenopteridae > Balaenoptera > Balaenoptera acutorostrata. Next base: position 74,832,798 of record NC_080064.1, on the reverse strand, counting down.
AGGGGTTAGGGAGGAATGCAGGATGAATGGGAAGATTTTTCGGTCAGTAAAACTACTCTGTATTATACAATGGAGAGTACATGTCATTATAATTGCCAAAACCCATAGAATGTACAGCACCAAGAATAAACCCTAATGTAAGTTGGGTGATAATGATGTGTCAATCTAGGTTCATTGATTGTAACAAATGTACCCCTCTGGTATGGGATGTTGATATTTGGGGAGGCTCTGCATGTGTAGGGACAGGGGGTATATGGAACTCTGTATTTTCTGCTCAATTTTTCTGCAAACATAAAACTACTCTAAAAATGTTATGTTCATTAAATATTTTGTATTTTGCTTTTATATTTTAATATAAAGTGTTGACTATCTTAGAATAAAAATAACTTTTTAGAAGCATAAAATAATTTAAAATTTTTGTTTAACATTGACTTTAATCTACTTTTTAAATATACATACTAAAATTTCATGTGTTCTGAATACAACTTACTATACTTATTTTGAATCTTTAAGATCTTACTCTCAACAGAACAGAAATTATGTGAAAATCTTGATTATAACAGCATGATTTTGCTGAAATAAAGACAAGATAAACAAATTTAATGGAATAATAAAAAACACAAAAAATCCAAACAAATCATTAACGTCTTTGTAATAATAATTAAGTGTAATCATCTTAATAGTTCGTTGATATTCAGTTATAAAAACTATAGCCTCGGACTTCCCTGGTTGCCAGTGCAGGGGACCAGGTCTGGGAAGATCTCGCTGCGGAGCAACTGGGCCTGTGTGCTGCAACTGCTGAGCCCGTGCGCCTAGAGCCCGTGCTCCGCAGCAAGAGAAGCCACTGCAATGAGAACCGCGCACACCGCAACGAAGAGTAGCCCCCGCTCGCCGCAACTAGAGAAAGCTGCACTCAGCAACGAAGACCCAATGCAGCCAAAAATAAATAAATAAATAAAACTCAAAACTATAGCCTGCCACACACACACACACACACACACACACACACACACACACACACACACAGATACATTTATCTATTTAGTCACTATGAAGTATATTTTTCAAGATAGAGAAGAGTTTGTTGGCTTGGCTATAACTTTGAAATATTTAGACTTGGACGAGGGTGAGGTCCGGGATCCCTGGTCTGGGGTCCTGGTTGGGAGGGTTCAGGCCTGGCTTCTGGGGTCCGGGCTTCCAGCAGGAAGGTGGCCCGGGGACCCGTTTTCTTGCACTGGCTGCGCGGCGGGGTCTGTCATCTCGGCCAGGAGTTGGTATGCCACTCTGGGGGCTTGAAAATGCCGCCAACAACTTTACCCCTGCTAAGGGACTTCTTGCTGCATTTCTAAGCCGCTTTCCCAGAGCTACTCCCCTGAGGATCTTCTCCCGCTCGCGTGGGACGTGGGAGCCCAGTGGAACCAAAGCAGGTTCCAGTAACCCAGCTTCTAAAGCCCTGGTGTCGCAGATGCTTGTGCTAGGGAGCGTTTGGTGGTTTATAAATGACTTAGGAGTGCTTTCAAAATCTCGTGTGTGCTGTGCGACAGCCTGGGAAGTATTCAGAACAGGTATTAAGTCCGTTTAGAGACCTTTCATCACCTTTGGCCAAGAGGGCTTAATGGACACACGGCTGACTTGTGATAGAGCTGGACTACAAGGGCCATTCTTTGATACTTAGTTTTATACTTTGGGCCATTCGGAAAAAGTAGGTTAGGGTCAGATTGCTGAAAATGGCAGATTTAGGACTGTTCGGAAGTAAAACCGGCCACTAGTTCCCCATCCCCCGACCCTCTTCCTTTAACAAAGAGATGTGTCCATTATTAAAGGAAAAAAGAAAAGACCCGTTCATCCATTTCATAAACTGCAGGAATCGCAGTGCCTGAGGGTTGAGGCAGGTAGAGTAAACGTGGTGTAAGACGTTCAGGTTGGTAAAGAACGGGAAATCATAGAACGTGTGTAAAGAGAGCAGCTGATTCTCAAATCCAGCCTGCTTTCCCCCCGTATGAATAAAGGCCCACTGTGGCCAAAGGTTCCATTTCTTAAGAGAAGCCGGAAATCTGGATTTTTTATAATACGGCATTTCCCAAATTTCTGAACTGTAGGCCAAATAAATTTGCCTGTGGGACTCCAGTATGCACCTTCTATGAAAGTAGATGATGTGGTTCTATCCCCACCCCTATTCCTTTATCCGGCTTTTAATGAGATGCGGGCAGAAACGTTAGAAAATGTGCTTAGGCAAAAGGCTTTGGGCTTAAAATCTTCCTTTTTTTTTTCTTCCTGTCTGCTATTTCAAGAGAAGCTATTTCTGTCAACATTAAAACAGTGCTCTGGGTTTGGGCATTTTTGTTGCATAACCCACTAAGCTAAAATTCTTTGTCCAGAGACCTGATCTTTAAAGTACATAAAGTAAAGCTCAGTGGAAGTCAGATTATATGTCAGATCATTGATGTAGTGTGACAACTGGGGATTTCCATTTAGAAGTAAGCGGACCATTCTCCTTACTGTGGGGATTCACTGTGGAGTCTCATTTCCACAATATTTGAATTGTATTTTTTCAAGCTAAATAACTGAGAAATTTAGTCATTTCATACAATTCAAAACTGCAATCAGCCTAACATACAAAGTTAGGGCCTAATACATCTTCACCTCATGACAACACAAGAATAAATGAAGTCTCCCGTGATCAGTTTGGGAGCCAATTTACTGCAATTGCTGTGGGTTAAAAAAAAATCACTTCTGGGTACCCAAATAACCTGACGTGATATGGAAGTTTTTAATTAGTTGAAAGCATAGGCCCCCTCTCAAAAATTATGTGTAACACTAAGCAATGTGTTCTTTAATTTTTCACCAGCACATAATAAAAATGTGAATATTGTTTGATCTTCTCAGAATGCTAACTCTACAATATTCTATGACAAACATGTTACTAATAAGAATGCAAAAACATTGTATTACTAATAACGAGAATGCCAAGCATTTACAAACACTACCAAAAGATGTTGATATTAACTGTCAGACTGTATCCTCCCAGCAACTTTGTGAGTTAAAATTTAGTGTCCTTAAACTGATTTGTAGGCAGAAAATGAGATACTAATCAGTGGAAAAACTATATTGAGACTTCTAGTCTCAGTTTTGTACTCATTTCACTTTGGCTTCCTGTTGAAAAATAAAATCTCTAGGAAAAAAAAAAAATTAAACTTCAGGTGTGTGGACTTCCATTTGTGCCCTTGCCCTGGGGCCTGCAAATGTTAGGGGAGGCTCTGGAGATGTCAGGAAGCCTGTGATGTTGGAAACCATCTTTGCACCATAAGGAGAGAATCTACCCGATATCAGAGCCAACTCAGAGAAAAGCAGAGCCAAGAAATGGAGAATGAGACTGAGAACTAGTGATATGATTAACGTCTCCAGGTCCTGAAGATCTACCCATGAAAGTTCAGTTCCTTAAGATAATAAATTCCCACTTTTTTTGCTCAAGTCGAGTTTTCTGTCATTGGTATCAAGTGTCATTCTGATTTGGTTCAGGAAAATTCGATACTTTTAAATGAAGAGTTAGCAGCAGGAGTGACAAGATAGCAGTAGGTAAGGAGAATGCGAAGGAGCCGAACTGAGGAGCTTTTGAAAAATGGGGCATGAGTGAACTGTGGCAGTAAAAGAAATATGAATGCCAGTCCAGGAATGTCAATGTAAAACATCACTTCTTAGCCTTATACCTAAGAGCAACCTAGTGGTCCACAGATAAACTAAAAACTGGTTCACAAAATTTGTATGAATATGTATATGCTGTTTTCTGGAGAGAGAGTTCATAGCTATTCACAGATCCTCAAAAACAAAACAAAACAAAACTGTGAGCTCCCATAATAAGAAATACTGCCCTACTAAATGGGGAAGTCTTCTGAAATAGTGGTGAGATGTAAAATCGAAAAGCTGTACTTTAGAGAGATTATAAAATCACTAATTATGGCAGTGACTCTCAGATTACATACCACAACCACCTGCATCACAGTCACCTGGGGCTCTTGTTTCAAATTCACATTCACAGCCCCCATCCAGACTCAGTGAACCAGAATCTCTGGGGGCAGGGCCTAGAACACTCCATTTGGAGTGTATGATAGGTCAATATTTTGAAATTTTACATGACTTTCCCACTTGATTGATAATTCTGCAGAATTTTATGTGGAAAGCATATTCTTTCAGAATTTCAAAGGCATTGTTTCATTGTCTTTGAGCTTTAGATGTTGCTGTTGAGAAATCTGATAACATTCTGATTCTTGATACTTTGTGATTTTTTTTCTCTCTGGAAGCTCTTAGGATCTATTCTTTGCCCTTTCCTTCTGAAAACTCCTGTCCTTCATTCCTGGAATTTTTCTTGAATTACTTAATTGATGATTTCTTCCCATCTGGACTGCTCTTCCAATTTTCTTTCTTTTTGAAGAGTATTTTTGTGTTACTTTGCTCAAATCTTCTGTGATTTTTCCCTCATTTCTGTGATCTTCTTTCTAATTTCCAAGAACTCTTTCTATTCCCACCCCCCTTTTAAAAAAATTTCATCCTGTTGTGGCTTCATCTTCTCTTGCCTTCCTGGGGATATTACTAAGAGTTTTCTTTTTAATGTCCTCCCTACAATGTTTGTTTCCTCCCATATTCCTTTTTCTGTTGTTCCCTTTATATTATTCAATTGTCTTGTTTGTTGTCCATGATTAAATGCAAGAGATAAAAAGTAAAGAGGGAGCTCTGAGTCGGTGCCTGGTGTTTCTGACTTTAAATTTTGCTATAGGATGATCTGGGGGCATGTTGCCAATATCTTTGGTCAGGCACAAAGTCAGTTATATCCTATTTTAGGTATGGTACCCGAACAAGTACCAGAGAATTCACCCTCCCCAGAGCATTAAACCTCCAAACTTCAGCCTGGGTGGGAGAGGGGCAGCTGCCCAGAGACATAAGGCTGGAGAAAGGATCTAGAGATTTCACTGCTTCTCAAGCAGCTTTCACCTATTCCCCTTTATTTTCGGACATCCTAACCTCCATCTCCCCTTCACCGCTAATGCCTGAGGCACTTCTTGTAGTTCCAGAACCTTTTGAAGATTCTGTGGTTTAAACTGCGTTGTTTCTCAAGTTTCCGCACTGTTGGGGCCTGGGGCACTTACCCCTCATACTTGTGCTTTCAAGCTTCCAAAATGTTGCTGTCATCTCCCTTCCCTTGTGGGTTGAGGTTTTCACTGGAGTTTAAGCATGGGAGGAGGCGAAATTAGAGGCCGTATTCGAACCGCTGTCTTAACTCAACAGATATCTGTATCTTCAAAATCTTTGGGCCATTCCAGCCATGTAGCACCGTCATCCCTTCCAAGGCATCCTACTTCTCCATTTTGAGGACTCCCTCCAGTTTCAGACTCCACAAGGAGGACACAAAACAACTATGACACAGAGCCAAAGAGAGGCACATAGATGGTAGGCGATATACACTTGAGTCAACTGTCTGCTGGGCACCGAGGCCCTGGCTCCCTGGGCTCGACGTGCTAGGGGCACCGCGGCCTCGGTCCCTCTCTCCCGCAGCCCCAGATCCCCCGGACTTGGCGACCGCCCAGCTCCTCCCCTGCCCAGCCGGGGAGCTCGGCCCGGCCCCTCCCCTCCGTAAAGCAGGCGCCGCCCGGGAATGCGGGACAGCTCTGCTGTTTGGTGAGCCGCTAGCATGGCCTGGCCGCAGCTCCGGAGCCGGCGCCTCGTTCCCTCGCTGCGCGGGGCCCCGGGGCTCGCTCCTCTGCTGCTGCCGCTGCTCCTGGCGCTGCGCATCGGGCTCGGGGCCGACCGCCCGTGCCAGGCCCCAGCGCTGTGCCTTCCCATCACCCATCGCCCCGACTTCGAGGTCAGTGGCCTCTCTTTCCCCTGATGCTCCGGGTCTGGTCCTCAAGGCCCTAAGAGGAGTTACAGTAGAATAACCGAGCCCAAGAAAGAGGTGTTGGGGGAGCAAAACCAGCTTTGACCGCTCATGGAGGGGCCTTTCTGTCCACGGATTTCCTTCAGCCTTAAAGATGAGGAAATTTTGGCTCAGAGCAGTTGGGTAACTCCTCCCAGGTCTCACAGTAAGTATTCCAACCCAGATCTGACTCCAAGTGCAAATTCCTTGCATTGCCCTGCTGTGCCTCTCCCCAGGCAGTCTGGCCAGACAAGCAAAGAGGCTGGTAAGGAGATACTCCCTAAGTAGCAAGACCCATTGGTTTCCAAGAGAATTGAGGATGAGTTTGAAAGAATCTCAGCACTCCCACGGTCCAGTGGAAGACTGAACGTTCTGCTTAATTTGCTTTTCTATACCTGCCACACAAGAAGGGGGATTAAAAATAGGTCTTTAAGTAAAAATTCCGTCTACCCACCTAATAATTTATAAGGCCTTGGGCAGCTTTAAGCAAACACCCTTTCGGAGGTAATGTGAAGACCACTTGTCTGCCTAGAGTTTGATGACTGCACCAGGAACTGGACACATCAGGCAGGTGGAGAAGTTCAGTCCAAAAGAGCAATTCTTGTGTAAACATAGCGACAATTGCCAGTTCTTAATCTAGCAGATTACATTTGAGGCAGTGACATTTAAATGTCCGTTAAAAAAAGTAATATAAATTGCTTAGAAGAAGTAAAAACGGTCGAAGTGTTTATGGAGAACCTGCCTAGTGTGTAAGCCTAACATCTGAAAAGACTTTCTGTAGCACCCAATACCTCTTAGTCGGTTAGGCGGCATCTGTGGACATTTAGAAAACCAATTATGCAAAGAAGCCAAATTTTGTTCATTTGCATGTTGGTGGTTAATTGTCTTTTCTCTCTACTGACCTATATTTTTCAAAGACAAAGACTAGACTGCATTACTTTTCCCCTTATATATTCAATTGGTTCATCAAGCTATTTTTTAGGATTTCTATTATATCACAAGCTCTCTGTATATTTTTAACATATTCAATCTTAGTTATCAGAATTGAAATAGGGTAAGGTTTGTGACATAAATATGATTCTAAGAAGTCTAAAAACAATGGGCTGTTCAGTTTCACATTTTGTAATTTTTATTATTTCAGTGGGTAACTGCCTAGTAGAAAAATGGGTTATACACAGTTAATTCTGAAAAATAAACAAAATACCAAAAAGGAGACAGAAAATTAGGAAAAGGCTGGTTTAATTTTTATAGCTAGCTCTCCCCACCCTCCCCCATCCATTCTCCTCACAGTGGCCCAGTGATCATAGATATCACTCTCCCTTTCTCTCTCCCCCTCTCCCTGTGTGTCTGTCTGTCTCTCTCATTTTTTAATGCAAATCTTATGATCCTCTGCTTAAAACACTTTAATGCCTCCCATTCATCTCAGGAGAAAATAGAAACTCCTCAGTGGTCTACAAAGCCCTACTTGATCCTGCCACCACCTACCTCAGTAGTTTCATCAGTTTCATCTGTTTCCATGTACTTTCAGGATTTCTGTGCTCCAGCCTCACTGACCTTCTTTTGGCTCCAGAAATTCAGAATTCTCCTGAGGTATTGAGACCTTTGCCCTTTTTTGTTCCCTCTTCTGAGAATGCTCTTTTTTGTGCATTGGTACCCCTCCTCTGTCCTGTCTAGGTCATTGCCCAGATTTCAGTCCTCCCCTAAAGAGTGTAGTCCTCAGGGAAGTTTTCCTGCCCTACCAGGGCCGCAGGTCCCCTTTATATGCTGTCATGGCGCCCTGCATTTCCATGTAGCCCTTAACACTATTGCATTAAATAACCAATGGACCTGGTCTGTGTCACTAATGCCTAACAATATACCCTGCCTATACCTTATTGGGATTCAATAAATATTTGCTAAATCAATGAATTAACACCTTATTTGGGATAAAGTAAAAATGATCAGTGCTTCTAATATTATCTGTGGAGAAAAAAATATGGGAGAAACATAACATCAACCACCTTAGTATTTAACTTGAGCACTAGTCTAAGAAGTAAGGCTCACCAGAAATCATTCATAGTAAATGCAGCATCTATGAGTCCATCTGCAGCGGCCAGAAACTTGAGTATTTTCAACCTCCTCCCTTTCTCTTACCTTACTCATTCAGTGGGTCAGAGTCCTGTTAATTTTGCCTTCTTAGGATCTTCCAGATTTATTCATTTATCTCATAGTCTCCGCTGCTCCACAACTTTAGTTGAGGTCACCATCATCTCTTGCCTGCATTCTTCCAAAGCTTTCCTATTAGATATTCTGCCTCCAGTTTTGCCTCTTTAAACCATTTCCCACTTCAGCTGAAGGGATTTTTCTAAAATGCATACCTAAAATATGTATATTCTCTTTTTAAAACCCTTTCTCTTGGGATAATTTCTCAAGAGGGCTTCAAGTCCTTTCATGATTTAACCCTGCCTACCACCCTCAGGTTCTTCACTGTTGTCTCCCTCCAAATTTTAGGCATCAGCCATATAAACCTCCATGCTCTGCCTCCAGGCCTTGACACTTGCCACTATTTCTTCCTAGCCTACCCTCTCCTACTTTCCAGGCCCCACTTATTTCCTCCGCCACCAATTAATTGGGACCCCTATGTCTTATTCACTGTTGTACTCTCAGTGCCTGGCATATGATCAATGTTTAATTGTTACTTTGGGTGGTCAGCATGATATTCTTCTTGGTTTAAGTGAGGGTGCTTATCCCTGTTGTTTTGGCAGGTCTTTGTGTTTGATGTTGGACATAAAACTTGGAAATATTATGACTGGTCACAGATTACAACTGTGATACTTTTCTCAAATTATGACTCAGAACTTATGTGCTATGCTCATTGAAAAGGAGCCAGAGTAGTGCTAAAAGGTGAGTTACAGTTTTTACCAGATGTGTCTAAGCCAATTGGTAAGTTATACTTGCATCATCTGCTATCTTGAATTTCCAAAAAATTCTCTTTTCATTTTTATATTTTTTAGCATCCTAAAGTTAATCTTAGATACTGTTTAATTCATTTCTCGGGTAGACATATTTTAGAAGAATTAAGTAAACTACTGTATGGTTTTGAGGAAAATATGAATCCTAATTAGCATGATGACCCTTAGCTAGCCATAGTCCATGATTTTTTCTTTTAATTTGAGAATATTACTAATTATTCATAATGGTTATTTAGAAGATTAATGACTAATGATTTTCTGTGATCTTGATATATTACTTCTTCATTTGGAAAACTTAAATTTGGGGCTTAGTATTCCAAAATTATGAGATGTTTTAAAGACATTCAGATCTCTTTGGAAGTTTGTGAAGTAAATTTTATTAAACTGTTAAAAGCATATATGTACAAAAGATGTATATTTCTTCCATAGGAGATGTATCCATAAGGGATATCATTAATGCTACTTTCAGAGCATCCTGGATAGCTCAACAAGTTAAGCTGGCCAAAACACAATATATGGATGGAATTAATCTAGACAAGAAGTTGCTCGTTCATCACCTGAATATTATACGTTAACTGCTTTAGTCAAAGAAACTGCAGACTTTCCATCGTGAAATTGAGGGATCACAGGTAAAAATTCATTTGTTGTTTTTTGGAAACCCCTTACTTTTCCTATCAAAATGTATTCATGAAGGTATGACAAATAGAATCTCAGTTTTATTGAGTAGGAAGAGTTCCAGTACATCCTAAAAAATTTTCTGGAACTTTTGAGGTTCTTAACTAGAGAAGTTTTATAAAATTTTAAGGTGTCAAATCTGTTCTTTATTCACATCAGGATACAATACTGGAATTGCCCCACCTACTTGCCTTGCAGCAGAGTTAGAAATATTAGATAGGATAGGCAATGGGAATCAGGAAGGATTTAGCTGCCCAGGCTCTGCTTTCATCAGTGCAGGACAGAAACAGCTCTTGCCTAAGAGTAGAGGTAGTTCTGGGGAAGTGTCTCACTTGCTCCATAGACTCTGAATTACTTTGCAAAGCACCCAAGGCCCAGTAAGGCTCAAAGCCTAATTCCATAGAACTTGTCAGTGCTATGACAAAAGGCCGTATTCTTCCCTACTACCATAATGAGCATGATCAGAGAGACGATCACAACATAAGGCATCTTGCCAGGCAATGTGTGAGTAACAGAAGGACAGTGTGGCCCCAGATCAGTGATTCTCAAAACTGGTCATACACCAAGATAACCAGGAATCTTAAAAAAATTAAACACACACACGTACACTGGATCCCACTCCCAGAGATTCTTATTCAGAGAAATGCAAACCAAAACTACAATGAGGTGTCACCTCACACCAGTCAGAATGGCCATCATTAAAAAGTCTACAAATAATAAATGCTGGAGAGGGAGTGGAGAAAAAGGAACCCTCCTACACTGTTGATGGGAATGTAAATTGGTACAGCCACTATGGAGAACAGTATGGAGATTCCTTAAAAAACTAAAAATAGAGTTGCCATATGATCCTGCAATCCCACTCCTGGGCATATACCCAGACAAAACTATAATTTGAAAAGATATATTCACCTCAGTGTTCATAGCAGCACTATTTACAATAGCCAACACATGGAAGCAACCTAAATGTCTGCTGACAGGTGACTGGATAAAGAAGATGTGGTATATATACACAATGGAATATTACTCAGCCATAAAAAAGAATGAAATAGTGCCATTTGCAGCAACATGGATGGACCTAGAGATTATCATATTAAATGAAGTAAGTCAGACAGAGACAAATATCATATGTTATCACTTATATGTGGAATCTAAAAAAATGATACAAATAAACTTATTTACAAAACAGAAATAGACTCACAGACAAAGAAAACAAACTTATGATTACCAAAGGGGATAGCGGTGGGGGGGAGGTAGGGGGGAGATAAATTAGTAGTTTGGGATTAACATATACACACTACTATATACAAAACAGATAAACAAAAAGGACCTACTGTATAGCACAGGGAACTATATTCAATATCTTGTAATAACCTATAATGGAAAAGAATCTGAAAAAGAATAGGTATATATATATATGTACAACTGAATCACTTCGCTGTACACCTGAAACTAACACAACACTGTAAATTAACTATATGTCAATAAAAAAGTATATTACAGAAATTATAAAGGAACACATTAGGATGTTTCCTTCTTAAAAAAACTATACAATAATTTGTTAGTGGACACACATAAAAAATGATGTAAATTTTGACAGCCAAAACATAAAATGTCGGGTGGTGGAGTATAAAAATGTAGAGCTTTTTTATGTGTTCTAAGTTGTTAACAGTTTAAAATAGACTGTTGTAACTGTAAGATGTTTTAAAAAATTACTTTATTTCAATATAATTGACATATATAGTATTACATTAGTTTCAGGTGTACAACATAATGATTTGATATTTGTATATATTGCAAAATGATCACCACAATAAGTCTAGTTAACATCCATCACCATACGTAGTTACAAGATTTTTTTTAATGTAAGCCACATGATAACCACAAAGCAAAGACCTACATTAGATATACAAAAGAAAATCAGAAAGGAATCAAGCATGCCACTACAGGGAATCACAAATCACAAAGGAAGAGAGCAAGAAAAAAAGTAAGGAAAAAAGGAATTAGAAAATAGCCAGAAAACAATTAACAAAATGGCAATATTACGTAGAAACCTATCAATAATTACTTTAAATGGAAATGGACTAAATTCTCGAATCAAAAGACACAGAGTGGCTGAATGGATTAAAAAAAACAACAAGATCCAACTATACGCTGCCTATAAGAGACTCACTTCAGCTTTAAGGACACACATAGACTAAAAATGAAAGGATTGAAAAAACTAGTTCCAGGCAAATGGAAACCAAAAGTGAGCAGGGGTAGCTATATTTATATCAGACAAAATAGACTTTAAGCCAAAAATGGTAACAAGAGACAAAGTTCATTATATAATTATAAAAGGGTCAGTTCATCAAGAAGATATAACAATTGTAAATACTTATTGTGGGTGCTCCACATCAGAGCACCCAAATATATTAAATAAACACTAAGATATCTGAAGGGAGAAACGGACAGCAATATAATAATAGTAGAGGACTTTAGTACTCCACTTTCAGCAATGGACAGATTATTCAGACAGATAATCAATAGGGAAACATCAATAAGGAAACTGTAGTTAGATACAGTTAGGCTGGTAAAAGGTATAAACTTTGTTGTAAGATGAATAAAGTCTGAGGATTTAGTGCATAACATGATGACTATAGTTGATTGTACTGTATTGTATAATTTGAAATTTGCTGAGAGTAGAATTTTAGTGTTATCACCAAAATAAATAAATAAATAATAAATAATAAATAAATAAAGGTGATGGCTATGTTAATTAACTTGATGGGAATACTTTTGCATATATATGCATATCATTATGTTGTACACTTAAAATATATTACAATTTTACTTGTCTATTTTACCTCAGTAAAGCTGAGAAAAAACTGCTAGGCTAGACAGTGAGTTTTTTGAAGGCAGGGACCAGTTCCTCGATGTCTAACACAATGTTTAAAAATTACTTATTGAATATATGAATGATACCTGCCTTTCAAAATTTTAAATCTAGTTAAGTAGGATATATATAGTATAAACTAATGACTCTAAATCTATCTCAGAATCACCTGGGAGTGCTTGTTAAAAATATGCCCAGAAGTTGATTCTGGCATAGATTCTAGGAACTGTATTTTTACCAAGTGTTATAGGTGATTCTGGTGTAGTTGGTCAACATGAATTTGAGAATCACTGGAAAAATAATAAATGATGTAACGATCAACATCTCTATGGCTTTATACAAGTAGGGAAGGTTTGTCAGTGTGGAATTCAGCTTTTCAAATGAGTACAATTTAGGTCAAGGATAGCAAATACCTGGTATGCAGGCCACCATACTCCTCTCCTCACACATTTTGGTCTCAGACACTTTTCCTTCATTCTGTAGATTGCTGTTGTTAATAGGGTAGAATTAATGTATGGGAACTTATTTGCTAGTCCTGATTAAGCTATAGTGAAAGAGCAAGGGGGAAGAGACTGAGCAAAGACTTTGCAGTAGGAATGTCTATTTCCATGTTTGAGGGGCAAGTAGAGCAATTTGGGCTACTATGTCAAGTTCATGTTAGTTAAGTTAGTGGGAAGTACAGTTGCCAAGATGAACCAGATTGTGGAAGATCCAGGATGTGACACTGAAGAGTGTGCATTTTATTCTGTATGTAATGCGTAATGTGTATAGAAAGTATTTGGGGAAGATTATTTATGGTAGTACGTAAAAAAGTCTAGAGGAGAAAGAAAGACCTGTAAGGACTAACCCAGTAATCCAATAACTTGGAATTTATGGTTTGAATTGGGATGATGGCATAACCCTAACACTCAGCAAGTGTTCAATATTCATTGAATTAATTAATTAATGGAAAGGAATGGGCAGAACAACTGTGAGAGGCCACCCAAAGGAAAATGTGAGATTAGTTATGGGGTGTGAGGGAGGAACAGTCAGAAAATGGCCCAAAGGTTCTTAAACTGGTGACCAGAAAAAAATGACTAATATAGAGCCCCAGGAAGGAGAAATGAGTTTTTGGGAAAAGATGATAATTTAGGATTATAGAATTTGTGATCACAGAATTAAAGAGCTAGAAGTGCTCTTGAAGAATTCTTTCTACACCTTCATTGTTACATGTGGGAAAACAGATCAGATATTTAAAATGAAATAACCTAGTTATAAGAGAGCCAAGATAAGAACCAAAGTCTTTTGATTTCTTTTCTAATATACTAATGCTGCCTTCTCAAAAATATGAGATTAACCATGACAGGAAACCCAGGTGAAAATATTCTCACTGCTCAGGAGGAAACCCAGGTGAAAATATTCTCACTGCTCAGGAGAGAGGTAAGGACTTACAAAATGGATTTGAAATTTACCTGCTTAGAGGTAATCACTTTCTCTATTACCTTATTATACTTCCATTTTCTAAAAGGGGACAGCGATAAAATGAAGTCCAATATGTAAAAATTTCACTTTATAACCTATTTTGCTGGAGAGCTTTGGGGAAAGCCTATTCTTACAAAGCAGAGCTTCCTTTAGTGTTAATAATGAAAGAATTATAGAGAGAATTTTGAGAAAGTCCTAAAAAGAGTTATAGTAGAATAAATTAGCCAAAGTGTAAATATTTAACTAAAATACCTCAATTTTTTGTAATATTAATCAATACATTTATTGAGAGCCTAATTAAGAAGAAAACTTTTAATGAAGATTTAGAATGTTTGCAGACATATATTAATAAAATAAAGCTAATTAATATTCAGTTAAGGCAATAAATCTTTTTTTTTACATTAGGTCTCAGAACTTATTTATTTTATAACTGAAAGTTTGACCCTTTGACCAACATCTTAAGGCAATAAATCTTTTAAAGAGATTCATCCTTATTGAGGACTGGCTCACTATTCAAAATGAAAGATAATTTAACACTCAAGTTTTATTTGAATATTTACATAAAATAAGAGCATTTAAGTGATTTGTTCAACATTTTGAGTTGATTAATTTATACTTGTAGCCATAAAACACCACTACTCTTTAACTATAATGTTGGACTAAACTTACCATGTAAAGTAATTGTAAATCAAGGGCTCAAACTGCCAACATAGTCCAGTAAGCTTGTGCCAAGAGATGACCTATTTAGCTTGCACGATATTTTTAAGAACTTTTGTATTTGAATTCTTTTCGTGTGCTTTTACTCTCTAGTTGCTTATAGGCCCTACCACACCCTACTGTGATTACACCAGTTTCCTTCAATCAGTCGAGTTGCTAGTCTGTCCTCTGAAGGCATGTGACTTTAAAACTCCTCTTCTACACAGTGCCTGCTCCTGGTCATTGTATATGTCCAAATATGCCTGGGTCCAAATATATGTCCATTACCTAAATATATGTCCAAAACATTGTCCAAAATATATGTCTGGGTCAGTCCGTGTAGGCAAAAAATATATTTCTTAGACTTGTTCTAGTTCCATACATGTCAAACCTTACGTCAGACACATAAGTGGTTCTTTTTGAGAGGGGGAGTAATATGAGGCAAGAGAATATATAATCAACAAAACATCTGCCATAATATGCATATTTGATCATGTTACATAAAATGGTTTTCCCACAGGTAACCTTTGATGTATCTTGGTCTCCAAACTGCGTAGGTAGGAGGTGCTATAATTATACCGGAATTGCAGATGCTTGTGACTTTCTCTTTGTGATGTCTTATGGTGAACGAAGTCTGGTCTGGTCACAATGTATTGCAGGAGCCAATTCTCCCTATACTAAGACATTAACTGGTAAGAATTCACAAAACAATCATTTATCAGCAATATTAATTCTATAACCTCAAACATTAAGATATATTTTAGTATTTCTAAGTCATTTGTATACCTTTTCCATTTGTAACGCTTTCTTGAAACATATTAAAACCTCTTAATTTGAGAGCTTTAAAGTTTACAAAAAGTTTTAAAGTTCTGAAGTTTTCAATTACCTCTAAAAAATCTTGGGAGGTAGGTGTATTATATTAACCCTCTATTATAGATAAGATGAAGGGTGTTAAGTTCTCATGATTGCACAGCTATTAAGTATTATATGGTTGGAACTCAAGCAGGTGTTCTAACTTCAAGTCAACACTCTTGTCAGAAAGTTACACGAAGAAGATATTTGCTTACTTAGAATTTGATAGTTTTGTTGAAATAACCAATGTTAAATAATTTAATAGCAAAGGTAGCTATAATGTGAGTACCTATTATACATGATTGATAGGATTGGCTTTATCTTATTTGGCATTTACTATTAGTACCCATGCTACATTAAAAATTATATTCCTATTAGAATTAAGAGTACTTCTGTTGTGTCATTCATATGGAGTGACCTTTGCATTATCCTTTCCAAAGTTTGGATTGGTTTGTATCCCATCAACCAATTGAATTAAAGACTGCTTGCTATCTTTTGGACTTAAGTGAGATTTTCTGGGATAGTTAGCATAGATTTAAGTGTTGAGTAATAAATAAAAATTATTTTCTTTTTCATATAGAGGTAAAATCATAGAACCTGGCCTCATTTTATCATGTCCTAATTGTCTGGATAGAATAGTCCGATCATAAGCATATACTATTTAAAATTTGAAAAATAATTTGTGTTATAATACAAAATAATTATTTAACCCAATGTTTGCCAACTGTGTTTATGAAAGAGATGATAATTATGTATATCAATAAAAGGTTCATTATCAAATATGTTTGGGAAATGATGCATACTCCACCCCTCTCTTGGATATTTAACAGTACACAATAACTTTAAAGCCTCTGAAAAACAGCAAATTTACTCAACATTCTAGCTAATCTTGGAACATATCTTGGTGGGAAAACATAATTTGCAGCATGGGCAAGAAAGGGATTGATGATAGTACCAGGAATTTGTTCATTTTTCTCTTTGTTTCCTATAACTACAGATTATCTGCTACAGAGTAAGATGGGGTCATTCCTTATCCCAAGCTGTAATCCATGCTTATAGGATATTGAGAAAATGTGGAACACTTGTGTGTTCTGTAAGTTACTGTGAGACCACACCTGCCAGAAAGTTTAAGACTTATAGAACTTTTTTAAAGCTTTAGAATCTAGAATATCAAATCCATGCCTTAGCAGTTAATAGACACAATTAGCATGCTTTCCTAAAATGTGTCATTGTTACTAAAATATGTCATTGTTCCCAAAATTAAATTTTGTGAATATTTTGCTTCAATTTGATCTAAATTGTTTTGAATGTTTTCTGTTATTCAAAAAGAAATTGTTTAGAAAGTGATACCAAATTTATAATTCTTAAGAGATGACTTTTATAATATATTTGAGTAACACCATATTAGTATTTTACATAAATGTACCTGTTGTTACAAACTTGGATTCTGAGTGGTTGCATAGCTTGTATGAACACATTAGTAGACATATGAAGAGAAAAAAATATGCTTTTTCTGTCCCTATTTGATTAAGATATGATGACTACATCAAGATAGGCATTAACCCTAAGAAACTTGTAATGGGTATTCCCTGGTATGGTTATGATTATACCTGCCAGAATCTATCAGCGGTAAGAACAGATCATTTCTTACGTATTTTTTTTCTCTTTCTATTATATTTTTTAGAGTCTGTTTTGTTTCCTCTATATAAACTTCATTTTATTTAGAATTTAGAAATTTCTCTCTATATAGAATACATACACTTTATTGAGAATTTATTTAATATAGTTTGAGACTAAAAAGTAGAGTTTATTTTAAATAATTAAATCCCATACAAGTTTCTGAATATTATATTTCTATTTAATAATGAAATTTAACTTTTATTCCATATAGTCAGGTTATCTATAGTATATATTTTATGTCTAATAAATAATTTTATTATATTTTTGGATTTGCTTAATTGCTTAAGATTTGCTTAATTGATAATCTATAACATGAACATTTTTGCATTTCTAGAATCATGTTTGTACCACTGCAAAATACCCTTGTAAAGATGCTGTATACCGTCAGGTGGCCTATCAAATGATCATGAAGCAAGTAAATAGTTCTACTTCTGGAAGACTGTGGGATAAAAATCAGCAGTCTCCTTATTATCACTGTGAAGTAAGACTTTTCACAAGTTATCAATCTTTAGTTTTCATAATTGCATACTTTCATAATTACATATTTGAAAGTAAGATTTTGTATCAGTTTTCTTATAGGGTACAACATACAGACTGCTGTTTACATGAGTAGACTTGTCTTTGAATCTGTGTAATCAGGAACTTTACTTCCCTTGTGAGCAATTCAAGTTATACTAATAGTGGAACTGCTCTGCATGGGCCACTTGTCATTTTAGATGATATAATAAAAACATGTGTATCACAAACAGGATTTCCTTAAGAGTTGACAATTATAAATGATGTCTGTGGCTTTTGAAAGAGCTTTGGGCCAAAATAGGTTACTTGCTCTGAAAACCTCTATTTCAAAGTAGCCTCAAAATTCTGATGAGGCTCTTATATAGGGAGGAATGAGGCTGAGAACAGAGGTGTCATCAGGGACTTCACAATGGAAAATGGTACCATTTCAAATTTATTCCACAATTCAAACTATGTGATATTCAACAAAATTAAAAATTAGAGACAGAAAAATATTACAGAGTTAATGACTAGCAGTTCTGTCAGGTAGTGTTTGATAAATAGGAATTGCCATACCAAAGGGACAAAGAAAAGTTATCTTTTCCATAGTTTACCTTTAGCATAATAAAAACTTTTTCACACCTCAAAAATCTAAGTACAAACCATCTTTAATGTACCTTGAATTATGTTACTACAAAAGGAACCCTAAAATGATATGATGAACGTTAATTCCAGCAAGAATTTATATTTCTTTCTAATGGTCTGGTACCCATTTACAAAAGAATGACTGCAAATATACATATTTAATAAATTATAATTGATAGATATACATGTACATGCCTGTATATCAATTATGTAGAAAGCTTTAGTGTAGAGCTTTTTAAACTTTAGAATCTAAAGTATAAACATTAAACTAGGGTATACTGTGATCCTGTCTTTACCAAACAGTATTTATAGAACTCTGTTCTGGGAACTGTTAATAACACATAGACACACACACACCCACACACACTAGTGGTTACCAGTGGGAAGAGTGGGGGCGATGGGCAAGATAGGGGTGGGGTAGTGGGAGGTACAAACTGTTGGGTATAAGATAGGCTCAAGGATGTATTGTACAACACAGGGAATATAGCCAGTATTTTGTAATAACTGTAAATGGAAAGTAACCTTTAAAATTGTATATATTTTTTTCATTTTAAAGAATATACTAAAAAAACACAAACACACACACACAAACACAAATACACACGCATGTGCCATGGCCAAATATATTTGGAAAACACTACAAACTGTAAGTCTCTCTTGGAGATTTATAATGTATAACATTATATTCAAGGATTTAAGATGTACTACAGTACATAAAGCCATTTAATTATTTAACATAGAACCCTGTTTCCTAGCACTCTGAGAAACATGCAGGGGAACAGTGTTTCATGGATATCAGTTTGGTAAAGGGTTTGTTTAACCAATTATACATAGTTTGGAAATATGTAATTTAGAATAAATAGTTTACCCTATGATGTACTGTTTTTTGTAATTCCTGACTTATTTTTTCCTTAATGCATAAGAAGACACATTCTTTAAGATTTTAGAACTCAGGAGACATTCTGATGAGCCTTGAAAACCATTCATTTAATGGCACTTCAGACAACCATCTATTTATAGCCAATTTGCTCTTCTTCATTCATTGTAAAATTCCACAGCAACCCAAATCAAGTTTTTGTTTTAACGGAAGAGACTCATTCTGCTTTCTTATGCTGTCTCAGCAATAGCAGCTTCATCTTGCACTCAATATTCTTGGAGGCATACATTCCTTAACCAGGCATCTGTCAAACTTACATATACTCAGTTTTTTATCCTTTGATCCTTCACTATTTGAGGCATTTGAAATTTCTTAACATATCAAAAAAGCTCAAAGTACTAGCTAGAATGATGGCAAAATTCAAAGGTGCATGTCTTTGGGTTTGCCCCTGACTCTACAAAAATAAGTCTTTCTAGTTGCCTTTTAATATTGAATCACAATTGAAACTACAGCATGTATAGCTTTTTCTAGTTCTAAAGATTTTAAAGAATGGAATATAAGATACAGTATGAGATATGCTTGTATGTAATGAATCTACTGTACTTAAATATGCCATAGCTTATTCATTTACCAAGTGACTATTGTCCTTTAAAGCAGTCATCTTAGGAGATGATTCTAATTCTCATGGTGCTACCATAAATAGAAATATTACTGGTATTCATTGAGAATTGTCTTTAAAGAGTTCCCCAGACGTATATAAAAATCAGTGAATTATTTTAAATCACAGATCATTCTATTTTTACTTCCTATCTTTTTCTCTTCCTTTACCCTTTTGCCTAATTCTGCTCCTTTCCTCTTTCTTTTATCCTTTATCCATAGCTTATATACCTTCTAAAAGAGACTGTGTTTAGTACTAGATAGAGGTAAGTGATGCTGGGGAGAAGGACTTTACAGGGTGGAAGGTGAGCATAAGACTAGTTTCTAGTTTGTGGTTCTTAGGTGTGTGCCTAAGTCACCCATGGGGTCCAGACCCAACAGGCTCTTAGACTCAATTCTGTAAGACCTAGAAAAGGAGATGTTTTCTTTGTCCACTGCCATTCATCATACACAAAATCACCTGTTGAGCTCCTAACTAGGCACATTTCCAGGAACTGTAAGGAAATCCAAAAAAGTATATAAGCTGGTTTTAGAGGACAAAAGCAGTGATTCTCCTTAACCTTGGCTACATATCAGAATTACCTAATGGAACATTAAAACATAACATAAGGAAACAAATAAATATATGTTATAGCACTAGCCCTGGAAGATTTTGATTCAATAGGTTTCATGTGGTGTGGGTCCCAGGAATCTGTTTTTAATTTATTTATTTATATTTATTTTTTGGCTGTGTTGGGTCTTCGTTTCTGTGCGAGGGCTTTCTCTAGTTGCGGCGAGCGGGGGCCACTCTTCATCGCGGTGCGCGGGCCTCTCACTGTCGCGGCCTCTCTTGTTGCGGAGCACAGGCTCCAGACGCGCAGGCTCAGTGGTTGTGGCGCACGGGCTTAGTCGCTCCGCGGCATGTGGGATCTTCCCAGACCAGGGCTCGAACCCGTGTCCCCTGCATCGGCAGGCAGATTCTCAACCACTGCGCCACCAGGGAAGCCCAGGAATCTGTTTTTAAAAGCGCTCACAAGTGATTCAGATGTGTACAGTACATCTTGGTTGATAATCATCAGAACAGAGCAAGGAAAGAATCTTAGGGCATGAGAAGGACTTTAAATAGGATATACTGGGAGGCTCATTTGTGTGATCTCTATTGTTGTAAAAGTGCCACAAGCAATGATATCTAGAAAGTATTACATATAGAACCATGGAAAGTATTATGTATGCCCTAAAATTTTTATTATTTCATTGTATCCTTCTTGAATCATTGGATTTAAGAAACACCTTTCCCTCTTATTGCTGAATACTTTAAAGTTACACTTTAATTTATTTGTATAGGATCAGGCTGGACATTTTCATCAAGTGTGGTATGATGACCCTCAGAGCATTTCTCTAAAGGCAGCATATGTACAAAACCGTGGCTTACTCGGCATTGGCATGTGGCATGCAAACTGTCTTGACTACTCTGGAGATGCCATAGCCAAACAGCAAACTGAAGAAGTGTGGAAAGCCTTAAAAACAAAGCTGTGACAGAGATGAACATCTTTTGTTAAACTATTAAGGTTTAGAAAAATGATCTGTTTAAACAGATCTAGTTTCTTGAAGAGATTAAAAAATATATACCTTTTTTCACATTGCTATATATTTTAGTTATTAGTGTACTCAAAAACAGATAAAGAATAAAGAAATGCTTTGATTGTTTGAATTTGAAAAATACATACCTATTTATATCTTCAGTGTACAACAACATAAAGGTAAGAAACAAGTCAACCTACCATATCAAATATTCCTCTGTATGATGTTTAATATTATAGTTGGGAACAATTGCTTTCACAATTTTATTATGCTAAAATTTCCCCCATATTAAAATATATGCTTACCAATCAATGCTAATTTTTAAAATATGTATAATTTGAAGCAGAAATTTTTTGCTTAGAAATACATTTTTAAAAATTTAGTCTTTGGGGGCTTCCCTGGTGGCGCAGTGGTTGAGAATCTGCCTGCCAATGCAGGGGACACGGGTTCAAGCCCTGGTCTGGGAAGATCCCACATGCCACGGAGCAACTGGGCCCGTGAGCCACGACTACTGAGCCTGCGTGTCTGGAGCCTGTGCTGCCAACAAGAGAGGCCGCGATAGTGAGAGGCCCGCGCACCGCGATGAAGAGTGGCCCCCGCTTGCCGCAACTAGAGAAAGCCCTCGCACAGAAACGAAGACCCAACACAGCCATAAATAAATAAATTAATTAATTAATTAAAAAAAAATTTAGTCTTTGGGAATCAGTTTGCTCTATATTTTTTATTCAATAAATCTAAATTTAAAACCTGCAATTTTGTGTCTCTAGGTTCATTTGATGCAAATCATTTTTCTCCTTCCTGATTCCACATAGCACTCATGTTCTCTGAGTCACTTGAATTAAACTCACTTATGCCTCCAAAGGGGGGGGGAAATAATGAATATAAAGGATCAAAATACTTAGAAAATACAAGAAGATAACTTAGTAGTAATATTTTGAATTAGTAGGTTAGAGCCACCTAATATTTTCCAACTAAATTATTTTTTTGAGGTTATATCTGAAATGTTTATGAAAAACTTGGTGTTGAACCCAATTCTATTCATTGGCATTTACCCAATTATTAATATTCCTTCATTTATGGACTTCTATAATATATTTCTTGGTTAGTTTTGTTTCCATGGTTAAATTTTTTCATTTTCTGTATCTGCATTTTACTTTTAATTATCTAAAGACATTGGTTTCTCAACTGTTTTTTTCTTTCTAAAAGAGACATTTTGTGCAAAGAAATGTACAGAGGTCTCAGTTTCCTTTCTCAAGGCAATTAAGAAGAATATTGTGTAGAACATATTAGTTCCTATAAATACTTAGATTAGAAATCTGCATCCTTAAACTCTGGATTTACATAAATCCTGCCTTCCCTGTACATTTTCCCCTCTCCAAATTGGAATAAATGACAGTTCAGTCATCTGTTATGAGAATATTTCATTTCCTACTTGCACAATTATTTACGGCAAAGTAAAACCAACCATTTTCCATAGTACTTGCTGAATTACTATTGTCTCTGTATTTTTTAAATAAATTTTAAAAATTTAAATTCTTAGTACTAATCTCTACATAGCTGTAGATGCAAGTTAGATTCATATTTATTAAAATATATGATTTTTCATATTACAGTCATTCTAGGTATTACATTTTAAGACTATTAAAAAATGAAAATAATGCAATATAGTACTGTAAAATAATATGTAGCACATCTGAAACCTTCAAAAATAGTCAAATAGACACCATTTTGCTTTTTTACGTCTAATATTTCCTGAAACACTGTATAATAACCACATGAAAAGGGAAAAGATGTAAAACTTATAATTTATATGAAAAGGAGAACAACGGCTAAACAAATCTGTTCAAGTAAGTAAATTTTTTAACAAGTAAAAATTTTAAGTTAACATACCTTATTGAGATTGAAAAGATGTATTAAATTTCTTCTGGGCCAGTTCAGCTTTCAATGTGCGTAAATCTGAAACTGCTTGTTTTCTCACCTATAAAAGAACAATTGACTTTCAAAAATGAACTTTTATCTTACCTTTCTAAAATTATATAATCGTCATATAAATAAGGGTTTTTATAACGGCTTTCATGTCTTCTCTCATTTGCCTTCAATGCCTTCACTTGCACTGGATTACTATGGTAAATGTGTAGTTCATAAGTCCCTTTGAATAAGCATGCTAGATATGCTACCAAATAATTTCATTTATTAGTATATAGGCATGATAAAATTAAACGGTTCTAAAAAACTAGAGTGAGAAAGAATTTTATCTTTTGCTTATTTCAAAATCTGTTCTCATTGTGCAAAGAAAGTAGTAAAAACAAAAACAAAAAACCTCTGCCTCCTAAAAAAAATTCCAAAAAACCTTAATTCCCAGCCCTTAGAAACTGAATAAGTACTTAAGAAATATAAGTGTGGCAAGCGCTCTTCTAAGTGTACTTTGATACTTTCAAATTTTTAATTGAAGCAGATACTGTTATTTCTCCCCATTTTACAGTTGAGGAAACTGAGATGCCTAGAAGTTAAGTAACTTGCTCAAGGCATAAAACTAGTAAGTGGCACAGCCAGGATTCAAACTTAAACCATCTGGTACCAGAGCTCTTGCTATTCCAAGTATTGTCTGTAGACCAGCAGCATAAGCATCACCTGGGAGTTTGTTAGTACTGAAGACTTTCAGGCCTCCCCTCAGACCTACTGAGTCAGATCCTGCTAATTTTAACAGGATCCCCAGGTGACATTACATTGAACTTTGAGAAGCATTGATTGTGCTATATTATCTTGAACATGGTTGCAACAGTCAAGCTAGGTTTTCTGCCCCTTAGTTCTGTATCTTATGGGTAGTTGGGGTAAACCATTCAGAAATCAATAATAAATTCTTATAATGTCTACTATGTGACAATTAGGCACTATGGTTAAATGTAGGATTTTTTCCCCCCAGTGCATAAGCTGAAAACTTGGTTCTCTTTTTTTCCATTTGTCTTTCCCGTTTTTTCACTAATAATTCTAATTTGGGTTCAAACCATTTATATGTAATATTTATAAAGTTAAAATATACAAAAATGGTAAGAACTAATTTGTATGCTTTCCAGAAGAAAAGAGCATTGAGAGAGTCATAAATGAAGGCGCTGGGGGTATTTTTATTACTCCCTTCTACCCATCCAACTATCCTTAAGTGGACAAGCTTCCACATTTGATTTCTCTCCTTTTTTCTGAATGCACAGGAGTTTTCATTCACTGAACGAACTACTTTTTTGAGTGCAGACTGTATAAGAATGTTAAATAACTCCTTTTTTTGGTTTAAAATTGTCCTTTGCCTTTTTCCTTTTCTGTAGTTTTAAGCTTCTCAGCGCTGAGCCAGGATTTAGCCTTGAGTATGCTGCTAGTGAAAAGAATCTAGAACTGCGCTGTCCAGTAGAGTATCTACTTGCCACATGTAACTATTTAAATTGAAATTAACTAAAATTAAATCTAAAATTCAATTCCTCAGTCACACAACAATCTACATTTCAAATGCTCAACATCCTTATGTGGCTAGTGGCTACCTTATCAGACAGTGCAGGTATGAAACATTTCCACCATCACAGAGAGTTGTATTGGACAGTGCTAATTCAACATAGGGGTCATTATTCTGGGTCATAAAGCTACTTCTGATAGAGGTGAATCGAGAGCACTCATATAACTTTATATATATATATATATATATATATATATATATATATATATATATACACACACACACACACACACACACACATATATATATATGAAAATAACCACAGAGAATGAGATAATTACCCAAGAGAGGACAAAAAATGAAAATTAAATGGGAGCTCAGAGAGCTCAGTGGTTTGTCAGACTTATTTATGAACAACTCTAATGTAGTAATATTACTTCTTTCAGAATATTTTATGGAGACTCTATACTGATTCACAAGGTTCTTTTACTTTATTTCTTAGTGAAATTTTATTCAATTTTACTTTGGCCTTGTTAGGAATCTTTTCACAGAATTTCATTATTATGGTATTTTTTTTCATTCATGCTTTTTTAAATTTTTATTTGAATTTTATTTTTAAAATTTTTTTATACAGCAGGTTATTAGTTATCCATTTTATACACATTAATGTATACATGACAATCCCAATCTCCCAGTTCATCCCCCACCACCACTTCCCCCTTGATGTCCATATGTTTGTTCTCTACATCTGTGTGTCAATTTCTGCCCTGCAAACCAGTTCATCTCTACCATTTTTCTAGGTTGCACATACATGCGTTAATAAACGATATTTGTTTTTCTCTTTCTGACTTACTTCACTCTGTAAGACAGTCTCTAGATCCATCCACGTCTCTACAAATGACCCAATTTTGTTCCTTTTCATGGCTGAGTAATATTCCATTGTATATATGTACCACACCTTCTTTATCCATTCATCTGTCGATGGGCATCTAGGTTGCTTCCATGTCCTGGCTATTGAAAATAGGGCTGCAATGAACATTGGGGTGCATGTGTCTTTTTGAATTATGGTTTTCTCTGGGTATATGTCCAGTAGTGGGATTGCTGGGTCATATGGTAATTCTATTTTTAGTTTTTTAAGGAACCTCCATACTGTTCTCCATAGTGGCTGTATCAATTTACATTCCCACCAACAGTGCAAGAGGGTTCCCTTTTCTCCACACCCACTCCAGCATTTATTGTTTGTAGATTTTTTGATGATGACCATTTCTGACCAGTGTGAGATGGTATCTCATTGTAGTTTTGATTTGCATTTCTCTAATGATTAATGATGTTGAGCATTCTTTCATGTGCTTCTTGGTCATCTGTATGTCTACTTTGGAGAACTGTCTATTTATGTCTTCTGCCCATTTTTGGATTGGGTTGTTTGTTTTTTTGATATTGAGCTGCATGAGCTGCTTGTAAATTTTGTCGATTAATCCTTTGTCAGTTGCTTCATTTGCAAATATTTTCTCCCATTCTGAGGGCTGGCTTTTCGTCTTGTTTATGGTTTCCTTTGCTGAGCAAAAGCTTTGAAGTTTCATTAGGTCCCATTTGTTTATTTTTGTTTTTATTTCCATTTCCCTAGGAGGTGGGTCAAACAGGATCTTGCTGTGATTTATGTCATAGAGTGTTCTGCCTATGTTTTACTCTAAGAGTTTTATAGTGTCTGGCCTTACATCTAGGTATTTAATCCATTTTGAGTTTATTTTTGTGTATGGTGTTAGGGAGTATTCTAATTTCATTCTTTTACATGTAGCTGTCCAGTTTTCCCAGCACCACTTATTGAAGAGGCTGTCTTTTCTCCATTGTATATTCTTGCCTCCTTTGTCAAAAATAAGGTGACAATAGGTGCGTAGGTTTCTCTCTGGGCTTTCTATCCTATTCCATTGATCTATATTTCTGTTTTTGTGCCAGTACCATATTGTCTTGATTACTGTAGCTTTGTAGTATAGTCTGAAGCCAGGGAGTCTGATTCCTCCAGCTCCATTTTTTTCCCTCAAGACTGCTTTGGCTATTCGGGGTCTTTTGTGTCTCCCTACAAATTTTAAGATTTTTTGTTCTAGTTCTGTAAAAAATGCCATTGGTGATTTGATAGGGATTGCATTGAATCTGTAGATTGCTTTGGGTAGTATAGTTATTTTCACAATATTGATTCTTCCAATCCAAGAACATGGTATATCTCTCCACCTGTTTGTATCATCTTTAATTTCTTTCATTAGTGTCTTATAGTTTTCTGCATACAGGTCTTTTGTCTCCCTGGGTAGGTTTATTCCTAGGTATTTTATTCTTTTCATTGCAATAGTAAATGGGAGTGTTTCCTTAGTTTCTCTTTCAGATTTTTCATCATTCGTGTATAGGAATGCAAGAGATTTCTGTGCATTAATTTTGTATCCTGCAACTTTACCACATTCATTGATTAGCTCTAGTAGTTTTCTGGTGGCATCTTTAGGATTCTCTACGTATAGTATGTCATCTGCAAACAGTGACAGTTTTACTTCTTCTTTTCCAATTTGTATTTCTTTTATTTCTTTTTTTTCTCTGATTGCCAGGGCTAGGACTTCCAAAACTACGTTGAATAATAGTGGTGAGAGGGGACATCCTTGTCTTCTTCCTGATCTTAGAGGAAATGCTTTCAGTGTTTCACCATTGAGAATGATGTTTGCTGTGGGTTTGTCGTACATGGCCTTTATTATGTTGAGGTAGGTTCCCTCTATGCCCACTTTCTGGAGAGTTTTTTATCATAAATGGGTGTTGAATTTTGTCAAAAGCTTTTTCTGCATCTATTGAGATGATCATATGGTTTTTCTTCTTCAGTTAGTTAATATGGTGTATCACATTGATTGATTTGCGTATATTGAAGAATCCTTGCATCCCTGGGATAAATCCCACTTGATCATGGTGTATGATCCTTTTAATGTGTTGTTGGATTCTGTTTGCTAGTATTTTGTTGAGGATTTTTGCATCTATATTCATCAGTGATATTGGTAATTTTCTCTTTTTGTAGTATCTTTGTCTGGTTTGGTATCAGGTGATGGTGACCTCATAGAATGAGTTTGGGAGTGTTCCTCCCTCTGCAATTTTTTGGAAGAGTTTGAGAAGGATGGGTGTTAGCTCTTCTCTAAATGTTTGGTAGAATTCACCTTTGAAGCCATCTGGTCCTGGACTTTTGTTTGTTGGAAGATTTTTAATCACAGTCTCAATTTCAGTGCCTGTGATTGGTCTGTTTATATTTTCTGTTTCTTCCTGGTTCAGTCTAGGAAGGTTATACCTTTCTAAGAATTTGTCCATTTCTTCCAGGTTGTCCATTTTATTGGTATAGAGTTGCTTGTAGTAGTCTCTTAGGGTGCTTTGTATTTCTGCGGTGTCTGTTGTAACTTCTCCTTTTTCATTTATAATTTTATGGATTTGAGTCCTCTCCCTCTTTTTCTTGATGAGTCTGGCTAATGGTTTATCAATTTTGTTTATCTTCTCAAAGAACCAGCTTTTAGTTTTATTGATCTTTGCAATTGTTTTCTTTGTTTCTATTTCATTTATTTCTGCTCTGATCTTTATGATTTCCTTCCTTCCACTAACTTTGGGTTTTGTTTGTTCTTCTTTCTCTAGTTCCTTTAGGTGTAAGGTTATATTGTTTATTTGAGATGTTTGTTGTTTCTTGAGGTAGGACTGTATTTCTATAAACTTCCCTCTTAGAACTGCTTTTGCTGCATCCCATAGGTTTTGGATCATCGTGTTTTCATTGTCATTTATCTCAAGGTATTTTTTGATTTCCTCTTTGATTTCTTCAGTGATCTCTTGGTTATTTAGTTACATATTGTTTAGCCTCCATGTGTTTGTGTTTTTTATGTTTTTTTCCCTGTAATTGATTTCTAATCTCATAGCACTGTGGTCAGAAAGATGCTTGATATGATTTCAATTTTCTTAAATTTCCCGAGGCTTGATTTGTGACCCAAGATGGGATCTATCCAGGAGAATGTTCTGTATGCAGTTGAGAAGAAAGTGTAATCTGCTGTTTTTGGAGGGAATGTCCTATAAATATGAATTAAATCTGCCTGGTCTATTGTGTCATTTAAAGCTTGTGTTTTCTTATTAATTTTTTGTTAGGATGATCTGTCCGTTGGTGTAACTGAGGTGTTAAAGTCCCCCACTATTATTGCGTTACTGTCGATTTTCTCTCTTATAGCTGTTAGCAGTTGCCTTATGTGTTGATGTGCTCCTATGTTGGGTGCATATATATTTATAATTGTTATATCTTCTTTTTGGATTGATCCCTTGATCATTATGTAGTGTCCTTCCTTGTCTCTTGTAACATTCTTATTTTCAAGTCTATTTTATCTGATATGTGTATTGCTACTCCAGCTTTCTTTTTTTTTTTTTAAAGTAGTTTTTTTTTTAAATGAAATTATCATTGCTCTTTTTTTTTTTTTTAATAGCTACTTTATTTATTTATTTATTTATTTATTTTTGGCTGTGTTGGGTCTTCGGTTTGTGCGAGGGCTTTCTGTAGTTGCGGCAAGCGGGGGCCACTCTTCATCGCGGTGCGGGGACCGCTCTTCATCGCGGTGCGCGGGCCTTTGACTATCGCGGCCCCTCCCGTTGTGGGGCACAGGCTCCAGACGCGCAGGGTCAGTAGTTGTGGCTCACGGGCCCAGCTGCTCCGTGGCATGTGGGATCTTCCCAGAACAGGGCTCGAACCCGTGTCCCCTGCATTAGCAGGCAGATTCTCAACCACTGCGCCACCAGGGAAGCCCCTCCAGCTTTCTTTTGATTTCCATTTGCATGGAGTATCTTTTTCCATCCCCTTACTTTCAGTCTGTATGTGTCCCTAGGTCTCAAGTGGGTCTCTTGCAGACAGCATATATATGGGTCTTGTTTTTGTATCCATTCAGCCAGTCTGTGTCTTTTGGTTACAGCATTTAATCCATTCACGTTTAAGGTAATTATTGACATGTATGTTCCTATTACCATTTTCTTAATAGTTTTGGGTTTGTTTTTGTAGGTCCTTTTTTTCTCTTGTGTTTCCCACTTAGAGAAGTTCCTTTAGCATTTGTTGTAGAGCTGGTTTGGTGGTGCCGAATTCCCTTAGCTTTTGCTTGTCTTTAAAGCTTTTGATTCCTCCATCGAATCTGAATGAGATCCTTGCCGGGTAGAATAATCTTGGTTGTAGGTTCTTCCCTTTCATCACTTTAAATATGTCATGCCACTCGCTTGTGGCTTGTAGAGCTTCTGCTGAGAAATCAGCTGTTAACCTTATAGGAGTTCCCCTTTATGTTTTTTTGTTGTTTTTCCCTTGTTGCTTTCAATAATTTTTCTCTGTCTTTAATTTTTGCCAATTTTATTGCTATGTGTCTCGGCATGTTTCTCCTTGGATTTATCCTGTATAGGACACTCTGTGCTTCTTGGACGTGGGTGGCTATTTCCTTTCCCATGCTAGGGAAGTTCTCGACTATAATCTCTTCAAACATTCTCTCAGGTCCTTTCTCTCTCTCTTCTCCTTCTGGGACCCCTGTAATGCAAATGTTATTACGTTTAATGTTGTCCCAGAGGTCTCTTAGGCTGTCTTCATTTCTTTTCATTCTTTTTTCTTTATTCTGTTCTGCAGCAGTGAATTCCACCATTCTGTTTTCCAGGTCACTTATGCATTCTTCTGCCTCAGTTATTCTGCTATTGATTCCTTCTAGTGTAGTTTTCATTTCAGTTATTGTATTGCTCATCTCTGTTTGTTTGTTCTTGAATTCTTCTAGGTCTCTGTTAAATATTTCTTCCATCTTCTCGATCTTTGCCTCCATTCTTTTTCTGAGGTCCTGGATCATCTTCACTATCATTATTCTGAATTCTTTTTCTGGAAGGTGGGCTATCTCCACTTCATTTAGTTGTTTTTCTGGGGTTTTATCTTGTTCCTTCATCTGGTACATACTCCTCTGCCTTTTCATCTTGTCTATCTTTCTGCGAATGTGGTTTTTGTTCCACAGGCTGCAGGATTGTAGTTCTTCTTGCTTCTGCTCTCTGCCCTCTGGTGGATGAGGCTATCTAAGAGGCTTGTGCAAGTTTCCTGATGGGAGGGACTGGTGGTGGGTAGAGCTGGCTCTTGCTCTTGTGGGCAGAGCTCAGTAAAACTTTAATCCACTTGACTGCTGATGGGTGGGACTGGGTTCCTTCCCTGTTGGTTGTTTGGCCTGAGGCAACCCAACAGTGGAGCTTACCCGGGCTCTTTGGCGGGGTTAATGGTGGACTCTGAGAGGGCTCACGCCAAGGAGTACTTCCCAGAACTTCTGCTTCCAGTGTCCTTGCCCTCATGGTGAGACACAGCCACCCCTCGCCTCTGCAGGAGACCCTCCAACACTAGCAGGTAGGTCTGGTTCAGTCTCCTATGGGGTCACTGCTCCTTCCCCTGGGTTCCGATGGGCACACCACTTTGTGTGTGCCCTCCAAGAATGCAGTTTCTGTTTCCTCCAGTCCTGTCGAAATCCTGCAATGAAATCCCTCTAGCCTTCAAAGTCTGATTCTCTAGGAATTCCTTCTCCTGTTGCCGGAACCCCAGGTTGGGAAGCCTGACCTGGGGCTCAGAACCTTCACTCCACTGGGTGGACTTCTGTGGTATAAGTGTTCTCCAGTTTGTGAGTCACCCACCCAGCTGTTATGGGATTTGATTTTATTGTGATTGCACCCCTCCTACCTTCTCATCGTGGCTTCTCCTTTGTCTCTGGATGCGGGGTATCTTTTTTGGTGAGTTCCAGTGTCTTCCTGTCAATGATTGTTCAGCAGTTAGTTGTGATTCCCATGGTCTTGCAAGAGGGAGTGAGAGTATGTCCTTCTACTCCGCCATCTTGAACCCATCTTCCATTTATGCTCTTTTTTTTGTTAAGGTAACAATTTTAAGACAGTCAGTCCTTTCTACCATTATGCTACTGACAGCCAAAGTTAAAACACCAAAATATTTTATTTCAAGATAAATGTTATAATCTAATTAGGGGAAATGCAAAATACCTTAATTTCTGTTATCAGTTTCATTTTGTCAGTATCCAATTTTCTCTTAAGTTGGTCAATAGCATGCTGTACTTCAGTGATCTCGATGATAAGGTAATTCTGTATGAGACATAGAAAGACATCTTTGTTTAGTATAACATCTATTCATTTTTAATTTTAATTGCCTGCTAATGTAAACTACAGAGTGTTATCAAATATCAAAAAAGGAAATCATGAAAACAACCCATTCCATAAAATAAACTTATTGCTTTGGAGTAAATTACTATTGAACTGTTGATTTCTTATGTTTTAGGGACCACTTTCCTTTCTGTTTTACTACCATTTTCATGTATTATAAAAATAAATAGGTATTTGTAAAAGTTACCATTAAATTAGCACCATAAAAACCAACAACTATTACTATAAAAGGAATAAACTAGATTAAGATACTTAGCAAGGCTTTAGAAATTGGTATAATGGTTTATCAGTGGAATCATATTAGAATTACTTAAAAATATTTAATAATGAAATACTGTATTTTATAAGAAAATCTGTTTAATATGAGAAAACCTATTCTAGAAGCCTTTTGATTACTTTTGTCCAGAAAAGTTTGTGAGCTGTAATAGTCAACAAGGAAATTATTTAAGCTGCTTTTGTGAAAAAAACATTAGCATATATTGAACTTGAGAAAACAGTAAGATAAAAAGTTTCAATAATGCTTAAAAAAAAGTATCAGCTAATAAGAAGAAACTTTTACTTGAACCTACTTGGATTTTATATTAAATTGATCTAAAATAGTAAACTTTTACGCATAGAAACAGAAGAGGTTAGTGGCTCTGGCAGAAACAGGAGGTGGGGATTAGGGGAAATGGGTGACGGTGGTCAAATGTATAAACTTGTAGATACAAGGTAAGTAAGTTCTAGGGATGTAATATACAGTATGGCAATTATAGTTAACAATGCTGTACTGTATATTTGAAAGTTGCTAAGAGAGTAGATCTTAAAAGTTCTGATCACACACAAAAATAACTATGTGAGGTGATGGATGTTAACTAAACTTATTGTGGTGTCCATTTTACAACATAAACATATGTCTTAACATTATGTTTCTACTTTAAACTAATACAATGTTATACGTCAATTATATCTCAATAAAACTGGGGAAAAAAGTAAACTTTTAATATTTCATCATGTCTAAAGTTAAATCTACACTCAATCATAATTAACATATTATAAAATCTTTTTTGGATAAGTGGTATCAACAAACAAAAATTAAACTGATAAACGGCCTCTGGAATTTGTTGTTTAATTATATGGTGGAATTACTCAACTAAAAAATAAACTTCGTGTCTCCCATCTGTCAAGATTGAAGACTATCTCAAGAAAATGAATTGATCAAAATTTAATATAATTTATAATTTATTTAGAATATCACTACCTATAGATTCTGTGGTTATCAAACTGCACTTCCCACCCCCAACTGAAAGAAAAGGAATGTATTGCTCACTATTACTCCCTTGCCATACTTCATTAGGTATTTCTCTCTTACCCATAGAATCTTGACCCTTTCCCCTGGTACAGAGGTAGATCCTAATTAGGCTAAGTCAGGATATAGCATTCCCTGGTAACTATGATCAATCCAGGGTAGGCTTGGTTGATTCCCAACCAGGTCAACGGGAAAGTTTTATATAGTCCATGCGTCTGGAAGAGGTTGTCTCCTGTTTTGGAGGCATATATCCCTACTTGCCATTGGTAACTCTGTTGCTACCCTGAGGAAAAGCAGTCTTAGAATGAAGCCAACACTGAAAATAATAGGGAGGAAATATCAGAAGTACCTAGGCCCTTAAAGACATCATTAAGCGGCTGATTGTATCTCCTCAGCACCCATTACACGAGATCATGAATTTACTTATTAAGCCAGGTTAAGCCGAGGTTTTGTTACCTGTAGCCCAAAACATCCTAGATATGATCATACTAACAATTACAAAGCATGTATTTTAAATAGAACTTCTCTAACAGAATGTGAATATATTTAGTAGTACCTTAGAGTTTGTGATGGTTGCCAGATTCTTTGGTCTCATCTTGATCTCCCTGGCTCCAAGCTGAATGAGCAATTTTTTATAGTAAAGTTCCAAATCTTCTCGAAGTTTTGTTAAAACCTCCTCCAATGATGCTGCAACTTTCTTTGTTTCAAAGTACTTTTTCTTCCAAACATCACAAGCTATTTAAAAAAAAAAAAGCAAAGGCTATAGTTTGTTTAAACTTTTCAACCTGCAAAGGACCCTAGAGTTAATTTAAACCATTCCTCTCTCCTCTCCTTCCTCTCTTATATTCTGAGGAAATTAGAGTTAAGAGTAAAATGTTTATTGGATAATAAAAGGACTTGCTTATAAATACAGTAAAATACTGATAAATCCAGGAACCAAAATCACGTTCTTCTTTAAGCTTGTAATTTGTTTAGAAAATCTTTCTTCAAAATACTACCTGTAGCAAGAAGTGTATACTTTTTATTTCAATTACTTTTATCTATAATCTGATTTGAATTCACTATTTATATAATTAAAGCTATGAAAGAAAAGGCAAAATATATTTTTTCAGATTTTCCTTATTTTTCAGCCCCAAAATGACATGTTTTGTGAAATCAGCTGATTCTGATTAATCATTTATCAACATTATTCCAGGTATATCCCCAAACTTCTGTAGGGTAGAATTTCTTAAACCTGAGACTTCTGGTTTAGAAAATTAGAAATTAAACTCTGCCAGTTTAGGAAATCACTTTGACACCAATGAGATTCTAAATATAAACTTAATTGGAACACGAACTGCATGCTAGTATACCAGAATATGCTTATGTTTCTTTTTTTAAGATTATCGAAGAAACGAAAACACCAAATTTTAAAATTCTATATTATAAAGTGATTTATAAAAATATAAAACTATATGGAACTTTTTTTTAAAATTAATTAATTAATTTATTTTTTATTTTATGGCTGTGTTGGGTCTTCGTTTCTGTGCGAGGGCTTTCTCTAGTTGTGGCAAGCGGGGGCCACTCTTCATCACAGTGCGCGGGCCTCTCACTATCGCGGCCTCTCTTGTTGCGGAGCACAGGCTCCAGATGCGCAGGCTCAGTAATTGTGGCTCACGGGCCCAGTTGCTCCGCGGCATGTGGGATCTTCCCAGACCAGGGCTCGAACCCGTGTCCCCTGCATTGGCAGGCAGATTCTCAACCACTGCGCCACCAGGGAAGCCCCAATATTTGGAACTTTTAACTCAAGATTTTAACTATTTTCCTCAGCCCTATATCCAATCCCTCTGCAAGTTTTACTGGTACCACTGCCAAAATACTTTGAGCATCTGGCACATTCTCCCTTCTTCAATGCTACATTCCTAGGCAATCCACTATCATCTTTTGAAAGCTGTATTATCTTTCTAACGGTCTCTCTGCTTCCATTCTTGCCCCTCTACAGGCTATTCCATACCGCAGTCATCCTCATCTAAGATATTTTAAAAATCACATAAATCTCTAGTTTAAAAATCCTCTGATGTCTTCCCATATTACTTGTATTGATAATAAAATCCAAACTCCTTGAATTGGCCTATCTGTTCCTTGCTGATCTTTTGATTTCCTCCCTCTACATTCCTCCTTATTTATCACACTCCAGCCGTACTGGTCTTAGTTCAGGTCCTTAATTCTGCAAGCTTATTTCTATCTCTGTACCTTGATTTTTAGTGTTCCTCCTGTTTGGACTCTTTTTACCCTGTCTCTTCACGTGCTTACCATTTTATTAATCAAATGTTAGTGATATCTCCTCAAAGAAGCCTTCCTTGAAAACCCTAGCTAAACCATCTCTCCTGCCCCACCACTCTTTACTGCACTCTTTTAATTGACTTTTAAGCTCTAATCAGTAGCTGACATTGTCTTACTTATTTATTGTCAGTCTCCTCCCATTAGAGGCAAGCTCCTTAAGGGCAGGGCCATGTTTGTCTTATTTACTGCTGTATCCTCAGCATTTAAAACAATGCTTAGAACTGAGGTATATAGCAGGCTCAATAAATATTTGACAGCTGATACATACCTTTTATCTTGAAACATTCCTATTGAAATAGAAAGTGACCGATGATTCTCATTTTATAAATAGAAGGAGTGAGGCACAAAGAGGAGAAATAACTTGCCTAAGTATAAGATTATTCTAGTATTAGAATCCTTGTCCTGTGATTTCTAATCCATTGCTCAAATCTGTCTGATAAAATTGCTCTTTTAGCAGCACAACAAGGCCAAATCATTGCCACCACTTCTGGGATAACACTTTAATATTATGAGGTAGAACATTAAGAAATACCTCCTGACACTGTATAACCTCTAGTCAGATCTAATACTGAAGCAATAATTTTGCTGTAAATTGAGAATCCTAAAGGCAGTTAATTCCATATATACCTTTTACCCTTTTTATCCTCAAATACATCCCAAAATGCAGGCCTCTCAAATTATTTAACATCTCTCAAACCATTATCCTATACTTTCTCCACCCTGGCTCATTTTTCCATTTCTACCAGTTCTAACAACATTGTTTCTAATTCTATTGCAAGGAAACTGTCTATTTTTCCTACCTCATTTCTCTCATTCATTCACTCATCCAGTCAGTTTAGCAAAGCAGACACACACACACACCAAAAAAATTGAGCACCTAGGGGACACTAAGGGACTCAAAGAAGGCTTCGAGAGTGGTATCTTAGCTGAGATTGAATGACTGGTAGGAAATAACCAGGAACTGGGAAGAAGGGGGTAGAAGGAGAAGATAGGAAAAGAAGATTTAGGTGGCAGAGGGGAAAGAATGCCTGAAGGCCTACAGCCAAGATGAGGCACACTTCAGATTCTTGTACATCTACCACTTTTCCTGCAAGCCTTTCTTGACCTCTTCCATCTAATTTAGGTGTTCTTCCTCTGTACTCCTATGCATAGAATTTGTAATTCCTTTATCATAGCAGTCATCAGTATGTATCACTACTGCTTAACTTGATCATCATTTCCCCACAGGACCATAAGCACTTTGAAGGCAGGGACAAGATTATGTTGGCCTATTAGTATCACCTCAGCCCCTGGAACAGTGACTAAGTTCAGTAGGCCCTTAATAAATACTTATTTAATAAATGAATGTTGAAATGAATAAACAAATGTCCATTTTAAAAAATAATTGAATTTTAATAAAAAGCATGTTGCATTTATTGTATAGAGTTGAACAATGATTTCTTTCATCTTTCCTATAGTGAATTTATATAAGTAGTGTACCACTTAAACTACAACAGTAAAATAGTAAATATTATCATTTTATCATTTATTCCAAAGGCATAAATTTGTAAAACTTGAGTTTCCTTTATAGTGATAAAAGATACGTAATAAACTTTACCATGATATCGCTTTAATTTGCCTTGTTCCAATAGCCTTTCAACTTTTTTTATTAGTTCTTCTCTAATTCTTTCCAGATATTTTCTTTCTTCCTTTACTTGTTTCATTTGTTCGATAATATTCTCTCCTAGAAGATTATAACCCATACTCATCAATGTCTAAAAGCTAAAAGATGGCTCATATCCTAAAATATAGAGTATAAAACTAAAAAATGCTTACAACAGCAAGTATGAATTTTACCCCAAACTCTGGTTTTCTGGCTGCAGTACAGCATGTGCCACGATGGAAAACACTGAGTCGTCATTTCAGTATCTACAGGGGATTTATAGATATGTAAACAATACAGTATGTCTCTTCTGCATTTATATACATGTATGGAAATGAGGCAAAGCTCATGTAGTTATACCTCTTGTTTTAATTCTTTAAGTAAATTTATCTTGGGACCGAAGTTATTGTAATTAAATCTTACATGGAAAAATGTATATTTTAGAGTACATATTTAAAAAGCAGAAATAATATTAGTGACACACATATGCAGTAATCAATATAACAGTCATAGACTTTAAAATACTTTAATTTCTTGTGGTAAAACATACATAATTGACCATTTTAACCATATTTAAATGTACAGTTCAATGGTGCTGCATGCATTCATAATGTTACGCAACAACCACCACCCCTTTATCGCCAAAACTTTATCTTCCCAAACTGAAACTCTGTATGCATTAAACAATTAACTCCTCATTAACATTATTTAACTTTACCTCACAGAATCATCTGTACTTACATCTGTACCTATGGTATCATCATACTTACTCTCAATCTGTAATAACAATATATCAGTTATTCCTGGAGAAAGAGCAGGTTGACAAGGAACTGAAGGAAAATCAATAAGGTCTGGTAGGCTGATGCACTCTTTTTTACCTAGCTGTAAGCAAACATGAAAATCAGTAAGATCTGGTAGGGTTACACATTGTTTTTCACCTATTTGTAAACATCTGGTAATGCACAACAGTAATGCATTTTTTTACTTGTATGGTGATGAACTCCCAAATCTGTCTTTATAACTATAGACCCTCGTGCTCTAGCTTCTCCATTCCACTGGACGTTACTTGGACATTATACCACAGGAGCTTCAAACTTAAAATTCAAAAAGAAGAAAAAAAAAGAATCCATATTCCTTTCTAAACATGATTTCCTTCCAAGATTTCTGATTTCAGTTACTTGTTATGACAACTTTTAAATGTTTCTAAGATGGCTATTGAATTTTTTTTCATTTTGAGCCAATTTTGATTATTTATATTTGCTCAGAAAATTGGAGATCTTAGCACATTTTCAAATTTTAGCATACATTTTATTCTCATAAATTTTATCACCTCTGTATTTGTGTTATATCGCCTTCATCTCACCTAATTTTTGTGTTTCTATCCTTTTCTTGATAAACTACCTCAAGCCTTACCAATGTTAATGTTTCTGCCACTACCACTTTATAGACATTGAATTGTTTTCAATTCTACCAGGCTCTTAACTTCTGTAACTTATTAGCTTCTACTTTTATCTTCATTAATCCCTTACCCCCTACTTTGTTTGTTTTATTATTCTTTTTCTATTTTATTGCATTGACCTTAACTTACAAGGTCAGGTTCCCACAGGATAATGGCAGCCACTAAAAT
This sequence comes from Balaenoptera acutorostrata, assembly GCF_949987535.1. Classification (NCBI taxonomy): domain Eukaryota; kingdom Metazoa; phylum Chordata; class Mammalia; order Artiodactyla; family Balaenopteridae; genus Balaenoptera; species Balaenoptera acutorostrata. Next base: position 74,793,951 of record NC_080064.1, on the reverse strand, counting down.
CTCTCCATGCATGCTCTCAACTACTATAAAAAGAAAGCAAATACAATCACCCATAATTTATGTCTGGAGAATAACTAGGACACAGAATCCTCTAATTTACATATACTTTAATTTACATGTAAGTGGGGAAATAAACACCCTAGACCAGCAGAGTGTGCTTCTGAGCTCACACCTGAGCAGAGTCTTATGGGAGCTATGCATTAAAGAACACAATACACAGATAACAGAGTAAACATCAACCACAATTTAGTCTTAAAGGAGAAGGTCCTGCATGTGGTGGAAGAATACTGAGTAAGGGTACCAAATGGTAAATCAAAGCTCTTTCTATGAGGAATCTAAAAGAAAGGGGCTTTTAAAATGCAGGGGGCCAGAGGTGGCAATTATGGGAAAACACAGCTACTGGGTGAGAGGAAAATTCTTTGGAAGCAAGAGATGTTCGTCAGGGGTAGGTGGTAAGAGAAAAGAAGGTGGTCAAGTTAAGAGCTCTGCTGAATTAAATTATCAGGGAAGAATACAAAGAAAAAAGACCACTTCCCTAAAGGCCCCATTTATTTAAAAATACATAAATAAATAACTGCATTTCACTATAACAACAGGAGAGAGCTTTCTTAATCTATTGATACAAGCTAAAATAAACCACCAGAACACCTGTTTCTCTATAAGAACACCTGTTACTGATTCAGAAAAATCCAACACAAATAAACATAGACAAAATCTACAACATAATCTAGCATCCATACAAAGTTACTTTTTGAAAACCCTCAAAACTGAGAACTAAAACAAAACAAAACCAGCAGCCAAGAAGCAGAGAAAAAATTAACAATATTCCCAACATAGATTAAATTAAATTAAATCAAATCATTTTAGGTATTAATGAACACCACAAATCACAAATTTAGAAACTCAGAATAAAAATGGAAAAATAACAGGAAGATGTAAAATGGAAATTGACCAAACTGAAGAAAGAAATTAAAGAAAAAACAAAACTGACTCAGAAATGAAAAACAGGTATCCAAAAAGGAACAGATATGACCAAAAATACAGTAAGCATAATGGAGAACAGAAATAAAAGGAGTAAAGAAAATTAAACATAAAGAAAATAGTAAACTAGATCAGACAGAAAGTAGTAGAGATAAAAGGTAAAGAACTAGGATAAGACCAATTGAGGTCCCTGAAAAAAAAACAAAAAAAACAAAAAACCATGGAATGGATCTGCTATTTATATTGTTTTCTAGAGTTATAATTTCTTGAAATAAAAGAAGTCCTGATTTTCATACTGAAAGGGCCCACTGGGTACCCATAAAAACCAGACCTAGAACTCTCAACTGAAATATAGTCTGATAAAACTACTACACATTAAAGAAATCCTCTGGCCTTCCAGACAAAAATAACCAACCCAGTTTACAAAGAAAAGAAAATCAGTTTGGCATCATACTTCTTAACAGTAACATATAAAACAAAACATCAGTAGAGCAACATTTTAATAAACTCAAGGAAAAATTGTGTAAGCCAAGGATGTTACAGCCAATCAAGCTATCCTTCAAGTATCAAGGCTCTAAAGCAGGGATGAGCAAACTTCTTCTGTAAAAGGCCTCAGAGCAAATAATTTAGGTTTTGTGGGCCACATATGGTATTTGTCATAATTCTTCTTTTTTTCAACTTTTTAAAAATGTAAAAAACATTTTTAGGTCCCATGCTTCACAAAACAAGCTGTGGGCCTTGTCTGCCTATTCCTGATCTAGACAAAATTTTAAATATGTAAGAAGTAAGGGAATATCATACCTGGGAGCTTTTTTTTAATAAGTGGAGCTTTACCCAATGAAGAAATGATTGAAAAATCTTGTGCAAAAGAACTGGCAGTAAGTGTTGAACATATTTAATTATAGATCTAAGACTAAAACAAAGGTGAGGAGGATAAGACAAGAAGCACAGCCCATAAATGTTCTGTTCTTTAACAAAGTAGAAATAACACAACTTAAAGTACATGAGAGGAGAAAGGAGGGGGAAAGATGACTTTTTAATTGCCTTGAATTTAAAGATAGGAGTCAGAGGATAATTTTAGAAGTAACAAAGCAAAATCAGAAGCATAAATTTTAAAAAAAGGAAAAAGGAGGGCTAGGAATACTAGCATAAATTTGTATCCGTATAAAGGTAAACACTAGAAAGAGATTCAGATTTCCTAAATACCAGGAGCGGGGGGCGAGGGGGGGGGAGAAATGCAAATAAACCATGTAGTAACACATAGTAACTATAACATAAAGTAAAATGAGAAATCTGAAGTCAAATGTATCAGTCCTATCAAAAACATAAATGGACATAACTCATCTACTAAATGAAAACGACGTTCAGACTGGCTTACAAAGGGAAACCCAACTCTAGCGTGTCTGTTAAAGACATACCTAAAACAAAGCAATTCAGAAAAGTTGGGAAAAAAAAGTAGGGGAGGAGTATAGGGGTATACCAAATAAATGTAAACAAAAAGAAAGGATAGGTTAGTATCTTGATATGCAGTAAGGGAGAATTCAGGTCAAAAAAGCATTTAATGAGTCAAAGAAGGGCACTTCATAATGCAAAAGTGATAATATTACTATTTGCATGAGAACAACTTTGTGTCAGATAATACATAGAAATCTAAATAAATCAAAAACCACAGGAGATGTAAGGATAAACAGTAACATACTAATAACAGAAGATTCTAATATACTATTCTCAGTCCAAGACATAGAAAGAAAAATGTAGAAAAAAAATAAGGATATGGAACACTTAAACAACATATTAAACAACGCAGATTATAGACGAGGCACAGAGTAGGGGAAGATATTTGCAATGCACATAAGCATCAAAGGACTATCTTCCAAAGTATATTAAAAACTCTTACTAATCAGAAATATATGGCAGACAACACAATAGAAATACTTGAAAAGGTAGTTCTCCAAAAAAGTTATCAAAATGGAGTCTATAAAATATAAAAATATGATCAACTGTATGGGTAATCTGGGAAATGAAAATTCAAACCACAGTGAAATAGCATTAAGCACCCACCAGCTGGAAAAATTTTGAAGTGTGAAGACAGCATATTTTATTAATATCTAGCAACAATAAAACAATTATTTGCTGAATATGGCATGCCTCTGCTCCAAAACTCAAAGGCTCTGAGCTGTGATTCTCCTATCAGGACTTGTCTCAGACTCCATTCAGCATTCCAACCAACATATCATATATAATCAACAACCAACAACCAACATATGTATTCTAACATATCAAGCATCACTGGATCAGATGGATATTAGCACACAACTGGCAGCACTGCTTGCTGTGCCTCTTGGATCACCTTGTGAGCCTTCTCTTGCTTTGGGCCCACTCAAAGTTGGCAGTCTTTTAGATTACTTGATTAAAAAAAAAAAAAATTGGAGCCATGCATCCGAATGCAGTAACTCTCCAAATTCCAAAGAGGTCCATCAAGTGACTCATTCTTCATGGTAGCTGGGGCAAGATACAAAAACCTGGTTTTTACTTTAAAGGGCATACCTCAACATGTCCCAGATCATGAAACTCCCAGAAATTTCACTGAATTGGCAGGCTCCTGAATTTTGAGGTTTATCTCCCTTACTCTAACATTTAAGGTTAGAAAACTTAAGACATTTTAATCTGCAGTTCCATTTCAATTTCAGTATAAATATTATGGTGCAATACCACATCTAAAAAAATGCAGCACTATTTACAATAGCCAGGTCATGGAAGCAAACTAAATGCCCATCAACAGACGAATGGATAAAGAAGATGTGGTACATGTATACAATGGAATATTACTCAGCCATAAAAAGGAACGAAAATTGGGTCATTTGTAGAGATGTGGATGGACCTAGAGACTGTCATACAGAGTGAAGTCAGAAAGAGAAAAACAAATATCGTATATTAATGCATATATGTGGAATCTAGAAAAATGGTACAGATGAACTGGTTTGTCAGGCAGAAATAGAGACACAGATGTAGAGAACAAACGTATGGACACAAAAGAGGGAAAGCGGTGGGGGGGTGGGGGTGGTCATGGGATGAATTGGGAGATTGGGATTGACATATATACACTAATATGTATAAAATAGCTAACTAATAAGAACCTGCTGTATAAAAAAATAAAAATTTTTAAAAAATTTAAAAATCATACCTGATTGTCCTCTCTTCTAATGATATTAGTTCTATCATCTTCAGTTTTCCAAAGAAACTGACTTAAAGGGGAATGACAGATTTGAAAGTCATATTAAAAAATGATCCCATGAATATTAACTTTTCATGTTTTTTATTTAATATTCTATAAACACAAATATAACATTAAAAAATTTTAAAGTCTGCTTGAAACCATTATCTTTCAAAATCATTAATGATCAACATAAACTACATTTAGCATGAGTTATAAAATAATATTTCATTATATTATAGCTAAATTCAAATCATAGTCCAATGTCTATAGCAAGGTAAAATAACTGGAAATTTTGTAAACATACTTTGCTTATAGTTCTTTTGTGAATAATTGTTTATAAAATTCCTTATCTTAATTTCAAAAGACTATATGCAAAACTGTTGTCTAAGTACTATAATTTTGAATGAAATGATACCAATGTGAAACTCAAGCATGATTAGTTTACTCAAAACCAGGAATATAAAAGAGGCAGAAAAATTAATCCTAAGAAAGGCAAATGAAGACAGAAATTTTTCTGTCATTAGGTTGCCCCTGATGACAAAAGGATTACAACAGAATAAATTTAAGCAATAAATTGTCCCTCACTATGTTGGAAGGGAATATTAGTATATAACAGTAAACATCAGAATCAAGGTAATTTTAATTAAAAATGTCACTAACTTCACTCATATCTTTGTTCTAATTAGAAGTCTTTATAACAGTACCCTGGATATCTCACTCTTTTTCTTATAGTCTAGATTATGACATGTAGAATCAACATCCATATTAATTACCTTTTTTTGCCGCTAAAATAATCATCATCTGAATCTTCCTGTGATCCTGGCAATTCAGCATTTCCAATTTGATTATTTCCAGTCTGATTTTCATTTGGAGTGGCTTTTCCCCCAGCTGATGTTGATGTCCATCCATAGCAAAGAAAGTTCATAATATTAAGAAAATACTAAAATAAAATTTTGTTTTTTTATGTACATACTATATACTCCTGTCCCATGTTTCAGAATCTCTATGAACTTTACTCTTCCAAAATGAATTTCATGAAACTTTAGTTTATGCTAAAGGAGAATTCTTTGGTAAATTCAGTTTGGGAAAAATTGGATTAAGCAATCCTAAAAGAACACAAATCCCCGCCCCCCACACACACACCCCTACTGCAGGATTTCTCTGTTTTTTATGTACAATATGAATCTGCAAGAGGAGGTAAGTTGGATTTTATTCAAACTTTGTTGTCTTCATAAAGCTTTTGCCAAAAGCATCTTTTAAAACAGTATTCTGAGGATCCTTCTCTGGAAAGTGCTGGGTATAAATACAGAGCATATAATGCCATTTGTTATTTCACATACATTTTCATTTATAAAATCTCCCCTCATTTTAACAGAATTTCTCCATATAAGAAAACCACACAATGTCTTTAAAACATTAACACTAATGTTCCACATGATCTATATGAACAAGAGATCAGTGAACCTGGTAGTGTTAATGCAGATTTTTTTCCCTTGGGGAAATCAACTTTTTTTAATTTAGAAAAAATTGGAGTCATATTACTGTTTGAAAAGTCATTTTACAAGAGTTGCCACAGTATTTTGCAACCTGAAGCCCATATTGGTTTAGTTTTAGTCAGGTTTCTACCACTTATTTCCTATCTGGCACTGGACTCAGTCATTTAAAGACAACAAATAGGGATTTTCTAAAAGATATATTCAAGGCAAAGGAACAAAAAATAGATACATCAGCTGTTTAAAACTGATAGTAAAATATCACTCCCCCTACCTGCCCCAAAAAGAAACAACGGAAAACTCAGTAGATTCTGAGTGACATTTTGATAGGAATATATGACATGTATCTCTTATTCCTAATAACAGTTTAGAGAATGATGCAATGCACCATTCAACACCTATGCAACTTAATAAGAAAGCAGGCCTATTTACTTTTGAAAAAATATAGTGTTTTGAGACCTAGAGTAGATGTACATATAAAATGTTATAGAGTCATAGAAAAAGGAGTGATAACTGTGAAACTATGTTTTTAACTGTGAGATGTTTGCCTGGCAAAGAAGAGAGAAAGAGGAATTTAAGCAAAGAAAATGGCATTTGCAAGACAAAGTATTGTACTAATGTATATAGCATTTTTGACAATAGTGAAAAGTTCAGTGTTACTCTAGAACAGTGTTGTAAAGCATGGGCTTCAGTCAAACACACAAGAGTTCAGGTCCTGGCATTATCACGGCGGGTGTGACCTCAGGTAAGTTATTTCTCTCGCTTCAGTTTCCTTATCTCTAAAATGGCATAGTGCATGTAAAACACTTTCAGCACAGTACCCAATCCTTAGAAGTCTCTAGACTTCAAGTTCTGATTTCCATTCCATTGCATTTCCTAATTCAGGTCTTTATTACCTCAGTCTAGTCTCCATATTGTCACCTACATTGTTTCTCTAGAACTGAAATCCAATCAAGCCACCCCTGTTAAAAACTTCAGATGGCTTCCCATTGCCTACAAATTTTTTTAGCTTTGCAAACAAGGATCTTGCAGTTAAATCCCTACCTACCTCCAGTTGTACTACCTGGTACTTCTTCCTCCCCCTACCACCAAACTATAATAATAATAGTACTAATACTAATAACAGCTAGAAATTATTGAACCAGCTACCACATTGAGCAAATCCTGAAAGCTCCATTCATATCATAATCTACGTGAAGAAAGTCTTCTGGAGTTAGGCAGTGAACAACATACATGTCCCAACATTTGCAACTCTGGGTTTGAAGTCAGAGTATGGAGTTCTCTATGCCATCTTAAGGATGTGGGCTTTAAGTAGTAATCTGTGAATCTTTCAAGGGTTTTAAAGTAGGGAGATAAATAATCTAACTCGTAACAAGAAGAATGATGCTGACAGCACTCTAGAGGACAGATTAGAAAAAATATAAGCAAGGAGGCTACTTGAGGTGGTTTTTAAGGTTCTTTTAACCTAAGAATCTATCATTCTATTATACAATAAGGAAATTTTCAAAGCTTGAAGTCTGAACACCTGGAAGAATGATGAAACCAAAGAAATAAGTCAAGAAAGTATACTGGTTTGGAGGCAACAACAGAGTCAAGGATTAAACATGTTAAAGTTGAGGCATGTCAAAAATGTAGATGTGTAGCACTGGGAAAGAACAAAAGATAACTAATGAAAGGGACTATCAATTTTAATACATAAAAATAAGTAACACAATACTTCTTTTCTTCTTCATTAAAAGACCTGTAAAATATACTGTGCACATTTTTACCAGTCATATTTGATAATATCACAGTGTTGGAGCTCAGATATTTTGTATTTTCATGCACTACTAAAGAGCAATCTGACAATTTTAAGAAACTGCACAACTGTCATCAATAAATGGTAGTGTACATATGGAAAAAATTAAGGAACTCTATCTCACATCACACATAAAAATTAATTCCTGGTATATTAATGAACTAAATGTGAAAAGCTAACCATAACATATTTGTAATCTAATACAGGGCCCTATTTTCATGATCTCAGGGTAGAAAAGGGATTTTTAAAGAAGACATAAATAGCACTAACCATAAAAGAAAATGCCAGCAAAGTTGACAATATTAAAGAACTGCAGTTCTACTTTTGCTGAGGATGTAGAAAGACAAAACAGTGCTCCCACCCAAACAAAGAGGAAAACATAAATAATCTATAAAATAATAATTCTTCTTGAACTCATCAGAGAGTTGAGGTTGCAAGGAATCAGATTCCAATTCCCTCCAAGGAGAAAATAAACTAATTGTTTCATCTTTGGCAGAGCATCGGAGGAAGAAGTAACTCCATTAAAAGAAGTAAGAAGAAAACAGCTAAAATTTTAAGGAATTCTAAAGGCTAATGTGGGCTACCAAGATAGTCTGGAATCTCTAGGATCCCCAGACACAAAAGGCAGTCAATACTTAACAGCAAGCTGCTTTCCATGTACCTGTATCATATGCTCTCAAGAAAGATTGGGGGCAGGGCAGGAGACTCAAAAGAGCCATCGATGGCACACAGGTATGAAACCCCATCCTTCTTAACACTCTTCTCTCACACAAAGCAAGAGCTTTAAGCCAATGGGGAAGGAGCAGGAAACTCTCCTATCACAGGGCTCAGACAAAAATCCACTGGCTTTGAAGGAGGAATAGAAGCAAAAGCCATCAAAAAAGCAGGTAACTCCCCTCCCACAAATCTTAGCCTTGTAAAGTCTTACTGCTGAGGAGGGGGTTAGGAAACCCTCCCACTGCCAGTCTTAGGCAAAGGCTAAGGAAGGGTAGAAGCAAAAGCTGGCAGGATCATCGTGACCCCAGGACCACAAACGTACACATCATGGGTTTACTACCACTGGGTTAGGGGAAAGAAATTCTCTCCTAAATACAAAAAAGTCATTTTTCCCTTATTTTTTAAAATTTTAATTAAAATTTTTTTTTGGCTGCGTTGGGTCTTCGTTGCTGTGTGTGGGCTTTCTCTAGCTGCAGTAAGCAGGGGCTACTCTTCGTTGCGGGGCACAGGCTTCTCATTTCAGTGGCTTCTCTTGTTGTGGAGCATGGGCTCTAGGCACGTGGGCTTCAGTAGTTGCAGCACGCAGGCTCAGTGGTTGTGGCATGTGGGCCCTAGAGAGCAGGCTCAGTAGTTGTGGCGCAGGGCTTAATTGCTCCATGGCATGTGGGATCTTCCCAGACCAGGGATCGAACCCGTGTCCCCTGCATTGGCAGGTGGATTCTTAACCACTGTGCCACCAGGGAAGTCCATTTTTCCCTTATTTTTAATTCCTTTAAAAGATAACTCACAGTATAAAGTAAAAATGGTAAAAATGTATTACGGAGTTTATAACATATATAGAGGTAAGATGTAGAACAACAATAGCACAAAAGATTTGAGTTGGAATTAGAAGTATACTGCTGTAATGTTCTTATACTATATATGAAGTTGTATATAATTTGAAAGTGTACTTCAAATTAAAGTTGTATAATGTATATCCTGGAGAAACTTTTTCTTAAAGGGCTAGACAGTAAATATTTCAGGCTTGTAGACCATTACAGTCTTTGTCACAACTACTCAACTCTGTCACTGTAGTGCAAAAGCAGTCACTGACAATATGTAAGTGAAAGGGCATGCATGGCTGTGTTCCAATAAAAGTTTATTTATAAAAAACAAGCCATAGGGTATGGATTAAAATAAAGCAAAAAATTTAAAAAAAATAGGTGTTTGCTGACCTCCACCCTATGGTAACCACTAAATGCTTTTTAAAATGAGGAATAACTAATGAGCCAATGGGGGAGATAAAATTGAATCATAAAAAACTACTCAATCAAAAAAAAAAGCCAAGAAAACAAGAAAAACAGAGAAAATAGAAGAGATGAGACAAATAGAAAACAAATAATAAAATGGTAGATTTAAAACCAATAATTACATTAAATATAAATGGTCTAAAGACCCCTATTAAAAGGCATAGATTGTCAAACTGGATTAAAAATTAAGATCTAAATACATGTTGTCTACAGGAAACCCATTTTGAATATAAAGTCAGACAAAAGTGAAAGAATGGAGAAAGATATACCATGCAAACACTAATCAAAAGAAAGCTAGAATGACTATATTAATATCAGACTAAGTGAACTTCAAAATAAAGACCATTACCAGAGATAAAGAGAAACATTACATAATAATATAGGGATCAATTCATCAAGAAAACATAATAATCCTAAATGTGCATACATCTCATAACAGAGCTTCAAAATACATAAAACAAAACGGATAGTTGAAAATGTCAACACTCTTATCTCTCCATGTTGACAAAATTTAAGAATTCCTTTCATCAAAAGAATCATAAAGAGAAAAAAAAGACAAGCCACATAGAAACTAACACAACATTGTAAAAAACTATACCTCAATTAAAAAAAAAAAAAAGACAAGCCACAAACTAAAATCTAGAGTGAATTATAAACAAATACACACACACACACACACACGCTAGAAAAAACATCTGTACATAAAATGAATCAATATTTAAAAGAATATAAAATGGGCAAAATACGTGAATGAAAATAAATCCAAATGGCCATGAAATGTATGAAAAAATGTTCAAGCAAAGAGAACCACTAGAAAAGAAAAATAAAATATTTGGAAATAAAAATTCAGTGTAAGCGTTTAATAGCAGATTACACACAGATAAAGAGAGAATTAGTAAGGTAGATTTAGAAGAAAGATCTGAACAAATTTTCCAGAATGTAGTCTGATAGAATGGCAAGATTATGGTTCAACAGGAACTTTCAGACATTGCTGCTGGGTACAACCACTTTGGAAAACACATGGAAATTATACATGTGCATACAATGCTAATCCTAGGTATACTCTCTTGAGATCCTCTTGCACATGTACATTTAGGAGTCATGTATAAGAATGTAGAAAATAGCATATTTGTAATAGCCCAAAATTGGAAACCAACTGTCCATCAGCAAAATAGGTAAATAAATTATGATACAGTCATACAATAAAATGTTATACAACAATAAAAAGAAATGAAATAGTATTATACATGACAATATGATTGAATCTTACAATGACAATATCAAGTAAAAGAAGAAAGTCCCAAATAAAATGCTTTCAATATGATTCTGTCTAAATAAAATTCAAAAGAGACAAAACTAAATTATTGTTAAGGAATACATATCCAGGTTGTAAAACTATAAAGAAAAGTAAGAAAATAATTATCTCAGAGAATCAAAGTGGTAGTTATCTCTATTGGGGAAGGAGGAAGACGTGACCAGAAAGAGACACACAAGGTTGGAAAGTTCTTATAAGAAGCATAGTGAAATATGCCAGTCAGAGAAAGACAAATACTGTATGTTGTCATTTATATGTGGAATCTAAAAAAATAAAACCAATGAATATAAGAATAACAAACAAACAAACACATTACCTTAGAAATAGCCATTAAACTTCTAAAAAAACAGGATAAATGCATGAAGCTGTATTTAGAAAAATGTTGCTGCAGCACTATTCATAATAGCAAGAATATTAATACAAGGTTATATAAACAAATATACCACAAGGGAATTCTCTAATGATGTAGATCTATATTTATTGGTATGAAATGCCTATGATATATTCTAAAATAAAAGAAGAGGATTTAAAAGAGTTTGTATGTGTCCTCATTTTTAAAAAATTAAAAAATATTTATATGAGCAAGAACTGAAAAAAATTGGAAGAATATACACCAAAATACTAACAGATACTAACAGCTATCTCTGGATGGTGGAATTACTGTTAATCCTTATTTTCTTCTTAATACTCATTGATCTTTCTAGAACTTTTAAAAATGAGCATGCACTAGGCTCTCACTTAAATGATAGTGTTTTTGGTTTGAAGCACCAAGAAATTAATACTATTTAAAAATTACACTTACACAAAATTCACAGGATTAAATACTCTCAATCAAATATTTTTTGGGGTTTTGTGCAAGTATCAATAGCATAGTTCAAGAACTTGGCCAGTAGCCCAGGGTATAAAATATGATACTACTCACAACTTTATGTAGGGTAATTGCGTACTTCATTAGCTACCTCATCTTGTACTTTTCAGGACTAGTGGGATTCTACTCTGAATTTTTTCCCAGGTGTTTTTTCATTTAATCTCTAATTGATACCATGACTAGAAAGCCATATTTAACATTGCAGGGACATACCTAGATAAAGAAGGAGGTAAAGACTCTCACTGAGCATATTAAATGTACCTAAGGTTAAAGAAGGGGCTAGGTTTGGAATATCACTAGGTATAGTATAAACTTAGAATGTAATAATTTATAATTGAAGATGAAGAAAAATGCAACTGGTTAAGAATAAGTGTATTTTGCAGCTGTAATGAATGTTGTCATTATTTTGGGGGGGAATTCATTTAATTCATAAATGTTCAGTATATTTGCTTTTCCATCACAATTTATTTGCTGTATGCAATAAGGTAAAAAAATTCAACTGACTTTTTTTCAATCGACTCTTAGAGTGTAGTTCCAGCTTTATTTATATGTTTATAAGTTTAATTTTGATTTTTTTAATTACCTACCACTTTTTAAGAACTGAATTATCAGTAAATTGGTGGGTATAACCACATAAAAATTTTTAAAGTCTTTGAAATACAAATGTCTCCCAACATTAAAGTTGTTTTACTTTGGTTTGATACTGTTTTCCTGGCTAAGATACTTCTGAACTATAATAATAATACCAAGGTTTTATGAAATAATAACTTCTCTTCTTTTCTGCTTTAGCCTTAACTTTATCTGAAACTATTATAAAAGGTGATAGACTTTATTTAAGTGCTGTAAGTATTTTGACTTTATTTGATTTTTAAATTTTATTTATTTTTTTTTGCAGGCTCTAGAGCACAGGCTCAGTAGTTGTGGCACATGGGCTTAGTTGCTCCACGGCATGTGGGATCTTCCCAGAACAGGGCTTGAACCTGTGTGCCTTGCATTGGCAGGTGGATTCTTAACCACTGCGCCACCAGGGAAGCCCTGATTTTATTTTTATTTTCGAACAGTACTTAAATTGTCTTTTTTTCCTCCCAACTGGTGAAACTATTTTTAAAAATCCCCATATTGAATTGTAGCTTTCCTTTTATACTGCCTATATTCGTAAGGCTAGATTTGCCCAGAATTTGCCCAGACCTGACTGTTAAAATGTACTATAACAACCTCTTTGTCTTTCCCATTCCAGTTGAAATCACCTTCTTCCTGATTCTTGTTAAGAAGCTTTTTCAAAGTGTTTTCTAAACAACTGGGATCTGTTCCAGGTTCTTCCTTTGACAAAGTTACACTAAGTGGTCTGTGTATTATTCCATCAGCCTCAGCAACACCATTATTAGTCTGCTGCGCATCTAAAGAAACTGCTGATGATGCTGAATAAATATTTCCTAAATGATCCATTATAGGAAGCAAATATAATTCCGGTTGAAGAGCCTAAAACATACAGGAAATTTTAAAAAATTAGTTTATACTTTAAAAAATTAGTATAAGTTTAAAATGTCACATTACATACATATGGAGGAGCAAATGATTTGAGTTTCAGTTCTGATTCTTGCTTTGCCTTCACATGGAAATAAATGAGGAAATAATTAAAGCTTCTGTAACGTTTTTCAATTACTTTTACCCTCACTTTTTTGCAGACGGCGTATTTCTGCGACATAAAAATCAAATCAAAAAGCTAGTAACTAAGGCTATATTCTAGAAAATGTAGAATATAATCCTATTTCTTTTTTTTTTATAATCCTATTTCTATTTACTGTACTAAACATAATAGAAATTCTATGTCATTTAATAATAGTAATTATGGCTATCACTTGCATGGACTTACTATGTGCCAGGCACTATTCTAAATGCTTTACATAGAAAGCTCAGTTAATCCTCACAATTCCATGTGAAGGGCACACATATTGTCTGTAGTTCACAGACAAGAATGAGGCAAAGAGAGGTTAAGCATCTTGCCCAAGATTTTATAAATAGGAAGTTTTCAAGTTGGGATTCAAAACCAGGTAATCTGGTTCTAGAATCCAACTTTGTAAACTTTATTTCCTAAATATTCAGCCCATAGAGTTAATTTGTTATTCATTGATTCTTTCAACAAATATTGAGGTATACTATGTGTCAGGTAGTGTTCTACATGGTGGGGATACAACTGTAAACAATGCAAAGTCCCTGCTCTCATGTAGCTTATATCCTACTTGGGAGAGTAGATGTTAAATAAATGTGATTTAAGATAGTGATATGTGATTTATGAAAATAAAACAGAGTGATGTAATAGAGAGGAATTCAGAGAAAGAATATCTGAAACCTAGGTGGTCAGAGAAGGCCACTTTTGAAAGATAATAATTGAGCTGAGAACTGAATTATGAAAACAAGAAGCAAGCTATTTGAAAATTGGGGGACGTGATTTCCAGGCAAGTGCAAAGATGATAAAGTAGAGACGAGTTCGCAGTATTTGAGGACCAAAGGAAGATTTTTGTGGCTAAAGTGTAGAACCAAGGAGAAAATAGTAGTAGATGAAATCTGAGAGGCAGCCTGTTCCTGAGACTCTCCTTACCTCTTCTCTTGTCTAACCACTGCAAAAGTCTCCTGGTTACAATTCCTGTCTCTAGTTTCTTAAGGCTCTCATCATGTCATCTTTTGCTCAAAAACTCCAAAGCTTCAGAAAAAAAAAACCCAAATTCATTAATCTGGCATTCAAGACCTTCAATAAACAACTTTTACAACTTGTTGTCTACTATTCCCTTTCACACAGTCAATGCTCTAGTAAAAACCGAACCACTCACTTTTCCCTAGAGTTGCCTCCTTTGCCACTTCTGTGCTCACTGTATTTTCTCTGCTCAGAAAGCTTCTCCCACCCAACATCTTTGCAAGATCAAATATTTATCTGTCAAAATCTAAACTGATGATCACTTTTTCCTTAAAGTTCTCCATCTCCCCTCTTGTCCTGCTGGAAGCAGTCTCTTTTTCTTCTAAATATACAGAATATGCTATTTTAATTATTTATGTATTTTATCTTCACCACTACACTGAATATTCTTTAAGAGCAGGAGCCATAGTCAATTCTTTTTTCTCATTTTGTATACAGAAGAACATCAATAAATATTTGTTGAAAATATTATAATAAAATATTGATATTAGAAGCATTTTAGAAGTTGTCTTAAATTGCCATTAGGTCCCTTCCAATCTAGAATTCTGTGATTGGTATTTTGTAATTTTACATATCATGAAAAAGAACAAAAAGTTATGAGGGTTGTTCCTTTCCTTCCCTGATTAAGGAAAACTAACTTAATGATCAGCAAATTAATATTCTGCTATACTAAACAGAACTCTAATGACAAAAACTTTAAATCTACCTACCGAGACCAAGAATTCCACATAGCAAATTCCTTTATAGTTCTACTTTGGGGGGAAATGTTTTTTTTTTTCCCATTATCATTCATTATTTAATTTTTTCAATAAACATTTAAATGCCTCTAAGTGCTAAACACCTTGTTAGGCACTGGTTGTAAATACAGTAGTGAATAAAATAAAGTCTCTGCTCACAGGGAGCTACAGTCTAATGGCAGTTATGTTAAACAAATAATCGCATAAGCAAATACATAATAATGATATGTTAACTAGCATAGAATAGGAATATACTGCATTTTAAAGGGTTTAAATACGGAAAAATCTTGATTAAAGAAATAAACCTTATATAAATACGAGAAACCAGAAGCTTTGAGATCTCATGGTTTGCTGGTTGAGAATTTCAGCTTGGAAAACTCTCTATTTAGAAAATTCTGCCACTCAAGCTACAAATAGGAGTATTCGACAGAGAATAGCTGGTTCCCGTCCCCTCAAATGCAGTATGTTGGAGTCATATCATTTCATATCAAATAAGGCTAGTTGTGACCTCAATGAGAATCCATTTTTTTCCACAACCTAAGTACTTGTTTAAAAAGCTTTTAAACGCTGTTATTTAAATTTAAAAATACATGATCACATTTAAAATTAGTCTTTCTTTTCTTCCCAAGGAAATCACACAAAAAAATACTCCCATATTTTAGTGCCCCATAATATGCCAGAAAGGACCATCTTTTCTTGATGACCTGTGTGCTTAATATTTCCATTTCATTATGATTGAGATCACATATTGCACAGTATGTTAAAGAGTTGAGTTGATAAGCATTTAAGAAACAAAATTTAAGGTATGCTTTTCTTTAATCAAAAGGAAAAAAATTAAGAAAACTTACTACAGCTAGATTATTTCCAATGCATTTCAGAAATAAAAATTTTTCTGCAACAGGATCTTCACCAAGGAACTCACCGAGTCGCTCCCTCAGGGTTTGTAAAGTAAGGCGAGGAGATACTCTGAAATATCATGACATTTCCTTATAATGTAAAATGAAATAGGTTTCAGCTGTACTAAAGATTTAATAACTTTAGTCACCTATTGTGAATCCAAAGACTAATTTTATGTATCATATATAGCTTAATATATTGTGTTTCTACATTGCCTGGTACTTTGTAGCCCTGAAGGCTGTAAATATTTTTTAAAATAAATGACTAAAGGTCATTTAATCAATAAAATCATTAAGTTTTAAAATTATGCAAATGAACACTGTTTATAAAAGTCCTTTTTGTACTAAAAAGGAAAATGCTTGTCTACTTTTCTCATCTACCTTCAAATTTTTTGTTAAAATAAAACTTTGCAATGAAATTTATATAATTTTATACATATATTAAAGAAGGATTTAGCCACAGATATTTTGGAAGTTTGACAGGATTAGCTAGTGCTTAAAATTTTCTTTGATGATCAAATGTTGTCAGATTCCACATCTTTGCTCACTGGGGATACGTCATTCCTCAACAACTAAAATTTAAAGCCATCACTTATGTTCTTGTTCTGAGTTCTTATTTTTCTAGGATCTTATGGGAATATTACATAATTAATTCATTCAATTAACAAATACATATTGAGCCCCTCTTTGTGTCAGACATTATTCTAAGGGCTGGGGATAAGGCAATCAACAAAACAAATATCTTTGCCCTTACAGACCATACAATCTAATGGTGGGAGTAAAAAATTAACAAAATAAGAGAAAAAATTTAATTCATAAGACACTGCTAAGTACTACAGAGAAACATAAAGCAGGGAAGGGAGAGTAACTGCAATTTAAAATACACCGATCAGAGAAGATATAAACAAAAAAGTAATATTGGAGCAAAGACGTGGAGAAGATGAGATAGCATATGTAAAGGCAAAAAAAGCATTTTAGACAAAATAAACAGCAAGTACAAGGGTTCTGAGGTAGGACCATGTCTAATGTGTTCCAGAACAGAAAGGAGGTTAGTGTGCTTGAAGAAAATGATAGGGAAAATTAGGAAGATTGAGGTGTCTCAAGAAAAATAACAGGCAGTTAGATCACATAGTGTCATGTGTGTTTCTGTGAATGTGAAAAAAAAAAAGTGTATATATATATATATATATATATATATATATATATATATATATACACACGTGTGTGTGTGTGTGTATTCTGTTTCTATTTTTAAATAGTTCAGTGAAAAAGTCATTGTAGATATACTGGTTTAATCACTATTCACAGCTCTTCAACAGGTTTCTAATTTCAGATAATTTCTCTCTTAATTCTCTTTGGGTATAGCCATAGTAATACACAGGTTATACTCTGTTTCCTAGGTGGCAGTACTATGGCTAAGTGACATCTGTTCCTATAGTACTTTTTAACTGTTATATAGCACTACTTATTGATAGTATTCATTAAGTCAGGGACTGGATCCATCACATGAATAAGATATTTTTCACTTAGAATTTTTGAATTTCCAGAAAGCATTTTTCTCTGCAGAAAAAAGAAAATTGCTTTTTCAGGCACATTGTAACATGACTACAAAATACTTGCCTTATAAATCCAGCTAAAATTAATTTGTTAACAACTTGTATTGAAATGGTATTAAACTGATAGTTCCAAGATCCTTCAGGGACATAAAAAACATGAAGTCCCACCAACTGAATAAATTGAGAATAAAATCAGTTAAAATATTTTTAAAGTGAAAAAAATCAACTGATGTTCTCTAGAATTTTAAGTTTAATAAACATAATTGAAATAAACATGGAATACATGTATCCTTCTGAACAAACATAAAAAAACAAAATGAAGAGCCAAAAATTTATTAGGTTGGCTACTTGGCACTTGGAGCATATTTTCCCTTGGAAACAATGTCATGGCTGTGGTCCTAGAGTTCCTTAACATATCCGACATACAATGCTTGTTTTGTGGCTTGCAGTAAGGATACTAGATTGCCAAGATCAGTTTTCTTATTACCAACCTTTCCCCCTTCCCTGACCTCTACCTACACAGTTTCATTGGTGTTACCTTGTGGAATCCTTATCCTTTACATATTGTCTCCCTAACACTGCTGTGATGATTGCTAGTTCTCAGCACCTGCTAAAGTGTGAATACTAGGGCTTGGGGAATATTTCTGTTTCCCAGAATTCAAGGAAGAACCTAATCCTGACCAGTGATGGGGAAAGGAATGGTTGTTTTCACATAGGACATGTCTGTAAGCTTAGCTTGTCTGTGCTTATATGTACTACCCTTTTTCCTATTAGTGTTTTATGACCTCAGTTAGAATTCATCTACTGAGAAGAATATTTAGATTACTACAACAGAACAATTACAGCAAATAAAGTCTTATCTTTTAGTCTAATTAAAGTTTGCTATTCATGTATATTAAAAGTCAAAGCATTGAAATGATTATACTCTATGATATTAAGTATCTGAGAAAAATTTTAAGTAAATATGACCTTATTAGTAATTTTTATAGGAAACGACAATGGCTCTTGAACTGAGTATTTTGCTCAAGTTGTTTTTATAGACCAAGCAGATTACTTGTATAGTTCTGATGTCAGAATATTAACCAACAGTTTAAGATGTTTGAATAGATGGAATAGTGAAGTTTCCTATATGTTGTATTTTGAATATCAGGGCATTTAAAAGATTATTCTCTAACTATGCCCTCCTATTAACAGCTAAAGCTATACTATATATTAATACTATAATATTAAATAGTAAAGCTATACTATAAATACTATTACTATATATATTATATATATATACTATAAATACTATTAAATATTTGTAAAACCTTCAGAAATCTGAAGTAAATATGGCCTTGCCCATTATATAAATGCATTAATATTTTACAGGAGAAAAAATATTTCTTGAACTAAACATTTTACTCTTTTATAGATGAAGTAATTACTTCTATATATTTTATAACAATTCATGAATTATAATTCAAAGTGTATAGACTTTCATTCTATAATGGAAAGAGGAAGCAATACAAAGAAAATATAGTTGACAAAACATTTCCTGGCCTTTGACACATTTTGTGAAGTAAATTAATTTATTGGGAATTTGGATTTATTCATTCATTCAACAAATATGCCTACTATGTGCCAGCACTGTTCTAGGTACTATGAATATGTAGTGAATAAAACAAAGATCCTTGCCTGCACGCAGCTGATATTCTAATGAGGTATCAGGACAAGAAGAAGGGTGAGGGAAGTGAAGCACTCACCTCAGGTACAAAATTTAAAGGGGTACCAAAACCTCAGTAATCAAGATAAATAATATTTAAAAAAATCTATTCAGGGACTTCCCTGGTGGCTCAGCAGCTGGGAATCCGCCTGCTAACACGGGAAGAATCCCCCTCGAACACGGGTTCAAGCCCTGGCCTGGGAAGATCCCACATGCCATGGAGCAGATGGGCCCACGTGCCATGACTACTGAGCCTGTGCTCTGGAGCCCGCGAGCCACAACGACTGAGCCCGTGTGCTGCGACTGCTGAAGCCCGCATGCCTAGAGCCTGTGCTCCACAGCGGGAGGGGCCAGCGCAATGAGAAGCCCGCACACCACAAAGGAGAATAGCAGAGTAGCTCCCGCTCACCGCAACTAGGGAGGGCCCATGCGCAGCGAGGAATACCCAACACAGCCAAAAATTAAATAAATAAATAAATAAATAAATAAATCTATTCAATGCAAAAAATTCATGATGAATAAAATATCATAAATTTAAAGACAGAATGGTACTATTAGAGCCTGAGTAGAAAGGAAAAATATGAACTGCTATATACATGTCTTTTTAAAAAATACATTTCTTAATGGTTAACTTTTTCCAGAACAACATAGTTGAAAAAATATTGAAAATTTTGAAAGCCTGTATTAAAACTCACAACATCATTTTAAGGTTAAACATTCTATTTATATCAAAACCCAACTTTATCCTGGCTTTAATGGAAGCAAATTCATCAATAATATTCTTACTAAAACTATTATTTTAAAAATACATTAAATGGGACAGGGAACTATCAATATTATATAATAACCTATAAGAGAAAATAATCTGAAAAAGAATATATATATATATTCATATATATATATATATATATATATATATATATATCTGAATTGCTGTGCTGTATACCTGAAACTTACATGATATTGTAAATTAACTATACTTTGATTAAAAAATTTTTTTTAAATAAGTAAAAATAAAGTAACTATTTTACAATAAATAAATAAATAATAAAAATACATTAAAAGGTATACAGACGGGCACATATTTTGCCTTTTGCCTCAGGCTCCAAAATGGCTAGGCATAGCACTATTAGATCCTGTTTCTATTTAAAATGTTGATATCTTGTTTGTCACAGGTTTTTGCATTAATTTTTCATTTTAAAAATCTTTTATTAAAATATTTATCTTAATTACTTAATTTTTTGGTGCCTGCTTAAGTTTTGCACCAAAGGCAAGTGACTCATTTTCCTCAGACTAGTCTCCGTCCTGTGAGGGACACAGATAATAAACATTAAATATAAAACACTGGTAAGTGATATAGCAAATCAGAAAGTGGGCAGTACTGGGAAAAGAGAATAAGTTGAGCAGGGCAAGGAAATTGGGAAGATAAAAGAGGGACTAGTTTTCAGTTTTAAATAGAATAGTCCGGATACAAATCTAAGAAAATTAACAATTCCTTAATGTCAACTAACATCTAGTCCATATACAAATTTCGCCAATTGTCCAACTGTCCTCAGAATGTTTTTTCAATCTAGAATTCAATCAAGGATAACATATTGCATTTGGTTGTTACGTCTTTTTTTTTTTTAATTGAAGTATAGTTGATTTACAATTTGTGTTAGTTTCAGGTATACAGCAAAGTGATTCAGTTATTTTCTTTCAGATTATATTCCATTAGAGGTTATTATAAGACACTGAATATAATTCCCTGTGCTATACAGTAAATCCTTGTTGCTTATTTATCTTATGTATGCTAGTATGTATCTATTAATCCCGTACTCCTAATTTGTCCTTCGTCTCTCCCTCTCCCCTTTGTCACAACTTTTAAAAAGCTTAATTTGGAAGAGTTTTCCAGACTTGCTTTTTTTTCTCTTCATGGCACTTTTTAAAGAGACTGGACCAATTGTTTAACAGGCTGTTCTGCATTCTGAATTTACCTTATTAACTCCTAAGGTGTCATTTAACTTATTTCTCCAATCCTTCTCTCTCCTGTAAAGAGTTGACTTTATAGCCCTCAATTGACACGTGTTAATCAACTGGGGTAAGAAGACTTCATAATACCCTGTATTACATATTACTTCACATTTGGGCATACATAATGCTCTACTTCCAAATATTTGTATATTTAGTAATTATTAAAGGGATAATAGAACAGACTATAAGGGACAAGAAAATGGAACCTGTTATAAAGTTATTTGAATAATTAAAGTGTGAGGTGATAGTGGCTCAGACTAACATGCTAACAATACAGGTGATGGGAAGTGGTCAGATTTTGTATATAATTTGAAGCTAGAGTCCAAGAAGTGAAGTTTGAGTAAGGTGTGAAGTATGACTCCAAGGTGTTTGGCCTCAGATATCGAAAGGATGGATTTGCCATCAACTGAGATGGGTAAGGTCATGGTTAGTACGGGTTTGGGCTGGGGGGAGAACTGTAGTTCAGTTTCAGACATACTGAGTTTCAGCTGTCTATTGATTATCCAAGCGGAGATTTCAAGTAGGCAGCTGAAAATATCAATCTGGAGTTCGGGAAAGAGGGCTGAGATGGGGATATAAATGTGAGAATACTTAGCATAAAGTTGGTATTTAAAGCTACTAGACTGGATGAGATCACAATGAGTGCAAACAGAGAAGAGAACAAAGAGCTGACCCCTGAAATTCCCCAATATCAAGAGATCAGGAAGAAGAAAACGACACAGAAAAGAAGACTGAGAATGAATAACAAGGAATGTAGAAGGAAAACCAAGATAATGTGTATGTTAAAAGCCAAGTGAAGGAATTATGTCAAGGAAGACAGAGTGATCAACAGTGTCAACTATTGTGCACACACAGATCAAGCATATGTGGAATAAGAATTAAGCAATAGATTTAGTAATGTAAAGGTGAATTTAACGGAGCAGTTTTGGTGGAATAGTGGAGTGAAAGCTTGACTGGAGTTGATTTAAAGTGAAAATGAGAAGAAGGTATTGGGGGTTTGAGAAGGTATGAAATAGTTATCTAGAATAGCGGAAGAGTGAATGAGTGAGTGGGAGATAGTCTTATTGCCTACTAGCAAAAAGTTCCACTTGAGATTCATGGTCATTAATTTAAAATGAGAATAGTCCTATGCTGGTGTATTTTTCTCCAGCCATGTTCCACTGTAGGTATATGTGAAGAATAGGTGAAGAAGATTAAGCAGGGTTTTTGTTTTGTCAAGGAGTACAATGAAATGAGAGGGCAAGGAGTCAAAAGTATGTGCAAGAGAGTGATCAAGAATGCTCCGTGAGTTTGCAGGGCAGAAATAGAGACACAGATGTAGAGAACAAACGTATGGACACCAAGTGGGGAAAGTGGCAGGGGGATGGGGGTGGTGGTGTGATGAATTGGGCGATTGGGATTGACATGTATACACTAATATGTATAAAATGGATAACTAATAAGAACCTGCTGTATAAAAAAATAAATAAAATTCAAAAATTCCAAAAAAAAAAACCCAGTGCTCCGTGATATTTAAGCCAGCCATGGAAGGCATCCCGAGAAGAGGAATAAACAAACAAACAAAAAAAGGTGATAGGACCAATGCATTGGAGGTCCCAGTATAATTGGGGTCCTTAGAGATACGAGAACTGTAATCAAGTACTGGGATACACAAAGTTGGGTTCACAGTGGAGTTGGTATCTAATACTTTATATAATCCATATTTTTGCTTTATCAAAACTTTTCAAAACCAATGATAAGCACGTTTTTCTCATATTTTAGTGTAAAAAGATTTTCTTACCTCTGATGAGGAAGGTCGACTTGGACTGAGGGACATATTCACCAGCGTCTGAATGGGGTAATCTTGTAGGGTTTTTTAAAATCTTTCTTCATTGAAGTAGTATTTAATAAAGGTTATAACAGATTTTTGGCTTGTTTAAGATAGCATTCCACTCATTTCTGGTCTTTGATTCATTCAAAAAATAAACAGAAAAACACAAAAGGCTTTAGACTCAAAATGAAAACTTGATAAGTATACAATCTTATCATCATAATTCAAAAAGATATACTACTAGTAAGTAGGGCTGGTAACTGCAATGAAATGAACATATATCCCATATAACTAAGTAAAGTGGTAAATTATAATAGACTTGTGACTAGAACATTTTTTACTATTCTAAACAATTCATTTTCTCTTGGTCAAAAATTAAGGTTAAATATATATAGTATTTTACACAAAGTAGAAATATACTTTTGGAAGTAGAAAGACTAAACTTATACAAATGGCTGTAGAATGATGAAAATTGTTTTATCCTTTGCATTACTTCCTGGCCTTGGATACCTCAATAATAATAAATGTGAACAATTATTCCAGATGAAAATATCAGTCTTTAAGTATATCAGGTTTGTGTACCTATGTTTGTGTATTATTTCTTGTGTTTTTCCTCAGAAATTGTATGACAGTTTACAAGAATACACAATAAAATTCAAAGTATATAAATATATAATAAAAGTTAAAAAATAAGGTAGCAGAATTACTACTCTAAAAAAGAATTATCAAAGTGGGACAATCCTTAGGGATATACTATAATACCAATAGTAGAGAAGTTTTTTCAAGATTCCAAAGCTTTGTTTTATATTAAGATAGTGATTTAAATCTGACAAAACTTAAAATTCAAGCTGAGGGTGCCTGCAGGATAGGAATGGAACGGAGAAAAAAAAGAAAATTGTCTGGCTACCTTTAAAAATGAGTTCACATGAGGCTGTAGGCAAGCCTCCTCAGATCAAAGGCCTGACTGAGGGCTATAATTAAAAAATTTCTTAAACCCAGGGAGGATCCCCAAAAGTGTTGTAAATAGCATAACAAAATGAGAAGCCACTGGTCTAAGCTAACCGTACCTGATAGAAATTTTGGGGGAGGCGTTCTCCCCTAAGCTAAATGAGGAAAGTAAAACATTCCAACATAGGTTAAAAGGTATATCGGTCCTTCAGTATCATTGAGGTAGCCACCCAATTATTTAAAAAAAGAAAAAAAACCCCAAAACTACCCTTGTTTTACAAATCTGGTCTCTACAGGATCAGAGGTATGGCTCCAAAAATAATCCAAAGCCCACCAATCCTTTTATCACTTCCAAAAGCTTCCCTATTTATCTTAAGAGACTTGTAAGTATTAAAGGGGAAACAGAGTCATCCTAGGAGGAACTTGCCTGTGCCTTTGAGATGCAAATATCCTACCTGGTTTTCTCCAGGAACCCTTATCTCTGCCATCTTTTTAAAATGCAGATTTTGAAAAAGGGGGTAAATTGGAACTTGTCAAGGACAAATAAAAATCTTAAGCATCTTTTCCATAAATATTATTAACAAGGGTTTAGCCATCTAGACAATTGAGCTTGATTTGTTACATCTCCCAGAAACCCAATTTTAATTTTTATTTATTTATTTATTTTTAATTTATGGCTATGTTGGGTCTTCGTTTCTGTGCGAGGGCTTTCACTAGTTGTGGCAAGTGGGGGCCACTCTTCATCGCTGTGCGCGGGCCTCTCACTATCGCGGCCTCTCCTGCCGCAGAGCACAGGCTCCAGACACGCAGGCTCAGTAATTGTGGCTCACGGGCCCAGCCGCTCCGCGGCATGTGGGATCCTCCCAGGCCAGGGCTCGAACCCGTGTTCCCTGCATTAGCAGGCAGATTCTCAACCACTGCGCCACCAGGGAAGCCCCAGAAACCCAATTTTAATCCAACCTCTTTTGCAGACTGATGGGTTTTACATTGCTGTACCTGGCTCATGGCTGAAATTCTGGAATGGGAACAATGAGGCCTCTGTGTTTGTTTGTGTGTTTGTATGTATCTATGTGTGTCGTAGATGCATGGTATTGCCGAAAAGTAATTAGTAAAAGAGCTCTATTTCACTGACTTAAAGGAAATTAGCGCTTATATACTCAGAAATAGAAAATAATCTGGCCAGAATGAATTTCACCTGGTGGCGCAGTGGTTATGAATCCGTCTGCCAATGCAGGGGACATGAGTTTGAGCCCTGGTCTGGGAAGATACCACATGCAGAGGAGCAACTAAGCCTGTGCGCCACAACTACTGAGTCTGCGCTCTAGAGCCCGCGAGCCACAACTACTGAGCCCACATGCCGCAAGTACTGAAGCCTGCATGCCTAGAGCCCATGCTCTGCAACAAGAAAAGCCACCGCGATGAGAAGCCCGCGCATTGCAACAAAGAGTAGCCCCAGTAGTACTGGAAAATATTCAGTACTAAACTGATATCTGGTATTGAAGGTGGCTTAAGCTTGTTGGCTTGATTAATATAGACACGTCTTTAGAGTCATCAATGTTAAGTATAATATTGTACAATATTTCTGTTGTACTTAGGTTTACTAGACTTTATTATATCTATTGCAAATTTGTCAGTAAGAAAAGTAACCCAATGTGGAAAAATTTTTAAGCAAAGTTAGATATGTGTCTTCAGTAAAAGAAGGTGTGAGGATGAAAAAATACTGAAGAGTTATGCATGATCAGGATTTTCTAAGATTGGATTGAATTTAGGTGGGTAAATGGATTTTGTTGGGAGTAAGCTAAGGTAAGACTTGGATTTGGTTTCTCTTTCCGTTAAGAGAACAAGGTTTTCTTTTCCTTTTTTTTAAAAAAAATTATTTATTTATTTATTTATTTGGGGTTGCATTGGGTCTTCATTGCTGCACGTGGGCTTTCTCTAGTTGCATTGAGCTGGGGCTACTTTTTGTTGTGGTGCACGGGCTTCTCTTGCTGCGGAGCATGGGCTCTAGGCACACGGGCTCAGTAGTTGTGGCTTAGATGCTCCGCGGCATGTGGGATCTTCCCAGACCAGGGAATTGGACCCATGTCCCCTGCATTGGCAGGCGGATTCTCAACAACTGAGCCACCAGGGAAGTCCCGAGAACAAGGTTTTCTTGGAATACTGTTTTTTCTTATAAATTTATTTATTTTATGTATTTATTTTTGGCTGCATTGGGTCTTCCTTGCTGCATGCGGGCTTTCTCTAGTTGCAGCGAGTGGGGGCTAGTCTTTGTTGCGGTGCACGGGCTTCTCATTGCGGTGGCTTCTCTTACTGCGGAGCACGGGCTCTGGGCGCGCGAGCTTTAGTAGTTGCGGTGTGTGGACTCAGTAGTTGTGGCTCGCGGGCTCTAGAGCGCAGGCTCAGTAGTAGTTGTGGTGCATGAGCTTAGTTGCTCCACGGCATGTGGGATCTTCCCGGACCAGGGCTCAAACTCGTGTCCCCTGCCTTGGCAGACAGATTCTTAACAACTGTGCCACCAGGGAAGTCCCTGGAATGCCGTTTCTGATAACATATTGTGTGAGTTTCTTTGCTTTTAAGTGATCTGTGTTTGCTTTTGAGATCTCTTGTAACTTTGGTTAACAAATAAGTATTGTCTCACAGTGACCAATGACCTTATTTGATTAAGTGTTGAAACTTTTTGAGAAACTTCCCAAATATCAAATTTTTTTTTTTTTTAAACTTTGGGTTTTATTTATTTATTTTATTTATGGCTGTGTTGGGTCTTCGTTTCTGTGCGAGGGCTTTCTCTAGTTGCGGCAAGTGGGGGCCACTCCTCATTGCGGTGCACGGGCCTCTCATTATCGCGGTCTCTCTTGTTGCAGAGCACAGGCTCCAGACGCGCAGGCTCAGTAGTTGTGGCTCACGGGCCTAGTTGCTCCGCGGCATGTGGGATCTTCCCAGACCAGGGCTCGAACCTGTGTCTCCTGCATTGGCAGGCAGATTCTCAACCACTGCGCCACCAGGGAAGCCCCCAAATATCAAATTTTAATCAAAGTTCTTTTGACTTTCAGCTAACTTTGGGATGCTTTGGAGGGCCCCTGAGGCATCTCAGAGAGAAATATTAAACCAGTATTATTTGGTATGTTAAATTACATAGAGAGCATTTTCACATGAGCGATTAACCTACTTAAGATATACTGTATAGATGAATGTTATTAACATAGACATTCTAAAAATTATATAGTTTCTGGAATTTGGATATGTCCTGGTATAATGCTATAGTTCTAGTTGTCATCTGAAAATGTTGTCTGTCACTTCTTTATGGATTACACTGTAATAAGATGTTTAACCATGCCTTTTAAGTCTTGTCATTTATAGATAGTTATCATTGTACTCTGATGCTGTTACAAAAGTACTTCCTCTTCAAGAAGACTGGGTCATTTGTAGAGACGTGGATGAATCTAGAGACTGTCATACAGAGTGAAGTAAGTCAGAAAGAGAAAAACAAATACCGTATATTAACGCATATATGTGGAACCTAGAAAAATGGTACAGATGAACCGGTTTGCAGGGCAGAAATTGAGACACAGAAGTAGAGGACAAACGTATGGACACCAAGGGGGAAAAGCGGCGGGGGGTGGTGGTGGTGGTGTGATGAATTGGGAGATTGGGGTTGACATGTATACACTGATGTGTATAAAATGGATGACTAATAAGAACCTGCTGTATAAAAAAATAAATAAAATAAAATTCAAAAATTCAAAAAAAAAAAAGAAGATTCATAGGAAGGCTACAGAAGCAGTTACAACAGTCCCACATAAGATGACTATGCAAGGATTCCAGCCCATACCAACTCAAAACAAGAAGCTGTCCTGCCCCTGGGATCTCTAGATCACGCATCCAGAGATTTTCACTCCCTGACAGGCAGGGTTGACGCCCCTACTCAGCCCTGAAGCAGCTACAGAAGACAGACCATCACCCTTCTGCTTCCCATAAGATTATGGGAGTAAAATCTCTGAGCGGGGAATGAGACAGGAAGGGGGCAGGGCACAACCTTTAAAAGAATGACATAGTTGGAGCACACGACATAAACTCATTAGAACCAAATAGGTCCAAGATGGTGGATGAGTTGACTTCCACTGTAACACATCAGCAAGCTCAATGACACACCCACAGGTGCCATGACAGTTCCTAGGCTGACCATAAAGGTCAAAAAGTGGGCCATGGCCCAATTCCTGGAAATCCTCCCCCCTCCCCCCAAACAGCTAGAATACTCCTCCCACTCATTAGCCTACGAAATTACCCACCCCTATAAAAACTGACAACCCCCTTACCCTGGTGCCTTTCACCTTCTGAGATGGCCCACACTGTCTATGGAGTGTGTATCTCCCTGAATAAACCTTCTTTCTCTTAAAAAAAAAAAAAGAAAAAGATTCCAAAGCTTTGCTTTATGTTAAGATGGTGATTTAAATCTGACAGAACTTAAAATTCCTGTGATCTAGTACTGATTACATCTCTATGAAATCCTATCAGACTCCACTAATTGTTCTAATGGTATCAAAATTAAAAGATTATATTCTGGGACACATAATCTTTCAAATCAAATTATTTCCACATATTACTTCCTATATAAATTTTTTACAACAATTAAAACAAAATGTGATTTGTCATTTTAACCATCTCAAACGCTATTTTAAATACATTAGTGCTTTAAGGAAACATTAATATATTTCTATTTCTGTATCTATCCAAAGGCTCTTTCTGACATTATACTACTATTAGTCTCAATTATGAACCTAACAAAGCACTACTCAACTTCTTTATTAGATAAGAATTAATGGTAATAATCTATATTAAACACAGCATACTGGCATTCATTAACTAGTATGCCAATTGGGAGACTACAACTTTCAATTTTTCTGGATGCATTAAAAATTTGATATTCTAACTCAGAACAAATTTTTAATTAAGCAAACTCAAGATAGAGCAATCAAGACCTGCTTTACTATTATCTTAAGTTAAACTGCCCCCTTATACTATTCCTTCTAAAGGAACAGCAAACAAGCCGTGTTTTGAGCTACAATTCCCTTTGTCATTACTGACTGGATCAGTACTAAAGACCAAATCCTGGCTGGCCAGAGACAAAGTGGCCTGGCATGAAAAGACGAGCCCCTAGGAATTAGAATTGGGAGAAGATCTCAAGATTCAAGTATGTAGTTCGTAGATACTGAGGCAAAATGAATGTATAAAGGGAAGTCATGAAGCAGTATCATATCCATGAAGCAAGCCCATGTTATGAGAAAGCTGTAATTATTTGTAAACCACAATAGAAAAAGAGATCAAGACTAGAGAGAATGACTGATTGAACCAGTAGTGAGATGCCAGCTGAGGAGATACATAGGTGATTCATGTTTATAGCTAAGCACTAGAGAGAAGAGTCAAAATTTTCTTGCTGTTGAGGTCCCTAACCTTACATCTACTCCTATTGGGGTCCGACGATGGGGAAGCGGGCTGCGGATGGGCCGCCCGTTGGACAAACTCGGGTCACTTAGGGATGCGTCTCTAAGGGGACAGGGTGCCAGTGACTCAAGCCCCTATTTCTAGCTCCTACGCCTCGGTAAGGCTCTCCCCTTCCCTGCCCTCAACCTCTGCCGCCAACTCCGTCAGGAAAACAGGAACCGCCTCGTCGTCCCGCCACCAGGCCTTTTACAAAGTCCCTCAATATCTGACTTCTCTCACCGGTCCCCTCGGGTCTTGGAGGATAACGACAAGCTCTTTCTTTGCCTCTCTCAAATCGGCCTTTCCGGAGAGGGAGAGCGGAGAGGATGGGTGTCTGGTCGCGTTAGCATCCCGCCGCTGCCGCGCCCACCGTCCGCTCCGCCCCTTCTCGCTCCCAGCTCTCCCCTCACCCCCCTGAGGCTCGGGCTCCCGCCCTGGTGAGGAGCTAAAACAGAAGGCGGAGGAGGGCGCGCATGCGCGCCGCGGGTGGAGCCACGGGGCAAAGAACCGGAAACTTAGAGACAAAGTTCCGAGCCCCGCCTCCCGCTCCGCCGCCCCGCCGCCCCGCAGTCCCGCCGTCTGGCCCTGCGGACCCACCACCGATCCACCGACGGATTGCCGATCTGCCCAGCTCTCGCGTGCGCCATGTCTGGTTCCTCCAGCGTCGCCGCTATGAAGAAAGTGGTTCAACAGCTCCGGCTGGAGGCCGGGCTCAACCGCGTGAAGGTGAGCGGGGGCGGGCGGCTGAGGGGGAGGGGAGGGCGGGGGAGGTGGCGGGGGGGATCCGGCAGGCGAGCTGGCGCGGCGAGCGAGGCTCGCGTTCGGCTCTCGCCAGCCCTAGGGAGGACGCGCTGTCGGCGGCGGCGGCGGCGAGCTCGGCGGCCAGCTTTAGAAAAGCAGCGGCGCAGGTCGGCGCTGTGGTTTGGGGGGCCGGTTAGTGCGCCCTTCCGCCCCAAGACTTTCCAAGGCGGGCTGGCCCTGGTTTGAACAGCGGCTTTCCGCATTCCGGTTCTCCTCTAGTGACTCCGCGGCTGTGCTCGCCAACAGCTGCTCCTCCGCGCGCAGTCCGCACCCTTCCCGGCCCTCTCGACCAGCTCCTCTGTTTTTTGTCACCCGACGGGGTTTTATCCGACTTTTGATTCAGAAGTATTTTTTCTTTGCATTTCAGAACTTTCCCAAATCCACTCTCTTTAGTAGTAGAGTCTTACTTCCAGCTCCTCTCATTCACCGAACACACACTTGAAAACGAATTCTTGCATAACTTTAACTGTAGGTTAAAGAAGCCTGTTTTGGAAAAGTTCGCAATGTCTAAGGTTATCACTGGTGCCCTGTACAACTTCGTACAAAGCGTGCATTTCGTATCTGTTTGGCACCGTTTGCTGTGGTGTGACTTTGGGTATATCTACTGGTCCGCACGTACCCGAAAAAGTAATTAGGGTGGACCAGTGTTATTTATTTTGGCATCTGGTTAGTATTGATCTTGTCCTGGGGTATTTACTTTGGGGAAAAAGCCTTTTGTGTGTGGTGATATGACAACCTGACGTTCTAGTGCTATTTCGAGTTTCCTGATTTCTTAAATCCTGCGTGGATTGGCTTCTTTCTGGTGCAGGTCAGTTTACGTGTGAAACACTTGTAATTAAAAAAGAAACAGAGAAGAGTATAAAGCATGCACTCTGTTGAAAGAAAAAGCCAGTTTCCAAGATGATTTGATTCTGTACTCATTAGGCTAGTTTTTACTTCCCCCTGAAATGTTTTGTGGAGTAAGATGGTCTCCTATTTACCCATTTCCTTAAGTAGAAATGTCAGGGACCTAGTTTACTCAGTTGTGGTCATCTCGGGAGGGAAGGGAAATTCCCATCAGTCTTGGGGTGGGATTCTCCTCTCTTTCTGTCCTTTAAGTGTTGTAAACTCCATTGCAGTCTCGAATCCATTTCTCTAATCTCCAGATTCTTACCTCATCCCAGTGATTTATGGTTAGTCTTGGCTGGATTTAACTTTGAAATCACTATCTTATCATTCAGGCGTGTCTTTATCATAGATTGGGGGGAGGGGAAAAATGCTGGTTAAAAACAGAAAGTGTTAAGTAGGGGTATTTAGCCCTAATCTGCAAAGAAAATGAGTTGAAGTCCTCAGGCTCAAGTACTCTGAGGGCTTTACCATGAAAACTCTAGCCCCTCCAGTAACTCCCCAGCATGATGCCTTCCTCCTATTCTTAGGAGGGTTTTGGTCGGAATCATTAAAGGCACCACAAGTGATTTGGTTTTAGAAATCTCAATTTGTCTGAAGCCAGGGCTGTGTGTAGCAAGGAGAGGAGGCATCACACCTTGGGACTTTAAATGAGCTTTTCATTAGACATGTTGCAAAATGTGGTTAGTTCGATTTCATTTTGTGCTTCTGTTTTACCCATGACTCTATGCTAGATGGTTTTGTAGTGATATTTTACTTTTGAATTACCACAGCTTTACTTTTTAAACCTTTATGTTTGAGTAGTTGATAGAAATTATCACAAATGTTTGACAGACTCTCCCACTGTTGGGTAACCATA
This sequence comes from Balaenoptera acutorostrata, assembly GCF_949987535.1. Taxonomy (NCBI): domain Eukaryota; kingdom Metazoa; phylum Chordata; class Mammalia; order Artiodactyla; family Balaenopteridae; genus Balaenoptera; species Balaenoptera acutorostrata. The sequence continues at coordinate 74,761,893 of NC_080064.1, read as the reverse complement.
CACTTAACCCAGGGCACTTTTGAGAGTGAAAGAGGGCGCTGATTATTATGCCAGGATTATAGGGTTTCAGCCTCCTGGATGGTGATTATTACAGTGCCATAGGGGCTAGAAGCTTGTTAGAGTTTTAAGCCTTTGTGTCCATTTTCCCCACTGATTGGAATTCTCACTGATCATTTTCTCACTGATGGTCACTTGGCTGGATCTCTTGTTACTGAGATCTCAATTTAAATGTCACCTCCTCAAAGACACTTTCTCTTAGGTCCTGATCTAAAAAACCACTCTTTTTTCTGCAGAGCACCTTGTCTCTTTTCATCTGAACTGTTAGCTCCATAACAGCAGGGATTTGGCTGTTCTTACATATTCTCAGTGCCTAAAATTATATTTGGCACATAGAGGTGACGAGAAGTTTGTGAAAGGGAGTTAAGCTGGAGCCTACCTACACTTTAGGCAGATAATTAACACATTCTTTACTGCTGGTTAATGTGAATGAATGAAACCATGTTATAAGACAGTGAAAAATTATACCACCATTCCCCCACTGTAGCTACACCTTTTAGGGGAGCAGGGTACCCCTTTGTTATAGTACTTGGTACCAGGTATTTATAAACTGTTTACTCACACAGTTGCTGAATAAATTTATGGAACTCATTACCCTGGATTGGTATATAAGCCAAACATATAAATAGATTCCAAGAAGAGTTTAGATTCATCTCATGAAGATGGATCCTTTTATCAGGTTAATGTCTGGGGTACAGCTGTCATGTGCAGAAATTCTTTGCAGAGAGCATTTGTGATGCCCTAAGCTCCCTTTCAAAGGCTAAATATTACCCAGCCAGACTGGACACCTGTTCTCACCCTCCTTACGGGAAGTTAAAACAATAAATGATTATCTTCTCCATCTTCTTAAACCTCAATTCAAGAGTTAGGATATTGTATGTATTTGAGGCATCCTTTAGTCATTCATGTTATATATCTGAACTATTCAGTTTATTGTTTTGGTGTCCTGTATCATGTTAGATGTTTAAGTGATAAATGATATAAAGTTGTTTTAACTATGAAGCCACAGAAGTTCCTTAAGTCCTGTTTAAATGGCTTTGCATACATATATGAAAATTATTAAATCACATTTAAGGCATACAGTTTCTTAAAGGCAGGCTGCTTGGTAAAGTTGTTAAACTGAAGTTTGCTAATCAGCCTTTCAGTCACATGACACTGAGCAGAAACTGTCACTGTCCAGTTTTGTAACATAAGACAGCTGATGGAACATACACCAAAACAATAAACTGAATGGTTCAGATTTTGAACATGATGTTCACTCAGAGTAGCATTTTCCCATTTCCCATACTGCTTTCAAGACAGAGTGATAGTTTACTAGCATTTTAACACTTTTTAACTGTAATATCCTGTGTACTGCTTTTAATAAAAGACAAGATGTTGAGTACCCTCAAGGTTACACTAGAACAACCTATTTATTAATAAACTAGCAGGATGTGCTATGCTTTACAAACAAACAGAATTGTACTGTTCGTACTTATTTACATGCAGTGTTTTAAGTATAAAAGCTCAGTATATGACTGTTGAGCTTCAATTAGTATATATCTTTTTTGAGTTAAGAGAAGTGTTTATTGGCAGGTATTTTTGAAGATTTGAGAAAAACTTCATTAAAACATTGTCACCACCTCCCACCCACTTCCCCCACCCTTTGTTATATACAGGTTTCCCAGGCAGCTGCAGATTTGAAACAATTCTGTCTGCAGAATGCTCAACATGACCCCCTGCTGACTGGAGTATCTTCAAGTACAAATCCCTTCAGACCTCAGAAAGTCTGTTCCTTTTTGTAGTAAAATGAATCTTTGCAAGGTAAGTTTCCTTAAATTAAAACAACAAAGCCCCACATAGTAGGGATAACTCCTCAAGTCTCTTTCTTTGCAGCACTTATAAGTTGAGCAAAATCATCCCATACACTTTTGTTTGGCACTCTTTGTTTTGTAAGGATTGATGAAATTTGCTGATTTAGTAGTCATAGAAAGACTAGTTGTTTCTATTTTACCATAGAGGGTTAAGTAGAGGATTTAATAACCATAAAGAGGATATAGGAGTTACTAGAAAATTTCACTGCTATGACAAGTCATGTTACCTTTTATAGCTTTGGTCTAATGGTGTATTCTGGTGTCCCCAAATACTAGTTTAGTTTTATTTTTGTGTATCTAGCAAATATTTAGACACTGGACTGCCCTGGCCAGTCCAGTGGTTAAGACTCCGTGCTTCCAATGCAGGGGGCACGGGTTTGATCCCTGGTCTGGAAACTAAGATCCCACATGCTGTGCGGCCAAAAAACAAACAAAAGAGGCTAAATCAGTAAATAACAGCACATTATTAAAAAAAAAAAATTTAGACATTAAAAAAAAATCTGCAGTGTTCATGGTGGTGGCTTTTGAAATACTATCAACTGATTTGGATTAATGATGATCTAATAGAACAGCATAGAAAATAATTGGGAGTTGTGAATGCAAGAGAAACTGAAGAGATAGCCGAATAAGCTAACATGGTGTTGGCATTTGGACTGGGGAACAACAGGTTTTAATTTTATTGTTGTTAGGTAAAGATAAAATGAGAGAAATGAAGTGTATATGTTCATGGTGGCAAACAGTGGATTGGTTTTCAGAGGATTAAGAAACTAAATTTTGGGCTGGTTTAAAGCATACTTTTATATGTTAACCTGTAACTTACAGAACACATGCCAGTGTATGCAAAAACATATGTTAATCCAAAAGAGATGTGAGAAGAAAACATGATGTGCATAATTGAAAATGTAATCCAAGGGTACTACCTTCACAAATCCATAGGACTTTTGTCAGAGCATTTACTCATATTGACCTACGAGAAGCAAACTTAAATAGTGCTTCAAAAAAAAAGAAGACTGTGTGTGGCACACACCATCTACAGACATTCTGACTCCTCAAAGTGCAGGAAGCTGCTTCCTAAAATACCATGTTACATAGTTGTGCCCTCCCTAATTAAACTTTGTAGACTTGGGAGTGTCCAGGAAGTTTGTGTAAGTACAACATGTTTCCAGTAAATACAATGATTGGTTGAATTGGTTAAGATTTTCGAAACACAGGGAAAAAAAAAACAAAAACACCCCGCCTTTGAGATTAAGGGAAGTAATTCTTCTTAACAGTCTAGCACCTTCATATTTAACAGGTTAAAAGTCGTTTGCTCCTGGCAGTATTAATTCTTTATGGCAGTTTTGGGAAATTTCATATTTTTACGGTTCCTCTTGTATTCTCTTCACGAAGTGTTTATTTTCATTTAAAATACTGTTAAGCCTGGCTTCTTAATTGGCTGTTAATAGTTTCACTTCATAGGAGTCTGCAGACAAGTGTTTAATGAGTTGCTCAAGGTTAAAATATGGTTGGGATAAGAATCCAGATTTCAAAGTAAAATAATGGCTGTTAATTCTGGCAGTATAATAAACCCTTAGCTTTGTGGATATTATGATTTGAAACACTTTTGGCTAGGAAAAGAATATTTGGATGTAAAAGCATTTCTTCTCAAACTTGAAAGTAGGTCTGGGATGTTATGCTGATGTTGGTTGTCCTAGGCACACTGAGTGGCATGGATGCAAAGAGTCTGTATTTAAGTCTTTATACTCATAGCTTTTAAAAAAATATATATTTATATAATTTTTTTAAAAGCATAGATAATTTAGCAACAGATAGTACAAGGTATTAAAATAGAAGTTACCATGATCCACATACCTAGAAATAACCACTGTTAACAGATACTTCCTTTTAAGAGAAAAAACAATCATTGAAAAATAGTGATCATAGTATGCACAGTTTTTTTCTACACTTGAATTTTCTTATTTCATTTAATAGTCTTTGTAAGTTCCCTGGTGGTCTAGAGGTTAGGATTTGGTGCTCTCATTTAATAGTCCTTGTAAATGAGATTTTCTGTGGTTGTACTATAACTTAAATTATACTTCATCAAATATTGAGGTTTCCAAATTTGAGGATACACTGAGGCGAAGATCTTGGTACCCATACATATACTTTACCCATTTCTTTAAGATAAATTCCCGTAAGTAACAATAAGGAATGACATTTAAAATGTAATACCCTTGAAAACTGCCAAATTAAACTTTGCTATTCCACCTGGAGCTTAAGAATACTTTTTTGCTGAGCCCTTGCCAAACAGATCTCAGATTCTTTGCTACTTTCTTCTGCCTATCTCATTTTTGTAATTTGCACTGATTAACTGAGGCTAAACATTGTTTTTTCACCACTGATTTTGTTTATGCTTCTTGAACATTTTTATAATGAAGTAACAGAAATTTTTAAATAAGTATAAAAAACCAGGTGTCCACTGTCCTGAATTAAATGGTTTACTTTTTTTTTTTTTTTGGTTGCACTGTGTGGCTTGTGGGATCTTAGTTCCCAGATCAGGAATTGAACCCTGGCCCTTGGCAGTGAACGTGCCAAGTCCTAACCACTGGACTGCCAGGGAATTCCCAACTTTCAAGAAATAAAAAGATACTTTTCCTACCTTTCCATATAGATGACTTATCCTGAAGTTGTTATGCCCCTGTTTTTACTTTTTATATATATTTATTGTTTTATAGTTTTAAAACATAGCTATTATTTTTAAGGAACTATTACTGCATTACTTTTGAGATTTGTGTTAATCCATAGATTGTTTAGTCATTTTAATTGCTGTATAGTATTCTGCCATGTGTATGAACCTTAGTTTATTTATCCATTGCCTTATTGAGTTGCATTTAGGCTACTTCCAGTTCTCTGCTGTTAAACCATTACTATAGTCAATATCCATGTACACATTTCTCTTTGTATATAGGTTTATGTGGGTAAATAGAAGGGATTGCATCTTGCTCTCCTCGATACTATTGCTCATTTCCTAGAGGTGTTCAGATTTTCCTCAACTTCAGAGATTCTTATATTAACCTTTTTTAAAATTAGGATCCAGAGTGTATTTTGGCAATGATATTGGCAAGTCAAACTTTAAGTCTGTTTATTTCTAAACCCTAAGTTATATATACTTCAGAGTGGTTATAAATCATAAGTTATATATACTTGAGAGTGGTTAAGAGAAAGTTACATTTTACACCACAGGCATTTTCTATCCTGTTTCTCATTTTTTTCCCTAGAAACCCTGTGATGTCTGTTTTTTTTTTTTTCTTTTTTAAAAACAGGCTTAGTTTAACTGAAAGCATTTTATAAGCTGACATTCAGATGAATGCCTTAAATGTAATGTAAGATGTACTGCTATTCAGAAAAACTATTGTTCTTATGATACTTTATCCTAATTCACTTTTTTTTTTTTCATTTCAGGTTTTTAAACCACTTTTCATAAACCGGTGAATATTCAAAGGAAAGCTAAATCTGAAGCCTGTACAAAAGCCTGTCTCTATAACACGTGCCATACTATATAAACTTCTACTTTTGTCAGTCTACCTCTCTGAATATTCATGAATTTCTGTTTCACAAGGGTAATTATTTTATATACACTGGTGGCAGCATATAATAAAATACTTAGTATAAAAGTTTTTGGATTAATTATTGGTATTAAATATACTATGTACAATATTAATTTGTTTTGAACACCTAAGAAAAAAATGACAATTTTCCCATCATCTTTAAGGGGTTAAAATTTTTAGTGTTTGTTCCAGCAACTCATCTCACATAACTTTATGCCATACATTTGCAAGACTGCTAGAGAATTAAAGGTAAGTTGCAGATTTATTCTTTTAAGGTCAGGAGGAGGCTGCTAATAATACTAGTTTCTATTCATGAGTTATTTACAGGGTTAACTTTGTTTTCTAATGAACTACTTTGTGGGGTATTACCATTACACCTAGAAGTTATTTACTTCATAACAGATGGCTCTCCCAGTAAGGATAGTAAAGACTAGATATAAGAATTCCATTACAAGATGGAAGAGAAAAATTTCAGAGCCCGAGGTAATTCCTGAGTGGAGCACTACAGTACAACGTAACGAGGTAAAGAAGTACCAAAGACTAGCATCAATAATTTGCAACTTTTGCTTTAAGTCCTTGGCAAACCACTTTGCTTTAAAAATTTCTACCCTTCTTGAAAGGCTTAAGGAAATGTTAAAACATCCTAGAAACCTCACCCCCAAATATATGTATTTTCTGGAAACAGAATTAAAACTATGAAGATCAGTCTGATACAAAACCAGTAGGCTACACAGTATCTACCAAGCACTGTACTTCTCTCCAGCCCACATGTTCCATGAAAGTACAAACAGGAATGTTAGTTTGAATGCTGATCCCAATTTCAACTGTTAACAATTACCTAAAAATAAAAGAGAATTAAGCTTTAGGAAACCTGAATTTATAACCTCTTACCAAAATGACCTTTTATTTGCTACATAAATAGTGAGTGGCAATTCATGGCACTTGGTACTTTATCCAGACATGACAGAAGGCTTATGAAATCAGTAAATGCCATTTTGAAAAGGGTCTTCTTTCATAAATTCAAGATAGGCCTGTCAGCACAATCCAGTACTATCCCCTCAGTACTTTATAAATGGAATTTTCTTCTACTTGTATCCATTTCCCGGGGCTGAAAATTAGAAAAACAACAACAAAAGTAAACAATCTGTAACAGTGCTATAAAAAAAGGACCTCTAGGTTTGTCTCTGAGACAATTTAAGTCTTTAGCTCTAATATAAAAAGTATTGGAAATTACTGTTCCAATATGTGTGTGCATAATATATATAAAATTTTAGTCATACTTAAGTGAAATATTTCTTATTAGGTTGAAAAATTATGTGTTTTAAAGTATTAAAGTTTTCATTTATGATTTAAAATGATCTCCAAACTTCAATAAAACCTCTATAGCAATAATGTTCAAGCATGCTGCAGAATCATTATAACACAGGCTCATAAACAGACTGCTGGCCCACTCCCTAAGTTACTGATTGAGCAGGTCTGTAGCCCAACAGTCTGCCTTCGTAACAGGTCCTTAGGTGATGCTACTGGTCCCACTTTGAGAACCACTGATCTTTAGGGATATTTCAGATGAACCAGGGTTAACCTCTAGACCAGAACACTGTATCAGAGATTGGTTATTGCTAGCTCCTGAGAGGAAATTCAGAAGCCTAACTTAAGGTATAAACACCCAAAGCTTAAAGTACGTGGTTTTATTCTCATTCCATCCTTTTAAAATTCTCTAAATGGCTTTTCTTAGAGTAAGCACATACCTTATGGACCCATTCATATTCTCCATATTTAGAATCAAAGGTTCCTTTCTGAAGAGATCTTAATTTTAAGGTAAAACGTGGTCCAAGTTCCTGAATTCCGACTTTCTTTTCACTCTTGAATATGTATCTTCAAAGATAAAATAGAGTTAAGGAAATTAGTGTGAATGAACCCAAACTGTTATTTCTTTAATATGACAGTTTGAAAGATAATTTCTCATCTACAATACTTGTCAGAATACATTAGAAAACAGGTTTGTGTGTAAAATGTATTTCATCATTGAAGTCCAAGGAGTTTCTCACCTGTGAAATCTGAAGAAGATATAATCCCGTTGATTGTGGAATGTGGCAACCTGCCTTCCAGTAAATTGAGGATTATGGGGAAAGAGAGATGCAAACATACGTCCAACAGAATGACCCAGCCGTGTGGTAAAATTGTTTAAAATTATTTCAGGTATGTGTTCTGTGGGCTCCTTGCCTCTTCTCTAGAAAAATGATGGAAAGTCACAATAACGATCTCACTGCAATTTCAAGTTTTGGAATTTACATGCCATTGAAACATTTTAGTTATCTTAATGGCTTAATCAAACCCATAAAATAAGATTTATCTAAAATTAATCTAAATTATCTAAAATTAATGCAGTGAATATGCACCAAATATGCAGTGAATGCACCAAAAAGAAAGTTCTACTAAAAAGTGACATGTTTCATATTAACGAAGGCTACTGCTTGTCTGCCGTAACTCAATTATAATCTCACAAGAAAACGGTCAGTACACAAAACTGTCCCTTTAACCAGAAGAGCAAATACCATTATTAAAATCAATTAGATCTATATAGGTTATAGCATTTACTGATAAAATACTGTGAGGAGACCAATACCAATCAAGGAATGCATAAAACTTACCTTAATTTCTTTACGCAGACGAACACTGCTCATTTTAAAATGAGCAGTTGGGCCATTTGGCAAGTGACTCAGAATTAATCCATCTGTTCACAAAGCTAAGAACACATTTAGATTACACTCTGTAATCTAAGTCTTAAATTGTTTAAATAACTAGTCCTTTGTATGCCCAAAGCCTCCTAAAATCTGTAGCTAGGTAAATAGGTGGGTGCATGTATTCCTCTGGCTTAACAGATTTTCTTACTATACCCAAAACTCAAGACACCGAAGTCAACCTAAATCTTTCAGAAAAATAGACTAACCTATAGCAGTCCTACTTTTTCTCTTCACAATATGGTAAATAGCTGTAGGGTATGTTCGGCATTCAACTGAAGTACACTAATACTCTAAAAGGATGAGATTCTAGCATAACTGTAGCATTGCAAATGGAATATAAGTTTACCTCTACGTTCAGAGGCTTTATAACTCTTAAAAGGCACACTTTCATACATATATATACGTCTTACACATTTGTAAGGTCAGGATATGCAGTTTTGAATATCATCCTACAAGACCAGTGACAAACTCTTTTCTGGAAATCGAGGTTATTAGTGTTCTCAAGAGACATGGTCTTAATTCTTGGGATTACTGTACCACAATTTAAAATCAACCAATTAATTAACCACTTACTGACCCTACCACAAACAGAATTAGGCTAGACACTCTAAACTACGAATGAAGTATAAGACAACTACCTACAATCAGCAGGATTAGCAGCCCAAGGGCTTTAAAAGTTTGGAATGCAGCTAAACTACACAACATACCTCAAGTCTTTGTAGCACAACCTGATTCTTTCAAATACTTAACCTTAAAAGGAGGTCAGAATTAGACTGTTTTAAGTCTATCTGCACACTATGAGTTTTATAAAACATGTTGCCATATTTAAAAGCCATCAACATGATGAATTGGGAGATTGGGATTGACATGTATACACTGATGTGTGTAAAATGGATGACTAATAAGAACCTGCTGTATAAAAAAATATATAAAATCCAAGATTAAAAAAAAAATCAACATTCTCCCATTCATCTACTGAAAAACTATGGTGGTTATCATCATCACCTTCCTCCTCCCATCAAGTCCTATTTACTGCTTTTACCTTCCTAAATTCCTCACTTCTACAGCTTCCTCTTTACCCCAATTGTTATTGTCTTAATTGAGGTCCTTGAGATTTTTCACCCAGATTAGGAAAACAGTATCTTGCTTGGTTTGACCTCTCTCACCATTTCAAGTACATCTTCTAATATAGACTAAATCAGGTTGGATTCAGGCCTTGGTTCTACAGTTACTAAGCTATGGGACTCACTGTATCTGTACTAAGCTATGGGACTCACTGTATCTGTACCATAGCTCCTCGTGTGCTATTTGAAAAACTGGATACTGTGAGAGTTTGACAGCTGTAGCTAATTTCAAACTACTCTCACCACAGACTCATCTATATAGATTTAAGACATCGTCACAGCAGTCATACTGTGGCTTCAAACTACCTTTCTAACCTGTTGTCTCCCCATATTGCTTCCCAGCTGGTAGACAATGACAGTCTCTCACACGCCATACACATTAATCCTGTCGTGATTTTTGCTCATGCTATTTCAGATATCTACAATATTTTACTCATCCATTAAGGCCCACTTCAAATGCCACTTCTTTACAGTCAAAATTAAGCTCTAAATATTCTCGATCTCACTGTTACTTACTACAGCACTTGTCATTTGAGTTACAGTCATGTAAAATGCCTTTCTTCCCAACAAATCCATTAACTAATTTCTGACAGATACTAGTGCCTACTACATAGCAGATTATCAGTAAATGTTTGAATTCTTTCCTTCAAGGACTCACCAAAAGTTCAACCTCATGAGGTACAGGCCAAAGTATTTCTGTATCATTTGCACATTGAAAAAAAATCATAAAATCTTGAGGGGGTTAAGAGAGGTACAAGTCATTTCTTTCAACCTAAATCAAGGCTTGAATCCTTTCCAGAACATTCCCACTAAATTGTGGTTTGTGTCAAAAGAAACTATAGAATCCAGATGTATCAATTCGTAAGTACCTGCATTGTACAAAAGGCTTTATTAATGTTATTGCTAATCTCCAACCCAAACCATGTAAAATAGGAGTCCTAATGATTTTAGCAATGAGGAAGAGTTTGAGAAGGGTCAGGCAGATTCAACCCAAGTTTCAGTGCTACATGGCAGTAGATCTCAAATGGGGTGGGGTTACACCTGAGCCCAAACCCTTGACTGGTAATTTCCATTTAGAAATGTATAGAGGCATTTTGTTACGACTGATACAAAGGCTAGGAATGTAAAACACCCTATAAGCTGCCAAAAGCACAAAGACTTATCCTACCTCAAAGTTCCATTTAGAAATAATGAATAGAGGAAGTCTGTCTCTCCAGAAAAAGCCTTCATGCTTCCCACTGCACCACAATTAAAAAAATGCCTAGTACAGGCCAGGCACTATGCCTCTGAAACATAATACATTTAATGTGATCCTTGTGGGAACCCCAAAGATAGGTATTATTTCCTACATTTAAAATATGAGGAAACTGACTAAGAAACTTGACTAAATTCACAAAAATAGCAAGTAATGAACTCTGAATTTGGCATCACATCTGCCTGACCCAAAGCCACAAGGCTACTGGTAGGATAATGAAGTTCTTTTCTAGAATAAGTCAAAAATGTATACCCCTATAAATTTCCACCATACGGCACACAGTAGCCCTTCCTACTGTCAATATACCTTTAGACAGCTGTCATGTTCCCACTTTCTTATTTCCAGGCTGGATATCTTCAATTCTTTCAACTTTTCTCCAAGTGCCATCATTAGGAGTCATGATTTGTTATTTGTGAGCCCGTGTTAAGTCTCTAGGAATCACCACTATTTCTATTAGGTGCTTACAAATTATTCTCCCTTTAATTCTACATTTTTTTTTTGGCGGGGGGGGGGGGGATCATGGCAAAGATTAGCCACTGTCCTTCCTCCATTTACCTGTCTCATATCTTCCTCAGAGCAACAGTCTCATTTACAAGTTTCTGCAGATATTCTTTGCCTTATCTTACAATCTCTTTATCCAAGATGGACTTCCAGTCTGGCTTACCAATGTCCATTAGTCTGAAGATCATTCTATGTGATCAAGCAAATCAAGAGATTTGTTTTCCTAGTGTCTTTCACTGATACTTCGACATCAGCTGCATTACTAGATGTTAATCAGAAAAGAAAGTGAAACATCTTTGAAATTATAAAAATTAACATCCAGGCAGGATTATACTTATAAAACTTCCAATCATGAGGACTTTTAGAAACTGCTGCATGATTCTGTATCCAAAAATTAAAGTCTTGGGTAATTTTCCCTCAGTATCTGTGGGGGACTGGTTCTGGGACCCACCATGGATGGCAGATCCAAGTCCCTTATATAAACTGGCATAGCAGAGTAAGCCCTCCAACTTTCAATCCGGTTGGTTGAATCCACAGATGCAGAACGCGTGGACAGGGAGGGCAGACTGTATATATATGTTTATATGAACAGGAGTAAGCAATTTCACATTTGGATTACTTAAGTAGCCTAATTATTTCCTTAAATCAGGTCTGTGTACCGATGGTACCTTAATTACCTGGTGGTTAACTTACTCTCTAGGGTGTCCAATATGGTAAACAGAAAAATATTAATACATTTTGGGTAAAAAGACAACACAGTATTATAAAGTAAAGAGAATATAAGCTTTCTAAAGGCAAGAGATGGATAGAATGTTTATTGAATTGATAAATGCTTGCTTCTTAGCAAAGAGTTACTAGCAGGCTTGCTAGTAATGAAATGATGATGGGTTTTTAACTGCCAAAAATAGAGGAACGCAGACCTTGCCACCTTATGTTGGGAGGGTAGTTTTAAAAAGGCAACAACTACCTTAAAACAGATCTCTTCTGGAATAGTTAAGCATTCAAGAGATTTTTGTTACTTTGTTACAGTAACTCACGATCTGGCCAAATTATAAAATGACCAACAATATACCACAATACAAAGCTAGTTTTAGTCTTAAAAGTCTCTGAAAAGCAACCTGTACAAGTGGGTAAAGTCTTTAACTTATATTGAAAACAATAAAAGCCATAAAAATTATTTAGATAAAAAAAAAAACAGCTTGTAAACCATTATTTTTTAAGAAGTGTTCATTGATTTAAGAAAAAAAATGTTACCCTGGCAGCAGAGAAGTACTGTCCCCATTGTTTATAGGTCCTTAATAATCTTGTTTTAATAATTTGGACTTATTCAACTGGCCATCTTAAAGTTACTGAGTTCACAGGCCACCATGAGATGAGTAAAACAATAGCAATGACAAAAAATCTAGGCATCCTTTATATGATCTCTTACCTCACAACAGGAAGAAACACCTAGGGTTTAGGGAACACATTCACCTCAGATCTGTGATTCATGGTAAAAGGATAGATTATTCTTGGCATCTGATATACTAGTTAATACATAATATGGGCCCAAATACCTACTTCAAAAATGCAATCCTGTGATACCACCTCTGGCACCAAAAAATCTAGTCATATCAAATGACAGTTGCAGATCCCCACCTGGGTCAGCACCTTCATGCCTCTATCTTTCCAAACGGTTATTTTTGCAGTGGGTACTCTTCCTCTTCCTTACCTCATTCACCCATATCCACCTAGACGGGGTTTAAGCATTTTTTTCTATCAAGTACTTCCTCCCTGATATCCCCAGGGCAGATTTTACCAGAGTTTGCACTGTATCCTGTATTTCTCTCTTAATTGTACTATCCACACTATATTTTTGTTTGTTTACATGCTTCTTTTCTCCTACTAGATTATGAATTCCCTGAAGTTGTCTCTTGTTTAGACAGGAAAACTTCCGTAAAAAAACAAAGGATACTTGGTATTTTACGATCTTCATTAATAACAATCAGGTCTGTGAAATCTCTTGAGATGCACTGTGGAATAATTTTTTTCAGAGCCAGTCCTCTTCTGTAATAAACATGTGAATTTGGTATAACTGTGGAGAGCTGTTCACAGAGTCGTACTGTTCTCTATAAAACAAAATAACAAAAATCCTCAAAAGTGAAAAAGGATACAAATCTGTGTGGCATATGTTTATAAGCAAAGAAGTAATTATTATAAGATGGTGTTATTAAAAGAGCAAGGCTAGGGAAAGAGTGAAACCTAAACAATGTTTCATCCATCAAAGGCTGATCAACCTAAAGCAGTGGTTCTCAACTAGGGACAATTTTGCCATCAAGGGATGTTTGGCAACATCTGGAAGCATTTTTGGTGGTTATGACTGGTGGTAGTGTGGGGTTTGGCTGCTACTGATATCTAGTGCATAGAGGCCAGAGATGCTGCTAAACATCCTATAATGAACAGGACAATCTGCATAATAAAAAATTATCCAGCCCAAAATACTAACAGTGCTGAGGCTGAGAAGGCCTATCCTGAAGAATCATGCTTAGTGAACCTATATCACATCACCATTACATTTTATTTAGCTTATTTACAGGCATAATCTAAGGCAATTACTAATAATTTAACTCTTCTGAACAGAGTTCTTTTAAATAAGTAATGTAAGAAAATTAAGAATTCAAGAGCTATACTAATTGATATGTTTACCCCATGAGGTCTATCTGATGTAGTGATGAGAATCTTGGGAAAAGTTTGTCTGTTGAAGTAAGAAGCAAATTCATCCGTAGCTTCATCATAAGCAACCTGAAAACAGAAAGAGAGATAATTTTACATCAAACATTCTACTGGGCCAGCATTTTAAAAGTAGTTCCAGTAGGGATTCTATAACACTAACTACCTAGCTGACTGGTGATTTAAAGAGGGCCCAGGAGGGACTTAGGTTAATGGCAACATGAAGAGGTTGGGTAATTTTCTACCTGAAGAATACTAATATAAAACTGGAAAAAAACTGTCAAAAACAATTTCAAGACACACACTGAGATGCGTTTATTCTTGAAAAATGGATACATCTGTGGGCAAGAACATCAAGAATCTTGCCTAGAGCTATTCCATTTCCTCTATCAACCTGGTTGGTGAAAACAGTAACTTTGCCAACTTCAGGACTGATAGTAGGCGAGAACCAGCAATCCTGAATCCAGAGGTGGTGGACCAGATTCAAGGAGGGGCAGGTGTGAAGACCCTGGCTTTGCCAATCCAAGATTACAGGCCCAGTTCAGGGTAGATGTGGACCAGCCCAAAATTTAATGAGAGCTCTGGAAGTAAAAATCATAGAGGGACTGACATAATCTCTCCCAAAATCCCTGACTGACAGCTAAACTACGCATGAGAGAGACCTGAGAATCCAGTGCACCTGAAAGGCAAGGGAGACTTGAGAAATGGCTGCAACTCTGAATGCATTCCTCAATCCACACACAGCTCAGCTGGCAGAGGGTATATATGTCTTAGGGGTTCATGGTGTCACAACACAACCTCTACCCAAATCACTGGCTGACCATTAAGCCACACAAACACAGGGACAGTCCCTAGGGAGGCATGTTAAAAATAACCGAGTAGTAACATAATGCTGTCAAACAGATTCCAGTTTAAGTCCAGACAAGTTACTAAAACAAAAAGAATCAATAACCCTTAAAAAATAAAACAATCCAGAGTTATTGCAATGTTTTCTAAAATGTCCAATTTTCAACCAAAATATCAGATATACAAAGAAACAGAAAAGTATGACTTATAATCAGGAAAAGAGAAGTCAATAAAAACTGACTGAGTGGGCCCAGATGTTGAATTTAGTGAAAATTTGAAATCAGCTATAACAGATATATTCAAGGAATTAAGGAAAAATACAGGCTTAATAGCAGATCTAAGATACAGAATAATCAATAAACTTGAAAATAGATTAATGAGTATCCAATCCAAAGAATGGAGAACACAATCATCGCAAAAGGAGCAAAGCTGCAGAAACTTTTAGAACACTCTTAACCATTTCAACAGTGTGTATGAAAACGAAGTCCCTGAAGGAGAGAAGAGGGCAGAAAAAAAATATTCGAAGAAATAAAGGATGAAAAACTCTAACTTAAGGTCCAAACTCAGAAAACCTTAAGTAGAATAAAAAGAAAGAACAACACCTAAACACATCAGTGTCAAACTGGTAAAAGCCAAAAAACAGAAAATTTTGAAAGAAGAAAAAAATAAATCATGTACATGGGAACAATGATTATTAATGGCTGCTTTCTCAAGAGAAATAATGAAGGTCAAAATGCAATGGAACAAGTTCAAAGTACCAGAAGAAAAAAAAAGTCAACCAAGGATTCTATATCCCACAAAATTCTTTCAAAACTGAAGGCAAAATAGGCACACTTTCAGATAAACAAAAACAGATAATTAGCTATCAGACCTGCTATAAAAACAAAGGCTTAAGAAAGTCCTAAAAGCTGAAAGAGAATGATACCAGATGGTAACTCTGATCCAGAGGCAGGAAAGAAGAGCACTGTAAATAGGTAACGATGAAGGTAAACATAAAAGACTTTGTGGGGGTGTGTTGTGTGTGTATGCTCTTAATTTCTTTAAAAAAACATGAGGATGTTTAAAGCAGTAAATACAACACTGGGTTTATAACATAGACAGATGTAATATATAACAACGTGTGCTGACAATAATAGCATGAGTAAGAGTGGAGGGTCATGAAGCTATACTGGTGCAAACTTGCTGTATTTTACCAGAATCGTGTCAGTATTTACTTGAAGTAGATTGTGATAAATCATTCTTCAGAATAGATCTTATTTATGCTAGGACATAAATGCTAGGACATTTCTTTAATTGAAAAGGACTGAAATCAAACAAAATATGTCCCAAACCACAATAAAATTGAATTAGAAATCAACAGCAGAAAGGAATCTGGGAAATCCTCAAATATTTGGAAATTAAACAGGACACTTCTTGAAAATCATAAGCCAAAGAAGAAATCACAAGAGAAATTAGAAAATGTCTTGAACAGAATGAAAATGAAAACACAACAAGCATAGCAAAATGTATGGGATGTGGCTAAAGCAGTGCTTAGGGGAAAACCAGAGCTTTATATGCTTATACTAGGAAAAAAGTATGAAATCAATAATCTAAGCTTCCATCTTAGGAAGCTAGAAAAAGAAGAGCAAATGGAAGAGCTTTCATTTGCTCTTCCAGGTAAGCAGAAGGAAAGAAATAACAAGGATCAGGGGAAAACTAATGAAATAAAAAAATACAGCAAACAAGAAGAAATCATCTTTCATTAAAAGAGGTACTCAGATTTAAACAATAATGAAAGAAATGCATCTTAAAACTTGGGGGCTATAGCAAAAGTGAATTTTATGACCTTAGTTGCTCATAATAAAAAAGATGAAAATAAGCTAATCAAAAAAATAAAAACAAAATAAACTCAGAGTGTAGAAGAAATAAAGGTAAGAGGATATATAAATGAATTAGAAAATAAAGATTCAATAGAGAAGATTAAAGAAAACAGTAGTTTGAAAAGAAAAACAAAACAGATACATCTCTGGTGAAAAGCCCAAATAAATTAGGAATGAAAATAGGACATTACTGTAGTCTCACTCATGAACACACATGTACATGTTCTAAACAAAGTATTAACAAACCAAAACAATATGTTAAGAAGATAAAACATCTTTTTTTTTTTAAACATCTTTACTGGAGTATAATTGCTTTACCATGGTGTGTTAGTTTCTTTTTTATAACAAAGTGAATCAGTTATACATATACATATGACCCCATATCTCTTCCCTCTTGCATCTCCCTCCCTCCCACCCTCCCTATCCCACCCCTCTAGGTGGTCACAAAGCACCGAGCTGATCTCCCTGTGCTATGCGGCTGCTTCCCACTAGCTATCTATTTTACGTTTGGTAGTGTATATATGTCCATGCCACTCTCTCACTTTGTACCAGCTTACCCTTCCCCCTCCCCGTATCCTCAAGTCCATCCTCTAGTAGGTCTGTGTCATCTTAACTAAATTGGATTTATCCCATGAATACAAGAGGTTTAAGATTAGAAAATCTATTTCATTTACTACATTAGTGCAATAAAGGAGAAAACTGCACCTTCATCTCAATATCTGCAGAAAGAGTGCATAAATTATCTTAATATTTGCAGGAAAAGCATCTAACTTTCTACATTCATTCGTTAAACAAAAAACCCAGCAAAAAAAGAATAAATGGAATTTCCATAACTCATAAGGAGAATCTACCATTAATGACACAAACATTAATAATGATACACTGGAAGTATTCTCTTTAAAATCAGTAACATGGCACAGATGCTAATATTGCTTTTTCTATTTATTTGACATGCTGGAGGTTCTAAGTAAGGACAAAAGAAACTGTTAATGGATTGAAAGTAAGAAACAAAAACTTATTTGCAGAAATGATTAAACATGAAATGAAAACAACATTCAGACAAATTATTAGAAATGAATTTAGGTCAACTACTGGTTAGAAGATCACAATCCAAAAATCAATTGCAGGGACTTCCCTGGTGGCGCAGTGGTTAAGAATCCGCCTGCCAATGCAGGGGACATGGGTTCGATCCCTGGCCCAGGAAGATCCCGCATGCCGCGGAGCAACTAAGCTCGTGTACCACAACTACTGAGACTGCACTCTGGAGCCCGCAAGCCACAACTACTGAGCCTGCATGCCACAACTACTGAAGCCTGCAGGCCTAGAACCTGTGCTTCGCAGCAAGAGGAGCCACCGCAATGAGAAGCCTGTGCACCGCAACAAAGAGTAGCCTCCGCTTGCAGCAACTAGAGAAAGCCCACGCGCAGCAACGAAGACCCAACGGAGCCAAAGATAGATAGATAGATAGATAGATAGATATTTTTTTAAATGTATTAAAAAAATCAACTGTTGGGCTTCCCTGGTGGCGCAGTGGTTGAGAATCTGCCTGCCAATGCAGGGGACATGGGTTTGAGCCCTGGTCTGGGAAGATTCCACATGCCGCGGAGCAACTAGGCCCGTGAGCCACAACTACTGAGCCTGCGCATCTGGAGCCTGTGCTCTGCAACAAGAGAGGCCACGATAATGAGAGGCCCGCGCACCGCGATGAAGAGTGGCCCCCGCTTGCCGCAACTAGAGAAAGCCCTCACACAGAAACGAAGACCCAACACAGCCAAACATAAATAATAAATAAATAAATAATAAATAAATTAAAAAAAAAATCAACTGCATTTTTGTAAATCAGCAATTTAAACAGTTTTCAAAGAGATGTGCTTTACACTAATAAGAAAAAATGTAAGATACCCAGGAATAGCTCTAACAAGATTCATGTGTACAACCTGTATTAAGAAAACAATGAAATTCACTGAAATACATTTTCAGTATTCAAACAAGACCTAATTAAGCAATATATATATATATATCCTCAAACTGATCTGATTTAGTACAATTTATAATTTTATATGGAAGACCAAAGGTCCAGGAAGAGAACACTCCTGAACAGAGGGATTTGAGGATGGTAATGGGGAGGGGCATCTTGCCCTAACGGGTATCAAAACTTATCATGAAGCTAAATAATTAAGAAAGTAAAGAACCGATCCAGCAACAAACTACCAAAAAAATAGCCCAGAAAAAGACTAAGCATATATGGATACCTAATATATGACACAGCATTACAATTTACTATGGGAAAAGGCTGTACTGCTCCAAAAATGGTGCTGGGGAAACTGATTATGTATGAGGAGGAAGGAGGGAGCAGTGGAAGAAAGAAATTGGTTTCCTTTCTCACACCAAACAAATCCATTCCTGATAATTAAGTACATAAATGTGAAAGGTAGCTCTCCAGTTCTTTTAAGAAAAAAAAATACGATATCATATGATTACAGGATAGAGACAGATTTCTTAAACATGACAAAAAAGCATTCACTACAAAAAAAAAATTAAACCCAACTATATTAAGGACTTTTGTTCATCAAAAGACACCAAAGAAGAAAGTAAAAAGAGAATCCACAAATTGGAAGATATTTGTAATACATGTAAAGGATTAGTAGAAATTAGAGTAATTCTACAAATCAGTAAAATACACTACAGGATAGAAAATAGGGCAAAAGACATGAGCTGGCATATCTCTACCAAAACCACAGTACATGCGTAAAAAGATGCTCAACCACTTTAGGAATCAGGGAAATGCAAACTCAAGCCACAATGAGATAGCCCTTTATCACTAACCTGAATATACCAAGCATTGGTCAGAACGTGGATGACCAGGAATACTGCTCTTACACCGTGGGAGTGCAAAATGATACAACCACTACTTTGGAAAACATTTTGGCACTTTCATGTAAAGTTGAACATTTATACACCCCATGACCTAACAAATTCTCCCCTATGTAAATATTTAGGGAAACTTTTACATTACACATCTTTGATCCCCAAGTTATCTCCAGCCAAGGCCTGTTCCATATCTTGTCAATGATAATTCCATCATTTCTATCCTTCAAATTGCTCAGGCTAAATACCTCAATACCATCTTTGAATCCTCTTTCTCTAACACCTCATATCAAGAAATTCTTAGTGGCTCTAATTTCAAAATACAACAAAGCCAAAAACTCAAACCTCAGAATCAGACTGATTCTCAACGTTCACTGTAACCACTGTGGTCCCAATCATCATCATCATCACCACCACCACCACCATCATCATCATCTCTTTCCTGGATTAGCTTCCTAACTAGTCTGTTTACCTCTCTGACTGCTATCTCAGTAAAGCAACCAATTACTTAAAAAAATTAAATACAATCACATCATTCCCCTGTTCAAAATCATCCAATGACTCCTCATTTCACTAAGTATAAAAGCCAAAGTCCTCACAATGGCCGGCAAAGTCACTGATCTGGCCTCTTCCCTTCCCCGTATTTTCCTGGCACCTCTTCTACAATCCTCCCTCTTGCTCACTTAATTTCAGCATACTGGCTTCCTTATTGATCTTCAAAAATAAAGTAAGCATGTTCCTGCCTTAGAGCTTTTGCACTGGCCATGTCCCCTTATCCTGGATTACTTTCTGCCCAAAGATGGCTAATTTCTTCACATCCTTCAAGTCTTTGCTAAAAGGTCATCTCCTCAATGAAGCCTACCCTAACCATTGTATAAAAATTGCAACCCTAACCAACAGAAAAATGGGCAAGAGACATGAACAAACAATTGATTAGAAAGAAAGGAAGAAAACATGAAAAGATGTCCAACCTCATTCATAACGAAAGAACAGCAAATTAAAACTACATGGAAATACAATTTCTCACCTACCAGACTGGAAAAAATTATTTGTAATTGCAAAATCTTGAGTGAGAGTTTAAAGAGTAACATATATTTATATAATCTCAAAGTATCTCCCTCCCAAAATATTTATTAAATTCAAAGAGGAAAATAGTAGTTATAGTGGAGAAACCTGACAGACACCACTTTAATCATGTGATGAAAGTTAATATAACCAGTAATGGGAAAATCAACAACATGTGACTCCTGCTAAGAGCACTGAAAAGAACATAACATCACAACTGTGGTACTCCTGTCAAAAGTACATAAGCTGATTATAATCATGAGCAAACATCAAACTCATATTAAATGACATTCTACAAGTATACCTGGTCTGTACTCTTCAAAAACTTCAATGTCATTAAAAGCAAATTCTGAGGAACTCTTCCAAACTAAAGGAGGTTAGAGTCATCGTAATGGGATGAAATGCAAGAACTGGGATTTTTCTTTTAAGAAAAATCATTGTAAAATCTGAGTAAGCTGTACAGATCAGATAATAATGTATATCAATGTTAACTGTCTTATTTTGGAAACTGTACACTGTGCTTATTAAAAAAAACAGTTTATAGGTAAAACACACTAAGCATGTATGAGTAAAGGGGCTTATGACTGCCACTTACTCTCAAGCATTTCAGAGAGAACATAAATGAAAATGAAGTGTGATACAATTTAACATTTAGGAAATCCAGGTGAGGTGTATACATGAATTCTTACTTTTCTATTAAGTCTGAAATTATGTCGAAATAAATAAAATGCAGGCACACACACACACAGATACTCTCTCTCATGCACCCCCCCCATATGTAAAATTGCAAACTTGCTCTACACCAAGTTGTCCTGAATCTCCTTTACCCTATTTAACTTTAGTAACCTACCATCTGCTAACCTATGATAATTTATTTTATTATGTTCATTGTTTGTCTCTCTTCCTAGAAAGTAAGCTCTGGGTGGGCAGAAATTTTGTGTGTATATGTGTATTTTGTGCACTGATGAATCCCATGTCCCTAAAACAGATCTCCATACATAGCAGGCAATCAAGAAGCATTTGCTGGAAAACTGACTGATAAACTGAATGAATGAATGGCTATACCAGGAAATATGGGAAAGAATGTTGGTAACAGCATTGTTTGAAAGCAAATAAATATAACAAAAACAAGTTTCCCGTACACAAATCAAAGAATACATATATATACAAAGTTTTAAAACCTTGATTCTCTCACTGTACTGTTGCAAACTATTTAAAGGGAAAATGTGAAAAGTGGAAGATTATCTTGAAACCAAGAGTTTTATGAGGACACAAAAATACCATCAAATGTTATCCTTAGGTGTCAAAATGTATAACAAATACTACAAAAATCTATAGTATGAGGAATGCTTTTCAAATGACATTTAAAAACACTGGAACTATTATAGAGATTAAATGACAAATAAGTTTACCTAGGCGTAAAATACAATACCTTTCTAGAAAATAAATAATTACT
The DNA here is from genome assembly GCF_949987535.1 of Balaenoptera acutorostrata. Taxonomy (NCBI): domain Eukaryota; kingdom Metazoa; phylum Chordata; class Mammalia; order Artiodactyla; family Balaenopteridae; genus Balaenoptera; species Balaenoptera acutorostrata. The sequence continues at coordinate 74,739,969 of NC_080064.1, read as the reverse complement.
GCCTTTTTCTATAGCATTGTTGGAAAACTCAATTATGAAATAATCTACAATAAATAATGATAATATGCCAACATTACAGTTGAATCAGTCCATTATACATCTTCACCAGCCAGCACTTTAAACATTGACACACGAATAGACAATTTATCAAGTGTGGTCATCCAAATTCATTGAAGACTTCTAACATTACCTCTTCATCATTAGGGTCTACTGTGGTTTCATCGTACACTCGCTGGTTGTCAATGGTCTTCGGTATAGGCTTTGGTGGAGCCTAAATAAAAGAAAAAGGGTTAAGTCTTAGGAGCATTTTACATTAATAATTTTGCATTATGATTGGGGAAGAGTAACAGAAATCTGCAAATAATCCAAAAACTCAATCTGTTCCTCATTTCAACCCACTGCTACATCAATCCTAATAACAATATTGAGTAAGAGGCTTTTTAATTCTCTGAGCAGACACACGCACGCACTGGAAGAATTGCTGACACTAAATAAAATGGCTTAAAACCAGGCAGAAGTAGCAGAGAGAAGAAACTGGAATCAAAATAATTATTCATGAAGAAGAAAAATATCAAATGGGAAAAAATTACAAAGGTACATATATATGTAGCTTTGTTTCAATACTTTCAGAAAGCTATTCAGAAATATGTAAGAAAAGCTATAAATCTGTTTCCATCTGCTGAACTAGTAATTCTAGTTTGGGGGATTTATGGTAAGGAATGAAAAGGGGGAGCAATTTATACAAAGAAATATGTGTTATCACTATGGTTAGTGGAAATGAACAGTAAACAGGGCAGATGTCCAACAACAGGATAACGACTACAGCATTTCCAGCATAATGGAATACCATGAGAATCAGCAATCATGCACAATATTGTTTGCTTGGACCAAAATATTGTGTAAATGAAATTTTAAGGAGCAGGAACACAGAACTGTAACCATATACTGACTAAAACTAATCCAAAATATATGTACACTAACAGATGAATATGAACTGACAAACTAGGATTTTTTAATTATTCTATGAAATGAATATTAAATTTTAAGTAATTTTTTTAAAAGAGGCAGTTCTAGGAAGTCACCTTTCAATCCAAAAAACAAGAAAGGTGATATTTTCAAATGGTGATCAGCATATTAATTTGCTATAACTAACTGATTATTGAGAGTTTAAAAAAAGACTAACATTGCTTGATAGGATTTCACAGGTCAAAACAGTCTAATGTTGGCAACTTCCTGTGATTTAACCTAATACTATTAAAGAGAATTCATGAAAAAGAAGTATTTAGTTTGTGTGTGTGTATATATATATATATATATATGTATATATATATAGTCTATTATTTTTCCCTTTCTCAAAAATGCTTATAATTTCTTGGTCCCTCATCTTAAGGGATGGGAGGGGGGAAAAGTTGAACATGTTTTAAATTTTGCAAGTATAAATTGTAACCTAGAACTAACTATAAATAAAATGAAACTAAAATGAAAATAACTTAGCTGTGCAATAATGCAAAAGTATTTAGTAGTTCTTGTAAAATTTTTCAATACAAAGATTTCACTTTTTGTTAATATCACAAAAATAGCCAAATCCTTTCTTGATGCATTATCTCTGCTCTCTTCTTTGCCATAATCCACTCAGGTATCTCACCTTCCTCCCACTCCCCATTCTCACTCTTCGCAGGTTCCTATCCTCAGAGTCAGCTCTCATTCTTACACGCCCCAACCCTACAACAGAAGAGGCTGTGCCCAGCCATTCCCCAGCCTTGCATAACAAAGCGCATCAAGTCAGAAGAGCTCCAGTTACAGGCCTAAACCGGGGATCTTCCCCATTCCCAGTCAGGGAGATGTGTCTCTGCCTCTCAAACACATAAAGTTAAGTAAAATAAGCAAGTTGAAGTAGACACACCATTTTGAAATTTTGTAAACATGCGAAACACCACTACTGGGTTTACTGTTTAGGGACACAAACATAGTAAAGGTAATAAAGAAAGTGCATGGGAACAATAAAGAGCAATTTCATGAGTGCTTGTCTTTTTTTTTTTTTTTTTTGGCCATGCTACATGTCAAGCGGGATCTAAGTTCGAAACCGGTGCCCCCTGCAGTGGAAGCTCGGCGTCTTAACCCTCTTAACCACTGGACCACCGGGGAAGTCCCAATGAGTGTTTCTTTGGAAGGGAAAGCAATCAGAAAAAAGTACACAAGAACTTGAACACTATCTACTAATGCATAATTTCTTAAGCTGAGTAAAGGAAAGAAAGGGGTATGCTGTATTATTTTTATATCACTTTATATATCCAAAATATTTCATAATAAATTTTAAAAGAAAGTGATTCAATGTAAGTATCAGGGAGCACTCCTCAATAACAGACAGATAGCAGAGGACTAAAAGTTTCATTTACCTTATCACCAAGAGCCTCTCTCTCTTTTTTAAGTTTTTTCTTAGCTGCCAACTTTTCCTAAAGGATTTGAAAAAGAAAAGAACAATATTGAGAAACCACCAGTTATATCACAAACACATAATGAAGCTACAAATTACTAATGCTATGAATATTGAAACTGAGCAATCTTAGAAATGTATTAAACTAAACATCCTGACTTAGATTTTCATAGCTGTTATTGTAAACCAAATGAGCTAGCCAATCAATAAGATTTCGCTAACAAAGATCCTGCTCCTTCAAAACACTAATCTAAATTGACAAGTTTAAATGTTTAAAATTTCAGTAGCTTTATCTTTTACTATAAAGCCTCAAATTAAGTGAAAGTGCAAAATGTACATCTAAACAAGTTAACTAGTTTCTGTTGTTTTGTTTTGCATTCCTAGCAAGTTGCATCCTGAAGAAAACCGTGGCTATGCTGGTTGCTTGTCTTGAAAAGTACTAAAAATAAATGGTAATGAGACAGGAGTTTTCAGGTTGTTTCCAATAAAACCATCACTAGTTACTCAAATATTTTATAAACAAAATATGCTTTTAAAATGATCAAGAACCGGCAAGAGGTACCGTAAATCTGTAACTTCTGGCGACTTCTGAACAGAATGCTTGACACACAATATAAAATAGTTTTTTTTTCCTCCCAGCGCCTGTTGACCCTCAATCCATCAGATCTCGGATTAGAAATTACAGTCCCAAGAAGTCTTCTAGGACACCCTTCCCCCATACTTGCACACCAGAATGGGTTAGATGCCCCTTCTACATCCCCTCCACCCCCCAACTTCCACCCCAGGGGAGCTAGAGGGACATCGCGCATGCGCTCTGGCGCCTCCGCCCCTTATACCTTCCGCTGCTGCTGTTTCCACCGCGTGAACATTAAATGTCGCCGCTGTTTGTTCTTAATCTCCGAAACGCTGAAGCCTGGAGGAAAGGCAGCCGCCTTCGAGGGTTGGACCCCACTTTCCGTCGTCCCATCCTCAGCGACTGCAGCCTCCTGACGTTCTTCAGTAGCAGCTTTGCGTTTCAACCCTTTGTTTCCGCTGCCGCCGCTCTTATCCCCGGCTTTCGCCATGGTATTTTTGCTCCTTGTGGTCTGTACGGAAACGGAAGTAGCTTTCTCCTCCGACCTCCGTCCTTAAGCTATTACTTCCGGGGTCGGAAAGTTCTTAAAGGAAAATGTACAGTTTCGTGAGTTCTAGCGGTTTAAGAAGGTGCTGAAATTTAGGCTTAAGGAGAGTTTAGGGAGCTTGCCCAGCCGTGTGAACAGTGAAATGATGAGTTGGTGGAATCCGTTATTGAGCGTTTTCCATGTGCCGAGGCCCTAAAACCTAAGAACAAAACAATCTTTGAAGTATATAGAGTTTACATTCTACTGGAGACTAAAATGAGCTCCCAAATAATTAGTGTGGTAAGCTATTAATATTAAGTAGTGCACGGTGTGGAAAGAATAGAACAGGATAAAAGAAGATGAGGGGATAGAGGGGCAGATTACAACTCTTAAATAGGATTCTCAGAGTGGGCTTCATTATTGAGCAGAGATTTGAAGGAGGTAATGGGGCATACTATGCAGTTAACTGGGGGAAGATCTGTTAATCTGAGAAAAGCTGCCCAGGCAAAGGAAACTTACAGCTCCAAGGCTCCTAGTCAGTAGCAAGCCTAGCTTGTTCAGGAAACACCGTGGAAGCCAGGAGTCAAATGAGAAAGGAGGAGAGTAAGTGCTGGCGGGGGTGGGGTGGGGGTTAGGGTGCCAGATTGTGTAGGGTTTTGTAAGGACTTTGACTTTTATGTGACGTGAAGATTTCTTGGAGGATTTTGAGAAAAGGAATGGCGTAACCTGACACATTTTAAAAGCATCACTCAGACTCTTCTTTTGAGAAAGGACTGTAGGGGAGGGAAAGTGACAGGAGGGGCGAAATGAATGTCATGAACCAGGGTGGTTCTAGTGGAGGTGGTAAGAAGTGATCAGATTCTTTCTACGATTGAATAAAAGGCATGAGAGAAAGAGAAGAGTCTTGGATGACTCCAAGATTTTTTAACCAAGTGACTGGAAGGATGGAGTTACCATCAGTTGAGATGGGACAGACTTCAGGTGGAGCAAGTTTGAAGGGTAAGATCAAGACTTCAGTAACGGAATGTTATGTTAAGTTTGAGATGCTTACTCGTCATCATGTTGTCAGGTAGTCAGTTGGGATGTGTGATTCTGCAGCAGGAGAGAGAGATGTGGGCTAGAGAGCAAAACTAGAGAGTCATCAGCAAACGGATAGTATTTGAAACCATTATAATGAGTGTTGATAAAGAACTGAAAAATAGAAGAGGATGAAGGACTGAACCCTGGAGCAGTCCCACATGAAGAGCTGGAGAGAAAAGGAGGACCTAGTAAAGGAAAATGAGAAGGTAAAACAAGAGAGTAGAGTATCATGGAAGCCAAGTGAAGAAAGTGTTACCCCAGTGGTTAAATTTTGCTGTATTTCTCATTTTAATTTTTTATGAAAATGCCCTCCAAACAGAATTCCTTTTGGTTTATGGTCAGCACTTGATTTTCCAGAAATTGTCTTAATTTCAAGTTATATATTTCAATATTGACATTGGGTGTTTCGATGATCCAACATTTTGGTGTCTATACTGCGTTTTTCACCTTTTTAAGTTCTTTTAAACAGGACATTAAAAACATCAAAACTGTCTTTTAGAATACGAGTCCCACTAAAACGTACTACCAAGCCACAACTGCAAAATTGTGATTAGAAGACAAAACCTATCATGTTTAGATCCAAAACTGGATTTGAATTGTACAATACAATAGAAAGGAACAAATAGTGTTGAGCTAAAAAATCACTGACATACAGGTTTGGCTGCAATAATTTATAAAATATTATGTAGTTTATTTAAAGAGGAAAAATCAGATCAAAAGCGAGGAGTTGGAGGAGGAGGAGGAGGAGGAGGAGGGGCAGCAGGAGGAGACAAACCAACCTTTACCTAAAAAACATAGACTGAAAAATTATTTTGGAAGTCTCTTCTAGCCTTAATATTTTATCTCCCTACATATAATACATTCTTTCCTTATAAGAATACAAAATAATCCTGAACTAGATAACTGTCTTAAATGTATTCAGTGGTGCCATACACATGAGACCAAAAGCTGTTTATAGAGACTGCCTTCATGGCTTACTGGTAATAATAGTTCTGTGGGTTGAATAAGACAATTTCTATGATCAGAATAAAATTCTTATCCGGAAGAAATCACAAAAGCATTGATCAATTCAACAAATGTGTATTTAATGCTACTCAATAAATGAATAGGGTGAGTAAGTATGATGGAAACAGGGGGCTCTATATTCAGATCTGTGTTCAGATTTTGACTCAGATGCTATAAAATCTCAGTTAAATCACATAATCTCTGTGAGCCTCATTTTCTTCATCTGTAAACTGGGCTAATTATATTACCACATAGGTTGTTGAGATAATGTACATTAAAGAAATACACACACCCAATAAATGCTAACTAGCTATTTTTATTACGTCTAGATCTAGAGACTAAGCTAAACATTGTTGAGGAAAAAAGGCATCATGTTTGCCCTCAAGTACCTTACAGTTCAGAAGAAGATAAAACACAATTCTAGTGTTAAGTATTCAGTAGTGGTCAGTGTAGAGTGCTGCTTAATATGAGGTCCATTTCTTCCATTTGTTTTTTCTCAGTAACTGCTTCATTGTTCATTATTTTCAGGGCCCACTTCTAATAGAGTATACATTATTTTAAAATATAACACTTATTTTTGATATTTAATAAATATTTTTTACTTGTTTTAGTTCTGACATTTGGGAGACCATGCAATACAACACTTGGACACCAGATGAGTTCAGTGATCCAAATAAATATATGACCTAAGATTCTGTTGAGAAAATTTGATCTGTATTTTACAATATGACTTAAGCTCTCTATATCACAGAAACCATTCCAAAAGTTCAAAATATTAATCCATTGCATGAGAAAAAGGAATATCAGTTTTAGGGATGGAAGATTTTTTATTTGCAATGTGGTATAACCCTTGGACAAACACAAAGTAATAAATTAATGCTTTCTAAGCTTGAATTATGCCATTCAGTTTGTTGCTAAGAATTGTTAAAAGAAAAACCAAAACAGAGGCCACATTTTGAATATACTTTTTGACCAAACACTCATAGTTAAATAACCAAAATTTAAACTATCCTGATCTCCCCAAAGTACTGACTCTGACCTAAAACAAAAAAGCTTTCTTCAGGTCAGTGTACACAGTGCTACTCCCATAAAAAAGCTGTAAGTTTCTAGTAACCAATCACAAAAAAAATGTACTCCCTCATCCATGCTTTATAAATTCAGCTGTAACTGCTAAATGCTGAGCTTCTAACCACCTTTCAGCTCAAATCGCCCTGTTTGTGATTAGTGTTTCTTGCTTGATAAAATGTTTATATCAAGTAAAGCTCTCCAAATTTTCTTTTGACAGAACAGTAGAACTATTACAAAGCTAGAGTCTCATCTGTTAATGTTCCCTTGGTACCCAAGACCTGTTTTTGGCACTTAAACTACTTATCTCATGGAAGTTTGAGAGTTCTCTTTTTCGTTTACAGTATTCTATACCTTGTTGGTAGCTCAGGATGTATTTCCCATCGATATTAACCTGCATGTAGTGATTAGATGACTCAGACCAGAGACACAGATACTCATTCATTTATTTGTTTTCAACCGATACTGTTTATTTTCCCCATATTTGTCTTAATTTTCCATAATCATAGAAATAATTACTATGTGAAATAAAATATTCTCTACCGTATCATTTCATGAACATAAAATATAGCAAACATTCTGTACAATTATCAGAGACACAATATTAAAAATGAAAGCTAATGAAGCATAGTCCTTAGCTTAGGCTAGCGGTTTTCAAACTTTTTGTTTTAGAACTTTTTGTCCATAAAAATTATTGGGGACCCCAAAGAACTTTCATTTATGTGGTTTCTATCTATCAATATTTACCATGTAGAAATTAAAACTGAGAAAAAATATATTTTACTTAAAAATAATAATAATAAACCCATTATGTGATAACATACACACTTTATGAAAATGACTCTATTTTTCCAAACAAAAAAGCTAATGAGAAGAGTGACATTATTTTACATGCTTTGCAAATCTCTTTTATGTCTGGCTTAATAGGAGATAGCTGGGTTTATGTCTACTTTTGTGTTTAACCTGCTGTGACATACCATTTTGGTTGCGTATATAAAGAAAAATCTGGCCTCAAACAGGTATGTGGTTGGAAAAGGGAGGAATATTTAAGAACTTCTTCAGATAGCCATGGATGTTCGTCTTTGATATTACATTAAAATTTGACTAGTTGTAAGTTTTTTAAAGATTAGTTGCAATGTACAATCTGAAATCATATTAAGCATCTCTTTATGCTCTGGTACATTAAAATCTATTAGTCCATTTTGCATTTTTAATGGATCTTTTACCCATGCATGATTTTGTAATATCATGCATTCATTGGTCATCTGGAAAATATTGGTTCACTGAGTTATGCATTTCTTCTAAAAGTTGACACACTGTATTTTACAATATCAAAAAATCACGTCTGTTAAAATCACTACTAGTCTCATCAGAAAAGTCTTCAGGTACTAGTAAGCTGCCAAGCTTACAATGGTGGATAGAAGTTTTCTGAAATTCTGATTTTCTTGAATAGGGGCTTCCCTTGGCTCCAGGTCACTGATGGTAGTGCCTATAATGCAATGCAGGGGATGGAAGCAGGGAATTAGGAGATTTGTGAGTGGTGAGGGCCTCTTGTTGATATATATTCGCATGGCTATTTCTCAGGCTAGGCCATCTCACTGTTAGCTTTTTCATCTATGGACCCCTGAAAATTGCCTGACTTTTCCATTGCCACCATTAGTTGGGAGAGCCACCTTATCATTAACTTGAAAATATTTTGGGAGTCTACTTATAGAGACAGTCTGAGGGGTGCTTTGTGGGGGTCCTTCTACCCTGTTCATTTGTGCAAGATGCACGCCACCATCCCACCCTAGGATGGCTCATTAGGCAGCATCTTGGGAGAGCCAAAGTTTATACTATTAGTTGTTTCTGTCTAAGGTTTTTCTTCTTTTCCAACCCACTATGGAAAAGAATGCATTCTCATAGCCACTCCTCTTCTTCTTGAGGCAATCAACAAACCTTTTCAATTTTTCTGAAGTTTCCTTTTTTTTTTTTTTCTTATAGCAACCAGTTGAAATAGAGATAAAAGACTCCTTATCCTTTATCCCTTTACACTCTAATAGGGGTGATAAGGTCTTACATTATGTTGGCCTTTGGCTCCACAAAAATTGAAAGAAAGCTAAGCTTCATTTAGGGGAAATAACAAAAGTCGGTAGCTTTCCTGGAATTTCCATCATAAGAGCCAGTAGGACCTCTGGGACAGAGAGGTAAGGAGATGGAAGAACAGTCTGAGGAACTGAAGACGTGTTCATGAGATCAGCATTCACAGCAGTGATGTGGGCAGAAACTGCAGAACTGGATTATACTCTTCTCAGTTTTTTTGCTAGGTCACTCCTACTTACTAGATTAACTAGGGTAAAAAAGTGGAGATTAGAGATAAAGGACCCCTCAGTAAGTGACCAGGTTCCAAAAGTTTCCACCATGTACCAGTACCCTCCAGGAGGATTTTGTTGATTTAGTTTCCCTACAATTATCCCTTCTTTATTCTAAAGTCTAGAGTTCAGAGGCAGATGAGTATATTCCAAAATTTGCCTTAGTCAAAGGCACTATTCCTATGACAGAGACATGCTAGGAAGTTCCAGGGTTCTCCAGGGAGCACTAGATGCTAGAACATCTTGTATTTGCTAAAACCTTCAGAAGGCATATAGAGCTAACTTGGAAGTATGATCCGTGGCCCGACAGCAGCGGCACCATCTGGAAGCTCGACAGAAATGCAGAATCTCAGGGTCCACACCCAGGCCAACCGAAAGATCCCCAGGTGATCCGTAAACACATTAAAGTCTGAGAAACACTGCTGAAGATGTGCGTTTCATCCCCCACCCATATTAATTTCCATTGATCAATCAGAGGCCTTGTTTCAGGCCAAAAATTTATGGTTGGTTTATAATATTACTGTTAAAAACAATATTATTTTTTAAATGATTACATTGCTTGAAGGGAAGACAGACTGGTGGAACTACTGCGGAAAGCTAATATATTTGTCTTATTTTTCTAACTTAGTCCTTGCACAGACATGAAATGAGATTTAACAGACCCCTTATCTGACTGGTAGGCAACAGATAAATCCAGGGACCTATGATTATACCTTGTCAGAACAAAATAGCTTTATTTTTCTTTCATGCAACTATCAACAAAAGTGATTCCCAAAGTTTAGTACCAGGACCAGCAGCATCACATCACCTGGGAACCTGTTAGAAGTGCAAATGCCTGGGCTAGCCAAGACCCTCTGAGTCAGGCTCTGGGGATGGAACTCAGGAATCTGTATTTTAATAAGCCCTCTAGGTGATCCTGGTGCATGCCCAAACTGGAGACCCACTGGTCTTGATCCATAATTATCTTCTGATACATATAAGCTGACCATTTAAGGTTTTTTTTTCTCTAGTGTCTAAGGTAAGCTTCCTTAACTGGGAACCAAATCAGCCTCTTCCCATGTCTTTGTTTGGAAAATCTAGGTGCCTACACTAGGTGATACCAAAAGAATGATCACATCAAAATGTTCTCATGGATATACTAAAAAAAAAAAAAAGCCCCCAGAACAAAAAACAAACAAAAAAACCCCCTCTAGAAATGATGATAGAGCTTGTATTGATACAATCGTCACCTTTAGGTAAATAAAAGAGATTAATGACTGCCTACAAAATCATATTTATTTTTTTCCAAAGTTAGTTAAGAATCTGACACTATGGAGTGCCCAGGTGGCTCTTGGACACTCAATTCATTTCTATTACTGCTCACATTAATATTTTGATTAGCCTCATTGTCCAGAAATGGCTGATTTTTTAAATCGCAGCAGCAAGACATTAGACAATCCTGCTAAAGGCAATGTGATATATGGATTGAAGCCTGAAACAGAAAAAGACATTAGTGGAAAATGAATGAAATTAGAATAAATTCCAAAGTTTAGTCAATAGTAATGTACCAATGTTGGTTCTAAGTTTTGAAAATTGTACTATGGCAATGCAAAATGTTAACATTAGGGGAAACTGGGTAAGGGTATATAGGAACTCTATGTATTATTTTTGCAACATTTCTGTAAATCTAAAATTATTCCAAAACAAAAAGTTTCTTAAAAAAAATCTTTCCCTGACCCTTCGCTTAACAAAACTGTTACAGTATTACCAGGTAAAAGAAATTAAAGAACTGCTCTGCACCAACCCAGGCTACCCATTTGTAAGTAGACCAACATTGTTTAATTTGTTTTCTTGGGATGCCAGCAAAGCTACTAGCAGTCACAAAATACATTTACTAAATATATAGGACAGGCAGTTAAAGCAGGAAAGGTGCTTCCTTTATTCTCCATTTCTTGAACTTTTGTGTATACAGTTTCCACTTGAGTACTTTGTACTTGGTGATATGTTGTGTTAATAATAATCCTTGAATCATTTCATGATGACTGTTCGCATCTACCGCCACCCTCCTCCAGAGCACTTAATGCAGTGTGCTGCAGGAAGTCGGCATTCAGAGCTCAGATTTCTCTGACTAACTGACTGACTCAATGTGCTACCTGTAATTATATTTTAAAATTTAATCAAGGCAGTTCTAGAAACTCAAGGGGATAAAGTCAAAATCAACTATTCAAGTTAGGTTTGTATTAATTGTCTAGAGTGAATAGACTTCATCAAAACTTGTCAAAATGCAGAATTCATCAGTGGAAACCAGAATATCAGAAATTTAAATCATCCCTATGAAATACACTTAAGACTGAAGGTGAATAGTTCATGGTGAAGTTAACATTTCCAAAATAAATTTTGAGCTGAATAGAAAGTTACCAGTCTTACTTCTTTCGTGCTTTTTAAAAATTGTATTTTGTTTTTTAAAGTAATCAAGGATCACATATTATTTTGCTCTGGTTGTTGATATGTGTTGAGAAATTCTGAAAAAGGCTTGTAATAGAAGGAACCATTTCTCTCTCCAGTCTTCCTCAGTAGTATCTATGTAAAATAAAGCCAAAGCTACTTAAAAATACCAAGAATTATGATACAGCTAACCTTAGATATTCTCAAAGTGTTTCTGATATATCATCTCAGTCCTCCTAAAATTCCTATAAGTAGATGCAAGGCAGGAATTTCACCATTTTTCCAGTGGGAAAACGGAAATTCAAAGAGATTTAAAACAGCATCCAGATTAAACTACAAATTGTAGTTTTTAGGCCATTGCTCTTTTAACTTACCATGTGTCATGCCCTTAGGTCCATATTACTTAGAGTAAATGATTAAGTGAACACAAACTCATATAGCTGCATATAACTCATTTTCTTTTCTTGACTCTGCAGTGAATGTTCAGGAGCAAAGCACTTGATGAAGTGAAGTGTGGATCCTTTGAAAAAGGCAGATGCATGAAGTCTGAAGCAGTGAATGTGAGAGCAGTATTTGTTTTTCATTTAATTATTTCAACCCATGTTTTCTATTGTGGAGATGATAGAGCTTGATGTAATTTTGGCAAAATGAATTTAAGCAAAATAATATATATTTGATATATTGTTTCCCATATCTATGACTAAATAGGGAGATTTACGTCAGGGGTTCCCAGTTGTAGTAAGTGGGAAAGAATTATCTTTATGATTTCCTGACGTGAGGTAATAAATTGAAAATTATTTGGTTGACACAATTACAAAATTGTTGGTCAGAAGCCAGGAGAATTATTGATTTCTCTTCCAGGTTTCTTTCTCAGTAACAAAATAGTTTTCAAATACATGAATAAGATTTTACATTCACACCATTCATGCGGAGATTTAATATTTGAGCAGGTAAATGGAGATTTACTATCTGAATGGTGCCTTCTAGCCTTATACAAAATGAAGATGCACCTAATGTACTTTACATAGCTGATAAAAGGTACTATCTATTTAATATTTTATCTCAAATTAACATAAACATTTCTGCAATTGTTTTGAAACTAACATCACAACAAAGCATGGGCCATATGAGGAAGCCAGAGAAGCAAAACACAATAAAAGGCCCCTCTCTGCCAGTAGCTTAAAATTTAATGAAAAATCAAAACATACAAACATGAAGTCTTATATCTCAATCCAGGTGTTAAATAGCACTGGAAAAGTACAGTAATGTAAGGATTAGAAGATGATATCTCCAGATACAATCTTAAATATTAAATGAGGGGAAAGCCCTGTGTTTTGGAAACAATGTATTATAATGGTAAGGAGCACAGGTTTCTAAAAAAATTATTTGGACAACATTATTACCTAAAATCATTCTACTGTGCTTAGATCTCTGAGGCTTATTTACTACTCATTGTAAGTTTATACCCTTGAACACCATCTCTCTTGACAGCACCTCCTCCCTCCATGCCCTGGTAACCACCATTTTACTCTCCGTTTTTAATAGGTGTAACTTTTTTAGCTTCCACAAACAAGTGGTACCATACAGTACTTGTCTTTCTTTCTGACTTATCTCCCTTAGCATAATATGCTCAAGGTATATCCATGTTGTCATAAATGGGAGGATATCCTCCTTTCTCATGGCTGAATAATATTCCATTGTGTATATATACCACATCTTTTTTCTTTTTTTTAACATCTTTACTGGAGTAAAATTGCTTTACAATGGTGTGTTAGTTTCTGCTTTATAACAAAGTGAATCAGCTATACATATACATATATCCCCATATCTCTTCCCTCTTGCATCTCCCTCCCTCCCACACTCCCTATCCCACCCCTCTAGGTGGTCACAAAGCACCCAGCTGATCTCCCGGTGCTATGCGGCTGATTCCCACTAGCTATCTATTTTATGTTTGGTAGTGTATATATGTCCATGCCACTCTCTCACTTTGTCCCAGCTTACTCTTCCCCCTTCCCATATACTCAAGTCCATTCTCTAGTAGGTCTGTATCTTTATTCCCGTCGTGCCCCTAGGTTCTTCATGACCATTTTTTCTTTTTTCTTTTTAGATTCCATATATATGTGTTAGCATACGGTATTTGTTTTTCTCTTTCTAACTTACTTCACTCTGTATGACAGACTCTACGTCCATCCACCTCACTACAAATAACTCAATTTCGTTTCTTTGTATAGCTAAGTAATATTCCATTGTATATATGTGCCACATCTTCTTTATCCATTCATCTGTCAATAGACACTTAGGTTGCTTCCATGTCCTGGCTATTGTAAATACAGCTGCAATGAACACTGTGGTACATGACTCTTTTTGAATTATGGTTTTCTCAGGGTATATGCCCAGTAGTGGGATTGCTGGGTCATATGGTAGTTCTATTTTTAGTTTTTTTAAGGAACCTCCATACTGTTCTCCATAGTGGCTATATCAATTTACATTCCCACCAACAGTGCAAGAGGGTTCACTTTTCTCCATACCCTCTCCAGAATTTATTGTTTGTAGATTTTGTTTCTTTGTTTGTTTGTTTGTTTGTAGATTTTTTGATGATGGCCACTCTGACCGGTGTGAGATGATATCTCAATGTAGTTTTGATTTGCATTTCTCTAATGATTAATGATGTTGAGTATTCTTTCATGTGTTTGTTGGCAATCTGTATATCTTCTTTGGAGAAATGTCTATTAAGGTCTTCTGCCCATTTTTGGATTGGGTTGTTTGTTTTTCTGATATTGAGCTGCATGAGCTGCTTATAAATTTTGGAGATTAATCCTTTGTCAGTTGCTTCCTTTGCAAATATTTTCTCCCATTCTGAGGGTCGTCTTTTCATCTTGTTTATGGTTTCCTTTGCTGTGCAAAAGCTTTTAAGTTTCATTAGGTCCCATTTCTTTATTTTTGTTTTTATTTCCATTTCTCTAGGAGGTGGGTCAAAAAGAATCTTGCTGTGATGTATGTCATAGAGTGCTCTGCCTATGTTTTCCTCTAAGAGTTTGATAGTGTCTGGCCTTACATTTAGGTCTTTAATCCATTTTGAGTTTATTTTTGTGTATGGTGTTAGGGAGTGTTGTAATTTCATTCTTTTACATATAGCTGTCCAGTTTTCCCAGCACCACTTATTGAAGAGGCTGTCTTTTCTCCACTGTATATTCTTGCCTCCTTTATCAAAGATAAGGTGACCATAGGTGCGTGGGTTTATCTCTGGGCTCTCTATCTTGTTCCATTGATCTATATTTCTGTTTTTGTGCCAGTACCATACTAGCTTGATTACTGTAGCTTTTTAGTATAGTCTGAAGTCAGGGAACCTGATTCCTCAAGCTCCATTTTTCTTTCTCAAGATTGCTTTGGCAATTCGGGGTCTTTTGTGTTTCCATACAAATTGTGAAATTTTTTGTTCTAGTTCTGTGAAAAATGCCAGTGGTAGTTTGATAGGGATTGCATTGAATCTGTAGATTGGCTAGTATAGTCATTTTCCCAATGTTGATTCTTCCAATCCAAGAACATGGTATATCTCTCCATCTATTTGTATCATCTTTGATTTCTTTCATCAGTGTCTCATAATTTTCTGCATACAGGTCTTTTGTCTCCTTAGGTAGGTTTATTCCTAGGTATTTTATTCTTTTTGTTGCAGTGGTAAATGGGAGTGTTTCCTTAATTTCACTTTCAGATTTTTCATCATTAGTGTATAGGAATGCAAGAGATTTCTGTGCATTAATTTTGTATCCTGCTACTTTACCAAATTCATTGATTAGCTCTAGTAGTTTTCTGGTGGCATCTTTAGGATTCTGTATGTATAGTATCATGTCATCTGCAAACAGTGACAGCTTTACTTCTTCTTTTCCGATTTGGATTCCTTTTATTTCTTTTTCTTCTCTGATTGCTGTGGCTAAAACTTCCAAAACTATGTTGAATAATAGTGGTGAGAGTGGGCAACCTTGTCTTGTTCCTGATCTTAGTGGAAATGGTTTCAGTTTTTCACCATTGAGGACGATGATAGCTGTGGGTTTGTCATATATGGCCTTTATTATGTTGAGGTAAATTCCCTCTATGCCTACTTTCTGGAGGGTTTTTAATCATAAATAGGTGTTGAATTTTGTTGAAAGCTTTCTCTGCATCTGTTGAGATGATCATATGGTTTTTCTCCTTCAATTTGTTAATATGGTGTATCACATTGATTGATTTGTGTATATTGAAGAATCCTTGCAATCCTGGGATAAACCCCACTTGATCATGGTGTATGATCCTTTTAATGTGCTGTTGGATTCTGTTGGCTAGTATTTTGTTGAGGATTTTTGCATCTGTGTTCATCAGTGATATAGGCCTGTAGTTTTCTTTCTTTGTGACATTTTTGTCTGTTTGGTAGCCAGGGTGATGGTGGCCTTGTAGAATGAGTTTGGGAGTGTTCCTCCCTCTGCTACATTTTGGAAGAGTTTGAGAAGGATAGGTGTTAGCTCTTCTCTAAATGTTTGATAGAATTTGCCTGTGAAGCCATCTGGTCCTGGGCTTTTGTTTGTTGGAAGACTTTTAATCACAGTTTCAATATCAGTGCTTGTGATTGGTCTGTTCATATTTTCTATTTCTTCCTGGTTCAGTTTCGGAAGGTTGTGCATTTCTAAGAATTTGTCCATTTCTTCCAGGTTGTCCGTTTTTTTGGCATAGAGTTGCTTGTAGTAATCTCTCATGATCCTGTGTATTTCTGCAGTGTCCTTTGTTACTTCTCGTTTTTCATTTCTAATTCTATTGATTTGAGTCTTCTCCCTTTTTTCCTTGATGAGTCTGGCTAATGGTTTATCAATTTTGTTTATCTTCTCAAAGAACCAGCTTTTAGTTTCATTGATCTTTGCTATTGTTTCCTTCATTTCTTTTTCATTTATTTCTGATCTGATCTTTATGATTTCTTTCCTTCTGCTAACTTTGGGCATTTTTTGTTCTTCTTTCTCTAATTGCTTTAGGTGTAAGGTTAGGTTGCTTATTTGAGATGTTTCTTGTTTTGTAAGGTAGGATTGTATTGCTATAACCTTCCATCTTAGAACTGCTTTTGCTGCATCCCATAGGTTTTGGGTCATTGTATTTTCATTGTCATTTGTTCCTAGGTATTTTTTCATTTCCTCTCTGATTTCTTCAGTGATCTCTTGGTTATTAAGTATTGTATTGTTTAGCCTCCCTGTGTTTGTATTTTTTACAGTGTTTTTCCTGTAATTGATATCTAGTCTCCTAGCATTGTGGTCAGAAAAGATATTTGATACGATTTCAATTTTCTTAAATTTTCCAAGGCCTGATTTGTGACCCAAGACGTGATATATCCTGGAGAATGTTCCATGAGCACTTGAGAAGAAATTGTATTCTGTAGTTTTTGGATGGAATGTCCTATAAATATCAATTAAGTCTATCTTGTTTAATATATCATTTAAAGCTTGTGTTTCCTTATTTATTTTCATTTTGGATGATCTGTCCATTGGTGAAAGTGGGGTGTTAAAGTCCCCTATTATGATTGTGTTACTGTCGATTTCCCCTTTTATGGCTGTTAGTATTTGCCTTACGTACTGAGGTGCTCCTATGCTGGTTGCATAAATATTTACCATTGTTATATCTTCTTCTTGGATTGATCCCTTGATCATTATGTAGTGTCCTTCTTTTTCTCTTGTAATAGTCTTTGTTTTAAAGTCTATTTTGTCTGATATGAGAATTGCTACTCCAGCTTTCTTTTGATTTCCATTTGCATGGAATATCTCTTTCTATCCCCTCACTTTCAGTCTGTGTGTGTCCCTACGTCTGAAGTGAGTCTCTTGTAGGCAGCATATATATGGGTCTTGTTTTTGTATCCATTCAGCCAGTCTATGTCTTTTGGTTGGAGCCTTTAATCCATTTACATTTAAGGTAATTATCGATATGTATGTTCCTATTACCATTTTTTGAATTGTTTTGGGTTTGTTATTGTAGGTCTTTTCCTTCTCTTGTGTCTCCTGCCTAGAGAAGTGCCTTTAGCATTTGTTGTAAAGGTGGTTTGGTGGTGCTGAATTCTCTTAGCTTTTGCTTGTCTGTAAAGGTTTTAATTTCTCTGTCAAATCTGAATGAGATCCTTGCTGGGTAGAGTAATCTTGGTTTTATGTTTTTTCCCTTTCATCACTTTAAATATGTCCTGCCACTCCCTTCTGGCTTGCAGAGTTTCTGCTGAAAGATCAGCTGTTAACCTTATGGGGCTTCCCTTGTATGTTATGTGCTGTTTTTCCCTTGCTGCTTTTAATATTTTTTCATTGTATTTAATTTTTGATAGTTTGATTAGTATGTATCTTGGCATGTTCCTCCTTGGAGTTATCCTGTATGGGACTCTCTGTGCTTCCTGGACTTGACTGACTCTTTCCTTTCCCATATTAGGGAAAGGAAAATAATCTCTTCAAGTATTTTCGCAGTCCCTTTCTTTTTCTCTTCTTCTTCTGGGACCCCTATAATTTGAATGTTGGTTCGTTTAATGTTGTCCCAGAGGTCTCTGAGACTGTCCTCAATTCTTTTCATTCTTTTTTCTTTATTCTGCTCTGTGGTAGTTATTTACACTATTTTATCTTCCAGGTTACTTATCTACTCTTCTTCCTCAGTTATTCTGCTATTGATTCCTTCTAGAGAATTTTTAATTTCATTTATTGTGTTGTTCATCATTGTTTGTTTGCTCTTTAGCTCTTCTAGGTCCTTGTTAAACGTTTCTTGTATTTTCTCCATTCTGTTTCCAAGATTTTGGATCATCTTTACTATCATTATTCTGAATTCTTTTTCAGGTAGACTGCCTATTTCCTCTTCATTTGTTAGGTCTGGTGGGTTTTTACCTTGCTCCTTCATCTGCTGTGTGTTCCTCTGTCTTCTTATTTTGCTTAACTTACTGGGTTTGGGGTCTCCTTTTCACAGGCTACAGGATCATAGTTGCCGGTTTTTTTTGGTGTCTCTCCCCAGTGGCTAAGGTTGGTTCAGTGTGTTGTGTAGGCTTCCTGGTGGAGGGGACTCGTGCCTGTGTTCTGGTGGATGAGGCTGGATCTTGTCTTTCTGGTGGGTAGGTCCACATCTGGTGGTGTGTTTTGGGGTGTCTGTGGCCTTATTATGATTTTAGCTCCCTCTGCTAATGGGTGGGGTTGTGTTCCTGTCTTGCCAGTTGTTTGGCATAGGGTGTAGCTTGCTGATCACTGAGTGGAGCTGGGTCTTGGCATTGAGATGGATATCTTTGGGAGATTTTCGCTGTTTTATATTACATGGAGCTGGGAGGTCTCTGGTTTACCAATTTCCTGAACTTGGCTCTCCCACCTCAGAGGCAGTGCCGTGACACCTGGCCAGAGCACCAAGAGCCTGTCATCCACACGGCTCAGAATAAAAGGGAGAAAAGAAGAAAGAAAGAAAGAAAGAAAGAAAGAGATACAAGAAAATAAAATAAAATAAAGTTATTTAAAATAAATAATAATTATTTAAAATTTTTTTAAAGTAATAAAAAAAAAGGAAAGAAAGAAGAGAGCAACCAAACCAAAAAACAAATCCACCAATGATAACAAGTGCTAAAAACTATACTAAAAAAAAGAAAAACAAAAAACAAAAAAACGGACAGAACGAACCCTAAGACAAATGGCAAAAGCAAAGCTATACAGACAAAATCACACACAGAAACATATACATACACACTCACAAAAAGAGAAAAAGGGAAAAAAAAATATATCGTTGCTCCCAAAGTCCACCTCCTCAAATTGGGATGGTTTGTTGTCTATTAAGGTATTCCACAGATGCAGGGTACATCAAGTTGATTGTGGAGATTTAATCCGCTGCTCCTGAGGCTGCTGAGAGCAATTTCCCTTTCTCTTCTTTGTTAGCACAGCTCCTGGGGTTCAGCTTTGGATTTGGCCCTGCCTCTGCGTGTAGGTCACCTGAGGGCGTCTGTTCTTTGCTCAGACGGGACGGGGTTAAAGGAGCAGCGGATTAGGGGGCTCTGGCTCGCTCAGGCCGGGGGGAGGGAGGGGTACGGATGCGGGCGAGCCTGCGGCGGCAGAGGCCAGCGTAACGTTGCACCAGCCTGAGGCGCGCCGTGCATTCTCCCGGGTAAGTTGTCCCTGGATCATGGGACCCAGGCAGTGGTGGGCTGCACAGGCTCCCATGAGGGGAGGTGTGGATAGTGACCTGTGCTTGCACACAGGCAGTGGCGGGCTGCACAGGCTTCTTGGTGGCTGCAGCATCAGCCTTAGCATCTCATGCCTGTCTGTGGGGTCCGCGCTGATAGCCGCGGCTCGCGCCTGTCTCTGGAGCTCCTTTAAGTGGCACTCGTAATCCCCCCTCCTCGTGCACCGCAAAACAAAGGGGCAAGAAAAAGTCTCTTGCCTCTTTGGCAGCTCCAGACTTTCTCCCGGACTCCCTCCCGGCTAGCTGTGGCGCACTAGCCCCTTCAGGCTGTGTTCATGCCGCCAACCCCAGTCCTCTCTCTGGGATCCGACCGAAGCCCGAGCCTCAGCTCCCAGCCCCCGCCCGCCCCAGCAGGGGAGCAGACAAGCCTCTCGGGCTGGTGAGTGCTGATCGGCACCGATCCTCCATGAGGGAATCTCTCCGCTTTGCCCTCTGCACCCCTGTTGCTGCGCTCTCCTCTGTGGCTCCGAAGCTTCCCCCCTCTGCCACCCGCAGTCTCCGCCTGTGAAGGGGCTTCCTAGTGTGTGGAAACCTTTCCTCCTTCACAGCTCCCTCCCACTGGTGCAGGTCCCGTCCCTATTCTTTTGTCTTTGTTTTTTCTTTTTTCTTTTGCCCTACCCAGGTACATGGGGAGTTTCTTGCCTTTTGGGAGGTCTGAGGTCTTCTGCCAGTGTTCAGTAGGTGTTCTGTAGGAGTTGTTCCACATGTAGTTGTATTTCTGATGTGTTTGTTGGGAGGAAGGTGATCTCCACGTCTTACTGTTCTGCCATCTTGAAGCTCCTCCCGCATCTTTTTTTAATCCATTCATCTATTGGTGGGCATTTGGATTGTTTCCATATCTTGACTATTGAGGAATATAGGTCTTAGAGTCAGCCATATCTGGGTTCCAGTCCCATCTTAATGCACATTAGCTGTGTGGTTTGGGGCAAGTCCCTTAACTTCTCTAAGCCTCTATTTCCTTCTCTTTAAAAAAAAAGTGGATAATAAATGCACCTAGCCCGTGGTATTGTTGTGATGATTAGATAAGATCGATAAAGAAACTTTAGCATAATCTGTCTGGCACTCAGTGTGCTCTAAGTACCTCCTATTACTACTAGTAGTCTATTATTGTAATCAGAGAAGATTTCCCAGAGAGGACAAGAGCTAAGGTGGACTTGCTCAATGTTTGTGTTGAGGGTAAGCCCTACTTCATTTGTTGCTGTTACTGAGGATAAAATATGATCAGTGATGCCTGGTTGGAGATGTACTCAATGACATTGGTAAATGCATGGAAATTCATTCATTCATTCACTCATTCATTCATTTATTCATCAAATATTTCTTGTGTGCCTTCTCATTGCTAGCTACTGTGCTAAGTGTCAGGAGTACAAAGGTAAATAAAACTACTCAGGCTCTTTTTTCATTGAACAAATACATAAATATATGTAATTATTATAATAAGTGTTATGAAGATGTATACTGTACTCTGAGAGTGTGTAACAAGGGAATACCTGCCTAGTTTAATGAACAGTTTCCTGAGGAAGTGACGTATGAATGGAACTCTAGACGAGTGGGAAGTGGGAAAGGAGGGGTGGGGAAGGATGTTTGGGCCAGGGGGACAGCATATGTGAAGGCTGATCTTGGTGTGCCTGAGGCCTGGACAGACCAGAGTGGGTGGAGTACAGAGCAGGGAGGCGGGGCAGGTGAGACTGGAATCAGGGCTTTGTGGGCAGTGTTAAGGAGTTAGATCTTTATCCCAGGTGTGTTAATGATAAGCCACTAAAGAGTTTAACCAGGAGTGTTATGTGACCAGATCTGTGTTTTGCAAGAGCACTGTGGCTGCTGTGTGGAGAGGGCCAAGAGTGCTGGAAGCAGAGAGGAGTCTCTATGATTGATTGTGTACCAGGTGATTTAAAGGACTGAATTCAGTGGGATATAAACATGAAAAGATTCTACTTTTGTTGCTAACCACTGTCTTCACATGTGCTGATCCCGTTTCCTTTCAAATTCCTTAATGACATCTCTAGCAGATTATCATAGTATGCAGATCATTTACTGTTATTAAAAAGTCCTGTCTGGCCTAGTCCAATCTTATACCCAATTCAGACCTTTCTCTACCCACCCCCACTCAGTCCAGTTATAACCCAAGGACTGAGAGATGTCTCTGGAAGTTGGGTTGCCATGTGGTCTGTTTTCTTACCTTCTCTATTATTGGTTTTTCTCTGTTCCCTGGCCTATGGGGCCTGAGTGTAGAGCTGGGGAAAGGTTACAAATATCTCCCACTTAATTGGAGCTGCTGATGATATACTCTGTTTGGTAGGCATCCAAATGCTGCCTCTGTCTGATGAGGCATTCTTCACAGGGTCCTGCAAGGTCCTCTGCATAGTTCTCTGATGTGGGAAGGGCCACTTCTTTTGACACCCTACTTTAGCAATGTACACCACAGCCTCTTGGTGTTAGGGTACCCTCACTTGGGCTGTGGCCCTCTTGGACACCTACCAGCAATTCCCTTCAAGTGTGGCTTTCTTCTTTGGTGTCTTCTGGGAAATCCAACCACTGTGCCACTCAAACTGATGTCACTTTCCTTTATTCTCCAGTTCTGTTTTTCTGCTGCTCAGGGTGGTGCTGAGAGAAAATTAACAAGTCCACTGCCTAAATAGATGTCCAACCCAGCAAGGAGATGCTTGTATTTCCTTCTTCCACACGTTTCTTGTCTTTACAAGAAATTTGATTGGTTTTCTTACCTTGGCATATGGAGAGGGAAAGAGACACATCATTTATCCCCAGGGACTCTCTTTATGTTACTCTAGTGTGTGTGTGTGTGTGTGTGTGTGTGTGTGTGTGTGTATAAAATGCAAAGGGAGGGTGGGGGAGACTCATGCTTGCATTTGCAAAGCTAGTTCTGCTGCTTCTCATTAACCCACTCTTTAGATGATAGAAGTTCCTTGGAGTCTGTTGTTGTTAGCTTTGTAGCTTTGGTGGCAATTCTGAGAACACAGGGAGAGAACAATTTACCAGCCTGAAATATTGGATATGGGAAGTGAGAGGGAAAAGAGTCAAAGATGATTCCCCATTTCTGACCTAGAAAATGGATGGATGGCGAGACAGGGAAAGGTTAAAGCAAAAAAAAAAAGACCAAGTAGTCAGGGTAGAGGGCAGGCCCTGAGTTTGATTTTGCACATTTCAAGTGTGAGGTGCCTTTTGAACATCTAACTGGAGTTATCAAGTAGGCAGTTAGACATATGGCCTGTACCTCAGAAGTCTGAGTTGGAGGTATAAATTTGAGAGTCATTTGTGTATAGATAATAATTGAAAGCATTCTTATACATGTAAACAAGTAAGAAGGTTATAGCATAAAAAGAATGGTAGGTCTAAGATTGATTTTGAGGAACACCAACAGTAAAGGGTGAATAGAGGACAAAAAAAAGAAAGTTCGCAAAAGAGACTGAAAAAGAATAGTAGAAGAAAAACAAGGAGTATGTGACTGTAGATTGGTTCAAGATAGTGGAGTAGAAAGACGTGCTCTCACTCCCTCCTGCAAGAACACCAGAATCACAACTAACTGCTAAACGGTCATCGACAGGAAGACATTGGAACTCACCAAAAAAGATACACCACATCCAAAGACAAAGGAGAAGCTACAATGAGAAGGTAAGAGGGGCACAATCACAATAAAATCAAATCCCATAACTGTTGGGTGGGTGACTCACAAATTGGAGAAAACTTATACCACAGAAGTCCACCCACTGGAGTGAAGGTTCTGAGCCACATGTCAGGCTTCCCAACCTGGGGGTCCGGCAATGGGAGGAGGAATTCCAAGAGAATCAGACTTTGAAGGCTAGCGGAATTTGATTGCTGGATTTTGACAGGACTAGGGGAAACAGAGACTCCACTCTTGGAGGGCAGAAACAAAGTAGTGTGCACATCAGAACCCAGGGGAAGGAGCAGTGACCCCATAGGAGACTGAACCAGACCTACCTGCTAGTGTTGGAGAGTCTCCTGCAGATGCAGGGGGTGGCTGTGTCTCACCATGAGGACAAGGACACTGGCAGCAGAAGTTCTGGGAAGTATTCCTTGGCGTGAGCCCTCCCAGAGTCAGCCATTAGCCCCACCAAAGAGCCAAGGTAGGCTCCAGTGTTGGGTTGCCTCAGGCCAAACAACCAACAGGGAGGGAACGCAGCCCCACCCATCACCAGTAAAGTGGATTAAAGTTTTACTGAGCTCTGCCCACCAGAGCAACAGCCAGGTCTACCCACCACCAGTCCCTCCCATCAGGAAACTTGCACAAGCCTCATAGATAGCCTCATCCACCAGAGGGCAGACAGCAGAAGCAAGAAGAATTACAGTCCTGCAGCCTGTGGAACAAAAACCACATTCACAGAAAGATAGACAAGATGAAAAGGCAGAGGGCTATGTACCAGATGGAGGAACAAGATAAAACCCCAGAAAAACAACTAAATGAAGTGGAGATAGGCCACCTTCCAGAAAAAGAATTCAGAATAATGATAGTGAAGATGATCCAGGACCTCGGAAAAAGAATAGAGGCAAAGATCGAGAAGATGCAAGAAATGTTCAACAAAGACCTAGAAGAATCATAGAACAAACAAACAGAGATGAACAATACAATAACTGAAATGAAAACTACACTAGAAGGAATCAATAGCAGAATAACTGAGGCAGAAGAACGGATAAGTGACCTGGGAGACAGAATGGTGGAATTCACTGCTGAAGAACAGAATAAAGAAAAAAGAATGAAAAGAAATGAAGACAGCCTAAGAGACCTCTGGGACAACATTAAACTCAACAATATTCGCATTATAGGGATCCCAGAAGGAGAAGAGAGAGAGAAAGGACCCCAGAAAATATTTGAAGAGATTATAGTCGAAAACTTCCGTAACATGGGAAAGGAAATAGCCACCCAAGTCCAGGAAGCGCAGAGAGTCCCATACAAGATAAACCCAAGGAGAAGCACGCCAAGACACATAGTAATCAAATTGGCCAAAATTAAAGACAAAGAAAAATTATTGAAAGCAGCAAGGGAAAAATGACCAATAATATACAAGGGAACTCCTGTAAAGTTAACAGCTGATTTCTCAGCAGAATCTCTACAAGCCAAACAGGAGTGGCATGATATACTTAAAGTGATGAAAGGGAAGAACCTACAACCAAGATTACTCTACCCAGCAAGGATCTCATTCAGATTCGATGGAGAAATCAAAAGCTTTACAGACAAGCAAAAGCTAAGAGAATTCAGCACCACCAAACCAGCTCTACAACAAATGCTAAAGGAACTTCTCTAAGTGGGAAACTCAAGAGAAGAAAAGGACCTACAAAAGCAAACCCAAAACAATTAAGAAAATGGTAATAGGAAGATACATATCGATAATTACCTTAAATGTGAATGGATTAAATGCTCCAACCAAAAGACACAGGCTTGCTGAATGGATTCAAAAACAAGACCCATATATATGCTGTCTACAAGAAACCCACTTCAGACCTAGGGACACATTCAGACTGAAAGTGAGGGGATGGAAAAAGATATTCCATGCAAATGGAAATCAAAAGAAAGCTGGAGTAGCAATACTCATATCAGATAAAATAGACTTTAAAATAAAGAATGTTAAAAGAGACAAAGAAGGACACTACATAATGATCAAGGGATCAATCCAAGAAGAAGATATAACAATTATAAATATATATGCACCCAACGTAGGAGCACCTCAATACATAAGGCACCTGCTAACAGCTATAAAAGAGGAAATCGACAGTAAGACAATAATAGTGGGGGACTTGAACACCTCACTTGCACCAATCGACAGATCATCCAAACAGAAAATTAATCAGGAAACACGAGCTTTAAATGACACAATAGACCAGATAGATTTAATTTATATTTATAGGACACTCCATCCAAAAACAGCAGATTACACTTTCTTCTCAAGTGCGCACGGAACATTCGCCAGGATAGATCACATCGTGGGTCACAAATCAAGCCTTGGTAAATTTGAGAAAATTGAAATCATATCAAGCATCTTTTCTGACCACAACGCTATGAGATTAGAAATGAATTACAGGGGAAAAACGTAAAAAACACAAACACGTGGAGGCTAAACAATACGTTACTAAATAACCAAGAGATCATTGAAGAAATCCAAAAGGAAATCGAAAAATACCTAGAGACAAATGACAATGAAAACGCGACGATCCAAAACCTATGGAATGCAGCAAAAGCAATTCTAAGAGGGAAGTTTATAACAATACAAGCCTACCTCAAGAAACAAGAAAAATCCCAAATAAATAATCTAACCTTTCACCTAAAGGAACTAGAGAAAAAAAGAACAAGCAAAACCCAAAGTTAGCAGAAGGAAAGAAATCATAAAGATCAGAGCAGTAATAAATGAAATAGAAACAAAGAAAACAATAGCACAGACTAATAAAACTAAAAGCTGGTTGTTGGAGAAGATAAACAAAATTGATAAACCATTAGCCAGACTCATCAAGAAAAAGAGGGAGAGGACTTAATCAATAAAATTAGAAATGAAAACGGAGAAGTTACAACAGACACCACAGAAATACAAAGCATCCTAAGAAACTACTACAAGCAAATCTATGCCAATAAAATGGACAACCTGGAAGAAATGGACAAATTCTTAGAAAGGTATAACCTTCCAAGACTGAACCAGGAAGATAGAAGATATGAACAGACCAATCACAAGTAATGAAATTGAAACTGTGATTAAAAATCTTCCAACAAACAAAAGTCCAGGACCAGATGGCTTCACAGGTGAATTCTATCAAACACTTAGAGAAGAGCTGACACCCATCCTTCTCAAACTCTTCCAAAATTTGCAGAGGAAGGAACACTTCCAAACTCATTCTATGAAGCCACCATCACCTTGATACCAAAACGAGACAAAGATACTACAAAAAAAGAAAATTAGAGACCAATATCACTGATCAATATAGATGCAAAAATCCTCAAAAAAATACTAGCAAACAGAGTCCAACAACATATTAAAAGGATTGTACACCATGATCAAGTGGGATTTATCCCAGGGATGCAAGGATTCTTCAGTATATGCAAATTAATCAATGTGATATACCATATTAACTAACTGAAGGATAAAAACGATATGATAATCTCAATAGATGCAGAAAAAGCTTTTGACAAAATGCAACACCCATTTATGATAAAAACTCTCCAGAAAGTGGGCATAGAGGGAACCTACCTCAACATAATAAAGGCCATATATGAAAAGCCCACAGCAAACATCATTCTCAATGGTGAAACACTGAAAGCATTTCCTCTAAGATCAGGAACAATACAAGGATGTCCACTCTCACCACTATTATTCAACATATTTTTGGAAGTCCTAGCCACAGCAATCAGAGAAGAAAAAGAAATAAAAGGAATACAAATTGGAAAAGAAGAAGTAAAACTGTCACTGTTTGCAGATAATGTGATACTATACATAGAGAATCCTAAAGATGCCACCAGAAAACTACTAGAGCTAATCAATGCATTTGGTAAAGTTGAAGGATACAAAATTTATGCACAGAAATCTCCTGCATTCCTGTATACTAATGATGAAAAATCTGAAAGAGAAATTTAAGAAACACTCCCATTTACCATTGCAACAACAACAACAAAAATACCTAGGAATAAACCTACCTAGGGAGACAAAAGACCTGTATGCAGAAAACTATAAGACACTGATGAAGGAAATTAAAGATGATACAAACAGATGGAGAGATATACCATGTTCTTGGATTGGAAGAATCAATATTGTGAAAATGAGTATACTACCCAAAGCAATCTACAGATTCAGTGCAATCCCTGTCAAGTTACTAATGGCATTTTTTACACATCTATAACAAAATATTTGTATGGAGACACAAAAGACCCCAAATAGCCAAAGCAGTCTTTAGGGAAAAAAGCGGAGCTGGAGGAATCAGATTCCCTGACTTCAGACTATACTACAAAGCTACAGTCATCAAGACAATATGGTACTGGCACAAAAACAGAAATATAGATCAATGGAACAAGATAGAAAGCCCAGAGATAAACCCACACACCTATGGTTAACTAGTCTATTACAAAAGAGGCAAGGATATACAATGGAGAAAAGACAGTCTCTTCAATAAATGCTGTTGGGAAAACTGGACAGCTACATGTGAAAGAATGAAATCAGAACACTCCCTAACACCATACACAAAAATAAACTTAAAATGGATTAGAGATCTAAATGTAAGACTGGGCACTATAAAAATCTTAGAGGAAAACATCGGAAGAACACTCTTTGACATAAATCACAGCAAGATCTGTTTTGATCCACCTCCTAGAGTAATGGAAATAAAAACAAAAATAAACAAATGGGACCTAATGAAACTTAAAAGCTTTTGCACAGCAAAGGAAACCATAAACAAAACGAAAAAGCAACCTTCAGAATGGGAGAAAATTTTTGCAGACGAATCAACGGACAAAGGATTGATCTCCAAAATATATAAACAGCTCATGCAGCTCAATATTAAAAAAACAAACAACCCAATCCAAAAATGGGCAGAAGACCTAAATAGACATTTCTCCAAGGAAGACATACTGATGACCAAGAAGTACATGAAAAGCTGCTCAACATCACTAATTATTAGAGAAATGCAAATCAAAACTACAATGAGGTATCACCTCACACCATTAGAATTGGCATCATCAGAAAATCTATAAACAACAAATGCTGGAGAGGGTGTGGAGAAAAGGGAACCCTCTTGCACTGTTGGTGGGAATGTAAATTGATACAGCCACTATGGAGAACAATATGGAGGTTCCTTTAAAAACTAAAAATAGAATTACCATATGATCCAGCAATCCCACTACTGGGCATATACCCAGAGAAAACCGTAATTCAAAAAGACACATGCACCCCAATGTTCACTGCAGCACTATTTACAATAGCCAGGTCATGGAAGCAACCTAAATGCCCATCAACAGACGAATGGATAAAGAAGATGTGGTACATATATACAATGGAGTATTACTCAGCCATAAGAAGGAGCGATATTGGGTCATTTGTAGAGACGTGGATGGATCTAGAGACTGTCATACAGAGTGAAGTAAGTCAGAAAGAGAAAAACAAATATCGTATAGTAACGCATATATGTGGAACCTAGAAAAATGGTACAGATGAACTGGTTTGCAAAGCAGAAGTAGAGACACAGTTGTAGAGAACAAACATATGGGCACAAAGTGGGGAAAGCGGCAGTGGGGGTGATGGTGGTGTGATGAATTGGGAGATTGGGATTGACATGTATACACTGATGTGTATAAAATGGATAACTAATAAGAGCCTGCTGTATAAAAAATAAATAAAATAAAATTCAAAAATTCCAAAAAAAAACACCAAAAAAAACAAGGATTATGTGGTGGAATAGAATCCTAGAGAAGAGAGTGTTTCATAGAGGAGAGAGTCATCAACATGTTGAATGCTCCTGAGAGGTCAAGTACACTGAGGACTAAAATGTTCATTGGATTTAACAACCTAGAGAACATTGGCGACCTTAGTGACAGTCATTTCAGGGGAGTGAAAATGGAAGTTAGGTCATAGAAGTTTAAAAAGGAGTGTGTAGTGAGAAAAGGAAGACAGAGAGTAGAGAAATCTTTTATCAGTGTGTGGGGGGCAGGACAGTGATAGGGTGGTATAGAGTAGAGGAGGTGGGATTGAGGGAGGATTTTTTTAGAGGTAAAGAGACTGAGCGTATTTGAAAGCTGATGGGAAAGATCGAGTACACAGGGGCGTTAGGAAATGAACATACAAGAGAGAAGGCCTTTCAGGTGGGATCCAGAGCGCAGGAAGAGCAATGGCCTTAGGAAAAAAGAGAGTAAGAAAGGATTGGTATAATTTTATGTAGATGTGTAGGCTTCAGTTTGGGAAAATTGAGGGAGTTTTTGACCCTTTTGAGTGGTAGAAGTAAGGTCATAGGGGGAGATTTTAGCTAAACTGAAAACAAGAGTATTCATTATTACTGCTTTACCGTCATCTGTAGAAGCCCTTAGGTTCCAAATTCTGTTTGACTTAAGACATTTTCCAAGGTAACATATCTCTCTCACCCGCCAAAGCATCCTCACGTATTGTTCCAAACATGCTGAAATCGCACAGTTATTTTTCCCTAGCCAGTAATCTGATTTTACTCAGTAATACATATCCCATCAAAAGCTAAACCATAAGAGATTAGGGAGGAGGAAAGGTAATATTTTAGGATTTCAGTCGTCTTAAGGCTTAATTATCATTAAAATCAACAGGCTTTGACCCTGGACTTTAGGGCCAATGCTTATTTTCATGACTACCAAAACATACAATGTCCTTAGTCAACTTGTAATAAGCACAAGCTACAGAAATAAGTTTGGATTTCCAAGCATCTTCCCATATAAACAGAGTGACAATTTGGCAACTCCTGAACAAACTTACAGCATATTTTATTATATAACTTTTACTGAGTGACCAAAATGCTTAGAAAACCAGGAAAGCCAGTTTTACATGGCACCAACTTCATTTCAACTGGACTTACAATGAGTGGATAAGTTATTTAAATTTCCTTTAACAGAAGTCAGTTTCAGAGTAAATGAGTTGGGATTCTCTGATACACGACTACAGGTTAGTAAACTTTGTAGCTCTGATCTAGGAAACAAGACTGACTGAAAATATAAATACTGACTCATGAATTAACTAGATTCATTAATTAATTCTAGTTCCCTATGCTAAATTGGGCAAAATTGTTTTTCACAAAGTTCAAGGATTTTTAAACTCCTGCTTTTTTCCCAAACTAAAAGGCAATGCCCTTCCTCTCTCAGCCACTTCAAATTAAATAACCTCATTGGACTCATACTTGGTTATTTCCCAGTCACTAAGCTCTTGCGTGAGAAAGTATGTTCAAGTGTCCCTGGGTGGATTTGGATTTGTGTTTACCCTATTTCCCCCATTCATTTATCAGTTCCTTAAGGGTCATTCTGTGTTGCAGTGGTTTTGAATTGTTTCTTATGTCCTGATGATTACTTCACCAAAGAATCTGAATCCTACTATCATAGAAACAAACTCATGTTTTCATGCACTTTTTATTATACTTCTCATTTACTGTATTATTTTAATGGCCAAAAAAATTGTGGTTATACATTAGGGTGTACATTTTACTGCAATAAGAATGGTGGCTAACATTTATTTAGCACTTTTTACGTGCTAAACAGTGCTCTAAGTGCTTTACATCTGTGACCCATTTATCCTCTCAACTATTCAATGCGTTGGGTACTATTATCGACCTCACTTTTATAGATTAGGTGTCTGAGGCACAGAGAAGTTAAAATATTCTTGCCCAGAGTCACCTGACCAGGACCAGCATCCACACTCAGGCAATCTGGCTCCTGTACCCACATTCTTAGGGACAATGCTATAAAATGATCCACCATATAAAACCAATGTTTCACTAGTAATTAAAAATATATAAATAATTTGAACTCTGAACTTTACCACTACAGAAATGAAATGAAGACAAATAAAATTTGCAGAAGTAATATCAGCAAGTAAAGTAGGCAGAAAATGGTGCATTGTGCTTGCAAGTGGATATGGGGATTAAGGAAGAGTGAATATTC
This sequence comes from Balaenoptera acutorostrata, assembly GCF_949987535.1. Lineage (NCBI taxonomy): Eukaryota > Metazoa > Chordata > Mammalia > Artiodactyla > Balaenopteridae > Balaenoptera > Balaenoptera acutorostrata. Next base: position 74,708,709 of record NC_080064.1, on the reverse strand, counting down.
AGAGATTCTAGTGAAAACCTGTGTCCTACCTAGAACATTTTTCCTTCCCCAGTGGTAGTCTGCATACCCCTAATGGAGAATTAATGTGGTAGTAAACATTCTGTATGACTCCCTAAAACACTTCCTGTATATGACTCCAAACAGAGTGGGCCCTGGGTGAATTTTAGTGTCTGATTGGGAAGTTCATTAGTTCATTCAACAACCATTTATTCAGAATCTACCCCCGCCAAAAGCTCATGTATCTGTAGGGGAGTCAAACATAAACAAATAATTACAACAGTAAAATAAAGTTATCTGGGGATACCAAGATGAAGAAGAGAAGTGGTGGGGAAAGGATGATAGGGAGAAGAAGGTATTCCTAAAGAGGAAGTTTTCGAATTGGGTGAGTGGGTTCTGCAGGCAGACAAGGGATAGGGAAGGCCTTTCCAAACACAGGGAGTGGCACGTGTAAAGACTCGTGGATATGAATAAGATAATGTATTCAAGGAACTGCAAGTTCCTTGCAGTGTTATGGGAACGTATGGTGCCCTGAAGGAAAGGAATTGGAGGTGGAGGGATAGGCAAGGACCAGAGAAATATAAAGGAATTTAGAGCTTTATTGGAGAGAATGAAGAGTCAATGAATAGTTGTAAGCAGGGGAGTGACACGATGAAGTTAGTACTCAGACAAATTGAACTTCAACTTCTTCCAGCTGATTGTCACGCATGAACAATGTCTTAAAAAGTAATCGTGTATATGAGATTTATATATATATATATAAAGTGGCCATCCGTAGTTGGCAAATACTGTTTATACCTGCCCAGCATCCATTCTTTCTTTCTGTCATTTTCTGTAATAGCATTTGATTTTCCTTTCAGCTGTTAACGCTTCCAATGCCTACCACCTCCTGCAATTAATCAGACAAGTTATTCTACCTTCCTTAGCTGAAAGTTGAGCAAGGGATCTGAGTAAGTTTCCTCCAACTCCTCCAGGAATTTAAATTTTGTGAGGAGTGACTCAAGGATGGGAAAAGATTGTAGCTGTTGTACTTGGTGTCAACACCCTGAAGGAAGCCCTTACTTCCTGTTACTCAGGTCATCAAAATTACCGCAATCTTCCCCTTTCTGAAGCTAGATCTTCCCAGATTGCTTTTGGTTCCTTAAACTTCCCTATAACCTTCCAGTAAATTCCACTTTTGAGATAATACATTCTTTTCTTGCTCAAACCAGGTGCAGTTTGCTTCCAAGCTAAAAACCTTAATTTATACATCACCTGCAGGGATGATCTGCTTTACCTTTACCTGCTGACATTAGCTGGAAATTTTGTACTTAGGTTATTGTGCTCTTCCCAGCCTAGACACAGCAGGCAGCCCTTTTCTCTCTGGGTCTCGCTGCTGCATTAGTATGCTGGCAGGACGTGGGCTCAGGTTTGCTTTGCTCTCAGTACCTGCAGACCTCCCTCTCTCTCTCTTCTCCCCTCAGCCACCAACCTAGAACAGAGGGAATCTCTGTATATGACAGTCTTCTTCCCTTTTTATTTCTGGCCAAGACACTTTTTCTATGTTTAGCACAGAAACATTCATCCCCTTCACAAAGCTACTGTGTTCTCTCAAGATCCTGAAAGAATAATGAAAAAGATTTGCAGACCTCTTCTGCTTTCCATCTTGTCCCAAAGCTACGAGGAGGCAATAAATGCATCATTTTCTATGTGCCTGAATTGGGAAGCAGGTTGAAGGTAAAAGAAAAATGAAAAGACACAAAGGAGGAAAAGAAAAGAAATTAACACTTTGAAATATTCCAGTAGTTTAACGATAAAAATAATGGTACCTTTCAAGATAGCTTCATTATTCTTTGTTTTTTCTGTTTGTGTATTTTGCTTCATTTTATATTTTACTCATGGATGGAGATTGTAGATTTATTACTAGGTGTATCAGGTTGTTTTCCTGGGTACATAGTGGCTGTTTTTAGTCACTGTACTGCCAGCAATGATTATGTCTGTGTCACAAGATGAACAATATTCATGCATTTTCCAAATCATCGGAAAGAGCTCTGGGAAGACACACTTCCCATCAGAATGTATGGGGCACAGCCTGACCATCTTAAACATTGGCTTTTGGCAAGGTGTTGTTCTTAGTCATATCCTTCATGCACACCTTCTGGCATTCAAAGCTTCCTGTATGCTTTTATGTAATATCAAATCCAGATGGTGGAATGTATGGAGGTGCAACAAATGACTGTGAGTGTTTTAACATTTTTCATGACTGGTCTTTATAATGGTGGACTTTCTTTCCTAGGTCTCTATCTCTGCCACATTCTGTGATATTTTTTACCAGGTTATATAGACATTCTCATAGAAGCAAGGCTCAAGGGCGATAAATGGTTCAGCCTCTAATCCTGGTCACACTCTCAGTCTCTCTTCTCGTATCATTCCTTTCTTAGCCACAGAAACTTGGAGCTTTGCAATATGTAGAAGATGGAGACAAAGTAGAAGGAAAAGGCACCAAAAGGAAAAACAGACAATAAAGAAAGCTGGAGAGAAGAATGAAAACTTGAAAGAGAAGAAGAAGAGAACCAATACTCAAAATATTTTGAAAGTTTTAAAAAGCAAAAGATTAGAGTTCATCAACAAAAAATTTTACCAGTGTCACTTATGCCTCCTCTCCTCCTTTTACATCTGCCCCCCTCCCCCATCTTTCTCCCCCTCCCCAAGCCTTTCTGATACAGGACATTTTAGTGGACACAGGACATTTCACAGAAGTAATGATGGTTTTGTATATGTTCTTTAAATATATATATTAGATCTATTGCTCATCAGTACTTGGGATCCTCTAATTAAACAAGAACTGCTTCTAGCTACTATATCATTACTGGTAGTGAAGTTATCCTTCTTGTGAGGGACTGCATGAGAGGATGACCCAAGGAGGGAATCAGGATTTGAACCCACCTCTTTTTTTTTTTTTTTTTAAGAGTATTAGTCATTTTATTTTTTTTTATTTATTTATGGCTGTGTTGGGTCTTCGTTTTTCTGTGCGAGGGCTTTCTCTAGTTGTGGCAAGCGGGGGCCACTCTTCATTGCGGTGCGCGGGCCTCTCACTATTGTGGCCTCTCTTGTTGCGGAGTACAGGCTCCAGACGCGCAGGCTCAGTAACTGTGGCTCACGGGCCCAGTTGCTCCGCGGCATGTGGGATCTTCCCAGACCAGGGCTCGAACCCGTGTCCCCTGCATTGGCAGGCAGATTCTCAACCACTGCGCCACCAGGGAAGCCCTGAACCCACCTCTTACTACTCTCCTCAGGATGGAGGTAGCTTGTACTCTGGGCCTCATAAAGTCATTTTCTAGTCTTGTTTATGTTTATATTTTGGTTTTTTATGGATTTTTTTCACCTGCATCTCCTTGGTATTATTTGAAAACTTTTGTTTGGCTTTAGCTCTTTTCTTGGATATGAATGTAGCCAATAGTAATATAAATGGTATTTTGTTCAAGAGTGATGGCAAAGAAAGCCTAGTTCATTCCTTTTACTATAGGTTTGACTTCTAAGGAGAGGCTACCATGAGATGAAGGTAGCATTATTTATGCTAGCAAATGTTATGTGCTTTGGTGTTCCTGTAGTTCTTTTTTTTTTAACTTCATGATCTAATAATAGATCTCTTTCATTCAGAAAGCTTAGGAGGAGAGGGTGAGAGGTGGCTTCATCCAATCCAATGATGGCATTTCTTTCTTTGGATATTTGTTTTAGTAATTACCCAGGCTTTGATGTCTATGTTGCCATATTTGTTCACATTCCTTGATGCTAGAGGTGATTTCCATCATAACCTTTTATCCTCATACCTTTACTTCCCGGAGGCAAAGGACGTGCTCTGTGTCTGACTGCATTATGAAACATTTGGGTTTGTCTGATCCATCCCTCCACTGGCTGCACCACCCAGGACACTATGAAAATAAAGATGCCGCTGACTGAAGGTCAGCAGTAATCCGCTGGTTCAGATTAACTTAAACCAACATGGAACCCCAAAGTCCAGGCTGTGGAAGGTCATCTCTGAACCTCCTTGAAGTAAGTTTTAAACCAGGTTGTGACTTATCTTAGTGTTGGTCTTTGAGATTCATTGGGTTTTAAAAAATTTGATGCTTGGCATAGAAGCATGTAGGACTTCACTGTATGAGGGTGATCATTACCAGGCTGTTCTCCCTTCTTTTCTCTTTGTAAGAGCCTGTTTTTCCTTTGTTGCTATTTTATACTCAGCACCTTGGGAGAAACACTTCCTAGGAATTACCTCTTTTTTATTTTGTAACAGTCTAGCCAAAAATAAAAAGAGGGTTTAATGGGAATGAGATGAAATTCAAGGATCAATTTATAAAATAGATATATTTTATCTTAGGTTTATATAGCTCACAGCCCATCTTTATACTGTAATTCAACTAATTCTCACAGGTTATCCCCAATACTATTTATCATTCATTTATTCAACAAACATCTATCAAATTGGGCACTTTGAAAATAAAGTGGGAGAGATTTCAACCAGAATATAAGCTCCATGACCGCAGGATTTTAGTCTATTTCGTTCACTGCTATATCCCTAGCACCCAAAACAGTGCCTGGCATATTGGAGGCACTCAAATATTTGTTGGTGAATGAATAAATGAAAATTAGTGTGATTTTTTTTGAAAAATTCATTTTAGGGTAAGAGATATACTAAGTATATTGGATCTGGGATTGTGAACAGCATAAAGACCATCATTAAGAAAAGGACCTCTTGGAAGACTTGAAGCACCCAAGTGCCAGAGGAGGAATATTCCTTTATGTTCAGAGTGGGCAGCTATTTTATGTTCCAGATTGTTTTTACCTCAAAGGAGATATGTAGTTAATTTCATCTTTTCATCTTCACTCTTGTTTAGAAGATAAAAAGACTCTCATCTATAAAAACAATGAATTAGTTTTATTAGTCTTTTCTGTGTTCATTTAGTGCCTATCTCTAAGGAATTCCAAGTTGTCCACCAGATGGTTGTATTAAGCCTCACAGCTCAGCACAGAGGTTGTGAGCAGAGCTAGCCCTTGGAGCAGGCAGCATGTACTTCTGCAGACAGCTCCTTAGCCAGTGCCAGCTGACTCTCACTAGAGTTTCCATTTTTGAATTTTCTATTTACTGTTCCTCTATTTCTGTATGCTTCTTAGGGTCAGCAGTAAAGAAAGAGGGAATTGAAGATGGGGACCTGGTGGAGGACTTGGCTGGCACCCTCTGTCACCCACTTTCTTTCCTGTCTGCCTAGCTCAGAACATCTTTTTTTCTCATTTGCTTTTCCAGCAGCGAAGTCAAAGTGGGAACCAACTGCAGATTTGGCTGTGGGCACTCCCAGGTAGAAAGGTACCACCTCTTTCCTTTTGTAGTCACAGGAGCTGAGACGTCAGTGCAACTTTTCCGAGGTTATGCAATGCCTGCAGCGGTGAGACCAAGAGTTCTGTCTGAGGCCTTTGCCATTTTACTCCACCAAAAATCCTCGAATAACACAGTCTAATACTTTTATGTCTCAGTCGAAGTGTTATGAGATTTCACCTTATAAGAACTTTAAGTCCTACACATAAATCTCTCTCCGGTCAGTGAGGCTTTGTGTTTTTTTGTTTGTTGTTTGTTTTTTTTCCCAGTAACTTAATCTGAGTTCATCCAAGACAAATATTTCTAAACCAGCCGGTTAGAAAAGACACGGCGGCGTAGTGGGAAAAGCACAAGATTGTGAATCAGGATCTCATTTCTAGAGTGGACTTTGTTGCTGATCAGCTGAATCAAGACCCTGTGTCTCATTTTTTTGGTTTATAAACTGACGGAATTGCATGAAATGAACAGTAACAGTACTTTGAACTTTAATGTTCTATTTAGGCTCAAGACCTTTGGTCCCTCCTTTCTACCTTTTTTGAATAACGGAATATAAAGCATTGGAAAGAACTGTAGCATCAGTTCAGTAAAAGTTAAGTCTGAGCTAAATAGAATCTAGGCAACCTACCTAGTCTATAGAGGAGGGAACTAGGTGAGCACAGAAAAGTCAAGTTACTTGCCTAGGTCAACAACTAATTAAGAGCAGAAACCTGACATTTTTATCAATCATGAATTTTTTTCTCAGAAAAATTCCCCTCATTATCTTGTGGTGGTGGTGCTGGTCATGGTGGTCGTGGTGTTGGTGGGTGTAGAAGAAACAGAAGTTTTCACAAAAAAGTGGAACTTCTATTTCTGCTGAGGTGGCACTGCCCATTTTGATGTTCCCTGCATATCTCTTGCCAAAATATTGGTAGCTGTTGTGTAGAAGCATGTGTTAGTTGCTTTAAGATTGAACACAGACCGGAGACTCCTAGAGAAAAAGGCTACCCTGTTCCTTAAGAAACTAACACCTTTCTTTAATTTCTTTTCCTTCTGACCACTTTTAAAATCATGCTTATTGTTCAAATGGTAAAGGAGGTTAGAAAAATCTGTTCAGTCAAGAAGCAGGCATTCCAGTCCTGCCTCTGCATGGGTTTTTGGAAAATCTGATGGATGAGTAACATAAACTAATGTGAACATAATAACACTCTGCTCTACACACTGTTTTCCTGCTCTGGAAGCAGTGTTGTCTAAGCATGAACTCATCATGCTGTCAGAGGCCGGCTCTTCCTGACTTTTCGCTATCTTTGAACACTGTCCCTAACCTCTATGTTATTCACACTTCAAACTTGAGTCATCTTTGACTTCCCTCCCCACACTTCTCTGATACATTGGAGCAGTTGCTAAACTCCATGGATTCCTTCTTTGCAATATATCTTACATCAGTTTTCCTTCTTCACTCCTGTTTTTCACATATGCCCCATAAAGTCATATGTTGTGAGCAGTTAAGAACACAGTTTTGGAGTCAGGCAAAACTGGTTTGAGTCCTAGCTTTGCCACTTAGTACCTATGTGTCATTGCTTAATCTCCCTGACTCTTAGTTACCTTATCTGTAAAATGGGAATCATAATTTTATTGGCCCCAAAGATTTGTTGTGAAAATTAAATGACAGAATGTATATAAAATCCTCAGTAGAGTGCCTAGCATATAGGTATTCAACACATAATAGTAATTATTACTGTTTACTCCTCCATGTCCATCCTACTTCCTGCTAACAGATTAATCCTCTTAAAGCCCGGCTCTGACATTCTCTCTTCCTTACTCCTAAAGAGAGGCCTCATCTGCAGCTGGACTGCCTGAGTAACCATTTACTAGCTGTGTGCTCTTTTTTTTTTTTTTTTTTTTAATTAATTAATTAATTTATTTATTTTTGGCTGTGTTGGGTCTTCGTTTCGTGCGAGGGCTTTCTCCAGTTGCGGCAAGCGGGGGCTTCATCGCGGTGCGGGAGGTCACCCTTCATCGCGCTGTGCAGGCCTTTCACTATCGCGGCCCCTCCCGTTGCGGGGCACAGGCTCCAGACGCGCAGGCTCAGTAGTTGTGGCTCATGGGCCCAGCTGTCCCGCGGCATGTGGGATCCTCCCAGACCAGGGCTCGAACCCGTGTCCCCTGCATTAGCAGGCAGATTCTCAACCACTGCGCCACCAGGGAAGCCCTAGCTGTGTGCTCTTGAGCATGTTTACTGACTTCTCTCTGCCTCAGTTTCCTTATCTGTGAAATAGGGATAATAGAATCTACCTCAAAGGGTTATTATGAAGTTTATATTATTTAATATTAATAGTTAATATTTTAAAGTACTGGTGCACAAGTTAATATTAATTTTTGATAAATAAAAACCTATGCTGTCTTCTTTTATTTACTATTTTATAAACATGCCCTGTATTTCTTTGTTTTTTTTTTTTTGCCTTTGATAAGTTTATTTAATTATTTTTTTAAACATCTTTATTGGAGTATAATTGCTTTACAATGGTGTGTTAGTTTCTGCTTTAAAACCAAGTGAATCAGTTACACATATACATATATGCCCATATCTCTTCCCTCTTGCGCCTCCCTCCCTCCCACCCTCCCTATCCCACCCCTCTAGGTGGTCACAAAGCACCGAGCTGATCTCCCTGTGCTATGCGGCTGCTTCCCACTAGCTATCTATTTTACATTTGGTAGTGTATATATGTCCATGACACTCTCTCACTTTGTCCCAGCTTACCCTTCCCCCTCCCCGTATCCTCAAGTCCATTCTCTAGTAGGCCTGTGTCTTTATTCCCGTCTTGCCCCTAGGTTCTTCATGACCATTTTTTTTTAGATTCCATATATATGTGTTAGCATACGGTATTTATTTTTCTCTTTCTGACTTACTTCACTCTGTATGACAGACTCTAGGTCCATCCACCTCACTACAAATAACTCAATTTCATTTCTTTTTATAGCTGAGTAATATTCCATTGTATATATGTGCCACATCTTCTTTATCCATTCATCTGTTGATGGACACTTAGGTTGATTCCATGTCCTGGCTATTGTAAATAGAGCTGCAATGAACATTGTGGTACATGACTCATTTTGAATTATGGTTTTCTATGGGTATATGCCCAGTAGTGGGATTGCTGGGTTGTATGGTAGTTCTATTTTTAGTTTTTTTTTTTTTTCTTTTCCATTATATTTTATTACAAGATTTTTTTTTTCACACACACACACACTGTATTTTATTTTTACAAGAGCCAAATAGACTGACACCAAGCATTGTAAATGGATGACCACAACAAAAGCAACAATGATTGCAATTACCAAACACGAAACACACTCATACTATGTCATAATATAGACATTCGGTCCAGTAATCCTCCACTGTAACAGCTCCTTTACTTTGCAGTGAAAATTGATTTGTATATTCTTTGCCTCTGAGTCCTTGTGGGATTTTTTTTTTAATTCAAGCAGAAAGTCACAAAAATTATAATCATCCTCATCAGTTCACTCAGTCCCATGTAATTAATTTTTTTTCATCTTGATCTTTTGTTAGCACTTTTATGAGTTCATCAGTTTTTCATTAGAATTCTGAAAATACTTATTCATTCAATTCAGCAGTACAATCAGTTACCAGAAACCTGTACTTATCAGAGTCTTTTCCATGAATTCCTTGAAGATGAAACCCTTTTATAGGAACATATTTGCAAAAGCATCAGAGTACACCCAGAACTGTCTGTAAATGACAAAAGACTTAAAAATGACCACGGTTAAAGATTTGATGAAAGTTCATAATAATGCAATTGACAAGGAAATTTAGTTATTTCTGAGATATACATTTTAAAGTAATAACTAGAATTATGACTTATAACATTATATCAGAACATATAAGATTTTTAGAAATTTCATGTAATGTCTGAAACATTTATATTAACATATTTCCATACAAATAACCCAATGAAACTTTAGTATTAGTTGTTTTGTTTGTTTGTTTTTTTATACTGGAGGTTCTTATTAGTCATCACTTTTATACACATCAGTGTATACATGTCAATCCCAATCGCCCAATTCAGCACACCACCATCCCCACCCCACCACAGTTTTCCCCCCTTGGTGTTCATATGTCTGTTCTCTACATCTGTGTCGCAACTTCTGCCCTGCAAACTGGCTCATCTGTACCATTTTTCTAGGTTCCACATACATGTGTTAATATAAGATATTTGTTTTTCTCTTTCTGACTTACTTCACTCTGTATGACAGTCTCTAGATCCATCCACGTCTCAACAAATGACTCAATTTCGTTCCTTTTTATGGCTGAGTAATATTCCATTCCAAATATGTACCACATCTTCTTTATCCATTCGTCTGTCGATGGGCATTTAGGTTGCTTCCATGACCTGGCTATTGTAAATAGTGCTGCAATGAACATTGGGGTGCATGTGTCTTTTTGAATTATAGTTTTCTCTGGGTATACGCCCAGTAGTGGGATTGCTGGATCATATGGTAAATCTATTTTTAGTTTTTTAAGGAACCTCCATACTGTTCTCCATAGTGGCTGTATCAATTTACATTCCCACCAACAGTGCAAGAGGGTTCCCTTTTCTCCACACCCTCTCCAGCATTTATTGTTTGTAGATATTTTGATGATGGCCATTCTGACTGGTGTGGGATGATATCTCATTGTAGTTTTGATTTGCATTTCTCTAATGTTTAATGATGTTGAGCATTCTTTCATGTGTTTGTTGGCAATCTGTATATCTTCTTTGGAGAAATGTCTATTTAGGTCTTCTGCCCATTTTTGGATTGGGTTTTTTGCCTTTTTGATATTGAGCTGCATGTAAATTTTGGAGATTAATCCTTTGTCAGTTGCTTCATTTGCAAATATTTTCTCCCATTCTGAGGGTTGGCTTTTCGTCTTGTTTATGGTTTCCTTTGCTGTGCAAAAGCTTTGAAGTTTCATTAGGTCCCATTTGTTTATTTTTGTTTTTACTTCCATTTCTCTAGGAGGTGGGTCAAAAAGGATCTTGCTGTGATGTATGTCATAGAGTGCTCTGCCTATGTTTTCCTCTAAGAGTTTGATAGTGTCTGGCCTTACATTTAGGTCTTTAATCCATTTTGAGTTTATTTTTGTGTATGGTGTTAGGGAGTGTTCTAATTTCATTCTTTTACATGTAGCTGTCCAGTTTTCCTAGCACCACTTATTGAAGAGGCCGTCTTTTCTCCACTGTATATTCTTGCCTCCTTTATCAAAGATAAGGTGACCATATGTGCATGGGTTTATCTCTGGGCTTTCTATCCTTTACCATTGATCTATATTTCTGTTTTTGTGTCAGTACCATACTGTCTTGATTACTGTAGCTTTTTAGTATAGTCTGAAGTCAGGGAACCTGATTCCTCCAGCTCCATTTTTCTTTCTCAAGATTGCTTTGGCTATTTGGGGTCTTTTGTGTTTCCATACAAATTGTGAAATTTTTTGTTCTAGTTCTGTGAAAAGTGCCACTGGTAGTTTGATGGGGATTGCATTGAATCTGTAGATTGCTTTGGGTAGTATAGTCATTTTCCCAATGTTGATTCTTCCAATCCAAGAACATGGTATATCTCTCCATCTATTTGTATCATCTTTGATTTCTTTCATCAGTGTCTTATAATTTTCTGCATACAGGTCTTTTGTCTCCTTAGGTAGGTTTATTCCTAGATATTTTATTCTTTTTGTTGCAATGGTAAATGGGAGTGTTTTCTTAATTTCACTTTCAGAGTTTTCATCATTAGTGTATAGGAATGCAAGAGATTTCCGTGCATTAATTTTGTATCCTGCTACTTTACCAAATTCATTGATTAGCTCTAGTCGTTTTCTGGTAGCGTCTTTAGGATTCTGTATGTATAGTATCATGACATCTGCAAACAGTGACAGCTTTACTTCTTCTTTTCCGATTTGGATTCCTTTTTTTTTCTTTTTCTTCTCTGATTTCTGTGGCTAACACTTCCAAAACTATGTTGAATAATAGTGGTGAGAGTGGGCAACCTTGTCTTGTTCCTGATCTTAGTGGAAATGGTTTCAGTTTTTCACCATTTGTATTTATTTCTTTGCTCTTGCTCTTCCTTCCACCTAGAATGCAGGGTGGTTTAATGGAAAGAACACTTGTAACTCAGGGAGAGTAGTAGGTTTTACTTACATGCTAGCTTTGACTTAGTAGTAGTTACGTGGATTACTTGTAAAATACTCTGAGGCTTAGTATGGTTTCCGTGAGAAGTCATCTATTTTTGTCTCCCATGGACCCTGATGGGAGAAGTAGAGACGTCCTTGTATTTTGCCTCAATAAAGAAGAAGTCATAGTCATTTGTAAGAATCACAATGTTTTCATAATAAAAATATACAGTTTATGGTGAAAGATAAATTTTCTTAATACTGAGGGCTAAAGAAAAGAATTTTCCATGGCTGTTCACTTTATTTCATTTTATAGCATTCTTCTGATTTCTTTATATACTCGAATTCATTTATTCCTCATTTATATACAACATTATAATACAGCATTTTCTGAGGTGGATACTATTATTGTCCTCATCTCCATTTTACAGATGAGGAAGCAAAGGCAACAGGAAGTTAAGTAACTTGCATGAGATCATGCAATTAATAAATGGGAGTGGATTTGAAACCTGGTCAGTCTAGTTCCAAAGTCTACACTTTTGCCACTATACTAAATATGACTCTTGGTCCTTGGGTTACTTTTTAAGTAAATCTAATTTAATTAAACAGTAATGTAACAATGTAATTTGAGTAATTTAATTCCGTACTTTCAGATAATTCTACAAAGACCCAAATCAATTTTCGAATATGTGTCTCTCTGAACATTGGTTTAATCCAGTAATAAAATTAAGAGTATCTTGAGCAATGGATTCAAACCACTGCTTGCAGAAGCCTAGGGTTGCATAGAAGTTTTTCTGGGGTCTGAGGACTGGTAAGTGGTGGTGTAAAAGTGGCTCTGAGCCTCCACTCTCATTTCAACCAGGGTAGCCTTATTTTATCTATTTAAAAATTGGGATTTTAAATAAGATTTGTTTTGAAGAAAGATCTTTGCCTTTAAAAAGTAAAAAATCACTAATTAAGGGAAATAAATGGACAGCATATTTTGGGGGCAACTCTTATTAAATATTATTTCTGGTCAGTGAGCTGCCAATGTGAATTTGGCAGCAGCATGTGCAAAATTATACTTCTGGAAAGAACCTGGAGTGCAAATAATGTTGCAGCTGCGGTCAGATACACACTCATTAATGGTCAGTGGCACAAAGGGCAATGGTAATATTCTCTAACAAAAGCATTCAACCTAAACTCACATAATAGTCACTAGGATATTCCTGTACTCAATGGCTTATTTCTTGAATTTTAGTGATTTATATGTTGAAGCAAAGCATTAGGTCTCCCTGTAAACTTCCCCCTCATTTCGCCTCCCCACTGCCCCAGTTTCCTTGTCTTTGTTGTTAGTCAAGAGTGCATGTTTAAGCTCTCTTAACTCATGCATAATAGAAAAAAGTCGTATCTGGCCTCAATGGATTTTGTAGTATTTTGAGAGTTCATTTTTTTTTTAAAATTTTATTTATTTATTTATTTTAATATTCTTTTTTGATGTGGACCATTTTTAAAGTCTTTATTGAATTTGTTACAATACTGCTTCTGTTTTATGTTTTGGTTTTTTGGCCGCGAGGCATGTGGGATCTTAGCTCCCCGACCAGGGATCGAACCTGCACCCCCTGCATTGGAAGGCAAAGTCCTAACCACTGGACCGCCAGGGAAGTCTCTTGACTGTTCAAAATTTTTTAAAATCCTGCTTTTTAATAGTAAGCCATGCCCAGATTATCCTGAGATTGGAAAAATTTACTACTTTCCATTAAGTTAAGACACGTGTCAAATGTCCAACAGAAATCAGCATCAAGGCTACAGAGAGCAAAGAGCTTTATTTGGGGTCTCAAGGATCGCAGTTCAGGAGGCACAGATTTGGTAGAACCAAAAGAGTGTTCCAGGAAAGAGAAAGAGTCAGGGGCTTACAAAGGCAAAAGCCACAAGGTTGTTAAAACTGTCTGGCAGGAATTATGATCGACTATAACACAAGAAAGGAAATATTATCCTTAAGGGATAAGCTGTCATGAGTTATTTTAAGGTAAGGGTCCAATAAGTATTTTGAGTTTCTGGAACATGGGGAAGATGTTCTGGATGCCTCTGTTAAGACAATAAGTGGTCAAAGTTCAGATTTCATCTGGGCTGAGACATACATTAAGTCACACTTCCTCAATGGCCTCCCAGCTCTATTTTAGAGAGCTCTATTAGCAATACCAACACCATCTTGATTTTCCTTTTACACAACTTTGGTTTGGAATAGAGGGAAAACTGAAAAGGAGAAGATAAGCAACACTTGGAAAAATGCTCCTTGGATTTACTTCTCAGAATACAATGAGGGCCCTAAACATGCCCTGTTCTTCTCCAGAATCCACTTGTGAAAATGCAAGTATTGGGTCACCCAGGGTCCTAGATTAGACTTTTAGAAATATGCTTGCAAAATATCATCTGTCTTCAAGAAAGGTACAGTTCTACTAGCAACCAGTTTTTCTGTATCATAGGAAGGAGGACTGTGGTGTTAATTATTCAAAACTTTGAGTGAGTAGCTTATTTGGCCTTGGGATGCATTGCATTCCTGACCTGTAGAGGATTTCCTTTCCCATTTATGATTTGCTTTATTTTTTAAAATTTATTTATTTATTTATTTATTTTTGGCTACATTGGGTCTTCGTTGCTGCACGTGGGCTTTCTCTAGTTGCGGCGAGTAGGGGCTACTCTTTGTTGTGGCTCGTGGGCTTCTCATTGCGGTGGCTTCTCTTGTTGTGGAGCACGGGCTCTAGGTGCACGGGTTTCAGTAGTTGTGGCACGCGGGCTATGATTTGCTTTAGGTGAGTGGCATTTAAAATGACTTTACACTCACCAGCTGGGGATAGGCAGAGTGGGTTTGAGAGAATGCTAATAGCAGGAGAAAGTCCGCTTGGTATTAACATTCCATGCGGAAAATCTACCAAATAGTAATCCACATAGGGGATAATTGAGAGTTAGTTTTACAAGCAAAACTCATTACTCTAGTTGATTTGTGATTTAGTTCTGCTGTGACTCTGATCTCCATGGCATACCTAGTCAATACCTTTATCTCTAAGAGTGAATTAATAAGATACTGATAGAGCAGGAGAAGGGAAATCCTCAATCCTCAACACTGGCACTGCCAACAAAGCCCTGGATACCTGCAGACTTAATTTAAATGAAGTAAGATTTCAATTCCAGCTGAAACAAGTTGTAGAATTCAAAAGCTGTAGAATTTAAATGGCTACCTTTTTCATTTAAAGTTACCTTTTTAAAAGCACTCTTGAAAGAAAATCTTCCTATGGAAGGCAAAATCCTGATATGAAACAAGGTTGTGTTGAGTGAATATTCAAACAGAGCACCTTCCAGTGGAGTTTTATAAATGCATTTGTGTTGGGTTTCTTGCAACTTTGGTTCAAAGGTAATGAATTTTAGAGAGTTGGACCAGTAGTCAAATGGAAAATTATTCTGGCTCTTTCCATAGTGGTTTTGGGTGTATGATGATGATTCATAGCCATGACTTAGCTAATGAAGTGGAATCTTTAGTTTTTCAGAGCAACACTGCCTCCTTGTGTAATGAGAATTACCTTCTAGTCCATTAATCTATATAATTTAAAAAATGTATTTCCATTTGAATTTAGATGCTTAAACAACCCAAACCAGATAGGGTGCCTCACTGAAGAAAATCTCTTTGTGCCCACATTTGATAATTTCCATTGATAAGACCAACTGTCTTGTTTTCCGGGACTGTTTGCCCAATTTGATATTATCTATATTTTTTGCTCTTACTCCTAATCCCTCTCATTATGACTTTAAACTGGTAGAAAGCAATAGAGAGAGTGGATAAAATACAAAGCAATATTTTTACTACTCATTACATCATCTTTGGAAGTTTTCATTGGAAAGAAGATGGAAACCTTTGGATAAGTGAAACAATCCACTAATTAGAAGATTCAAATTATACAGGTATTCTAACTTTATCAAAAGCAGTTGATCCAAAGTAGTAAAGCCTGATGCATTTAAGTTATGTATTTTCTCACCTTTTCCTACTTATTCTTGGTTCAGGGGATTGGTGCTATTTGACTCCATGCAATTCATTCAACAAATATCTATGTGCATCTGTTAGGTACCAGGCTCTCTTTTAGATGCTGGAGATTCTGTGGAGAATAAAACAGAGAAAAATCCTGCCCTCATAGAACTTATCTTCTAGTGGGGGAACAGATAAGAAAGATACTAAAGTAAAATATATAGTTGACCCTTGAAGCACATGGGTTTGAGCTGCATGTATCCACTTTTATTTGGATTTTTTTCAGTAGTAAATACTATCATACTACAGGATCCGTGGTTGGTTGAATCTGTGGATACAGAGGAATTATGTGTTACACACTGATTTTTGACTGCACAGAGGGTTGGCCTCCCTAACCCCCTCATTTTTCAAGGGCCAACAGTCTTTTATTTTAGATGGTGATAAGTGCTAAGGAGAAAAAATAAAACAGAGAAAGGGTGTAGTGAAGGTCCAGAGTGAGAAGTGACCTTCAGTGTTAGCTAGGGCATCAGGGAAGGCCTTACTGAGGAAGTGATATTAGAGTGAAGTGAGGGGAAGAGCAGAAAGAGCAAACCACACCATGAGGATATTTGGGAGAAGACTGTTCTGTGCACAGGTAACAGCAAGTGCAAAGGTCCTGAGGCGGGAATGTGTGCCTAGCTTATATGAGTGACAGCAAGAAGGCCAGCATGGCTGGAGCTGAGTGAATAAGCAGTAGAGTCATAGAAGATGAGACCAGACAGAATCTTATAACCTTTGTAAGGGTTTAGGGTTTTAGGCCATTGTGGGGTTTTGAGCAGAGGAGTGAGATATTTTGACTTATTTTTTAATAGAATAGAATGAAAACAGGTAAGAGTGAAAGTAGAGTGGAAGACTAGAAGACTGGATTTTGATTTTGTAATCATTCCATCATCTATTCTGGAACATGCATACCTTCATGAACCAAGAATTTGTTAGTAATATACAGGATACTTCTCATGATCAAGGGTTTGTTATTAATAACAAGTTACCATATAATAAAGTTGAATACTGAGTAGGGAATAATTTTTAGCATTCTCAACAGTAATCAACAAGGAGATTTTTGTTTGAACAAGCAAATGATTAGATTTGGGAATAGACGTGCAAATATGATTCTAATTAATATTCTCTGTGTTTGTAGAAACCTACCCCATTTAATAAAATTGTGCCTTATGTAGAAAGAAACTTAGGGCACTTAGGAATAGTTCATCCTCTAAAAGAGCAACCCTTTCCTGAATGTGTTAATCTAGTCTAAAAGTTTCAGCTACGAAGATCTTTTGAGGAGAAACAGAATAAAAACTTGCTCTCTTTTCTTTTATATACAGGCACTCAGCCTTCGCACCAGTTCTACTTCCCAGCAGTCTTTGTTTACATTGCAACTGTTACTTTTTTCTCAGAATTACTTTAAATGCACTGCATCACCATTGTACTCTATTCGCTTTTTAAAAAATTAATGTTTGGAAAACTTTAACATTATTACCCAAAAGACTCTATCAGTGGTCTGAGGTAAGAAAAGCCTTCAATGATCCCATGACTTAATACTCACAAAAATCTTTCATTATTTGTTCATTTGACATATATTTACTGGACAGCTACTATGTGCAAGTTGATATGGGAGGATACAGATATTCAAGAATCAAAAGAAATAGCCTTGTAAATGTATGCATTATCTTCAACTTATACTTTCCTACTAAAAACAACTTTACCCTGTCCTTAGGCATTACTATTCATAAACTGAAAATGAATCTTAATCACATAAAACATACAAATACGGAACGTTACATATTTTGTATTGACCCTGGATTTGAGAATCACTGTCTTTTCTCCTCAGGCTTAGAACAGAGAAGGATCTATTGTCCCTTATCCTTCCACTTCCCACCCATGCCCAAAGTTCTTAAACATTTATTTCATCTTGTCTGATCACAGTTGCTGATTCCCTCTGATTAACCAAGCTTGTTTGACACAAACCCAGTATTCAAGCCTTTGAGGAATTTCCCTGTCAATTCTAGGATGGATTACCACCTCTGTTCCCTCAACTATGTTTCCCTGGATACCAGAAAAAAATTCAAGCTCTTTGCCTAAGCTGTGTTTAGGGCCAGTATTGCTAAAGCATGGAATTTACTAGGTGCTCATAGCCTTGTTCAAGACCCTTCTCCACTGCAGGCCTTCAGGGCCCCTGTGATGGCCCTAAGGCTCTTGGTGGTCCCCTCAGGATCACTTGATAGGTCTCCTTCCTCCCCAGAGCAATCTGAACCTCTCCTAGCTGCCTTTCCTTCTTCAATCTTTTGTCTAGAATTTTATAGGATAAATTTTTAAGCAAACAAATCCTCGTGGATCTCCTCAAACCACAGTAAATCACAGCATTCCACCTTTGGGGTAGCTGCTCTGTAGATTTATAACCGTAGTATATTTTTAGAACTAGAAAGAACCTTAACACCTTTCTGGTTTTGTTTGTTTGTTTGTTTTTTAATAATCGTGATCTTTGCTTAAAAGAAACCTTATTTGGAAATCCAGCATATAAAACAAGTAAGAGTAGAGCTGCGCTAGATGGAGGAGTAATGGGTTCCCACATCCACCAGCTTCTCACTCTCCACATCCCCAGAGCACCCCAGAGACACCGTAGAAACACTCTACCACAGAGACCTCTGAAAACCGCCCGATTTGCTAGATGAGGATTGCGCAAGATCTTCATTTTGTATACTCCCTCCTGCCTCTTGGAGGTCTGATCTCTATTCTCATAAACTTGAGGCTGTTATTTACCTGCCCCCAACCTGCTTGGAGGGTGAGGTGCCAGCCCCCTGGCATTCACAGTCTTAACAACACTTCGCTGTGGTGGTGAGTGTCATGAGGCTGTGTTTGATGGATAAGGGTCCTGGAAACTATTCCAAGAGCCTGCATACAAGTGCTAAGTTTTCTCTTATTACAACATTACACTCTTAAAAATATTTAACAGGAATAGAGACTTGTGAAAATGTTCTCCTTTCCAGTGGCTGTGGTGAGAAAGTACTTCCCTGTGAGTTTGCAAAGACACAAAACATTTCTCATTCTCACTTCAGCTTTTGACCAGCAAAATCCAGCTGAATTTCCATTCATATCAATAGTCTGTGTCCCTGGAGGAATCTAAGCCCATTTTCATTACTTTAATGGAAGTGGCGGGAGGACTAGCACGAGGCTGATAGTGGTGATCATATTTTGGAAAAGTCCATGTTTGAGAACAGATTGTTTTATTTACTTGACCTACAGGACAGTTTGGGACAGATAGAAGATAATCAGGAAGCTTGACGTAGGCAACTTAATTTCGTTTAGGCTTCTGATTTAAAAATAAAACCCCATGTTTAATGTTGAGGGAAGAGGAGGGGAGCAAATAGAAGGCTCCTTTCTTTTTTATTGCTGGTAATTAGATTTTGCCATCATATCAGACCACACCCTTCTGGAGAGGCAATGGGGTATAGAGGAAAGTTCAGGAGCTTCCAAGTCCTTCATTTTTTTTTTTTTTTTGTCATTAATCTATGCTTCCCCCCCCTTCTTTATTTCTTCTCTCTCTTTTTTAAAAATTTATTTATTTATTTATTTACTTTTGGCTGTGTTGGGTCTTCGTTTCTGTGCGAGGGCTTTCTCTAGTTGTGGCGAGCGGCGGCCACTCTTCATCGCGGTGCGCAGGCCTTTCACTGTCGCAGCCTCTCTTGTTGCGGAGCACAGGCTCCAGACGCGCAGGCTCAGTAGTTGTGGCTCACGGGCCTAGCCGCTCCATGGCATGTGGGATCTTCCCGGACCGGGGCACGAACCCGTGTCCCCTGCATTGGCAGGCGGATTCCTAACCACTGCGCCACCAGGGAAACCCCACCACTTCTCAGTTTTAATGTTAGATGCTTTCAGTAATTTCCATGGTGAAATAAACTAAGATCTTTGTAGAATTCTCTTTCTTTCTCCCTCTCCACCATTACAAGTAACTAGTGATTAGCAAAAATTACTAGTTAATATTATAAGCAATTTCCTATCCCTGGACTTTTCAAAAATTCAAATTGCACCCAGAATTTAAATTATCAAGGTGAGAAAAGTCAATCACCAGGTTCACCCTGAGTTGAAGAGACAAAACAAAGAAATAGCCCTAAGAAGTGAGAAACCTGGCACTTAGTCAGGATTTGCCTTATGTCTTGTCATGAGCAGCAGGAAAGGAAATTTCCAGTGTCGTTTAAATAAGTTTCTAATATCCTTGGAATACAATTTTGCAGGTAAGGTCTAAAGCTATTTACTAGCTACATCCAATTGCCTTATTTTTTGTTTTGTTTTAAAATGAAAAAACAAAAAATAACCTGGGCATCTCGGTCAGCAGGGGGAGCACTACCACTTTGGTCTGGGAAGCTTTTCACCAAGGCGACGACTATCTTTAATATAGATCACATCCTAGCAACGAGGAGGAAAAAAACAATGATATGATAGATAAATTTGCTCCCTTGTGGTTGCAAGTTTTAAAAATAGCTTTTTTTGCCTTTGTAATTCAATAGTGTTTGCTTAAGAAGGTGTCATCTGCTGTCTTTTCATCTTCTCTGTCCTGCCTTTCAGTCACATTCTAATTAGAGAGAGAGGTGTTTATTTAATCCAGGAGACAGGGTTTAAAATGGGTCATGGAGGCTAGTGTAACAGCACCTAGTGAGTATTTAGGCTGTGTCTATGTGACACAGAAACAAAGACATTGATTTGCTCATTTTATTTAAACTGGTCAATACAGTGAAAGAAATCTGTCAAACCAGATTTCTGTCTAAAACGACCTTTTGTTTAAGCACATTGATTCAAGGATATTGAAATGGGGACTATTGTCTTTCTCAGACTCAGCTGGAGTGAAGCCTATCAAGCAAGTGTGGCAGCATTGTGAAAAGAGTCAGGAGACCAGGCTCTCATCTGGATTCTGCTCTGTGATCGTGGACAAAACATTTAACTTAACTTTTTGTACCATGATTTCTTCTTTTTCACACACTTTTATGAAGAGGAAATGACATAATATATTTGAAAATACCTTGAAAGATCAGGAAATATCTATGTAGTAATTTACACAGAGATCTAGTTTGACACATATGTACCTGTATGCACATAGGCTATAGGTGCATACATAGTGCATATATACCCTATGTGCATATATGTATGTATGTGTGTATATATATATACATATATAGTTAAATAGATATATCTGTATAAAATATATATGTATATATATGAAATGCATATATACACAAATAAATATATGTGGATAGATTTGTGTATATATGTGTATACGTAAGTATGAAATCTATACACATATAGGAGGTAAAGAGGTAAGGACAATTCTTTCTGAAAGTATTGTACTGTTTATAATAATCATTCCACTCACTCAAAATAATAATAGCTTACAGGTAGAAATAATAAAGAATCCAGGACTCTATAGATAATCATTTACTTCCTAAAATTCTTATTTGGTGAGAAGTTTGTATCTCTTATTTCCCATGCACATTTTTTTTTTTTAATTTATTTTTGGCTGTGTTGGGTCTTCGTTTCTGTGCGAGGGCTTTCTCGAGTTGTGGCAAGCGGGGCCACTCTTCATCGCGGTGTGCGGGCCTCTCACTATCGCAGCCTCTCTTGCTGCGGAGCACAGGCTCCAGACGCGCAGGCTGAGCAGTTGTGGCTCACGGGCCCGGTTGCTCCGCGGCATGTGGGATCTTCCCAGACCAGAGCTCGAACCGGTGTCCCCTGCATTGGTAGGCAGGCTCTCAACCACTGCGCCACCAGGGAAGCCCACCCATGCACATTTTATAAGGAAAAAATTAGAGATGATGCTTTAACTAAAGCTTATAATATACACCCATCCTTATCTGATACTATACCTGATTAGACACTTTGCTAGTTCACTTTTCCCTTGTCTCATTTGTACCCTGAGTAGAAGCATGGCATCAAAATATTTTTTGTAAGCATTTTGAGAGAAATAAATGATTAAAAAATATACATGATTCCTAATAAAGAGAAATCTAGTTCAGTATGATGAAAAGTGTGCACCTTATTCACTTAGTTTCTTTTTTTTTTTTAAATAAATTTATTTATTTATTTATATTTTTGGTTGCGTTGGGTCTTCGTTGCTGCACGGGCTTTCTCTAGTTGCGGCGAGAGGGGCTACTCTTTGTTGCGGTGCGTGGGCTTCTCATTGCGGTGGCTTCTTTTGTTGCAGAACATGGGCTCTAGGCACCCAGGCTTCAATAGTTGTGGTGCACGGGCTCAGTAGTTGTGACTCGTGGGCTCTAGAGTGCAGGCTCAGTAGCTGTGGCGCACGGGCTTAGTTGCCCCGCGGCATGTGGGATTTTCCCAGATAAGGGCTCGAACCTGTGTGCCCTGCATTGGCAGGCAGATTCTTAACCACTGCGCCACCAGGGAAGTCTTTCACTTAGTTTCTAAAATGGCTGATTTTTTTCAATAAATCTTTCTCTTTTTCCAAATGACAACAAATAATTTAATATGTGACATTAGAATTGTTGCTTTTTAAAGTAGTGTATTTTAGAGAAACAAATGGAATAGCTTTCTTTTTTACCAATATATTCCTCCATTTTAAATGCAGTTGGATCTAATTTGATCTGTGACTAGGTAACTCAGTGGTTCAAAGTGAGGTGCTAATGAAATCAAAGTAATAAATTTAATTCCTATGTGGTTTAGGTTTATGCATTACTGTGGCCACAGACACACACATCCGTAATCCTAACTAGTCATTCATGCTACAAATAATTATTGCCCTCCAGAACTGAGACCAGACAATGAAATATCATCTATATAAGGCAAAACTATCTTCATAAATAAGAGATAACCAACTAAAGTCCTTCACCCTACTTCTAAGTGTTTTCAGTGTCATTTTGGGACAGTTCATTCACAATTATATTTTGTATTTATGTAGTGCTTAGGAAAGGTTATAGGTTGACGAATTCCAGGTATCTTACTTGAACCCTGTAGGAAAACTGATATCATCTCAGACAAAAAGCTGAAATACAGTGAAAAATATCCTGGACTGGGAACCGGACATA
Source organism: Balaenoptera acutorostrata (assembly GCF_949987535.1). Classification (NCBI taxonomy): domain Eukaryota; kingdom Metazoa; phylum Chordata; class Mammalia; order Artiodactyla; family Balaenopteridae; genus Balaenoptera; species Balaenoptera acutorostrata. Next base: position 74,686,159 of record NC_080064.1, on the reverse strand, counting down.
CTGTATTTGAATCCCAACTCTTCCATTTACCACTTTTGAGCACTTAGACAAGTCACTTAGCATTTTCCAGCCTCAATTTTCTCATGGAAGAAGGGAGAGAAATACCTATCTCCCAGCTTATTGCAGGGATTAAGTAAGATAATATATGTAAAGTACTTAGCATAAGGCTTGGCACAGAGTAAGTACTCAGTAAATAGTAGCCATCTTTATCCACCTCATCATTATTATAGCTCCTATCAAAGAGATATTGTAAGAATTAAATGAATTCTTTCTTGAACTGAAAATATTTTATATACCATTAAGCATTAAATTCATGTAAAATCTATCTCACTAGAAGGAAATGATGCTAAGAAAAGTTAAATGATTTCTTTGTTCATGAATTAAAAGTTCATTTGGCAAGTTATTGTGTATTATGCACAAAATACTTGGATAGGGATCAAAAAGTCTCATATGAGACTTTCTCTTCTGGGTAAGATATAGTACACCATGGCAGGCCAACACTCCTCCCAGTACGACAACTAGGGTAACCTGGATAAATGACAAAAATTATATTTTAAAGACATCAAGTTGCTATGGAAGCAATAAGGATTAGATGAACTAAAATTTCAGAGAGAGTAGAGTCCTTTCTAAAGTGAGTTGACTCTGTGTGATATTTGTTCCCAAAGGCGTTTGCTGATTCTGAGTGTGGGTTGAGAGGTTTGTTTAGGCAGAGAAACTCTGCTGGGGCAAAGAAAAACCAGTAAAGTTCTTAGCAAGTATAATAGGATGATGGGACAAATAGGAAGGAGAAGACTCAAACGCATGGCAGATTTCCCCCATAACATATTTGCTGAATTCTGGTACTGCACAGGAGGCTACAGAGCTAGGGCAAAAGCTTCAAAAGGCAGAGTGAAATCTACCTCCCTTAGTCTTGAAATGCTTAGGAAACAAAGGCCCTCTGAGGAAGACTTTGCCTCCAGTATCTCCTCAAGACATTTACCAGACATTTAAGCTGTGCAGGACAGAAAGCTGATGAGCTGGGCTGGAATTTCTGAAGGGCAGAACTGGATCTCTTGTAGTCTTTCAGGGCTGAGGAGTTGAAGATCCTTAGGTTTACAATCACAAGCCCAGGAGAGCCATATGCTAGGATGGCAGATCAGAGGTAGAGCAAGTCTTAGTAAAACTACAATTCAGGCTCAATGCACCTCAATTTCTCAATATAATGAAAGTGACCAACTCCTTACTCTCTCTGCCTAACAGAGGAAAGGCGAGGCCCTCTTTGGTAGAAGGTAACATTTGGAATCTTCATGATATTTTTATGCCTAATGTCTGGTATATAATATAAAATTAGTGGACATTTGATAAGGCAATAAAATGTGACTAATAATCAAGAGAAAATGCAGATAATAGAAGTAGGCCCATTGATGATCTAGATATCAAAATCATCAGTCAAGAACTATAAAATAATTCAGAGCATAAAGAGGAGGCCAACAAAGGCACCAACAATTTCAATACAGAGTAACAATCACTTATGATTGATCTATGGTTTGTGGGGGAGTGTCCTCACTCAAGAGAAATTATCCTGTTTCTCTCCATTTCATGGAGGGTGCTGGTAAGATAAAGGGAAGAATGATCTTTGGACTGTACAATAGGACCAGGGCCTCATGACCTGAATTGTGAGTGAGAATAAATCCAGATCACCAAATACAAAATTCCAAAGAAGAACCAAGGAGTACAAGCAAAAAGTTCAGGAATCAGTAACTGACGTGTGAAGGTGAGGACTGAAGACTTACCCTGATCCAACAAAGCATCACACAGGAGGCAGGCTGGAGGGCATATATTTGAGAGATATTAAGGAAGCAGAGTCAAGAAGAGATGGTGGTTGTTTGGATGAGTGAATGAAGGAAAGGGAAGAATCTATGGTGTCTCCAAAGTTGGGTTATTGATGAGTGGCTCCTAGACAGGGAAAAACCAAGGAGGAAGAGATCTGAAGAACAAGACTTGAATATGGGACATTTTAAGTACCATCCAGGTGGAGATGTTCACTCACATTGGTTTACAGACTCACATGCACATAAATAAACACAAGTAAGAGCTTTGTCAGAAATATAGATATAGATGTCATCAAAGAAATAGTGGAGAATGTTTCAAATGAGATGATAGCCAGAGATAGAACCCTAAGAAATATTGACATTTGAGGGTTCAGATGGGAAAGGTAAACTTGTAAAGGGACCCGGGTAGGACAGAGGTAGCAAGAAAATAAAGCAAAGAAGCATCACAGGAGCCTGGAGGAAAGCATGGCTTAAGAAATGGGGCACAGTCAACTGTGCAAATGCGAATATGAAAAAAGTAAGATTAAAACTTAAAAAAAAGAAAGCACTGGAAAGTAGCAAGGAATTTCTTGGAGAAGTGGCCACAAGATTCAGGACTATTCCTAAAAGTTTGATTATGAAGGAAAGGAAAGGCATACATAGGTGAGTGCTGGGAGAGGATGGGGTACTGTAGGACCTAGGCAGGTTTTTTGGTTTGTTTTGTTTTCAAGCTGGGAGAGACTTGAACATGCTTATATGCTGAAGACAAAGATCTAGTAGAGAGCAAGGGGCTGAAATGTGTGAGAAGGTAAATAATGGTGTCAGTTCTCGGAAGAAATACGAAGATATGGGATTTGGTTTAAAAATAGGTATATAATGTCTGTATGTATATACTTATATATCAATAAGACTATATAGATAAAAATCAATTCTCTTTATGGGATTTTTAATATAATGATACGGAATATACCTAATATTTTAAGTGGAGGTGCTATTAGCAGCCAGCATGACATAACCCAAACTTAAATGCCACCTTTAAAACTTTATTTTGGAAAGTAATTTTCCAAAATGCTTTACTTTGCCTTCTTAAACAAAATGTTCTGAACATAATTTGACCTTTGCTTGATGACTCGCTCTGAACATCAATCATTGTCCAATGCTAAATACTGCCGTGCCCTCAGGAACATTTGGGGTCCTCAGGGCTCTTAGCCCAATGCTAAATGGCTCCAGACAGCTGTGCATTTACAGTTCTTCTGTCTTCCCACCCTGTCATTTGTCACTTCTCTGCTGTTTTCAGTGTGTCCTGACTCACTGAGGGCTTCTCATATGTTGCCCTCACTATGTACGCACCTGCTGAGTGAGGGCCCGAGAGTGGCTCTGGCCGTCCCCAGAGAGCAGACACAGACGTGGGGACAGCTTGTTCAGCCACTCGCATGCCTTTATGCGGAGCCCTGGCTCAAAGGGACTCGGGCCTTCCTGCCTCCAGGTCTCCAGAGGAAGCTTCAGTTGGGAGCTGAGGCCACTGCAAGTCTGACTTCTTGGATAGAGACACAACTGGCAAGCCCTCCAGCTGGGATCAGCCTGTCCTTGGTCACCAGGCACTCTTCCTTCTCCTGGAGGTGTGTACACCTGAGTCATCAGGAGGCTCTGATTAAACCCTCATTTGCATATGGTACTGCTGTAAATGAGTCACAAAACCTGACCAGTGTTTTGTTTTTGTTTTCCTGTCAGTGAGGCCAAATTATTTTGTCCCTGGTAAAAGTGGCTGGATTTTAATAGCTTCCTTTCCTATTCTTTAGGAAACATCTACCCCAGAGACAGATTACCCGATAGTTAGAATCTTTGTCTAATATCCCTGGTAGGAGATATACCTCTCTCTCTCTTTGACTGAGTAGCCCCTCTACACACACAGGTATCCACAAAAGCAGAGGCAGAAACCAGGTGGTAATTGCTGCTCCTTCCCTGCAATCGGGCCTGTACACCGACCGCCATATTAACTGCCTGGATGGTTTTGACTAATTCTTCCGGTTCCTTCCCCATTCCTAAGGTCTCGCATAGATAAGAGGGAGTTGGCCCCTGGGGGTTCAGAGTTATGAAGGAAACCAGAACCTTACTCCAAAATATACCACTTTGGCAGAAGGATTATTTTAAGCCAAAGGCACTTGAAAAAATAGCAAGTACAAGAAGGGTGCTCTGACCTCCCCTTTTCTTCCTAAAAGCAGGAGATAAAACTTCCATGTGAAAGATGTCCTCTCTCTACCAGGAGGAAAGAAACATTCTTATCACCCGAAGTGGGGAGTTGAGGCTTAGAGAATTCTGTACAAACAGACCTTGAAGTGGGGAGTTGAGGCTGAGAGAATTCTGTACAAACAGACCTTGTTAAAATGACCCTTTTCTTTCTTAACCTCCCCATATTTTTGAGTTACTTTTCTACAATTGCCTCTGGCTGTTCAACCTCGTGTAAAAGCATTTAGGTTTTGCCACTTCTTTGGGTCTTCATTTCCTTATGAAGGCCCCCATGTCATGTAAAATTTATATTAAATAAAACTTGTATGATTTTCTCCTGTTAAATCTGTCTTATGTCAATTTAATTCTTAGACCTGGCTGGAAACTCTAACAGGGTAAAGTTTTGCTTCCCTTACAGTTACTTCTGGAAAATTATAGCTTTGCCTCTGGAAGAAGTGGTCAGAATTTTCTGTTGTCCTTTCCTTTAGAATGTCTAGTAAATCTCTAGAAGCAGAGGGTTGTGTCGCTGTACATCAGGCATAAACATACAGGTGGACTCACATTTTCAGAGGCAGATGTGACGTAGTCAGTGGTATTCGCAGGGGCTGCCAATGGGTTTCTCAGCAGTCAGTTGCCATGACATTACCAATGGCAAATGTTGCTATCCAGCATTTATATAGCACCTATTAGGTGCGCAATGATTATTGAATCGTCAATAATGAGATCCTGGAGGCTGTAAAAGTCAAAATAGCTTCCTGCTTCTCTTGCTCCAAAGCAATTTTTTTCCCTTTGGTGTTATGTAATGAGCTTTGTGGGAGCAGTTGGTTACAGTGGTAAAATCTACTTCCAAGTAAGAGAATAAAAAATTGAAATTGATAAAAAACAGTTACATTTGATCAAAAAGACACCTTTTTGTGTAAACCAATAAACATGTGTATTCATAGATACATAGAAAAATCATTTGGAAAAACGTACATAAGAATATTAACAGTAGTTTTGTATGGGTAATGGCGGAAGTACTTTGAAAAGTATTAATTGGCTTTATAGAGGTATAATTTGCATATGAAAAAATACACCCATGTTGAGTATACAGTCCGATGAATTCTGACAATGTATACGCATTTGTAATCACTATCACCACAAAAAGTTTATCCATGTCCCTTTTAATCAATTCTACCTCCCCCACCCTCCAGGCCCAGGCCACCACTGATCTGCTTTCTTTGCAGAAGTACTTTGAATTTTCTTCCTTTTGCTTATCTGTATAATATCCTTCAGTGAACATATATCTTTTTTTAATAAAGAAAAAAAAGCTATTTTAAAATTTAAAAACAATTTAGAAACTATGTTAAAAAACAGGAAAAAAATGCAAAAAATTAATCTATGAGATAAAGTTATTTCCAAATTGATTTATTTATCTCTCCCGCATAACATATGCACCAAAGGGTAGGATTTTCATTGTCCTTCTTTGCCCCCTGACTCTAAAGGACTTCCTGCATCCACACACCCACCCACAGTCCAGTCATTTAGCTGACCCAGAGTCACTCAGCCCAACCCTGCCCCACCCCTTTCATGATTCAGTAGCCTGTAGGGGTTATAACGATCTTCTCACCCAAAACGGTAAAAAGGGAGATAGCTCCCTTTTCAGAAGGTTGTAGATATATGACATTGATATAATTTATTGCATGGGACAATCATTTAAATTACTCCTTTTCCTTCAATTCTCTTTGAGATACCTCCCAACCATAGAATGATAATTAAACATAGTGGAAGCTTAACACACTCTAGATATGTCAAAAAGATTGCCTTCCGTGGATAGCTCTTCTGCCAAACCACTGGAAACATTCTGAGACTACAGGAAATGAAGAAACAGTGGTGAATGAAATAGACAGGGTCTTGGGATTAGGTAAGGGTGCTCCAGACCTAGGAAGCTGGTGGCTTCTCTACCTACAAAGGTTATGAAGAAGATCCAAGATTAGGTATCGGGTACACAAAGTATTTCCATTAAAACCAAAACAAATGATCAAATATTTATTGAATACCTGCCTGCCTAATATCCAGATACAAAGTCCTCCTTTGTACCATGTATACTTCAAGTGATGCAGCCTAGTAACCCTGATCAGAACAAACGATTTTATTTAGCTAACATTGCCCTAAGCAGGTAGGGATACAATAAACACTGATGCTTATCTTGTATAAGAACTTTACATATATTATTTTTCTTAATTTTCTCCATTTCACAGATGAGGAAATCAAGGCTTTGAAGGCTTAACTGAATTGTTTGAGGCTTCATGGAAAGCAGCAGAACTGAAATTTAAACCTCCAAAGCCCTGCTCTCATGAAGGGACTCATGCCTGTTTGCTCTGCAAATAATGACAGCAGCGCCCTTTAGTCTACTTATTAATCTTGTATTGAAAGCATTTGTAAAGAATTCTCATGGATGTTTGTAAGGCTTATGCCTGCACCTTCCTCTTCTCTGAGAATATTTCTTATATTCATTTCTTCGTGATTCCTCAAGTGTGAGACAAAGTAAAAAATGACTGGCTTTTATTTATTTGTCTATTTGTTATTGAGAAAACGCTATCACCATGGGGAAAGGGAACAATTCAAATAAATGGCATTCTCAGTTCCTTTACTTTATTTACACCAATCTGTTAGACTGATTTCTTCACGGGATTGAGTAGTTATTAGAATGTGGTATAGACAGAACAATTGCTTTTCCTTCAACCTCTGAATTAATAAGATTAATTAATATAGTATATCTTTATTGTTGTTCTGATAGTTTTAAATGGAAGGTGGGGAAATTTTTTATGTGCTAAGCACTAAGTGTTTTACAAAGATTATCTTATTTCTATTATTAACATTCTTGTTTTTCAGTTTAGAAAGTGGCTTAGAAAGGTTAAATAATTTGTTGAAGGTCATACAGCTGGTGATTGCTCAAGACCAACAGAGCCAGGTTTCAAATGCAGGCTATGTGATTCCAGGGCTGTTACACCGTACTGTGCCTCTTCCCAAATTCATCTGGGCTCTCATAGGATGGCATACTGAATTCATTCACATAACACGAATACATTTGACATTTCCTTCAAAGAGCACTGCAAAAAAAAATGTGGGGGGAGAAAAAACAACAAAAAAATCAAGCAATATTAGAAATAAATGAGTCAAATGAAAACAGAAGAAAAGAGAGGCCTGTTAACAAGGGAGAGGGAGTAAAATGGGGTTAGGGACAATGGGGATCTTGATCTCTAACCAGCACTGCCTAAGGCAGGGAGTTGTGTCGTTCCTTTAAAGGATATTTGGCAGAAAGTTACATGGCATGAGCCAATGCCTATAGAGTAATGAGTTATTTTAATTGTTTGGCTGGTGTGTGGCTTCTTTTGTAAAGAGAAGTGTCAGAAAGGGTGGGAAGAATGAGACTAAAGGGATGGACTTTTAAAGTGATTAATTGGAAAGGACTACATTCATTTGAATGTGTAAGTACTGGCAAGATGGATGAGAAATCATTTTAATCCCTTTATGGTGCTGCCTCACAGAGGCCTGTTAACATAAGGTTATAACAACTGGTCTGAATAGAGCATGGTTCTAATAAGGTCACAGTCATATAAGTCATAGGGACTGTCTATAGTAGAGGACATCTTTTTCACTGACCATGCTCACCCAGCCACCTGCAGGATGCCGGTGAAAACGGATTCTGAGTGAGAGAATATGTGCAAATTCATTGTCATTGTTACACAAAGACTTCTAGATATCTGGCAAATGTTCAGTAATGGAATCTTTTTTTTTTTTTTTTTTTTTTTTTTTTTGCGAGGGCTTTCTCCAGTTGCGGCAAGCGGGGGCCACTCTTCATCGCGGTGCGGGGACCGCTCTTCATCGCGGTGCGCGGGCCTTTCTCTATCGCGGCCCCTCCCGTTGCGGGGCACAGGCTCCAGACGCGCAGGCTCAGCAATTGTGGCTCACGGGCCCAGCTGCTCCGTGGCATGTGGGATCTTCCCAGACCAGGGCTCGAACCCGTGTCCCCTGCATTAGCAGGCAGACTCTCAACCACTGCGCCACCAGGGAAGCCCCAGTAATGGAATCTTTTTATGGTACAAAAGCAAATATTTATTGAGCATCTACTATATTTTGTATTCCCATTATGGAAATAACTACAGTTATTATTAATTTAGGCATGAAATCCTGATAGATTTTTTAAATTTAATTTAATTTATTTTTTTATACAGCAGGTTCTTATTAGTCATCCATTTTATTTTATACACATCACTGTATACATGTCAATCCCAATCACCCAATTCATCACACCACCACCCCAACCCCACCCCCCACTTTCCCCCCTTGGTGTCCATATGCTTTTTTTCTACTTCTGTGTCTCAATTTCTGCTCTACAAACCGGTTTATTTTTATTTTTATTTTTTTTCCTGTTTGCGAACATTTGCCCTTTAATTTGCAGTTAAAATCAGTTTCTTTAAATATTTTAGTTACAAGTTCTGAATAGTGAAGACATAGGAGATGCTGCAGGCACTCAGTACTGGCTCCCACCCCTTCCCCCTCCCCCAACCCCCAGGCCTTGCTTCTTCGCTCAAAATACAAATGGGCACCCTGCACAACCAGTACCATTTTCTAGGTTCCACATATGTGCGTTAATATACGATATTTGTTTTTCTCTTTCTGACTTACTTCACTCTGTATGACAGTCTCTAGATGCAACCACGTCTCTACAAATGACCCAATTTCATTTCTTTTTATGGCTGAGTAATACTCCATTGTATATATGTACCACATCTTCTTTATCCATTCATCTGTCGATGGGCATTTAGGTTGCTTCCATGACCTGGCTATTGTAAATACTGCTGCAATGAACACTAGGATGCATGTGTCTTTTTGAATTATGGTTTTCTATGGGTATACGCCCAGTAGTGGGATTGCTGGGTCATATGGTAATTCTATTTTTAGTTTTTTAAGGAACCTCCATACTGTTCTCCATAGTGGCTGTATCAATTTACATTCCCACCAACAGTGCAAGAGGGTTCCCTTTTCTCCACACCCTCTCCAGCATTTGTTGTTTGTAAATTTTCTGATGATACCCATTCTAACCGGTGTGAAGTGATAACTCACTGTAGTTTTGATTTGCATTTCTCTAATAATTAGTGATGTTGAGCAGCTTTCCATGTGCCTCTTGGCCATCTGTATGTCTTCTTTGGAGAAATGTTTATTTAGGTCTTCGGCCCATTTTTGGATTGGGTTGTTTGTTTTTTTAATATTGAGCTGCATGAGCTGTTTATATATTTGGAAATTAATCCTTTGTCCGTTGATTCGTTTGCAAATATTTTCTCCCATTCTGAGGGTTATCTTTTCATCTTGTTTATGGTTTCCTTTGCTGTACAAAAGCTTTTAAGTTTCATTAGGTCCCTTTTGTTTACTTTTCTTTTTATTTCCATTTCTCTAGGAGATGGATCAAAAAAGATCTTGCTGTGATTTATGTCAAAGAATGTTCTTCCTATGTTTTCCTGTAAGAGTTTTATAGTGTCTGGCCTTACATCTAGGTCTTTAATCCATTTTGAGTTTATTTTTGTGTATGGTGTTGGGAAGTATTCTTATTTCATTCTTTTACATGTAGCTGTCCAGTTTTCCCAGCACCACTTTTTGAAGAGGCTGTCTTTTCTCCATTGTATATTCTTGCCTCCTTTGTCATAGATTAGTTGACCATAGGTACGTGGGTTTATCTCTGGGCTTTCTATCCTATTCCATTGCTCTATATTTCTGTTTTTGTGCCAGTACCATATTGTCTTGATTACTGTAGGTTTGTAGTATAGTCTGAAGTCAGGGAGTCTGATTCCTCCAGCTCCATTTTTTTCCCTCAAGACTGCTTTGGCTATTCAGGGTCTTTTGTGTCTCCATACAAATTTTAAGATTTTTTGTACTAGTTCCATAAAAAATGCCATTGGTAATTTGATAGGGATTGCATTGAATCTGTAGATTGCTTTGGGTAGTATAGTCATTTTCACAATATTGATTCTTTCAATCCAAGAACATGGTATATCTCTCCATCTGTTGGTATCATCTTTAATTTCTTTCATCAGTGTCTTATAGTTTTCTACATACAGGTCTTTTGTCTCCCTAGGTAGGTTTATTCCTAGGTATTTTTTTCTTTTTGTTGCAATGGTAAATGGGAGTGTTTCCTTAATTTCTCTGTCAGATATTTCATCATTAGTGTATAGGAATGCAAGAGATTTCTGTGCATTAATTTTATATGCTGCAACTTTACCAAATTCATTGATTAGCTCTAGTAATTTTCTAGTAGCATTTTTAGGATTCTCTATGTATAGTATCAGGTCATCTGCAAATAGTGACAGTGTTACTTCTTCTTTTCCAATTTGTATTCCTTTTATTTCTTTTTCTTCTCTGATTGCCGTGGCTAGGACTTCCAAAACTATGTTGAATAATAGTGGTGAGAGTGGGCATCCTTGTCTTCTTCCTGATCTTAGAGGAAATGCTTTCAGTGTTTCACCATTGAGAATGATGTTTGCTGTGGGTTTGTCGTATATGGCCTTTATTATGTTGAGGTAGGTTCCCTCTATGCCCACTTTCTGGAGAGTTTTTATCATAAATGGGTGTTGCATTTTGTCAAAAGCTTTTTCTTCATCTATTGAGAGGATCATACGGTTTTTCTTCTTCAGTTTGTGAATATGGTGTATCACATTGATTGATTTGCATATATTGAAGAATCCTTGCATCCCTGGGATAAATCCCACTTGATCATGGTGTATGATCCTTTTAATATGTTGTTAGACTCTGTTTGCTAGTATTTTGTTGAGGATTTTTACATCTATATTCATCAGTGATATTGGTCTGCAATTTTCTTTTTGTGTAGTATCTTTGTCTGGTTTTGGTATCAGGGTGATGGTGGCCTCATCGAATGAGTTTGGGAGTGTTCCTTCCTCTGCAATTTTTTGGAAGAGTTTGAGAAGGATGGGTGTCAGCTCTTCTCTAAATGTTTGATAGAATTCACCTGTGAAGCCATCTGGTCCTGGACTTTTGTTTGTTGGAAGATTTTTAATCACAGTTTCAATTTCATTACTTGGGATTGGTCTGTTCATATTTTCTATTTCTTCCTGGCTCAGTCTTGGAAGGTTATACGTTTCTAAGAATTTGTCCATTTCTTCCAGGTTGTTTATTTTGTTGGCATAGAGTTGGTTGTAGTAGTCTCTTAGGATGCTTTGTATTTCTGTGGTGTCTGTTGTAACTTCTCCTTTTTCATTTCTAACTTTATTGATTTGAGTCCTCTCCCTCTTTTTCTTGATGAGTCTGGCTAATGGTTTATCAATTTTGTTTGTCTTCTCAAATAACCAGCTTTTAGTTTTATTGATCTTTGCTATTGTTTTCTTTGTTTCTATTTCATTTATTTCTGCTCTGATCTTTATGATTTCTTTCCTTTTGCTAACTTTGGGTTTTGTTTGTTCTTCTTTCTCTAGTTCCTTTAGGTGTAGGGTTAGATTATTTATTTGAGATTTTTCTTGTTTCTTGAGGTAGGCTTGTATAGCTATAAACTTCCCTCTTAGAACTGCTTTTGCTGCATCCCGTAGGTTTTGGATCGTCGTGTTTTCATTGTCATTTGTCTCTAGGTATTTTTTGATTTCCTCTTTGATTTCTTCAGTGATCTCTTGGTTATTTAGTAATGTATTGTTTAGCCTTCATGTGTTTGTGTTTTTTACGTTTTTTTCCCTGTAATTGATTTCGAATCTCATAGTGTTGGTCAGTGGTCAGAAAAGATGCTTGATATGATTTCAATTTTCTCAAATTTACTGAGGCTTGATTTGTGACCCAAGATATGATCTATCCTGGAGAATGTTCCGTGTGCACTTGAGAAGAAAGTGTAATCTTCTGTTTTGGGAGGGAATGTCCTGTAAATATCAATTAAACCTATCTGGTCTATTGTGTCATTTAAAGCTTGTGTTTCCTTATTAATTTTCTGTTTGGATGATCTGTCCATTGGTGTAAGTGAGGTGTTAAAGTCTCCCACTATTATTGTGTTACTGTCAATCTCCTCTTTTATAGCTGTTAGCAGTTGCCTTATGTATTGAGGTGCTCCTATGTTGGGTGCATATATATTTATAATTGTTATATCTTCTTCTTGGATTGATACCTTGATCATTATATAGTGTCCTTCTTTGTCTCTTGTAATAGTCTTTATTTTAAAATCTATTTTGTCTGATATGAGTATAGCTACTCCAGCTTTATTTAGATTTCCATTTGCATGGAATATCTTTTTCCATCCCCTCACTTTCAGTCCCTAGGTCTCAAGTGGGTCTCTTGCAGACAGCATATATATGGGTCTTGTTTTTGTATCCATTCAGCCAGTCTATGTCTTTTGGTTACAGCATTTAATCCATTCACGTTTAAGGTAACTATCGATATGTATGCTCCTATTACCATTTTCTTAATTGTTTTGGGTTTGTTTTTTTAGGTCCTTTTCTTCCCTTGTGTTTCCCACTTAGAGAAGTTCCTTTAGTATTTGTTGTAGAGCTGGTTTGGTGGTACTGAATTCTTTTAGCTTTTGCTTGTGTGTAAAGCTTTTGATTTCTCCATTGAATCTGAATGAGATCCTTGCCGGGTAGAGTAATGTTGGTTGTAGGTTCTTCCCTTTCATCCCTTTAAATATATCATACCACTCCCTTCTGGCTTGTAGAGTTTCTGCTGAGAAATCAGCTGTTAACCTTTTGAGAGTTCCCTTGTATGTTATCAGTCATTTTTCCCTTGCTGATTTCAATAATTTTTCTTTGTCTGTAATTTTGGCTAATATCATTACTATGTGTCTCAGCATGTTTCTGCTTGGGTTTATCCTGTATGGGACTCTCTGCACTTCCTGTACTTGGGTGGCTATTTCCTTTCCCATGTTAGAGAAGTTTTTGACTATAATCTCTTCAAATATTTTCTTGGGTCCTTTCTTTCTCTCTTCTCCTTCTGGGACCCCTACAATGCAAATGTTGTTGCATTTAATGTTGTCCCAGAGGTCTCTTAGGCTGTCTTCATTTCTTTTTATTCCTTTTTCTTTATTCTGTTCCATGACAGTGAATTCCACCATTCTGTCTCCCAGGTCACTTATCCGTTCTTCTGCCTCAGTTATTCTGCTATTGATTCCTTCTAGTGTATTTTTCATTTCAGTTATTGTATTGTTCATCTCTGTTTGTTTGTTCTTTAATTCTGCTAGGTCTTTGTTAAGCATTTCTTGCATCTTCTTGATCTTTGCCTCCATTCTTTTTCTGAGGTCCTGGATCATCTTCACTATCATTATTCTGAAATCATTTTCTGGAAGGTTGCCTATCTCCACTTCATTTAGTTGTTTTTCTGGGGTTTTATCTTGTTCCTTCATCTAGTACATAGCCCTCTGCCTTTTCATTTTGTCTTTTTTTTTTTTTTTAAGTCTCTCACATGATCTTTTCCTGTTTCACTTGTTACTATCTTAGGTCAGGACTTCATATCTCACATCAGAATTATTGTCAGAGCCTCCTATAATGGCATAGAATAGGAAAGAATAAGTTGTTTTATAGTTGAGGGGATATAATTTAGTTTAAATCATTTACAAGGCTTAGATTCTACCAGAGATTACCTTCTCTTAAATCATTGCCTTTATCATGGTGTTCTTCTATCTTCTCAAGAATACTCAGGGATTGCCCATTGAGTTCAATTCATAGTTTGGCTTTAAAGTCCAACCATGCATTGTGGCCCTATTCTACCTGTTGTCTCATTTTTCTCAAGTTCCCAAAGCACATCCTCTCCTTTGGATGAGCCTAACTTCTTAACAGTTGTCTCCTCCTCATATGGTACTTAGGTCTGTCTCTGAGACTTTGCTCATGCTATTTCTTTCTCCTCAAACCTCTTTTCTCCCATTCCAACTGTCTAAATTCCACCTATCTCTACATCTTCAATGAAGCCTTCTTGGCTGTTCCAGTCTTCATTTATCATCTCTGTCTGAACTAATAGTGAAATTATAATGCATCCCATAAATTAGTGATTAATTATAGAACTTCAGGATTGAAAATGACTTTAAGATCATCCAGTTATACTTCTCAATCTGTGTGTGAATCTCCCCTACCACAGCCTTCCCAGTGAGTTTTGCTCTTCACTCAAACACATATCTTGGCAGATCTTGCCAATTTTACATTCATTCATTCATACATTCAACTAATATTCACTGAGCATTCAATGTTCCAGGAACTGCACAGGGACTGGGGATTCAACAGTGAACAGGATGCAAAAATCCATGTACCATCACGAAGATAATATCATATAGTGATAAATGCTAAAATAAAATAGAGTGTTGCATTGGAAAGTGAATGGAGATGCTAACTTAGATTGCATGACCAGAAAAGGCCTCTCATAAGAAATTACCTTAATGCTGAGGCCCTTAATGGTAAGAGGCCAACCATGTACACATCTGGGAGAAAAGTTTTTCAGTCAGCAGGACTAGCAGTTGCATGCCTTGAGGTGGGGTTGGTGAGTTTGAGGAATAGGAAGAATAGCAGTAGGTGAAGTGTAATGAGTGGGTGGGAGAGCTGTGGGACAGTGGCCAGAAAGGAAGTCCACGGTAGATCCTGTAGAGCTCATTAGCCATGGCAAAATATTTGGACAACATGGTTTGTACTTAATTTGAGCTGAATGTGGTTCACTCTATTTTCCATTCCTTTATCCTACCTCAGCCTCTAGATGTCATATAGAACAAGTGTAGACCTTCCTCCACAGAATAGTCTTTTATATATTTGAAGATATGTATCCTGTCCCCAGTGAACCTTTTTGGGGATAGACATTTCCATTTCTTTCTACTGTTCCCTCTTCTATCACAGAAGCCATATTTATTCTGGCCAATTCCTTCTATACATCCTTCACTCTTTCTATATTCCTCATAAAAATGATACCTGGGCCACTAACATAGGATAGAGTATGCCTATTTCCTTACTCTTTATAATATTTGTTCTATCTATACATCTCAATATTATAGTATCTTCTTTTTTCTTTCTTTTGTTAGCCAATCACACTGTTTAGTCATATTGAGTTTTCTGCCAAAACCTCTGAATCATTTTCTACATCATCTGCTGTTAAATTATATTTTTCTTCAACCTGTACCTCTGTCATGGTCATTGTGGGTTTTTGTTGTCGATTTTGGATTCCAGGGAAGAGACTTACATTTATCTTTATTATATTTAATATTATTTAATCTATTACACCAGCCTTTCAAGATTCCTTGGGAATAAATTCATCAACTGCTGGATCTGCTATTTTTTTACCTGTTTGTCATATACAAATTTAATAAACATATTTTGTGGATACTCATCAAAGTCATCTAAAAATGTTTATGGAATAGGGCTAAGGACAGAACTCAGGTATAAGATCTTTAAGGGCAGAGACTGTCTGTCTTGTTCATTGTTGTTCCTTTTGCTCATCACAGTGTCTAGTACAGACTATGTTTGATGGATTAAATTGGAAAAAGTGCTCATGCTCTTTGGTATGACATCAAGAGCCTCCTTTCAGATTGACACAAATCCACCTTGACTACCCTTTGAATAACGTATAAATTCATTGGACTATATTCACATTCACCCAATGTTATCATCTTGACCACAGGATATCAAGAGAGACCTTTGTTTTGTTGCTGCTCAAGGATTCCCTACCTACTACAATTTCATGATCCACCAGTCTTGTAACTCTCGTCTAAATGGAAATGAGGTAGTCAGAGATGCCTGTCTTGTAGAGAGCCTGGTTCAGGCTGACTCCTGTAGATTGTCTAGTTGATCATTTTCTAATTGCTTACAATATGGCCCTTTAAAGATCCACTACAGGATCATTCTGGGGATTACATTTCAGACCACACCTTCCATTCAGTTTTGGAAAGTGAGATGATATTTGTCTGTCTTCCATGTTTCCTCAAAAATCTCTGGTCTTTCAGTAGTTTTTGCTATCATTCGTCAGGCCTGGAAACATGAACTCATTGTAGGGAGCCGTGTGTGCTCTTAAAATTGCTTTGCAGAGGTCTTGATTTAGTTATCCCTGGCCATTTTTTCCCTACCTTCTCAGTTTGAATACCATTCATCTTTACTGAAAAGACAGAAATAAAAGAGACAAAATTTTTTTTGGCATTCACAAACTACTGTTTGTT
Source organism: Balaenoptera acutorostrata (assembly GCF_949987535.1). Taxonomy (NCBI): domain Eukaryota; kingdom Metazoa; phylum Chordata; class Mammalia; order Artiodactyla; family Balaenopteridae; genus Balaenoptera; species Balaenoptera acutorostrata. Next base: position 74,669,998 of record NC_080064.1, on the reverse strand, counting down.
CCAATGTAATCCTGATCAAATATAACTATAAAACATTTTTTGTTAACCTTAACATTTTTTGCAACGAGTAACCTTTGCTGTTTCATGTAATTCTGTATACAGATTGGTGCCATTCTTTTATTCTTCTTTGTTCATTGGCCTTTTTCTTTTATGCTTTGTATGCAACTGTTATATATAAGCTCATGAGAAAACTGACTGTGTAATTACATTGCTTTTTCCCTTTCTTCTTCATAGAGAAATCACATAGTCAGAATTTCACTTTTGATAACCTCTTGAGCTATATTCCCTTTAAGAATCTTCTGCCATGGAATCATATTTTCTTCTGTACCTCGATCTCAGACTTTCTAATCTTGGAGTATATTCAACTTTTCTTTCCCTGATGAAAAGAAAATGAAAACATTCCCAGGGATGTTTTTCTCCTGGGACACCATTACTTTCATTTCACCAGCAAACTCCTCCTTTCTGGCAAGTCTTAGGTTCAGAGTTGAAATTCCTCTAGACATTTTGTCTACTCTTTGGGAGATGAAATTGTCTGTGTATTAAGTAATAATCAAGAATTATTTTAGCTGGATGAGACCCTTAGTAAATGTCTGAATATTTGAAGCTACACCATAACTCTTTCTTATTCCATCCCATCAAGTGCTTTCTATTGCTTCCTGTGAAAGCCTATTTACCATACCATGCTACAATATCAAATTTCTCTCTTTTATAACCCATATTCTGTGTTAGTATATAAAACACCTGAGATTATGAGACTGTGAGACTTGTTTAGGACACATATCACTATTATTTTTATTGAAATGATTTGGCACCACACTCACACTGTCATGCTTTTTTCTATATAATTTAGATAAGAATTGTTTGCTTGCAAGAATTAGGTACCTACTCAAACTAACCTAAACTAAAAATAGGGGAGTTAATGACAGAATATAAGGGTATGTCACAGGATATGTGACCATGGAGAATAGCTGGCTCCACAAGGAACTCAGCTGACATCTGGACACTTAGGAATTGATACCGCTCTGTGCTTCTTTGATTTTGAGGTTCATTTGCACCATTCTCCAGCTTCTGCAGCCCAGCATTCTCTGCTTCAGTGTGTACAGGGCAGAAAATGGTGATGCTATCTCCAGTGGACATGACCCTCCAGATCAAGTGTCCAACCCCCCAAACTCTGTCTTGGTACCCATACTGTAAACTCTCTATATCTAATCACCTTGGAATGGCCTTTGACTTATGTTCTTTGGTATCACAAACTCACTCAGTCCTGCCATTTGGAGCTAGAGAAGAAAGGGTCACTTGATACCACAAACTGGGGAAAATAGGTTTTCTAGGGGGGAGTGTGAGGGCACAGCAGAAAAATGGCTTGGAGTTTCCATGTTAGAACTGCCATCCTCCACTCTAATTATTATTGCCATAGGTTTATTTCTGTTTTTAATTTCTTTTCTTCACAATTACATTAAGTAGTTTATAGACAAATACAGTCTTACACTTCTTTGAAATATACATTCCCATCTTAGACATGGTTATTTAATTTCAGTGTTTTAAATCATGGTTTGGGACTTAAATTTCATCTATTGATATCTCCCATATTTTCCTCTTTCTCCCAAAGAGAAGCAATTAAAATGTCCCCTATATTCTCAAATATTTCAGTTTCCTTCCAATGATGTTATTACCCTAAAGATATGTCACCATTGTCTTTACGGGAGTCAGAATGACTGGGTAGCAATGCTGGGCATATGCTTGAGAAAGATAGCAATACTAGCTGTCCTTTGGTTTATTATAGCTGCCCCTAAGCTCCACCACAGGGAACTACCAACACCAAGATACATTCCTTCATCCCAGGGTCAGTATTTGATATTCTTGAACTACCAGGACTGTTCAATTATGGCATTTTTTTCCATCCTCAAGGGAGGTCTAGCCACTTCCTCTCTCTCCTTCAATGGGAAACACATCTTTACGTGCATTTCCAGCAGACCAGTATCTTCTTTTTCTTTCTCTCTGTCACATTCCTATACTCTTTATTCTATGGATCCTGATTTTAATTCTCTTCTCCTTCAGATTGTTCTGTTGAGCTTGGGATGAAACCACTTTTCTAGAAGGTCTTGGTTTATCAATACTTTTGGGAGTAAGCTCATACCTATTGTGTATGTTTAGTTCAATAGAATTTCTTCACCTTTGTTTTCTCTTTTTCCTTCCCATTCATTCCTCTTTATACTATTGGATCAAGTTTTTGTTACCGAGCCCAAGCTCAATCTTCTGGCTGCACAACAGGCCCATAAATCAGGAGACAAGTTGTTGTGGCAAGGAAGAATGACTTTAATCGGAAAGCTAGCAGACCGAGAAGTTGGCAGACTAGCGTCTCAAAAAAAAAAACCCCCATCTTGTCCCAGTCTAAATTCTGGCTCCTTTTATGCAGAGGAGGGGGAGGAGCCCACTGTGTTACCAGTGGCTTAGCAGGACCACTAACGGTTGCTCATTGACAGTTGCTCGCTTTGGGGAGGGGCCCACTTCGGCGCTGACCAATGGCTGAATGGGGCTGCTATAGCTCATGCCTGCCCCATCCCTATTACAATTCCCCACTATCAATGTCCATTCCACAATCTTGTGGGAAAAGGGATGATGATCTTTCTGGCTACTTCCCACTGAACAGGGGCAATGATGGTGTGATCGTGAAATGGAATTGATCAGTTCTGAGTCGGGAATGTTGCTTAAAATTTTTAGTAAGCAATGCAATGCTCTTTATCTACAACTATTTGAACCTAATGAAATTCCTTCTACAATGAAATTTTAATTTCAATACTTATTATTTTTGAAGAGCAACCTTAACCCTTCTAAGCGTTCACAAACCCATTGCTCTCTAGGCCTCTCAGGAGTTGGGTCATTTTCTGACAGTGGGGCTACATTAACCCAAGTGTGATGAATCCATGGCTTTACTCCAGCTAACTTGACAGATGAATGCGTGGTGAGTAATACCACATGTGGTCCTGTCCACCTTGCACTTAACTGGTGCTCAGGCCCTTGTTCTCTTCAGATTTTAAGGAGGACTCAGTCTCCAGGCCAGAAAGGATGTAAGGCTACCTCAGTTGGATAGGCAGACCTGCTGGAAGCAAACTCATGAACAGAGGTTAGTATTGTGCCCAGAGTTTTAACATAATTGGCAACTGCTGGATCTTTCAGAGCATTTATAGATTCTCCCACCCGGGCAGACACCTGGAGTGACCTACCATACAATATTTCAAAGGGGCTTAATTTAAGCCTGCTTCTGGGATCCACTCTGATCCATAGCAGGGCAACTGGCAAGGCCTTATCCCAAGTAAAATTAGTCTTTTGACATATTTTAGCAATGCCCCTTTGAAATGTATAATTCATTTTCTCAGTTTTTCCTATTGATTGTGGTCTCCACGATGAATGTAGCTTCCAATTAATTTGCAGTGCTTTAGACACTTGTTGGGTTATGCTAGAGACAAAAGCAGGCCCGTTATCACTTTGAAGGGAGTTAGGCATTCCAAATTGGGGGATAATTTTCTTAAGGAAGACTTTTACCACTTTGGAGACTTTTTCTGTTCTGGTAGGATATGCCTCCACCCATCCTGAAAAAGTGTCCAAAATACTAGCAGATATCTGAAATTTCCTGTGGCTCGAGGCATTTGAATAAAGTCTGTTTGCCAGTCCTCGGCGGGGCAGTTTCCTCTGTGTTGGGTCCCCATCTGGGGAGTTCTGAGAGCAGTCTTTGGGTTATTTTCAGCACAAATCATACAATTTTGCGTGACTTGCTGGATGGTCCTTTGTAGGTTAGGCCCCATTATGGATTTCTGAATCCACTGTAGGGTGGCATCGCTCCCATAATGGGTACTATTATGAATGTGCTGCAGCACAGTGTACAAGAGGGCCTCAGGAATCAAAATAATTCTTTGTGCACTGCATTTCCAGCCAGGTGAGGTGTGATCAAGAGTGAATCCCCACTCTTTGGCCCTCTCCTTGTCCGTCTCTGAAAACACTATCTGGTATTTTGACAAGCTGACCTGTGCTAGAAGTGACCCTTTCATGGCTTGACAATTCCCTTCCTTTGCTGCTTTCTTTGCAGCTTGGTCAGCTAACTGGTTGCCTTTCATTATACGAGTTTCACCCTTTTGGTGGCCTGGGCGGTGTATTATTGCCACTTGTGAGGGCTTATGGACTGTTTCTAAGAGTGACAGGATTTCAGAAGCATGTTTTATGTCTTTATTGTTCAAAGTGAGGCACCCCTTTCTTTCCAGATTGTCCCATGAGCATGCACCATGGAGAGTGCATAGTGAGAGTCTGTGAATATATTTCCTCGCCTGTCCTCAGTGAGAAGTAGGGCTCTTGTCAGAGCAATGATTTCTGCCTTCTGAGCTGAGCTCCCTGGGGGCAGGGCTTTTGCTTCAACAATCTTTTTAAGGGTTACCACCGCATACCCAACGTACCACTTACCTTGGTCCATGAAGCTGCTTCCATCGGTGAACAGTTCCATGTTCTGGCTCGGCCAAGGGTTGTTAAGTCTGGTGTGCTAGAGTACACGAGCTCAGTGACCCATAGGCAGTCCTGCTCTGGGGATTGTGCAGCATCAGTTGGGAGCAATGCAGCAGGATTTAGAGCTGAAGTGACCTGAAGTCCTACATTGAGATTGTCTAAGAGAATGGCTTGGTACTTTCCCATTCTCCCAGAAGTCAGCCAATTGCCCCCTTTTTGTTCCAGTAAAGAAAGGACATGGTGAGGGACATACACAGTGGTGGGTTGCCCCAGGGTAAACTGCTGAGCTTCCTGAAGTATGTCACAAGTAGCTGCTACAGCTCGAAGGCAAGGAGGCCATCCCTTAACAGTCTGTTCTAGTTGTTTTGAGAATTCCCCAGAGTTTGAATTAACTCCCAGAGATTTATGCCTTGTCTCTTATGGACGTAAAATTTGAAAGGTTTCTTTAAGTCTGGTAGTCCCAAAGCGGGGCTGGGACTAACTTTGTTTTTATTATTTCAAAGGCTGTTTGGTACTCTGTAGTCCAAGTAAGGGGCTCAAAATCATGCCTCTTTTTTTTTTTTAAACTTATTTATTTTTATATTTATTTCTGGCTGTGTTGGGTCTTCGTTTCTGTGCGAGAGCTTTCTCTAGTTGTGGCAAGCAGGGGCCACTCTTCATCGCCGTGCACGGGCCCCTCACTATCGCGGCCTCTTTTGTTGTGGAGCACAGGCTCCAGATGCGCAGGCTCAGTAGTTGTGGCTCACGGGCCTAATTGCTCCGCGGCATGTGGGATCTTCCCAGACCAGGGCTCGAACCCGTGTCCCCTGCATTGGCAGGCAGATTCTCAATCACTGCGCCACCAGGGAAGCCCTCATGCCTCTTTAAAGCCTCATAGAGGGGCTTTACTATGAGCCCATAGTTCGGGATCCAAATCCGACAGAATCCTGCCATTCCCAGAAATCCCCTCAGTAGTCTGTGAGTCTTGGGTGTTCTCAAGCCTGCCATTGCCCGTTTTCTATCAGGGAAAAGACCCCGCTGTCCTTGGGAAAGGACAAAACCCAAATATGTGACTTGTTGCTTACATACTTGGGCCTTTTTCTGGGAGAACTTATATCCACGATTGGGCAAATAATTCAGGGTTCTTATGGTATTTTGTAGACACTTATCATATGTAGGACTTGTTATGAGCAAATCATCCACATATTGGAGTAAGAGTCCTTCATCCAATATTAAGTTTCTAAGGTCCCTAGCCAACATTTCCCCAGACAAAGTAGGGGAATTCTTAAATCCTTGAGGCAGGACTGTCCAACAATACTATTGGACTACCTGTGCTTCTGGGTCCTGCCATTCTAAAGCAAACAGCTGCTGTGATCCTTCTGCAATAGGAATGCAGAAAAAAGCACCCTTCAAGTCCAAAACTGAGAATCAGCTGTATTCTCCCAGAATAGTTGTAAGCAGAGTGTATGGATTAGGTGCCACAGGGTACAAATTTTGGACTATTTCATTAACAGCCCTCAGGTCTTGGACAAAGCAATACTCTGCTGAGTTTGGCTTTTTGACCGGGATGATAGGGGTGTTATATGGGGACCTGCAAGGTATAATCAGTCCTGTTTTAAACAACTTTTTGAGAATTGGCTGAATTCCCTTTTGGGTCTCTTGCCTTAGGGGGTGTTGTTTTAGATTAGGTGTCCCAACATCCCTTTTTAAAAAATTAATTAATTAATTAATTTGACTGCATTGGGTCTTAGTTGCAGCATGCGGGATCTTCATTGCGGCACGCAGGCTCTCTAGTTGTGGCTTGTGGGCTCAGTAGCTGTGGCACGTGGGCTTAGTTGCCCTGTGGCATGTGGGATCTTAGTTCCCTGACCAGGAATTTAACCCATGTCCCCTGCTTAACCACTGGACCACCAGGGAAGTCCCCCAACATCCTTTTTTAATGGGATTTGTATTGGCCATGTGTTTTTGGCCTTCTCTGGGGTGCCATCAGCCCACACTTCTGGCCTTACCTTTTCATAGACCTTGGAGGTTGGGGGAGAGCTCTGTCTCCTTTTCTGGGGTGTCCATGAGTGCCATATGTAGGCTTATAGCATGTTCTGGTGGGAACCTGATGTCAAGCTGTCCTGGCAAAAAAGTTACTTGAACATTTAATTTACAAAGGAGGTCTCGGCCCAAAAGAGGGATTGGACACACTGGCATATATAAGAAACTGTATTTCAGGGTGAGGTCCCCTAATTGGCATTCCAGAAGTGGTAAGAAATAACAATTTTGTATTTCTCCAGAAACTCCCATGACCGGGATGGATTGAGATGTTTTCTGTGCCACCTTGGTGTTTACCACGGAGTATGTTATACCCGTATCTATCAGAAAGTCAATCAACTTGTCCCCCACTATCAAAAGTTACCCAGGGCTCCTGTGGGGAAATTGGAATTGGACACCTCAAGTCCAAAGGAGCCCCCAGGCCTCTTCATTCATCATGAGAGTGTTCCTCTTTTTCTAACATATGAGAGGCTCTCATCTTTCTTTTATTGTTTTCTTTCTTATTCTTTAGGCTAGGTCAATCTTTTTTTCCAGTGCCTGTCCTCCTTAGAGTAAGCACATTGGTCCCTCCATGATGGTGGCTTACCTCTCTTTGGGTTACTTGCCTTCTGGGAATCCAGTGCTGCTGCCAGAAAAGTGACGTTCCATCTTGCATCCTCTTGCTTCTGTTGTTGTTCCCTGTTGTTGATCACTGTAAAAGCAACATCTACCAATTGAGAAGGGTTCATTCCAAATGCACCATCTAACTTTTGCAATTTTCTTCTTATATCTGGGGCGCTTTGCCCAGTGAAGATCATATTTACCATTCTCATATTTTCTGGGGACTCAGGGTCTGTATCAATGTAGCACCTATAAGCTTGATAAATTCTTTCTAGAGACTCTGATGGATCCTCATTGGGTTTTTGGTGTGTCTCCTGAATTTTGTTTAAGCTCTTTTGCCTAGGTATTCCTTTTCAAAGACCCACTAAGATACACTTCCTATAATGCTTTAGGAGTGGCATATCTCCATTATTAGGATCCCAGTCAGGCTCAGCAATAAGAACTGCCAAATTTGCTTCTGGAGCTCCATCTGGATCTGCTAGATGAAGCTGGTATGCTTCCTCTCTAGCCTTGTCAATGACCATCCTTCTTTCTTCCCCAGTAAGCATCATATTCATAAGAGTGTGAATGTCTGCCTAAGAGGGATGGTGAGTGGCAAAGATAGAAGTGAAAAGTTCAGTCATATGGAGGGGGTCCTCTCAGTACGTAAGGTTATGGTTTTTCCAGTTAAACAGATCTGAAGTTGACAACGGCTTGTGCATCCATAGAAACCCAGCTGGTTGGCCATCTGCATTAAGGCCTCCCACAGGATATCAGCACAAGGGAAATTGCCCTGCTCCACAAGTGACTCCCAGTCCAAATTGGATGCCCTGTCGGGTCTTATATGGTAAAACCAAACCAGGCCCCTGTGCCCCTGGGGTTAACATAGAAACTTCTAATTGATCCCCATAAGTAGGGGAAACAGGAGGCGGTGAATATGTTGGTGGCATGGGGGTGGTCGGAACAACTGCTGGTGCAGCCTGCTTGGCCAGTGGGGGAGTCTGGTTGGCTGGAGGGGGCGTTTAAGTTTTGGAATAACATGTCCTCACTCTCACTTTCACCCTCTCCCTCTTGAAGAGCAGGTTTTCCCTTGGTTTTCCTTTTAGACTGCTGTACCATAAGGCGGGAGCCTTCTGACTTCTTTTCCTCCTGATGCAATAGCATAAATGCTTCTGTGTAAGGAATCCCATCATTTTTACCTGCTCTTTCACAAAACAATTCTAATTGCAAGATTGTATAATAATTAAGTGAGCCATTCAAGGACCATCACTCTCCTCATCCTAACATATATTGGGCCCACACACGATTACAATAGAATATCCTCTCTTCCTTAGTCATAGACCCACAGCTATATTTTGCCCATTTATTTAAGATACACCGCAAAGGGCTTTCCTTAGGGACAGGTGGAATATTTCCCATGTTTATAAGTTCAAGAACAACAAAACACAAAAAGCACAAACAAATTCCAATACCAAAAACACAAACAGATTCCATCATGAATGAACGCAAAACAAAAGCCAACGAACCAGTTTACAAATCAGGTAGAGTCCAACAATAATTCCCCTCTCCAACAGGGTACCCCAATCAAATGAACAAATTGACTTTTCCCTTAAAGGAAAAGCCCTAACTGAGAGGAGAAAATGTTCCCAGTTGTACATACCGGAGCGACTTACCGTACTATATGGAGACCATTGGCTCCCAAATGTTGATTCCTTGCTCCAACTGCCAAGTGCTGGGGCAGCTGGTGCCACTTCAGGGAATTTCGAAAGGAAGATCCTCAGGACAAGTGGTCCTGGCAACTGCTAGGGCCTTACACGAAAATTCCTCAACCAGGGCTGGTGGGCCATAAGCAGCAGAGCTCCTGGCTGGCTTCACCAAAATTTATTACCAAGATTGGGCTCAGTAACATTTTTATCCTCTTCATTTTTAAAGTCAGGATTTTGTACTCTTCTAATCTGATTTTATTGGAATTATTTATGCTCAGATGCTCTCTGCAAAGCTAAAACATATTTTTCAAAACTCCTTATGTTTTCAAGCATGTAAGTTAGTTAGCTAGTATTCAACATTCCCATCACTTATGCTTGCTTCTGACAGGAAGACAAACTTTGTTTTTTTTCTCTGCTTTCCATTGAACCAGTGCCATTATGTCCTATGAATTTTGGTTGATTAAGACCTCAAGATATGTATTATCCTATATCACATCATTTTTTAAAACTTGTGTCTTGAAATAGAAGTTAAGAGCATAGCCTTAGAGGTCAGATGGACCTCTGTGATAGTAGACAAGTTACTGAAACTCTGTAGGCCTCCGGTTCCTTGTCAGTAAAATAAGGATTATAACAGTTCCTACTGCATAGCACTGTTATGAAGATCAAATAAGAAAATGTGGGTTGACTGTTTACTACATAGTAAATACTCGATAAGCGCTAGCTTTAGTTATTCTTATGATTACTTTTGTTAGATTGTAAGCTTCTTGAAATTAGGAACCATGTTTCAAATTTTATTAAACAATGAGTGCTTAATACAAATTTATTATTATTCACTTATATAATAGTTATATTTAGTGATAAGAATTCCAGATAATGAAGCACACTGAAATTAAGCTTACTAGATTTGATTCTGATTTCCTTATGTTACACTTCTTTATTTCCCCCCAAGTTGGTGGGTTGTTTTATTTCTTTCTCCTAATCTGACTTCTTTTTTTCTTTTTTCTTTTTTTTGGCTGTCACTTATTTCATTTTTTTTTTATAAAGTATTTATTTATTTATTTTTAAAATTTTGTTTATTTGGTTGCCTTAGTTGCAGCAGGCGAGCTCCTTAGTTGTCACATGCGAACTCTTAGTTGTGGCATGCATGTGGGATCTACTTCCCTGACCAGGGATCGAACCCGGACCCCCTGCATTGAGAGCATGGAGTCTTAACTACTACACCACCAGAGAAGTCCCTGACTTATTTTTTCCTTTTGGAAAAATATTACTCATTTCTAAACTTTCTTTTGTCTTTTCTCACTGTAGGGGGATTCACATTAAAATTCCATCAGTCTTTTAAGTGTCAACTGGGCCAGGATCTGTGCTATTTGCTTGAAGATACCTAGATATTATCTCCATTTCATAGAGAAGAAAACCAAGGCTCAGAGAGTTCAGGTGAATGGTCCAAGATCATACAGTTAGTAAGTAGTAGCTCAAGAATGACCAATTAGACTTGACCATAAACCATTGAAAAGAACTCTAGGAGGAATATGACTAAGTAGTTTGATATACAGAGAGATAGAAATGTTTTTTTCTTCAAAAAGGGGTGAGGAGGACAGTCAGGGAATTCTTTGTGAAGATGAAATTACTCTAAGAGATGGCCAGTCAATCCATGGACAATTGAGAGCTGACTAATCTGGAACAAAATTTTTCCTTTCACTCCTTCTATTCTCACTTTAGATATACGTAACAGAGTGTGTTTATGGCATATAAATGCTAAGTAGAGGGGTGGGGTAGGGAGGGTGAGAGGGAGACGCAAGAGGGAGGAGATATAGGGATAAAAGTATATGTATAGCTGATTCACTTTGTTATAAAGTAGAAACTAACACACCATTGTAAAGCAATTATACTCCAATAAGGATGTAAAAAATAAATAAATAAATAAATAAATACATGCTAAGTAGATAAATTGCCACTATTTGGAAGATAAAATGGTAAGCATGGGAGAAAAACATTTTATTTGATGGTATGTGGACCATAAGTAAATTCACAGGCTTTTAATATATGAAGAATAGATCTAGTAGAAGAAGATCCCATATCAGTGTTGAAAATGATAGCACATATGTCCTTTCACCAAGTTTAGTTACAGTTCTCATAATATAAAACTAATCCTTGGAATGCTTGGTAAATACGCTGATTCTGAGTACAAATGAATCCTCCACTTCTGAAGGCTTGGTGTGGGCTCCGATTTAGGTCTCCAATACATGTCCAGCGATTTTTGGTGCCCTTTTGGGAAATACACCATTTGGCATGATCCTGATAAGAGCTGAAATAAGATTGTCTAGATAACTTAATTGCCTTGACATTGTAGACATGGTAAGGAAGGGAGCAGTTTGAAGGCAGCTCTTGTCTCTTTCGCTGCCAGGTTTCTGTTAGCAAGTGCGTCTTCAACCGTTGAGCCATCCAGGCTGCAAAGATGTCTAGAGTTTATAAAGAGAAAAATAGTGAGGTTAGTATTTAAACTTAGATAAATCCCTGAAAATATCCTCAGGAATAGAATCATCACTCATCCCTGATATGTGGATGTCACAAGCACAATAATAACAACGTGACTGAGAGAGTGGATAGGAGAACATTTTGTAAACGCTAAAGTGATATGCGAATAAAAGTTATTATCATTATTACTAGGATGATATTGGTCTCTGAAAACGTCTTCTATTCCACACATACAAGGGAGCAATATAGGTTTTTGTCCTGAAAAGACCTTTGGAAAGAATAAGCATAGAGCAGTAGCCAGAGGCTAGCATCTAGAGATCTTTATAAACCATGCCAAAGTGTTTGAATTTTCCTGAAATCAATGGGAAATTTTTTTAAGGATTGTTAGTGGGGACTTAATAGAAACTGATTTATGATCATAAATATCAATTGAGAAGCAATGTGCAGGATGAATTGGGAAGGCTACATTAGATTAGAGAGAGGAAAAACACCAGCTTGTCACAATAAGTGTGGTAACAAACACAGGTGTGAGCCGTGGCCATGGCAGAAACTTTAGAGGGGGTAAGAAAAATGTGAGAGTTATTAAGGACCGGGAACTGATTTAATTTGTTGATTTGATAAGGGGGAAGAGAAAAAAAGAGGGGTCAAGAGTTCTAGGGGACCATGCAGAATATGAGAAAAAGAGTGAGATATGTTAGGAATAATGATGAAATGAGTTTAGCATGTTGAATTTGTGTGGTTGTGCCACCCTGTGAGCAGAAATATCCCACTCACTGATGAATACATCTGTCAGAACAGAGGTGTAGGGTGGAGATCTAGACTTGGGAATGGCCTAGCAGGAATATGTATATGCAATAAGGGTGAGTAGAGGACCACAGGGCAACCTGGTCACGTAAGGAGTATGCAGAGGAGGAGGACCTGGCAGAAGAGACTTATAAGAAGTGGGAGGAAGACCAAAAGACTGTATACTTCCAAAACTCAGAGAGGAGAATGTTTCAAAAAAGAAAGGGTTCCAACTGTGCCAAATTCTGCAGAAGCTATTTCTGTCCTGTTAATTTTGGGATCTCTAATGCCTAACACAGGCAAGTAGTAGGCATTCAGTAAATTTTATTCAACATTAAAGGAAGGAAGGAAGGAAGTTAGGAAGGAAGGAAGGACGGAAGGAAGGAATGAAGAAATGAAGGAACGAATGAAGTAAGCTAGGAAGGAAGGAAGGTAAGAAGTTAGGAAGGAAGGACGGAAGGAAGGAAGGAAGTTAGGAAGGAAGGAAGGAAGGATGGAAGGAAGGAAGGAAGTTAGGAAGGAAGGAAGTTAGGAAGGAAGGAAGTTAGGAAGGAAAGAAGGATGGAAGGAAGGAAGGACGGAAGGAAGGAAGGACGGAAGGAAGGAAGGACGGAAGGAAGGACGGAAGGAAGTTGGAAGAAAGGAAGGAAGGAAGGCAGTGAGGTCAATTAAGATGGCCATTGGTGACTTGGGAGAGACTGTAATGTCTACAGACAGAGAAGCAAGACTGTAGTCAAGGAGCAGTGAGAAAGTAAAGACCCTGAAGAGTTTTCTAAAAGTAAATTTAGAAGAAAAAAAACAGAGATATAGGGAATCTAGAATTGAGGGAGGGTTTTTAGGAATGTTTATATTCTAAGGGGCTTGTAGAGCAGGAGAGCTGAAGTAGAACAGGGAGAACAGGTTGAGTTTATGAAAGTATTCTGAGGCTGGGATAGGTTCCAGGGCACAGGGGGCGCACTGCTTCTGTTTGGATGAGAGAAAACTGGTAAAAAAAAGAATGAAAATAGCTTAGATTGTTGAGGGTGGGGTGTGCTCTTGAAGTGGTTTCTTCCTGGTGATTTCTATTCTCTCTATGAAGGAAAAGGTGAAGAGGCAGGACTTGAGGGTAAGGAAGGCTTAAAATAACTACTTAGGGAGTGAAAGAAAAAGGAGACAGCTTGGTTCTGTGCCCAGCTGAGGCTGGAGACTAAGTTTTTACTGGCCTCTGGCTAGATGGTTGTGAGATACTTTTGTGGTTGGATCAGCAGCCCTTCTATTCAAGTGGCTAATATTTTAATTGGCCCTTGGTGTCCCTTCTCCCTTTTCTTTCTTTGTCCTCCCTCCTTTTCTACTTCTACTCCCCTGAATAATCAGAATATTTCCTCTTTGCAATCCAAAGTGAGTCCAGCAGCAGTGTAATAGCATATTGTTTGATAATGGCCTTTCATACCGTCAAGAAAAGAATCAGACTTTGCAAAATGGAGGAATTTTTGTCCCTGGGCTGACTGAAGTGTGGTGAGATGCCGGACAGGGATCTCTGAAGAGCTGGATCTGGCACACAGCCGGGGCATGTGAACGAGCTCCTGATGAAAGGTTACTGGGATGGAACAGCTATAAACGTTTGGGTTGCAGACCAAGAGCTGAGAATCTGAATCAAGAAACAATAAAGAAAAGTTGAGAATTAAGACACAAATGGAAATGCTTGCTGGTATTTTAGATCTTGTTGTGAATTAAAAAACTAAACAGAACGAAAAACAAAAACAAAAGTATTCCCTTCTTTAAGCCAATAGCCTTCAAACTTTTGGTTAAAATAGTTGACACTCCCTACTTTCCAGGCATTATTATGTGGGTTTACTAATTTAATCATAAGAACAACCTTATTATTAGGTAAGTTCTTTTATCATTATCCTCATTTTATAGATAAATTAATGGAGAATTTATGTCACATGCTCAAGGTTATAAAGCTTGTAACTGAAGGAGTTGGTATTCAAGCCCAGGCAGTCTGGCCTTGGAGGCTATGTGTTTTTTCTCCCATGTGTACACATACAAAAGTAGAGAACACCCGTATACTGATCATCCAGCTCCAAGAATGACCAACTCATCAGCATGCACACCTAATCTCTATGCTATTAAGCTCTCTAATCATTATAGGAACTCAGCTAGTTAGACTAGGGCTTAATTTGGGTGAGAGGCTCAGTAATCCTTTCCATAAGATGGAAATTTGATAAAAAACAAAAATATTCTAAACCTCCTATATCCAGAGGCAAATCACTCTTTACTATTTAGCAGCTTCCTCAGTAAAAAGTGATTGGTAAAATACCATTCCTACTTCTCTTCCCCATTCCTACTTTGGATTTTCCAAATCCAAGTATTTTTGGCCCTTTGAGCTTGAGATCTTAAGAGAAGATCATCTGGTTTAGGCTCAGAGTGTCATGTTGGTGGCCTATAGGCAACATGAGGTCTACACAATTTAAAAAATAAATAAGATTGAGACCATGTTTGAAAATCAGAGGATCTATCTCTCTCTTTCCTTCCCTCTCTTCTATTCTTACATCCTCCCCTAGGTTTCTGCTTCCTCTAAAAAATATGGAGATGTAGGTCTGTATTCCCACAGAACCACAGTATAATGGAGCTGAAGCTTTTGAGGGAAGCTAGGGGAGAGTCAACCACCCAGTTTGTCACTGTCCACCTGTGTCACCCATTTTTGTTACCTGCCTGGCCCCTGTAGACATTTGAAACTACTGCCTCTGATCAAGTTCAAAGACTTCATTGGTGGACCAGGAAACTGAGATCCAGTAAGTGAGCCTGCCCGAGATCTCACCAAAGCCAATATTAGAATCTAGGTATCAGAGGGCTTATGAATAGAGAAGCAAATGAAGTGATAAATTTATTAATATATTTCCAAATCCCTTCTTCAATATTGTTATCTCTCTCTCTCTCTTTTTACACACTCTAGTGTTACCTATTGCTTCATACTGGTTGTACTTGAAAGTTATGCAGATGCCCGTTTGTCCATTTCGTCTCCCTGTGGGTGGATAATCATAGCCTTCTTCAGGAATTGGAGGAAAATGGGGAATGGAATGAATCAACCAGAACCCCTGGATTCTGTTCCACAGAAGTAAACCTACCAAAGATACAGTAAATACAGATAAATTAGAAAAACAAAGCTCCTTTAAAAATACAGAGTTCAAAGCTACAACATTTAAGCCCTTTATACTTCAGGCTAATTTTTTATTAGGCTAATAATTACAAGGATCACGCTCTTTTTCAATAATTTCAAAACCAATTCAGGGACACATCATACTGCCCCATTACTGTTAATAACCCACCACAAAAGGGAGCTAGGGCAGCCACCCTGTGAAGAGTTGAGAGGCATTTCATGTTGAAACTACAAGGAAAATTTGTTTTGGCAGAATGCAAATTTGCTAAATTGGAATTTGACCTTGTTAGACTATGTAGTCACCTGGCAACCTTCAGATAATGTCTTTACTGCTAAGCAGCTAAGCTATTTTCAAAAGCCAGCTAAAAAGCAGAGTTGAAAGAGAAAATATCAAATGAAAACATGTACTTGCAGTAATTTATTGTGAGAAACTGATGCTCATTTAGGTGCAGAATTCACCCAGTTCCACAAGCTTGAAAAAAGAGGCAGAGAGAAAAAGACCAGGGAAGCCATGTTCTAAAGCACCCCAGTTAATTGTATTTAGTAAAAATCTCCAGAGCAGACTAACATGAAAGCCAGAAAAGAAGAAAACAGAAGGATTTTCATCATCTTGTGACATGGCACAAAGAACCCTGTCCAACAGGCATCTATGACTATTTCTGTGTTTATAAATATATCAAGACAGTTTTGGTATGCTAACTAGACTTTCCAGTTTGCATATGACCATGGAGACATAAAAGTCATGTTTGCCTTAGTGTTAGAGCAGAAACCAAATGCCTGCCAGTTATTTCTTTTTCAGAGAACACACTTTAAGGAAGCAGAGTATTTGTCAGTGACTTTGTCAGCGGCTATGGAATCAATACCTGTGTCGAGATGGAAAATGTTCAAAGTTCAGTTGCCTCACAGAGCTGGATGATCTTCAGGGACTCTCTTCGGCCCAGATGAGTATTGCTGTTTGTCTGAAATCCTAACTTCCTGGTACAAATGCCACAGGATGTCGGGACACCTGTTGGCAGGGAACTCCCCAATGTGACATCAGGTCCCACTCCTTTTCCAGTCTTTTTTCTAAACCCTTGTATCAACTAACAGGGTGGAGCGAAAATAGTGGTGGGAGGTTGGTAAAGGAGAGGTTGCAGAATGTGGCATGTTATAAAAATTGTTGGGTTCCATGCAAATAGGACCATCAGGAAGGCAACTTAGCTAAATCAAAGGCTTTCAATGCTCATGACATTTGACAGCCATTACAAATTATGTTCTTAATCAGAGGTTGCAAACAGGCAGCCCACAGGCCAAATCTAGCCTGCAGATACATATTATTATGCTTGCAGAGTATTTTTTAAAACTTTGAATTTATTACCAACATTTAAAAACTGGGGAGATTTCCCACAAACTCTAATTTTCTCTGGAAAAATTGCATTCCCATAAGGCAAGCTGAGTAGTAACTGCTTCCTTAGACCAAGTATATACTCTCCAGTTCTCTAGTTACCTGCCAGTTCAGCCCCCTTGGCTTGCTGACATCACTTGCCTGCCTCTGAAGGCATCTGAGTTTGGAACCTTCTGAAGAATACTTGTTGCCATGGAAAGTTATTCACGGTATATTAAGTTGAAAAAAGTTCGAAGTAGTCTTTACAATAGTTTTATAAAAATGTTTCAAAATATGTATCATAGAAAAAGTAGAACGTATTAAGTGTAATTATCTAATGAGTATGAGGATTACAGATTTTTTGTTTACTATCATTTTGAATTTTTCAATAACACACATATATATATACATAGTTTATAAATCGAAAAATACCAAAAATCACTATAATAAAAATTATTATAATTATAATTATAGAACAAAATATATAACAACAAAAATTACTATAACATAAAAATTATTTTAAAATACTTTTTCAAAAATGTTTACTGTATTTCAAATGGAACTTGACACTAAGAAGTGTGAATTTTACTCTATGCAAATTATCCCTCTATAAACTTGACTAAAATGTGTGTACAGTATACACACACACACACATATATAGTCTCGCTGGTATTCCCAGTAGTCAATACTTGGATTTCTTCTTTAAAGTATATATTAAAAGATACATTAAGAAATAAAATGGGATTTGTGAGAAGGATATTGCAAAGTCAAAGTATATCATTATAACCTGTGACACAGAAATCACTCATTTTGATAACTCAGACCATTAAAAAGAAAAGCTATCTTTTTAGTATGGAGTATAAGACTACTGAAGATGGAATGTTTAAGAAAATACTGTTTTCCAGTAGGAAAGAGAAAATAAGAGCCTTTGTCATACCTTTGGTATGTCCATACTTTCTGCTGTAATTCATGAATTTAGGGACTCCATCATTGTATATTAGATAGGCTGTGTTGTTATCCTGCAGGAACATTTTAGGGTTATAATGGCATAAATCTTTCACTCATAAATGCTCACAACATTTCTACCAGCTACCGGCCTGCAATACGGAACTTTCATTAATACACATGAGAAGTCATCCATTCCCCTAATAGGCAGCTTTCCCATCGATATGAATTCTGTGACGTGCAAGACAAGGGACAAGAAGTCCATTCTCAACCATGCATGGTTTTGTCTTGTGTGACAGGAGCCCTGTGCATTGTGATGTGTGTGTGAGGGCAATATTCCTATTTCAATTATTTTGGACCCATGTTTCTGATCTGGCAACTAGTGTATAATAAAGGGGTACTTAAATATTTGTTCAGGAAATGCAGTAGGAACAACCAGCCAAGGATTACAGCTAAGCTCTCTCCATTGATATTATAGGCACAATGCAGAATTGGCTGTCAGGGTCTGATTTCCTCTGCCTACTTTGTGCTTCGCTGCTTGGTCATAACTTCCTGTTTAATCAGGATTCCTCATTCTCTGCTTCTACTACCTCCCTGATAGGGGAGGATTTTTCTTCAATCCATTTCTCCTGTCACTTCACCTTTTCAACTTGACATTTTCCTGCTTAAAAAAAGTGGTATAATTGAATGTGATAATGGATTTCCTCTGGTAAAGCAACATGCGAGTACATTCTCCAAACAGTTGGTCAAATCTCTGAGTCAAAATGAAGCTATTATTTTGATAGTATCTTTTTGTCATGTTTTGGAAACTTGCTTATATTTTTTCTGTGTCATTCCATTTCAGTTGTGTCATGATGCAGTGACTTTTAATGAAGCCAATGATGTCAATATTAAAAAGTCTCAGTGACATAATTAAAAGCAGGAAAGGACAACCCATCCCCTTAAAAAAAGACCCTTGCTTGTCTCTCAGAAAAAAAATCAATAACTGAGTTTCTTACAGTTGCTTCATTATTTGATATAATCTAAAACCATTTTTTTAAAAAAGGCACAACATAGTCTCTACAGCATTCTTGGCTACTATGTTTAGGAATATTTAGAAAAGTAAGCTGTTTTCTTACCTGCATTTTCCATAATTGACCATCTCTACCGTTGGCATTCAGATTCTCCACTGGAGAACTCTGACAGTTAGTTATTCTATGAGCCTGTATGGAATGCGGTAACAAGGCCATTGTGTGCCTTTGGGGTACAATGTGGAAGGTCTCTGGGAAAATTCGGTAAGGAACTTAATTCTTCTAATAGATGAAGTTTATCATTCTAACCAGAGGTATAACAGCCAGCTAAGGTAAATGGGATGTAGCTCTAGTGAAAAGAGGCTCTCTCATAAAGGGGAAAAATCATGAACTAAGAATAGGACCTGGAGATTATCATACTAAGTGAAGTAAGTCAGACAGAGAAAGACAACATCATATGATATCGCTTATATGCAGAATCTAAAAAAATTGATACTAATGAACTTATTTACAAAACAGAAACAGACTCACAGACTTAGAGAACAAACTTATGGTTACCAGGGGGGGAAGGATGGGGAGGAGGGATAGATTGGGAGTTTGGGATTGACATGTACACACTGCTATATTTAGGATAGATATAACAAGGACCTACTGTGTAGCACAGGGAACTCTGCTCAATATTCTGTAATAACCTAAATGGGAAAAGAATTTGAAAAAGGATACATGTATATGTATAACTGAATCACTTTGCTGTACACCTGAAACTAACACAATATTGTTAATCAACTATGGTCCAATATAAAATAAAAATTAAAAAAAAAAGAATAGACAGACCTAGGCTCGTGCCTCTAGACCTTTTTTTTTTTTTTTTTTTTTTTGGCCTCGTGGCTTGCAGGATCTTAGTTCCTCACCAGGGTTTGGGGTCCATCCCAGGCCCCCGGCAGTGGAAGCACGGAGTCCTAACCACTGGACCACCAGCAAATTCCCAGGACATCTTTATTCCTTTAACACTTATGTTGGGTATTATTTCGACTACTGGATGTTGAATAAGAAGGGTACGGTCTCTGCCCCCAGTCTAGCAGGGAATAATCAGGTAAATATAGGCAACTGTGATATAGTTTGATAAGTGTTATTATCAAGGTATATGGAAGGTTCTCATTTACAAAGGCAAAAGAAGGGATATTTTCCAACATAAACCCGATATTGGCATAACGTGACATTTGAGATTTAAAACCAGTTGGTCTGATCTCGCATTCTACTCTCTGTCAGAAGTTCAATTCCAGATCAGAAGGTGGGGAAGTTGTGTTCTCATAGTCACTTCTGGCACATAGTTCCAACTTCCAAAGAACACTCAGTCTTTTCGGTTGTTCTTCTTTGGGCTCCATGCCAATCAGACATGGAAATCAGCCCCTTTACTATCATTTTCTTCCCAGAATCCACCACTCAAGACATTGCGTGTGAGCAGGTTTTACTGAAGGTATGAAACATTGAATGGTTTTACATCACCAAGCTGACCTGCCTCCAATCTCCCTCCAAGTTTTGTATACTTTTTAATTCCTAGCTCCCATCTACCCCTTCTTTATTTTGCAGAGCAGTTTAGCTCTCACGCCCTCCTAGGCTCTGGGGCTACTTTTGCACTTCCAAAGATCATTATTATAGTTTGCCAAATGAAGACCCATCTTCCCCAAATAAGATAAATGACAGAGGCTTTGCAATGTTGCTCTGACCTTTCTCTTCTTGGGTAGTCTGCGATTGGGAGGGGAAGAATGTGTTTATTTTCTCACTGATGGGTTATACTCCAGGTTTTCCATCCCCAACCTTGGAAAGCACAAGCAGCTACAGGTAGTTTTGCTTTTACAGAATAATCGATTAATTCAAAACAGGGATGTTGCTGAGAATGAACAATTTCTAAAAGCCTCTAGGACAGTGTTTGGAACATCACTGGTACTCAAACAGCTTACAAATAAGTTTTGACTTTGTAACTTGGCTCCGAAGGCTGGTCTTAATGACAGGTGAATAAAGTGAATATTTGTGCACAAGGTGATAGCTCTCTGCACATTTTCAGGAAATGCTCAAATAGACATATGCAGTGGTGCTAGAGTATAACTCAGTATTGTTGGGGGGATTAAATTAGTTGACATATGTAAAGACCCAACACGTTGTAAGTGCTGAGTTATTTGACATATTTACTTCTCTATAAATTATTGTTAGGAAATGCATAGATGAGTGTAATTGGATGTTAATTATTGTTCGATTTTACTTGTCACCCCTGGTTGAAAAGCAGTATCTTGTCACTGAACAGCAGATGGTGCCTGGAATGTTGGGAGACTGCCCACATTGAGGCAGTTAACTCATTGCCTGACGGAGTCCCGATAGCAGGTTTAAGCTCCATATTCAGGCAAGTTCGTTCCAGGGCCTTGAACTAGAGCCCTAGCTCTCAACCTACTATTTTGAAAATGATTAATTAAAAGGAAGACCAAGTGGAACCCTTTACTTTTCCCACCAAACTCATCCCACCATGGCTTAAACAACCCATAACTCATGGCATATTGATCACAGATCTATATTGCATTGTCATAGGAGAGGGCTCTTCTCTCTATTTCCATTAAAGGAGTAAGATAGCAAGTACTGAGCACATTGGCAGAGTTTGGCAGCCAGAAGATTTCAATATGTAATTAGTTCACACTTTGCCCAGTGATGCCATTGGACATAGTGCCGAACGTATCAATAATTTGGCATTGCTCTGGAGTATGTTGACGTATTCCCTAAGGTCTTCGTTAGATTGATTCAGATTCTGAGCTAGCTTACTTCCAGTTGCTAGGATTGGGCATTGGGTAGACAAGGAGTTAAAATCTTTTGGAAGCCTTGGAGTCTGTATTATGCATTTTATATGATTCAAATAAGTGATTAACTATAACATACCTCGGAAGCATGTGCTTCATATAGCTGTTGTAATGTCCTTCCCAAAACACTCTTGGTGGTATTCATTAGTTGCTTGCTCCTTCTCCAGCTTCTGGTTGCAGAGTCTAGGTATAGGTACTCTACCCCAGTCTCTCTACTTTCCTTGTCTTGCCTTTTAGGCAACTTATAAAATGTAAACCTAACAAAGGAAATAATTATGAATTACTAACATTTACTAACTGTTTCCCTGATGGCAGCCACTGTGTCAAGCACTTAAATGTATCATTTCACTTATGTTTCACAGAAGGGCTCTAAGTCTCAGGAAGGGGATTTGTGCAAGCTCTCTGCCTCTTTTTCCACCCTTACTGTTGCTCCTTCCCAATGAAGGAAATGCAAATCTGACTGTACATGTTCTAAAAACATTTACTGGCCTGGGGGGTGGGATCCCCGTAGTAGAAGTTCGCATACTTTGAGAATGGCTTCTCTGTTCTTTCCGCATTCTATAAGGCTGCAGTGGGGAGAATGTCAAGGCCCAGGCCTGGACTAGAGAGGTCTTAGATATGTTTTTCTCTGCTGCCTTAGGTGCTTGGCATGCTCATCTCTTTGTAGCGGGCTGGCTGGGTCTGAGATTTGGGTTTAGGCATCAGAGTCAGTGGAGGCTTTCTTGAGCCTCAGGCCTAAGCCACATTCTTCAGCTCAGTTTATCAGAATGCTCTGCATTGAGGATTCAGGTCCAAGACCAGCCAATTAAGTATATGCCTTGCTTTCTTTACTATTGTCTCCTATCTGTATATCTCCTTTGGTTATCTCACAGGGAGCAGAGGTTGTTAGACCCACATGGCATTCAGCCATTCTTGGATCATCTAGCCCAGGGTTTCTCAATGTGCTGTATTCACATTTTGGTCCCCATTGTTCTCTGGGAGCCTGTTCTGTGCATTGTAGTATCCCTGGCCTCTTCCTATTAGATGTCAATAGTACTCCCCAAGTCGTGCCAATCAAAAATGTCTCCAGACATTGTCAAAAGTACCTGGAAGGCAAAATTGACCCGGTCTAGCCAAACACTCTTTAATAGCACAAACCCCACGATTAACCCTCAAATACTCATACTGGACCAAACACTGTAATGCATTCACTATTACCACACAACAGTGTCTCACACTGCCGAGAAAAGCTTCAACATTCACTTGGTTCTCATCAGTCTTATGCTTCCATTTATGCTCTTTCCTGCCCTGTCCAGGCTTTCTTACTCTCAGGGCCAGGTCCTCACACATGGCAGGAAACATGAAATTATTCTTTGATGCTGACCTCATGTTCCTCTACCCTTTAACTCTCGCAGGTAGTTGTAGCAGCTCGAGACTATGCCTCCCTGTCTGCTTAGCTCAGCATTCTCTCTGACAGATATTGCTAAGTAATATGTCCATTCAGTTGTGGCAAAAATAAATTTTGTATATTGATCACAATTTGGTGGCCCACCAGTGAAATGTTTGTCAACTATCATGGCATACCAATTAAGGACTAGTGCTTTTAAACATTTTCCTTGGGTGACCATCTCCAATTATAATCTGAAGATTTCTGAATCTGTTTCTAGCCCAGATCTCTATGCTGAGGTCTAGATAAACCCAAATACAAAGATGTCTCAGAGACCTCCAACTCCATATTTTCGAAACCAAGTTCGTAATATTTTGCGACAACTTTACGCATCCCCTGCTCTTAGGGAACACATCCACACAGTCACAGAAGCCAGCAACCTGCAAGTCTTTCTTAACTTCTTCCTCTCTCCTACTACCCTGTGCCTATCCATTACCAAGTCCTCTCAGGGCGTTCTTCCTCTCTATTTCCTCTTCTTTAACTTGGGTCCATACTTCTTCTCACCTGTAACACTGCCGAAGTCCTATTGGTTTCCATGACTCTAGACTAGTCCCCAGCCAGTTGGCCTTCAGAGTACTGCCAGTGGGCTTGCTAAAATGCAAATCTGACTTTATCAAGTCCCCACTTGAAGTCTCTCAGTAGCTCCCTTTCAAGGTCAAGTTCAGACTCAGCAGTTCAGCACATGAAGCCCCTCATGACCTGGCTCTCACCTATCTCTCTAAGCTCCCCTCTCCCCTCCTGCCATTTCCCCACGTTCTCCCGAAGCGCCAACTTTACTTAACTGCTTCCAAACTCTCCCCACTGTTTATTGCCTCTGGACCTCCTCATTGCTTCTTCATTGGCCTGAGATGCCATTGCATCTCCCTTGTTTTTCTAACTAACTCATAATTGTTCTCAAAACTTAGCTCCAAACTATTGGGTTTGCCAAAAAATTTGTTCAGGTTTTTCTGTGCGATGGTATGGAAAAACCCGAACGAACTTTTTGGCCAGCCCAGTACTTCCCCAGAGAAGTCTTCTGGGCTCTGTCCTCCCCAGTGCCCCATCTAATGCCCCATATATGCCCTTACCACATAACTATGAGCTCCTCGAGGGTAAGAACTATGTTTTGTTCATATTTGTATTTTCAACACTCAGCACAGGGCTGGTGTGAGCTCAGTAACTGTTTGCTGAGAGACCGATTGAGTGGATCTATGTTCTCTAGCCTGAAGTTTACACAAAGCTTGCTGCCAACCATAAAGGCAAACCTAAACACCCTAATTAAAGAGTGAAAAAGTGATTAAAGCTTTCGGAGAATCCATGACTGTAACGCAAAGCTGTGTTTCGTCTCTTTGACACTGCAGGAGACTGGTGACCTACCACCCACTGCAACAGCTGCCTGTGCTGTCCAATAAACAAGGTTAACTAAACAGTGCTCTGTACCATCAAGCCCTCTTTCTCCTTCACATAAGGAGACGCTCCAGTGTCAGGGAAAAATTAACCTCTCTCCTTCATCGACTCTAAAAGGATGTTGGAAGGGTTCTGTTAGGAAAGCCACAATGCAATTAAAGGAAATTGCCAACGGAGAGAAGCTGTCAGCTCTAATGCACCTCTGTGGCCACCAGCCTTGCCCTGCTGAGAGCATGAATCAGGCCCACGAGGGGCTGCTAAGCTCTTTCTCAAAGGGAAGCTCCCTCATTCAGAAGCCTACCCCTATCTGGATAGGTGGCTCATTTACACACTTCAACTTGCTTTCTTCTTAAGGGGAGAGGTGGAGTGGAAGCCTCCTGAACTTCACAGTGCGCCAGTTAGCCACCAGTACTCTGGCTTTCTACCTGCACGCAGCAAGCCTCACATTTCATTTACCTACCAATCCACAGCTTCACCTTCCTCGTTTCTGCACGATATTGTCGTCGCCTTCAGGATCCCAAAGAGGCCAAGGAAGAGCAAAGCCAGGGGTGCTCTCAGAAGTCTCGCTGTCATTTTCTATCCGGCACCTTTATTCCATGGCACAGCAGGAAGCTTTCCCCATGGATCGTGGAGTCTGAGTTTCAAGTCTCTCAGACTGTGCCGGCTCTGACATTTGATTCCATTTACTTCTGCCATTTGCTGTTTAGGCATTTTCAGAATGGGACGGATCCCATGTAATTGTGTGATTCTGTCACAACATGCCAGCGTGACTCCGAACGCCTTTGTGCTGAATTGTTGACTGCTGAATAGTTTGCAATGTCATCAAAAAGCCCTGGCGAGAAGAAAAGGGATGTATAGTTAACTCGTGGGAGTAAACATCATGTAGTATGAAATTCAGTGGACAGGAGAACTCTGGATTGATAAATAGATGTTGAATAAAATCTGTTTCATGTTTATTCCCTTATGATTGTCTCTCTATGAGTGAGAGCAAATGTTTGTGGTTCAGACATTACACAGAAATGACAAAACTTTGTATCATCTTAGTAATAATTAGGATCTATCACTTGTAATATTCTCTATCTTAAGGAAACATTTCCTAAAGGGTACTTCAAAGGCTTGCTTCAAAGAAAGAGCAAATTCAGTTGTATTTTACTGAAGATGTTTACATAGCCTCTCCACCTCCTGGTTTTAGCCACTCAGCATGGTGCTTTACTTCAAAGAGGCCTTGGTGTCCAATTGGTTGCAATGCAATCAGGTAAACATATTGACCGCTCATGCTTCAGATCAAATAAAAATGTTACAAGCATCTGTTTTGCCCAAATTAGTCTTTCCCATTCTTGAAACTGAATCTGAAGTTGAAGGCAAAGGGAAAATGGCTCATTTCCATGACTATAAAAAGGTGAGACCATTCTCTTTTTGGAGGAGGGAAGAAGTAGATAGGCATATGAAAACATTTCTTTAAGTGCATGATGCCTTTGAATCAATTATTAAAGATGCTGTAATAATAAATAGCCGTTTACTTTATGCCTGAAAATCATTATGGCTCTGATCTGTCCCTTTGCTTACGGATCCAGATCAGAGTCACTTAGGGATTCAGACTAAATTGGACCCTTGCAAACTGGATCACTTCTATGGTTGAGCTGGTGTTGTTCAGGATTCTTGGGCTTCATAAAAAACGAAGGGCTTAGAGCTCTTTCTCCTAAAACAGAATTTTGTGAGGAATGTTATGTACCACCTGCCCACATTTTCCTGTGGTGCTGGCAAAAAGGGACCTCAACCCAAACCTGCTAAATAAGAATTCTTCCAGTTGGGCTCAAGAATCTACACTATTTACAAGTTTTTTGGTGATGCTGCTGCACCCTAAACTTTGAGACTTGCTGCCCTGAGGCCAACGTTGTGCTGTATCTGGTTTCACAACCTACCAAACTGGTAAACCGAGAAGCACTTTTCTGACCATTCCTCCATGGGTATCATTTTATTTAATATATGTGTTTACTGCACTCAGAAAAAAAGGATTTCAGCAACCCCAAAATTTCATCAGTTTTTTAAAAAATTTCATAGCATGAAGTTTACTTTTCTAAGTTAAAGTGAAATAAATTTAATTTTATCTTGTGATAACTTTTGGTATTATAATGATAATAGGTGAGTACACTAGGCTTAGGATTCATTAATTCATATGCAGAATGCAAGCAACTTGTTTTCATTTACGTAGGCTAAAGAACATTTGTTGAATAGGATATAAAATAATTCCCGTTTTCTCCTCATTACACACTTAGCACAGTGCCTGGCAAATAGTAAATGATCCATAAGTGTTAGCTAAGATTATTTTTACTACAACCTGAGCCCTTCCTGTGATTGAGCTACAGGATATCTGTATTAGGATGGTTTTGCTAAAGCCAAATGTATTTCAAGGTCTGGAAAAACGCAATTAATTAGGTTCTTTCCTTTCAGGTGTCACTTTCAATAAGCTTATCTCCTGTTGTTGCTGACCTGGTCATGCTGATTGTCAGTCAACAACCTTCCTTATGCAATCACTAGGTGTCAAACACTGTACCGGTGGTTGAGGGGTTCCAGGGATTTCAACATTACCCTAAAGCCTAGATTCCAGTGTGTCCTGGGTTTTTACTAACAACAGCAAAGTAATGTCGTGGAAGGAAGCACAGTGAATTTGGTGGATGGAGAAAATGCAAACTGAGCAGAATGTTTTTCACATTACCCACTTTTGAAGCCCAATTAGTACAATATTATGAAAACATCATGTCTCCTTCACAACGTGATTACCTCTATAGAGTAGAAATAGTAGAAAATCCCTTCATTGTAATTTGGCCAAGTATAGTGAACAAAGACGAGTACTTTACTTGGTAATGGGCTTCTTTTTTAATGGTTGGAAGTTTGCATTCATTCATCCAATAATCCTAGAAAATCTCAGTCTTTTTTTTTAAATTTAAGTACAGTTTACAATGTTGTGTTAATTACCGCTGTACAGCAAAGTAATTCAGTTATACATACATATTCTTTTTTTTAATAGTCTTTTCCATTATGGTTTATCATAGGATAGTGAATATAGTTCTCTGTGCTATACAGTGGGGCCTTGTTGTTTATCCATTCTCTATATAAAAGCTTACATCTGCTGACCCAAACCTCCCACTCTATCCCTCCCTCAACCCTCTCCCCCTTGGCAACCCCCAGTCTGTTCTCTATGTCCATGATTCTGTTTCCATTTCGTAGATAGGTTCATTTGTATCATATTTTAGATTCCACACATATAAGTGATATCATATGGCATTTGCCTTTCTCTTTCTGACTTACTTCGCTTAGTATGATAATCTCTAGTTGTGAAAATCTCAGTCTTGATCTCTTCAAATTTTGCCTCTTCCACATTCTCTCTATCATATCTTTCTAGTACATTTTTAATACTATTCTTTAAAAAATTTTTTAAATTGTAGTTGATTTACAATGTTGTGTTAGTTTCAGGTGCACAGTAAAGAATATATATATATCCTTTTTTTAAACATCTTTATTGGAGTATAATTGCTTTACAATGTTGTGTTACTTTCTGCTGTATAACAAAGTGAATCAGCTATATGTATACATATAACGCCATATTCCCTCCCTCTTGCGTCTCCCTCCCACCCTCCCTATCCCACCCCTCTATGTGGTCACAAAGCAGCGAGCTGAACTCCCTGTGCTATGCGGCTGCTTCCCACTAGCTATCTATTTTACATTTGGTAGTGTATATATGTCAATGCTACTCTCTCAGTTCGTCCCAGCTTACCCTTCCCCCTCCCTGTGTCCTCAAGTCCATTCTCTATGTCTGCATCCTTATTCCTGTCCTGCCCCTAGGTTCATCAGAACCATTTTTTTTTCTTTTTAGATTCCACATATATGTGTTAGCATATGGTATTTGTTTTTCTCTTTCTGACTTACTTCACTCTGTATGACAGACTCTAAGTCCATCCACCTCATTACAAATACCTCCATTTCATTTCTTTTTATGGCTGAGTAATATTCCATTGTATGTATGTGCCACATCTTCTTTATTCATTCATCTGTTGATGGACACTTAGGTTGCTTCCACATCCTGGCTACTGTAAGTAGTGCTGCAGTAAACATTGTGGTATATGTCTCTTTTTGAATTATGGTTTTCTTAACGTACAACATAGACCTACTGTATAGCACAGGGAACTCTACTCAATATTTTGTACTAACCTACATGGGAAAAGAATCTGAAAAAGAATATATATATTCTGATCTAGATAAAAGTCAATGTTCAGCTCAAAAGTAGCTGAATATATATATTCTTTTTCAGATTCTTTTCCCATGTAGGTTATATTACAAAATATTGAGTAGAGTTCCTGTGCTATACAACAGGTCTTTGTTGTTTATCTATTTTATATATAGTAGTGTACATAAGTTACTCCCCAAATCCTAATTTATCCCTCTCCCCAACATTTCCGCTTTGGTAACCATAAGTGTGTTTTCTATGTCTTTGAGTCTGTTTCTGTTTTGTAAATAAGTTCATTTCTAGTTCATTTTATGTCTCTCTCATATATTCTCTCTCGTGTGTGTCTGCATTAATCCCTGATTCTTTACTTGGATCAGTCTCCCAGTTCTCTAATTCTCTCTTTGGCAAGATTAATCTGTTACTCTACCTCTTACAAATAACTAGTTCTTTCTTCAGTTGTGTTCAATCTGTTTCTTAATCCACTTATTAGTGCATTTCTAGAAGTTCTGTTGGGTTATTTTTCAAATTTTCTTTGTCTTGTTTATAGTGCCTTATTTCTTGCTCGAGAGAAGCTATTCAACCTTCTCTTTCATTTCTGCAAAAATATTAAATATATGACTTTTATTTTGTGACTGATAATTCCAATCTTTGCCGGTCAGACTTTGCTACCTGTTATTTCTATGACTCTCTCTCATGATACTTTGCTACCATGTGTACCTTTGATTTTTGGTTATGAGTTCATGTTCCTTAAAGCTTTATGTGTGAGAATTTGAGGTTGAGATAAAGCTGGGTTTCTCCAGACCCTGGTCTGTGCTGGCTTCATCAAAGTGCAGTCATCCTGTGAGGACTCCTGGGAGTTAGACTGTTGGCTTTATTTATTTATCCTCAATAACTTTTTGAGGTACGGTTTACGTACCATAAAATTTTCATATTTAAGTTCAACTTTATTTTTGTTCAAACTGTTATAAGACTGTTAATATACAGAGTAAAATCTAGAATGTGACAGAAAGCTGAATGCTTGTTGCATCATTAATTTGATGAAATGGGATGAGACAAACAAAATGACTCAGGCATTTGTAAAATAAAGAATTGTTCATGAAAAATGTGGTTAAAGGGAAATATAAGTAGAATAAGTGGAAGAGGACCAGACAGTTTTATTTGGTTAATTCCTACTCATCACTTAGGGGGCTTTGTGGATACCAGTTCCTCCTGGAAGCCATCCCCCATCTCTCTCAATCCAGCTTAGGTGTCCCTTACAATATAGTCTCAAAACCCATTGTATTTTTTCAATTAGAGTAATTATCATAATGTGTTCTAAATACTTGGTTTCTTTTCTGAAGTTCCTCTAGAAAGCAGAGGTCAGCAAACTCCTGTGGGTCAAATCTGGCCCACTGTCTGTTCCTGTAAATAAAGTTTTATTGGAATACAGTCACACTCATTCATTTATGTACTATGTATAGCTACTTTATGCCATAATGGCAGAGCTAAGTAGTTGCAACAGAGATCATACAGCCTGTAAAACCTAAAATACTCTTTGATTCTTTACCAGAAAAGTTTATTCTACTCTAAAGTTCGTTCTAATCTCTATCAGGGCAGAATAGTGACTACCTTGTTTGCTGTTTATCTCCAGCACTTACCACAGTGCTTGTCACTAGAAGGAATTAAATAAATAGAGATGAATGTATGGATTGAATAAAAAAGGTTTCAGAGACTTCAGTTTTGGGGTTATGCAGATTTTAGAATGAATTAAATCTAATCAGAGAAACAAATAAATGTGGGTATGTAGGTAAAATCCCATTATAAAGAACTTCACTATAATGTTATATCAGGGAGATAGCTGAGTATCATAAAAATAATCAGGCAAACCTGGGTCCATGCCTGGTCCTACCTCTCATTAGCCACGCAGTTTTGACCAAACTATTTAACCTCATGAGTGTCAGCTTCCTTTTCTAAAGGTGGGACTCATGAGCTGCACCTTTACAAAATGCTATCAGGATTCGGTGAGATGCTGTGTACATAGCCTCCAGCACATAACTGGTGCTCATTAAATGTTGGTTCCTTCTTACCTTGTTTCTTTTCTATCATGATGCAGTTATTTCTTTGTCTTTGCAGATGGACTGAAAACAGTCCTTTAGTGATATGGTTCTATTGACCACAAATAAGCCTCCATTACTCATGTTTTCAATGGTCCTGATCCAGAAAAATGTCAATGTTCAACCCAAAAGTGGTGCCCCATTGTTGAAGGCACGGAGCTGAATTTTAATCCTGCCCCAGAGGGCAAGCACTCTTCTTTCCTTCCCTTATTTCACAGTTTAAACAAACCTGCAATAAACACAGAATTCATCTGAGCTTAGAATTTATCTGTAATTTAGAAAAATGACTGAAGTGCTAGAAAAACCAATGGTTTGAGCAGGGGGCATCTCCCAGTTTTGGGTAAGTTCTGCCTAGTATAGTGTAGGTAGAATAACACTGTTCAGTCTCAGTAGGACCCTTTACACTGTATCAGTCTGTCTGTCAGCTTTGGGAAGCTCACTTAACATCACTGATCTAGTTTACATTAAAATAAGCGTCCTTCTCACCAAATCACAGGGTTTTTGTGAGGAATAGGTAAGATAATATAGGTCTTTAGTGGATAGAAAATTTTTAAATGGTATAGAAATGCAAGTTTCTGCAGTAGCATGCCCACTTCCCTCTTTCTGGGAGGGATCAGAATGCTTCCTTTCTCTTCCTAATGAGTGCAGGGACTCTGACGTAGTGAGAAAGATCGTGTCACTTTGGGGCAAATGGTCGAGGTACTCCTCCTCCCTCTGTCACCCAGTAACTGTGTGACCTTGGCAAGTTACCTAACCCTAGTGTCTTCCTTTGTAAAACTTGGTTAAGGATATCTGCTTCACAGGGTTCTTGTAAAGGGTTAGAGGAACGCATATATAGAAATTTCCCTTCAAACCCTCACTAAATTGTTGCTACTATTATTTTTATTTTCAAGTCTTATACATTAGGAAAGAGAAATCTTTCAGTGTACGCATTTCAGTAGAATTTCCTTCCAACTGCATGTTTGGAGGTCTCTATCAATTCTTCGCTGTGAGGTTTTCTGCTCCTATTCCTAGAGGCTCCTGAGGCCTTGTTCCAGTTCCCTGCCCTAAGGCTATTGGTACTACGGAGAGGCTGGCAAGAAGAAAATTAGCATTTCCTTGACATTTAGTGATGAGTCTCTCATTCTTTGTAATAGGCAGAAGTATGAAAATAACGCAACACCTGTAGATGGAGTCTTCATTAGGTGACAGGTCGCCCTTTCTGCAATAATTATTCATGAGTCATTATATTGTGCTTGAAACATCTGCTTGACAAATCCCTTTGGAGCCACACTTTGAACATAACTCAAGGCATATCCCCCTTGATAGTAAAAATAAGCCACTCTACGGCCTAAAGCAACATGACATTTGCTAGCAGATATCAATATTTTTCCATCTGAGATTTAGTTGATCCTAAGCAGCCAAAAAATACCAGATGCCTCTAAGATTATTATTCATCATTATTGTTCTTATCTTTATGTATTATTAAGACCCAACAGAGTGATATTAAGATGGTTCATATGAGTGCCCCTTTTTCTCATATTAGTTCAGCGTTTTTCTCGGAAGTCTTCTCGTCCACAAATGCCCAAGAAAATAGGCAGGCAAAGGAAAAATCTAGGTGGAAAATTGAAAGAACTTCTCTAGCACATTCCAAAGATAGAGAGGGGGGCATGTCTCCACACATAGTTCTTCCATCTATCACTGCACACTGCAACTGAATTGATATTTAAATATGTGTGATGGGTCCAAAATAGCTAGCACTTCTGTATTTCCCTCTGTTATGGAGGGTAGAGATATGCTTACATAAGCTCTTCTAATACTTGAGAGAAAATTCTAGTCATTTTAAAATTAAAATCTATAAAAGTTTTCCCTTATCTTTCCTAATATTTTTTCCACCTCAAATCCATCCACTGGGCCTTGTAGAGATTAACAGACTCCAGGCTAAGAACTCCTAGACCTGTAGTGACAACCTACATCACTTTCAGTATGACGTGGAAATAAGAGAACACTCAGTATCTAAGCGAAGATGCGTAAGATTCATTTAAAATCTCTCAGAGTTCTCTCCAACATTACTTGCAGGCAATCAGTGATTCTCTATCCCTTTATATTTGAAGACATGTCTAAGAAAAGGGAATTTTTCTCGTGTAGAGCCAAGTATAGATTTACTCCTGCTGACATTTTGTCCAGAGTATTACTCTAGGAAATTGTTTCCTTTTATGACTTTTTTCCCTCAAGCCACACAAGCCTGAGGAAAGACAACCAAAGTATGAAGGCAGAAGTAGGCCATATCATAGCAGCAGTCTTTGATTTTAGCCACCCTAGCTCTGGATTGGTGTACAGTCGTCTGACTATTGCTCTCTAACAGTAACTGGAAGGACCCTTTGATGCAAAATATGACATAATTATTATTTATCAATGATAGTCATAGCTACATTTATTGAACATTTCTTATTTGCCAGGCACTTTTCTAAGTACTTTATGTTTTTTTGTCCTGTAATCCTCACAGCAATCCTGCTAGATGGGCACTACTATTATTAATTTTATAAATGAAGAAATTTGCCACCATTCACAGAGCTAATAGGTGGTGGAACAGAGACTCACCTTTGGCCTGACTCCATCCTCTCAGCTACCCGCCCACCCTTCAGATGAGAGCAACCTTGGGATTTTACTGTACGGTTATCTTGGACATGGATCCCTGCCCTACACTGTGTGTTATACACAATAGGATTCTGGCACCTACTTCCGGTTTCTCAGACTGCAGAACTGGGGAGGTCTTATTGATGAGAACAGCCTCAGTCTGGCCTGGGCCATTATCTGTTCTGTCAGGTCCTGCTGAGGGACTCTTGGGTGTCCCACACCATTCTTGTTCCATCCTGCTCCAGTCTCGGATGGTTATGTCCTCTTTATTCTGACTCTTTTCTCAGTGCACATGATTACTCAGCCTTTGCCAGAGTGTCACAGTCAGGAGGGAGCTTGCTAAAGAGTGCTGACCTCTCCCGCGTGTGTCTTGCATGAACCCCAGGATAGCTGCACGGTGCTAGAATGCTCTGTCTTATTAGCAATGTGAACACTTTGTGCTGTGTCAGTAACTTTGTCTACCTGCGATTCTGCCCTTCCTGGCCCTTTATTCTCCAGCCAGCTGTGCCTGTGATCTCCAGGCTGTGGTGACCAGAGGGCAGAAGTTGCTTTCCTCACTTTCCCAGGAAGAGGAACTTCCTGACTGGGGTCTGAGCTGAAGCAGCTTTTCCTGTATTGCAATCTTTGGGGTATTTTCATGAACTATTCCATGTCACTACACAAGAGGTGCAGGTGGTGGGGCAGCATTCGGTCATTCATGATACATTTATTAAGCACCAATTGTGTTCCAAGCATTCTGCTGAGCACTGGGGTTGCCATGGCGACCAAGATAGAAATTGTTTCTGCTTTCATAGTTTACTGTTCTTGAATAAATCAGACCTATGAAGAGGCTATTGTAATGTGATTTGATAAAGACTCTGATAAGGCAATAACAGAGCATTTTGAGAGCACATAGAAGGGACACCTACTCCAGACTTGAAGGGCTGGGGCAAATTACCTAGAGGAAGTGACATCTGAGACTTAAAGAAGTTGAGTCAGAAGAAGTTAGGCAGGTAAAGAGATTGGTAGTTGGGTAGCAAGGAAGAGAAAGAATGTTCAAGAAAGAGGTAATAGCAAATTCAAAGGCCTACAGGCAAAGAAGAACACATGTAGGGCCTGGGTGACCACAATTAGCTCAGGATAGCTGAAGTGGAGTTTGAAATAGGGTGTGGCAAGATATGAAGCTGAACTAATGAGCAGGGGTAGGGAAATGAAGGGTAGCTATCATTTAATCTTACTCTGTATCTCATGGGTACCACTTGCTTTCAACAGACTAACCTACTTGGGTATTTAGTGGCAGGGGATGGGACTGAGGAGTAACATTTGTTAAGTCCTGCTGTGTGCCGAGGATGATGGAAGGTCTCAGAGACCTTTGGTCCTGGACCTCAGCCCATACCATCCAGGGACCCCAAGCCAGCCAAGTGCCTCCCTGGCCCGGGTAGAATCCCTTGCAATTCGAGACATGCCAGAGTCTTCCTTCTGCTGTTTCCAGCAGTGCTCCCCACTCTAAAAACTAGTGCCCTTAATCAAGTTCCCCTCTGTTATCTCTTCTGCTGCTACATCCACAGCCAGGCCTGACATGGCCACTCTTACTGGGGTTGACTTCACTGCACCACCAGGTACCAGGGACTGAGCCAGCCCTTTCACATTCACCAGCAACTCTACTTGTAGGGGCAGTTATCTCCATTTGTACAAAGCTGGAAACTGAGGCTCAGGGACATCAAATTATTTGTCACAAGCCACAAAGCTATAAGTGGTAAGGCAGAATTTGGACCTGGTCTGATTTCAAAGCCACTACAATCACACAACTGTGCCTCTTTCCCTGTCAACATTATAGTTCTTATTAGGATCCTGTAAGTCTGCTCTTTAGGTTTTCTTATTGATACTTTTCTTGAAGATGAGTCCCCCAAAGACTGGGTCAGATACATCCAAGGGGCCTCTCCAAGAGTTGTCCCTTACATGTGTCCCTCCTACAGAGGAAGCACTGAATTCAGACACCACAGACCTTCAGGGTATGTTCAATAACCAACAGCAGCATGCCCTACCAGGCTCTATCCCCAAGATTTAAGGCAACCTTCACTACCCCACTTTGATTAAGAATATGACAATAATTTCTGATGTTGGCTAGCATTTTTAAATTCCTCCCAAGGGATTTGGTGATTTTTTTATGCGGGTAGATATTTAGGCAGCCCTTGGCCTATCTGAGCATATCGCCTACGTGGGATTCGCAGACGAGGTTTCTTCTTTGCGACTCTCCCCAGATTCTCACTGCATGTTGTTTTTGGTTTACTTTTATTTTTGTCACCTTCTCTCACTACCATTTTAATGTTAATTTTCATGCTAAATAAAATAGGTTTTCCTGTCCCTCTGCTCCCTCCTGCCTCTTCTCTCAAACACCAATAAAGCCCAGGGACAAGTCTTATAGAGTCTAGCAGTGGAGATGGACGTATTCACTAGCGAGGGCTCCAGCTTCAGACAGGGATACTAATGAATCAGTCACAAGCTTTTATTAAGTGTTTCTTCGCTAAAAGCATAGCTTTCCTTGCAGCCATTTGGCTCTGGCTCTGTACTGCTGAAGGTAGTCTAGACCCTGTCACTAATTACTTTTCTTCCTGGTAGCAAGTAGAAGAAGCAATTTTCAAATTGTTTTTATTGATCACAGGGCCGTTTCTCCAGAATACTACTCTCTATAAAAAAGGGGATATAATTATTTCCAGTTAACATAGTCAAAAGATTTTATAGAGGAAGGCAGTTTATGTAGTAGTTAGAAGTACACAATTTGGAGTCAACAGAGCTGAGGGTGAATTCTTGGCTCTATCCTTTACTAACTGGGGTAAGTCACCTAAATTCTTTGAACCTCAGTTTCTCCCTCTGCAAAAGGGAATAATATTAGTTCATAGGGCTGATATAAGGATTAAGTTAGTAGAGCTTAAATAAGAGTAAATAGTTTGGCTCAGGAGGTATGGTTATTATTGTTGTTGCTTATTATTATCAAGAAAGCCATCTACCTGTCTCTCTTCAGGCCAATCTGATATATTTTCATCTGTTCCTTGTGATTCTCTTCTCTCCATACAAATTCTCATTCTCCTTCAGAAGTAGGGCATGATCTTGCTTTCAGGAATACTCTGACTCTTACCTTTCATGATTACATGATAAAATTAAGGTTTAAAGAAATTGTAGTTTACTTCTTGTTTTCATTTAGCCTTCTTCATTAAGATGACTGTTTTCATTGCAGAATGATGAGGTGGAGCTTGTCCGAACTGGCTATGGGAAGGATATGGTAAAAATTCTCCATATTCAGCGAGATGGAAAATATCACAGCATTAAAGAAGTGGCAACTTCAGTGCAACTTACTCTGAGCTCCAAAAAAGATTACCTGCATGGAGACAATTCAGACCTCATCCCTACAGACACCATCAAGAACACAGTTCATGTCCTGGCAAAGTTCAAAGGCGTATGCGTCATTCTACTTCTTAGATGCTGCCCATCTGGATGCAGAAATCACCGTACTATATTATGAGGATACTACTTGCTTATTTCAAGTTCCCTGTACTTTTTAACCCTATTTTTACATTTAAACCATTGAAAAAAATTCCTTTTCTATTCTAAAAGTCTCAGCTTTACAGAAAATCTTGCTTTTTTTTTTTAAACTCACCTTTTTATTCTCTTTTCTTTTCTTCTTTTTTTCCCATTTGTTCTCTTTTCTTGGTTCTCAACTCACTACAACATCTTTTAGGCAGAGAATCCTACTTGACAAATTTACGTGTTATCTCTTAATTAGGATCATTGGCAAATCAAGGCCCTGAGAAGATTTCAGAATAGAATTTTACACATTTTTGTCATGCAGTTATTTGAGTCCTATTATTTTTTTCTTTTAGAATGATGTGCATTTATAGAAGAAAGTACCATTTCTCTTCTTGATATTGCTCTAGAAGAAAATCAAGTATCAGATACATTTCGAGATCTGTCCAACTTTTAATACCTTCCTGATTTTCCTAACTCCGTGACCACTTAGTGTCCACATTTGGTGGTAGTTGTACTTTTCAGAAGGGTCTTGGAACTGATAGACTCTAATCTCTTAGCACTTTTACCTCAGGTTTCTCTAAGTGTGAGTGAAACTGTGCTGGACGACCAGCAGATTTCTGGGCAATTCAAGATAATTTTTTTTATTTGCTAAGAAGTCTAGAAAGGCAAGAAATGTAGACTGGAAAGCTTCTTTTCTCATGCTTTTGCATGAAATTCACACCCATAATGCACGAAATGAACAAACTAATTTTTTTTAGAAACTTATTTATTTATTCATTTATGTGCATTGCGTCTTTGTTGCTGCATGCGGGCTTTCTCTAGTTGCGGCGAGCGGGGTCTACTCTTCGTTGCGGTGTGCGGGCTTCTCATTGTGGTGGCTTCTCTTGTTGCGGAGCACGAGCTCTAGGCACGCAGGCTTCAGTAGTTGTGCCTCGCGGGCTCTAGAGTGCAGGCTCAGTAGTTGTGGTGCACGGGCTTAGTTGCTCTGCAGCATGTGGGATCTTCCCAGACCAGGGCTCGAACCCGTGTCTCCTAAATTGGC
Organism: Balaenoptera acutorostrata; assembly: GCF_949987535.1. Classification (NCBI taxonomy): domain Eukaryota; kingdom Metazoa; phylum Chordata; class Mammalia; order Artiodactyla; family Balaenopteridae; genus Balaenoptera; species Balaenoptera acutorostrata. The sequence continues at coordinate 74,632,353 of NC_080064.1, read as the reverse complement.
AGGCAGATTCTTAACCACTGTGCCACCAGGGAAGCCCGAACAAACTAATTGAAATATTATTTCTGCAAGGTCTGTCTACACCCTGAACCTTTCTCTTGCTAATCAGAATGGCCCAGCAAGTATAGGCAGGGCTATGGAAAAAGGCATTGCTTTCTTTAAAAATGAATTGAAAATAAGCTCTGTACTGTGTTAGACAAGAGGGTCTCTATATAACACAAATTCTTATATTTCCTGTACTATGTGAGAAGTACAGAAAAGTGAAAGAATGGACCTGTATGTTAAAACCAATTTAAATGTATTCATTGTAGATAGAGTGACTGTATAATTTCTTATCCAAACCAGGATACTTTTCAGAGTGAAATAGGACGCTTATTAATAATTATTCTGAGACAACAGGTATAAAACAAAACTATCCTTGGGAAACCTATACAGTCTACCTTAATTATAGGCAAAGCCATAAATAATCTGTAGACTGTAATAGGACCATAAAACATTGACTAGAGATTAACCTGAAGAATTTGGATGGAAGAAGGGAGCTGCTTTATGGGGGTGGAGGGCTGGGGATGGTCAATAGAAGGCCTGTTTGCAAGGCAAGGAAGCTGAAGTGACCCTTCATTAACATTTTTCTTTGGGAAACTGGGAGGTCTGTTTCCCAGCCTCATGAAGAGAGCAGAGTGTTTTGAAGTATCCTGCAGTACTTTAGCTGCCATGGGTGATGACTGAGCTCACCGTGAGGAGAATCTGAACGTTAAGTTCCTTTTTGCTCATCCACTGATGGATAGACACATCCTCTCCTGCACACAGTTTTCTTTTAAAAACAGGATAGTCTCACCTGGTGATGGTGATCTATTAACTACACTTAGGAGCCCTTGTCAGAAATTGGGATTAGGACCAATTCATCTCTAATTCTTTCTTATTCTTTGTTTCTCTGATTCTAAAAAACACTTTATCAGGAAAGAGAGTCCCATGGATATTTAAAAATGATTTTTAAGTGGGGCAAGTATTTCTGATCATTCACATTTATTTCTTTTTACAGATCAAAAGCATAGAAACGTTTGCTGTGAATATCTGTGAGCATTTCCTTTCTTCTTTTAACCATGTTATTCGAGTTCAAGTCTATGTGGAAGAAGTCCCTTGGAAACGTTTTGAAAAGGTTACCTCACTTATTCGTGCTCTCAGTTTAATTAAAGAAATTGGCTTTATGACATATGTTGAAATTTTACTGGAAATAATTTTTTTTTCTAATTTTCAGAATGGAGTTAAGCATGTCCATGCATTTATTCATACTCCCACTGGAACGCACTTCTGTGAGGTTGAACAGTTGAGGAGTGGTGAGAAAATGCTTTTCATGTTTTGATTCTGCAATAGCAATTTCAGTTTTTTTTTTCTTCTAAACAACTCTGTTTATTAACACCAAGGAAAACTGTAGAGAATTTTGAAGTCTTTTAAATCTGAGATGGGAATGAACAGCGTGACCCTGGATTACATTAAAGAACTATCTGCTTTTTATCTTAAAAATATAAATATGAAATAATAACCTTTGCAACAAATCTGGGGGTTGAGTGATCATTTTTATTGCATGATTTTGAAGTGAGGGAAAAAAAGACACAGGCTGACAAAAGCTCAAATCTCTGAATTTTCTGACCAGTTATTTTTGTACCATACCATGCTATGATTATAATAACCTTTATAGGAAATATCTAGAAAATAACAATCACATTTCCTTGAAATTTTGTTATAATAATAAAACCACTGATATTATTATAGTTACCATAAAATAAACCTCCTTTAAATATAGCAGTGACAATTATATAATTCTTTCTATTTACCAAGAAATCTAAAAATTAACTGAGGAACATAATTACAATATAGACCTTATTAGTACTGATGATTGAACTTAGCAAAGTGTGTCTTCCACTGATTTGTTGAGGTTGTCAGAGCAGAGTTCAATAATTGACTAAGAGTTAGACTAGAGGACCTCTAAGAACCATAGAACCACCATGGTAGAAATGTCTCTATCATAATAAAAAATAAACTTTAATGATCATTATAAATTGAGAGTGTGAACTCTGAAATTTTTTCTTTTCTATTTTCCTTTTCTCTTTTCTTCTCCTTTCCTTCCTTTTCCTGCTTGTTTCTTTCATTTCATTTCTTTTCCTTTCTGTATCTCTTTTTCTTTCTTCTCTAGCTCTCTTCAGTAAGAATTTGAGGTGATGTCTCATAAATGTCAGAAATATTAAAAGGTTAATAAAATATAAGTTCCTCTCATCTAAGTTCTATTGGATAATGTCTTCCCTTAGGAAGTCCTAGTGTTTTAGCTATCATTTAATATTTTTCCCTATCTGTATTAAATTCTAGACACAGCCAGGGCCTTCTCAGTGTTTGATTAACAGTTGTGAAATTATTATTATATAAGGAAGACTGAATAACTAGTTGTTAAGTTGAAAAGGTAATGATTTTTTTAATCCTCTAAATCTGTAGTCATGTGATATATTAACTTGTTGACTGAGCTGTTTGTTAGTTAAAATGTAACTTCCTTTCTTTCCTTCCTTCTTTTTTGCTTTATGTATGTGACTTTGGAGGAGAGAGAGAGGTTCCTGATTCCCCAGGCCAGTGTTTTCCTACCCAAATCACAGTGAATACCCCTGTAAAATTATAAACTCTAAACTGGCACTTCCCAGAAGAAATATAATGCAAGGCACATATCTAATTTAAAAATTTCCTAGTAGTCACATTAGAAAAGTAGAAACAAATTAATTTTAATAATACTTTTTATTTAACCTAATATATCCAAAATGCCACTTACATATGTAATAAATACAAAAATTATTAATGAAATATTTAATATTATTTTTTAAATTAAGTATTTGAATTTCTGTGTGTATTTTATATTTACAGGACGTCTCATTTCTCATTTACCATATTCCAAGGGCTTCATAGCCACATGTGGCTAGTGGCTGCCATGTTGGTTAGCTCTAAACCACTTTGAGTGATTTTTACGATACTTAACATGTTTCTCATTCCACTTTTAATTATGTAAAATAGTAGCAGGGGCTAGAATTAGATTTCAGGAGAGCTAACTAAAAAGATAAGAGCCTGTATAACATATATTTATATCATTGATTTAAATACTATTCATTCAATAATGATTTTGAGGACTTGTTAGGTATACTAGCGGTGGTAAATTCAGACGTGAATAAGACATTCTCTGACCCTAGTGAGTTCACAGTAGATGAATATTAAGAGATAGACTTATAAATAGATTTATTGCAATATGAGGGGCTAAAGACCACTATGAAAGAATTAAAGGTATGCTATGGGAGTAAAGAGGTGCAGAAAACTAACTCTTCCTAGGGCAGTCTGGAAGGCTTGATGGGGGAGGAGGAAATATTCCAACTGACTTTTGAAAAATGATTGAGAATGTACTGGACATAGAAAGGGGAAAGGAAATTACAGGCAGAAGAAACAGAATGTACATGGGTAGGAGTCATGAAGAGTGGAAGAGGGAAACAAATATTTTGAGCATCTGCCTTTTGTAGATCACCATACTAGGCAAATGATTTTAGTGTTGAAAGGGCAAAGCATTTGTGCAACGGTAGCAGGGTTGAAGGGTCCAGTTTTTAGAATGTAAGGAGCAGAGATGAGGATGAAGAGCTTGGTTTGGGCCTAATGTACCATACTAGCAAGATTGGCCTAACTAGGGAATTCCTGGCAGTCCAGTGGTTAGGACTCTGAACTTTCACTGTTGAGGGCCCAGGTTTGATCTCTGGTCGGGAGACTAAGATCCTGCAAGCTGTGCAGCATGGCCAAAAAAAAAAATTGGTGTAACTAGGAGGCAGTTTTTGCATGGTAGTTAAGTCCATAGGTCTTGTCAGACTAAACTGTTTTCTTGTTGTTTGTTTTTTTGTTTGTTTATTTACTGCTTTGCTATTTTTATTAACAAATTTTTTTGAACCATTTTTTCTTCCTGGTTCTATGATTTATTTTTACTTGGCAAATTAAATAATGTTATTTAACAGTAATCAATCAGATGCTGCTATCCATTATACATACTTATCTGCATCATTATACAAACCCCAAAGGCAAAATTGCTGGGTTTATTTCCATAGAAAGAGTAGTTTTCAGGTAAACATCTTTTTTTTTTTCACACGCACACACACTGTATTTTATTTTTACAAGAGATAAACAGACTGACACCAAGCATTGTAAATGGATGACCACAACAAAAGCAACAATGATTGCAATTACCAAACATGAAACACACTCATACTATGTCATAATATTGACATTCAGTCCAGTAATCCTCCACTGTAACAGCTCCTTTACTTTGCAGTGAAAATTGATTTGTATATTCTTTGCCTCTGAGTCCTGGTGGGATTTTTTTTTTTAATTCAAACAGAAAGTCACAAAAATTATAATCATCCTCATCAGTTCACTCAGTCCCATGTAATTAATTTTTTTTTTCATCTTGATCTTTTGTTAGCACTTTTATGAGTTCATCAGTTTTTCATTAGAGTTCTGAAAATGCTTATTCATTCACTTCAGCAGTACAGTCAGTTACCAGAAAACTGTACTTGTCAGAGTCTTTTCCATGAATTCCTTGAAGATGAAACCCTTTTATAGGAACATATTTGCAAAAGCATCAGAGTACACCCAGAACTGTCTGGGAATGACAAAAGACTTAAAAATGACCACGGTTAAAGATTTGATGAAAGTTCATAATAATGCAATTGACAAGGAAATTTAGTTATTTCTGAGATAAACATATTAAGGTAACAACTAGAATTGTGACTTATAACATTATACCAGAACATATAAGATTTTTAGAAATTTCATGTAATGCCTGAAACATTTATATTAACATATTTCCATACAAATAACCCAATGAAAGTTTAGTATGAGTTGTTTTGTTTGTTTGTTTGTTTTATACTGCAGGTTCTTACTAGTCATCAATTTTATCCACATCAGTGTATACATGTCAGTCCCAATCGCCCAATTCAGCACACCACCATCCCCACCCCACCACAGTTTTCCCCCCTTGGTGTCCATATGTCTGTTCTCTACATCTGTGTCTCAACTTCTGCCCTGCAAACTGGCTCATCTGTACCATTTTTCTAGGTTCCACATACATGGGTTAATATACGATATTTGTTTTTCTCTTTCTGACTTACTTCACTCTGTATGACAGTCTCTAGATCTATCCACGTCTCAGCAAATGACTCAATTTCGTTCCTTTTTATGGCTGAGTAATATTCCATTGTATATGTGTACCACACTTTCTTTAACCATTCGTCTGTTGATGGGCATTTAGGTTGCTTCCATGACCTGGCTATTGTAAATAGTGCTGCAATGAACATTGGGGTGCATGTGTCTTTTTGAATTATGGTTTTCTCTGGGTATACACCCAGTAGTGGGATTGCTGGATCATATGGTAAATCTGTTTTTAGTTTTTTAAGGAACCTCCATACTGTTCTCCATAGTGGCTGTATCAATTTACATTCCCACCAACAGTGCAAGAGGGTTCCCTTTTCTCCACACCCTCTCCAGCATTTGTTGTTTGTAGATTTTCTGATGATGCCATTCTAACTGGTGTGAGGTGATACCTCATTGTAGTTTTGATTTGCATTTCTCTAATAATTAGTGATGTTGAGCATCTTTTCATGTGCTTCTTGGCCATCTGTATGTCTTCTTTGGAGAAATGTCTATTTAGGTCTTCTGCCCATTTTTGGATTGGGGTGTTTGTTTCTTTAATATTGAGCTGAATGAGCTGTTTATATATTTTGGAGATTAATCCTTTGTCTGTTGATTTGTTTGCAAATATTTTCTCCCATTCTGAGGGTTGCCTTTTCGTCTTGTTTATGTAAACCATTTTTTAAATTGAAGTATAGTTAATTTACAATGTTGTGTTAGTTTCAGGTGTACAGTAAAGTGATTCAGTTATACACACACACACATACATACATGTATATGTATATATATATTCTTTTTCAGATTCTTTTCCATTAGAGATTATTATAAGATACTGAATATAGTTCCATGTACTATACAGTAGGTCCTTGTTGTTTATCTATTTTATATATAGTAGTGTGTATATGTTAAACCCAAATTCCCAATTTATCTCCCCCCAACTCCTTCTATCCCCTTTGGTAACCATAAATTTGTTTTCTATTTCTGTGGGTCTATTTTTATTTTGTAAATAAGTCCATTTGTATCATTTTTTTTAGATTCCACATGTAAGTGATATCATATGATATTTGTCTTTCTCTGTCTGATTTACTTCACTTAATATGATAATCTCTATGTCCATCCATATTGCTGCAGATGTCATTATTTCACACTTTTTTATGGCTGAGTAATATTCTTTATCCATTCATCTGTTGATGGACATTTAGGTTGCTTCCATGTCTTGGCTACCGTAAATAGTGCGGCTGTGAACATTGGGATGCATGTATCTTTTCAAATCAGAATTTTCTCTGGATATATGCCCAGGATTGGGATTGCAGGATCATATGATTAACTCTATTTTTAGTTTTTTAAGGAACCTCCATACTGTTCTCCATAGTGGCTGCACCAAATTACATTCCCACCAACACTGCAGGAGGGTTCCTTTTTCTCCACATGCTCTCCAGCTTTTAGTATTAATAGACATTTTAATAATGGCCATTCTGACCTGTGAGAGTGATACTTCATTATAGTTTTGATTTGCATTTCTCTAATAATTAGCAATATTGAGCATATTTTCAAGTGCCTGTTGGCCATTTGTATGTCTTCTTTGGAGAAATGTCTATTTAGGTCTTCTGCCCATTTTTTTTATTGGGTTCTTTGTTTTTTTGATATTAAGCTGTATGAGCTGTTTGTATATTTTGGAAATTAATTCCTCGTCAGTAGCATTGTTTGCAAATATTTTCTCCCAGTCCATAGGTTGTCTATTCATTTTGTTTATGGTTTCTTTTGCTATGCAAAACTTTTAAGTTTAATTAGGTCCCATTTGTTTATTTCTGTTTTTATTTCTATTACTCTAGCAGATGAACCCAAAAAAATATTTCTGCAATTTATGTCAAACAGTGTTCTGTCAATGTTTTCCTCTAGGAGTTTTATACTATCCAGTCTTACATTTAGGTCTTTAATCCATTTTGAGTGTATTTTTGTATGTGGTATTAGAGAATGTTCTATGTTCATTCTTTTACATGTAGCTGTCCTCTTATCCCAGCACCACTTATTGAAGAGACTTTCTTTTCTCCATTGTAAATTCTTGCCTCTTTGTCATAGATTAATTAACCATAAGTGCATGGGTTTATTTCTGGGCTTTCTATCCTGTAACATTGATCTATATGTCTGTTTTTGTGCCAGTACCATACTGTTTTGATTACTGTAGCTTTGTAATATAGTCTGAAGTCAGGGAGCATGATCTCTCCAGCTCTGTTCTTCTTTCTCAAGATTCCTTTTGCTATTCAGGGTCTTTTGTGTTTCCATATGACTTAAAAATTTTTTTGTTCTATTTCTGTGAAAAATGCCATTGGTAATTTGATAGGGATTGTATTGAATCTGTAGATTGCCTTGAGTAGTATGGTCATTTTAACAATATTGATTCTTCCAATCCAAGAACATGGTATATGTTTCCATCTGTTTGTGTCATCTTGAAGTTCTTTCATCAGTGTCTTACAGTTTTTGGAGTACAGGTCTTTTGCCTCCTTAGGTAGGTTTATTCCTAGGTATTTTATTCCTTTTGATGCGATGATAAATGGGATTGTTCCTTAATTTCTCTTTCTGATCTTTCATTGTTAGTGTATAGAAATGCAACAGATTTCTGTGTATTAATTTTGTATCCAGCAACTTTACCGAACTCATTGATGAGCTTAGTAGTTTTCTGGTAGCATCTTTAGGATGTTCTATGTATGGCATCATGTCATCGGCAAACAGTGACAGTTTTACTTCTTTTCCAATTTGGATTCCTTTTATTTCTTTTGCTTCTCTGATTTCTGTGGCTAGGACTTCCAAAACCATGTTGAATAAAAATGGCTAGAGTGAGCATCCTTGTCTTGTTCCTGATCTTAGAGGAAATGCTTTCAGCTTCTCACCATTGAGTATGATGTTAGCTGTGGGTTTGTCATATATGGCCTTTATTATGTTGAGGTATGTTCTCTCTAGGCTCACTTTCTGGAGAGTTTTTTTATCATAAATGGATGTTGAATTTTATCAAAAGCTTTTTCTTCATCAATTGAGATGATCATATGGTTTTTATTCTTCAATTTGTTAATGTGGTGTATCACACTGACGGATTTGTGGATTTTGAAAAATCCTTGCATCCCTGGGATAAATCCCACTTGATTATGTTGTATGAGCCTTTTAATGTACTGTTGGATTCAGTTTGCTAGTATTTTGTTGAAGATTTTTGCATTTATGTTCATCAGTGTTATTGACATATAATTTTCTTTTTGTGTGATATCTTTGTCTGGTTTTGGTATCAGGGTGATGGTGGCCTTATAGAACGAGTTTGGAAGTGTTCCTTCCTCTGCAATTTTTTGGAATAATTTCAGAAGGGTAGGTTTTAACTCTTCTCTAAATGTTTCATAGAATTCACCTGTGATGCCATCTGGTCCAGCAATTTTTATTCACTGGGAGTTTTTAAATTACTGATTCCATTTCACTACTGTTAATTGTTCTGTGCATATTTTCTATTTCTCCCTAGTTCGGTCTTGGGAGACTGTACCTTTCTAAGAATTTGTCCATTTCTTCTAGGTTGTCCAATTTATTGGCATATTGTATTTCTGTGATGTCAGTTGTAACTTCTTCTTCTTCATTTCTGATTTTGATTTGGGCCCTCTACCTTGTTTTCTTCATGAGTCTGGCTAAAGGTTTATCAATTTTGTTTATCTTTTCAAAGAACCAGTTTTAGTTTCATTGATCTTTTCTATTGTTTTTTTTAAGTCTCTATTTCATTTATTTCTGCTCTGATCTTTATGATTTCTTTCCTTCTACTAACTTTGGGTTTTGTTTATTCTTCTTTCTCTAGTTGCTTTATGCGTAGGATTAGGTTGTTTATTTGAGATTTTCCTTGTTTCCTGAGGTAAGCTTGTATTGCTATAAACGTCCCTTTTAGAACTGCTTTTTCTGTGTTCCATAGGTTTTGGATCATTGTATTTTCATTTTCATTCGTCTCTAGGTATTTTTTGATTTCCTCTTTGACTTCTTCAGTGATCCATTGGTTGTTTAGCAACATATTGTTTAGCCTCCACGTGTTTGTGTTTTTTTGCAGTTTTTTATTCTTGTAGTTGATTTCTAGCCTCATAGTGTTGTGGTTGGAAAAGATCTTGATATGATTTCAATTTTCTTAAATTTACCAAGGCTTGCTTTGTTGCTCATTGTGTGATCTATCCTGGAGAATGTTCCATGTGCACTTGAAAAGAACATGTATTCTGCTGCTTTCAGATGGAATGCTCTATAAATATCAAGTAAGGCCAGCTGATCTAATGTATCATTTAAGGTCTGTGTTTCCTTATTAATTTTCTGTCTGGATGATCTGTTTATTGATGTAATAGGGAGCTAATGTCCCCCACTATTATTATGTTACTGTCAATTTCTCCTTTTATGTCTGTTAACATTTGTCTTATATATTAAGGTGCTCCTATGTTGGGTGCATATATATTTACAATTGTTATATCTTCTTTTTGGATTGATCCTTTGATTATTATGTAGTGTCCTTTGTCTCTTGTGACAGTCTTTATTTTAAAGTCTATTTTATCTGATATAAGTATTGCTACTTCAGCTTTCTTTTGATTTCCATTTGCATGGAATACCTTTTTCTATCCCCTCACTTTCAGTCTGGTGTGTCTCTAGGTCTGAAGTGAGTCTCTTGTAGGCAGCACATATATGGATGCTGCTTTTTTATCCATTAACCAGTCTATGTCTTTTGGTTGAACCATTTAGTCCATTTATGTTTAGGATAATTATCAATATGTATGTTCCTATTGTCATTTGGTTAATGTTTTGGATTTGTTTTTGTAGGTCTTTTTTCCCCTTTCTTCTTTTGTTCCCTTCTCTTGTGATTTGATGACTATCTTTAGTATTATGTTTGGATTTCTTTTTCTTTTTGGTGGGTATTTTTGTTTTGTGTTTACCATGAGGTTTTTGTATTGCAATCTCTCTATATATAGATACCTTGCATTTGTACTCTACTCTCTTCATGATTACTGTTTTTGATATTATATTTTACATCTAATTGTTTTGTGTATCCCTTAACTGCTTATCGTGGATACAGATGAATTGACTACTTTTGTCTTTTAACCTCCCTACTAGCATTGCATGTGGATGATTTCTACCTTTATTGTATGAAGACTGAACTGTTTTTAAATTTGAGCTTCTCTACTTAATAACTTTGTGACTGTGAGCACATTAAGTATACTACTTCAGTGTTTTTTTTATTTCTAACATAAGAATAACAGTGTCTACCTCAGCAATTACCCAGAGAATGAAAGGGGATAAATGTTAATTTAACATTTAGCACAGTACCTGGCACATAAGAAGCACTCTTTGAAAGAAAGCTGTTATTATTATTATTTTGAATGATAATAGAGATCCAGGAAAGGTCTTTATGTGTATGTGTGTACTGTTTAGTAATTCTGACCAAGGTTATGGTAAACTGGCTGGAGAAACAGGCAGTAGTGAGACATTTGGAGACTTGTTGCAGAGATGAAGAAATGATGGAGTCTGAACTAAGGCAGAAGAGGTAGAGATGAAAAGACTACAGAGGTTGGGGAGAGACATTATGTGAGACATTTCTGAAGTGTGCTTATAAGTCTGAGTATTTGCGTAAGGATGGAAGGTTAGAGAGAAGGAGGGGTTAAAGTTATCCTAAAGTCAGGGGCCTGTGGGTGTTGTCTAAGAATAATACATATAATGAGGAAGTTTCCAGAGGAAGCTGGTAAGTTTGGGAATAAGGGATGGACTTGGAGACTATCTATTTCCAAATTGGTTGGTGAAGCCATGGGGAAGAAGGAACAACCCAGAAAAACATATAAAGTGAGAAGAGGAAAGATGAGAGGGCCTGGGGGAAAATTCCCCAGTTTAAGGGTTGGACAGTTTAAAGAGTGAGAGAGAAGAATGGTCAGAGGGACAGGAGGAGGCTTGGAGACAGTGGTGTCATGGAAGCAAAGGGAAAATACATTTCAAGAAATGGGGATAGTTATTGGGATAATAGAATGCATAATAAGTAGGCTTATATGTAGTGGCTTCGCACATGAAGCTTACAGCTTTTTGTAAAAGTCAAGTTCAGTGTGTGTGTGTGTGTGTGTGTGCGTGTGTGTGTGCGTGTGTGTGCATGTGTGTGCGTGCATGTGTGCATGTGTGCGTGCGTGCGTGTGTGTGTGTGTGTGTTGGGAGGATGCTCCACTCCAGGAAGTTATTCAGGAATCCAGGTTGATGCAACCAGACAGTTTTGATCCTCACTTTCTGGGGTCACCTTGAGAGTAGATTCCCCATACCAGACAACAAGGAGAAGAAAAGAGCTTGAAGAAAAAAAAGGAGGAGGTGAAACTGCTCAAGGCCTGAAGTAGCACAGAGCACATCAAATGAAGAGAACCCAATCTCACAGCCACACCTAACTGCAAGGAAGGCCAGGAAATGTAGTTTAGCCGGGGACCCAGGAGGAAGAGGACCTGCCAGTGGTCTCCTCCACAGGAAGGTTAAGAAGTTTAGTTTAAAAGAAGACTGAAGAGAGTGTGCAGTTTGGCAAGTAGGCATCATTGGTGACCTCCCTCCACAAGAATATTTAGCAGACCCCTGGAGGTGGAAGTGGAGTGGCCAAATCTAGGGCTCAGCTGATCATAGGAAGAAAACAGGCTGCTCTTCACACCCTTATTCTTTCCAGGAATTACCAGGAGCTATCATCAGCCTGAATTCTAGTCACCTGGCTGCTGCAGGGTGGAAACTAATCAACAGAATCAGGCCAAAGCTTTTTCTTTCTGCAGAAAACTTCAGGGTGTTGCGATCACTGTGGCAGTGTTCCCAGAGCTCCAGCTTGACTTGTCTGGAGTCCAGCACCTCCCCCCTCCCATAGCATGCGGGGGCTGGCAGGGGTCAGCAGGGAAGGAGGCATCTGCTGCCTTGGGGGTGTGCAGTATGTGTGCACACATTCCTGAGTCTGTGTATCTTCCTGTGTTGTCTATTTGAAGATGACATTTGTACTCTGTCCCTCTTTGGAGAGTAGGGGTCTATGCCGTTTTTTTGGTAACAAAGTTTAATTCTTAATTTGCTTATTTTCCAGGAGCTAAAACTGCAGATATCATGAGGTGATTCAGTGTACAATCACTGTCATAAGAAACGCCCTTGCATAGACTTAACTGAAGAAAATAATCATCTTACACACACAAACACACACACCCCAATTCACATGCTGAAGGCTGTTGTTACAAACCTCTAAGTAGGGCTTTTTGTGGGGGGCTGGCTAGGATAGTGAGAATTCTGCCCCCTCAAACACATGTACTTAATCACCCATTCAGCCTGCAAATTTTCCCAACAGGATATGTAACTGGGTTTCTCCTGGTGGACTGGATTCATTCTTATCAATTGAACAAACATTTATAGAAAGCCTACTGAATCTGAAGCACCCACTTTAGGCCCTGAGAATTGCTATAAAACTCCCATTACACTATTTTTTCCTAGGGTATCTTTTTAAGCTACATCATTAAGTGTTCTTTTAGCTGTTTCAAAGTCTGCTAGTTCCATGGGAGAATCTGGAAGAGAGAGAGAAATTTTTTCACCAAAGGGATGAGGGCTGGTGTTATTTTTGTGACTTCCCCAGCTCCGAGAGGAGAGCTAGGCTCTGCATGTGTGGTACAGGCTGTTGATGTAGGTGTTATATGGAACCTCGATCTTCCAAACTGTTTCTCTGTGAGTCTCTGTGAACTACAAGCTTAGCCAAGCCTTGAAGTCGCTGGGATGGTTGAGTCACTAATTTAAACTAGTTGAACTAATCAGAGCATCTCCCCAACACACCCCCCCACACACAATTTGAATTATAATTCATAATTCTTTAAGCATCAAATTTCTCCCAATCTGACACTAATTATAAAAATTCAACTAAAGCATAACCAAATAGAGGAATGGAAGATAGAGAAGCGGTTTCAAATAAGAGATACTGTCTTGTAGTGGTGAAAAAAAAAATCTATTGACATGGAGACTAGTAGGGGTAGGGGGAAGATTTTAGGAAGGGTGTTGATAAAACTAAAGTCCTGGAGGAGAAGAGATTTAAGAGGTGTCAAGCAGGGCAGATGGAAGAAATGAGATGGGGAAAGTGGGAGACTCAGGACAGAGATGGCCACTGCCAAGAAGGCTGCCTGTATCATTTTGATATCAAGACTAAGACGCTCTTCAATTATTCCAAAAGAAAGGTTCTTGGCAAGCACAAGATCTTTTAAAAATCATCTTGATCATCACCTCATTGTACAAAAACCCAGTTAACTTCCTTCCATCTGGGTGACGTCATCTCTCCCCATCCAGAATTGCACACAGGGAGCTTTCATCCTACCTCCATGAGCTAAATGGACTCTCAAAGGCAAATGATATTTAATTGATCTTCACTTTTTCTAGCACTTTACAAATTTGAGGTTTTCTACTAGAATGATTTAATATAGTTTTAAAATATCCTCCTTTTAGCTATTTGTGTCCTTTTTGGAGGTGTTAAATGTGGAAGCAATTATCTCCTTCATGACAGGATTTTTTTTTCTTGGCTCAGTAAAGCTTTGTGCTTTGTGACACCTGATGCGTAGGTAAGGAATCGGGCTTAGTTTCTATTAATTTGCAGTTTCTTTCCCTTAGAGACCTGAAGGGGTAGGATGTATGCTTCTCTGAGAGATAAACCACAATCTGTTAAGTGTGTAGGAGGACACTGAAAGTTAGAAAAGATTATGTTTTAGCAAAGTAAAATGTAAAAATCTTCCTTTTGCATTACTCCATAACCAAGGCAGAAAGGCAAAAAAGAGCTGATTAAGTGGTTTCATAGGAAGTAACCTAGAAAAGGACAGTCTTTTGGGTTGAATTACTTCTTGTTAGTCTAAACTGGAATCTTTTTAAGAGTGTGTGAAGCATCATATTTTTAGTTGATGGGCCCATGAATTTGAAAGGCTCAGGTTCCTACCAGTGTTCAGAAAGCTGGGGCACCGCCAACAGAGAAGATAAAATAAGCTCCCAGATTTCATCCAGGGTGTCTGATGCGTGCCAAGAAAATGTATTTTTCACATTCAAAGAGAATAGGTTTTTGTCGTTGTTCATAGAATGATGAGCACACCAGAGTAGATGTTTTGCGTTCTGCCTAAACTGTGGCAGTAGTGAACTGTCTTTGAGAACATGAGATGTTTTATTCCATGTGAAACTGAGGTCAAAACACATTAGAAAATGCAACTGCTTTCTCCATTTTCAGATTCTAGCAAGAAAGTAGATCATTTCAAAGTTGCCTAGCAGACTGACACTCCCCAAAGATCAATAAATCTCATCACAGGGCTGGAGGTGGATAGGGATGGCATGTCAGAAGGAGTTTTCAGAACCCAATGAGCCTTTGTGAAACATGGGAAGTATTTACAGGGGGTTGACGTCAATAAGAAAAGGTCAATTAGGGCAAAATCATCATAATAATTTTATAGAGCATTTCCTCCTGGACAGCCATTTTACTAAGTCCTTTATGTGTATCATCTTAGACATCTATCATCTCTAGGAAATAGTTATGATTATCATCTCCTGCAGATGAGAAAATCAAGGTAGAGAGAGGTTCAGTAATTCTATCAAGGAAATACTGCCCATAAGTAGGGGAGGAGAGGCATGGAGAGTACTGAGGCTGAATTCAAGGAACCTGAGTCCCAAGACTGTGGACTCAACCATATGTAACCCTGCATCTGGAAATCCTTTTATGATTGAGACAACTGAGGATTCAAAGTCTGGTTGGCTCACATAGATGCTGGCGATCAAGGCCAGCTGTATAGGAAAAGTAGAAATAGATAAAGTTTGCCTTTGGTTTCCCTTGACTTCTCTTTATCCCCCTTCGAGGATTCCCACTACTTGTTCTAACCCCACTTCTGATTGCAAATTCAAGTTTCATTTCTATAGGATTTTTTTTTCTAGAAGGGATTACTTTTGGAAGTAAATTATGATATTAATTTATAAAGGCTTAAGGAGTCACTCCTCTAAGGGGTCTTGGTATTTCAATAGGAAATTTTTAAATGATAAAATGTTTTCAAGACACATGGGGTCATTTCTAAAAGTGATGCTTCAATCTTCGTTTCAAACCAACGGGGATGGTATTTTTCAACTGGGGGCTCTGTCTGAGCCCTGAATGCACATTGCGGAATGGCGGTGGCAACTTTCTTGTCTCTTGGAAAGTCCTCTTTTATTACAGAAATAGGAAGAGAGAGTTAAAGGCAGGAGGAAACATTTTGAGGATGGGGAGTGATCCAAAAAGGGGAAAGAAAAGCATGAAATCTCATAATGGGGTGCTGAGTTCAAACTCCACCTCTGCCAGTGTCTAGCCATATGACTAGAACGTGTGCTGGCAGTCAGGACCTTCTCAATCAGTGTTGATGCCCTCCCCTTCTCCCCCTGTCACACTGTCTGTGGGTGAGGGTTGAGGGGAGGGGGCAGATCAGGAAGGGAAATGGTAAAGATTGATGGAGGAGAACTGTCCAGAAGAAAAAGACACTAAGTTGTAAGGCTAAGTTAAGGTGAATCAATTTTACTGCACTCATTCATTCATTTAATGGATACTTATTGATTGCTTCTGCAATTCTGTTGGGTCTGAGACTTAAGACTCACTTGGGTCAGCTCTACACTGTTAGAAATGCTGATTTTGCAGAATCGTGTCTTGATAACACTTAGAATCTGATAAACCCAGCCAACCTAAGGCATGAAATTGTTGCTGGTATCTTTCTCTTGATCCTGATTCAGATATAGCTTACATTGAGAACTTCAGTATTTTCCAATTGAGAAAATACCATTTTCTCTCTTACCACATTATCCTAGAACACTGTGACCAGAACACCTTATTTAATCAGCACATATTTAATCAGCAAATCTACCACTAACCATGGCCACTGCTTTCTCTGGTAGGCACACACATGTGGTTGGGAAAATATCAAAATATAGTCATTATTTACCTACTTCTGAAAGTCCACAGCTCCTGAGTTAACCACAGCAATAGAAATCACACAGGATGATGTAAACCATTGGATTATTAAGAGCTGCCCTGGATTTTAATTAAGGATTGTGGGTTACATTCTTATTCTTCAACTAAGACCATGTACAACATAGTGATCCCTGATACCTCCAGCTCTTGGCTTAAGATTCAACAGGTCAAAAAGCATAGATACTAGTCTGGACTAATTTCAAGACTGAAAAGAGGTGATCTAAGTCATTCTGCCTTGACTATGCTTTTGGGAGTTTGTACCCAAGTGCCCCCTGAGTGTCCTGGCCTCACCAGCCTGCACATACAAATAAGGCCATGGTGAAGTTAATTCCCGAATTTCCCTGACCTTGTTGCTCTCTCATTACAAAACTGCTGTACCTCTCCAGCCAAACTCTTCTACCTTCTCCCAGCCTGGAGGGCTGTCTCACACATGCTCAGGGAGAAGTTTGCACGCACTGAGTACAACTGCTGCCTCACTGGCTCTGCCCAGCATTTGCTGTGCCAGTTGCCACTCCTCCTTGGGAAGAAGGCTGCTTTCCACAGACATTGTACCCTGGGGCTTCCCAGCGTGTCACCTGGTGTCATGTGTTCTTCAGGCTTCACCAAACTGCTGGAACTACAGTGTGTTCCACATAGAAAAAGAAAGAGAGAATCTTCCCCTCACTAACTCGGTACCCTACCTGTCATCTGGGCCCTGACCTAGAACTGCCAGGCGTAAGTAAACAGCTTTTTCAGATTATGCCTCTCTCCCCTCCACCTCCCTGATGCATCTCATGAGGTAATGTAGGGACGGCCGGAGAGCCATATCATCTCCTCCATTGTTTTCAACTCTGTCCACCCCGCCCAGATCCCCACAGGCCAACTTTGCGCCTTCTCAGTTCTGCCAAAAAACAAAGGCCTTTATGAGTATACACCTAGGCAATGTATACCTCATGGGTCACTGACCTCATCTTCCCAGTCTCTGTTTAGGCTCATCCAGGCCCATGATGCTACCTATTCATGCAATTTTCTGGTTTTGCTGAGTTCATAAACGCAAGGGAACTGAGGGGTCTGGTGGTGATTGGAGCCATCAACAGTGTAGACAATCCACATGAGGACCACCCCCAGTAAAGGGCGTCACAATAGCAGACAGAGGAGCTGCTTTTGAGGAGTTTATTAACTCATTCCAGCATGACTGCCTGCTGAATGAGATGGAGCTCAAAATGTGGAAGGTAATTGGCCTAGAAGATACCTCTGCACGTAGCTGAGAAAAAGGTATTTGTTCCTGTGGGCTTCAACACAGCATGGACATTTAGTCTCTGACCTTCAGTTCTCCTAGGGCATGAGAAGGCAGGGAGTTGTGGAATTCAGAGAGAGGGAAAGGCACACCGTCTTCATCATGTGGACTTCAGAGGAGACAGGGAGAGAGAAAACACAGGCAGTGATGTAGCTCTTTGTACAAATGTAGTGTGCCATGTTTTAATGACCAGGATCCTCAGGGCTAGGCAGTAAGAAGGCACTGTTTTCTTTATGACCTCCCCTCTTACCTTTTGACGTAAAACAGGATCTCCAGTCATTAATTCTGGAATCAAAGACCTCAAAGTCCTGAAAACAACCCAGTCCGGATTTGAAGGATTCATCAGGGACCAGTTCACCACCCTCCCTGAGGTGAAGGACCGGTGCTTTGCCACCCAAGTGTACTGCAAGTGGCGCTACCACCAGGGCAGAGACGTGGACTTTGAGGCCACCTGGTATGAACGAGTGCTAGGGCCTGGCGCTGGTGGAGGTAGTGTCCGCCCTCTTTTCCAGGGACCCAGAGTTCATGGAGTCTTCCATCTGAAAGGGAAACTTGGAAGCCATTCAATTCCGCCTCCCCATTGTAAGACATCCCTTCTGATGGATAACAGAAAGAGAACTGGTCTCACTTTGAGTTAGTAAATCTGCACTAATAGCTAAGATGCTATTAGCTATAATGACCTTGAGCAGACCACCTGATTTCCCTGATCCTCTGTTTTTTAATTGACTAAATCAGTAGTACTCAAACATGATTGTGTATCAGAATCACAATCATGATTCTGAGGGCTTATTAAACTGCAGATCACTGAGCCCAACCCCAAAGGTTCTAATTCTGTGGCCTGGAATGGGGCCTGGGAACGTGCATTTCTAACAAACTCCCAGGTGATGCTCATGCTGCTGGACCAAAGGCCACACTTTAAGAAACATGGGATCAAATGAGGATAATGGCCTTGTTACTTCATGGCAGATGCAGAGAGGGCTAAACCAGGCTGACCAACTCGTCCCAGTTTGTCAAGGACTTTCCTGATTTTAACACTGAAAGTCCTATGTCCTAGGAAACCCCTTGGTCCCAGGCAAACTGGGACAAGTGGCCACCCTAGGCTAAATTCAAAATGAGATGAGTTACAGAAGCATTTTATAAATGATAAATGCTTTAGCATTGTAACGTATGACTCTTATTTTAACATCCTCAACAAGCAGTGATTAGACCTCTGAATCCCAGTTTGCTTTTTGAGCAGGTATCTCATTCCTTTGCTTGAAGCTCTAATTGTTAGAAACTTCTACCCTGTGATAAGCTGGAATCTGCCCCCTGGTAGCTTCCTCCCACTGGCAGAGTGTTACTCTGCTCCTTTTGTTATGTGATAGGTTGGAAATGCTTGAAGAGAACCTCACCTCAATCTTTTTTTCTCCTTTTTTCAAGTGTTCCCCATGGGCAGCAGTCTGATGTATTTATGTTGAAAAGAGCACGAAATTGAGCCAGTCGGGGTACAAGCTGGGCCTCCCACTAAGGAGGGGGACTGAGTAGATCATTTAACTTTTAGCTCAGATTCCTCATCTCTAAATTGGAGATAATAATAGTACCTGCCTCAGGTATATTGAGAGAATTTAATGAAGTAATTACATAAAATACTTAGCACACAGCCTGACACGGTAATACCCCTGAAAATGCAGCAATTCAAGCAACGGGCCAAGCCAAGCAGATTAGAATACTAGGAAGTCCTCTTCATAAATTCTTCAAGCATGGAGGGAAACTTAGCCTGGAATGCCCACTGGGCCCTGGTGCCAGATTATGAAGATAACCTAGTTATGCTCAATATGTTTATTGACGTGTGCATGTGTGTGTGCGTGTAGGGAAATGGGAAGTTAGGGGTTTTTTTTCTTTTTGGCATTACAGGATATTAATCCTCTCTAAAACCAGCAATGAAATTGTTTTCGGGGAGACAGAGAGGGTACCGCTTCTTAGCTTCATAATACGTTCCCCAAACACCACCCTGTGAGAGCCCTCAGTTCTCTTTTCTGTGCTTTAGGGACACTGTTAGGGACGTTGTCCTGAAGAAATTTGCTGGACCCCATGACAAAGGCGAGTACTCGCCCTCTATCCAGAAGACCCTCTACGACATCCAGATGCTCTCCCTGAGCCAGGTTCCTGAGGTAGGTTTTGTCACTTGCCATTCTGAGGACTGAGAGAACTTGTGTCTCCTGTCAGCTCTGAGAAAGAGAGTTAAAATAAGAAAGTGGAAGACACATGAAAAATGACATCTGTTGTTGCTCAAAAGCTTGTTATAGCAAGTGAGAAGAGAATAAAAAAATGTAAAAATCTGTCTAACCTGAAAACACAGGCCACTGCTGTAGTTCTTTAGTTTTATTGAAAATTCTGAGTCTCTTCAACCTGCTACAATTTAGGACACTCAAATGCCCTGAAGGAGGGGTAATTATCCCAAGGGTCTATGCTTCAGGAGAGCCAGAGAATGAAGAAAAAAGGCAGAGAGATTTCATCCATCCATCCGTTTGATATTATTGAATGGTTATTATGTCTCTGTCAGCGCATGAGGAAATCAGAGATAAATTAGACATCGTCTCTACCCTCAAAGAGTTCATCATTAAGTGAAAGAAGAAAATAAGTAAACTAACAGTTCAATAGAGAACAGAATATTATGGAAATTCAGAGGAAGTCACCTAACTCTGGTGTAGGGGATAGTGCAATCCAGGCTTTCTGGAGGAAGAGGTATTTGAGCTGAGTCTTAAGGGACAGGTAGGGGTTATCTGAGTTCATACTCAAGGTTGAGGGAGGCGGTAGGTGTGGAGACAGGAGGCAGCATGGAACAGTCATTTACTGCTGAGGCTCTGCCACAAGTGAAGCTCCAGGAGCAAAAGTCTTTCCATGTGCCTAGAGATGAGTTGGGAAGCAGATTGGGAAGCCCTTTGTGGGCTTCTCTGTAGAGTCTGTATTTTATCCTGAAAACTCTTAGGAGCCACTGAGGGGTCTAAGCAAGGTGTGGCGCTACCAGATTTGCACTCTAGAAAGACCACTCTGAAAGACATGTGATAGATTAAAGGGATGATGGGCCATAGACAAGGAGACCTGTTGGGAAGCTGTCGCAGAAAACTGGCAACAAGGATGTGAACTAAGGCCATGGTGGGATGGAGAGGAACAGAGTCATCCTTAGACCTGGGCACAAGGGACTCCTGCCACGGCCCACACACCCCCTCCAAGCCCTCCTCTAGCTATGCCTCTCTCCGCTGGATGAGGAGTTGGTGGGACCAAGGCAACAAACACTTCAGGAGCCCGTGCTTCCCCTTCTAGACAATTCTCTGGATATTTACATCCCAGAATGTCCTGCCCAAATAACCCCGAGACTACTTCCAGAACCTGTGCAAGCCTGTTCCCCAGATCTATCCCCTAAAGTGCAAGTCATGCCATTAGTGTACCCTTAAGCCCGAGAGTGAGAAAAGGGGCAGATGTTTGCTAGAGGTATGAATGGGACTTGACATGCAAGCTGGGGTATCCACCCACATGAGTCCAAGAGAGAAGATGGGATGGCCAGGGCTGAGGGCTGGCTCTTCCCATGCTGCCAGGTCCTGGCATGATGCTGCAAGGAATCAGAGAATTTTAAATTCGATCCTGACCTTCCAGATTGTGATGAAGGAATATTTGTCAAGTTAGAGGGATAGAATATACTTCACTTGAAAGTACTTTAGCTTGATTCATAACTTTTAAATCTTTAAACATCTGGTATGGGGACATCCAATTATACTCTTACTCCAGGGCCTGCAAATGTTAGGGACAAGCCTCGAGAGGAGGGAATGGATGGAGGGGGAATTTAAGAGGTTGACGAGCCAGCACCAGGAGGCCAGTTGGATGCTGCAGATGTCCCAGGTTTCTGACCCAAGGAGATTTTACTTTTCTGAGAAACGGATTTCATACACAGGGAGAAGAGTGGGTCCATCATTTAATAATAGTACTAGCAGGAGAGAACAGTGTCAAGCAGTAGAGGAACATCAGAGGAACATCTCAGAGACAGGTAGAATCTGAGTAATGAGCTAGTGGGTAGTTGGGGGTTGGTGGGAAGGAGTAACAGAGACAGATTCACAGTTTCCGCATGTAATGCATATTGTTGTGGATTTCAGATAGAAACTATGGAAATCAGCCTGCCAAACATTCACTACTTTAACATAGACATGTCCAAAATGGGACTGATCAACAGGGAAGAGGTAAGAGAACTTTAAACATATTTAAAGCACATTTCCCCCACCCACTCTTTACCCCTCTTTATAAACTTAGGATGATACTATCCCCTGTCACAACTCCTAACAGCTGTTGCTTTTGGAATATTTATAGTTGCCACTGTTTAGAGCCCTCTTAGACTCTGGCCTTTCACTGTCTGAGGCTGGAGTATGCTAGAAGTGGGTGAATACTTATAAAGGAAGGTTGGAAGTTGCAGAGAGTAAAAGACATAGAAAGAACAGAGTGTGCCCAAAGAAATAGCTTTGAGATATACTTCTCCAAAAATTGCCCCAGAAGGTCACAGCTCCATTATTCTTCTATCATGAAACGATGAGGAGAAAAAAAAAAGATTCTATTTTCATTTTCTTCTATCATCTCTAACTTTTAAGTAGTCAATTTAAGTGGAATACAATATACACACAAAAAAATGAAGATATTTGTGTTTCTAGTTGCATTTACAGCAGGCAAGATGAGGAAGTTCATTTTTTTTTTTTAGAAATTTCATGTAATATCTGAAACATTTATATTAACATATTTCCATATAAATAACCCAAAGAAAGTTTAGTATTAGTTGTTTTGTTTGTTTATTTGTTTATTTCTTTGTACTGCAGGTTCTTATCAGTCATCAATTTTATACACATCACTGTATACATGTCAATCCCAATCGCCCAATTCAGCACACCACCATCCCCACCCCACTGCAGTTTTCCCCCCTTGGTGTCCATACATTTGTTCTCTACATCTGTGTCTCAATTTCTGCCCTGCAAACCGGTTCATCTGTACCATTTTTCTAGGTTACACATACATGCGTTAATAGACGATATTTGTTTTTCTCTTTCTGACTTACTTCACTCTGTATGACAGTCTCTAGATCCATCCACGTCTCAACAAATGACTCAATTTCGTTCCTTTTTATGGCTGAGTAATATTCCATTGTATATATGTACCACACCTTCTTTATCCATTCATCTGTCAATGGACATTTAGGTTGCTTCCATGACCTGGCTATTGTAAATACTGCTGCAATGAACATTGGGGTGTGTGTGTCTTTTTGAATTATGGTTTTCTCTGGGTATATGCCCAGTAGTGGGATTGCTGGATCATATGGTAATTCTCTTTTTAGTTTTTTAAGGAAACTCCATATTGTTCTCCATAGAGGCTGTATCAATTTACATTCCCACCAACAGTGCAAGAGGGTTCCCTTTTCTCCACACCCTCTCCAGCATTTGTTGTTTGTAGATTTTCTGATGATGCCCATTCTAACTGGTGTGAGGCGATACCTCATTGTAGTTTTGATTTGCATTTCTCTAATAATTAGTGATGTTGAGCAGCTTTTCATGTGCTTCTTGGCCATCTGTATGTCTTCTTTGGAGAAATGTCTATTTAGGTCTTCTGCCCATTTTTGGATTGGGGTGTTTGTTTCTTTAATATTGAGCTGAATGAGCTGTTTATATATTTTGCAGATTAATCCTTTGTCCGTTGATTTGTTTGCAAATATTTTCTCCCATTCTGAGGGTTGTCTTTTCGTCTTGTTTATAGTTTCCTTTGCTGTGCAAAAGCTTTGAAGTTTCAGTAGGTCCCATTTGTTTATTTTTGTTTTTATTTCCATTACTCTAGGAGGTGGATCAAAAATGATCTTGCTGTGATTTATGTCAAAGAGTGTTCTTCCTATGTTTTCCTCTAAGAGTTTTATAGTGTCCGGTCTTACATTTAGGTCTTGAATCCATTTTGAGTTTATTTTTGTGAATGGTGTAAGGGAGTTTTCTAACTTCATTCTTTTACATGTAGCTGTCCAGTTTTCCCAGCACCACTTATTGAAGAGACTGTCTTTTCTCCATTGTATATCTTTGCCTCCTTTGTCATAGATTAGTTGACCATAGGTGCATGGGTTTATCTCTGGGCTTTTTATTTATTTATTTATTTATTTATTTATTTATTTATTTATGGCTGTGTTGGGTTTTCGTTTCTGTGCGAGGGCTTTCTCTAGTTGCGGCAAGTGGAGGCCACTCTTCATCGCGGTGCGTGGGCCTCTCATTATCGCGGACCCTCTTGTTGTGGGGCACAGGCTCCAGACGCGCAGGCTCAGTAGCTGTGGCTCATGGGCCTAGTTGCTCCGCGGCATGTGGGATCTTCCCAGACCAGGGCTCGAACCCGTGTCCCCTGCATTGGCAGGCAGATTCTCAACCACTGCGCCACCAGGGAAGCCCTGGGCTTTTTATCTTGTTCCATTGATCTATGTTTCTGTTTTTGTGTCAGTACCATATTGTCTTGATTACTGTAGCTTTGTAGTATAGTCTTAAGTCAGGGAGTCTGATTCCTCCAGCTCCGTTTTTTTCCCTCAAGACTGCTTTGGCTATTTGGGGTCTTTTGTGTCTCCATACAAATTTTAAGATGATTTGTTCTAGCTCCGTAAAAAATGCCATTGGTAATTTGATAGGGATTGCATTGAATCTGTAGATTGCTTTGGGTAGTATACTCATTTTCACAATATTGATTCTTCCAATCCAAGAACATGACATATCTCTCCATCTGTTGGTATCATCTTTAATTTCTTTCATCAGTGCTCATAATTTTCTGCATACAGGTCTTTTGTCTCCCTAGGTAGGTTTATTCCTAGGTATTTTATTCTTTTTGTTGCAATGGTAAATGGGAGTGTTTCCATAATTTCTCTTTCAGATATTTCATCATTAGTGTATAGGAATGCAAGAGATTTCTGTGCATTAATTTTGTATCCTGCTACTTTACCAAATTCATTGATTAGTTCTAGTAGTTTTCTGGTGGCATTTTTAAGATTCTCTATGTATAGTATCATGTCATCTGCAAACAGTGACAGTTTTACTTCTTCTTTTCCAATTTGTATTCTTTTTATTTCTTTTTCTCCTCTGATTGCCGTGGCTAGGACTTCCAAAACTATGTTGAATAATAGTGGCGAGAGTGGACATCCTTGTCTAGTTCCTGATCTTAGAGGAAATGCTCTCAGTTTTTCACCGTTGAGAATGATGTTTGTTGTATATTGCCTTTATTATGCTGAGGTAGGTTCCCTCTATGCCCACTTTCTGGAGGGTTTTCATCATAAATAGGTGTTGAATTTTGTCAAAAGCTTTTTCTGCATCTATTGAGATGATCATATGGTTTTTATTCTTCAATTTGTTAATATGGTGTATCACATTGATTGATTTGCATATATTGAAGAATCCTTGCATCCCTGGGATAAATCCCACTTGATCGTGGTGTATGATCTGTTTAATATGTTGCTGGATTCTGTTTGCTAGTATTTTGTTGAGGATTTTTGCGTCTATATTCATCAGTGATATTGGTCTGTAATTTTCTTTTTTTGTAGTATCTTTGTCTGGTTTTGGTATCAGGGTGATGGTGGCCTCATAGAATGAGTTTGGGAGTGTTCCTTCCTCTGCAATTTTTTGGAAGAGTTTGAGAAGGATGGGTGTTAGCTCTTCTCTAAATGTTTGATAGAATTCACCTGTGAAGCCATCTGGTCCTGGACTTTTGTTTGTTGGAAGATTTTTAATCACAGTTTCAATTTCATTACTTGTGATTGGTCTGTTCATATTTTCTGTTTCTTCCTGGTTCAGTCTTGGAAGGTTATACCTTTCTAAGAATTTGTCCATTTCTTCCAGGTTGTTCATTTTATTGGCATAGATTTGCTTGTAGTAGTCTCTTAGGATGCTTTGTATTTCTGCGGTGTCTGTTGTAACTTCTCCTTTTTCATTTTTAATTTTATTGATATGAATCCTCTCCCTCTTTTTCTTGATGAGTCTGGCTAATGGCTTATCAATTTTGTTTATCTTCTGAAAGAACCAGCTTTTAGTTTTATTGATCTTTGCCATTGTTTTCTTTGTTTCTATTTCATTTATTTCTGCTCTGATCTTTATGATTTCTTTCCTTCTGCTAACTTTGTTTGTTCTTCTTTCTCTAGTTCCTTTAGGTTTAAGGTTAGATTGTTTACTTGAGATTTTTCTTGTTTCTTTAGGTAGGCTTGTATAACTATAAACTTCCCTCTTAGAACTGCTTTTGCTGCATCCCATAGATTTTGGATTGTCGTGTTTTAATTGTCATTTGTCTCTAGGTATTTTCTGATTTCCTCTTGGATTTCTTCAGTGATCTCTTGGTTATTTAGTAACGTATTGTTTAGCCTCCATTTGTTTGTGTTTTTTACGTTTTTTTCCCTGTAATTCATTTCTAATCTCATAGTGTTGTGGTCAGAAAAGATGCTTGATATGATTTCAGTTTTCTCAAATTTACTGAGGCTTGATTTGTGACCCAAGATGTGACCTATCCAGGAGAATGTTCCGTATGCACTTGAGAAGAAAGTGTAATCTGCTGTTTTTGGATGGAATGTCCTATAAATATCAATTAAATATATCTGGTCTATTGTGTCATTTAAAGCTTCTGTTTCCTTATTTATTTTCATTTTGGATGATCTGTCCATTGGTGTACGTGAGGTGTTAAAGTCCTCCAGTATTATTGTGTTACTGTCGATTTCCTCTTTTATAGTTTTAGCAGTTGCCTTATGTATTGAGGTGCTCCTATGTTGGGTGAATATATATTTATAATTGTTATATCTTCTTTTTGGATTGATCCCTTGATCATTATGTAGTGTCCTTCCTTGTCTCTTGTAACATTCCTTATTTTAAAGTCTATTTTATCTGATATGAGTATAGCTACTCCAGCTTTCTTTTGATTTCCATTTGCATGGAATAACTTTTTCCATCCCCTCACTTTCAGTCTGTTTGTGTCCCTAGGTCTGAAGTGGGTCTCTTGTAGACAGCATATATATGGGTCTTGTTTTTGTATCCATTCAGCAAGCCTGTGTGTTTTGGTTGGAGCATTTAATCCATTCATGTTTAAGGTAATTATCGATATGTATGTTCCTATGACCATTTTCTTAATTGTTTTGGGTTGGTTTTTGTAGGTCCTTTTCTTCTCTTGTGTTTCCCACTTAGAGAAGTTCCTTTAGCATTTGTTGTAGAGCTGGTTTGGTGGTGCTGAATTCTCTTAGCTTTTGCTTGTCTGTAAAGCTTTTGATTTCTCCATCGAATCTAAATGAGATCCTTGCCGGGTAGAGTAATCTTGGTTGTAGGTTCTTCCCTTTCATCACTTTAAGTATATCATGCCACTCCCTTCTGGCTTGTAGAGTTTCTGCTGAGAAATCAGCTGTTAACCTTATGGGAGTACCCTTGTATGTTATTTGTCATTTTTCCCTTGCTGTTTTCAATCATTTTTATTTGTCTTTAATTTTTGCCAATTTGATTACTATGTGTCTCGGTGTGTTTCTCCTTGGGTTTATCCTGTATGGGACTCTCTGCGCTTCCTGGACCTGGGTGGCTATTTCCTTTCCCATGTTAGGGAAGTTTTCGACTATAATCTCTTCAGATATTTTCTCGGGTCCTTTCTCTCTCTCTTCTCCTTCTGGGACCCCTATAATGTGAATGTTGTTGCATTTAATGTTGTCCTAGAGGTCTCTTAGGCTGTGTTCATTTCTTTTCATTGTTTTTTCTTTAGTCTGTTCTGCAGCAGTGAATTCCACCATTCTGTCTTCCAGGTCACTTATCCGTTCTTCTGCCTCAATTATTCTGCTATTGATACCTTCTAGTGTAGTTTTCATTTCAGTTATTGTATTGTTTATCTCTGTTTGTTTGTTCTGTAATTCTTCTAGGTCTTTGTTAAACATTTCTTGCATCTTCTCAATCTTTGCCTCCATTCTTATTCCGAGGTCCTGGATCATCTTCACTATCATTATTCTGAATTCTTTTTCTGGAAGGTTACCTATCTCCACTTCACTTCGTTGTTTTTCTGGGGTTTTATCTTGTTCCTTCATCTGGTATATAGCCCTCTGCCTTTTCATCTTGTCTATCTTTCTGTGAATGTGGTTGTTGTTCCACAGGCTGCAGGATTGTAGTTTTTCTTGCCTCTGCTCTCTGCCCTCTGGTGGTTGAGGCTATCTAAGAGGTTTGATGGGAGGCTCTGGTAGTGGGTAGAGCTGACTGTTGCTGTGGTGGGCAGAGCTCAGTAAAACTTTAATCCACTTGACTGTTGATGGGTGGGGCTGGGTTCCCTCCCTGTTGGTTGTTTTGCCTGAGGCAACCCAACACTGGAGCCTACCTGGGCTCTTTGGTGGGGCTAATGACAGACTCTGGGAGGGCTCACGCCAAGGAGTACTTCCCAGAACTTCTGCTACCAGTGTCCTTGTCCCCATGGTGAAAGAGAGCCACCCCCGCCTCTACAGGAGACCTTCCAACACTAGCAGGTAAGTCTGGTTCAGTCTCCTGCGGGGTCACTGCTCCTTCCCTTGGGTCCCATTGCACACACTACTTTGTGTGTGCCCTCCAAGAGTGGGGTCTCTGTTTCCCCCAGTCCTGTCAAAGTCCTGCAATCAATTCCCACTAGGCTTCAAAGTCTGATTCTCCAGGAATTCCTCCTCCTGTTGCCGGACCCCCAGGTTGGGAAGCCTGACCTGGGGCTCAGAACCTTCACTCCAGTGGGTGGACTTCTGTGGTATAAGTGTTCACCAGTCTGTGAGTCACCCACCCACCAGTTATGGGATTTGATTTTACTGTGATTGCGCCCCTCCTACCATCTCATTGTGGCTTCTCCTTTGTCTTTGGATGTGAGGTATCTTTTTTGGTGATTTTCAGTGTCTTCCTGTCGATGATTGTCTAGCAGCTAGTTTGGAAGTTCATTTTTTGAAAGGAAACCTTGCCTTGAAAAAAGCACTTACCCTGACTTGTTTTTAGCCATGCAAAAGGTTAAGCCAAGTCAGTGTGTCTGACTAGCCAGCCTGCAGTCCCAACAGGTAGCCTGCTGTGGTCAGTCCTCGGAGATCAGAACTGTCCCTTCCCCACTTGGACCACTCTCGGAATGGCAGGTTTTCTCTATTTGATCCATCTTCCCATGGGCTTCTAGAATGCTAAAAAACACCATTCTATTGGATGCTTTTAGTGTGTAGGGGGAGTGAGATAGGAAGGGACCATCTATTACCATGGCCCTGCTGCTCATAGCCTTTGGTGGATAAAGGCCAATGAAGGGAGTCCAAAAGGTCCTACATTCTGGGCCTGCTGATCCAGGAGCCTTATTAGTCACAGCCCCTCTGGCCAGGTACCTTGTTTCTGTTCTGCAAATTATGTTGATGGCTCCATCAGGCTCTGTACCACTACAGCTGTAGCTGGAGGCTGGGGAGCAGTGCTGGGTAACTAAGGTCATGCTCGGGTGCCAGGTGTAGCTGGTATCAGGCCCTGAGTTAAAGAGGAGTGCAATCTTGATCCCGCTCGCTGTCCATTCAGCTGAAAGGAGAGGCAGCACTATTTACTTCAGGGAAAGGTGAGGACGTAGATTCCCAGAATGCCATCAATTAGAATGTAAAGACTTTTTTGACTGATTACTTTCTTTTTTTTTTTTTTTTTTTAACCACTATACATTTCCAGAACTTTTTTTTTTTTTTTCCTGCATTGGGTCTTCATTGCTGCATGCGGGCTTTCTCTAGTTGCGGTGAGCGGGCTTTTCATTGCAGTGGCTTCTCTTGTTGCTGAGCACGGGCTCTAGGCACGCCGGCTTCAGTAGTTGCGGCATGGGGCCCTAGAGCACGTGGGCTTCAGTAGTTGTGGTGCGTGGGCTCAGTAGTTGTGACTCGGGGGCTCTAGAGAGCAGGCTCAGTAGTTGTGGCGCACGGGCTTAGTCACTCCGTAGCATGTGGGATCTTCCCAGACCAGGGCTTGAATCCGTGTCCCCTGCTTTGGCAGTTGGATTCTTAACCACTGTGCCACCAGGGAAGTCCCGACTGATTACTTTCTAAAGGGCAGGAAAGGGACCTGGCCATGTTCAACAAAGGTGAAACCAATGGGCCCCAAACAGCGAAAGGGTCAGGCATCATGACTAGAGCAGTGCTTAGCTCAGGAGCCCCGATGGAGAGAGGAGGGTCTCCCAGGGCCCCCTGATGCCTCAGGCCTGCAGTGATCCTAGCTCAAATGTGTGCCAGCAGACTGAGGCCACAGTGCCTTTTGCTCAAGAAGTCAGACATGAAGCTTCCTCTGGAGACCTGGAGGCAGGAAGGCCTGAGTCCCTTTGGGCCAGGGCTCCACAAAAAGGCACCCAAGTGGATGAACAAGCTGTCCCCATGTCTGTGTCTGCTCTCTGGGGATGGCCGGAGCCACTCTCAGGCCCTCACTCAGCAGGTGCGTACATAGTGAGGGCAACATATGAGAAGCCCTCAGTGAGTCAAGACACACTGAGAACAGCAGAGAAGTGACAAATGACAGGGTGGGAAGACAGAAGAACTGTAAATGCACAGCTGTCTGGAGCCACTTAGCATTAGGCTAAGAGCCCTGAGGACCTCAAACGTTCCTGAGGGCACGGCAGTATTTAGCATTGGACAATGATTGGCGTTCAGAGCGAGTCATCAAGCAAAGGCCAAATTATGTTCACCACCCTCTGTTTAAAAAGCAGGGATATGTAATGCATTTGAGAAACATTTATATCCTGATGATTAAAATTTTTCAAAAAACTCTTTAATTTTCTGGAAAATCACCTCATGTCTCAACTATTGCCAGAAAAATAAGGTATTACCTTGCTTGAAGTAACTACTGTAGGGCCTATACATTTTCCTGTTTAGCAAGTTGTCTTTTGTTGTTGATTTCATATTGATTCGTAGAAAAAAGGGTAGGTCTGTTTTTTTTTTTTTTTTTTTTTTTTTTTTTTTTTTTTTGCGAGGGCTTTCTCCAGTTGCGGCAAGCGGGGGCCACTCTTCATCGCGGTGCGGGGACCGCTCTTCATCGCGGTGCGCGGGCCTTTCTCTATCGCGGCCCCCCCCGTTGCGGGGCACAGGCTCCAGACGCGCAGGCTCAGCAATTGTGGCTCACGGGCCCAGCTGCTCCGTGGCATGTGGGAT
Organism: Balaenoptera acutorostrata; assembly: GCF_949987535.1. Lineage (NCBI taxonomy): Eukaryota > Metazoa > Chordata > Mammalia > Artiodactyla > Balaenopteridae > Balaenoptera > Balaenoptera acutorostrata. The sequence continues at coordinate 74,601,786 of NC_080064.1, read as the reverse complement.
CTTCCCAGACCAGGGCTCGAACCCGTGTCCCCTGCATTAGCAGGCAGATTCTCAACCACTGCGCCACCAGGGAAGCCCGGTAGGTCTGTTTTAATGCCGCTGAATTTACCATGTGGTTTTTCTACAGGTCTTGCTACCATTAGACAATCCATATGGCAGAATTACTGGTACGGTCAAGAGGAAGCTGACTTCAAAGCTGTAACATTGTGGCCACCAGTGGGAGTCCATTCTCAGTTGAGGCATTCCTTAAGCCACTTGTGATGCTGGAAATCATAGTGTGTAGCCATGCAAAATTTCAACCTAGTATGTTGATTTATAGTGTTCATTTTGCGCCTACATGAAAGAATTCTTCTACACCTAGCTCAGCAAAGTGTTCCAGAATTAGTAATTATAACATGCTTTGTGGACACAGTTTACTTCACAAATGCTGAGCAGTATTAGAATAATCATAAATCAATATTTCATTTCAGTGGTCTTGTTCCTTCCTATCTCAGAGAAGCTTTAGAATCCATTCATTAAGAAGATAATCATGAATCAATGGAGGTGTGATACCAGTTAATTTTGTGCGCAAATTTAAGAAGTCAGCATTGTTTTCATCCTACTGATGCTAAAACTTGCTCCTTGGTAATGCAGAAAATGTAATGATAATATATTTTGAAAAATATCACCATTGTGACTTCAATTAGACTAAATACTTGAGTTCCTAAGAATGCTCTAGCATATGTATCATTGGGAGTATATTTCCACTCTAAAAGTACTTTTGTAATCTTAATGTATTGGTTTTATGACTTTTACAACCCTTAAAGAATATTTAGTATACACTGAGGCACTGAAAAAAAGTGTAAATGGTTTTTCTTTGAATAATGCATCACTTTGGCACAAAGAGCCACGTTTATTAAGTGGTAAGTCAATACCCAGGTGGTTGAATATACATATAGAAAGACTAGAGACTATATTTATGAAAATATCAGCAATGATGATTTCTGGATGGTGGGATTACGAGTGATTTTTATTTTTTTTGTCATGTGATTTTCTGAATCTTCCAGATATGAACATTTATTACTTTTATAATCAGGGAAATAAATTTAACTGATGATTTAAAGATGTATGCAGATTTGAGTGGTGGTTATCTTTGTATCAGTTAACTAACACTACTGTTGTATATATACCATAAAGCTTCATAAACTATAATTTTAGCAATCCATGACAAAAACTTGTGTACGTGAACATTCTAGATAACCTTCCTCCATTTAAAAATCTCTATTTATTTAAACTTTTTGTCTCCATTTTTAATAAATACTTACCTAAGAGTAGTTACTATTATTTGATAATTCTGCATTTACCTTTATGATACTACTACTTAAGGCGGTATGGTGCCGTGTTTGATTGCACAAACTCATTTAAATCCTGGCCCCATCTCTTACTAGCTCTATGACAAGATTCCTCATCTGTAAAATGGAGATGAAAATAGAACCTACCTCATAGGTTTTTTTGAGGATTAAAAGAATTAATGTTTGTAAAGAGCAATGGTAGTATTTATGACTGACACAGAGAAATTTCTGTGTTTGTTAAATGAAAACTCCTGCCTTCTTTTCATTTGTTGTTAGACCTACATGGAAAGTCATCATTGGACTTTATGGGTGAGATGAGAGATGGGAGGTCTGAGAGCAGCAAACCGTAGAAGGTGCCACAGGCCATTCTCAAGCTGCTGCCTACTTGCAAAGAACATGAGATAAGAAGGATGAAGTAATGTGATAAGGAATGTTTTGTGCTATATTGACTACTCATGTTACAAAATGTGCTTCTACATCATGTAACTTGCATGGCCAAATGGCTAGTACATTTTATTCCTCTGCTGATTTGATAATTCTCTGCAAAGAGGAATTTAGAATCTAACATGATTTTTCCTAACAAAAAAACAAAAAAACTTAATTAGGCCCTTTTTATTCGATATTTTTAGGTCATATAAATTTTAGAAACACTGTATTTGTTTCAGAGAAGAAGAGCAGAATTCTTAGAAATTGTGGCTTATTTTATACATATATGCATTTTGCTTCTCCTGAGTTCTTAAAACGTTTATTGTAATGAGTTGCAAATGAGCTATTGGAAATTATATCCTAGGTGTGTGGCAGGAAAGCCTGTAGTCTGTGAAAATTTCAAGGACCAGGTTACTGTTTTGTGAAGGATGTTGTATGGTCAGGCCACTCAAGATGGCTGTTCTCTTGCTCTCTGTGCATCCCCTGCTCTACCAGTCCCTGCTTCACTCACATGACTATCCAATCCTCTGAATCATAGGGCTTAATCAGTAACTGCCTATGTGCTTGCCCCCTGCCCCAGCTGCTGGTTTCCCTGGTAACTGATGAGCCAACCTGACGTCAATTCCCCCTATAAATGGTAGCCTTCTCCTCCCCCAAGTAATGAGGAGTGCTGCCATGTTCTGTCTGCCATCTGCTAGACACGGTAGGGTGCTGCTCCAGGACCCTTTGTTTTGGACATGTAAGATCTCTTGTCCAATAAGCCATTGATGTCTCTGTCTCTGGGCTCTTTCTTTGGTCTCAAGCCTGGGCAGCTACAAGGCTTGCAGTCCTGCTGGTGCAGCCCAACAATTGGCGAGTCAGCCAAGAGGCCAAGGAGACTCCTGTGAGCACCAAGATGTCAGGAACTAAGGACTGGGAATGGAAAGTTGAGGGGGTACCCCAGAGGTGGCCATCCACTAGCATGTGGGGTCCTGTGGCAGCTGAGCACCATGTCTTTCTCTCCGATTATACTGATGATATTCCATTAACCTTAGAGTCTTTTTCCAGTTTAAAAATAGCAGCCCTGTGTCTGTGGCTCATCTGACTGCATGGGGGTGGCTGGTGAATACAGACAAAACACAAGCACCTGGATTATCTGTCAAATACTTGGGTGTTATCTGGTCGGGTAAGACAAACATAGCCCCAGCCCACCACCCTGAAACAATAAACCATTGACACAGGCTTTAGGGTTATTAACTCAGGGACAGGCTTGTGAAATGGACGTGGCCAGTTACCTGGAAGGGTTTGGTTGGGGCTTGTGGCAATGGCAAAATAATAGGTGCCTTTGGACTTCTGGCCCCAGCTCTGGAAGGGGGCAGAGCCAGGATACAGTGTGATGGAACAGCAGCCATGTGCGGCCTACAGTGCCTTACAACAGGTGGGAGACATTACAAAAGGCCTACCCGAGTCATCAACAAGGAAAACCACATTTTGTAGTCTAGAACAGCTATGCACGCTATGCAGGATGCCCATGGACATTGAGAGTGACCAAGGAACCCACTTTACTGGCCATGAAGTTGAGAAATGGGCTGATAAAAACACCATACACTGGCGTTTCCACCTGCCTTAAGACCCCACCGCTGCCGGGCTGATCGAAAGGAGGAATGGGCGACTTTAACAACAATTGAGGCTCCCAACACATGGACACACCCCAGGAGCAATCGTCCCAGTGCCTACGCCACGTCAACCCGGAGGCAACTAGCCCAGATTGTCCAAGTTCAACTGTTGACCATGGAAGGACCACCGCCAGCTATTGGTCAGGACAACAACTCGCTTCTAACCTGGCCACAGGATCTATGCCCAGGGGAACCCACTACGGAAAGGCCCTGGCACTGGCAGGTAAGCCCCCGGTGGTTTGAGTTTGCTGCCCTGTGGGCAACAGGATTAGGAAGGGACTTGCAGGTTTCACCTGTCTTCTGCCTGGCCCCAGCCAAGACTACTGAGGTGACTAATCCGGGCCCTACTGAGAAAGGCACCGCTGTGTTGACCCTGTGGTCTTGTTGTTACGCCGCCTCTCCCGGCCTTGGCACCGGCTGTGGGCGCTGAGGGCGGACAGGCGGGATGGTGCTGCCAGCCAGGACAAGACCACAGGCAGGGGTGGTGTTATCTAGAACGCTGTTACTCCTTGTAGTTCGCTGAACGGGTATGGTCTTCCCGGTATTGTGCCTGTTAAACATCTCACATTTCGTCCCTAGTCTGAGCGGAGGGGGGGATCTGTTCCTACTGGGCAGCAGTGGTGGCCTCACTGAAAACGAGTCTGACTGCTGGGTCGACAGTGAGATGCTGTCGTCGTCCCCCTCTGGACTTCATGGACACCCGACATAAGCGCCAGGCTTCCTGCGGATACTCCTTAGCTGCTGGTGTGTGTGCTGCATTTGCGGCATCGGGTTGCAGTGCCCCTCTACACACCTGGCCCCAGGGGCACTGCGGAAGAGGGGCAGACCCAGATGGTTAGGGCCATGCAGGGTGCGTGGGGATGGCGTGTGGTCAGCCCCTCCAGATGGCTCTTCCTTTGCTCTCTGTGCGTCCCCTGCTCAGCCAGTCGCTGCGTCACTCCCGTGACCATCCAATCCTCTGAATCATAGGGCTTGATCAGTAACTGCCTACATGCTTGCCCCCTGCCCCAGCTGCTGGTTTCCCGGGTAACTGATGAGCCAACCTGAAGTCAATTCCCCCTATAAATGGTAGCTTTCTCCTCCCCCAAGAAGTGAGGATTGCTGCCATGTCCTGCCTGCCGTCTGCTGGACGCAGTGGACCCTTTGTTTCGGACGTATTAAGACCCCTTATCCAATAAGCCACTGACGCCTCTGTCACTGTCTCCGGGCTCTTTCCTCAGTCTCAAGGCCGGGCAATTACAAGGCTTGCAGGCCTGCAGGGTGCAGCCCGATAGATGTCTTCTTGTGGTTAGAATTGTACATTATATGCAGAAAACCAGGCTTCCTGTTTCACCTCCTCTCAGCACTGGGGGGGAAGCAGGCTGTCCTGAACTGCAAACACCTGGGAGGTAATTTGTATCAAAACACTGTAATTTTGTGATGGAAGGTCACATGGCCGCTATTCCAATTTTCTGGGAATCAGAGCTGCTCTCACAGCACTTTTCCCTCTCATCTCCCCATGTTTAGCCCAACACCTCAAGTCCTTTCATAGAGGAATAAAGCAGGCGATTCTAGCCCATTCACTACCTGGGAGGCAGTCTGCACGGTACACGGTGGAGCAGCTGTCACATGGGGCTTGGGGTTTTGGCAGCCAAGATCCTGGCTAAGACTTATTCCAAATCCTCTAAATCTCATCTCACAGGTTTTCATAGAGACAGGCTCAGAAAATGTCCCTTCCCTTCCTTTTTACAGTTAGACTTAAGTTCATACCATTCTTTACTCTTAGTAACCTGCTTTTTCTCCCTTTCCCCCCCGCCCCAATATAATAGAAATAACTCTTGAGACAACACTTTACTTTGTCATTGAAACGGAATATACCCTTTTCAATCACCTGCTAGATTCAACTACAGAAATCTGAATTTCTCTAACCTCCTAACCCTCTATTCAGAGAAAGCACTCTCTTTCCTTTGGACTTGGGGCTGTCTGGACTTCTCGTTTTGTAGTCTCCTTTATAAAACCTTTGTAACTCCTGCTTCCTCACCTGCATGTATGAGGAAACCAAAGCTTGCTTCTAAAGACATGGATTTCCAGTCTTCCAACCAGACACACTGGGTTATTCCTGCTTCCAAATACTGGAATCTTCATCTTTTATTTTTTATAGTCTTTGTTCTTGCTTCTCCCAGAGCTCAGGTGCCTCTCATTCTTCCATTTGCCCAACTCTTTCTCAGAAATTCTTAACGTTCTTTGGATCCTATGGAGACCCTATTGTAAATATAATGGCTATGGACCTTCTTCTCAGCAAAACATTCATTCACATCTCTACAGATGCTCAACATCTGCTAAGGAAAAAGTTTACACTCTGTCTTTAAAGTATAAAGGATTCCATTAGAAATTTGCCACATAAGGAATATATTCAACCAAATGTAGAAGAAAGGCATACTGATTACCTTTATATGAGAAAGGATATAAGTGTGTTTAGAGTAAAAGAATGGTCGCAGATGTATTAATTTACTGAGGCTACTGTAACAAAGTAACACAAACTTGGTGGTGTGCATAACAATAGAAATTTATTCCCTTATTGTTCAGGAGGCCTGAAGTCCAAAATCAAGGTGTTGGCAGGGTTGTGCTCTCTAAAGGTGCTAAGAGGAGATGGTCCTTACTCTTTTATCTTTGGGTACCTTTAGGGATTCCTTGGTTGAGGCTGCATCACTGCAAGCTCTGCCTTCATAATCACATCACCTCTTCTGTCAGTCTCCACTGTTTGACCTTTATAAGGACACTTGTCATTGGATTTAGGGCCCACACAGACAACCCAACATGTTCTCATCATCTCAAGATCCTTAACTTAAAGACCACTACAAAGACCTTTTTTCCACATAGGGTCACACTTATAGGTTCCGGCAATTAGGATGTAGACATAGGATTTTGGAGCCACCACTCAGGGAACAGTAAGCTTCCTGAGGGCAGCTCTTCTGGTAAATATTGAATCTTTAGCTACACACAGGCTACTGTTCCTTTCAGATCTGGGGATGTCACATCCCCTTCTCAGTTTGATCACATAGATGTTTTTAAAATGGAAAAGAGCTTGGACTTTGGATTTAGATAGTGTGACGTTTTAGACTAGGCTCCACCAATTTCTAAGCTGTATGACCTTGGAGAAGTTACCCTAACTTTAATTCTCTAATTTTGAAATGGGAGTAATTATACCTACTTCAGAGTAACTGAGGATTAACTGAGATAATGCATGCATGGGTTAGAATGCTTTTGGTTGCCAGCAACTGAATACCTTACAGTGTCTTAAACGGAAAGGCCTTCTTATTAAGTTTAGAGGTTAGCTATCCAGGATTGATTTGGCAACTCGGGCTCATGCCATCTTTTGCTCTGCTGTCTCCAGTGTGTGGTAATGGTTCCCCCATGGACACAAAATGGGTGATAAAGCTCCTATTAAAGATGCTGTGGTATATTACCCACCGAGGTCTCCCTTGGGACAAAAGCACTCAGATGGCAGAAGTGATGGTCTCTGATGGCCTATAGTTGGCTCCCTCTGCAGGAATTGCCCTTGGCTGAAGGAGGTTGTCTCACCCAAGTCTACAGCCACTCCCCGGGAGCAGCTCATATCCAGTGCTGGTCAATGTGGGAGATACAAAATCTTGATCCTCTTGCCTCAATTGGGACAACCTATCAGGGGCATTCCAGCTCCATAGCTCCTGATTGGCTGAGGCTTCAGCAACTACATCATAGTTCAAATTCTCCCTCTGCCCAATCCTGCTTCCCTGTCTGCTCACAGGCATTGTTCTGGAGAGCACTCCTCACTAAACGTCCTGCATGAAAATCTCAGGGTCTCACTATGTGTTTCATGGGCAAGACTATCTGTGATACCAGGGTATAGGAAGGGGTCTGTAAAATGGGATTTTAGGAGCTGGGCCACCCATTGGCCAGCTGGCAATGAGCCCCTGGAATGTTGTAGTCATGTCATTGTTACAACTTTTACCAGAGTTGAATTGGGATGTGATACTAGAGGCCAGGAATATACTGACAGGGGCAATATCTCAGATGTTGCTGATACAGCCAGATGGCAGAAAAAGTTAGGATTGGGCCCAGGACTTAACTAAGAAAAGCAGAGCTCCAAGAAAGATTGAGTTTTCAACCCTGACAGGTCTGCCACCCCAAGGTTAGGGTCCTGACTGATGCATCTGAAATCTTGAATCCTTAGATCTCCTTCAACTCTCCAGACCTGCAGAAGTGACCTAATCCTCCCTGTTAAAAGCTAGCACTGCATTCCTTGCCTGAAGACAATGCAGAGGCTTCTGCCTGGCAAGGAATCACGTGCCCCCTTGAGATGTATCCCCACCTCCCCTCCTGGCTACCAGACCTATAAATAGGATCAATTCACATCATACACTACCCAGAGACATGCTGGGCCTGCTACAGGAGGAAAGGGACTATAGGCCAAAAGAGTGGCAAAGAGTCAATCAGTATATACAGGAGCTGGAGGATTATACATGGGACTTGATACTGAGGGTGCTGATGGGATAAAACCTATCAGACTCAATCAAGGACGAAAAGAAGTGGTTTCCATTTGCATGGGATGGATCATTGTATACATGTATGGTTTTGCCCTAGGACTACGTGAACTCTCTTGCTATTTGTATATGTGACCTGGACCATCTGGACATTCCTCAGAACATCACATTGGTCCATTGTATCCATAATATCATGTTAATTGGACTGGAAGAGCAAAAGTGACATTTGTTCTCTGGAGAATGGTAGAGAAACCCATCACAGGCCTACCATATTAGTGAAGTTTTTAGGAGTCCAGTGGTCTAGGGCAAATCTGTCCCACCACCTATTTTTGTAAGTTTTAACTGGAACACAGTCATGCCCATTTGCTTATATATTGTCGTGGTGGCTTTTGTGCTACAGTGGCAGAGTTGGGTAGTTATAACAGGCTGTTTGGCCCACAAAGCCTGAAATATTTACTCTGGCCCTATATAGAAAATGTTTTTGATCCCTAGTCTTGGGCATTGCAGGACATCCCTTCCAAAATAAAGGACACATTACTGCATTTCAAATTTTCTACCATGAAGAAGAAAACACTGTGCCTAGTAGTCTCTTCAGGTTTCAGAGGCATCATGTTCCACTGGGATATCCCAATGGGAATATTCATCCAACCCATTTACTGAGTGACAAAGAGGGCTTCCAGTTTTGTGTGGGCCCAGAGCAGTAAAAGGCTCTGCAGCAGGTCCAGGCTGGGTACAAATATTCCTGCTACTTGGGCCATATGAAGCAGCAGAGCCTATGCTATTAATGGTGTCTCTGATTGTGGAAGATATGGGATTTATGGTAAGTCCCAGTAGGAGAATTACAAGATAGACTCTTAGGATTCTAGGGAAAGTCTATACTGTCTGTAGCAGAGAATTATTGACCATTTGAAAAATAACTCCCAGTGTGTTATTGGGTCTTGGTAAAGACAAATGTTTGACTAAGGGAAAGCAAGGGATTCTGTGGTGGAGCTGGTTTCTATCAAACCTATCAAGTATTACAGTCTGGCGGCCTAGCAGCAATCCATTGTAAGAATGAGGTGATAGATCCAGGATTAGGCACAAGTAGGGCTACAGGACACAAGAAAGGCATATGGCCCCAACCTCCATGTCATACACCACTGCTTCAGCACCTCTCATGGCTGTAAGACCCACACTCTTCTTATGACAGTGGTGATGGGAAATCCTTCTAACGAATAAAGCTTCAGGAAATGCCCCAAAGGTTCATCTACTTTAGGGGAAAAAAGTGGTTTTAGATAATATATATAAACTCATGGGCAGTGGCAAATGCCCTGATTGGTTGGTAAGGATTCTGAAAAGAGAAAGATTGGAAGACTGGGGAGAAAAAAAGAGGCTTGTGAATGGATCTGTGTATATTAATCATGTTTTTAATTTTCTGTTTTTTTTTTTTTTTTTTTTTTTTTTTTTTTTTGGCTGCGTTGGGTCTTCGTTTCTGTGCGAGGGCTTTCTCTAGTTGCGGCGAGCAGGGGCCACTCTTCATCGCGGTGCGCAGGCCTCTCACTGTCGCGGCCTCCCTTGTCGCGGAGCACAGGCTCCAGACGCGCAGGCTCAGTGGTTGTGGCTCACGGGCTTAGTCGCTCCGCGGCATGTGGGATCCTCCCAGACTAGGGCTCGAACCCATGTCACCTGCATTGGCAGGCAGATTCTTAACCACTGTGCCACCAGGGGAGCCCAATTTTCTGTATTTTATGTTTTAACATCTTGGGGGCCTTAAAGACCCAGGGAGAGATTGCTCCTCCCACAGATAGCTAGTACCTAAAGAGAGAAAACAACTTACTTGACAGCATGCCTCTCATATGCAAGTCAACCACCTCCTTATTGAACAATCAAACACCAAGCCAACACTTCCCCTGCCCTATGCCAACCCAAGGCCAGGAACCAGAGAGCTAGAGATAGCCCCTATGCCCCCAAAGCCTGCTGCAATTATTCAAACCATCCAACCTTAAACTATTTACTCTGCCCTGCCCTGTCTTTCCAGCGGTTACCCCAACAAAACCTAGGCTTTCCCCTAGCTTCTGCTTCTGCCTCCTAACCAAAACCTGATGTTTCCATTGTGGCCCTGCATGGCATGGCATGACCCCTTTTCTCAGGAAATGTAGGTAATAAATTCTTTTTTAAGTTAAAACCTGGGCACAAGTCTCTGTGGGAGTGGTCATTAAATGTGAATATTTTTGTATTGCATAATATCTACCAAAGGGCATCAACCATGGAAGAGGCACTGGCCAATCAAGTAGACAGAATGACTTGGCCAGTTGATGTCAGTCAGCCCCTGTCACTGGCAATCCCAGTGCTGGCACAATGAGCTCACGAATAGAGTAGTCATGGTGGCAGGGACGGAGGCTATGCATGGACCCAAAAGCATGGAATCCTGCTTTCCATTACTGATCATAACTGTTGCTAACAAATATCCAACTTTCTAGTGGTAGAGACCAATAGCAAGTGAGATCTTTATGGCACAAATCCTTGAGAAGACTCATCAGCTACTTGGCAGCAAACTGAATACATAGATTCTTTTCACTCTGAAAGGAGCAGTGACTCATCTTAACTAGAATTGATATATATTTTGGATATAAGTTTCCCTTTCCTGCCAATGGGGACTCAGCCAGCAGCACTGTCCAAGGGCTTACACATTAATCTTGCATAACATTACTCAGACTAAGGGACCAAAATGCCTATTTTAAAGGAGATGTGACAGTTTGTAAATGACCATATGATCCACTTGTCCTAGTACATACTGCACCATCCAGAAGCTGCTGGCCTGATAGTGATGGAGTGGCTTTTTAAAGGCATAACTGGGGCTCCAAGTTGGGGATGATACTTTGTGATGATGGGTTATCATCCCCCAGGATGTAGTACATTCCCTAAACACTTGATTCTTATATGGTGCTATGCCTCCCAAAAGTAGAACACGTGGATCTTGTAAACAAAGTGTAAAAATAGAAATGGCCTCACTTACCATCATCCTAGTGACCCACTTAGGAAGTTTGTGCTTTCTCATCCCCTCAACTCTAGACTCTGTTTGTGTAGAGGTCCTATTCATAGAGAGGAGATACTTCCACCATGGGTTTAAAGTGAGAGTAGTTTAAACTGAAAGCTATGGGGTTGTACAATAAGCAAATTTGACAATTCTCAAGAAAGGCAGCTGTTTCCAGCCCACTACACAGCCAAGAGAGAATCATAATCAGACTGAAACCATAGGACATTTATGAAGGGGAAATGACATTGTAAAACGTGACAATGCTGTGAGTTTTAATTGAATGGTGGAGAAAAGCAGTGACACATATAAGTCAAATAATTGGATTCTTAGAAAATCAAAGACATTGAGTGCTGAAATAAACTTCTAGTTGAACCTTTTATTTTACATGGGAGGCAGTTGAAGCAAGAGAGGTTAAGAGGCTTGTACAAGGTCTCATATAGATAAGTCGGCAGTGGATCCAGGACTAGAACACAGGTCTCCTGACCCCTAGTCCAGTGTTCCCTTCCTCTTCTGTGGATTCAAAGCTCCAGTTTTCCCTTTTAACTATGTGTGGATTAGGCCAATGTTAACTTACTCTGCATTGTACATGCACACCATACAGAAGGCTGATGAATAGCCTACAGACATTCTGGTGGCTGGGAGAAGTCACGTTAGCATGAAAAATTCATTATAAAATCAGCCCAAATAGACAATTAGACAAACTGATGTCAACCTAATTGGCTCAAATTAATGCAGATCTACTGAGATTTTTTAAAATTTTATTAAAAAAATTTTTTTGCTGTTTATTATTGACCCACACGCCTTCATTAAAATCACAAAGGTATCAGAGGTCTCGCTTTCCTTTGTCTCACAGAACCATTTTGAATGTCATTGAATGTTCATTTTGGATTAGGAAGAGGATGTATTTAGAATGCACCAAATGCCTCAAACTAACTTCTCTACGTCTTTGGGGACCAATAAAAGCTTATATACATTTTGCTGAGCACATTTCCCTTAACTCAGCATAACAATTTTTCATGGAGCTTAAATTATGCAAGTTTTTTCCTTTTATGTGCCTTTATGAAGATAAAGCATCTAGAACCACCCAATATCCAAGGACCTAAGAAAGTAATTATTTTATATTTCAGTAATATTAGGGTGCATCAGATGAACAGTATTGGAGTTTAGCATGTGTTTGTTAATTCCAGGACTGGGCTGGGTTTAAAATATAGTGAGATCATAGTAATAAAACTACACTTTAAAGCACTCGTCATGTAATACTAATGACTGTACAATGTACTCTCAATCAGTCCTCCATCAACCTTATGAGAATCTGGTACTATGGAAGGATTGCTAGCTTCCCCCTAGTATCCATCCTCCTGTCCTTGTTTAGCTGAATACCTGGCTGCCTGAAAGAAAGACTAGATTTCCCAGCCTTCCTGGCAGCTAGGTATGGCCAAATGACTAAGTTCTGGTTAAAGAGATGCAAGTGGAAATGCTGTATGCAACTTCTCATAACAGGTATCTTTCTCTCCTCCTCCTCCTCCTTCTTGGCTAGGATACAATTGTGATACTGAAGCTTAAGCAGCCATCATGGACCACATAGGAAGCTATGTGTTGAGGATGGTAGAGCAAAATTCTAGAAGACTGGGACCTAATGATTACGGAGTAGCCATACCAACTCTTATCTGCTTACCTTGAGACCTCATATATACTGTAGAGAAATTCTGTCTTGTCTAAGTCACTGTTATTTGGGTTGTCAACTGAAACTAATCCTAACTGATACACTGGAGCTGTCTGTCCTGAGATGTACTGTAATTATAAAATACACAGTGGATTTTGAAGACCTGAAGAAACGATTGTAAAGTACATCATTAATAATTTTTATATTGATTACATATGGAAAATGGTAATATTTTGGATATACTGGGTTAAATATATTCTCCTGTTTCCTTTCACTTTTTAAAATGTTACTACTAGGAAAATTTAAATTGCATATGTGGCTCATGTTTATATTTTTACTGGACAGTGTCAGGCTAGTGCTGCTTTGCTCTCTGTATCTGCACTAGAGAATAGATGAGGTACCTGAGGCTAAGAGGAGGCGTACAACTTACCCAAGTTCCCATGTCAAGTCAATGATGGGGCTGGATTCACGCTCAGAATTATCTGGAGCAGCCCCAGTGCTTCCACCATTGTACCACAGTGCTTTTCAATTGGTGTCATTGGGTTCTGGCACAGCAGAGAGGATACTGGCCCAAACATTCTTTTTTTTTTTTTAATTTATTTATTTTATTTATTTATTTTTGGCTGTCTTGGGTCTTCATTGCTGCGTGCGGGGTTTCTCTAGTTGCTGCGAGTGCGGGCTACTCTTCGTTACAGTGTGCGGGCTTCTCATTGCGGTGGCTTCTCTTGTTGCAGAGCACGGGCTCTAGGCACGCGGGCTCAGTAGTTGTGGCTCGTGGGCTCTAGAGCACAGGCTCAGTAGTTGTAGTGCACGGGGCTTAGTTGCTCCGCGGCATGTGGGATCCTCCCAGACCAGGGATCGAACCCGTGTCCCCCGCATTGGCAGGTGGATTCTCCACCACTGCACCACCAAACATTCTGAAGCCCCAAACATTCATTCTTAAAGGCAGGAACTGCTGGTTGCTTGAAGAGTTTTACTGAGTTTTCCTCAAAACACATTTATAGTCTGATAAATTTTATAGTCCTATTTTCAAATTGTCTATTTCCCAGTATATAAAAATAGAGTATAATCTACTTTACTTATTCTGTGGAAGAAGGACATACTTTTTATTTGGAGATTGCCTGGCATCCCCAGCTTTTGTGATTTCTCCCTAAAGACAACTGTAAACAGGAATACCCGGTCCAACTAAGGTAAAGAGACATCAACTCAGCTACCTATTGTGGGTAGCCAAAAACTGCTCTTGCTTTACTCACAGGGTCCTCCATTATTCTGCCCCTGTGTTAGACTAGACACTATTTTCTTGAGGTTCACAAAGACACGGCAGCCACAGTCACCAAATGAGCCTGGATGTGATCATTTTAATCTCTTTCTCTCTGTATAGAACTGCCTGTACTGGCCAGAAATGGTACACAAAATACTTAATTGCCTACAGAGCTACAGCATGAAGCTAACAAGCTGCTCATTAATGCACCCATTGCACGCTCTCTCCTTCCTGTAGATTCTGTTCCTGGTTTAGAAGCAGAATTAACAAGTTTTTTTCTAAGAGGCATATCAGTCCTATAGCAGTCAGGTATTTGAACATTTAACTTCATCTTGCAAATCATTACAGAAAACACTTAATGGCTCTGTGCCCAGACCTGACCCCTGCAGATCCCATTTGTAATGACCGTCAAAGACAGATGGATCACCATCAGCAAGTACTTTTTGCATTCGGCTTCTAAATATGGGAGCGGTTGGGCAACTCTAGGTCATTAGACTTTTTCAAATTAAATTCCTTCAAAGATATATTTCACTAATGCAATAGAAGGACATTGTGTGCCTCTGACAGTGGATGCTAAGCTCAGAGGGACAAATTCCTGCTCACATAGGATATTTGTCGAGGACAAAATGAAGAGACTGCTACCAACTGGTCTCTTTTTCATTGTCATCCTGTCCAATAGGTATCAAAAAATGATGCTTAAGCCTGCTGCACATTCCAACGCAATATGCCAGCATGTTTTCTTTTCAGCTAAATCTACATGCAATTTCTAGTTCCTGAATTAACTTACTCTAAGGAGGCTCTTTGTGTGTGTTCTTTGTTTTAGATCAGAGTCCAGTTAGTGTAAAAGGGCGCAGCTGCTGGTTGCAAGATATTAAGGAAGTAAAGAGACTGTAATAAATTGGAGCTTTCGGCCTCACCTAGAAGAACACAGATGTAGTTGTAAAAATATACACATACTGCACTGGCCAAAGGAAAACACGTCAGCTTAGATTCTACTGAAAAGCAACCAGTTTGTGACCTTCCCTATAAATCAATTCATTAAATGTCCTTTGTAGAGTCTGGATCTGAGGTTCGAATGTGGGGAGGGGAGGTGGAGTGGCAATTACTTTTTAAAATCCCTCGTGATTCCGATATCCTGTCTGCCCCTCTGGTTGAGAATAATCAAATTCATCATTAAACAGTTTTCACATAAAATATATTGGCATCAAGGCAAGCTCATTCCCACTTATACTCATGAATTGCTTCCTTATGTAGCATGCGTTTTTGCTGTTTGTTGCAGACCCAGATCACATTAATAGAAATCCAGTGTGATCTGAAAAGAAATCAGACATCTCTGGTTTTACAGCTGTCTGGAGACAAAGGCTGACTACCTGCTGAATTTCAAGTACTTCCAGCCTCTCTCTATGGCCTATTTTGATCACACTGCTTTTCCCTGGATGGGGTGGGGGAAGGAGGGAGGGAGGAAAGCACCTTCAGATATTGCCAAGGCACTCAGGCCTGCCTGTCAGAGGCCTTTATTCTGGGTATAAGAAAGGCAGACTATCTTTAATTTGCTAATTTTGCCTGAAAGCTGTCAACAGAGACTGAGGAATGATTTGATTTTTTTTCAGTTTGCTTTTCAATTAAGATAAATTCCTCTCCTTTTTTTTTTTTTCTGACAAGCATTTATAGAGTAGTCCAGGTCTAAAGCTTAGTTGAGTTAGGTTGGGGGTAGTGAACAAGGCTTCTAACAGCTGTGAAAGGTGACTGTGATAAAAAATATCCAGAGACTGAAGGGAATGTGAGCCCAAGTTCAAATCTAGAGAAAAATACAATACATAGAGAAGATACATAGAGAAAAATACACACTTTCAGTGTCATTTTCTCCAAGTGTTCAACAGCCGGCTGACAGTGGTAACAGGAAGTTGTCCCCTAATACCCCTTTTTCTTTGTCTACAGAATAATGGGACTTCTGAATTTTAGTTGGGCCCATCGGTTCTAAGAAACAAGCCTCCCTTGCAGCTTAGATATGGGAATGTGACTGAATTTTGGATAGCAAAAGATAAGAGGAAGTAATACTACTTCTTACTACAATTCCTTGGAAGTGTTCTTAAAGGAAGGAGGTATGTTCCTTTTTTCTTTTCTTCTCCCCACTAGTTGGAATTCAAGTGGTAATGGTGAGAGCTGAAGCAGCCGTCTTGGGCTGTGAAATGATTCTGGGAATGAATAGCTGCATGATGGAGCAAAAAGATAGGAGGAACTTATTTCCCTAACATCATGGAGGGCCTTACCATCCTTAGCCCCTCTACCTGGACATTTACATAAAGAAAAGCAAGCTTCTGTTTTGTTTACATTACCTGGCGGGGTAGTGAGGGAGGCAATTTTTTTTTATCATTCACAGCCAAATCTTTTTCAAACGAATACAGAAGGAATCAGGGAGATGCACAGAAGCAGGGCTCGGACATTCCTCATGCTATCCTTTTGAAGTAGCGAGGGCTCAAACATCGTCACTATTTCACTTGTGGAAAACTCCTTCAGAGAGCTTAAGTTCTTCCTTCCATCTTCTTTCTGTATGATCTTCTGTCCCTTCTTTCCAACCCAGGTCTCCAGCAGGTGTAGTCCTCATGTTTTACCACTATCACACCTTACTATATTCTGCCTTTTGGTCTTATGTGTTGTGTAGACTGTGAAAACTTGGGGATGGAGAATGTCTCTTTTGTAAATCCTTCTCCCACTTATGCAAAACAAAGCATTACTTAAGTTTCAGGGAATTCCCTGGCAGTCCAGTGGTTAGGACGCCGCACTTTCACTGCCGGGATCAATCCCTAGTTGGGGAAAAATCTGAATTAATTTGGAATACATTTCTGAACCCCGCTCACTACACCATTTCCTCTGTTTCTTTTCACTCTCATCTTTTTAGACTTTCTTTTCTTTAGAGAAAATATCTCCACAGGGGACTAAATTATAACACTCTAAAATAAGGACTATTAACTTGAGGAGGGGAAAGAGGGAACTCTGGGGAGTCCATCAACTCTGCAAAGTTTTGTACGTGGGAATATGAGCTTTCATCTGGAGGGAGGGGCCAAAGCTTTCATCAGAATTTCAAAAAAACCCCACAACACCCCTTCCCCCACTGGGCTACAGCAAAAACAAAAACCAACTTTGGCTAAAATTACACCTAAACTTTGTTGTTGGATGGGGGTAAGGAATAAGGCCTAATAGACAATTCAGTTCATAAAGAAGATAAATCTACATATAGATCTATATGTTTTCGATATCTAACGTTTATTTTTTAAAGAAGGCTTAACTTTCTCTCCATGGTTTCAAGGAGTTACCTTAATCCTTAAGCCCAACCGAAGAGGCAACCAAACTGAAAAGATCAAAAATAAATACACTGGGAATAAACTGAAGCAATGCTTTATTGTGACCACAAAGCACCAATTCAACAAGGCATTGACACACAGAGATTGAACAAATGTCTCTTTGAACAGAGATGTAGCAAGCCCACTTTTTCAAGTTCTTAAAAACAAGTACTCAAATTGGAAATCAAACAAAGCATCAGAGCAATTAAAAAAATATTACACCATCATGAAGGAATATATATATAAAAATATTCTGTACTAGTAACAAGGCTTTTCAATCTATAACTCTTGGCAAATTTCTTCAGAAACAAATTATTATAAATACAAACCATAAAGTGAAAAAAAAATGCTTTCTTCAGAAACAAAGAACCAATTTAAAAGCAGATCTATGCAGAAAATACCATTACCCCCATGAAAGCTAGCTGAAGATGGATGGATGTCCCCAAAATACAACAGAGTTTTCTCTTTTCAGAGCTACAGTCTGCTCCTGAAGGGGCCATGATGCATGTCCGTTTCAAACATCGCAGCATATCCCAGTGAAACCTTAATAAGGTCAAGTGGAGGACCCTCTACAAAAAAGGGTGTCGGCAATTCCATCCAAATAACACAAGCTCTAAGGAGCAGAGGAATTCAAGGGAGGCACAATCCCTTTCTCTTTTCTCCCCCTCCCCAAGTTCTTGCTTTTGACCTCCCCACATCTGTAACTGAAAGATGCTCATACCATTCGATTCTTTTTTCAGGAATTTGGGAAAGCAAACTATGAAGAAAATCCTCTTTGTGGGGAGGGCTGTCTAATCTCATCAAAAATCATTTTATTTGACAAACTCCACAAGGTAAACCATCCTGTCAACATGTCCTTGCTCCTCCTGGCTGAGTTCAGGTCAGCCGATGGATTGCCTAGTCTATCCAATAGGATAACGTTTCATTTGATTGAAATTCTTTACATATACACATGTATGTATTCTGTTTACAAAGTTTCATCACATGAAACTAAATTATGTCATTATGTATTTTTTGAGGTCCAAGACCCCAATTTGACTATACTATGAAGAGTTGTTCTTTAAATGCTTTGTCTGCAGAGGCTTTACATGATACTCATAGATTTTCAGAGCAGGCCCCAATTTTAACTGAAGTCCTGTCAACACATCATTTCTTGTCATCAGTAGCAGGGATTTTCCATCAATTTCCTATAATGGAAGCAGAGGGTAAAGCTCAAGGATAATGAAGAAAAAAAGGAAGGTCAAAGGAAGAAGTCATATTGCTTGTCTCCACGCTAAAAACATTATTTTTTAAATAGTGCCAAAAATGGAATCTTCTACTTTTATCTTCCATCTTTTACATTTATTTTGGAGTTAAATATAATCTATAGCTGATCTTGTTTTCAAGATCACATCACAAATGTCGCATCTTAAGAAACTGACAGCAAGCTTGGAGTATGTACCCTGAAGGATCAAAGATGTTCCTTCTGAAAGGAATAATGACACTTTCCACTTGTAAAATCTATTGAAGTTTATGCAGAAATTTTGTCTAATTCCAAAACAAACCCTATAAATTAGGACAGGCAGGGACTGCCATCTTAATTTTATAGGCAAACCAAGGATCAAGGCAAGAAGTTAGCCTGCCCAAGAATTTAGGAAAGGGTGGCACAGAATTTGAACTCCCATCTGCCTACAGCCAAAGCCGATGTTCTTTTCATAACTCACTTCTGTTTCTCTTGACACTTAGAAGTAAATATGTGCTGTCTAGATGCACCAATGGGGACCAGAGCCTTGGGTTTTCTGAAACCTTTTCAATCATAACAATGGGCACTGGAAAAATGCCTTACTCTCTGTGAACTTCTTTCCTGTCCTTTAAAAGGAGAACCATCCTGCCTCAACCTGAATATCAACTTTCATGCTACCCCACTTTCTCTCGGTGGAGCCTCAAGATTCCAAAGAAGGTAGTGAGGGGCACAGCTGTACCCACCACAAATTCCCCCCCCCCCATTCTCCTCTCAGTCCACTCCCCACTCCTCTCAAGTACCCAACCAGGTAGACTTCACTCCAGGTACCCTGGAGACTACAAACCTTTGGAAAGAAATAAAAATGGGCTTCTCGTGAAAGAGATAAGGACCCCAAATATAGAAAGTCTATAGTTTGAAAACCTTTAGAAAGGATGCACTGAGAAGAGTGCCGAATACCACCTTCTTTTTGTTATTGTTTGTTGTGGGGAGAATCTGAGCTGGTTCTTAGGAAACCTGGGTTCAAGAGATGGACCAGCTGAGCATGCTCAGTAAGGCTCGACACAGCTGTTCATGATTTTACCCACCTCCCCCACTGATGGACAGACAAGGAGACACTGTGTGCAACTGCAGCTACATAAAACTGTGACTCCCTCCTACACTGTCCCCAAGAGGGCCATTCCTCCAAAGTCTCTCATGTATTTTGCCAGGCTGTGAGGAAGATGTGCTCTGAATGTCTGAGTATGTGGGAGATACAGCGCCGGGCTAGGGGCTGAAGAAACACCCACTTTGTGACCTTAGGCAAGTCCCCTCCTCCTCTGTCTCCTTGGTTGATAATATGGGATATTGGGTTTTGACAGGATTTCATGAGATACCACCCTTGCAAGTGCTCCCTGACCTTTGTGTTACACAATCACACGTCAGTATTCCTGGACAGACCGCAGCCCTCATTTTACAATTATTTAAGGACAAAGGAATTGACTTTTCAATCCTAAAGTATCTTTTTCTATGTAGGCAGCTAGTAATCCCAAAGACTGTCCATCAGTAAAACCTGCAAGTATGAGAGTTGGAGAGGAGCCCTGACACCTGGAAACCACTGCAGCAGCTCTGAAGGCATCGTGAGGTCACAGGAATCTGAATCGCAGGTTACATCAAAGCTCATGCTCTATCTTACACGCTGAGATGAATAGTGATTCACTCAGGCTGCTTCAAAAAACAGCAAAGCCCTTCCTGCTCTCCATCTTTCCTTTGCTGTTGTTTGCTCATATTTAACTTACCACACATTTTAAACGGGGACCAGGAGGAGATGCCACTGCTTTCATTTCTGTACAAGAAAACTTCCTTGACTAACTGCAAATGAATTTTTTTTACATCTTTGTTGGCAAAAAGTCCTTCTACAACTCAGCATTTCTGTCAAAAGCCAAGTACGTCTGTGAAAAATGCTGAAATTTGGATTTTATTTAAGACAAAATGGAAAATCATGTTTCATGCTCCAATTTGATTTTCCTTTGTTTGGTAGCTACACTGCCGTTCACCTCAGATGAGGGTTGGTAAAAGAAAGCTTCATCTGGAATTCCTCATTTAAAAATTTTTGAAATGAATATAATTCATATATACAACAAAACTTTCCTCTTAAACCATGACTATGGCAGCTCAAATGAATGGGAGTGGAGATGGCATAATGGAAATGGGAGCTTCCAGGTCAAACAAACTGCAGTCTGAACCCTGTCTCCACAACTTATTGTGTGGCTCTGGGTAAGGGATTTAACTTCCCTGAGCCTCAGTTTCCAAACTTGTATAATGGAAATAACCCCCTGAAGAATTTTGGAGGTTAAAAATGATTAATTCATATCAGGCACCTAGCACCGTGTCTGACATATAGGACGTTCTCAATGACTACTAAGTGGAAATGTGTAGGCTTTGAAAGAACTGGGATGTGTTCCAATTCCAAATCCATCTTCTGTTTCTTTTCTGGAAGTATGTCCCCTGCCTGAAAGCTACCCTTTGCCAGAGGGATGCAGGAATATTCTTGTTCAAGTTCAGAAAATTCACTGAGATTAAAAAAAGTTCAAAGACTACATAAAAATGTGTCTCATAAAAATCGCAAACATAGGAAAGTTCCTTGATTAAGAAAGCTAATCATTTGTTATGTAATTTCTAGAAAAGCTTGCAAGGCAAATGAAATCCAACTTTTGCCAGTCAGCATGGTATACTAGGATGCGTGTGAGACTGGAAATTGGAAGACAGAGGTTTTAATGCAGACGCCATCAGTAACTTTCCACAAGGAACCACTCCTCTGGAGCCTAGTCTGTGTATAAATGAAGGAGTTGGAGTGTGACCAGATCCAGTTAAACAAACAAATGAAAAAATCCCATGATTTTTCATTAACAATCCAAAATTCAAAACAAAAATATAATTCACATCTTGGGATTTTGTTTACATTTCTGTGTTAAGGGATAATTGTTTGTTAGTTTCAGTGAAACTTTTTACATTGCTTCTGTCTTCTGTCTTCATGTTAGAATAACCAAGTGCCTGCTGGGCAATAATACTCAAAATGTTTGCCTACTTAAGTTCCCGAAAGTACCCATGCATGGAAGTAAGGTTTAGAGATGACAGGTGTAAATTTCCAAAGAGGCCAAGACCCTAGATCTAAAAATAAATGAGTAGACTCCGTAGATGTTATAGCTCAGTAGATAAGCATGTGTTTCAGAGTAAGACACTATCTTATTGCTTATTAGGTGGGGCCTGAGGCTAGTTACTTAATCTCTCTAAGCCTCATTTCCTTATCTATATGGGGCGGGGGGGGGGGGGGTGGGCGCGGGGGGCGGGAAGTAGCTACTGTATCTCACTGCTGAAAAGATCATTGAGATAACACATGAAGTAGAATTCCTGACTTCTACTGAGCGGTCGATAAATCCTAGCTATTTTTAAAAGTATATTTAAAAAATCTTAACCCATTTACTTTTCACTCTTTCTCTGACAACTTTACATAGGTGTAAAGTTGTCACAATACATAGGTGACTCTTTCAATTAAGCTTAATTATGATATGGTCCATTGGAAATGGGGAGAAAGAAGAGGTGGGAAGAGAAGAAGCAAAGAGAAAGAGGCTAGGAAGAGAAAAAGAGGGCCATCAAGAAAGAGGCAATGGATAATAACAAGGTAGGGCAGGAAAAAGAAGTCAGGAAGAGGAGTCAGTGGGATTTATAATGGTAGGGCCCTGCAAATGTCTCAGAAGGCCATATCTGTGGTGGCCTCTACTGTCCCAAATAGAGTACAGGAGAAAAGAAGGCTCAATTTAGAATCAGAAGACTTGGGCTGGAAGCCAAACTCTGCTGCTTCCTAGTTCCTGTGGAGCATCCGGCCCATTATTCCCTCCCTCTGTGAAATGAGAAATTTGTACTAAGCTAACCCCTGTCCATTCCAGTTCAACATACTCTCAGATTCCAGTTCTGTCTTTGATAAGCATCAGACTCACCAGCCTCACAGCAAAGTCTCCCCATGGAAGAACACGGCAGCAACTCCTTACCAGTGGCGTGGAGGAATCCGATGAAACAGGCGTTCTTTTCCCACTTCAGTCTTCCGCCTCACATTTTCTAGAACTTTCTTTATAACAACTTCCTTGCCATTCACTATCTGGCTACAAGTGGTGACCAGGTTGAAGTTTCCCATTCCACTGCTTACAAAAGGTACAAATGTCGCAGAGGAAGGGGAATTTGGTCCAGAGCCCAGGGATACAAAAGTGGAAAATCCTGTGTCCAGTATGGGGGTCACATAAAAGAAGAAGGAGTGGAACCTCCTGGCCCTACCCACACGGCCACTGGGAAAAGAGTCTC
This sequence comes from Balaenoptera acutorostrata, assembly GCF_949987535.1. Taxonomy (NCBI): domain Eukaryota; kingdom Metazoa; phylum Chordata; class Mammalia; order Artiodactyla; family Balaenopteridae; genus Balaenoptera; species Balaenoptera acutorostrata. The sequence goes on along the minus strand of NC_080064.1, from coordinate 74,579,037 downwards.
CTGAGAAGGGCTCTTTATCTTCAAAGACATTTTGAAAGCCACAGTGTGGCCTCTCGAACCACAGTTCCCCCTTCAAGTAGTCCTTGTTCCCACCATCTCCTCTGTTTTCCCTTTTGATGCAATTCCTTCTGGACTTGTCATAGTTGTTGTGTTTCTCGGCACCAGACAAGACTGCATAGGCCTCTGCTACTAGATTGAACTTCTCCTCAGCTGCCTCCCGGTTTTCTGGGTTCTTGTCTGGGTGGACCCGAAGAGCTAACTGGTGATAAACCTTCTTAATATCAGAGGAGGAAGCATTTTGTGGCATCCCCCGTACTTTGTAGTAATTCACCATGTTTCTTTAAAGGACTTTTCCTCACCGAGACACAGAGTTTAGTTTCTGAAGAATTTCCATGTAACTTCGGAAAGGAAGATGTTGGACTACTCAAGTCTACAGCAAGACCTTTTGAATCGTATCACATGATTCTTGGGACAAAGGCTCTTCTGGAGGAGAAATTCCTATCTGGGTCTGGTATCCTCTACAATGCCCCCACCCCTTCCCTGACCTCTGCAGCTCGTTGTGGATGGAGTGACTATGAGCTCAACACTATCAGCCAATGACTATCAGCTGATGCTGTGCTTGCCTTGCAATCCTATTGGTGGAAAATTTGGGGTGGATAATATACATCTTGGAGGGATTTCACCTAGTTTAAAAACCAACACTGAGCAGCTTGTTAACAGAAACTATCTGTGTGGCTCAAAAAGAAGTCTTTACCTCATTTGTTAAAGTAACAATCGGAAGCAACATGGGTCTTGCATTTATATCAGACACAAAATCCATTTCGGCTTATTATGCGGGCTCATGCCTTCAGTAATGTAATGGGTATCTCCCTGTGGATATCTGCTGCAGGCACGAAATGGGTAATAAAGGGGCTCTATTCCAACAACATCACGTACACATTTCTGATGAAGGAAAGAGATTGAAACTCATGTCATCAAATGAGGAAACTAGGTTACAGAGAATTCTGCCTAGATAAGAAAGAAAGAATAGATTGAAGGAACAGAATTAGAAGTGAAGGCTTCCCATGTATGGTCAGATAAGGCTTCTTCACTTCAGTTGATCTCTTAAAGTTAGTCTTTTTAAAATTTATCTCTGGACTTAAAGATAGAACTAAGTAGCAGTGTTGCATCAGCCAATGCTTTAAAGAATGGCTTTAAAGCTCAAGTGTAGCAAGAGCTGCTCTTTATCCAGGACACACAACTACACATTTCCCAGACTTCCTTGCAATTCGGTGTGGCCGTGTGACCACATTCTGGCCAACGACATGAGAAGGGATGACGTGCACCTCTCTCCAGCCTGGCCCATAAAACCACCCACGTGTGCTCCTTCTTGTGCTTTATCCTTACACCAACTGGATGTCAGTGCCCAAGTGATCTTTGAAAGCATCCAGCTGAAGATGACAGAGCTCCCATCAGACTGGGACCTTGAATTACAGTGAAGCAGAACACCTCCACCAACCACCTTGGACTATTTATATTAAGAAACTTCTACTATAGTTAAGCCATTATATCTATTTTCATCTACTTGTGACAGCAGTTGATGTCTACTCTGATACACCAACCATTTCTACAACTTCACCTTCCCTATTAGAACCTAATCTTATAATGTCATCAACCAGAAGAGTCCCACCTCTGCCACACTGAAAGTCCAATATCCTAGTCTATCTCTCACTCCTCCCTCCCATTATACCCACTTTTTCATTTCAACTCCTCTTTCTCCAGGGTAATGAGTCCCCTGCAGACTCCTCTTTTGTATCAAATCTGCACCCCCTGGTTGGCCCTTGGAACCATTCTTTTACATGCCCTCTCGAATCACCCTCTTAGGCTATTAGCCCTCCACTGTGCCCATGCCATAAACACTCCATCCAGGAGCAGTCTAGCAATCATTCCAGCTTCTCTGATTCCTACACCTGGTGCAGTGGGGGAAAAAAATCAAGAAACCAAGAAGATGAACACTAAACATGTGCAGTGTACCAGTCTCGACTGGGTCAGGAGAATACATCAACAATTCTTTTATTTACCGTTGCTCAGCTCTCTCTCCCATTCCCCTAGGTGGCCATTCTTAACCTTCACTGCTCTTCTCTAGTTCCTTATTAAACTTCTACTCATCCTGTCCACTCCAAGCAGAGGAGCTTGCCTCTTGGTTAGCAAAGAAAATAGAAACTGTCAGGAACTCCCTGAATGTCCCTTAGGACAAGGGCCATCTCAGCTGTATCTGCACACACCCTTACCTATGCTCCCAGAGCACAGGAAGCACAGAGGAAGATGTCCCTGTCTTGCTCAGAATTAATCCCCAATATATTTTTTTATATTGACCAAATTGAATCTTCATGTATATTACCTGACATTACATTTTATTGCAGTAAAATATATATAACATAAAATAGGCCATTATAACTATTTGTAAGTGTGCAATTCAGTGGCATTAGTGATATTCACAATGTTGTACAATTATTGCCACTGTTTTTTAAACTCTTCCATCACCAAACAGAAACCCCATGAAGCCATAACTCCCTCCTCTCCACTAGCCCTTGATAACCTCTAATCTGCTTTGTGTCTCTATGAATTTGCCTATTTTAGATATCTCATATAAATGGAATCATACACTATTTGACTGGCTTATTTCACTGAGCATAATCTTTTCAAGGTTCATCTATCTTATAGCTTGTATCAGAACTTCATTCCTTCTTATGGCTGAATAACATTCCATTGCATGTTAGGTACCACATTTTATTTATCCATTCATCTGTTCATGGATACTTGGGTTGTTTCCACCTTTCTGTTATTGTGAATAATGCTACAATGAACACTTGTGTACAAGTATGTGTTTGAGTCCCTCTTTTCAATTCTTTTGTGTGGAATTGCTGGGTCATATGGTCATTTTATGCTTAACCTTTTGAAGAACTGCCAAACAGTTTTCTATAGCGGCCACACCGTTTTATATCCCTACCAGCAATGTATGAGGGTTCAAATTTCTCCATATCCTTGCCCCTCCACACTCTTTTGATCTCATCCCTTTCCTTGTCCTCAGGGATTTTGCTTCACTGAACTGTTCTCAATTTCATTCACTTTTAACTTGTCCAATTCTTCTGGCTACTTTCCTGCATGTAAACAAGTTTGAGCATCTCCTCTCTTAGGAAAGAGCTCTCACGTCTTCACGACCCTCCTGCTGCTGGTGCCCCCTCCGCTTGCCTCCCACTCACGCCTCAACTTGGAGGAAAGACTCCTCCACTTTCCAGTCCTCCCCCCTGCCCCAGCTCCCGTGAAACTCCACTGTCATTGCCAGACCCCACTGGGCTTCACCTTTTTGAGGTATTTGACCTTGTTAATCATTTCACTTTTTTTGAAACTCTTCCCCTCATTGGTTTCTAGACAACCTTTCACACTGAGTATTTCTCAGATGCTTTTGCCAGTTCCCTTTCTTCTCCTAACAATTGAAACCTGGGTGCTCCCTAGGGTGCTGTCCTTGGCCTTTTTCTTTTCCCCTTTTAAATGCCTGTCTCATCCCCACCCCTTCCTATGACTGCTGATGACTCTCATGTCTCTCTTTCTAGGCCTCGCCCTTCCCCTGAGCTGTCTTCTAGATATATCCACTAGATGCCTACATGCTCTCAAACTGAACATGCCCCAAACTGTACTCATTCCATCTGTCTTAAAACTGACCTCTCACTAAAGTCCTGGTTAATGACACTTCTTTGCAACTAACAAATCCAGACATCTAGCAGTCGTCACCCAAGCCACCTCCCTCTCCCACCCTGAGCAGTGAGCTCAGTCCTGGGGCTAAGGCAGAGAACTGAGACAGGACAAATCTTCACTCTCCATTGCCAATGATCCACTAAATTCTCTTGACCATCTTCCCCAGACTTTCTAATCCATCTCTTCCTTTCCATCCCCAATGGAATGATTATATCAGCTTTCCTGCCTTCTGTCTCCTTGTCTTCCAAACCACTCTCCACATTGTCACCAGACTGATCTTTCAGAAACACAAATCTCGTCCTGGCACTCCCCACTCAATATCCTTCAGTGGTTTCCTAGTCCCTCTCACCCAAACAGACTATCTGTTATCTGGACCCCTGTTTATCTTTCAGTCTTATCCTTAGGCATTCCCTGCTCCACGCCTCTTAGGCCAAGGTACTGGGAGTTCTCAAGATAAATCATGTTTTTTCATGCCCCCATACCTTTGTATCTAATCCCCCTTCTGCCCAGAATCTTCCGTGCTTCCTTCAATTCTCATACCTACAATAGTTTCAGGTGGCCTTATTAAAGTAAAATAATACTTGTAATAATGACCATTATTTTACTTTAATAGTTTTATTTATTTATTTTATTTTTGGCTGCATTGGGTCTTTGTTGCTGCACATGGGCTTTTCTCTAGTTGCGGCCAGTGGGGGTTACTCTTTGTTGTGGTGCACGGGTTTCTCACTGCAGTGGCTTCTCTTATTGCGGAGCACAGCCTCTAGGCGCGCAGGCTCAGTAGTTGTGGCACACGGGCTTAGTTGCTCCACCGCATGTGGGATCTTCCCGGACCAGGGCTCGAACCCATGTCCCCTGCATTGGCAGGTGAACTCCTAACCACTGTGCCACCAGGGAAGCCCCAACTTTAATAGTTTTATATTTATTTTCATAAGTGTTAGAAAAAGCTGTAACAGCTATGGAAACAATTGAACAAGTGAATAAGCCAAAGAAGCACCACATACCTGGCTATCTTATAATGTCTTATAACTTCTCATTTCAAATGAATGATTTAAACAACAATTTGGGGGTTTGGTCTGTAGAAATCTATTCTATTTCAATCAAAAAATTCAAAAGGTTCTTTGCTTATCAGTTTTGCTTCCATTCTCTTCGCTGTTTTCTTATTGTTAGCATTACCCATTTGTTTTTTAACTCTTTTCTAAATTTTTGTGGGCTGAAAGGACACATCAGCAGAGTCTGAGTTGCCACTTCCCCTGTTCATTATGCCACAAAATATTTTAAGCATTTCAGAAGCCTTCGACTGTTAAGAAATATCAGGTGTCAAAGCACCTCGTATATTTCCAGTACTTGGTATTATAATATGCTGAAAAGGTAATAAAAGTTATGGTCAATTTGTGGGATTTTAACTGGTCTAATTCAGAGCTGGGTTTATTTATTTATTTGTTTGTTTGTCCTTTATTTATTTATTTTTGGCTGCATTGGGTCTTCGTTGCTGTGCGCAGGCTTTCTCTAGTTGCAGCGAGCAGGCTTCTCATTGTGGTGGCTTCTCTTGTTGCAGAGCACGGGCTCTAGGTGCGCAGGTTTCAGTAGTTGTAGCTGTGGCATGTGAGCTCAGTAGTTGTGGCTCGCGGGCTCTAGAGCACAGGCTCAGTAGTTGTGGCGCACGGGCTTAGTTGCTCCACGGCACTTGGGATCTTCCCAGACCAGGGCTCGAACCTGTGTCCCCTGTATTGGCAGGCGGATTCTTAACCACTGCACCACCAAGGAAGTCCCAGAGATGGATTTACCATGAAGTTAATGAAGCTTAATTTTTGCCTTAGCAATTTTGTATCATGATTTTGTACTTTTATTCCAAAGGAAGGCTCTTAGAATTGTATGATTTTAATCTCCCTCTCTCCCCCAACCTCTGCAAACCTGGATTTGTCCCGGGTCTAATTAGAACTATCCATCTAGAATCACTACAGTTGAAGTCCATACAACCACAACTTAGGATACATGCTCATGGTTGCTCTGACCGGCCTTCCCACTTTACTACTCCATTTGAGGAGGTTAGTGTTACTTGGCAATTTGTAACAATAAAATATTTTATTTATAGTTATTAAGTCAGTGGCCTCAGAAACGTATCAAAAGTTAGCAATAAGCCATCTGAAAAGAAATGTCAGTCTTGGAATTTCAGGCAAACAGCTTAAACAACCAACTGGACATTTCAGAGTAAAATACTTTTCTTATTCATGTGGTTTAGGGGAAGTGAGGCGATATGGAGTAAAATTAATTTGTCACCATGAGTTGCATATTATTTTGTCATGATACTCTGAGAAAAAAGTTCTCAGTGATTCATATTGTTCTAGAAACAGATGCACTGATGTCACTCACTTGTGAGTTTGAGGATCTGAACAATATGAATTATGTGACCTTGATTGAATGGCCCCTCTCCATGTCCATCTTCTTCACATACATTCTGAGTGAATGAGTCAGATAGTGAAGAAATGAAGTGACTACCCTACAACGGGCACACTGTCTTTGCGACCTGCAGTTAGGGTCCAGTTGGAATGGTGAAGTTGCCGTGATGGACTTAACTGGCAACTAAAAGCCTTGTCAATAGAGATGGCTTTTCAGTTAACCTTCAGAGTTTAACAAAATAAACCTTATCCTAAATGTTCTGTTCGAGGAAGGTGGAGATGCTTTTGACGAGTTAGTCAAAAGGTTCTTTCTTAAAAACTAAACCCTTAGGAAAGTAAAATCCTGAGGTACCTTTGACTCTTGAAAACCTGGCGACCCACATCATCCCTGGGCAAGTGCCAATTTTTTATCATCTAGTTGTGAAAATTCAACAGTGTATATACAGCATCTCAAGGGGTTTTGTGCCCTCTGTTGTGCATTGAAAGCTAACTTCATGAGGGCCAGTTGCAAGGTAACACTTGACTCTTAAAGCAGGAACTTGAGCAATATTCTGCTTGTTTAACTCAACATTCATCATAGAAATCTGAGTCCTAGAAAGGCAAACTCTGCAGGGTCATCTAATGACCATGAGTCAATCAGGAGAAATGAAACCAGGAGTCATGATTCTCACTCATGCCCTTCACTGAAGCCTAAGAGGTCTGTCTGTTGGAAGATACTTGGGAAAATAGCCACCATGGTGTCTGTGGGAGAGAGAGATAGTACTGACAATGCTGGAATCACTGCCTTCTCTAGGAAGGGATCCCACTGCCTCCTGCTCTTATGGGCCAGTGAGTCCTCTGGGGCACTATGTTAATGAGGCCAGTGGGCCAAGGGACAGCGTCACCACTAGCCATGACAGAATGGCCAGAGCAGGAATACAACCCCAGACACACACATTGTTGACACTGGATCATTGGTGCAGGGGTGGGGAGGGAGCTGGGCAGGGGCCTAGGTCTTCCCTCTTTTTTATACATTTTTTTATTTTATTTATTTATTCTTGGCTGAGTTGGGTGTTTGTTGCTGCACGCGGGCTTTCTCTAGTTGTGGCGAGTGGGGGCTACTCTTCATTGTGGTGCATGGACTTCTCATTGAAGTGGCTTCTCTTGTTGAGAAGCATGGGCTCTGGGTGCGTGGGCTTCAGTACTTGTAGAGTGTGGGCTCAGTAGTTGTGGCACCCGGGCTCTAGAGTGCAGGCTCAGTAGCTGTGGCTTATGGGCTTAGTTGTTCTGTGGCATGTGGGATCTTCCTGGACCAGGGCTCGAACCCATGTCCCCTGCATTGGCAGGTGGATTATTGACCACTGCGCCACCAGGGAAGCCCCTGGGCCTTCCCTCTTGATAAGTCTTTTGGTTTGTACCTGTGGGTCACACAGAGGCTCAAAAGAGGTTGGTCAGAAGAAAACCTGATGGAGATAATTGCACTAGTGGGAAACTTAATGGAGATAATTGTTAGGTGTCAGTGTGCCTGCATAGAGAAAAGGAGGTTATACAAAGATCACCCAGTTAATTCAGCTGCCCCTCCATACCACAGGAACATGGGACACTCCTGCACTTTGGACAAACCTCACTCAGTGGCCTGACATCTTCCAAGGGAACGCGTTGCTAGAAATCCACCTCTGAGTCTGGTTGCTACGACGAGAATATCCAGTAATGTACTGTGAGACCATACCAAGAAGACAGACACTCTCCTGAAAGTTGGCACATGGGATGGTTGACACGTCTGGCATCAGTGTTAGTGTCTCAGTCAGCTTAGGCTGCTATAACAAGACACCATGGATTAGGTGGCTTAAACAACAGAAATTTATTACTCACAGTCTGGAGGCTGGAAGTCCAAGATCACAGTGCCAACATGTGGCTCTTGGTAGGGCTCTCTTCCTACCATGCAGATGGCTGCCCTTGTGCTATATCCTCACATGGCACAGAGGGAAAGAGAAGCTCTCTGGTCACTTCTTTTCAGGGCACTAATCCCATCGTGAGGGTTCCAGCCTCATGACCTCATCTATCCCCCAAAGGCCCCAAACACCATCACACTGGGAGTTAGGGCTTTAACTTTAATGTGAATTTTGGGGGGACACAAATATTACATCCATAACAGCCAAGAAATTAAGCTCTCACATCAACAGAGACATGCTACCCTTGGCAACCCTTTCTGAACCTGCCCTTTTCTAAGGTGGTTTAGGGGATGTTCACATCCCTGCCCTGCTTCCATCAGATGGCAAGGCAAAGCCTCCCCTAAGGAGATTTCAGGATGTGACCATTCTTATTGTTTCTCAGCTGCTGTGACCTAGAAGATGTGCCTAAAAGGGTCATGTGTTTGGCCTGGGGGTGGCCTGCAGTCTTCCCATCTGGGATGATTGGTGAGTGACAGCTGACTGCTTGAGGTTCATTGCCGGAAAGATCCTTGGAGGTGAAACACTGAAGGCCTCTGAATCATGAAATGGAAGAGGGAGGTTAACATAATAGAGGATCCTGATCCTCAGTCCTCATGAAAATCACAGTAGCTGCTTGTCATATCAGCCTGAGCCTGGCCAGTGGTCCCCTCCTTGCCCTCTACCTCCTTTAATGAGACGAGGAAAGACGATGAGAATTTCAAAGCAGGAGGAAGATTTGAATCACTTCCAGAGAATAATTCAAGGCAGACTCTTTCCCCAGCCCAATTACCTTTCCACAAGAATGAAGAACTTGAGCTTGTAGACGATGCTTGCAAAATTCCAGTCCCCTGGGAATTCATTTCTCAGGCTCCAGAGTTGGAGAAAAAAGATGGTGCTCCTTTCCTCCCTTGAAGGACTTCTGAATGAGACACCTTGGGAAACTGTATTCCCTTTTGCCTCCCCCTGTCACTGGTGCCAGAGTGATGTCATCCTTGGGAGAAAGGGCCTGCTCCTGGGCCGAGCTCAGAGCTGGCCGGTTCCATTCCAGAATCTGGAAGGCCCAAAGAACATCCCCACCCCCAATCTGGGACATCTGCCCCAGAGGAGTCTGAGCAAAAGCTCATTCTGAAAAAATGCTTTGGACAGCAGGGAATCTGGCCAAGAGACCTTTTAGCTAAGTCCATTTTTTTGTTAACCTTTCACAATATTCTTTAAATTTAATTTTAGAAGTGAGTTAACTCAACTACAATGACACAAATGGACACTATATCATTAAACCAAAATAAAATACATTCCAGCTGATCAGCCTTCCACTTTCCAACCTGAGCTACTTCCCCCAACAATTTTATTACAAAAATTTTCAAACATAAAGTTGTAAGAATATTATAGAGAACACCCATACTCCCACCACCTAGATTCTACAATGAACATTTTCCATACTTACTTTATCATATGTCTATCCAACTACTCATCCATCTAGCCAACTATCAATCCATATTTTGATGCATTTCCAAGTAAGTTGCAAAATCAGTATACTTCTCCCCTGAATACTTCAGTTTGCATACCATTAATTGTTTTATTTTTTTACAGTTCTTTTCTTTTTGAAGAAAAATTTATTGCCTATATAATACACAAATCTGAATCGTTTGCATATACCTGTGAATATGTGGTGACCAATGCATATACCCATAACACAAACCCTTATCAAGACACAAAACGCTACCATCACTCAGAATGTTCCCTCATGCTCCTACCCGGTCATTCCCCTCTCCCACCTATCCAGAGGCAACCACTGTCTGATTTTTTTCTACCATTAGTGCATTTTCCTGTTCTCATCCTTTATCTAAATGGAACTGCTATGGTCTATTTGTGTCCCCCCAAAATTCATATGTTGAAACCTAACCCCCAACGGGTCTTAGGGATATTACTAATGGTATTAAGAGGTGGGCCCTGGGCTTCCCTGGTGGTGCAGTGGTTGAGAATCTGCCTGCTAATGCAGGGGACACGGGTTCGTGCCCCGGTCTGGGAAGATCCCACATGCCGCGGAGCAGCTGGGCCCGTGAGCCACAATTGCTGAGCCTGCGCGTCTGGAGCCTGTGCCCCGTGACGGGAGGGGCCGCGATAGAGAAAGGCCCGCGCACCGCGATGAAGAGCGGTCCCCGCACCGCGATGAAGAGTGGCCCCCGCTTGCCGCAACTGGAGAAAGCCCTCGCACGAACCGAAGACCCAACACAGCCAAAAATAAATAAATAAATAAATAAATAAATAAGAAAATCCTTTAAAAAAAAAAAAAAAAAAAAAGAGTTACTTTTAAAAAAAAAAAAAAAAAAAAAAGAGGTGGGCCCTTTGGGAGGCAATTAGGTCATGAGGGCAGAGGCCTCATGAATATTTGTGCCTTTATAAAAGCAGCCCCAGAGACCTCTCTCATCCCTTCCTCCATGTGAGGACACAGTGAAATGACAGCTGTCTCGGAAGCGGGCCCTCACCAGATACCCAATCTGATAGTGCCTTGATCTTAGATTCCCTACCTGCAAAATCATGAGAAATAAATGTTTGTTGTTTATAAGCCACACAGTTTATGGTATTTTTGTTATAGCAGCCAGCATGGACTAAGACAGAAACCATTCAGAATGAGCTCTTTTATGTAAGGCTTTTTTCACTTAGCATAATGTTTTGAGACTCATCCAAACTGTTGTATATATCAGTACTTCATTTTTCTTTATTCCATTGTATGACTAGACCAGAGTTTGTATATTCACTCTCCTATTGATGGACACTTAGGCTTCCGGTTTTGGACTATTATGAATAAAGCTACTTGAACAATGTTGTACCAATCTTTGGTGGACATATGCTTTCATTTCCCTTGGGTAAATATTCAGGAACGAAGTTGTTGATCATGGGGTAGATGTATGAGTGTTTATTTACACTCCCACCAACAATGTAGGAGAGTGCGGTTGCTCTACATCCTCACGAACATTTGCAATCAGTCTTTCTAATTTTAGCTATCCTGGTGGGTGTGAAGTGATTTAAGCTGTTATTTTGGAAAATTTTCCAAATTAACAAAAGACACATATGCATAGGGATCAGGTTGAAGGAAATACTGATTGAAGGAAATCTAGAGATTGGAATATATGATATTAGAAAAGTGCACTTATCCAAACCCAGCTTGAGAGAGTAAGAAATGGCTAAAGGGATGTGCAAGAAGCAGCCAAACACATTGCTCGCTTTATAATTCTCTCAATTATATTACAACATTAGAGAAGTAAACGTAATGCTTAGAAGACTGCAGACTTCATTGATAGGGAGATGGGAACTCTGTGTTTTCCTACAGAGCTGGTCTGGTGTGGACCACGTGTACCCCGATTTGCTTCCTCATGGTCAAAGCCCTTTGAGCACCATCTCTACAAAGCTGGCCCAGCCTGGAAAATGGAATCGGGACTCACCCAGACAATTGGGAAGGACCCCCTGCTCCTCCTTCCCTCTCTCCAGTACCAACCCTGGACCTGAGCGAGGGAATTAACTTTTGGGGGCATCAACGTTGGGCCAGCACCTATCCTAGGTGCTGTGCATTCGCTGCCCTTTAATCCTCACGGTACCACCCTACCAAGTTAGGCATTGAGAGCCTCCTCTTACAGATGTGAAACCAAGACTCAGAGAGTCATAGTAACTTGTCTGGGGTCACATAGAGTTACAAGAACCAGGATCTGAGTCTAAATCCTGTCCTCTTTCCACTAGACTTTGCTCAGCACCCAGCAAGCAAACTGGAGGAGACTTGATTAACAGCTCAGGTGGTGCCAAGCCCAGGAGCAGACGAGGCTGCATGCCTCTCAGCCAGATTGGTCCCTCCTTTTTCTCTCTTTTCTGCTTTCTAGTGTGTTTGTGTGGAAGGTAGGGCTGTGCCGTCTTTCAGAAGATGCAGATGTTGAGGAGACTTAGCCCTCCTCTCTGCAGCTGTGACCGTGTCTCCTCTCCTCTCGGGGCTTGGGTTTTTCTCTTGCAGGAAGGAATCATTAGCTTGTCACTTCCGTCCTCCCCTCCCCCACCCCCTCGGTTTCTCAGGGGCTGGGATGATCGGGAGCCGCACTCATCCTTCACCGCTCCCTCCTCACTCCCTTCTGCCCGCTGTGGGCATGTGTTTCTCTAGACCGAGTTACCTGTTCCTGAAACGCACTAGCTTGCTCCTCAAATCCTGCGGTTCGGAAATAATTGACGACATCCATCACGGCCCAGTCTGCAGGATCCGGTGGCCTCCCGTTCTCCATGGAACTGCAAAATAACAATCAAGATGGCTGTCAGGGCAGAACATGCAAGCGTGTGCGGCTAGGCGCTCCACTCAGCCTCCCAGGGTCAGGCCTGGGCCAGCTCACTGCAACCAGAGGCTCAGATCCCAGTGTATCTGCCTCAGGACCAGAATCACTCGTGCGTTTCTTAGGCTCAGAAGATCACTGCTCTCACTGGCTCAGTCACTCCTTTCTCTATGAACCTTTAATATAAAGTATTTCCTCATGTATTGTTTTTTAATCCAGAGATATTAAGAGTGGTCCAGTGATTTCTGGCGGCCCACAATATGATATTCATACCCCTGAGCTAAGAATACCAGGCCTCTTACAATGTGGCCCCAACATGTCATCACTTTCCCCATCCCCAACCCCACACATCCAGGGCTAAAGCCATTCCCCAACACACCATGCCCTTCACATGGTGTCCCAGCCACTGAATGCCCCCTCATTTACCTCCGACAAAATCCTACCCTTCCTACCAGTTCAAATGCCACCATCTCTGTGAGGCATTTTCTGGCTGCACCGGGTAAGTGTTTCAGTTATAACATCCTCTGAGTTAGAGACCTTCATTCTAACACCCACTGCAGCACTTTTCCCACTGGATTATATTCTGCTTATTAGACAGTCTCTAGAATTTCTACGGAGATGTGGGCTGAAGAGGTACATTTGGACCTGGACCATTTCTCACTTTATTATCCTTTGTGTCAAGTACGTAGTTAGGAATTCAATCAATGTTCAGACGACTGGATGTTGATCAAGCATTAGTTTGAGAGGGTCTCTGGGTAACCTCCTCAATGGATTTAGAGAGGAGGGGAGGAAAGGTGGAAGAGAGAGTGGCAAGGACCTGCAGTTACTGTGACTCTTATTTCTGTGTTCAAGAGTATTTGTCTAGATTTCTCTATGCCTCGTCCCCGGGGATTCTTCCAGAGTGCACATCCCATCACATTGTTCACCTGCTTCCAATCCTTCAAAGACTTCTTCCCATTGCCCTTTGGATAAATTCCAAATAGTTTCACTTGGCTCAGGAGGTCCTTCAGGACAAAGCCCCCTCCTAGCCCTCCAGCTGGGAATGTATTGGTGAGTAAAACAGAAGGGTCATTACTCTTGTGAATACACAGCACTGTGGGGGTAGACACTGATCGGTAATCATACGACTAAATGTATAGCCACACAATGTAGCTGAAGGATAGGCACTCTGTACTATGGCAGTTTGAGGGGCTAGGAGAGGCTTGTGGAAGTTTCTTTTGAGGTAAGGTCTAGAGAGCAGCCAGAAGGTTAACCGTATAAAGAAGTCAGCCGAAGATTATTCCAGGCTCTGTAGCAGGAATATACAGCCCAGGGAGGCATGCTGGTCTTGGAGGCCACATCAAGGATTCTGGGTTTTTGTCTATGAGCAATGGGACTTGTTAAATGGTCTGATGTAATGGGTGTGACCTGATCTGACTCACATTTCTGAAAAGAGGGTATTAGAGAGGAGCCAGAGGACAAGAAGGGACCAAGAAAGAGATCATGGTGACTGAGACTATGGTGGAAAAGGAGAGAAGCATGTGGATTTCAAAAATATTTAACCAATAGAATCAGCATGACGTAGTGGTGGACTAGACATGAGAACAAAGGAGATCAAAGAGTCCTGGAACTGGATGGATGGTGGTAACTGCACTTAGACTGCATCCCCAGGTTTGGCTGGACACACTGAATGTGGGGTACCATCTATATCGAAGTTGAGATTTAATGTGGAACATGGGTCTGGAGCTCAAAGTAGACGGGTGGGCTAGAGGTACACAATGGGGAGCCAGAAGCGTTTAGATGGCATGTGAAACCTTGGGAGGGGATGAGAAGAGAACTGGGCCTAGAATCAAGCTTGGGAAGGTTCAACATTTAGTGCAAGTTGAAAAGATTCATGTTACTTTTAATGGAAATGAAATTGCCCAGACTTTGGGGATTCCTGAAAGTCTTCAAACATCCAAAAGTCAAGGGTTGACCTGTACCTCTGCCTTGTTCCTAGGATAATGTTTTGCTCATAGTAGGAACTTAAAATATTTGATTAAAAAAACAAACTTCTCTCCTAGTTAAAGGGAGTCACTAATCAATGGCACATGTGATCAACTACTTATCAACCTAGCACTTAATTTAAAAACATTTTGAGCCAATGCTTGCTAGTTATAAGTATTTTCCCTTTTGGGCATAGAGATTGTGAATCTATAAATACTGCCCATGTACATACACACTCATGTACATGCTCACTCACACACGGCATGTGCCCCCCCTGCCACCTTCTTACCATTTAACAGGCAATATACATGGGGAAAAACTATTTTTTACTCTAACATTGTTAAGCATTAACATGTACTTTCAAATCAAAGCTAAATGTGTTTTTAAAAAATTATCCACATGCTGGGATTTTCCATCATCTCTTTAACATAAGCAATCATGAGCTGACACAGGGGACTCTCTTTTAGGTACCATTTTCCTTCCCTCTCTTGCTTAAGTTGGGCTTGAAAAATGTTTGGAAAGGATTCATTGTTTTGACAAATCTTTTAAGTTTTCTAGTCAGCTCGCTTCTAGCAGTGAGCACAGCGTCCCATCGGATGCACTTTTAAGTGCCCCAGAAAACATCTGAATTCACTCTCCCTGTGGCTGACTTCAATTAGCTGTCTTTCTTCATAAAGAATTGTCATCTAATTATGATAAAAAAAAAAGTATGCTACATTGTAATTTTAGGATGGGAGGCTTTCCTGATTCTTATTCTGCTGGGATATGACATCATCACTTCCTCAGTTCTGAAATATTCTTGAGTACTAGCATTGCAGCAGAGAACAAAGGCTTTGCAAAACTGCTGGCAGCGTACCATGAAGAGCACCAGTAATGAGGAACGTCTCATACTTAGGGTGAGGGGATACACAGAAGAAGCCAGTGTTAGACCACTCACATCCTGAGAGCAGAAACTATCTGTCTCCATCTCTGCATCTCTACAGCTCTCAGCATAGGTTGGACTGGTGTGTACAGTTGATACATGGCAAAGATCTGTTACATCAATGGAATAACAAACAGAGAGCATTTAGAGTCTACAATATGCTTTTCACGCATAATCTATTATCAGCCTCCCAGCTCCTCGTGAACTGGCTACTATAACCTGTTTTTAGGAAACTAAGGCTCAGAAAGGTTAAGAACTCATCCCAAATCACATAGTGTATAAAGCCAGGATTGGATTCCATATATGCTTGCCTCCAAATCTATACTTCTTTTCACTCCATACTCATTGACACAACAGATATTTACTAAAAGCCTACTGTCTTCTCAGTACTGTGCTAGAGGCAGGGTTACCAGGATAGGAATGCATATCCTTCAAGGAGCTGGCACTCTGGTGAGGGGAAGCAGCATACTCTAAGTATTAGAATTGGGGGGGTGAACTGGTGCTATTGGCGATGCACGCACTGGAGGGCCCGGATAATTCTGCCTGACTAGGACACTTGAAGATTTTTAATGCAATTCTGAAAGGCATCAATTGCTTCAAACACGCACTAAGTTCTGCCCTGAGAGGGGATGGCTTGCAGAAGCAGAAATATGCAGGCACACATTGTCACTTCTAGGTTATGTTAAAGAATGATGGATGATTTTGCTGGACCCGTCCAGTGGTTTCAGCAACAGTTTAAAGAAGAAACCTGGAGATTATCCAAGGCCACATGATGGTGGGTGTTGGGGAGGCCAGAGTGCCAAAGCCAGATAAAACTATGAGGACATTTCAGAGGATGGATTTAAGCGTCACCTTTCCCCACTGGGAAAGCCATTATGTCTCCTCAAGGACTGTTATTTGTGGCCAAACTGAGATGCTTTTTCCCTTTTAAAGGGACCATTCTCTCCAAATCTTTTCTTATAACTCATACATGTCAAATTCCAGGAGGAATTTAAATGGTGCTGTTTAAAACACCTCCCAGATGGTGGTTCCCACTGTGGCTGCTAATTTTGCACTGATGAAATGAGATGGCAGATATAAACGTTCCATTATCATTTGATACTTATTATTCATTATTGTCATAGCAAAATATTTCCTAGAATATAATGTATAAAGATGATAAATTCATGAACATTTTTCCAAGCATGGAGGCTTTAAAAATATATATGTATGTCACCTTATTACAAAAAACTAGCAAGAAATGAAGGGCAGAATTTGTCTCCAATCCCGTCACTTAATCAAATCAATGTTTCCATTTAACATAGTCACCTTTCAGTCCCTGTGCATATGGTTGAGTACATCATGTATGGATAAAAATTACATAATGTGTGAATAATTCACACTAGGAACTGATTATCCCTTAATTAAACAATCACCTCACTTTTAAAGAGAGCTAAAGAGACACAATCATGAGGACAGAAATGCAATAAATAACAAATTTGGCAGATACATGTAGATCGAGGCCTTATGATGAACGTTTTCATGTTGGCACATGATAATTTTAAGTGCTAGTGGCAAAAGTCTCCATTTCCCCTTTATATATTAGTGGAGGCAGATGAAAAATAGTTGAAACCCTTTCTCAGAATTTAGCGTGTGTACCTTTTATGGTATTTATGATATTATAGATTCTGAGGGTTGATCAGACCAAAAGGAAACTCTGGATAAATACAGCCCATATGTGATTTCAAAACCCCATTATACTTATTAATTGCATTTCTGCTTTAAAGTTCAGAGCAAAAGTTACCTCCTACTAGTTAATTATGGTGATATATTTATTTATCATGCTACTCTTATGAAGCTAATTCTCAATGTTACTTGGGTTTCCACTCAGAAATGCACTCTAACTTTGTACTGCCTTGATCTTTATAACTTATTTTCAAAATTAAATTAACCTGCTCTTTGCCCATATCTTAAATCAGCCTTTGGCTAAAAAAAAATGTAATTCTGATTGTAATAAATTAACATTGATCTCTTGGCCTATGACATAGCTAAGAATGAAGCGACCAAATGAGCTTTAGTTTTATCTCCATTTTTTTTTCCCTCTCCCTTCACCCTAACAAGCAGGGATCTGGCTGAAAGACAGCCGGAAAAAGAGAAAGGATGATTCAAAGTTTCTTGACAGGACATTTTTCATTTTTTAATATCCAGCTAAATAAGAGTTGACTACATTTAGCTGCAGCATACCCAAGCAACGAAAGTATTGAGAAAGCAAATAACTCTTCTGTATATTTCAAATTCTTTAGCTTGGCATTCAGGGATTTAATTCAAACATAACTTTCCAGGCTTCTTTCCAATTCCAAGTTTGTACTGAAATCCAACCAGTCAACATCCTGGACTTTCCCATATCCACAGCTTTGGTTATGCTACTCAAAGCCCTGTCTGTTCAACTGCCAAGGATTAGAACCCTACTCATTTTTAAAAGATACTGGTTAAATGTCACCTTCCTAATAACCCCAATTAATCTTCCATTCCAATCACTAATTAATTTTAACCTGCCCACAATGAGCCAGGTACTTGATAAGCCTTGGGAACTAATCTAGTGAAAAGGAAAATGTCAAGTCAACCGCATGATGAAGATGGTCATATGTGTTCCCTGCCTTCATCCAAAAAGCAAGTAAAGAACAGGAGAACTAGCTAGATGGAGGAAGGAGGGCAGTATGAGTCAGGCTGTGCTAGGTGTGTGGAGCCCCGAATCAGCAGCAACACCGTGATCAGGTCCCAAGAACAGATGAGCCATCTTCCTGCATCATTTCTTTCCTCTGTAACAGGCATCTTGCCTCAGGCTCATGGCTTTCCTCTGAAATCACATGGCACTCTGTCCTTGGCATATCTCTGCTGGGAATGTCTTCTGAACCTCCCACCCCATCTTCCTGAAAACAAATCTGCCTCTTTCCTCACCTGCTCTCAGCTTTCTAGTATAAAGACCTCTGAACTAGTGTAAATAAGGACACTCCTCTCAAGAGGACTCATGAATTTCTGTTTTTCATTCACTATTAGATGCAATTCATGCCCACATTTATACTAAACAAAAACATATGCACATTTCATATCCCGATCATTAATACTAAAGACAACTGCATACAGATTGCCGGAAGAACTTTCCTTCCCTGCTCTGAGCCATGGCACAATGGTCACTATTCCAAAGAACTTAGTGTGGCTTTAACGCTGAGACAAACTCGGGTTTCCTTCAGTAGGGATATCAGTCGCACACCAGAATCTATGTAGAAAACAGCAACCCTTCAGAACTTCTAATGTATAGAAGATACATAATACATGTTTGTGAATTCTGCTGGCATCGATTGGAACTCCTGTTGTTTTCACACTTAAAATATGATGATATGATATGCTTAGCTGACTCTATAGTTTTACTCATTTTACTCTTTTGAAATGTACACTTCCTTAAGGCAGTTATTTACAATGGACAAAATTGTACAAGTCAAAAAAGTGAACAGACTCAATTCATAACCCAAGTCGTCATTTAATTTAAGGGAATAACCAAACATAACCAAACTTTTAGCATAAGATCATATGATAAGACTGAATTGTGTCCCCTCCACCCCCAAAATTCATATGTTGAAGCCCTAACCCTCAGTGTGATTCTATTTGGGACTAGGGCTTTTAGGACATAGGGCAATTAAGGTTAAATGAGGTCATAAGGGTGGGGTTCTAATCCAATAGGATCGGTAGCCTTATAAGATCTGTATGCATGCAGTGAGGCAAGTCTATGTGAGGACATAGTGAGAAGGCAACCATCTACAAGCCAGGAAGAGAGCTCTATCCAGGTAATGAATCAGCCAGCATCTTGATCTTGGGCTTCCCAGCCTCCAGAATTGTGAGAAATATGTTTATGATGTTTAAGCCACCCAGTCTATGGCATTTTGCTAGGGCAGTCGAGTAGACTAATACACCATATATCAGAATGAGCAGACAGCCGTAAAATACTAAGGAATTAATTTTAGCTTCACTAAGAAAAATAAAAATGCACCAATTAAAAGTATCACTATTCACTACCATATATTCTCTGTATTCAAGAATCCATACATATGGCACTCTGACTTAGCCCACCAAACATATCTGCAGAAGGGTTATGACATCAGATCCTGATTAGAAAGGTCATTTTTCAGGTTTGAATTTGTGGCTCAGTTTACTCCCCTCCTTTCCTCTCCTTTTCTCTCCCTCTCTCTCTTTTCTTCCTCCTCACTTTCTTTTTTCCTTCCTTCCTTCCTTCCTCCCTTCCTCCCTCCCTTCCTTCCTTCCTCCCTTCCTCCCTCCCTCCCTCCCTTCTTTTCTTCTAACAAACTATCTGTTAAGACGTATTTGGTATTTAGCCACTTATACTGTCTTGGGAGTTCTATTTCTCCATGCTTTTACTATAGTGGTATCTTACATCATGATCACTCCCTGTTCCAGATTGCTGTTCCCTGGAAAGAACAGCATCCCAGGAACCATCACTCACTGTGTTCAGGTAGAATTGGGCAGTGTGATTGTGGGGTTTGGGAAAGGTGGATGAAACAGAACACTCAGGAACTACCTAGCAAGCTGGTTACAATCTCCTCGTTGCTTTCAAAGAACATACATCTAAGGACTGCTGATCATTTACTTGAAAACACAAAAGGACAGGAATATGAGTAAATGAACAAAAGCTGAAGCCAGTGATCAGACACACAATTACTTCTAACAGTTTCCTCTTCCTCCTTCCCTAAGGAGCCTGGCAAGACTTCCAGGCAAATAAATAAATATCCTTTGAAGTTATTTATTTAACCCTAGATGTGACCACTTTCCTTAGAGTTAGACCCCTGGCTGATGTGTGGGTTGCTGTATGTGTAAACACTGTTGGATTCTTTTTTATGACGTAGTAATAGTAGCCATTGTTATTTTTGTTATATAAGAAGTCTCTTTGATAATTCTACAGTGAAGTCAGAGTTTTGAAATTCTAGCAATACAAATAATAATTTCTAACTCTACCCTAATATTTTACTTCTATCATTCACCTCCTAATCCTCTAATTCACATGGGCAAAAATGACAACTTCTTTAAATTAATAATTACCTTAATATTTAATAGTTAACAGCCTTCAGAGAGGGCTATTCCAAAAGTTAGTGTTAATGCATATATGGCCAATTAATTTATGACAAATGAGCCAAGAATATACAATGGGGAAAGGACAGTATCTTCAATAAATGATGCTGGAAAAACAAGAGAGCCACGTGCAAGAGAATGCAACTGGACCACTATCTTACACCATACACAAAAATTAACTCAAAGTGGATCAAAGATTTGAAGTTAAGACCGTAAGACCTGAAACCATAAAACTTGTAGAAGAAAACATAAGTGGTAAGCTCTTTGACGTCAGCTTGGCAATGATTGTTTTTTGGACCTGACTCCAAAAGCAAAGGCAACAAAAGCAAAAATAAACAAGTGGGACTGCATCAGACTAAAAGTCTTCAGCACAGCAAAGGAAATCATCAACAAAATGAAAAGGCAAGACACTGAATAGGAGAAAATATTTGCAAATCCAAAATATGTAAAGAATACATATAACTCAACAGCAAAAAATAAACAAATAAACAATCTAATTAAAAAATGGGCAGAGGATTTGAATAGACATTTTTTCCAAAGATATTCAGATGGCCAACAGGTATATGAAAAGATGCTCTACACCATTAATCATCAGGTAAATACAAACTAAAACCACAAGGAGATATCACCTCATGCCCTTTAGAATGGCTATTATCAAAAAAAACAAGAAGGGGCTTCCCTGGTGGCGCAGTGGTTGAGAATCTGCCTGCCAATGCAGTGGACAAGGGTTCGAGCCCTGGTCTGGGAAGATCCCACATGCCACGGAGCAACTGGGCCCGTGAGCCACAATTACTGAGCCTGAGCGTCTGGAGCCTGTGCTCTGCAACAAGAGAGGCCGCGATGGTGAGAGGCCCGCACACCGCGATGAAGAGTGGTCCCCACTTGCTGCAACTAGAGAAAGCCCTCACACAGAAACGAAGACTCTACACAGTCATAAATAAATAAATAAATAAATAAAAGAACGTGAATTTCTTAAAAAAAAAAAACAAAACAAGAAATAACAAGTGTTGGCAAGGATGTGGAGAAAAGGGAACACTTGTGCACTGTTGGTAGGAGTGTAAATTGGTGCAGTCAGTGTGGAAAACAGTAGGCAGGTTCCTGAAAAAAATTAAAAGTAGAACTACCATACAATCCAGCAATTCCACTTCTGTATCTATCTGAAGGAAAAAACCACTAAATCAAAAAGATATATGGACCCCCCCCCACATTCATTACAGCATTACTTACAATAGCCAAGACATGAAAGCAACCTGAGTGACCATCAATGGATAAATGGATAAAGAAAATGTGGTATATATACACAATGGAATAGTATTCAGCCATAAAAAGGAAGGAAGTTTTACCATTTTTGACAACATGAATGGACCTTGAGGGCATTATGCAGGTGAAATAAGTCAGAGAAAGACAAAAATATATAATCTCACTTATATGTGGAATCTAAAAACAAAAAATTAAAAAAAAATTTTAAACCCCAAATCATAAATACAGAGAACAGATTGGTGGTTGCCAGAGGTAGGGATTGGGGGTGCACAAAATGGGTGAAAGTGGTGAAAATGTACAAACTTCCAGTTATAAAATAAAAGTCATGGGGATGTGACATACAGCAAGGTGACTATAATTAATAATACCGCATTGTATATTTGAAAGTTGTTAAGGGTAGTAGATCTTAAAAATTCTCATCACAAGAAAAAAAATTTGTAACTCTGTATGGTGATGGATGTTAACTACACTTATCAAGGTGAACGTTTCACAGTATACAGAAATAATGAATCATTATGTTGTACATCTGAAACTAATATGCTATATATCAACTGTATCTCAGTATTTAAAGTTAGTATTTTAATATTAAAGTGAGCTTAAAACTTTCCAACATTCATTACTAAGAAAAGTATCACTTGACTGATTTTAAAAGAAATGTTATTTCCAAAATTAAAAGAGTCTTTGCTTCATAATAAAACAACAAATTGAACACAATGGCAGAGGAAGATGGTGAGATACACATGCAAGAAAAGGCGTGGTTTTAATAAGAAATAGCTTCTTTTGAAAGTCGCTAAACTTTGTTGCTGTGAACTTTCTCTTGCAGTAGAGCTTCTCCACTGAGGGGTGAGGGGCATGGTGGTGGTGGGGAGATAAACCACTTGTTGTTGAGAAGCTGCTAACTTACTATTAGCATCTATTGTGTGGGAACATTTGTTCCTCCTCCATCCTAGGAGAAAAGGGAAGAAGGGAGAAAAGACCAACTGATGAAAAAGGGAGTAAGACTAAGTGAATGGGAAAAAAATTCACATTGTATACTTGTAAGTTGTACAGATATGAACATATATGTGAAACTCCTAGAATTTTTTTTAGTGTTTATTGAAAATTCTAACATGGATCTAACATGGCTAAACATAGATCAATGGTAAGAGTGTCATGTACAAAGGTTTTGATTAATCCAAAAATTTGTGTATCTGAAATCCACAAAAAGAGAACACTATGATCCCATTTGTTCAGTAAAGGTTCCTGTGTACTTTATATACATATATATATGGATACAGAGAGTATTTGTACAGAAACTGTCTAGAAGGACACATTCCAAACTATTAAGATGGCTCCCTCTTAGTTATTTAGTTATTTTTAAATTTAATAAACACCATGAATCCACCAGGCAAAATAAAAACTATAATCTTGACAATAATTATATCTATCCCACCCCTGTGTCCCCCACCTGAGGTAATCATCCTCAACCTTATATTCATTTAACCTTTCTCCCTGTGCACATGTGCAAGAGCTTGTCTTGGCTATATACCTGTGCAATACGGTAGCCTCTAATCACATGTGGCTGTTGAGCATTAAAAATTTGACTAAGAAACTGGGTTTGTTTGGTTTTTTATACAGTCTTAATTTTATTTATTTTTTTAAATGTATTTTATTTTTTTAGCTGTGTTGGGTCTTTGTTTCTGTGTGAGGGCTTTCTCTAGTTGCGGCGAGCGGGGGCCACTCTTCATCGCGGTGCGCAGGCCTCTCACTATCGTGGCCTCTCTTGTTGCGGAGCACAGGCTCCAGACACGCAGGCTCAGTAGTTGTGGCTCACGGGCCCAGCTGCTCCGCAACATGTGGGATCTTCCCAGACCAGGGCTCGAACCTGTGTCCCCTGCATTGGCAGGCAGATTCTCAACCACTGCACCACCGGGGAAGCCCTAGTCTTACTATTTTAATTGTAATATAATTAAATATTTTTTAGTTAAAAATAAGTATGTATAAATTTTAAAATTTAAAAAGGAGGCATAGGAGGAGTCAAGATGGCAGAATAGGAGGATGCAGAATTTGTCTCTCCTCACAAGTACATCAAGAATACATCTGCAAATGGAACGATTCTCACAGAGCACCTGCTGAACATTAGCAGAAGACTTTGGACACCTGAAAGGACAAGATATAAATCCCCTCACAACTGGGTAGGAAGAAAGAAGGAAAAGCAGAAAAGAGGAATCAAAAAAGGGACCTACAACCCTGGGGCATTTGTGGGAACTGGGAGGGGCACCCATCTGAGCAGGCTTGCCTGCCCCTCAAGCCAAGGTCTCCTTGACCCACATAGGCTCCAGGGTCCTGAGCGCCACCCATTCCAAAGCCTCCTTGGGAAACAGCCCTGGGCACCCCTGCCTGAGATGGGAATCCACCAGTGCTGGTGGGGGCTGAGTGTTAAAGTGCGGGGTTAAGAGAGCAGATCCAGGGAGAGGGCTGCTGTTGGCTGTGCAGATACAACAGAGGGGATGGGAGTAAGGGGCTCCGTGGCTGGGAATGCCCCTAGAGGAAGCATGGTCTGCCTAGGAAATGAGGTGCCATTGTTGAGTGGCATGCAATGGGTGGGGCCACCACCAGCCTCACATGCCAGCCCTTGCCTCCGTGGGCACTGGGAAGGACTCCACCAGAGCGAGCGTGCCCCAGTCTGTTACAACTGCCTGCTGGTCTCTGCCACCACAGGCACTTGGTGCATACCCCAGTTGTGGCTGCCATACCCCTCCCTGGCCTGAGTAAGTGTGCCCCAATCAGCCACTGTTTTTGCTCCCTCTCGCCTGGGTGGGGAACAGCCACCTGAGGGTGGTGCACATGGAGAGGTGGGGCCAAAACAAAAGCTGAGCTCCAGGGGCGGTGCGACTACACAGGCCGTGGATTAAATCTCCATGATCAGCTTGGTAAATCCTGTGTCTGGGAACATATGAATAGACAATGAGTGTTCCCACAACTGAGACCCGTCTAGCTTTAGAAGCAGTGGACTCTGGGGAGAAGTACATGCGGTAGTTTGGTCAGGTGAGAGTCTGAGTGCCCCACAGGGCCCACGGCAGGTCCAGAGACCTACCTAGAGGTACTGGAGGGCCTCCTGGGGAGGCAGGGGTTGGCTGTGGCTCACTGTGGGAGCAAGGATGCTGACAGAGGAGGCGCCAGGAAAATATTCTTATTACTATTATTCCTTTTTTGTTCGCTTCATTTTGTTCAGTTGTTGGTGTTATTGTTTTCATTACTTATTTTTATTTTTTAATATTTTTTATTTTTCTATTTTTACTTTTTTGGGTTTTTTTTCCTGTTTTTGATTTTTTGGGGATCATTTTTATGTGTTGGTTTTATGTTTTCTTTGTCTTTTAAAAAAATATTAGTTTGCTTTCAGTTTTTGTTTTGTTTTTCATTTTTTGTTTTCATTAGTGTAGTCCTTATTGATTGTTCTCATTTTTGAATTCTTTGTTCTCTTGTTTTTTGTTTTCTATGTTTTGTTTTTGTTTTTTCTCTCTGCTTCTTTGTTTCTTTCTGGTTGTTTGGTTTTGTTTTTACCATTTGTCTTGGGCTTGGTTTGTCTGTTTGTTTTCTTCTTTTTTTGTGTGTGTGTGGGTTGTTGTTGCCATTTGTTTGTTTTTGCTACTTGTCTTGGGTTTTTTTTGCCTGTTTGTTTTATTTTCCTTTTTTTTTTTTCTTTCTTTTTTCTCTGGTCATGCTACGTACTTTGCAGGCTCTTGGTTCCCTGGCCAGGGGTTGGACCTGGGCTTCAGGGGTTGGAGCACCAAGTCCAGGATGCTGGACCACCAGAGAATTCCTTAGCCCAGGGAATATTAATTGGTGTGAGCTCTCCTGGAGGTATCCATCTCCACACCAAGACCTGGCTCCACCCAACTGCCTGCAGGCTCCAGTGCCGGAAACCTCATGCCAAACAACCAGCAAGAAAGGAACACAGCCCCACCCATCAGCAGACAGGATACCTAAAGTCATACTACGCTCACAGACACCTCAAAACACACCACCTGATGTGGCCCTGCCCATCAGAGGGAAAAGACTCAGCTCCACCCACCAGAGCACAGGCACCAGTCCCTCCCACCAGGAAGCCTACACAAGCCCCTGGACCAAACTCACCCACCAGGGGGAAGACAACAGAAACAATGGGAACTATGACACTGCAGCCTGCAAAAAGGAGACCATAAACACAGTAAATTCGACAAAAAGAGATGACAGAGAAATAAGCTGCAGATGAAGGAGCAAGGTAAAAACCCACAAGACCAAATAAATGAAGAGGAAATAGGCAATCTACCTGAAAAAGAATTCAGAGTAATGATAGTAAAGATGATCCAAGATCTCAGAAATACAATGGAGGCACGGATTGAGAAGATACAAGAAATGTTTAACAAGGACCTAGAAGAACTAAAGAACAAACAACCAGTGATGAACAACACAATAACTGAAATGAAAAACACACTAGAAGGAATCAATAGCAGAATAACTGAGGCAGAAGAATGGTTAAGTGAGCTGGAAGATAAAATGGTGGAAATAACTGCCAGGGAGCAGCATAAAGAAAAAAGAATGAAAAGAATTGAGGACAGTCTCAGAGACCACTGGGACAACATTAAACACACCAACATTCGAATTATAGGGGTCCTAGAAAAAGAAGAGAAAGAGAAAGGGTTCCAGAAAATATTTGAAGTGATTATAGTTGAAAACTTCTCTAACATGGGAAAGGAAACAGTCACCAAAGTCCAGGAAGTGCAGAGAGTCCCATACAGGATAAACCCAAGGAGAAACATGCCCAGACACATGTTAATCAAACCAATAAAAACTAAATACAAAGAAAATATTTTAAAAGCAGCAGGGAAAAGCAACAAATAACATAAAAGGGAATCTCTGTAAGGTTATCAGCTGATGTTTCAGCAGAAAGCAGGCCAGAAGGGAGTGTCAGGATATATTTAAAGTGAAGAAAGCGAAAAACCTACAACCAAGATTACTCTACCCAGCAAGGATCTCATTAAGATTTGACAGAGAAATCAAATGTTTTACAGACAAGCAAAAGCTAAGAGAATTCAGAACCACCAAACCAGCTTTAAAACAAATGCTAAAGGATCTTCTCTAGGTGGGAAACACAAGAGAAGAAAAAGACCTATAAAAACAAACCCAAAACAATTAAGGAAATAGTAATAGGAACATACATATCGATAATTACCTTAAATGTAAATGGATTAAATGCTCCAACCAAAAGACACAGACTGGCTGAATGGATACAAAAAGACCCATATATATGCTGCCTATAAGAGACCCACTTCAGACCTAGGGACACATACAGACTAAAAGTGAGGGGATGGAAAAAGATATTCCATGCAAATGGAAATCAAAAGAAAGCTGGAGTAGCAATACTCACATCAGACAAAATAGACTTTAAAAAAAGACTATTACAAGAGACAAAGAAGGACACTACATAATGATCAAGTGATCAATCCAAGAAGAAGATATAACAATTGTAAATATTTATGCACCCAACATAGGAGCACCTCAATACATAAGGCAAATGCTAACAGCCATAAAAGGGGAAATCGACAGTAACATAATAATAGTTGGGTGCTTTAACACACCACTTACACCAATGGACAGATCATCCAGACAGAAAATTAATAAGGAAATGCAAGCCTTAAATGAGACATTAGACCAGATAGACTTAATTGATATTTATAAGACATTCCATTTGAAAGCAGCAAAATACACTTTCTTCTCAGAACATTCTCCAGGATAGATCACATCTTGGGTCACAAATCAAGCCTCAGTAAACTTAAGAAAATTGAAATTGTATCAAGCATCTCTTCTGACCACAGTGCTATGAGATTAGAAATCAATTAAAGGAAAAAAACTGTAAAAAACGCAAACATATGGAGGCTAAACACTATGCTACTAAATAACTAAGAAATCACTGAAGAAATCAAAGAGGAAATCAAAAAATACACACAAACAAATGACAATGAAAACACGACGACCAAAAACCTATGGAAGGCAGCAAAAGCAGTTCTAAGAGGCAAGTTTATAGCAATAAAATCCTGCCTCAAGAAACAAGAAAAATCTCAAATAAACAACCTAAACTTACACCTAAAGCAACTAGAGAAACAAGAACAAAAAAACCCCTAAAGTTAGTAGAAGAAAAGAAATCATAAAGATCAGAGCAGAAATAAATGAAATAGAAATGAAGAAAACAATAGCAAAGATCAATGAAACTAAAAGCTGGTTCTGGTTCTTTGAGAAGATAAACAAAATCGATAAATCTTTAGCCATAATCATCAAGAAAAAAAGGGAGAGGACTCAAATCAATAAAATTAGAAATGTAAAAGGACAGATTACAACTGATACTGCAGAAATACAAAGGATCATGAGAGACTACTACAAGCAACTCTATGCCAATAAAATGGCAACCTGGAAGAAATGGACAAATTCTTAGAAAAGCACAACCTTCCAAGACTGAACTGGGAAGAAATAGAAAATATGAACAGACCAATCACAAATAATAAAATTGAACTGTGATTAAAAATCTTCCAACAAACAAAAGTCCAGGACCAGATGGCTTCACAGGTGAATTCTATCAAACATTTAGAGAAAAGCTAACAGCTATCCTTCTCAAACTCTTCCAAAATATTGCAGAGGGAGGAACACTCCCAAGCTCATTCTACGAGGCCACCATCACCCTGATACCAAAACCAGACAAAGACATCACAGAAAAAGAAAATTACAGGTCAATATCACGGATGAACATAGATGCAAAATCCTCAACAAAATATTAGCAAACCGAAACCAACAACACATTAAAAGGATCATACACCATGATCAAGTGGGATTTATCCCAGGGATGCAAGGATTCTTCAATATATGCAAATCAATCAATGTGATACACCATATTAACAAATTGAAGAATAAAAACCATATGGTCATCTGAGTAGATGCAGAAAAATCTTTTGACAAAATTTAACACCCATTTATGATAAAAACTCTCCAGAAAGTGGGCATAGAGGGAACCTACCTCAACATAATAAAGGCCATATATGACAAACCCACAGCCAACATCGTTCTCAATAGTGAAAAGCTGAAACCATTTCCTCTAAGATCAGGAACAAGACAAGGTTGCCCACTCTCACCACTATTATTCAACATAGTTTTGGAAGTTTTAGCCACGGCAATCAGAGAAGAAAAAGAAATAAAAGGAATCCAAATCGGAAAAGAAGGAAAACTGTCACTGTTTGCAGATGACATGATACTATACATAGAGAATCCTAAAGACGCTACCAGAAAACTACTAGAGCTAATCAATGAATTTAGTAAAGTTGCAGGATACAAAATAAATGCACAGAAATCTCTTGCATTCCTATAAACTAACTATGCAAGATCAGAAAGAGAAATGAAGGAAACAATCCCATTTACCATCACATTCAAAAGAATAAAAAACCTAGGAATAAACCTACCTAAGGAGGCAAAAGACCTGTATGCTGAAAACTATAAGATACTGATGAAAGAAATCAAGGACGACACAAACATATAGAGAGATATACCATGTTCTTGGATTGGAAGAATCAATATTGTGCCCTATCAAATTACCAATGACATTTTTCACAGAACTAGAACAAAATATTTTACAATTTGTATAGAAACACAAAAGACTCCGAATGGCCAAAGCAGCCTTGAGAAAGAAAAATGAAGCTGGGGGAATCAGGCTCCCAGATTTTAGACTATACTACAAAGCTACAGTAATCAAGACAGTATGGTACTGGCACAAAAACAGAAATAGAGATCAAAGGAACAGGATGGAAAGACCAGAGATAAACCCACGTACCTATGGTCAACTAATCTATGACAAAGGAGACAAGAATATACAGTGGAGAAAAGACAGTCTCTTTAATAAGTGGTGCTGGGAAAACTGGACAGCTACATGTAAAAGAATGAAATTAGAACACTCCCTAACACCATACAGAAAAATAAAGCTCAAAATGGACTGAAGACCTAAATGTAAGGCCAGACACTATGAAACTCTGAGAGGAAAACATAGGCAGAACATTCTTTGACATAAATTGCAGCAAGATCGTTTTTGACTCACCTCATAGAGTAATGAAAATAAAAACAAAAATAACAAATAGATCCTAATGGAACTTAAAAGCTTTTGCACAGCCAAGGAAACCATAAACAAGACGAAAAGACAACTCTCAGATTGGGAGAAAATATTTGCAAATGACGCAACTGACAAAGGATTCATCTCCAAAATATACAAACAGCCCATGCAGCTCAATATCAAAAAAACAAACAACCCAATCCAAAAATGGGCAGAAGACCTAAAGAAGACATACAGATGGCCAACAAACACATGAAAAGATGCTCAATATCACTAATTATTAGAGAAATGCAAATCAAAACTACAATAAGGTATCAACCCACACCAGTCAGAATGGCCATCATTAAAAAATCTACAAACAATAAATGCTGGAGAGGGTGTGGAGAAAGGGGAACCGTCTTACACTGTTGGTGGGAATGTAAATTGACAAAGCCACTATGGAGAACAGTATGGACATTCTTAAAAAACTAAAAATAGAACTACTATATGATCCAGCAATCCCACTACTGGGCATATATCCAGAGAAAGCCATAATTCAAAAAGACACATACACCCAAATGTTCATTGCAGCACTATTTACAATAGCCAGGACATGGAAGCAACCCAGGTGTCCATCAACAGAGGAACGGTTAAAGAAGATGTGGTACATATATAGAATGGAATATTACTCAGTCATAAAAAGGAACGAAATTGTGTTATTTCCAGAGACCTGGGTGGACCTAGAGACTGTCATTCAGAGTGAGGTCAGAAAGAGAAAAACAAGTATAGTATATTCGTGCATATATGTGGAATCTAGAAAAATGGTTTAGATGATCTTATTTGCAAAGGAGAAATAAAGACACAGTTGTAGAGAACGAGTGTATGGAATACCAAGAGGGAAGGGGGTGGTGGGATGAATTGGCACACTGGGATTGACATATATACCCCACTAAGTATAAAATAGGTAACTAATGAGAACCTACTGTATAGCATAGGGAACTCTACTAAGTGTCTTGTGGTGACCTAAATGGCAAGGAAATCCAAAAAAGAGGGGATATGTGTATACGTATGGCTGATTCACTTTGCTGTATAGCAGAAACTGACACAGCAGTGTAAAGCAACTATACTCCAATAAAAATAAAACAAAATAAAATAATGAAAAGGAGGCATACTACTGATGCAGAATCAAAAGGAGATGCAGAAACTGGCAGTAGAACCAGAACAGTAAAGAAAAAGGAGCCTGGCTGAAAGTATGTTGGAAATTTCATGATAAACAGCAATTGCAATTTGTTGGAGCAGAGCAAAAGGAAAAAAGCTATTTGTTTGCTGTGTAAAAAATGGACAATATTAAGAGACATTTTTAGCAAAGACATAGGGAACTTGATAACTTGCTTCTCAACAGTCAAAAAGAATTGATGACATTGGTCACCTGTAATCAAAATTAAATGTACAGTGAAACATCTTTAAGTGATTTTAAACAGAATCTGAGCTGATTCTGTATCTGTATGATACTCATGTTCAGTCTTCTAAAGCAGATTCCTGAAAAGTGTCATGGATACCATTGTTAAATCATTCAGTAAATATTTGCAAATGCTATGGATCAATGCCAGACAATGGAACTCTTAAAAGAAATAGAACACAATACATTTAATATCTGTGTTCTTTGCCTGTACTTGTTGGTTAAGTCATGGAAGAAATATACAAAGATTTATTGTATTGTTAAGTCCAATTCAAGATTTCATTAAAACAAAAAAATGCTTTTCAAATATTCAATAATTAAAGACAAAAAAATACTTAAAGACAAAAAAATGGCAGAGTAATTTATATTTTCTCATTGATATCAGACTACATGTAAATGAGCTTAATTTGAAGCTCCTAAAAAAAAAGGAAATGCTGATTTGTAACCTAGCTAACCTAGCTAAACAGGCACAAAATTTCGTGTTAAAACTGAAACTTTTCAGAGTACAATACAATGAAATTAATTTTACACATTTTCTAACATAAATCAATTTTAAGAAAAATTTGAAGAATGCTTTGCTGACATTGATAAATTTATAGTTGCTTATAAATTTATGCAATACCTTTTTGAATTTAATGTTAAAAATATGACTTAAGTATCAGTAAATTTATTTAACTTGGACAGAGATAGTTTTGAAACTGATATGTTATTGCTTCAAAGTCAAATCAAATCTTCTAAAAAAAGAACCAGTTGTGTTAATGTACATGCATATATTAAGAGAAAATAATTTTTTGGTATGTGATTAATGTATTGGGACTTTTAGGTATGTTTGGAATTATTAGGGTATGTGATTCTGCTTTTTCGATTGCAAATTTTATGAAATCTAATAGAGATCAAGCATTTCTGATAAAAATTTGGCATCCAAATTGAGACATACTCTAAGTATAAAATACATAGTGGATTTATAAAATTTAGCACAAAAAATGTAAACTATCTCATTCATAATATGCTATATTGATTACAGTTCAAAATGATAACATCTTGGGTATTTTCAGTCAAATATAAAATGTACTAAAATTAATTTCATCTGTTTAAATATGACCACTAGAAAATTTTAAATTACATACATGGCTCAAATATCATTTCTACTGAGCAGCACTTGTATATATCCAGAAACGGAATTGCTGAGTTATAAAATATTTTATGGTTCTACACTTGAAAATAATGCCAAATTGTTTTCCAAAGTCTCTGGATTATCAGCATCAACATCACCAGAGAACATGTTAAAAGGCAAATTCCCAGGCTGAATCAGAAACTCTGGAGATGTGGCCCAGCAATCTGTATTTCCAAGTGACACAAACTCAAGTTTGAGAAATCACTGGCCTAGTACTTAGAACAGACTTTAAAATACTCTGTACTTAGAAGAAATATGCCATTTTGGAAAGGAAGTCCTGTCTTTGTTATGGTCATATTTTTGAATGTTTGCAACATCTACAAATCTTGGAGACAAAAATAGGCTTCTATAGCCTCCTGGTAGTGAGAGCCATGCCTTTGGTGAAAGTGACTGAAAGCCACCTTTAAACAACCTAGTCACCCTAGTGCAGAAGAAAGGACTCAGGCTTCAGAACCTGAATACCAACACCAGCACTTCTTAGCTGTGAACTCTTAAAAGGTCTTTTACCTCCTGGAGCTTTGGTATTCTCCACTATAAAGTGGGAATTATAGCACATACCTCAAAATATGGTTGTGAGGATTAACAAAGCTCACACAAAGTTCTAGACACAGAAAAGGGACACCATAAATAGTAGCCTTATAAAACTAAAGCTCTGATCAGGAGCATGTGGCCAGTGAATAAGAGCCATTATCCTAGGCTTCTTTGGAAATGACCCTTTGTGAAGTACATTCCCTAGTAAAGCAACTATATTTTCCATACCTGGAAAACAAAATGGAAGCAACTGTGAGCCCCAATTTGGGCAGATCTCAGAAAGAGCCTTAAGACTCTATGTTTTAGGAATTCTGTATTATAATCAAACTCTACCCTGCCCAACAGGTTAGCCGATAGCCACTTGGCTATATAAATTAACTGGAACTTCTACTTCTGATCAAGATGGAGTAACGGGGCCCAGATTTACCCTTCTGCCTAAAACAACTAAAAAAATAGACAAGATATGTGAGAATGGCACTCAAGGCATTGGACATAGGCAATAAAGAACAGTGATCCCTGAGGGATGGGAAACAAGCAAGGTAAGCCGTATCCACTTACTGCCTGAAGAGATATTTTAGGCTGTGCCCAGGAAAGAGTTCTAGAGAGGAGAGAGCTACACAGAGAGAACTCTGGAGAGGTGTAGAGGCTTCCCGTCAAGTGCTCGGCAGAGTACTGATTATCACATACACATGAGGAAAGAGGCTGGGGAAAGAACCACTAAAAAGAGACAACAAGCCTTAGAGATCACACAGAGATGGGAATGGTGCCTGTTTCCATCTGCCAGAGAGGAAAATCTCATCATTCAGGAGCATTGGTTAGAGTACAAAGATGGGTCTTACTTCAATAAAAGGGGAAAAATACCCTTAGATTAAACACAGCTCTGGTCCTGCACAACAATGCTTAAAAGAATCAAATTGTTTGTTTCCAAGTAATTTAGGCACATCCCAGGACAAAGATCAGAAATATTTATAGGAATACAAAAATATCCAACACCCAACAAAGTAAAATTCACAATGCCTGACTTATAATAAAAAATTACCAGGCATGCAAAGAAGCAGAAAAATATGACCCATAATGAAGAGAAAAGCCAATCAACTGAAACTGACTGAGAAATGATAGAATTAGTAGACAAGGACGTTGAAACAATTATTATGACTCTATTTCATATGTTCAGAAGCTAGAGGGAAGAACATGTTAAGTGAAGACATGGAACATATAAAAATAACACCAAGTTGAACTTCTAGAGATGAAAACTACATCGTCTGAAATGAAAAATGCATTAGGTGGGATTAACAAGAGATTATATATTTCAGAAGAAAAGATTAGTGAACTTGAAGGGGAGGCAGTAGAAACTATCCAAAATGAAACACAGAAAAAAGACTGGAAAAAAATTAACAGGGCATCAGTGAATTGTGGGGCAATATCAAGCAATTAAATAAACCTATAACTGGAGTCCCCAAAGGAAAAGTGGAGGGGGACTAAAAAAAATTTGAAAAATAATGGTTGAAAACTTATAAACTTGATGAAAACTAAGTCCACAAATCCAAAACACAAAACAAACTTCAAACACAAGAAAGATGAAGAAAACTACACGGAGTCTCATAATCAAATTGCTCAAAAATAAACGATAAAGAGAAAATTTTAAAAGCAGACAGAAAAGAAAGACACACTTATACAGAAGAACAAAGACAAGAAAAAGAGTAAATGTTTTCTCTTAACATCAGGAACAAAATTAGGATGTCTAATCTCACCACTTCTATTCAGCTTTTTACTGGAGGTCCTATTCAGTGCAATAAGGTAGGAAAAAGAAATGAAAGGCATCCACACTGGGAAGGAAAAAGTAAAACTGTCTTTACTCACAAGACATAACTGTCTATGTTAAATATCTGATAGAATCTATGAAAAAGCCACTAGAAGTAATAAGTGAGTTTAGCAAGGTTGTAGGATACAAGGTCAATATAAAAAACAAATCAATTGTATTTCTATATACTACAACAAACAACTGGAAATTTAAATTTAAAAAGCACTACCATTAATAATAGCATAAAAATATGAAACATGTAGGGATATAGACAAAAGATGTGTAAGATCTGCACACTGAAAACTGTAAAACATTGCTGGGAGAAATTAAAGAAGACCTAAGTTAACAGACAAAAATGCTATGTTAATGAGTTGGAAAACATGATATTGCTAAGATGTCAATTCTCCTTAAACTGATCTATAATTCAATGCAATGTCAATCAAATCACCAGCAGGCATCTTTCTGGTAGAAATTGACAAGCTAATTCTAAAATTTATATGGAAATTCAGAGGACTAGGAGTGCCAAAACAAGCTCCAAAAAGAACAAATTGGATGGCTAATACTACCTGATTTCAAGATTTATTATAAAGCTATAGTTATCCAAACAGTGTTGTATTGGCATAAATATATGCAAAAATATCATTTGAATAAAATAGAGTCCAGAAATAGATCTACACATATATGATCAATTATTTTTCAACAGAGTTGCAGAAGCAATTCAACAAATGGTGCTGGAACAACTGGATATCCACAGGCAAAAAACACAACCACCATGACCACCACCAAAAGAAAGACTTTAATCCTTATCCCACACCATGCACAAAAATTAACTCAAAAATCATAGTCCCAAATCTAAGAAAACATAAGAGAAAATCTTTGTGACCTTGGGTGAGGCAAATATTTCTTAGATATGACACCAAAAGCATTATCCATAAAATAAAAAATTTATAAACTGGACTTCATCAAAATTTAAAACTTCTGCTCTTTGAAAGGCACTGTAGAGAGAATGAAAAAAAAAAAAAAACAAATCACACACCACAAGAAAATATTTTCAAATCATGTATATGATAAAGGACTTGTATCCAGAATATATAAAAACTCTACGCAATAATATATTAAAAAACCAGCCCAATAAGAAATGGGCAAAAGATTTGCACAGTACTTAAGAAGATCTATGGATAAAATAAGCACATGAAAAAATGCTCAATATCATCGGTCATTAGGGAAATGAAAATTAAAACCACACCTAGTGAAATAAAGAGCAGTGATCACACCAAGTTCCTGAGCATATAGAACAACCGGAATGCTCACACTGCTGGTGGGAATGTAAAATGGGACAACTAGTTTGGAAAACAGTTTGGCAATTTCTTACAAAGTTTAACATATACCTACCACACAGCCCAGCCACTTCATTCCCAGAGATTTATCCAAGAGAAATGAGTATGTCCACACATAGACCTGTACACAAGTGACCAAAGCGGCTTTAACTGTAATCCCTAAAAAAATGGAAACGACCCAAATGTCCAGCGACAAGTGGGTGGATAAACAGTGAACAAAGTATTGTATATCCATACAATAAAATACTATTCAGTAATAAAAAGCAACAAACTATTGATACACACTATAACATGAATAAATCCCAAATTAATTATTCTGGGTGAAAGAAATCAGACCCATTCCCTCCCCCCAAAAAAGTACATTATGAATAATTCCATTTATATAAAAATCTAGAAAAAGTAAACTAATCTACAGTGATAGCTTATCAGTGGTTGCCTGGGGATATGAGGGAAGGGAAGGGCAGGAAGGAGAAATTACAAAGGTTTATGAGGAACCTTTGTGGGTGATAGATATGTTTATGCTAATTTTGGTAATGGTTTCATGGCTGTATACAAATGTCAAAACTTATCAAATTTTATACTTTAAACACATGCAGTTTATTATACGTCAGTTATATTTCAATGAAGCTGTCAACTTTTAAAGTTGATTTAAACTGAGTAAAATTAAAAGTTCAGTTCATCAGTTACACTAGTCACATTTCAAGTTTTTAATTGCCACGTGCAGGTCATGGCTATCATTGTGGACAGTACAAGTGTAGGACATTTTCATCACCACTCAGAGTACTATTCGAAGCAGCTGATCTAACTAACACATTAAAAAACATCTGTTTCTTTCATTCTTCCTCCATCTACTTACCCCAAACTTCAGAACTGGGAATAAGCATGGTAGCATGGCACTGATATATAAATTACGGGAGAAGTTTTAAAAGCAGATTTTATTAAGTTTAATGTAAGTTTAATGTAAAATACATCTTCTATTCATAAACATATATAGCACACTATTTCCTCACTTAGGTATCACAGCTTCTATGGATTATATTTAATTAGTTTCTTCCAAAGCTCAAGTTGAAGGCAATTTTAAACTAACTGACATGGGAAAAATGAAACAGACAGCACTGTCTCGGAACATACTTTTTCCTTGTAAGCAAAGTGGTTATAGCTAAAATGTAACTCCTAAAAGAGAATATACATTTTTTTCATATACTTACAGATATTTTATGAGTTAGTCTGAAATACGTAGCGTGTTTCAGAATACGCTACATAATGCAACTAAATTTTCTTATTTAAAAGAATCAAGCATATAACTCACAATAAATATAAACACAAGTTTCAACTATACGAACAGATGTAAAAAGAGAAGACTATGGTATATATGGAAATGTTTCACATTCAAGTTCATAAAATTAGGACAGAGAAGTCGTTAAACTTAGTATTCTTACTGACACTTTTTTCCTTCTCTCCCTATAGCTTTCAGTTTTGAGAGGGGTGATTTTATTAAAAAAGACTCAAGCTCTCTTTTCTGTTTCCTCCTACCACCTCCCCACCCCTCCGTGTAGCCTGTGGACTTGGGAGGCAGAGTCTATGTTTGATCTGTGTTTTTGTTTCAGTATACAGAACTCAGGGCTGGAATCTTCAACCTGCCCTGTTCCAAAGGCTGATACACTAAACCTTGATGCACAGTTTGATGTCTGAGTCATCTCTGTCTTAGAAATGGATACAGAAAAAGGCAGTTGGGGCTGGAGGGAGAGGGGAGGCTGGTGGCCAGTGTAGACCAATCAACCAAGATAACCCCCAAACAGTGTATTGTAGTCGATAAGCAAGAAGTATAAAAATAGAACCCAAGTCCCTCTGTTGTTTGTAGAAGCAGAACTCACAAGCCAGTTTCACTTACTTTTTTACACCGACAGAGCCATTTTCCTTGTTTTCCATGTCAACAGATAGCATGGGGAGGCTGCAGGGTTCCTTTACTTCAGCAACTAATCAATAAGGGAGAAAAGCTTGTGTTTAATTCTTAGAAAGTGAGAGAAGAATATATATTCTGAATCGGAAACATAATGGTCCCTTTTACAGCCTCACACCAGTTCACGTATGTTTGCTTACATCTCTAGTTCCCTCAGAGACTGGAGAGACGTGATTAAACCTAAAGAACTGGAGGAGACGTTTTGGGGTGCTTTCATCTGTACTGGCACTCCCTGCCTTGACAATAAGCATTTGCAAATGAAATTGAATCCTCGTTCAAAACAAGTGCTGTGTGAACTGGCACAGCTTCCTCCGGGTGCCAAGCTCTCACTTAAGACATTGCAACTTATAAATGAGTCAAAGTCGAGAAAAACAATCCCCCTTTTCCTCCCCTTCCCACCTCGGGCTATGATTTCTTCTTTCCTTACTGTGTTTGTTTTTCTGTCCACTCCCACTGCTCCTCTATTTTTTCATTGCGATACAAAAGAGCACTTAAAGCTTTCGTCAGCAAGTATTCCCCTACCTCACATATTCTCAATGAAAACCTCAAAAACCTGTCTGTGAGATGGCCACGCTGTGGTGAATCTGGAAGCTCACAAAAATGTCAGATAGCCCTTAGCACAGAAAGGTGGTGCTGGTGTGTGTGTGTGTGTGTGTATGTGTGTGTGTGTGTGTGTAAGAGAGGGTAGGCAACTCGTTAGATTTATATAAAAATCATCAAAACATTCAAGGAAATATAGTAGCATCCATCACTTTGTCTTTTTGTTTAGTAGGAAGAGGACTGAAAAAATAAAATCCCTCCACAATTAATATGCAATTAGCAAGATGAAAAATCTATGAACAAAACTGCTGGAAAAAAAAAAAAACTAGTTCTGAAACATGCTTGTTCTTCTGCAGCTGAAGCCATAAATTAAATACATTTCCTCTCAAATCACTTTATACTTCGGCACTCCTTCCCCTAGGGATTACTCTGACATGACAAGTGCATCATTTAGTATATTCACAAGATTTTATCACTGTTAGAGAAGTAGATGATTAACAAATAATACTGTAAGTGTGGGATTATCTTCACTGCTGATACATACACGCGCACGCACACACACACACACACACACACACAAACTTCCAGTCGCTAAACCACTTAGATCATCCATAGAGAAATCCAACATTTAAGATACATATAGATATTAACATACATCCACACACCGTTACAGAGTAGACAGAAGATAGTGCTGCTTGCTCCATGCCAAAAGAATGATTTCACTTCAGTTGGAAACTGTTACACATTCACCATTTTCTAAGCATCTCAGAAACAAAACAAAACAAAACACTCACAATGATACT
This sequence comes from Balaenoptera acutorostrata, assembly GCF_949987535.1. Lineage (NCBI taxonomy): Eukaryota > Metazoa > Chordata > Mammalia > Artiodactyla > Balaenopteridae > Balaenoptera > Balaenoptera acutorostrata. The sequence continues at coordinate 74,539,733 of NC_080064.1, read as the reverse complement.
CTGCAACACCACACTACATTGTCTTATTATTATTATTATTTTCTTTTTCTTGTGGAAGAGTAAAAAGAAAACCTACCTAGAAGCAACTAAAACATGTCATTTTTTATAGGCTTATCAAGAACAGCCAAAGAAACCCCAATGTTTTCTTTCACAAAGTAGGCTGGCAAAGGAATTCAATAAGGAGGTACAATTTGACACAGTGAAATAAAACCAGGCTGGCTCTCAGCCAACATGACGTTAGGAATCACACACAAGCTGCACCAACTGCCTTCTGGTTCATGGCTGACTTTTTAAAGCTACAGTGTGCCTGTTCACTTTTGCTAACTACCTTCAGCACAATTAGTGGAAGTGAATGAATCATGAGTCTCCAAACTGCAGAATTCTCCCTGCACCTGTCTTGTTCAAAGAAAAACAAGCTATATCAAGAGCCTCTTATTTTCTCCCTCCCCTTCATTGTTTCTGCATCATATGTCTTTGCTGCTGTTCTGAGCATGAAAGCTATGTGTCAAACTATTTCTTTTTCTTTCCTGTAGGAGAAAAGAGAAAATAAGAGAAAGCCTGGGGCTTATGCGCTATACCCAGTGAACACCCAGAAGCCACAGTCCTGTTACCCTTTCTTCCTAGTTGAGAATCGCCAACAAAGTTTCCAGGGCTGGCTTTTAAGTAATCTCTTTGTGTGAATAAGGCAAGCACTGCCCAGCTGAAAATCCTTTTATTTCATTATGCAGGAAGTAACATATTTCAGAGAGGATGCAAAGTAGATGACCAGATCTCCTGAGAACGCCCACATTCTTTAATTTTGGCGTTCATCCTACCAGATGAAGTCAGCAAAAAATTCAAAATAAAACAAACCTTATTCTACAAAACAAAAACAATTAGTCTGGGAGGTTTCATTTAAACTGTTTATCCCAGTTGCGTAAAAAGCATAATTCAACAGATTCAACACTTATTTTCTATGAGCACCTGGTACTATATTAGTTACATACGAAAAAGAAGATCTTATGCCAGCCCCCAAATTCGTAGTATCTTCCACCACCATCCTAGATCCCAGTTCTGGTAAGTGGGAGATGGAGTAGGGGCTGGGCATGATCTTGCGATTAAGTTACCCCGGTCAACCTCACAGTTCTCTTGCTTGCTTGGCTGGGAACTAGTGCTCAAGGGAAACATTCCCATTCCACAAATGTGCTGTACATACACTAGAAACATAAATGGTTGTCAGTGAAATAAACACCAATCAATATTTGCACACTTTTAGGTCAAGATGTCAACAAAACCTCTCAAGGTAGGGCAGAGAATTACAGGTTCTGAAGAAGGATCCTAGAAAAAGTCATCTGCTGCTGTAATAGTGTGTAGACTTCAGGCAGAATTGAGGAGAAAGCTGCTGGTCTCCCTTTTCTTTAGTACTTTTTAAGGGTACTAGAAGATCAGCAACTATAATCCAAATTTGCAACCTGAATTTCAAAGTCAATTTTTTCCCCTTACTTATTGCAGAAATTATATTAGAAATTTTCAAGTTCTTGAAAGATCATCGCTGAGAAAAATTTCAAGGGCTCTCTCTGCCCATCTTTGCCATTACTCCCTTGAAAGAGCAAATAATAATAATTTAGGAAAGAATTCTAAATGTTCTTATATGTTTGAGTACCATTTTTTGAGCACGGCTCAAACAGGTGGGGTTTTTTTGTTTGTTTTACCACCACTGATCAAAATGATGAACTCTTCTGGAGATAGAGCACTCTTTCACCAACAGATTCCATAATGCTTTTGGGCTTGATCTGAAATTTCTCAACTGTTTTCCAACTAAATTCAAACGGAAGGGCGCTGGGCTGTGAGTCCTGAGGGCAAGGGATAGAGAAGAGGGTGTCCTGACAGCACTGTCATGCCACTGCTCAGAAAAAAATCAGGTTCAGCACGCCACTCTTGAAAGGAAAGAGGCAAAGAAAATGTAGTTATACTGACTCTTCCTTAGACACACTCACAGGAGAAAGGATTCTGTGAAGTTTCTCCAGGAATTTCTTCCTACATATAGAAAAGGACATCCCTTCCTGTCTTGCCTGCTGTGATCAAAAGTTTGCCTGTTACACAAGGGTATGGGTTTCAGGAGGTGTTGTGAAAAATCAATCCCATTTTATACAAAATGAGCCACAAATTCTGACAACAGGAGGTTTCACTCATCAGCTAGTTTCTAACTTTGGAATAAACTGACATTTGTGGGTATAAGTATATATACTAGTACTCAACCACTTCCTCTTTACTCCCTCCACCAAACTGATATTAACCCTCTTCTCTGCTAATAAAAATTACGTGTATTTGTGTGTAGTGTGGTGTCTGGTTGTGTGTGGCGCATAGCATAAAGGCAGTGTGTGTGATGAGTGTTATGTGTACGCTGTGTAATATGTGCGTGTTTGTGGTGTGTGTAGTGTGTGGTATTTGTGTGTTGGCAGAATATGTAGTGTGCACGGTGTTTGTGTGTGTGTGTGTGTGTAGTGTGTAAGCGTAGAGTGAGAGATACACATGCAAACCGACAAGACCTTCTGATCCAGGATATCATGGGATGTACTAAAATAACTTCGGAGATCCTCGTGCTAGGATTCTGGAGCAGAACTTTCGGGGACACTTGGGAATGGGCTCAGATAGCAGGGGAGATGGGTCAGAAAGGACGGGAAACTGGCGCCTCGATCTGCTGCTTTTATTGATCCGCACTCATCCCCCAGAGGCCCAGTGCCCTCCCCCAGGAACCTCCCGCCGGCCTTGTCTCCAGGAGTGGGCCCGCAGGCGCATCCAGCCCGCATCGCAGAGCGCAGACCTGGGTGCACAGGGCTGCAGAAGTAATCTCGAGAAGCCGCCCGAGGGCACGGCCGAGCTCAACGGGTCCCCAAGGGCATCTCAAGGAAAACTAAGGAGGGCCTGGAGAGGGGGCGGTGGGGGCAGAACAGAGGGCAGCAGAAGAAATGCCAGAGAGCCTCTTGGACCAGCCGGTCCCGTCCGATAGCCAAACGACTAACTTGTGGCACTGGTGACAGAGGGGAAAGTTTCTGGCTAAGACTTTCAAGAAGAAACCGTTCGTCCTTGAGACTGGGGGCTCCCCGGGGGAGCTCGTCTTTGGAAAGGGAGTAGGGGGGTGTGGCGCTCGCTGTGCGCCCAGCCGAGCCGTGCCACCTCCCGGTCCCATCCTGCGAGCTCTGCCCCGCAGCCCCCGGTGAGCCGCAGCTCTCCGCGGAGCCGGGCACGCTTCTGCCCCCAGTTCCACTCCAGGGTGACAGATTCCACGCTCGGGGGTGCAACAAGCTGCAGGAGCACCGGACACACAGCAGAGACGAGGGAGGGCAGGGCGGTTTTTATTGTGGCTTTCTTCGTTTCCTTCCATCCTGGAGAGGGGGGAAGACGGGCGCGTTCCCAGCGCGCTCGCAGCACGAGCGGATCACTTACCTCCCCGCATGGCCGGCGCCGGGAGGCTTTACCCCGCACAGAGCTCGCCGGCCGCCACGCGCCCAGCCCCAGTGCAGCCGGCCGGGCGCGCGGGGCACGCCGGGACTTGTAGTCTCCGCGGGCGGGGTAGGGGTCCAAGGGCTGGGGCGGCTCGGAAGCCGAGAGGCCCGGAAGGGAAGGGACGAGGCCGGGGCGTTGAGAAGGTAAGGGAGGACATTTGCAAGAACTTAAAACTTCCTGGGAGCTGGAGGTGGGAAACAGTCCTAGAGAGACTTTTAAATTGGGGGTCTTCAGGCTAATACCATTTTTTCTTCCCGTCTGACTCGCACGTGGCAACTCTGATGAAGTTTTTAGCTGGGTTTTGGCAGTTATGACAAGTAGAGATTTCCCGGCCGAGCCCATATTGTTTAGGGCCTTACTCTGCCTTCACCCCGAACACACACGTGGCATTCTCTGCTTGGAACACCTATTCTGTGGCTCACTCAGTTGAAGCCCTGGGCATGCAAAGGGAGAGTGAATAATTGCACCTTACGTTTGTAGAGCACTCTGCAGTTTACAAAGCACTTTTTTATGTACTTGGTTCATTATATTAGAACCATAGGATTTTAAAACCCAGGGATTTTACCAGAGTGATTTTGCTTGTCCCAGTGATTTCGGATGGGGAACTACTGGAATGTAGTTGGTAGGGCCAAAGACACTAGACATCTTGCAATGCCCAGGGCAGTCCTGCCCAGCAAAGAATTGTCCCACATCCTGTGTGACTTGACTGTCCCATTGCTCATTCACGTGGATGAAAAACCTGTTTATATTTACCTGAGCCTAGAATCTATTTTATATATAAACATAAACTTTTTCACACAGTGAAATGGCAATGCCGTTCCTGGAATTTGAGTCACCAATACAGTCCATTTTGTGCTGCCCATTTCATGGTGATTCTACAGATTGGATGCAAGCGTCTGACTACTTCATTGTGTCTTTTAGTTTAGGGGTGGCTGAGCAGTTCCATGTTGAATCATATGTTTACTTTTTCCTTTATATTACAGTGAAGGCATTGCTTTGAATTTAAAAAAAATTACATGTGTAGGTAGCTTATGACTTTCCCTTCACAAAGGTAAAGAGGTTATTGACTCATTTGTTGTTCAAAGGGGCATTAGGTTTGACAAGGCTGCGGACCATTTATTCAGTCAACAAATATATTTTGAGTGCCTACTACGTACTAGGCACCGTTCTAGATACTTGAGATACATCAATAAATAAAACAGAAAAAGTTTACTGCACTCGAGGAGCTTGCATTCTAATATGAGTGTGGGAGAGACAGACAATAAATAGTAAATATAAACTAAATAAGTAAATTCTATATATTAGAAAGTGGCAAATGTTATGAAAAAATAAAGCAGATAAAAGAGATTAGGAATGCAGGAGAGAGTGCTAAATATAGTAAATTTTATTGAGAAGGTGACATTCAAGGAAAAGAACGGGAGTTGGTAAAAGAGTGGCCCTGTGGATTTCTGAGGGAAGAACATTCTAGGGAGAGAGAAGAGTTAGGCATAGGCCGCAAGGTGAGTATGTGCTTGGAGTTTTCAGGGAACAGCAAGAATGCCAGTGTGGCTGGTTTAGAGAGAGTTGGGGGTGAGGAGCAGGATGACTGAGGATGACCGCTGGGTTGGAACAGGGGATGTAGGGCTTGGAGGACATTACAACAACTTTGCCTTTCATGATGAATTAAATGGGAAGCTACTGGAGAGTTTTGAGCAGAGCAATAACATTCAGGCATATTTTTGAAGGATTATTCTGGCTGATCTCTCTGGGATAGATCACAGATAGCAGTGGTAGAAGCCAAATAGGCCAGAAGCTATTGCAGTAATAGAGGCAAGAAATAATAGTGGGTTGAACCAGAGGGGTAGTGATGAAAAGTGATGTGGGAGAGGACTCATGAATTCCAGAGGGCACTGTGGGAGAGTTTCAGGGATTGGGGAAGCTGGAAGCTGGAGACAGATTAGGGGATGTTTGCAGCCTTGTGGTAATGAGACTTCAGGTGGGACCTGGGAGTCTGGGACTTCTTGTGGTGATTGACATAGACAGGGATAAAGGGATATTGTAATCAGTCCCAGAGGAGTCAAAAAATAAAATGGTGGGAAGGCTGTGAGTATAGGGAGTAGGAATGAGTGTTTGGGCTCCCTGACTCTGTGGATGGAGGGGAAAAGGTCTGAGAATCAGGTGGATTCTTGATCCATTTTGGTGGAATGTTGAAGGCCTGTGGAGGGGAGGACTCAGCCCTGGTGCAGTGCTCATTCCTGGCTCCTGCCAGGAGAGGCACTGACTTATTATATTCATAGGGCATAGTCTCCTCCCCCTCTTCCCTTGATCTTTTTGATGGAGTTAACACTTTTGATGGAGTTGAGGATTTGGGGGCAAGTTGGTAATTACTCTAAGCACAAAGCCTCGTAAACAATATTGATTCAGTAGAAATTGAATGTCTAGAAGAGGTGGATTTGTAATTGCAGAAATGGAGGATGCAGTAGAGAATTTCGGCAAAGATGGCCAGGAGGAATCTGGGCTCTTAATGTGAAGGGATGCTGTAGACTTGGGGACAGGAGACAGCTGTTTGTAGGATGAAGTGAAGAAGCCATTAGAGGCAGAAACATGGAAGTTCAGAGCAGAGGGGATAATTGATGGACTGACATTCCAGAGAAGATGGAACTATGAGACGTTTATCCTTGGAAGGGAGGTGAGACAGTTCTTCCCATAAGAAAGGAAAGAAAGACAATGGAATTATTCAGGAGTATTCTAAAGAGGAGAAGGAACATTTTAAAATTTTATTTATTTATTATGAAAGCAAACTATGTGGTAAAAATTAAAACAATCAGAAATTAATAATATAAAGTGAAAATTCCCAATAAATCCATTCCTAGAATAATTCCTATTAAATATTTGGTATATATTGTCTACACTTTTTCTTCTGTGCATATGATTTCGCTTTGTAAATGTTACATGGGTATCTAAAATATTTGTACTTTTTTCTTTCCTGCTATTGACAGTAATATGTGCTATGTAACAGATGCTCAATAAATACTTACATAAAATATAAATTAAGTATTTATTGAGCATCTGTTATGTAGCATATATTACCATCAATCTTTTTGATCATGTTATTCACATCCTCAATATCTGTACATATTTTTTTCTTGATTTTTCAATAGTTTTAAAAAATTCACTGAAATCACCTAACATTTTATTTTTTCTCTTATTTCTTGAAGTTTTGCTTTATGTATTTATGTATCTCTTATTTCTTGAAGTTTTGCTTGCTGTATGTATTTGCTTTATGTATTTGCTTTATGTATTTAAGGTTATAGTATTTGGTACATGAAGATTCATACTAGCAGTAACTATTGTGAGCTGTATCCTTTGCCATTTTAAAATGACTCTCTTTGTCCCATTTAATCATTTTTTGGAATAGTTTATTTTATTCTACTTGAAATTATTTTAGTTAAGCATGTTTAATCTTATGTTTAGTTCCATTTTGAATCTTTATTGTTCCTTTGTTTTCTCTTTTGCTTTATGAACTGTATTTTCTTTGTTTTTGTTTTGTTTTGGTTTTATTTTTATCTTCCTCTGTGTATTAGTTATCTATTGCTGTGTAACAAACTATCCCAAAACTTAGCAGCTTAAGACAACACATTTTTTTTTTTTTGGCTGTGTTGGGTCTTCGTTTCTGTGCGAGGGCTTTCTCTAGTTGCGGCAGGCGGGGGCCACTCTTCATCGCGGTGCGCGGGCCTTTCACTGTCGCGGCCTCTCTTGTTGCAGGGCACAGGCTCCAGACGCGCAAGCTTAGTAGTTGTGGCTCACGGGCCCAGTTGCTCCACGGCATGTGGGATCTTACCAGACCAGGGCTCAAACCCGTGTCCCCTGCATTGGCAGGCGGATTCTCAACCACTGCACCACCAGGGAAGCCCCAACACATATTTTTTAGCTCATACTTTCTGTGGGTCAAGAATCTTGGCATGGCTTTAGCTGAGTCCCCTGCTTCAGGATTTTCACTGCTCCAGTTTTCACAGATGTTGAACTGGGCTTCATTCTCAGCTGAAGGCTTGACTTGGGCTGGATCTGCTTTCAAGCTCACCCCTGTGGCTGTTGTCACGATTTAGTTCCTCATGGGCTCCTGAGAGCCTCAGTTTCCTGCCCCTTGGACTTCTCCATAGGGCAGTTCACAACATGGTAGCTGGCTTTATGAAAGAAGCGTGCGAGAAGAGTCAGAGAAAGATTGTAAGCAAGACAGAAGTCACAGTCTTTAATAGCCTAATTTCAGAATCACTTCTGAATGAATTCATCATTTTGCCACATTTTCTTTGTTACAGGCATGTCATTATGTTCAGCCTACACATAAGGGCATGGATACCAGGAGGTGGGGACCACTGGGAGCCCCTTTAGAAGGTCACCTACCAGACTGGCAAATTGTAAGTTGTAAAGTGTATTAAATAGTATGCTTACATTTGTATTTCTCAATTTACCTTAGAAATGAAATGATGAAAGACAATGAAACTAATGTACTTAGACTGTCTTATTCTCTCCCCATTTTCTATTAGTTTGGAGAGCAAATATGATTTTTGTTTCAGTCTATTATCGAAATATTATTCTTTACATTATGTAATTTTTCGTTTAAGCATTATAACAATTATATTTCATTTTTATGACATAGAATACTGGGTTATTTAAATATAATTTATGTATAAATAGATTCAAAGCTCATCGCCAAACCGTTTGTACCCCATGATTTTCTCATTCATGAATTCATTATTGTTACTCATCTATTCATTGCCTTGAACTTTTTTCCTGATAAATTTTTCAGAAGTGCATAAATGTTATGTTTCTTGCGTTCTTGTATATTTGAGAATTTCTTTCTCTTACCATTACACATGGAAGGTGGTTAGACCAGGTATAGAATTTTTTCTGCTTCAATATTCATTAACCACTGTTCCATTTTCTTCTAGCATCTAACATTGCTTGGAATATATCTAATTTCTTTGTTTTTGAAGATGACCTTTCTCCCTCTGCCTAGATGACTGTAGGATTTTTTTTTCCAATCCTTGAAGTTCTAGAAAAAAACTTTTATTAAATTTTCTTGGATTGTGATGAGCCCTTTCAAAGTGTAATTTTAAGATCACTTTATTTCAGAAAATTCTTCTATTATGTAAATTTTTACAGTTCCATTTACTCATTCACATCTTCAAAAACAACAGTCGTTCATATGTCAGTTCTCCATTGTCTGTTGTTCATATCTTTCATCTTCTCTGTGATCACCTGTATTCTATTCACCTATATTCATGTTCTGCTAAATTCTATGTGATTTTTTTTCTATAGCTTGCCCTCCATGTTCAATTTTCTTCAGTTTAAGTTCTACTGCTTGGTGCTTTTAGTGTGATTTTTCAATGATTTATTTTCTTTTCCTTGTTTATTTCCTCTGCTTTTTCAGATTTCTTTTACCTTTCACTGTTGCATGGGTCCTGTGCTATTTTTATTTGGGCTTTTGTTTTTTTTAATCTTTGAAGGAAGTCAGTGAGATCAAATTTATTGCTCAAGAACAAAGTGAGTCATTTTCTTGCCTCCCTCTCCCTGTTTACCTGTGTACTGTTTGAATCATCCACTTAAAATGTAAACTGGAATGTAGACTGTTCCAGTTATAGATGGCTCATAATCTTCGATCAGTCATTCAGTGATGGATCAGCTGGAACGATAGGAAAATCTGCTGTGAATGACAAGGAGAGAGAAAGAAAGAAAGAGAGAGGCAGAGGGAGAGCAAGGGAGATTTACTTCTTTTCTTTTCTACCTATTACGTACATTTTTTAACAAAGTATTCAAGTGACTTGTAATAATATCAATACAAGAAGCAATTTAAAAAAATTATTTAACATCCAAATGAAAATAAAATATCAACACCAGAGGAGAAATAAAAATACACATATGTAGCTGCAGCATCCTCAGAGTTATTAATATTAAGTTATGGCTGAAGTTTTAAGCTTCCTGAAGTTAGTAATATTAAGTTATGGCTGAAGTTTCAAGCTTCCTGGTAACCAAAGCAAGAAAAAAAATCCACATAATTAGATATATGATTCCCACTGACTCTAAAAGAAAACCTGCAAGTTAGTCAAAGGGAAAATTTTTGTAACACTGAGTTCTGGAAAAAAAAAATCAAATGGGGCAGGGTTCTTAATGAATTTGATTAGTAAGTACAATTGTGGCACTCTTTTAAGCTATTTCTTATAGCATTGCTTAATGAAAAGTGAAAACCTGGCATCCAAAATAGTCCAGAGAAAGCAAATTCCTGTGGTTCTAAGACAGGGTGATTCAAGCCTCTTTGGAAGGTAAAATGTTTTCTTTGGAGGAGTAAATACTGTTATCAGGCTGAATTGTGTCCCTGCAAAAGGTATGTTGAAGTCCTAACCTCCAGCACCTTAGAATGTGACTTATTTGGAAATAAAGTAATTGCAGGTGTAATTAGTTAAGATGAGGTCCTCCTGGAGTAGGAGGAGGGCCCTAGTCCTATAAGATTGGTGTCCTAGTAAGAAGAAGTAAGACATAGAGAGGGAGAGGCTATGTGAAGACACAGAGACACACAGGGGGAAGAGGGGGGTGAAGATGGGAGTTGTGCTGCCTCAAGCCAAGGAACATCTGAGGCTACAAGAAGCTGGAAGAGGCAAGAAAGGAACCTCCACCAGAGGGTACTTGACTCTGCCAACACTTGATATATGAGAGAATACATTTCTCTTGTTTTAATAAAGTTTGTGGTACTTTATGATGTCAGCCTTAAGAAACTAATACAGATAAACTGCATTTCTTTCAACAATTTTTAAAATTTATTTAATTTATTTTATTGAAGTATAGTTGATTTACAGTGTTGTGTTAATTTCTGCTGTACAGCAAAGTGATTCAGTTATACATATATATACTTTTTTTCATATTCCTTTCCATTATGGTTTATTATAGGATATTGAATATAGTTCCCTGTGCTATACAGTAGGACCTTGTTGTTTATCCATCCTATATGTAATAGTTTGTATCTGCTAATCCCAACTCCCAATCCACCCCTCCCCACACTCCCACCCTTGGCAACCACAAATCTGTTCTTTATATCTGTGAATCTGTTTCTGTTTCATAGATAAGTTCATTCAACAATGTTTTATAAATATTTGTTCTCTCAATCAAGATTTGATATGTGATGTTGTATGGTCAGGCAACCCGAGATGGCTGTTCTCTTGCTCTCTGTACATCCCCTGCTCAACCGGTTCCTGCTTCACCTACACCCTACTCCCAAGACTGACCTTCCCTCTCAATCATAGGGCCTAATCAGTAAATACCTGTGTACTTGCTCCTGGCCCCAGCTGGCAATTGTTCTAATCTTTAGATCAGAACTATCTCCACTTTGATAGTCTATCAAAGGGGTGCTGAGGGGCGTGTTCCTCTGCTGGTTTCCCTGGTAACCAGTGAGCCAACCTGACGTCAGTTCCCCCTATAACTGGTAACTTCCCTCCCCCTGCCACTTTAGACATGTATGATCCCCTATCCATAAAACCACTGATGTCTCTGACTCCAGGCTCTTTGGTCCTGAGGCTGGGCAAGTACAGGACTTGCAGGCCTGCGGGGTGCAGCGCAACAGTTGGACAGTAGAAGGTTTGATAAGGGACTAATGTAGCTTTTATGTGCTGATACTGAGGATGGATCCATATACTTTCCATGAAAAACCTGTAAATACTAGTAAGCTAAACATTCCTTGTGAACATTGCCATACCTAAGATTCACACCTGTATTGCTGGCCATCACACCTGTAGGAAGTGCCAAGAGTATACTTGAGAACAAGTCCAGGATTTTTGTTTTTGTTTTTAACAGTGTGAGATCTGCTTTGCCACATGAAATGAATGAACATTGCTGATATTATTTAGTCTAGAAAGTTTACAAAAGAGGTGATACCTGTCCCTGACTGCAAGAATTGGACTGACACATGATAACGAACCATAAATCAGTTAGAAAATGCAGGTTAATTTTAGTATAATTGATAAGCCAGGATTTATAACAATGAGTAGATAGCAGTTCTGCTGTCTGTTGAAACTACCCACAATCATGGAAACTCATCATTGGAATACAGGATACCTGCCCTCACATCCTCTATAGTGGGAAGGACATACATACAGATTTTCCAAAAATTGTCTTCCTTCCTTCCTCTCTTTATTTCTTCCCATCCAGAGATGTTTATTCCCAGGCAGATGGTATTAAGAAACAAAAGTTTGTACAATCTCATCTCCTTAACCAAAGGTTAAACTTTTGGACTTTCTCCAAAACACGGCAGTTGTCTAGAGATATGAAAAGGAGGAGGTAGGTCTCTGAGAGAAATAGTCATAGATCCCTGAATTAAAATCATGAAGTTTGCAATAGAACTAGGGCTAACTGGAGACAGACTCAGCAACAGGAGAAAGACCTGAACAGCAGACATAGGATGATACTGGTTTACCTACAATAATGGATATTGTATAGTGAGAGCTGGGCCCATAGTGATAACTGAACCCAGAACCAGACATCTAGGGACAGGGAAGGATCCAGTGGTAATGTAAGTTTGTTATATCCTAAGGCATAAGCAATTAGAAATAATAAAAATATTAAGTTAAAATATATAGAGGACTTCTCTTACTCTGAAGCACTTAACATGAGTGATAAAATATATCATCTTTAAATGCATGGATAAATGTAAAAGTAAATGAGTGTGTTTAATATGGAAATGGCATTGCAGATAAGTGTAATTGGCATTGCGACAATTGGTTACCCACGTGGGCGGAAAATATAATACACTTGGATCTTTGCCTTACATCATATCAAAAAACATCTACTTCAGGCAGATTAAAGACATCAATATGAAAGGAAAAACCTTAAAAAATTTGACCGAAAATATGGGAGACTTTATGCCAACAGGATAAGAAAGAATTTTCTTAAAAAAGACGCAAAAATGTAATTTATAGAGAAAAATATTGAAGAGATTTGAGCACAATAAAATTAGAAACTTTGGTACATCAGAACATACCACAAATACTTGTAGCACATTTAACTGACAAAATACTAATATCCAGAAGAAGAAAGGATCTACAAATTTCAAGAAAAAAGCTCACAACCAAATGGATAAACAGACATTTCACGGAAGAGGAAACCCATATGGCCAAAAAAATATTGATATTCAATCTCAAAATTAGGAAAATAGAAATTCAAATCCTGAGATGCAGTTTTACACCCAACAGACTGGCAAAATTTTAATAGTTTGAGGAGATGTGTTGTGAGGTGTGGGACAGTCAGAACTCTAATTTTTCTGGAGTGTAAATTAGTGTGATTATTTTGGAAGATAATTTGACATTATCATGTAAAGTTGAAGATCCATATACTCTATTACTCAGCAATTCCACACCTAGGTAGACAGAATAACACCCTCTACCCCAGGATATCTGTCCACATCCTAATCCCCAGAACCTGTGAATATGTTAGGTTACATGGCAAAGGAGAATTAAGTTTGCAGATACAATTAAGGTTGCCAAATCAGTTAATCTTAAGGAGATTATCCTAGATTATCCAGGTGGGCCCAATAATCACAAGGAACCTTAACAGTGGAAGATGGAGGCAGGAGAGTCAAAACTAGAGAGATGACACCTAAGAAAGACTTGACCAGCCACTCTTGGCTTTGAAGATTGAAGGGGCTACAAGCCAAGGAATGTGGGCAGTCTCTAGAGGCTAGAAAAGTCTAGAGCTTCCAGAAAGGAATGCAGCTCTGCCGCCACCTCGATTTTATCCTAGTGAGACCCATTTCAGATTTCTGACCTCCAGATCATTAAGGTAATAAATTTCTGTTGTTCTAAGCCACTGAACATCTACATTTGAGGTAATTTGTTACAACAGCAATAGGAAACTAATACAAGACTAGCTTAGTCGTTCAGGCTGCTATAACAAACTACCATAAATTGGGTAGCTTATAAACAATGTACATTTATTTCTCACAGTTCTGGAGACTGGAAGTCCAGGATCAATATGCTGGCAGAGTTGGTGTCTGGTAAGGGCTCATTCCTGGTTCTTTTCATTATGTCCTCACATGGCAGAGGGACAGGCCCTCTCTGCAACCTCCTTATAAGTACCCTAATCCCTTTCAAGAGGGTTCCACCCTCATGACCTAATCATCTCCCAAAGGTCCTACCTCCGAAATAGCATTACTTTGGGGGTTAGGACATACGAATTTGGGGGACCATAGCAGGCACATAGGGATACTCAGTGCAATGCTCCAGAACAGTGATTTCACTGGGTTTGTCGTGATGCTTTGTAACATACATATTACATATATTATTTTGTAAGCACTGAATATTTCATATATTAAGAAATAGATGGGAGTAGAAAGAAAAAAAAAAAAAACCCAAGTATGACAGTGTAGATTTGTCCTGTGGTGCTTGAAATAATTAACTGAGCTGTTTTAAGCATTATAATTTACTTGATGCTCAAGTGAGTATTAAAAATGCGATTTTTACATAAAATGAGTAACTGGGAGTTACTGTCACGCATGTGGCTTAACTGACAGCTAATCCGTGTCCATAGGGTCAGAGCCAAGAAGTCAATGAAGGTGACCGTCTCATGGAGAGTGACTTGGAGGCCAAAGAGCCTGCCTCGCACCACCTCCACCCCTAACTACTGGTCAACACTAACGAGTGCTTGCTCTGTCCAGCACTGTTCTAACCACATACAATCCTCACAGCTGCTGTTTGAGGCAGGTACTATTATTATTCCTGTTTTACAGATGGGCAAAACGAGATCCACAAATACCTTGCTCAAGATCACACAACTAGGAAGTGGCAGAGACTTGTTTCAAACACAATTTGAGTCCAGAGCCTATACTCTTATCCATCACTCGATACTGCATCTCAATTGTTCCCCAAATTTATTGTCGATAAGATTTACACTGAGGCAGTAAATTAAAATGCCAGTTCTTATGACATTGTAGCTCTGAAACAGGTGTCTCTAAATGAGCCCTGGATTTTACATTGTCAGCTGGCACTTAAGCATTTGCCACTAGTTTGACTTCTGTCCAATTTACCCCTTCCACAAATACGATCATACTTCTATACTTAAAACTCTTCCATGTCTCTCTCCAGCATCAAGAGTCAAGTTCAACCCTCTTAGCTTAGCACACGGCCCTTTGTGCTTTGACCCCTGACCATCCTCTTTGGGTCACAGCCACCCCCTTAACCCTTTCTTTACTTCCATGGACCTTCTTCCAAAACTGTGCATAATGGCATTTCACGCCTCCGTGTCTTAGTACATGCTGCTTTCCCTGCCCAGAAACACTCTGCCTAACTCTTTACCTAGCTAACTCCTACCCATCCATCAAAATTCTGAAACTTCACATTACAGCTTTGCCCAGTATTGATTTAGAAGCCTCCCCTCTGCTCTCTGAAATATCATATAAATATATCATGGTGCAAAATAGCACTACATTGTAAACTTCAGTGTACTCAGGTGTCTCCTCCTTTAACAGTCTGTAATAATAGTAATAAATGCCACTTATGGAGCAGTTGTAGGCAATTTACATATTATTTCTAATTCCCCATCCAACTCTATCTTCAGCTGCATTTTAAGGTTGAGGACATTGAGGCTTAGAGAGTGAGGTAGCAAGTTCATGGTCAGACCATTATAATGGCAGTACCACGCTCACATCTGGTCCCACAATGTCTTTGACTCTTTATCCCCAGTACCTGGCATTAGTGCTGACACCTTCCCGGTTAGATGAATGTGGATGGATGGTTGGCCTGGGTTTCCACGGATCCAGGTTTACAAGAAGGACAAACAAAGCCAAATTTGAAGTCAGAGTGTGAAGGCTCTTGCTTGGGTTCTGCCTCTGCCTCTACCTAGCTGCTAAGATAGGAGAGTTCCCGAATGCTGAGCACGTCCAGTATGGCAAGCAAGCGTTCTCTGGCTGGGAAAGAACTTAGCACTAGAGGCTGCAGATCACTGGGGAGGGCAGAAAGAGTCTTAACCCAGAGGCAGAGTGCCCACTGGTGCAAGTTTTCTTTGTGGAAGAACTATATTGTCATGCAGTCTTTATCTTAGTTCCTCAGATGGGAAAGAGCGATTTGCTATCTCTGTGCACAGCTGTGACCAGAGATTGATGTGGGCTTGGTCTCAGGGCCGGTGCCTGCATACTGCCTGCCTTTTGGTTTGTGTCCAAGGCTGCTGTTTTCTGAAAATAGAAGCTGATACTGCCTCTGACTCAGTCCCTTTCACCTCGTGCTCTTTCTGGTACATTTTCCTAAAAGTATTGACCCATCTCTGATTCCTTGCTACATGCCAGGTTTGCAAAATTTGCGAGTTAGTATTGAGAGATTTTTCACTTTCTTTTATTAATTCCTGGAAGCTGGTGTCTTGTGAATCAGAGGAAATATATATCTTTTTTATGTTACCTCTCTAATAATATACAAGGTCATGGGGCCTCCTTTATGCTGAGTCCTTTGAATAAGGTAACAGAGTTTTTTTTTAAGTCACTCTCTTGGGGTCTATCCCACGTCCGTTAGTGGGGAGTGAGGTTCTGCCTCTGGATTAGCCTTCTTAACTTGCTGTGACTTGCTGACCCCCTCTTAACTCCCTCTCCAAGGCTCCTCTCCACCCTCTCTCCTTTAATGTCTTCCCCATGTGACTGGAAGTGGTAATGCTCAAGTTTTCAGTACCTGCACAGGCTCCCTCTGTGATCTAGCCAGTGGGCCCCCCTCTCCATTCTGTACGTCTGCAGAGAAGCCCCGGGTAGGATTCTGCTTCCCTATCCGCCCCCGCCACCTTCCTCCCCAACAAACTGTGAGACTGAAGCAGGGATGACTGCTTTCAGCTCTTTTTGTATTTTCATCAACTGGTTAGACTCTGCACATTAAATTCCCTATGATGCAAACTCTCTTAGCTGTATGTAACTAAGTCTGTCTATTTCTCCCTGACACTTTCAGTCTTACATCATCCCACATCTACCATCTACTGGTTGGGTAACCCTGAGCCCATTACTTTGCCTTTCCAAACTGCAGCTCTGTCCTGTACATGGATGCCCTTGGGCTTGCTCTCCTCATCCTCTCCCTGTGGCCCCCACACTTATGCTCAGTGTGGAAGATGGAAGTCCAGGAAGCAATGATTCCCACTGCTCTGATGCAGGTCCCTGCAGATGCAGAGGGCGGTACTCCTCCTGGGCGATGAACACGACCACATCCTTGGAGGCCACCTGAAGGCAGCATCTTGGAGTCCATCTTCTTTTACCTGGGCCTGGTCTTAGGGAGCCGATGCTGAGCTTTCACTTAATTGGATGCACTTTTGAGGGTAGGGAAAGAGCTACCCAGACTATAAATCATTGATCAAGTGTCTCTCTCAACAACGAGCAGCTCAGGAACTCTCCCACCCCATTTCTGGGACTGAGGCTGCTCTTCCTTCCAGAAATTCTCAGAGTTATGCATCATTATTTCAAAATTATGCTTCAGAAACCCTAACACACTGGTGCCCACAGGTGGAGTTTTCTTAAAGATTCCTGGGCCCTACCACTGAGACTGAATCAGTAGATCTGGGGAAAGGCCCAGGAATCTATACATTTTAAAGCAACACACCTGATTTTACAATCAAACAGATTTGGGAAGGACAAACATATAACTCTTCCTGCATAATTTTCGTTGTTTAACTTTACTTTTCCAAAGGGTGGCAGCTGGGTGGGTGTCGGCTCCTTTCCTGCAGCATAAATGACCAGCCCTCCCCAGCTATGCTTAACAGACAAGTGTGTCCAAGTCCCTCCCCGACTTTTACCCAAGTCAGTTATTTTTATTCCTAAGAGAGGTCTACGATGGAATGTTCTTCCTAAGTAGGGGGAGATCTAGGTTTTTTTGGTCCCGAAGATTATACAATTTGGAGAATCCTTCTTTAAGGAAAGGAAGATCAAAGTACGAATACAAAATTAAAGACAGAGCCTTGGAAGAGACCTATGCACGTGAAAAACCCAAAAGCTTAAACTTCATCACCTACATAGCAGTTCTGCCTCTGAACTGCTTTCTCCTTCTGGAGCAAATCAAAAGAACACTGTTGCTCAAATTGTCTACACCTTCCATATGTATTAGATGACCTGTATTTATGGAAATGAAAAGGGGAAAAAAAATAACCACAGAAATAGATCATTTTGGCCTAGAAGAGTCTGGAGCTGAGTTTTTAACCACAACATAGCGACCTAGGCTTGGTTGGTGAGTTTACTTATTATTCCCTATATTCCCTGAAGTTGGAGAAAGAGCAGCATGGTTCCTGACCACCCACCTCCCATTACTTTCTGACCACATCTCCTACTACCTTCCTCCTTGCTTCTCCTCTTCAACTACACTGGTCATCCCGGAGCAGACCGGGCTCGCTCTTGCCTTTGGGCCTCTGCACTGGGGGTCCTCTTTCTGAAATGGTGTCTCCATGTTACAGGGAAAGACACAGGGGCTCAGAAAAGCTCAATGCTTTGACCAAGTGATTAAAACCCATGAAAACATCCATAATCTTTTCCCAACAGTCTCATTTTTTTTTAATTGAAGTATAGTTGATTTACAATATTATATTAGTTTCAGATGTACAACTTAGTGATTCAATATTTTTATAGATTATACTCCATTTAAAGTTATTATAAAATATTGGCTATATTCCCTCTGCTGTACAATGTATCCTTATAGCTTATTTATTTTATACATAGTAGTTTGTACCATTTAATCCCTACCCCTGTCTTGCCCCTCCCCACTTTCCTCTCCCCACTGGTAACCACCAGTTGGTTCTCTATATCTGTGAATCTGTTTCTATTTTGTTATATTCATTTGTTTGTTTCTTTTTTTAGATTCCACATATGAGTGATAACATAGAGTATTTGTCTTTCTCTTTCTGACTTATTTCACTAACATAATACCCTGTAGGTCCATCCATGTTGTTGCAAATGGCAACAATTTGTTGCAAATGGCAGAATTTCATTCTTTTATACGGCTGAGTAATATTCCATTGTCACATTCTATATATGTCACATATCTTCTTTATCCATTCATCTGTTGATAGCTTGCTTCCATATCTTTGCTATTGTAATAATGCTGCTGTGAACATTGGGGTGCATGCATTATATACTGAAATTATAATATTTTGAATATATTTGATATATAAAATACATTATTAAAAATAATTTCACAAGTTTCTTTTTACTTTTTTCGTGTGGCTAAGAGAAAACTTAAAATGACATATGTAGCTCACATTTCTGGCTTGAATTATATTTATAATTTATATCAGACAGCACTAGTCTACATTATCTGGTCCCTCCCTAAAACCTTTCCTCATCTTGTCTCCTGCTCACTCCAGTTCTCGCTCACTGCAATCCAGCCACACTGGCTTCCTTGCTAGTCTTCGAACATAGAAACATACCATGCACCCTCCTGCCTCAGGGCCTTTGTACTTGCTGTTTTTACTCCTAGAAAGCTTTCCCTCCAATTATTTGGATGATTTGTTCTTTAACTTTCTCTGGACTTTATTCAAACTTCACCTTTCCAATGAAGCTTTCTCTGACCACCCTGCTGAAATTAAATTCCTCATCCACCTCCACTCCTGTATTCACTAAGCCCCTTCCCTAATTTATTTTCTTCCATAGAATCCATGAGGGCAGGGAATCTTGTTTAAATCTGTGCTCCTAGCATTGAGAACTATGCTTGGAACATAGTAGGTGCTCAACAAATATTTGTTAAATGAAATACTGAATGAGTTTTAATCAACCACTTAATTATACAGGTGAAGAAACTGAGAATAAGTGGCTTTTTCAGGGTCTCACGGAGAGTTAAGGGCAGAGTAGAGGCACTCTCTGTATATCAAATGCTAATGACCAGAAATGCAGATGCCACCACCCAGATCTCAGCCCTTTACTTACGTTTGTGTTACTCCATTGGACTCTGCCCACAATTTCATGCCTCTTTTAGGACTCACACTTAAGAAGAAAAGGATCTACTCCAGAAATATATTCTATCTCAGTCATTACACCCAGGAGATGACCTCTGACATTCTTTTGCTCCAAAAGAATAAGAGAGTTTTGAGATTTTTTTTCTAGACAGGAATTATATTTCTATCTGGATCTATGAAAACCAGTGACATTTTTCCAGGAAAAAAAAAATCTCTTGAAGGAAGTCATTACCTTTGATTATATAGTTGGTCCTCTGTATCTGCAGATGAGGAACCCGTGGATACAGAAGGCGACTATACTGCACCATTTTATATAAGGGACTTGAGGATCTGAGGATTTTGGTATCTGTGAGGGTCCTGCAACCAATCCCCCGCAGATACTGAGGGGCGACTGTATAGTGAAATATTCAAGTTGTAACCTGAAGAGTTTAGACTAGTTCATTTATTTGACTAGCCAACACATATTTATTGATATGTGCCAGACATTATTTTAGGTCCTGGGGACAGATAAATGTGACACGATCTTCAAGCAGTTAACAGTCTACTGTGTATGGGGCAGGGGGGCGGAGGGCAGGATAAATAAAGAAATACAGGATGTGTTAGTTTTCTATAGCTGCTGTAACAAATGACCACAAATTTAGTGGCTTAAAATAATACGCATTTCTTCTGTTACTGTTCTGGAGATCAGAAATCCAAAATGGCTCTTATTTGGCTAAACTCAGGTGCCAGGAGGCCACATCCTTCTGGAAGCTCTAGAGAAGTATCTGCCTTCTTGCCTTTTCTAGGTTTTAGTGGCTGCCTGTCTTCCTGGCTTGTGGCCCCTTCCGCCATCTTCAGAGCACATCAGTGTCTGCTTCCATGGTCACATCACCTTTTCCCCTCGCTCTGACCCCTCTTGGGTCCCTCTTATATGGGTCTGTATGATGATATCCAGGTAACCCAGGAAATCCAGATAATCCAGGAAAACTCCCCATCTCAAGATCCTTAACTTAATCACATGTGCAAAGTCCCTCTTGCCATATAAGGTAACATTTATAGGTGCTGGGGATTAAGACATTGACATCATGGGGGGACTATTATTCAGTCCACCACAGAGGACAATGTGACAAGGGTCACAGTGGAGTTAAGTACCAGATGCTGTGTAAACACAAATGACAGTGCAGACAGGGTGTGGAGGAGGAGTGGGACAGCTTTATAGAATGAGTGACTTTTTAGCTGAGGCTTGCATGGTGGCAATGGATGGATGGTATATATCATGTATAAAGGAATGTACAAGAGAAAGGAGGTTTAAATGAAGATGATTTTTGTATTAATTATCTATTGCTGAATAACAAATTACTCTGAAACTTAGCAGCTTACAATAGTAAGTATCTGAGATCTCACATAGTTTCTGAGGGTCATGAATCTGGGAGAGTCTTAACTGGATGGTCCTGCCTTATGGTGTGTCATGAGGTTGCTCTCAAGCGTTGGCTGGGACTGCGGTCATCTGAAGGGGCTGGAGAAGCAGTCTCCAAGCTCACTCACATGACTCAGCAGGAGGTTTCAGTTCCTCACCATGGCCTCTCTATAGTGTTACTCACATGACATGGCAACTGGCTTTCCATAGGGCAAGTAATCCAAGAGAAAGACAGTCCAAGATAGAAGCCTTTGTCATTATAACCTAATCTCAGGAGTGATTAGGTTATTATCATTCTGCCATTCTGTTGGTCACCCAGACCAACTCTGGTACAAAGTGGGAGAAGACTACAGAAGGTCGTGAACACCAGGAGGTGGGGATCATTGGGGACTATCTCGGAGTCTGGATCCTACAATATTCTTGAGATTATAAGAGTTTCTCACTGTTGGAATGTTCGACAATCATGAAAGATTGGCAGGGATGAGGTTGGCGTGGGAAGGGAGGGTTAGAGCATGGAGGACCTGTACACTTGGCCAGGAGTTTGGAGATAATCCTTTGATTGGTAGGGAGCTATTGCAGGGGCTTAGTCAGAGAAGTGACACCGATCAAATTGCTTTTTAGAATGATCACGTGTGTGGTAAGGATGTATGGAGGGTGGAACAGAGAGCAAAGAGATTAGAGAGTAGGAGCGGCTAAGAGGTTATTGCAGTAGTGCAGGAGAGAGGGGAGAGGAGAGGAGAGGCTTTGAATAGGCAGTGATGATATGGAAGGTCCGAGAATGATGGATTCAGGGCATATTCAGGAGGTGAAAGATTAGGGAGGCGGAAGGTTGGGGAAGGTCTCAGGGTGACTCTCAGGCTGCTGGTTTGCAGGATGCATGGGTAACATTAAAATACTACAGAAAGAAGGACATGGTTGACATGAGAGTCAAAAAGAGTTAAGATGCCTAAATTTAAATACATTGAATCTGAGCTGCCTGTGGGACATACAGGTATAAAGACAACTGATGGGTAGTTAGAGCGGAATAAACTTAGTTTAGCCTAACTACAGCAAGGCCTTTCAGGCGTTTTTCAAGAGAAACTGCACTCTGGCCGGAGGAGAGCTCTTCTCACTCGGTGTTGGTGTGTCCTGACCTAAACTGCAGGTCATTTTCTCAGTGCCATCCTCTCACTGTCATCATCCTTGTAACTACCATTTTTTGAAAGCCTGCTGTATACCACACTCCGTGCTATGCACCTTGTGTCCTCTATTTCATCTTCACACTAACCCAGGGAGATACGCAATGTTATTATTTCTTTTTAATAGATGAGGAAACTGAAGTAAGTACTACTATTATCCCGTTTTTCAGATGAGGAATCAGGCTTCGCTAGTGTAAATAACATCACTAGAAGTTATATAGTGAGTACGTGATGGACACAGGTCCCAAATGCAGATCTTTTGACTGCAGACCTTGTGCCTTTAATTGAACAGTCACCTACAGTGTGCTTTCTAGAGTCAGAGACACTTTCCAGCAGAGCTGGGGTTCGGCGGAGTGATGATTTACCACCTGCCATACAAGAGACAGCAAGTAAGAAATGTAGGGGCAAGGTCAGAAATTCACATACGCAGTGGTGTGGAGAAAAGGTCAAACACCCTCTTCCTGTTAAATATGAAGAGACTTTGGCCTATTGGCAATGTTTGCTAACTCTTTCCTAGGATTCTCTTCCAGTTTCTTGCTATATCTGAAAAAATGTGAGGAATTACTTTCGTTCACTTAAAAAAAAATGTTCATTTTCTTGTCACAAGAAAGTACAGTGTCCTGCGTTAGCCAGATGGCCTTTGGAGCCTAAGATTGATGCAGAGGGAGTTTCACCACAGCACATTTTTCATTAGGAAAGAGAAAGGGGAGTGGGTGGATGAAGGATGTCAGACAGATTATGTCTTTTCCTTAAAGAGGGTTCCCATAACAGCAGATAAATTGGTCTGGAAATAGCTTCCAAGCTATTTCTTTTTGTAAAACTCAAATTTTTTTTTAAAAAAAAAGAAAGAAAAAAAGGTTCCATATCTAAGGTTGTACTGTGGAACTTAAGAGGAGATAAAGGGACTGGCAGTCATGCCCAGCTTCGTAAATGGCTCCTAGACTAATCCCTGTCGTAGAGAAGAGCCGACCTCTGGACCTGCTTCCTGCAGATCAGAGTGTGAGAGCACAAGGTCCCACCAACTGGCAAGAGAAGCTTCATAGCTTCTCTGCAACCGTCTGGAATTTCCCCGAGAAAGCAAAAGACAAGGCTGAATATAGGCTTTCACCTTGAAATACCATAAAGGTAATAAAACAGGGCATGGTGGGTTATGACAGGTTGCTTTGCAATGCTCCCACTTCACATTTTATGTGAGTTCCCAAGCAACAAGCTTATTGAAACTAGGGAAGTGGGGTAGTGCGTGATGAATTCAGAGAACTCAGCCATGGAAGTGCCTAGACAACTTTGGACATAAGAGAACTGCTTTTTCCGTCTCCCTAACCTGACCCCTTCCTCACCCCAGTACCCCCAGAACCTGGTGAAATCCTAGCACACAATAGCTGTTCAATTAGGACTCATGCCCTTGCCTTTATTGATACCTGACCGTATGTCAGACCTTTCTGTATTTATCTAGCAATCATCAATGTTAGCAGGAAAACAGGTTCCATCCTATTTTCTTTTGATATTTGTTAGTTAGGTAAATAAAGCAGCTCAGTATTTGGGGGAGCCCTAAGTCATTATTCAACTTCTGGGACACAACTCTCCCCATTGTGTATAGCCCATACGCCTTAACAGAATTTCTGGTTCTAGTTTTGGGTTTCAAAATATTAGCACTTAAGTAAAATTAATTTAATTAAAACTTAAAACTTAACTGAGTTTTCTTTCTAACTAATTTAACACATAATGCTTTTTCCTTCTAACTTTTATTTTCTGTACAATGAAATGTATATTAAATAAAAGAAATAAAATTATGTAACTTCTCCGGTCTGGGTTAACAATTAATATGGCGCTTAGGTGCCTATCCATACACTTCTTTGTACGAACATAGTAAAAAGGCACAGCTTCGCACAAATGGGCTAAGGAAAGCAAAAACTATGTAAAGGCTGCCTAACAGGAAATGAATCCACACCCCAGGAGGCCCACAATAATAAAGTCAGTGCTGAATATATGAAGATTTATATGACACGTTAACACATTATTACCACAAATTATATTACTAAGTCAGTCATGGGAAATCGGTTCAAGGCCAGGAGGATGTCAGTCCATGGACAAATTAAGCCTTTAGTTTGAAACTCTTCCATCTGCCATGATCACAGAAACCTGACAATCCAGTGCCTACTGGACATAAGATCAGGACATTAGCAAATGCTGACTGTGTAAGCCCTTAGTAACAATTTTCTGTTTGCACAACTGTCAGAGTTTTCTATAATTGTCTTTCTAATTCTACTCTTATAAACTGTGCC
This sequence comes from Balaenoptera acutorostrata, assembly GCF_949987535.1. Lineage (NCBI taxonomy): Eukaryota > Metazoa > Chordata > Mammalia > Artiodactyla > Balaenopteridae > Balaenoptera > Balaenoptera acutorostrata. Next base: position 74,515,473 of record NC_080064.1, on the reverse strand, counting down.
TGTTGAAGAAGTCATTTTATGATACTACTGAAATGGACATTGTCTTAGAGGTTTCCAGAGAACTGAAATTCCATAAATGTATTTCTGGTGGCATCCGATATGTTTGGTATTCTCCCCCTTCTCAGGGACACATGTAGCTGTCTCTAGGGAGAGCAAGTACCCCATACCCATATGTGACAGGAGTACTCAGGCTGGGACTCCGTGCTTCTGAGGTACAAATGGAACCAGCCATAGAAGCCCTGGCACCTCACTCTGACTCTAATTTAACTCTTATCTTTTCCCCCCAATTTGTCATCTTGTTAGTTCTTCCAATTTAGTGGTTCTATTCCAACTGATGGGCTTCCTTCTTCTTCCTTCTTCCATATCCTCTGTCTGTTTTCTCAGATCTGTTCTTTGATCTGGTGCTTGTTTCAAACACCATCTTGGTACCTCTCCTACTCAGTCCAGGGTCACTCCCACAGTATGGCCCCAGGGGGCGCTGCTGCAGTGGGCTGCTGGCCCCACTGCTGTGAGGCCCACTTCAGTGTATCAGGGAGACCTCAGCCGGCTCCTGGGTTTCTTTAAAGACTATTTTTTTTAGAGTAGTTTTGGGTTCATAGCAAAATTGAGAGGGAGGTACAGAGATTTTCCATATACCTTCCTTCCCCCACACATGCATAGCCTCCCTGCATCATCAACATCTCCCACCAGAGGGCTACATTTGTTGAAATTGGTAAATCTGCATTGACACATCATAATCACTCAAAGTCCATAGTTTCCATTAGGGTTCCCTCTTGGTGTTGTATGGTCTACAGGTTCAGACAAATGTATAATGCATGCATGTATCATACAGTGTTTTCACTGCCCTAAAGATCATCTGTGATCCACCTATTAATCCCTCTCTTTTCACTAACCCCTGGCAAGTACCATATCCATAGTTTTTCTGTTCCAGAAGGTCATATAGTTGGAATCATAGAGTATGTATCCTTCTCAGATTGGCGTCTTTTACTTAGTGATATGCGTTTAAGTTTCCTCTGTGTCTTTTCATGGCTTGATAGCTCATTTCTTTTCAGTGCTGAATAATATTCCATTGTCTGGATGTACTTCAGTTTATTTATCCATTCACCTACTGAAACAGCATCTTGGTTGTTTCCAAGTTTGGACGGTTACGAGAAAAGCTGCCATAAACATCCATATGCAGGTTTTTGTGTGGACATAAGTTTTCAGTTTCTTTGGGTAAATAACAAGGAGCACAACTGCTGGATCATGTGGACGATGCACAATTGCTGGGCATCTTAAAACTTATTCAGCAGCCTGCTGAGCTGTTCCTTTTTCAGAGACATAGATACTACCCAGAAATTTTCTGATATCCTTGTTTTTAACTGTTGTGGCTTGCTGAAACAAAGCAGCTAAATTTGATTTAAGTTCACTGCTGTTTCCTTCAAGAATTAACGCATCTTTCTGGGCTTGAGTTACGGAGCAAGCAACTCCTGGCCTCATCCAAACTTTGTGGATCTATTTTTCACCCAAGAAATTTTGGATTTCAACAAGAGACTCATTCTCCTGAATAACGGCATTGACGGGGAAGTGAGCATACACAGCCTCATCTTGTGATGAAAGCCCAGGGTGACACTCTTGGTCATGCACTGTACGTGACTACAGAGAGTGCTAGAGGTACCAGTCCCTTTCTATTTCCCCAACATTTGTCAGCCTGGAGCCTCTTCTTTTCTTTCCAAGGAAACAGTTCTACTTTGATGTGACTGAAATCCTTCTGCAGGATTCCTCTGGGGCCCTTCATAATAACTGTGTGTTCTTTCAGAGTAATGTCAATATTTTCTAGAATGTGGACAGCCTGATGGCTGAGAATGGTCTTCATTCTTGCAGTAGACGTGACAAAGACTTCATATGTTTATTTGCCATCTGTATATCTTATTTGGTGAGTCTCGTTAGGTCTTTGGCCCATTTTTTATTGGTTTGTTCATTTCCTTATTGTTGGGTTTTAAGAGTTCTTTGTATATTTTGGATAACATCCTTTATCAGATGTGTCTTTTGCAAGACATGCTCCCAGTCTCTGGGTTGTCTTCTCATTCTCTTGACATTGTCTTTTTTTGTTGTTTTGTTTTTAAACATCTTTATTGGAGTATAATTGCTTCACAGTATTGAGTTATTTTCTGCTGTATAACAAGGTGAATCAGCTATATGCATAAGTATATCCCCATATCCCCTCCCTCTTGCGTCTCCCTCCCACCCTCCTTATCCCACCCCTCTAGGTGGTCGCAAAGCACTGACCTGATCTCCCTCTGCTATGTAGCTGCTTCCCACTAGCTATCTATTTTACATTTGGTAGTGTACATATGTCAATGCTACTCTTTCACTTCGTCCCAGCTTACCATTCCCCCTCCCCATGTCCTCAAGTCCATTCTCTTCGTCTATGTCTTTATTTCCTGTCCTGCCCCTAGGTTCATCAGAACCATTTTTTTTTTTTAGATTCCATATATATGTGTTAGCATACAGTATTTGTTTTTCTCTTTCTGACTTACTTCACTCTGTATGACAGACTCTAGGTCCATCCACCTCACTACAAATAACTCAATTTCATTTCTTTTTATGGCTGAGTAATATTCCATTGTATATATGTGCCACATCTTTATCCCTTCAACCGTCGATGGACACTTAGGTTGCTTCCATGTCCTGGCTATTGTAAATAGAGCTGCAATGAACATTGTGGTGCATGAATCTTTTTTTTTTTTTAATTTATTTACTTATGGCTGTGTTGGGTCTTCGCTTCTGTGCGAGGGCCTTCTCTAGTTGTGGCAAGTGGGGGCCACTCTTCATCGTGGTGCGCGGGCCTCTCACCATCGCGGCCTCTCCCGTTGCGGAGCACAGGCTCCAGACGCGCAGGCTCAGTAATTGTGGCTCATGAGCCCACTTGCTCCGCGGCATGTGGAATCCTCCCAGACCAGGGCTCGAACCTGTGTCCCCTGCACCAGCAGGCAGACTCTCAACCACTGCGCCACCAGGGAAGCCCCATGAATCTTTTTGAATTATGGTTTTCTCAGAGTATGTGCCCAGTAGTGGGATTGCTGGGTCTTATGGTGGTTCTATTTTTAGTTTTTCAAGGAACATCCATACTGTTCTCCATAGTGGCTATACCAATTTACATTCCCACCAACAGTGCAAGAGGGTTCCTTTTTCTCCACACCCTCTCCAGCATTTATTGTTTGTAGATTTTTTGATGATGGCCATTCTGACTGGTGTGAGGTGATACCTCATTGTAGTTTTGATTTGCATTTCTCTCATGATTAGTGATGTTGAGCATCCTTTCATGTGTTTGTTGGCAATCTGTGTATCTTCTTTGGAGAAATGTCATTTAGGTCTTCTGCCCATTTTTGGATTGGGTTGTTTGTTTTTTTGATATTGAGCTGCATGAGCTGCTTGTAAATTTTGGAGATTAATCCTTTGTCAGTTGCTTCATTTGCAAATATTTTCTCCCATTCTGAGGGTTGTCTTTTCATCTTTTTTATGGTTTCCTTTGCTGTGCAAAAGGTTTTAAGTTAGGTCCCATTTGTTTATTTTTGTTTTTATTTCCATTTCTCTAGGAGGTGGGTCAAAAAAGATCTTGCTGTGATTTATGTCATAGAGTGTTCTGCCTATGTTTTCCTCTAAGAGTTTGATAGTGTCTGGCCTTATTAGGTCTTTAATCCATTTTGAGTTTATTTTTGTGTATGGTGTTAGGGAGTGTTCTAATTGCATTCTTTTACATGTAGCTGTCCAGTTTTCCTAGTACCACTTATTGATGAGGCTGTCTTTTCTCCATTATATACTCTTGCCTCCTTTATCAAAGATAAGGTGACCATAGGTGTGTGGGTTTATCTCTGAGCTTTCTATCCTGTTCCATTGATCTATATTTCTGTTTTTGTGCCAGTACCGTACTGTCTTCATTACTGTAGCTTTGTAGTATAGTCTGAAGTCAGGGATCCTGATTCCTCCAGCTCCGTTTTTCTTTCTCAAGATTGCTTTGGCTATTTGGGGTCTTTTGTGTTTCCATACAAATTGTGAAATTTTTTTGTTCTAGTTCTGTGAAAAATGCCATTGGTAGTTTGATAGGGATTGCATTGAATCAGTAGATTGCTTTGGGTAGTATAGTCATTTTCACAATATTGATTCTTCCCATCCAAGAACATAGTATATCTCTCCATCTGTTTGTATCATCTTTAATTTCTTTCATCAGTGTCTTATAGTTTTCTGCATACAGGTCTTTTGTCTCCTTAGGTAGGTTTATTCCTAGATATTTTATTCTTTTTTGTTGCAGTGGTAAGTGGGATTGTTTCCTTAATTTCTCTTTCAGATTTTTCATCATTAGTGTATAGGAATGCAAGAGATTTCTGTGCATTAATTTTGTATCCTCCTACTCTACCAAATTCATTGATTAGCTCTAGTAGTTTACTGGTAGCATCTTTAGGATTCTCTATGTACAGTATCATATCTTCTGCAAACAGTGACAGCTTTACTTCTTCTTTTCCGATTTGGATTCCTTTTATTTCTTTTTCTTCTCTGATTGCCATGGCTAAAACTTCCAAAACTATGTTGAATAGTAGTGGTGAGAGTGGGCAACCTTGTCTTGTTCCTGATCTTAGAGGAAATGGTTTCAGTTTTTCACTATTGAGAATGATATTGCCTGTGGGTTTTTCATATATGGCCTTTATTATGTTGAGGTTGGTTCCCTCTATGCCCACTTTCTGGAGAGTTTTTATCATAAATGGGTGTTGAATTTTGTCAAAAGCTTTTTCTGCATCTATTGAGATAATCGTATGGTTTTAATCCTTCAGTTTGTTAATATGGTGTATCAGATTGTTTGATTTGCATATATTGAAGAATCCTTGAATTCCTGGGATGAACCCCATTTGGTCATGGTATATGATCCTTTTAATGTGCTGTTTGATTCTGTTTGCTGGTATTTTATTGAAGATTTTTGCATCTATGTTCATCAGTGATATTGGCCTGTAGTTTTCTTTTTTGTGACATCTTTGTCTGGTTTTGGTATCAGGGTGATGGTGGCCTCGTAGAATGAGTTTGGGAGTGTTCCTCCCTCTGCAATATTTTGGAAGAGTTTGAGAAGGATAGGTGTTAGGTCTTCTCTAAATGTTTGATAGAATTCACCTGTGAAGACATCTGGTCCTGGGCTTTTGTTTGTTGGAAGAGTTTTAATCACAGTTTCAATTTCAGTACTTGTGATTGGTCTGTTTATATTTTCTATTTCTTCCTGGTTCAGTCTTGGAAGGTTGTGCTTTTCTAAGAATTTGTCCATTTCTTCCAGGTTGTCCATTTTATTGGCATATAGTTGCTTGTAGTAATCTCTCATGATCCTTTGTATTTCTGCAGTGTCAGTTGTTACTTCTTTTTTATTTCTAATTCTGTTGATTTGAGTCTTCTCCCTTTTTTTCTTGGTGAGTCTGGCTAGTGGTTTATCAATTTTGTGTATTTCTCAAAGAACCAGCTTTTAGTTTTATTGATCTTTGCTATTGTTTCTTTCATTTGTTTTTCATTTATTTCTGATCTGATCTTTATGATTTCTTTCCTTCTGCTAACTTGGGTGTTTTTTTGTTCTTCTTTCTCTAGTTGCTTTAAGTGTAAGGTTAGGTTGTTTATTTGAGATGTTTCTTGCTTCTTGAGGTAGGATTGTATTGCTATAAACTTCCCTCTTCAAACTGCTTTTGCTTAATCCCATAGGTTTTGGGTCATCGTGTTTTTCTTTGTCATTTGTTTCTAGGTATTTTTTGATTTCTTCAGTGATCTCTTGGTTATTTAGTAGCATATTGTTTAGCCTCCATGTGTTTGTATTTTTTACATTTTTTTCCCTGTAATTGATATCTAGTCTCATAGTGTTGTGTTCAGAAAGGATACTTGATATAATTTCTATTTTCTTAAATTTACCAAAGCTTGATTTGTGATCCAAGATATGATCTATCCTGGAGAATGTTCCATGAGCACTTGAGAAGAAAGTGTATTCTGTTGTTTTTGGATGGAATGTCCTATAAATATTAATTAAGTTCATCTTGTTTAATGTGTCATTTAAAGCTTGTGTTTCCTTATTTATTTTCATTTTGGATGATCTGTCCGTTGGTGAAAGTGGGGTGTTAAAGTGCCCTACTATTATTGTGTTACTGTCGATTTCCCCTTTTTTGGCTGTTAGCATTTGCCTTATGTATTGAGGTGCTCCTGTGTTGGGTGCATAAATATTTATAGTTGTTATATCTTCCTCTTGGATTGATCACTTGATCCTTATGTAGTGTCCTTGTTTGTCTCTTGTAATAGTCTTTATTTTAAAGTCTATTTTGTTTGATAAGAGAATTGCTACTCCAGCTTTCTTTTGATTTCCATTTGCATGGAATATCTTTTTCCATCCCCTCACTTTCAGTTTGTATGTGTCCCTAGGTCTGAAGTGGGTCTCTTATAGACAGCATATATATAGGTCTTGTTTTTGTACCCATTCAGCCAGTCTATGTCTTTTGGTTGGAGCCTTTAATCCATTTACATTTAAGGTAATTATCCATATGTATGTTCCTATTACCATTTTCTTAATCATTTTGGGTTTGTTATGCAGGTCTTTTCCTTCTCTTGTGTTTCCTGCCTAGAGAAGTTCCTTTAGCATTTGTTGTAAGCTGGTTTGGTGGTGCTGAATTCTCTTAACTTTTGCTTATCTATAAAGGTTTTAATTTCTCTGTCAAATCTGAATGACATCCTTGCTGGTTAGAGTAATCTTGGTTCTAGGTTTTTCCCTTTCATCACTTTAAATATGTCCTGCCACTCCCTTCTGGCTTGCAGAGTTTCTGCTGAAAGATCAACTGTTAACCTTATGGGGATTCCCTTGTATGTTAAGTGTTGCTCTTCCTTTGCTGCTTTTAATATTTTTTCTTTGTATTTAATTGTTGATAGTTTGACTAATATGTGTCTTGGCATGTTTCTCTTTGGGTTTATCCTGTATGGTACTCTTTGTGCTTCCTGGTCTTGACTGACTATTTCCTTTCCCATATTAGGGAAGTTTTTGACTATAATCTCTTCAAATATTTTGTCAGACCCTTTCTCTTTCTCTTCCTTTTCTGGGACCTCTATAATTTGAATGTTGGTGCATTTAATGTTGTCCCAGAGGTCTCTGAGACTGTCCTCAATTCTTTTCATTCTTTGTTCTTTATTCTGCTTTCTGGTAGTTATTTCCACCATTTTTATCTTCCAGCTCACCTATCCGTTCTTCTTCCTCAGTTATTCTGTTATTTATTCCTTTTAGAATATTTTTAATTTCAGTAATTGTGTTATTCATCACTGTTTGTTTGCTCTTTAGTTCTTCTAGATCCTTGTTAAAGTTTCTCGTGTTTTCTCCATTCTGTTCCCGAGATTTTGGATCATCTTTAGTATCATTACTCTGAATTCTTTTTCAGGTAGGTTGCTTGTTTCATTCTTCATTTATTTGGTCTTGTAGGTTTTGACATTGCTCCTTTGTCTGTAACAAATTTTTTTGTCGTTTCTTTTTTTTTTTTGCTGGGTGGTGTTGTATTCCTGTCTTACTTGTTGTTTGGCCTGAGACGTCCGTCACTGGAGTTGCAGGCTGTTGGATAGAGGTGTGTCTTGGTGCTGAGATGAGGACCTCCAGGAGGCCTCACTCTGATTGATATTCCCTGGGGTCTGAGGTTCTCTGTTAGTCCAGCGGTTTGGACTCAGAGCTCCCACCACAGGAGCTCGGGCCTGACCTCTAGCCTGGGAACCAAGATCCCGCAAGCCGGTTGCTGGGGGTTCCTCCCGTCCCCTTAGGTGTCCGTGGCCCCCCACAGGTGCCTGGTAGGTACCCTAGTTGTGAGGTGACGCAAATTCCATGTCCTCCTAGTACGCCATGTTGACTCCGCCCCCTCTTGACATTGTCTTTTGCAGAACAAAGTTTTTAATTTTAATGAAGTCCAGCTTACTAATTATTTCTTTCATGGATGATCCTTTTGATTTGTATCTAAAAGTCATCACTTTACCCAAGGTCATCTAGATTTTCTTCTGTGATATCTTCTAGGAGTTTTATAGCTTTGCGTTTTACATTTAAGTCTATGATGTATTTTTAGTTAATTCTCACAAATGGTGTAAAGTCTGGGTCTATATTAATTCCTGGGTTGTGCAAGTACCTTATAATAACAAAATAATCCTGATTTCTCCCTCCCTTTTCTTGTGTCATTTCTGTTGTTCATTTTACTTATATATAAACATACATAAGCATATATATACACACACGCACATATTAAAGATATATACATAAGCATACCTAATCACATACCTTGTTGCTTTTGTTATTTTGAACAAACATCTGTCAAAAGAATTAAGAAAAACCAAAACAAATTTTACCTTCACTATTCCTTCTTTGATGCACTTCCTTTCTTTATGTAGATCCGAGTTCCTGACCCATATCATTTTTCTTCTCTCTAAAGAACTTTTTTTTAACATTTCTTGCAAGGCAGGTCTACTAGCAACACATTCCTTCAATTTTTGTTTGCCTGAGAAAATCTTTATTCCTGCTTCAGTTTTGAAGGACAATTTTGCAGGGTACAGAATTCTAATGTGGTAGGTTTTTTCTTTCAACATCTTCACTATTTCATCCCACTCTCTTCTTTCTTTCATGATTTCTGAGAAGTTGAATATAATTCTAATCTTTGTTTCTCTATAAGTAAGTTTTTCCCCCCACCCCTCCCCACCCCCAGCTTCTTTCATGATTATTTCTTTGATTTTCTGTTGTTTGAAAATGATATGCCTAGGTGGAGGGGTTTTTTTTGTTTGTTTTTATTTTAGTTTTTGTTTTTGTTTTCATTTATCCTGCTTGGTGTTCTCTGAGTTTCCTGGATATATGGTTTGGTGTCTGACATTAACTTGGGAAATTCTTAGTAATTATTGTTTCAATTAGTTCTTCTGTTTCTTTCTTAGTTTCTTCTTCTGGTATTACTATTGCACATATGTTACCCCTTCTGTAGTTGTCCCACAGTCCTTGGATATTCACTTCTGTTTTTTTTTTATTTGTTCTTTTTAACTTTTGGAAGTTTCTATTGCCGTATCAAGCACAGAGATTCTTTATTCAGCTGTATCCAATCTACTAACAAGCCCATCAAAGGCATTCTCCATTTCTGTTTTACTGTTTTTGACCTCAAGCTTTTCATTTTGTTTTTTTTCTAAGCATTTCCATCTCTGTTTACATCGCCCATTTGTTCTTGCATGCTGTCTATTTTATCCACTAGATCCCTTAGCATATTAATCATAGTTGTTTTAAATTCCTGGTGTGATAATTCCAACACCAGCAATGTTAGCAGGAAAACAGGTTCCATCCTAATTTCTTTTCATATTTGTTAGGTAAATAAAGCAGTTCAGTATTTTGGGGAGCCCTAAGACATTATTCAACTTCTGGGACACATGTCTGGTTCTGATGTGTGATCTGTCTCTTAAAAAACGTGAGGGTTTTTTTTTTCTTCTATGTAGTATACCTTGTAATTTTTTCTTGGTAACTGGACATGATGTACCTGGTAAAAGAAACTTCTGTATATAGGCCTTTAGTAATGTGGCAGTGAGGTGTGGGAAGAGATGGAAAGTTCTATAGTCCTGTTTTTAGGACTCAGTCTCTTGGTGAGGCTATGCCTCTGGACTTTGAAATTCACATGCATTTTTCTCCCCGCTTAGGTGGGACAGGATGGGATGGAGTTGGGTATTTCCCTTCCAGGCCAGTTAGGCTCTGATAATACCTCAGCAGATTACCTCTGGTTAACTAGTTTCCCCTGGGGGCAGGCCTTATTAAGAACAGCTGTGTGTTGATGCTCTGACCTATTTCAAAATGGTTCCTTTTCCCCCTCCCCTGCTGGAAGCCTGAGGGGATTTTTCTTAGGTATTTGCTGTGAGAAACTGGTCAAGTTCTTGGAGGTAAAACTCACAAAAGTTTGGGACTCTCCCTAAGACTGGGTCCCCTGTAGTTTTTAACTCTTAGACTTGTCCACATCGAGCCTTCTTTAATTGATTAATTACAGTTCAGGTTTTCCTACCCTGGCACTCGTTCCCACAGTAGTTTCTGCTCAAGAATCTCTGCTCAGGTAAGCTGTGACTTCCTGCATTTGCCTGTCTGTCTCTCCAATATTAGGGGCAGTGGTTTGCCCTGTGTAAAGGGAGCTCTCTTATGAATCCAAGAAGCAATGCTTGTTTTTCAGTCTGTTCAGCTTTTTACTTGTTAGCACTGCATGGTGATTTCCAAGATTCTTACATGTGGAACTGAAAACGGTGTTCCTGGGTTTTTTGCCCTGGCTGGAGGGATTTGTAAATCTCCAAGCTACCTGGGTCCTAGCTGAGACATACTGTGTGCTATAAGTGGTCTTCCACCTGACCAACCAGGCCCAGGAAAAACACTCACATGCAGAAGAGTCTTCCCTGCTCAGAAAATATGATGGGGTCCTGCCTGAGATGAGACCTATATATATACAGTGGTCCCTGGTATCTGTGAGGGATTGGTTCTAAGACCCCCTGCAGATGCCAAAATCTGAGGATACTCAAATCCCTTATATAAAATAGCATAGTATTTGCATATAGCCTACACAATCCTCTTGTATACTTTAAATCAACTCTAAATTACTTATAATACCTAATACAATGCAAATGCTGTGTAAGTAGTTGTAAATACAATATAAATGCTATGGAAGGCAGTTACGCTAACCACGATACCACCACCGCCTCTGTAAATGCTATGTAAATAGTTGCTAGAGTGTTGCAAATTCAAGTTTCACCTTCTGAAACTTTCTGGAATTAAAAAAATATGTATTGTTTCCATGGTTGAATTTGTGGATGTGGAACCTGTGGATACAGAGATCTGACAGTACAATGTGATCCAGACAATGAATGCTTACCTGGGCAGTCACCAATCCTGTGAGCCTTGAGAAAGAAACTCACATTCCCAGAAATAACACCTGGAGTCCCCAAGGTTTGTCATTTATATCCTCTTTGACTGCATCGGTCCTTTAATCTTAATCCTTTTGAAATTTCACTGTAGGTTTCTTGGCTGGCATAGTAATCTACTGTTTGGATGTGGGCTCACATGAGCCCCTGTTCAGATGCTTCCTTTATTGTCACGAATATGCTGACCAAGAGGATGTGGGCCCATTATCACTGCCTATTCTTATTCTATTTTTTTTCAGGAAAAAATGTTATTATTGTGGTAAAGTATGTATAACATAAAAGGTAGGTACCACTGTAACCATTTAAGTTCAGTGGCATTAAGTACATTCACATTATTGTGCAATCGTCACCACCGTACATCTTTAGAAATTTTTCATCTTCCCAAATGGAAACTCCATACCCATTAAACACTAACTCCTCATTCCTCCCACCCCCAGACCCTGGCAACCACCATTCTACTTTCTGCCTCTGTGAATTCACTGCTATAGATAACTCATATGGGTGGAGTCATAACATATTTGTCATTTTGTGACTGGCTTATTTCTCTTAATATAATGTCTTCAAGTTTCATCCATGTTGTAGCATGTGTCAGAATTTCCTTCCTTTTAAAGGCTGAATACTATCATAGCATAAATATACCATATTTCGTTAAACCATTCATCCCTCATTGGACATTTGGGTTGCATCTGCCTTTTAACTGTTGTAAATAAAACTCTATGAACATGGGTGTACAAATATCTGTTCAAGTCTTTGTTTTCAGTTTTCTTCAGTATATACCCAGAATTGGAATTGCTGGATTGTATGGTAATTTTACTTTAATTTTTTTTTGAGGAATTTCTATGGTATTTTCCTCAATGGCTATCCCATTTTACATTCCCCCCAGCAATGCACAAGGGTTCAATTTCTTCACATCCTACAAATACTTGTTATCTTCCTTCCTTCCTCCCTCCCTACCTCCCTCTCTCCCTTTCTTCCTTCCTTCTTTTTTTCTTTCTTAATGGTAATAGCCATCCTAATGGTTGTAAAGTGGTATCTCACTGTGGTTTTGATTTGCATTTCCCTCATGATTAGTTATATTGTTCATCTTTTCATGTGCTTATTGACCATTTGTATATCTTTGGAGAAATGTCTATTCAAGTCTTTTGTCCATTTTCTAATCAGCTTGTTGGTTTTTGAGTTGGGTCAGAAATCTGATTTTTTTTAATGGTCTTCACCAAATGTTAAATAGTAGTTACCAGATAAACATTTTTTAAAATACTGTGAAAAAACTATGGAGGTCAAATCCCATCAGCCAGGTGGCTCTGGCCCGAGTACTGCCAGTTCACCGCCTCTGCTTTAGGCAGGTATGGACGGTTCTGAGGGGCGTAGTCCAGAAAACAAAGCATGGCGAGAAGGACCAAATGAAGGGCATTCACTGTTTAACACATAGTGCTTTCCAAAGTCCCATTTCTTCCTTTGTATTACCAAAGCCAAAATCCATATGCCTTACCTGTGCTCACCATGGCAATGAAAGCAAATGACATATTTGACTTTATGTAAGGGAGGACCTCACTTGGTGGGTAGTCAGAGAAAACTTCTCATCAACTGAACATGAAGTATTAAAGACCTTTGTCCCATTTTACAACTTTCCACCAAAGAATATTCCTTTGTAAAACATCTGTTGATTCACTGACTGTTTACAGGAAGAGAAAATGGCACATTGATATGAAAGTATATTAACTAGATAACTCGAGACAGCAACTGACCTCCATGCTGATCTCTTCTGGCACTGCCGGGAAAGGTGCTTCAAGTGGGCTCAGTGGAACCGACCTGGATTTGGAAGGTCCTGGGACTGATTTCTGCCCCACTACTATCTTGCTGTGTGACCTGCCGTACTGACTTCTCTTTCTTCCCCTATAAGATGGGCTTAATAGCACCTCCTTGGAGGGGCTTTTGGAAGGAGTAAAAGATTTTTTTTTAAAGTGGAAGTGCTTTTTAGATGTAATGTTCTATGCAGTGCTAACCTTTGAACTGTCCTTTTTCCAAGTCCCCCTAGTCCTGGGAACAAGCATGGGAGTGGGTGACACTTGCCCTGAGTACAGTCTGGGCCTCCTTGAGTGTTAAAACTGAGCACCTTGCCCCCTGAAGGTCAGTCAAGTATTTTTCTGCTGTAAGCATTATTGTCCTTGACATTTTCCATTTGGCAGCTTGCATGCCTCCACCTGACTTGCTGGGAAGCCACAGCCATCCTCTCTAACACATCCCTGGCAAAGACACTGCTGTGGTCAGCCAGGGTGGCCCCGGTGTTTTGCGACCCACACCAGGACAAGCTTAGTACTTGCCCCTCAAGCTCCTGCCCAACCCGCTCAGGACTCAGAAGTACCTCCCCACAAGCGAGCACAGTTCTCCAGGCCAAAGTCTCTGAAACTCAAGCAAAGTACAGGCTCTTTAAAGACAGAAAACATTCTCACAGATCCTGAGAATACATTTGAGGACCTCTAGGAATCTTTGGGTCCCAGTGGAGGGAGCAGTGTTCTTGGATACCCAGTGATGGAAAACAGGAAGTCATGTGACTGAAAAAGACATGGCCTTTCCACACCCCAGACCCTCTCCCGGCTGTGCTAGGAGAGAGCTGCCAGTTGTTTCACCTTGGGCAAGTTTATCAGCATCTTGAGCTTCAATATACTCTTCTGTAAAATTAGAGTGATAATATCTATCTTATCAGTATGATGAGAGGGCTAAATGGGCTATCAAACTAAAAGTGCCTGGTATTCGGGGGGAGCTTAAAAAGTTAATTCTTCAACAGCTTAGAGGTAGAGAAGAGTACCAGGGGTGGGGCTGGGAAGTGTTTGCCAGGTACCAGCCAGAGGAGCAGGCTGCACATTCTTCATCTCCAAGGAGCCAGGGTCTAAGTACTGGGTATTCTCATGCCACCTAGTGAGTTCCCTGTCCTTGGTGGCTGGTTTTCTGAGGTGTGGGAAGGTTGTAGCAAGAAGAGTCAGTGTCCTACAGGCCCATCCTTTGTCCTTCTTCACCACTTCTCCCAGGGGGCTTAGGAGCCCTGGTATGAATACAGCTCCTGGGTGTCTGCCTGATGGCCAAATTGTCCCAGAATGGGTAGGAAGATTGGGCTCCTCGCTGTGCACTTCTCCACAGATGACCACGGCTATCATTACTCAGGGCTGAGCCTGTGGAGAAAATCGTGTAACTGTGCAGATTAGGGCATGACAAATTCATGGTTTTCAAAATCTGCTAACCACTAGCGATCCTTTTGTCACGGGCCAGCTCCTTCTCCTGTTTCCCTCAGCTGCTCTTCCAAACCTTAACCCTTGTCTACAAGTCTCCTAACTTACCTCTACCCCCACCCTCTCTGAACATGCACTGGCCTCCACTTTTCCAGGAAAACCAGTGTGCTAGGTACCGACCTTCCCATTCTCACCCTGTATCTTCAAAGTTGTCCACCTGGCAGCAATCCTTCCCTCTTCCCCTCCAGCCTGAAGAGATGGGAGGCCTTTTCTTCTATTCAAGGGCACTCCTTCTGTAGTGAACTCTTGTTCTTTTTGCCTCAACCACGTCCCTTCTTCTGTCTAAGAAGCCCAATTGCCTTTTTGGAATGATCCTTTTCCTTTCTTAATCCATGTGGTTGAGTTGGCGTTGACCCTACCCCAACTCCTGCTCCAGAGAGGACATGTGACCAGTTTTGGGCCAATCAAAACACACCAACTTTCTGGCCACAGAAATAGGTCAGAATGAGCACATAACTGAAACCTGAGCCCCTCAGAGTCAGTCCAGAGACTCTTGGCAGAGCCATTGAGATGTAGTTTATTTTACTGAAACCATTGGCCTCATGAGCCACGTAATGATGGAGATGAGGGCACCGTATTTGCTACTACATGGGTCCAGACTGCTTGAGAAAATTGGAACTGGGAGGGAGAGAGAGGGAGAGGGAGAGAGATGCTCGGCAACATTTTGTTGAGTCTTTGGAGGCAGCCATGCCTGGATTTTTTTCAGTTACATAAATTAGTCAGTTCTCTTTTTCTCTTAAGCAGGTTGGGTTACTGGCACTTCCAACTAAAGAGGCCTGAAAGAAAACACCCTTTCTTCTAAACCCTAATGTCACTAGGAAAGGACTATATCTGTGTCTGTGTTCACTCTAGCACTTACGACAGTGCCTGGCACATAGTAAGTGCTCAATAAATATCTATTAACTAACACTACCTGTAACTAGTGTTGATGGTCCCATCTCTTTACCTCACATCCATCTTTGTTCCTTTATCATTTTCCTTCCTGTGTTTTAAGCCTCTCCCTTCCTCAGACATTGTATATGTTCAAGTCCCCTTAATCCTAAAAATAGAGCCAAGCACATAACAACAGAACAAAAATCTTCCTTCCTTATGGCATTTCTTTCTAGCACCCTGACCTACTTTTCCATCTCATCTGAGCTTTTCAAAAACATATTCTTAGCTCACTGCAACCTGGCTTCTGTCCCAACTATTTCAACGATGTCACACTCATCAGTGACATGAAAGCACGTAGTCAGACTCTCCACCAGCAACTCATTACTGTCTGCACAGCTGACTGATCCCCCTTCTTCCTAGGAGGCAGGATGTCCCTCAGAATCCCAGCCCCCACCCACTGAATCTCAGCTCACGGCTCTTCCCTTTGCCTGAAAGTTATGCTTGAATTCTAGCCTTCCTTTAGCAGAGCATCTGGAATTCTGTTCTTGCATTGGAACTGCTGCAGCACAAGCTCTTTCTCCTGGGCCTTTGTATTTTGCCCCAGGTGTCAAAGTAGGTCAGGCCTCTGTCATCCAGGGTGTCCGGGGCCTACGCTGATGTCACATTTTGACCTTTGGACTTACACCAAGTGGAGGCTGGTCATTGTGGCTCAGCCATCCCCCATGGCTGGCACTCTCGGCCCAATCATTTTCAGAGGCCAGTCTTCTAGGTCAGCCTTTTAGGTGTTGAACTGGGAATATTTGTGCCACCTCTAGGATTAGGTTAGGGATAGATTTCTTTTTATTTGGGTTATTGTACTATTACCAAAGGCCATTTCAGGAAAGAGACAATAAAAGAAAGTGCCTTGTCACACTGATCCAGGGACCCCTATGAAGGTTAATCCTGGCTTGTTCTGATGACCTAACAATAGTGGAGGATTCTAGGCATCTAAGTCGAAAATTATGACTTCATCCATATAACAAGTGAACGTGCACAAATGAATAATTTATAGAGGCTTTAGAGGTAAATGCTCTCTGTTCATCCTGCTAGCTTTGGAAGACAACAGAGTCCTCCAGTGGCTCCATCTCTTTCATTTATCCATTCAGCAAACACTTGGCAATGATCTACCGCCTGCAAGGAGTTTATTATCCACATAGGGACAAAAATCATGCCGATAAATAGCTTTAATAAAATGTAACATTAAATTTCAAACAGGTTTCCTTCTGTTAAAGGCCACATGGAGCCTTAAGAGTAAGAATTAAGTCAACAAGTAGGAAATACTCATTTAATCTGGTAAAACACCAGCTCATCTCATTCCGTGATGACTAAACTTGGCCTAACATCAGAGTCTAGACCAGTGGCCTGGGGTGGACCCTAGGAACTAGGATTTCTAACAGTGCCCCTGAGTGATTCTGATGTGCCCCTAAGTTTGGACATCATGTATCTATTTTACCCTTTGCCTTCAGAACTGGACTTGACATCTCGGTGTCATTTGATGGTATCTCCTTCTTGAAAATGGGCCATTTCTTGATTCTGTAACTGCACTCCCTCTGGTTCTCTCCTATCCCTTTTTCTCAGCCTCTTTGCCTGCTACTTCTTTTCTAGCAGCCACTTCTTAGTTTTCTATGACTGTCGAAACCTCAAACTTCGTGTCTTGAAATAACACAAATTTATCATTTTACAGTTCTGTAGGTTAGAAGTCCAATGTGGGTCTCAGCAGGGCTGCATTTCTTTCTGGAGACTCTAGGGAAGGATCCATTTCCTTGCCTTTTCCAGCTTCTAGTGGCTCATGGCCCTTCTCTGTCTTCGAAGCCAGTAATGGCTGGTGGAGTCTTTCTCACATTTCATTGCTCTGACCATGCGTCTGTAGTCACATCTCTTTCTCTGACTCTCCTCCTTCCTTCCTCTTCCACTTTTAGGGGCTCTTCCCTTCCTGCATCTTCAAAGCCAGCGGCATGAGGCTGGGTCCTTCTCACACTGCATCACTCTGACCTCTTCTGTCTCCTGCTTCCACCTTTAAAGACTTTTGTGATTATATTAGGCCCACTTGAGTAGTCAGTAATACTCTCCCTATTTTAAGGTCTGCTGGTGCGCAACCTTCCGGGGATTTGGATGTGGATCTCTTTGGGGGAGGGCATCATTCTGCTGCTGCAGGACCCTTTGTTGTTGCTGTTGTCTAGCCCTCTCTTTGCAAACTCAGGCTTTCTTGGGGCCCAACAGGCCATATAAGTAAGTGAATCAGGACAGAGAGACAGTGGTGAACTGGATGCCCCTTTTAAATGGGCAGCGGCTGATCCACTATGGCCATTTTTTGCTATGTGAGAATGTGGTCCAAGTGTTGCCAGATCTTCTGATTTTTAAAAAAAGCCAGAATTTTAGATTTCCTTTCTTTGTTATATCCCCCAACGTTTAAATGTTGCTAATAAATTTACCTATTTAAAAGTATTACACAAGCCAAACCAAAAACATCTACTGGTATACTTGGCCTTGAGCTATCCATCTGTAACTTCCGCCCTGCACATTACCCCTGAAACAATCACATTATGCCTAAGGATTCAACCACCCCCAAGCTGTGCTGGATGACTCCCAAACCTATGAGTCCATCTAGACCTCTCTGATGAGCTGAGAACATCTCTGATTACATTCCCCATGGCCACACCCACTTGTGATCTCCCTGCACAAATCTGTTTCTCAAGCCTGAAACATGGGGGTCCTTTACTTTCTGATCCAATGGTCACCAAGTGCCACAATTCATCCCCTCCTTTGCACTTTATGGGGGACCTTGATTGCCCCCTTTACTGGATTATTGTAACACTCTTTATACTCATCCCTTAGGATCTATTCTTCATCCTTACCTGATTCCAGCCTAAGCTCTAAAATGCATCATAGGGCACATCATCTTTCTCTTCTACTTAACATCCTTCAGTGGTTTTCAGGAACCCACAGGATAAGGTCCAAAGTTCTCAATATGGCCTTCCATGCCTCTCATGATGGTAGCCTGCATTACCTCTCCAACCTCGTTTCTTAACACTTTCCCACTTTTTTAAAATAAATTTATTTATTTTATTGGCTGCATTGGGTCTTCATTGCTGCGTGCGGGCTTTCTCTAGTTGTGACGAGCGGGGGCTGCTCTTCGTTGAGGTGCATGGGCTTCTCATTGCGGTGGCTTCTCTTGTTGCGGAGCACGGGCTCTAGGTGCTTGGGATTCAGTAGTTGTGGCATGCAGGCTCAGTAGTTGTGGCGCACGGGCTTAGTTGCTCCGTGGCATGTGGGATCCTCCTGGACCAGGGATCAAACCCATGTCCCCTGCATTGGCAGGCGGATTCTTAACCACTGCGCCACCAGGAAAGTCCCATCACTTTCCCATTGCTGTCTGGGATGCCAGTATTACAGAACAGTAATTGCAGCGCCCTGTGTACATGATGTGGTTTAACACCTGCTCTTCCCTTTGCCTGGAATGCCCTTCCCCTCTGATATCCCAGGAGACCTACTCATCCTTAAAGCAAAGCTCAGGTCTTACTCTGTGAGACGTTCCCTGACTCCTTCCCCTCTGCCTTTCCACAGTGCTCCCTCCCAGGTCTCACTGCTTTACTTATGCATTTTTTATTGAACCTGTCTCACGTGATTTTAAGTATTTGTTCACATATATGTCTCCCATCTTTGTGTCTTATCATCTTTGTGTCATGAGTACTTAACACAGGGCCTCACAACAGACACGCCTAATAATATTTCTGAATGAACAAATAAATGAATGAAGGAACCATGCTAGACAGATAGCATCTGTCCTATTTATAATCAAAATTACCCCAAGGAGTTGTAATTCTTTGATGAGTTTCTCATTCCTCCCTTCAAATAAGTTTCTATCTTCCACCAGCTGCAGAAGCTCTTTGAATGATTTGAAATGCAGAATTCAAAATTGGGTGCCAAGAAATGCCACTTCCTTTCCTTTCTAGAATAACGTGATTTTCCCCATGACCCAGACAAAACAACAACCTTTGACTAATGTTTCATATAAAGGGGATTTTTCAGGGGAAAGGAGCATTAACCAGAGTGGATTTTAGCTTTTCTCATTTCCCCAGTATTCCCTAGGTGTTCCTTCCAGGTGTGAAGACTCTCTTCTGTCTAGATGCACAGGAGAAAGCCACTCCAGGTCAGGAGTTTAATCCCATGGTAATGCCATCTCAGGAAGTGCCAGGACCCTGTGAACCTTGCAGGCTCCTGCAACACAGTCATAGATCTGGGGAAGGATGACAATTTACAAGGAGTTTCTCTCTCAGACAGAGAGCAGATTAGTCATCTTTCTAAAAATGGGAGGAACAGGCACAAAGCGGCACTTGTCTTCTCGGGGAGCCTGGCCAGCAAAGCTTGTAGACCGACTGGAAGAGCTGATCTCACAGTCTCACAGTCACTTACAATTGGCCCAAGTGTAGTAGGGCAGATGCCAGGGGCAAAAAAGAAAATCCAGTTCCTGGACCCACACTGCTTTTCAGTTAGTTACCAGACAGCAATCACCTTTTTGATGTCCGAGGTTTTTCTCTTCTCCTTTGTCCCTGGTATATCAGCTCCCCCTGCTCCTTGTACGTCCACTGTACACCTAATGTGTACAGGAAATGCGTTAGATGCTTTAGAGGCTTTCCTTTTTTAATATTTTAATTTCATTTGCATTCTTAAATCTCCATTTTATAAGTGAGGAGACAGGACCAGTGAGGCCAAGTAACTTGCTCGATTCTACACAACCAGGAAACGGTAGGGCTGAGATATTATTCCAGGTAGATGTTATTTTGAAGCCCATGCTTGTTCCACTTATGATGCTGCGGATATAGGAAAATAGTTGTAAAATCTAATTTTTGTGCTTGTGTACCAAAATTGACAGCTTATGTTAGCTCATCCAGTTTATAGTCTTATTGGGCTAATGTGTCCAGAGTATTCTCAGGCCAACATTCAGGCAATAAATCAACATACATTCTGTGAAGGGGCTACCAGATTGATCCAAAGAGACGCAAGACTTGGCCCTGACCGGCCAGGACTTACAGGCTGTCTGGCAAGATGAAGAAAGTAAGGAGTAACACAAGAGTACTGTGATAGCATAGGAGCTGTAACAAGTAAGCATGTCAGCAACTCTGGACATGTCTACCGTGACACCCATGATGGTGATGATCTCATGTGTGACACACTCCCCTGGGTGTTTGTGGGGTCATAGCTGTCACGTCTCCTCTTTTGCCCACGTAAAGTGTGTTAGACTGCAAGTAATTGAGAGGACGTTGTCAAAGAGATTACTTGAATCAAAAACGATCTTTGGTATTTTAATTGTTAATAACTAAATATCAGTTGCCATCTTACAATAGGTGACAGTACATCCATGTGATTCTAATGTACCTGAGAATCACTGCAGGGGGGCAGCTGAATATCTCCTGTGGACAAAACATGCTGTGAGCTGAGAGGAGGGGGACCTTGATGGGGCCGGAGCAGACTGGGGTGTCTTCCAGGAATGAGCAGATGATGTAGACTCAAGCCTAGCCTTGTGCCTGGCATGTGGAGGAGATTCATGAATGAACTGAACTGAAAAACTCAGGGCATACAATGCCAAAGACCTACAGATGCTGGCCAGTCACCAGGTCCAGCACGAGGCAGGACTGCCTTCCTCCAATGCAATGAAGACACAAAGGTAAGCCCTCCCGCTCCCTCCCTGCAGCTACAGTATCTCAGGTAGAGAATCAGGCAGACTGAATTTCCTGAAGGAACTGCATGATTTATCAGACTGGATTATGTTTTAAATTGAATAACATGAAAACTGTTTCCTGCCTTAGCCAGAGAGTAGGGGCTAGAAGTGGGGTGGGGTGGCGGGAGATCAGATTAAGAAGGGATAAAATAAAGGGGTGACCCTAAGTAGAGTGTGAAATAAATTTTGTGACTCTTATCACATTTATATTGCTACTTGCTGGTTTTTCAACTTTAGATATTCTCTTATGCCACTCCATGGTGTTTTCTCCCTTTTCATCTTAATTTTTGATAGTTAACAACACTGTCTTTAGCTCTTCTACTGGTACCTTTGTAAAACTTCAAATTATATACTTAAATCTCCCTTTCTTGTCCCATGAACTTTCAGGGATGTCCCCAAATTCCCATCATGTAAGATAAGGGCACTTTTCTATCCATTACACCTTTCACCTTCTAATTTCTGTCATTTGGATAATTAATGTTTATCTTCTGTAACTATACTCGAGTCTTATTTTACATTATATGTAGGTTGATTCGAAATGGTTGAGAATCAAAAATAAAGTTGTTCCTTTGAGCATGAAATACTTTTCCCTGCAGGGCCACATGTCAATACCATGATGCCGGCACCTCCAGGAGCAGAGCTGCTGTTGTAACAAATTTCTCTAAGCTGAGCACAACACAACACAGTTGCTTAATGGCATACTAAAACAACACACATCTATAGTTTTGGGAGTCAGAAGTCCTCCAGGAGTCTCACTGGGTTAAAATCAAGGTATCAGCAAGGCTGGTTTCTTCTGGAGGCTCTAGGGGAGAAAATCTGTTTCCCTGCCTTTTCCAGCTACTAAAGGTCACCTACATTCCCTGGCTCGTGGCGCCTTCCTCCATTTTCAAAGCAGGTAACATTGCATTTCTCTGGTCCTTCTTCCCTCATCACATTTCTTTCTGACCATAGCCCATAAAAGTTGTCTGTTATTAAGGACTCATATGATCTGGTTGGGCCTACCTGGATAATCCAGGATAATCTGATCTCAGATTCCATAATCTTAATCACATTGCAAAGTCCCTTTTGCTATGTAAGGTAACATGTGCACAGGTTCCAAGGATTAGGGCATGGACATTGTTGAGGAGTCATTCTACCTACCACACAAAAATGAAATGTTCCTGGTGTTAAGAAAAAATGGATTCTACTTCTCATGCTCCATCAGTTACTCAAAATCCACACCACACATTAATGTGCTTCATTTTTAGACTACAATTTTCTTATTTAGGTTTTTATTGTTTTTAGTAGAGCCTTTGTTTTTCTTTCTTTCTTAAAAGAAGTGTATTTTCTCTTCACCAAATCCTTAATACCTACCTGCTTTTCTCTTCCAACCTATGCATTATTAATATCACCTAATTCTTCTTCTCTTTTTTTTTTTTTTTCTTTAAATTGAGGTAACGTTGAGTCTTCTTTTTCTTTTTAAACCAGTGTTTCTGGAGCTCACCCAATTCTTGTTCTAGTTGGGAGCAGTTGTTCTCTAGGTCCACTGTTCTGTCTTTGCTTTGGGTTTCTTGTCCTTGAACTCTTGGTATGAGCCAACCATTTCATATATTCTACATCTTCATATTTGTTGTTTTTCCTCCAGTCACCAAGCAACTTCTCATGAAACAATACATGGAAGATAACCTCTCTGAGTTCTTACATGTGAAAAATGACCTCTCCCAGTCTTCTGCATTGCTTCGTTGTCTTGTATTCATTTCTATTACTTTGATTCTGATTCCAAATATGATTTGGCTTTCTAAAAAAATTGTCATTTATATTTTTTCTGTGAATTATTCATTTTCTTTTTTCAAAATTTTAGTTGGATTATCTTCTGCTAGAACTATATTTATATATAGTGAAGATTAATCCTTTGTAATACATATTGCAAAATTTTCTTCCAGAATAATGTTTATTAAAAATTTTTATGGAGCTTTTTGTTTCATATATTTTAAGGTTATGGTTTAAATTTATAGTGTTCAGTCTTTTCCTTCATGGCTTCAGGGTTTGGGTTTTGTTTAGGAAGACTTACATATTCCAAGTTATACAAATGTTATTCTGATTTTTTCTAATAAATGTGTACTTCTATTGTTTATATTTTATTTTTAATCCATCTGTAATTTGATTCTATGTTTGTTATAATTTGTTAAAATTTTCAAACAAATCAACACCATTTAGATATTTATTCTATCTTTTCCCCCACTGTTTGAAATACAATCTGCATTAGATTATAAACTTTTATATTCTTGGGACTAATTCTGAACTATTGTTTTGTATTGATCTATTTGTCTGGCCCTTCAGCAGTACTTTGTTGTTTTAATTACAAAAGTTTTACAAAGTCTTAAGATATCCAGGACAACTTACCTCTCCTTGTTATCTTACTGAATCATCTTATAGAATTTTATATATGTATATGAAATCTTGAGAATAAGGTTGATAAACTCCATAAAAATTCTCTAGGATTTTGATTGGATAACATTGAATTTATAGATTAACTTGAAGAGACTTTACAATATTGACTCTTGTTAAAGAAAAAATTATTTTGACACTTGTTAAAATGGTGATGAAGACTTTATTCAGGGCTATTGCAATAGGTGTCAAGACTATCACAATGGGGGAGAGAGATCAGGTTCAACTCCGAATACAACAAAGACAAGTGGAGATTTATAGCCAATAAGCAGAGTGAGGGATGTCAGTGGATGAAAAATTATTAAGAAGAGACATAAAGGGGAAGGGGGTTCTTGTAAACCAACTTAACAGGATTCTTGCTGAAGGAAGGCAATAGTGATAAGATATCAAATATGGGGGGATTCTCACCAAACTGACTTTGCAAGATTCTTCTAAAACTGGGCTAAGCAGGCTGAAGACAGGTCCCAAGGATGAGGCTGGGTGAAAAAGAGGGCTCAGAGGAGCCTGTCTACAGTTTGGTGAAAGAGGGAGTTTTTGTCCTTCTTTCCATCCAGAAACATAATCATTCTCTATATGATTCA
The DNA here is from genome assembly GCF_949987535.1 of Balaenoptera acutorostrata. Taxonomy (NCBI): domain Eukaryota; kingdom Metazoa; phylum Chordata; class Mammalia; order Artiodactyla; family Balaenopteridae; genus Balaenoptera; species Balaenoptera acutorostrata. The sequence continues at coordinate 74,491,618 of NC_080064.1, read as the reverse complement.
AATTATATACTATATACTTCTAAAAAGATTCACAGTTTTCTTTAATCAGAACTTACTCCTTTTTTGTTACATTTATTCTTTAGTATGATATAGTTTTTGTTGATATTGTGAGTGAGGCTTTAAAAATTACATTTCCAATTTTTTAATTTGAGTCATATGGGAAAACTTGATTTTTGTAGGTTGATTCTGTTTAGCCATCTTACTCTTCTGTCTTACTAAGTTCAGTCATTTTTCAATTCATTGTCTTAGATTTTAAATGTAGACATGTTTTTCCCCTTTAGTGCCAATATTTAAACCTCTGTTTATTTTTCTGATATTATTGTGTTAAGGTCTCAAGAAAAGTTTGAATAATAATGGTGTCTTATTCTTCACTTAAATGTGAGTGCTTCTACTATTTCACTGTGAACTAAATGTTTTGTGATAGGTTTCTTGTAGTTAATACTATCACGTTACTAAAGCTTCCTTCTGTTCATAATTTACTAAGATATTTTTTAATTTTAAAATTAGGAGTGGATGCTACTGTAGTAAATTATAATAGAATAATTGATCTACTAAGGTTGAACCTCCTTTGAATTATTGGAGAAAAACCTATTTGAGTGTTTTTCAAAGTGTAGTTAGAAATGGCTTGTGGCTTCAAAGGGAAGATCGATATGAAATAATCTCATTCATATTCATTTCACAAATTTTCCTTTTGTCTATTTATGCTTATTAAGGTATTTGCTAATTTCTTTTCTCATTATTGCTTCTTGTATCCACTCCTTTTCCTGGGCTTACTTTCTTTCTTACCAGAGTACATTTAAAAAATATTTCTGTCAGGGAGGGCCTGAGTGGTTAATTCTGACTTTGAAAATGTCTTCCCTGCCCTTCTTCTCTTGAAGGACAGCTTAGCTAGAAATAGGAGTCGAGGTTGACAGATATTTATTCTCAGCTCTTGAAGATATTACTCTGTGATCTTCCAGCATGTATACTTGTTAATTAAAAAAAAAAAAAAGTCTGTCTAATTGCTATCCTTGTAGGTAATTTTCTTCTTTCTGTTTTCTCTGAAGATTTTCTCCTATTCTTTGATGCTCTATAGTTTTCTCTGCTGTATAGTGTGGATTTGCTTTTATTTACCTTTCTTGATGTACTTATCAATCTAAAAACTCATGTTTCTTCCATTATAGAAAATTCTCAGTCATTGTTGCTATGAAAATTGAATATCTGCTACTCTCCTTTTGATGTATTTTGGATCTTCTCATTTTATCCTACAATTCTTTTAAACTTTTACACATTTTTAACTCTCTGTGCCATATTCTGAGTTATTCATTCAGTTTTCCTTTCCAGTTTTCAAATTCTTTCTTCAGCAGTGTATAGATTACTATGCCATGATCTTCTGTTCCTCTCCTCAATGGCTATATACATATATTTTAATGAAACTTTTCCTTTATTGAGGTATAGTTGATGTACAATATTATATAAATTAGAGGTGTCCAACATAGTGATTCACAATTTTTAAAGGTTATACTCCATTTGTCGTTATAAAATATTCCATGTGTTGTAAAATATATCCTTGAGGCTTGTTTATTTTATACATAATAGTTTGTACCTCTTAATCCCCCTACCCTTTCCCCTTCCCTCTCCCCACTGGTAACCACTAGTTTGTTCTCTATAACTGTGAGTCTGTTTCTTTTTTGTTATATTCACTACTTTGTTTTAATTTTTAGATTCCACATATAAGTGATATCATACAGTATTTGTCTTTCTCTGACTGATTTCATTTAGCATAGTACCCTCCAAGTTTATCCATGTTGTTACAAATGGCAAATTTTCATTCTTTATGGCTGAGTAGTATTCCATTGTGTATACATAACATGTCTTCTTTATCCATTCATCTGTTGATGGATACTTAGGTTGCTTCCATATCTTGGCTGTTGTAAAGAGTGCTTCTATGAACATTGGGAAGCATGTATCTTTTTGAATTAGAGTTTTCCTTTTTTTCTGGATATATACCCAGGAGTAGGATTGCTGGATTATATGGCAGCTTTACTTTTAGTTTTTTAAAGGGATGTCCATACTCTTTTCCATAGTGGTTGTACCAGTTTACACTCCCAGCAACAGTATACAAGGGTTCCCTTTTCTCCACACTCTCTCCAGCATTTATTATTTGTAGACTTTTTGAGGATAGCCATTCTGACTGGTTTGAGGTGATACTTCACTGTGGTTCTGATTTGCATTTCTCTAATAATTAGTGATATTGAGCATCTTTTCATGTGCCTGTTGCCCATCTGTATGCCTTCTTTGGAAAAAGGCATTCTGCCGAATTTTTGATTGGGTTGTTTGTTTTTTTGATATTGAGTTGTATAAGCTGTTTGTATATTTTGGATATTAACCCCTTGTTAATTGCATCATTTGCAAATATTTTCTTCCATTCTGTATGTTGTCTTGTTTTGTTGATGGTTTCCTCTGCTGTGCAAAAGCTTTTAAGTTTCATTAGGTCCCATTTAGTTATTTTTGCTTTTATTTCTTTTGCCTTGGAAAACAGATCTAAGAAAATATTGCTACGATTTACACAAGAGAATGTTTTGCCTATGTTCTCTTCTAGGAGTTTTATGGTATCATGTCTTATGTTGAGGTCTTTAAACCATCTTGATTTTATTTTTCTATATGGTGTGAAGGAGTGTACACCACTTGTTTAAGAGACTGTCTTTTCTCCATTGTACATTCTTGCCTCCTTCGTCGTAGATTAATTGACTGTAGGTGCGTGGGTTTATTTCTGGATTCTCTAATCTGTTTCATTGATCTATATGTCTGTTTTTGTGCCAATACCACATTGTTTTGATTACTGTAGCTTTGTAGTATAGTCTGAAGCCTGACAGGGTTATACCTCCAGCTTTGCTCATTTTCCTTGGGATTTCTTTGGCAATTCTGGGTTTTTGTGGTTCCACATAAATTTTAAGATTATTTTATTCTAGTTCTGTGAAAAATGTCATGGGTATTTTGCTGGGTATTGCATTAAATCTATAGATTGCTGTAGGTATTATGGCCATTTTAACAATATTAATTCTTCCAATTCAAGAGCCTGGGATAACTTTCCATTTCTTTGAATCATCTTCAGTTTCCTCTATCAGTGTTTAATAGTTTTCAGTGTTTAGGTCTTTCACTTCCTTGGTTAAGTTTATTCCTAGGTATTTAATTTTTTTGATGTGATTTTAAATGGGATTTCTTTTTTAGTTTCTCTTTCTGACATTTCATTATCAGTGTAAAGAAATGCAACAGATTTCTATATATTAATCTTACATCCTGCTGCTAATTCATTTATTAGTTCTAATAGTAGTCGTGTGGCGACTTTAGAGTTCTCTGTATAGAATATCATGACATCTGCAAATAGTAACAGTTTTACTTCTTCCCTTCCAATTTGGATACCTTTATTTCTTTTTCTTGTCTGATTGCTGTGACTAGGACTTCCAATACTATGTTGAATAGAAGTGGTGAGAGTGAGCATCCTTGTCTTGTTCCTGAATTTAGCAAGAAGGCTTTCAGCTTTTCACCATTGAGTACTGTATTGGCTGGGGTTTGTCAAAAAAGGCTTTTATTATATTGAGGTATGTTCCCTCTGTACCCACCGGTGAGAGTTTTTATCATAAATGTATGTTAAATTTTCTCAAATGCTTTTTCTGCGTCTATTAAGGTGATCATGTGGTTTTTGTCTTTCTTTTTGTTAATGTGGTGTATCACATTGATTGATTTTCATATATTGAACCATTCTTGCAATACTGGAATGAACCCAACGTGATCATGGTGTATGATCCTTTTTATGTATTGTTGGATTTGGTTTGCTAATATATTGTCAAGGAGTTTTACATCTATATTCATCAAAGATGTTGGCCTGTAATTTTCTTTTTTTGTGGTGTCTTTGTCTGGTTTTGGTATCAAGGTGATCGTGGCCTCATAGAATGAATTTGGGAGAGTTCTCTCCTCTTCAATTTTTTAGAATAGTTTGAGGATAGGTATAAGTTCTTCCTTGTATATTTGGTAGAATCCTGCAGTAAAGCCGTTGATCCTGAACTTTAGTTTGCAGGTAGTTTTTTTTTTGTTTTGTTTTTTCTTGTTTTTATTACAGATTCTATTTCACTTCTAGTGATCAGTCTGTTCAAATTATCTGTTTCTTCTTCACTCAGTTTTGGCATGCTGTATGTTTCTAGAAACTTGTCCATTTCCTCTAGGTTGTCCAATTTGTTGTCATATAGCTGTTTATAGTATTTTCTTGTGATTTTTTTTGTATTTTTGTGGTATCAGTTGTTGTTTCTCCTCTTTCATTTCTTATTTTGTTTATTTGGGTCCTCTTTTCTTCTTGGTGAGTTTAGCTAAAAGTTTCTCTACTTTGTTTATTTAAAAAAACAGCTCTTGGTTTTATTGATCTTTTCTATTGTTTCTTTGATCTCTATTTCATTTATTTTCTCTCTGATCTTTATTATTTCCTTCCTTCTGCTGACTTTGGGTTTTGTTTCTTCTTGTTTTTCTAATTCTTTTAGGTGTAGGTTAAGTTGTTTATTTGAGATTTTTCTTGTTTCTTGAGAAAGACCTGTATCACTATGAACTTCCCTCTTAGACCTGCTTTTGCTGCATCCCACAGATTTTGTAAGGTTGTGTCCTCATTTTCATTTGTCTTGGTATTTTCTGATTTCTTCTTTGATTTCATTGTTCACCTGCTGGTTTTTTTAGTAGCATGTTGTTTAGCCTTCATGCATTGGTTGTTTTCCCATTTTTCTTTCTGTGATTCCTTGTTGATTCCTTGTTTCATACCCTTGTGGTCAGAAAATATACTTGAAATAATTTCTATCCTCTTAAATTTCTGAGGTTTGTTTTGAGACCTACTATATGGTCTGTCCTAGAGAATGTCCCATGTGCTCTTGAAAAGAACTTGTATTCTGTTTTTGTTTTTTGTTAATTTTAGTTGTAGTGTCCTGTAGATATCAATTAAGTCCAACTGGTCTGTTGTCATTTAGGACTGAAGTTGCCTTATTGATTTTTTGACTGGGTGAGCTGTCTATTGATGTCAGTGGGGTGTTAAATTCTCCTACTGTTATTATATTATTGTCAATTGCTCCGTTTATATCTTTTGGTATTTGTTTTATACATTTAGATGCTCTTATATTGGGTGCATATATGTTAATGAGTGTAACATCTTCTTCTTGTAATGATCACTTTAATGCTCTCCTTTGTTTTTTTAATAGCCTTTTATAAAAGTCTATTTTGTCTGATATGAATATTGCTACCCCCTCTTTCTTGTCGTTTTGATTTGCATGAAATATGTTTTTCCATTCCCTCACTTTCAGTCTGCGTGTATCTTTAGATCTGAACTCAGTCTCTTGTAGGCAGCATATATATGAGTTTCGTTTTTGTTCCTATTCAGTCACTCTATGTCTTTGATTGTAGCATTTAGTACATTTACATTTAAAGTAATTTTTGGATAGTGGTATATTCTTTTTGCCATTTTTTAAATTGTTTTGAGTTTGTTTTTGTGGGGTTTTTTTTCCTTTTTTTCTTCTTTTGTTCTCTTCTTTTGTGATTTGATGACTATCTTTAGTGTCATGTTTGGATTCCTTTTTCTTTTTTTGTGTGTGTACCTATTACAGATTTTTGGTTTGTGATTAACATGAGCAATCTATGTATATATACATGGCTGTTTTGAGTTGCTGATCTCTTAATTTCAAATGAATTTAACAACCTTGCATTTGTACTCTCCTCCCCTCACAATTACTGTCTTTTTTTTTTTAATTGAAGTATAGTTGATTTACAATGTTGTGTTAGTTTCAGGTGTACAGCAAAATGAGTGAGGTATATATATATTTTTTTTCATATTTTTTCCCTTATAGGTTATTACGAAATATTCAGTAACAATTATTGTTTTTGATAATCATATTTTACATCTGATTGTTTTGTGTACCCCTTAACTGCTTATTGTCGATATAGATGATTTTACTACTTTGGTTTTTTAACATTCCTACTAGCTTCATGCATGGATGATTTCCTACTTTTACTGTATGTTTGCCTTTACCAAGGAGTTTTTTTTATTTCATAATTTTTGTGTTTCTAGTTGTGGCCTTTTCTTTTTCACTTAGAGAAGTTCATTTAACATTTCTTTCAAAGCTGGTTTGGTGGTGTTGAACTCTTTTAGCTTTTACTTGTCTGGAAAGCTTTTGATCTCTCTATCAAATCTGAATGAGACCCTTGCTGTGTAGTACATTCTTGGTTTAGTTTTTCCAGTCCTCACTTTAAAATATATCATGCTCCTCCATTTTGGCCTGCAGAGTTTCTGCTGAAAAGTCAACTGATAATCTTATGGGAGTTCCCTTGTATGTTATTTGTTGTTTTCTTTGGCTGCTTTTAATATTCTCTTTTTGTCTTTAATAGTTCCATTTATTTATTTGGTTGTGCCAGGTCTTAGTTGTGGCAGGCGGGCTCCTTAGTTTTGGCTCACAGGCTCCTTAGTTGTGGCAGGTGGGATCCTTAGTTGTGGCATGCGAACTCTTAGTTGCAGCATGCATGTGGGATCTAGTTCCCTGACCAGGGATCGAACCCAGGCCCCCTGCACTGGGAGTGTGAAGTCTTATCCACTGTGCCACCAGGGAAGTCCCTTTAATATTTCCGTTTTAATTACAATGTGTCTTGATGTGTTCCTCTTTGGGTAAATCCTGTATGGGACTCTCTGTGCTTTCTGGACTTGGATATCCGTTTCCTTTCCCCTGTTAGGGAAGTTTTCAGCTATTATGTCTTTAAATATGTTCTCAGCCCCTTTCTCTCTCTCTTCTCCTTCTGAGACCCCTATAATGTAAATATTAGTATGCTTGATGTTGTTCCAGAGGTCACTTAAACTGCCCTCATTTCTTTTCATTCTTTTTTTCTGTTCAGCATCAGTGATTTCCACTGCTCTGTCTTCCAGCTCGTGATTCATTTCTTTGTTTCATTTAATCTACTGCTGATCCCTTCTTGTGTATTTTTCATTTCAGTTATTGTATTCTTCATTTCTGTTCAGTTCTTTATATTTTCTAACTCTTTGTTTAAAACTTCTAACTTCTGTGCATCTATTATTCTCCCAAGTTCTTTGATCATCTTTACTGTCACTACCCTGAACTCTTTCCTGGGTAGATTGCCTATCTCCACTTCATTTAGTTCTTCCTCTGGGGTTTTATCTTGTTCCTTTGTCTGGAACATATTCCTCTGTTGTCTCATTTTTGCCTAAGTTGCTGTTTTTATTTTTATGTATCTGGTAGGTTGGTTACATTTCTCAACCTTGGAGGAGTGGCCTTTTGTAGGAGACATCCTCTGCATCCCAGCAGTGCACTCCCCTCTTGTCACCAAGCTATACGTTCTAGTGGTTCCCTCTATGAGGGCTGCGTAGGTCCTTCTGTTGTGACAGGCTGACTATGTGGGCAGCCTGGTAGGCTTTGTTGGCTCCCAGTCCAGTTATTTGCCAGGTCCTGCCTTGTGTGGAGGCTGCTGGCCACTGGTTGGGGGGACTAGGTCATGAGGCAGCTGACTGTGGAAGCCTAGGGAGCCCCAGGGCTAGTGCTGGCTCACTGGTGTACAGAGTCAGGGTCCAGAAGACTCCTGGGCTGTTTCCCGCCCACTGGTGCCAGCCTACTGGTGGGCAGAGCCAGGTCCTGGAGTCTGGTTGCAGGTCTCAGGAGTCCCAGAGCTGGTTTTGGATCACTGGTGTCAGGGGTTGGTTCCTGACACAGTTGGGTATGGGGTCTGGGGTGTCCTGTTGCTTATGTTGTCCTGGTACTCAGCAAGGCTGGGACCCAGTTGGTCCCATGGCAGCGTTTGGCCTGCTAGTGTGCATGCTGGGTCCACAGGCTGTGTGATTGTGGTTTTCTTTCTTTCTTTCTTTCTTTCTTCCTTCCTTCCTTCTTCCTTCCTTCCTTCCTGTGTTGGGTCTTCATTGCTGTGTGTGGACTTTCTCTAGTTGCGGCGAACAGGGGGCTACTCTTTGCTGCAGTACGTGGGCTTCTCATTGCAGTGGCTTCTCTTGTTGTGGAGCACAGGCTCTAGGCGTGCAGGCTTCAGTAGTTGTGGCATGCAGGCTCAGTAGTTGTGGCTCTCGGGCTCTAGAGCACAGGCTCAGTAGTTGTGACACACAGGCTTAGTTGCTCTGCAGCATGTGTGATCTTCCTGGACCAGGGATCAAACCCATGTCCCCTGCATCAGCAGGTGGACTCTTAACCACTGTGCTGCCAGGGAAGCCCCGGGATTGTGGTTTTCTTGCATCTGGTGTTTGCCCCCAGTGGGTGAGGCTGATCCAGAGGCTAGAGAAGACTCCCTGGAGGGCATGGCTAGTACCCAGGGGATTCTGGGGCTAGTGCCTGCCCACTGGTGAGTGGAGCTGGTCCTGGGCTCTATGGTGGTCAGGGCCATGTCCAAAGGCAGCTGTGGGCTCAGGGGGTCTTAAGGCAGCCTGTCTGCTGATGCATGGGGCTGTGTCCCTGCCCAGTTAGTTGCTTGGCCTGAGGCATCCCAGCACTGGCACCTAGAGGTTTTTGAGCCAGGGTGGGGCTGGACCCTGGGGCTATTAGGCTAGATGGAGGATTCCCCAGTGGCACTTGCCAGCACCAGTGTCCACCTGGTGGAAGGAGCTCCCCAAACTGGCTGCTGCCAGTGTCTTTGTCCCCAGGGTAAGCTGCAGTTGCCTCCTGCCTCTCTGGGAGACTCTCCAAGATCAGGAGGTAGGTCTGACCCAGACTCCTATGAAATTATAGGACTCTATTTCCCCCAGTCCTCTGGGACTCCCAAAAGTAAGTCCTGCTGGCCTTCAAAGCCAAATGCTCTGGGAGCTCATCTTCCCAGTGCAGGACCCCTGGGCTGGGGAGATTAATTTGGGCTCAGACTTCTCTCTCCTCTGGGAAAACCTCTGCAATTGTAATTATCCTCTGGTTTGTGGATCACTCACCCTGGGGTATGGAACTTGACCAATCATGAGTCCACCTCTCCTACCCATTTCACTGCGGTTCCTTCTTTATATCTTTAGTTGTAGAAGATCTGTTTGGGTAAGTTCCAGTCTTTTTTTAATCAACGGTTTTTCTGCAGATAGTTGTGATTTTTATGTGCCTGTGAGAGGAGCTGAGCTCAGGGTCTACTCTGCCATCTTGGCTGATCTCCAGTGGCTATATATTTTGTTTCTAGACTTTCCATTTGATTCTTCTCTCAATCTTATGATCTTAAAATTAATTTTTGAGAGCAGATTATTTTTTGTTTTAGTGCCTCCAACTGTTAGAGCACTACTTTCCCATTTTGTTGTATTTGCCACTCCTCCTCATGGCAGTTGACTTCCTTATGTGGTTTCTGATTTTTTTTACATTTTTGGATTTTTCCCAGGGAGAATGTTGGGTTGTGGAAGTTTCACTGTCATATGGTTTTGCATTTGTGTTTGACAAAGGAGTTTAACTAATCCTGAACAAGTTTCTCTGTTAATTCCTCTGCTTGATATCCCACACCAATACATTGTGACCTCACATTTGTATGAGTTTCAGACTTGGAGATTGATAGCTCAAGGTATTTTTTTTTTTCTACATGTCCCCCAAAATGATAATCTTCATTCCTCCCATTGGCCAGGGACAGAGGTTGGATTAATTCTAGTACCCATTTCATAGATGTTCATTCTTTAAGTTCTATATTTAATGCAGAAGTATCTGCTACTCTCCTTGTATGTGCCTAAGACCACATCTTCTCTCCTGACCCTAGTGGGCAATAAAACTACATCAGCCAGTCCCTAGGGCCTCAAGCTAGTCCAATATTCCCATGAGCCACCCTGACATCAGCTCCTGCTCACACCAGGCTTTGAGCTCCCTCTTTATTTCTAGTACTTCGGTGTTTCCTTTATTTTCTTTTGAAATTGTCCGTAGTATTATGCCTCTAAGGTTCAACCATGTTGATATTTGTAGCTCTAATTCATTCATTTTATCTCCTGTATAGAACTCAACCATGTGAATTTACCTCTATTTATTTATTCATTCTCATTTTGATGGATACTTAGATCACTTCAAAATTTTTGCTATTACAAGTAATTTTTCAATGAATATTTTTTATACATATCTCCTACTGGACAAATGAGTTTCTCTAGGCTGTATGAGTGAAGCTGATGTTCACAGACCACATGCATGAGCAATTTTATTAGATTTTGCCTGGTTTGCTTTCCAAAATGGTTGACCAGTTCACATTTCCAATGGCAGCGTATGAGAGTTTTGATTGCTCCACATCTTTACCACAATTATATTTTAAGCTTTCTAGTTTTTGCCCAGCTGATGTGCATGCGATAGAGTCTTACTGTGGTTTTAGCCATTACATTCTTAACACTTTATGAAGGTATGCCTGCTCCAGTTATTTCTTGGTGAATAACATATTACCCTAAAATTTAGCCTCTTAAAACAACCAATTTGTTAAGTTCAGATGTTTCATGGATCACAAATTCAAACAAGTCGGAGCAGAAATGGCTTGTCTCACCACAAAGATGTCTGGGGTCTCAGCTGGGAAAATTACACAGCTGGGAGTGACTCCACGGAGGGGGCTGGTACCATCTGAAAGCATCTTAACTGGGAATGGACATAGACCTCACTTCCCAATGGGAAGAATGTCAAAGAATTTGTGACCATGTTTAGAACAGCCGTCATGCCCCACAAATGCTGTTTGGTCTTTTTCTCTAAAATGACATTCAGTTAACAGGGCGTAGTTTGTTTTGAATAACACTTTACGTGTTATTGTTAAATTTCATGTTTTTTTTCTAGAAAGGTATTAATGTCTCCAAAGAGTTTATTGAAGGATAAAAGTAGCGATGAAAATAACAAAAAAATAATTTACCTCATAATAATTTTAATATCTTAAATAGCGAAGTAGGTTCCAGTGAGAATATTAATTGTGAATCCATGTATCAGAACAAATAAATCTTTGAGTTTGATGATTTCCCACAAGCAAAAGAAAAATAAAAATGGGAAGAGGGAAGAACCAGATATCTTTGAAAATAGAATTTTGTAGGATTGGTCAGTCATTTGCCCGTAGCCCATGATGTTGTTTATTAGGATAATTTCTTAATAAGTGGTATGGTACAAGTGAAGTTTTTACACCTGTCATTCTGGTAAACCTATAAAGTTTTTCCACAACACACAAAATAATTCTTTTCCATACAAAATTTTTGGTTTTTGATGGTGAAGATGTAGAAGAGATCTTAGTGAACATCAGCTTTTTTTCCTTTCTGACCCACACATCTTTCTTTGGAGAACTACACCTCCCCCAATCCATGTAATTCTGGTGAGACTGTCATCATGTATGTCCCTTCACCTGGGCACAGAAGTAGGTTCTGACCCGGGCTGGGCCATCAGAGTCCCTTTCAGGGACTGACATAGTGCACGAGAGACCTTCTCCTTCATTGAGGACAATGAACTCTTCGGAAAGTGCAAGCCTAGAGTGGCTGCTGGTTTTATTTTCTGCCCCATGGAGAGCACCTACTGAGGCTGAAGTCACTTCTGAGGAAAGCAGGGTTAAGAGGTGGAATGAGAGGCAGAGTTCTGATGATATAGTTTGATCTTTTAGTCCTTATTGTGACAAAAGTCCACCCTCGGACTTCCTGGTTATGTGAGTTCACTGCTTCCCTTTTTTTGCTAAAGCTGCTTTGCATTGTGTGGTCTGAGAGAGCCTTGACTAATATCAGTTCCAAAAGCACAAAATCAAGATTCAAAGTCTTCCTCCTTAGAGCAAAAACTGTACTAAGCATACTAAATTAAGAATTGTGCAAAACCAGCCCCAAATAAATGACAAGTGTGAGTGGTGGGAAAGCAAAATGAGAGAAAAAAAAATGGTGGCATACTATCTAGAACAATGTAGGTAAGACCACTGATGAGTAGATTCTATTACATTGGGTTTTAAGTGTTGAATTATATGTGAAGGAGAAGGGCTCAGCACCTTTTTTTATTTGTTTATCACAGAGAAGAAAACTTTTGTTTGGTTAGTGCTTATTTTCTGAGCCACAGTATAGATAGGAATGAGGTTATCTTCAGATCAGTAAGTGACAAAGAAGGACATTGCTACTTGAATGAAAGAAGCTTTATTCTGGATGCCAGTAACCATAATATGTATTCACAGAGAACAGTCTGCACTTAACTCAGCTATGTGCTTCCTGACTTTGATTTAGTATTACAGAAAATAGTGAACAATTTAATAACAAGTTGGTTGTGGTTACTGAGTGTGAGTTTTTAGCATACCGTGTGAAGAAATGGGCAGCCAAGACAAGAGCCTTTTCTCCACATGACAATGGTGTTGGCTGTTAAAAGGAAGGGTGCTAATGAGCTTGGGAAATGAGGAATGAGATGAAAACATTTCTTCATGGCAATGATACTGCTAGTGAGCCATTTCATTGACATCAGGTGGCTTGCTCAAAAAGTATTATCGTTTTTAATCTTGAAAGGAAGGAATCAGGATTTCTTAAAACTGAACTCTGGTGAAAATGGCTTAATTGCTAAGAGTAAGTCTCATAATATTTGATGATTTTTTAAATGGATAAAGATATTAATATTCTGTTATGGAGCATATTTATTTTTGATTAATTACTCTATCATTATAAAGAATGCAAGCAATTCAGCAAAGTACAAAGGAGAAGTTATAAAATCACCCCAAATCCCATTCCATCAGTAGCACGCTAGGCTTCCCTCTATGCCAAACAGAAACAGAAGACTAGAAATACAGAGAGGTACTAACTAGATAGCACTCATTTGATAAAAATTATATCATACATTTTAATAGAAAGTCTCCAATTGAATTTTACTTATATTATAAAATCCAATTTAGTAGAAGAAACTGAAATGAAAATAAATGTAATTGGATTCAACACAAGAAAAAGAAGTTGAAGTGAAAATGAAAACTGCTGATAAATGTTCCTTCCCCACAAAATAATTATAAAATTATAAAAAAATCATTGCGAAGTTAGAGTCATTATCTTATTTAACCTCATGTACTAATTTTAGATTTTATTAGTTGACTTCCTACCATAAAAGATAAGGAAATGACATCTTACTTCCTTTTCCTACCTTCCAATTTTTTTTAGTTATCGTATTCTAATTTTGCCAAGGTCTAAACATTTACATTTGGTTCTGTAATTGCAATTGACATCATTGTTTGTGGTTAGTATGACATTTAGACAGATTCAGTGTTCACCATGGGTTTTGTTATCTCTGCTTCCTCATTACTGAGTTCTTTATTTTCATAGATCCAGTTGGATGTGAAGAGGCCATAGGTTTTCTTTCTTTTGATTATTCACAGAGACTTGTGCCTTTAAATTAAATGCAACTTGGCTGGGTATAATACTTTTGGCTCACATTGTCTTTCCCTTAGAACTTTATACCATTGCTTAAGTGTCTTTTGGCACCAAGTAATATTGTGGAAATATCTGAGGCCAGCCAGATTCTGCCATCACCTTGGGGGTGACTTAATTTTATGCATAACATTTTAATCCTTGAAGTTCAAAACTTTCACTAGAATATGGTTTGGTGTTGAAAGCTGTTTGTCAATTTTTCCTGAAAAATAATGTGTTATTTAAACATATAAATTTGTTTTTTTCCTTCATTTTAGTGAAAAGTCTGTATATTTGATTACTTTTTCTATTTCATCCATAGTTTCTTAATTCAGGGATGTCAATAGTGGATTATCTTTGTTCTCAGTATCCATTACAACCTCTGAATTTTCTTTAACATCTTTTTCTTTTGCATTTACTGTAATCTCACTGTAATAAAAATCTTTTCTGTAGATTAGTAAGTCTGTGGCTTCAGCCCCCACTTACCACTGTGTATTTTCATCCTTTCTAGTCTGTGGAGATGGTTATCTTGTTTTGAGAGAAATCTATGTCATTAAAGATATTTGAAAATATATTCTATCATTTATATGTGTTTGGGGGGAGAGGGTGGCAGGAGAAATGGTGGGTTTGTGTGTCTTTTTAAGTTCCAGCCTGATGAAAATTCTAATTTTAAAAGCTCTTCTGTGTCCATCTCATTTCTTATTCCTAATGATGTTTATTTTTTTCCTCCTATTTTTCTTTCCTTTAAACTTCCCAGGAGCTATTTCTTCTTTCTGGGACCATTTTCCTTCTTCTTAAAATATAGTTTTAGAATTTCCTTCCTTAGGGAGTATCTGTTGATAGAAAATTTTCACAATTTATTTTATTTGGGATGATCTTTATTTTGCCAGTGTTGTTTCTTCTCTTACAGTGATGGCCAGGATCACCTTTGTTCTTTTTTCTCTTATGTGATGGCTAGGATCCTTCAGTACAATGTATAACAAAAGTGGTGATAATGGGAACATCAGTCAGGAGAAGAGGATCCATTCTAGGTATTTCAACAGAGGAGATTTAATAGAAGAAATTGGTTACACAGGTGATGGAAGAATAGAGAGTCAAACAGTTGTACTTCATATAACAACAAAAAAGTACCAGTCATATTATTACTAAAAAGTTTATAAAAAACCAAAAATAAAGACAAATATTAGGATGGTGAAGTTAACCAAAGATGAGCAACAACAGGGAGCTCTATCAGCCCTGGACTGGAAGAAAAAAGGAGTCAGGGCTCACAGAACTCAGAAGCTTGGGCTGCCCAGTGGAACATGGAACCATGACAGTGACCAAGAGATGGAACAATGAAGACTCAGGAAATGGTACTGATTGCAGGGAGAGATAGGAAGAGAAACACTCTGATTATATCTTTTGGCCATCCTCCAGTCTTTTCCCATCACTTCCCACTGGCCAGGTCTGTCTAGGTGCCAGAGGGCTAGGGTACCTGGGAACTAGAGTCTCCGCTTTACAATCAAGCAATAGTTTGCTGAGGTATCGATATATAATTCTAAGTAAAACAATCATTCAGAACTTCGAAGACATTACTTTCTCATTTTTCTGTCTCTTCCTTTTAGAACTTTTAAACAATTTTCATCACTCTTGAAGCTAACTTCCCATATTTCTTAAGTTTTCTCTCATGTTTTTCTGTCTTTATCTTTGAATATTAACAAGGGATTTCCTAGACTATATCTTCCAGATCACTAACCTTCTATTATAATCATATCTATTCTAAAATTTATTTTCTTTTCATAATTCTTAAAATCATCTTTACTAAGGTATAATGTACTCATTTTAAAGTATATAGTTCAATGAGTTTTGACAAATGTATACAACCAAAATGCTTTTTAGATGCATTCATGTTGTTGCTGGTATCAGTAGCTTGCTCCTTTTTATTGGCGAGTAGTCTTCCATTGCATGGATACACCACCATCTGTTGATCCATTTGTTCAGGACTGTTATAAAGTTGCAGTGAACATTCATGTCTTTGTGTGGACATATGTTTTCATTTTCTTGGGTAAATACATAGAGGTAGAAAGGCTAGTTGTGTGGGAAGAAAATGATTAACTTTATAGTAAACTGCCAAACTGTTTTCCAAAGTGGTTGTGCCATTTTCTGTTCCCACTAGCAATGCAGACAGTTTCCATTGCTCTACATCCTCACCAACACTTGGTATTCTCAGTGTATTTAGGCATTCTGTTGGTGTGTAGTGATATCTACTTGTGATTTTAATTTTCAATTTGCTGATGAATAGTGATGTTGAGTACCTTTTAAGGTATGCAGAACTGATACTGCTACTCAATTAGGCTCTATGACAATGTACTTGAATATTCACTGCATGTTAAGCTCTATGCTTCAGGAAAAGCTCAGTTTAAGCCTTTGTTCTATTTGAATTGTGAAGATTGTCTCTACCCCCATCTCTCAGATAATCATATTTTCCACCTAAAATTACATTAAGTCTGGTAGGCAAAATAATGTCTCCCCCACACTCCCTGTGCCCTGAAGTTGCCCATGCCTAAGTCCTCAAAACCTGTGAATGTGTTAGGTTATATGGCAAAGGGAAATTAAGGTTGCTTATCAGCTGATCTTAAAATGAGGAGAGTAGCCTGGATTACCCAGGTTATATAACCCAGGGCTCAATATAATCACAGGGGTCTTTAAAAGTGAAAGAGGGAGGCAGAAGAGGATATCAGAGAGATGCAGTATAAGGACTCAGCCCAATTTTGCTGACTTTGAAGATGGAGGAATAAAGTCACAAGTCCAGGAAAGTGAGCAACCTCTAGAGGCTGGAAAAGGCAAGGAAACAGATTCTCCCCTAGAGATCTAGAAAGGAATGCAGGCCTGCTGATGCTTTTTTTTTTTTTTTTTAACATCTTTATTGGAGTATAATTGCTTGACAATGGTGTGTCAATTTCTGCTTTATAACAAAGTGAATCAGCTATATATATATATATATCCCCATGTCTCCTCCCTCTTGCCTCTCCCTTCCACCTTCCCTATCCCACCCCTCTAGTTGGCCACAAAGCACCGAGCTGATCTCCCTGTGCTATGCGGCTGCTTCCCACTAGCTATCTATTATACATTTGGTAGTATATATAAGTCCATGCCACTCTCTCACTTCATCCCAGCTTACCCTTCCCCCTCCCCGTGTCCTCAAGTCCATTCTCAATGTCTGCGTCTTTATTCCTGTCCTGCCCCTAGGTTCTTCAGAACTATTTTATTTTTTTTAGATTCCATATATGTGTGTTAGCATACAGTATTTGTTTTTCTTTCTGAATTACTTCACTCTGTATGACAGACTGTAGGTCCATCCACCTCACTACAAATAACTCAATTTCGTTTCTTTTTATGGCTGAGTACTATTCCATTGTATATATGTGCCACATCTTCTTTATCCATTCATCTGTCACTGGACACTTAGGTTGCTTCCATGTCCTGGCTATTGTAAATAGAGCTGCAATGAACACTGTGGTACATGACTCTTTTTGAATTATGGTTTTCTCAGGGTATATGCCCAGTAGTGGGATTGCTGTGTTGTATGGTAGTTCTATTTTTAGTTTTTTAAGGAACCTCCATACTGTTCTCCATAGTGGCTGTATCAATTTACATTCTCACCAACAGTGCAAGAGTGTTCCCTTTTCTCTACACCCTCTCCAGCATTTATTGTTTCTAGATTTTTTGATGATGGCCATTCTGACCGGTGTGAGATGATATCTCATTGTAGTTTTGATTTGCATTTCTCTAATGATTAATGATGTTGAGCGTTCTTTCATGTGTCTGTTGGCAATCTGTATATCTTCTTTGGAGAAATGTCTATTTAGGTCTTCTGCCCATTTTTGGATTGGGTTGTTTGTTTTTTTGATATTGAGCTGCTTGTATATTTTGGAGATTAATCCTTTGTCAGTTGCTTCATTTGCAAATATTTTCTCCCATTCTGAGGGCTGTCTTTTCATCTTTTTTATGGTTTCCTTTGCTATGCAAAAGTTTTGAAGTTTCATTAGGTCCCATTTGTTTATTTTTGTTTTTATTTCCATTTCTCTAGGAGGTGGGTCAAAAAGGATCTTGCTGTGATTTATGTCATAGAGTGTTCTGCCTATGTTTTCCTCTAAGAGTTTGATAGTGTCTGACCTTACATTAGGTCTTTAACCCATTTTGAGTTTATTTTTGTGTATGGTGTTTGTTAGGGAATGTTCTAATTTCATTCTTTTACATGTAGCTGTCCAGTTTTCCTAGTACCACTTATTGAAGAGGCTGTCTTTTCTCCACTATATACTCTTGCCTCCTTTATCAAAGATAAGGTGACCATATGTACATGGGTTTATCTCTGAGCTTTCTATCCTGTTCCATTGATCTATATTTCTGTTTTTGTTCCAGTACCATACTGTCTTGATTACTGTAGCTTTGTAGTATAGTCTGAAGTCTGGGAGCCTGATTCCTCCAGCTCCGTTTTTCTTTCTCAAGATTGCTTTGGCTATTCGGGGTCTTTTGTGTTTCCATACAAATTGTGAAATTTTTTGTTCTAGTTCTGTGAAAAATGCCACTGGCAGTTTGATAGGGATTGCATTGAATCTGTAGATTGCTCTGGGTAGTATAGTCATTTTCACAACATTGATTCTTCCAATCCAAGAACCTAGAAACAAATACAATGAAAACACGACGACCCAAAACCTATGGGATGCAGCAAAAGCAGTTCTAAGGGGGAAGTTTGTAGCAACATAATCCTACCTCAAGAAACAAGAAACATCTCAAATAAGCAACCTAACCTTACACCTAAAGCAATTAGAGAAAGAAGAACAAAAAATCCCCAAAGTTAGCAGAAGGAAAGAAATCATAAAGATCAGATCAGAAGTAAATGAAAAAGTAATGAAGAAAACAATAACAAGAATCAATAAAAGTAAAATCTGGTTCTTTGTGAAGATAAACAAACTTGATAAACTATTAACCAGACTCGTCAGGAAAAAAAGGGAGAAGACTCAAATCAGTAGAATTAGAAATAAAAAAGGAGAAGTAACAACTGACACTGCAGAAATACAAACGATCATGAGAGATTACTGCAAGCAACACTATGCCAATAAAATGGACAACCTGGAAGAAATGGACAAATTCTTAGAAAAGCACAACCTTCCGAGACTGAACCAGGAAGAAATAGAAAATATAAACAGACCAATTGCAAGCACTGAAATTGAGACTGTGATTAAAAATCTTCCAACAGACAGAAGCCCAGGACCAGGTGGCTTCACAGGTGAATTCTGTCAAACTTTTAGAGAAGAGCTAACACCTATCCTTCTCAAACTCTTCCAAAATATAGCAATGGAAACACTCCCAAACTCATTCTATGAGGCCACCATCACCCTGATACCAAAACCAGACAAAGATGTCACAAAGAAAGAAAACTACAGGCCAATATCACTGATGAACATAGATGCAAAGATCCTCAACAAAATGCTAGCAAACTGTATCCAACAGCACATTGAAAGGATCATACACCATGATCAAGTGGGGTTTATCCCAGGAATGCAAGGATTCTTCAATATACACAAATCAATCAATGTGGTAAACCATATTAAGTAATTGAAGGATAAAAACCATATGATCATCTCAATAGATGCAGAAAAAGCCTGTGACAAAATTCAACACCCATTTATGATAGAAACCCTACAGAAAGTAGCATAGAGGGAATTTACCTCAACATAATAAAGGCCATATATGACAAACCCACAGCCAACATCGTTCTCAATGGTGAAAAACTGAAACCATTTCCTCTAAGGTCAGGAACAAGACAAGGTTGCCCACTCTCACCACTATTATTCAACATAGTTTTGGAAGTTTTAGCCACGGCAATCAGAGAAGAAAAAGAAATAAAAGGAATCCAAATCAGAAAACAAGAAGTAAAGCTGTCACTGTTTGCAGATGACATGATACTATACATAGAGAATCCTAAAGACGCTACCAGAAAACTACTAGAGCTAATCAATGAATTTGGTAAAGTAGCAGGATACAAAATTAATGCACAGAAATCTCTTGCATTCCTATACACTAATGATGAAAAATCTGAAAGAGAAATTAAGGAAACACTCCCATTTACCACTGCAACAAAGAGAATAAAATACCTAGGAATAAACCTACCGAAGGAGATAAAAGACCTGTATGCAGAAAACTATAAGACACTGATGAAAGAAATTAAAGATCATACAGATGGAGAGATATACCATGATGCTTTGATTTTTAACCCAGTGAGACTCACTTCAGATGTTAGACTTCCAGAACTGTAAGATAATAAATTTGTGTTGTTTTAAACCACTAATTTTGTGGTAATTTGTTACAGTAGCCATAGAAAACTGACATATTAAGGTAATCATTTGCTGTGAGCATTACTACCCCCTCAATAATGACATTGAACCAACTGGGGTTCCCCCTCACTAGACCTTTATCTCCATTCCCACTTTCCTTTTGGCCATTTCATTAACATCACCATTAAGAGATGAGCGAAGATTCTAAAGTCAACCACTCCTGTGTGTTCAATTTTATGTTGTATTTTCAAAAGGATAGCTTGATGCCAAGGGTAAGTCTGACCAGGTGTTAGTCGTGGTTTCAGTTACCCGTGCTTTCCCCCACTCTCATTAGCTACTGTTTCCTGTTTCCTGCTAATGATCCAGGAAAGAATAGAAACAAGCAGGAGGTGCAGTGAGGTCTGTGACTACACTTTTTTTTTTTTTTCTTTTTGGCTTATGGTTAAGTATTAGCCAAGTATAAAGCATTTGAAGGGAGATGATGAATGCAAGCCGTTCACCATGGGAGTACACTCAGTGGGTGTACTAGTTTGCTAGGACTGCCATTACGAAGTACCACAGACTGGGTGGTTTAAACAACAGAAATTTATTATCTCACATTCCTGGAGGCTAGAAGTCCAAGATCAAGGTGTAAGCAGGGTTGGCTTCTTTTGAGGCCTTTGTCCTTGGCTTATAGATGGTCATCTTCCTCTTATGTTCTCACATGGTCTCCCCTCAGTTTGCGTGTTCTCTCTGTCCTAATCTCTTATAAAGACACAAGTCTTATTGGATCATGGCCCAACATATGACCTAATTTTACCTTAATTCTCTCTTTAAAGGCCCTACCTTCAAATACAATCATATTCTGAGATACTGGGGGTTAGGACTTCAACACAGGAATTTTGGTGGGGCAAAATTCAGCCCTTATCAGAGGGCATGAAGTCTATTAAATAAGGCATATAGAAAATGTTCAGGAAAGCTAAAATCTAAAGTATTTAACTTCACATCCAATATTTGTGTGTAAGAGAAAAGTTAAGTGAATTTCAAATGATGGTAGTTCTGGAGTGAAGATATGCCCAGATTTTTATAATTAGTTACATAAGGAAGTGAGGAAACCAGAATTTATATTAAGCCCTAACAATGATAAAATGAAGCAATCATAAAAGTAGTATCATGTTATAAAATGCATCAATATTTATAAATGTAGTAACAAAGCAATAAAAATGGTAAGCTATTAAAATAATTAAATAAAAATGTATTTCTTGAGGTAAAGGACAACTATAGAAACACATATTAATCAACTTGGCTAAAACTGGAAGAGGTAATGGTGAAGCACAGAAGCACCTCTAAAGAAAAAAGTATAAATTCATAGTTCATTATTACAATAGTATGAGGGCTCTTGTACTGTCAATCTTTTAAATATGAATATTTTCAACATTATTTTAAGAATAATTTAGACTAATAGCGTGAGGAAAAAGAAGAAACACTTTTAGATACTATGGAATAAATCTAGTAGTTTCTCAGTAAACACACAGTTGGAATAGACTAGTGGACATTTGACCCTCCATTGCTCTGTTCTCACCCAAATACATAAAAACTAGGAATCCATAAGCATCTGTGGTATATGCAGAAAATAAATCAGGAAATAAGGGCACTAAATAGAATCCAAGACTCAATAAATTGTTTTATCCTTTCAAGATAGTTTAATTTTGCAGTTATTGATTAATTAAAAAACACAGTTGTTTTCAGCATTTCCTAGCTACAGTAGTGCATAGGAAATTCCATTCTAAACAAAGAAGTAATTAATGAAATAACAACACACCTTAACATTTTACATTGATAGGTTACAGTTTACAAGGTGCTTTCACATACATTATTTCATTTGATTCTTCAACAAGCAGAAAAAACAGTGGGAAAGAAAAATGATTTTTTTAGGCTTACAATGAGTATTTTCAGGCCAATGGGCAGTCACTACAAGAACATATCAGAACAAGACAGCAGTGCCCACAAGCCACAATATCTTTTTGGTAGGTTGACAGTTTGATATCAATTGGATATTTAGCATCAGTGAAGGAGGAAGGAATCAGAACAGACACGAGGTTCTCATATTCAAAGAATTGTAAGAACACTCTAGAGTAAGGAGAAGAAAGATGCCCTAAAATATAGCCTTACCGAGACTTGCGTCTAAGCATGTTATCCCTTCAAAACGTCAAATAAAAAGAAGAGTCTTGTCACAACATGTGAAAGTTAGAAGGGACCTTAGAAACTGCCTAATGGAACTCTTCCATTTCATAGATAAGAGAACTAAGGCCAAGGTCATTGCTGATAGTGACAGGCCAGGCTTGATACTCAGATGCCTTGACTTTCAGTCTAGGGCTCCTTCCTCGACAATGCCATCTCATTATTTCTTCTGTTTCAAATAACGTAATCTGATATTAAATACTGATTCATTCCACTTATTTATTAATCAAACTTTTATTTTTGGCTCAATTGTGGCTGAAACTGGGAGTTTTATATAATTCTAAGATATTCTAATTCAGGGTACTTGAGTGGTCAAAAATAGACTCCCTGGATATATTTGAAAGCTTGCTGGTGTCCTTTAAATGGAAAGTTAAAATGGAACGGCTAAATAGCCCTCAAAACCAATGTATGCCTAGGGTCATCGACCTAGGTAGATTCTATAGCAAATCTGCCAGGCAGTAGTAATTTCATAATTTTTTTTTTTTAGAATTCATAGAAATCTTCTAAATTACTGAAAACTAAAAATGTAATAATCAAAATGTCACCCCCAAGATTTACTAAAATTATTTTGTAATAATTTTACAATAATATACAACAAAGGTACCACAGCATTTATAGCATACATATAGAATACATGATCAGCATGTTCTTGGGTGTAAATGAAATACAAAAAAAGTAATTAAAATTTTTTAGATTTATTAACATGATATATTTTTGTTACATAAAACTTGCTACAGCAAAGTATTTCATATTTTTCTTGCACATTTTAAATATAGGTGGACCAACAAATCAGTATCAGCTTTTAAGTGACATGACCATGCAGAAACACTTGACAACCAAAAGATGTACAGACTGATACGGAGAATATCTCAGACAGATTTTTTCAGTGTCTTCAAAGGTTTTACAAGGGTGTGGTACAGATGAAAAGAAGTAGAATCAGTGACCTACCTGCACCGATAATGAAGCAAATAGAGTGCTTATATACATTAAGATCAGTTTGATTAAACACAACTCATCTTATATGCATGTAAATTGATCATAAAAAATGAACACAGTTTATTTTCAACTATTTTGGTGTGTTGTTTTAAGATAGGTCACTGACACACAGAAATAAAACCAGACAGGAAATTTAAAAGCAAAGAAAAAACATATTTAAAAAACTGAGTTAAGTGGAGTCTCAACAAACAGTGAACAAAATGTGCAAAAGTGCTTGAAATTTCCACATGACAGCAATGTTAAGTCAATTGGCAAAAAAGTATATAAAAAAACTAAACTCAAATACTAAAATTGTATCTGCATGATCATAATTCCGTTTACTGAAAGAAGAGGCAAGAAATTACAACATAGCTAAAAATACCACACCTCAAAATTAAAACACAATTGTGGTAGTTTTATAAATTTTGTCCCCTTTCCTCACTGCTGAGGCATAGGATGAAAGCCAAAGTTGCAACAGGGTCTCTACCTCAGGCTGACAAATACAGTACACCAGCATAATCACCTGGCAACAACTTTTGTTCTTACTGTGACAAAACAAAGCAAAGCAAAGCAAAATAAACAAAAAAACCTCGATACTTAAACAAAAGTGCCTCTATATTGTTTACAAGAATCAAGCCATTTGTTTGACTTAGCTAAGTATTTGTTCACATTAATGTTCTTTTTAGTTCATTTCTCTTCCTTTCAAAAGTTTACAGTGGGGACTATTTGAGAAACTTAAAAATGTGTCACTTTCATTAGTCATGGTCTATTAAAATACTGGCTAAAACCCTTATGGAAAGTTAAAGTTTAGAAATCTTAGAACTCTTCTCTGATACCTACATAAATGCTGGTATCAAGTGAGAGAACCTGGGCAATGATGATCCATGTCATTAGCTTTTCCTGCAAATGAGACACGCTTGTCATACTGCACAGGCTGGTCACTTATTTACTCAAGGAGAGGATGACAGAAAAGGCGGTGAAGTGAAATAGAGCTTCTGATCTGTAGGAATCCAAATTGCTGGGTCTAGCTACTCTGTATTAGTTCTAGGAAAGTTATTGTTTTATTTGTATAAATATCCTTGGTGTAAAGACATTCTATCTTCAAAAATTGTCCAGCGTTTTGGCAAAACCGAATATGAGCTACTCAAAGTAAAAATGATTATTAGAAAGTATATCCTCAAGCAACTGACCAACAAAAATATTGGTAAGAACTACTAAAAGCAACATTTATCCTTCCCTTCCAATGTCACAGAGCTGTAACACTGCCCATCTGAAACACCAACAAAATAAAATGAAGCACTATTTGCAGAAAAATTAATGAAAATGAACGGGAAGAAATGGATTTAGGAGAAGAGGAGAAAGACGAACCAAAGAGAAGCAGGAAAGGTGTCTAGTTCTGTGTTATGGCACAGACAATGCTTGCTTAGCGGTGCCTTGTTACATAGGTGGATGTAGAGTGCACAGACGGATGACGGCAATAAAGACCTCACTCAGTCGCTGGAATGAAGGAACTAGGTAACTGCTTCGACAAGGACGGTCTCAGCTCTACCTTATCTCTTAACAGAGTGCAAAGACTGAGTGTGAGCTCTGATGTCATCTTGTTGCTCATCTCTAAAATTCACAAAATTCTTTTCCACATTTTTCTGTTATAGAGACACGGATATCTTCTTCTTCATAGTCATCAAAATTGCTGGTATCTCCAGAGCCTCTGAACTTTGGTATGAATGGAGCTTCAACCTATAATTGAGACAGAGAGAGAAACAAGAGTGATATTGTGATTTATAATAAATATATATTTGGTCTTTGTGCCAGTTACTGGCACAAAGCTCCTAAAACCCTTGGATTTCCTGAGTTGAGAGTGGCAAAGGTGTCTTTTGTTATATTAATGAGGTGTCTTTGGGAAAGCCCCTAAGTAACCTAAGGATGGAGGCTGGTTCCCAGGGGACCCAACCCTGTGATTGGAAGGTTGGAACTTTCAGTCCCACTCCCTGACCTTCTGGGAGGGGAGAGGGACTGGAGACTGAGTTCAGTTACCAATGGACAATGAGTGAATCAATCATGCCTGTGTAATGAGGCCTCCATAAAACCCCAAAAGGAAGGGGTTTGGGTTTCGAAGAGCTTCTGGGTTGGTGAACAAGTGGGGATTTGCGGAGAGTGGCATGCTTGGAGAGAGCAGGAAGCTCTGAGCCCCTTCTCACACACCTTGCTCTGTGCCTCTCTTCCATCTGGCTATTCCTGAGTTACACCCCTTTATAATAAGCTGGTCAACCAGTAAGTAGTTTCTCAGTTCTGTGAGCCACTCTAGAAAATTAATCAACCCCCAGGTGTTTGTGGGAATCTTGACCTATAGCCCGTTAGAAGCAAAAACTGGACTGGCAGTTGGTATCTCCAAATAGATAGTGTCAGAAGTGTTAACTGCTTGGTGATATGGAAAAGGAGGAAAAACAAATGCCAGAGAATTTCCAAACAAACACTAAGAAAAATAAATTCCGACTATTACTACACAGTAGCAATCTTTAAATGCCTTTAAGTCCCTAAATGATCACAACATTAAAAGAAGAAGCAAACTACAGGTTTGCTATTGATCTCAATATTTTCATTCAAGGAATGGTACAGGCCAACAACAATGAGATTTCTAGGATAATTAACTGCTGGCATCAAAATGCTGGCACTTAAGGTTATAGAACTCCAGTTTTTCCTTTATCAGTTCCTTATTTCTGAAGTCCATTTTCTATCCCCTTTTCCTTAATTCCTTCCTCCTGAGGTTACAGATAATTCAGATTTATTTTTAATTATTTTTTTTTAAATTCCCAAGACTATTTTGTTTAAAATATCTGGCTATCAAAATTTTCTGAGAAATTTGAAAAAAAAAATCTCTTTTAGAATTACAAAATTGTTAAATTCTGAACATTTTTCTCTTTGGATCCTAAAAATAAAATGTCTTTCCATTACTTAAAATATGGTCTGTATAAAGATATTGTGGTGTATTGAATATGTTTGAGGAAAAGATTTGAGAAGCTGAAACAATAACACCACAATTTACACAGCATCTATAATGTTTACAAACAATTACACGCAGGCTGTTTCATTTCTTCCTCAGCGTAACACTGTGAGGGAGGCAGGGAAGGTAGCCTTATTCCCATTTTACAGATTATAAAACAGAAAGTTGACCAAATTCATGTGACTAATAAGTGGCTAAAGCAGGTTTCAAATTCATTAGGTCTCCACTTCCAGTCCAGAGCTGTTTCTAATATTTATACCAGTGGTTTCTAAAGGGTTTTGATTTATATGCCCTTTAGTAAAACATTTTTGAGTATATATCACCAATAAATGTATAGTTATTTATTTATAAATTATTTACACACATGGCTAAACTATTATAAGATACACACAAAGAAGACATCTAAAAAGAATAAGGTAAAAAATAAGTAGGAATGGGGAATCTAATATCTTATTGTTTGCCAGATGGTTGCCTGTGTGCCCTGCATTGGGGCCTGCAGTTCTGCACTGCGCAGAAGAATGGGCTAAGCAGACAGTTGCCTCATGTCTACTAGCAAGGCAGCAGTTTAGGATCACACCTACTGAGACAATCTCTGGAAAATGACTGTACAGTTTGAGCTGTCCAGGCCATTTTCTCCCATTTTTTGTCTTTCTGCCAGATGCCTCTGTCTATTTCGTTGTTCATGAGCACTTGGTCAGAGAATAAAAAAGGACTATGAAAACTATTCAAATTTACTATTATTTTTGTACTTCTCTACATACTTAGAATTGAGATGATAGTAAAACAAATGGCTATGTTAAAGTACTGAATTATTTCTGTTTGTAAATTATCCAGAGAGGCCCAAGTCCATTTTTGTTAATCATCAAGATTTGCTATTGATCAATTTGCCCAAAAAAATAACCTGTTTGTTATAGTGTGCTACTTCTTGGCAGATAAGCTGTTTACTACCTGAGATAAATCCAGCCCTTTGGAAAGCACAGGAATGCTAAATGAGCAGTAGGAGTTCTACCCATTTTAAGAATAATTGTTTAAAATACATGATATGTAAAGATTAGTAAATGTTGGCTAAGTAACAGCAGAAATGTTTATTTCTAAATATAAATCTGAAAATATTCAAAATACATCATAAATCTTTAAGATACTGATACTAATAAAAAGTACAAACTTCAACAAAGTCTAATCAATTCATCTAAATATAGCATTAATTAACAATAATATAATAAAGACAATATAAATAGCGATAATTACAAAGGGATATAAATGATTTTATAGGAAAATATAAATTTCTATAATTGACTTTATAAGAGGCAAAAATTTGAAGAGGCCAATATCCACAGGAGAATTAATTTCTTAAAATTTCCAAGGTATAAATATAATTCCTATGTTCCTTAAATTTCCCAAAGAATAAGAAACATGGAAAATTTCCAGACTCATTTTATGAATCCATATAATCTCAACTCCAGAAAAACAAAAACTATAGATCAATAAAACTTATGACTATGGAAGTAAAAATCCTAAATAAAACTTTAGCAAATTGATTTTAGGCAGATATTAAAATAATAATACCCTAGGATTAAATGATGTTCACTTCAGGAATGTTAGGATATCTCACTGATGTAACTCCATATACTAATATGTCAAAGAAGATAAAATACAGTATACTAGCAATCAAGGATATTTCCTTAACCTGATCAAGAATACTTATCCTAGACAAATAGCTAATTTCATATTTGGTGGTAAAGCATAAAAGGCATTCCCATTCAAAAGAAGAAGAAGATAAGACAGCTCAACAGGCCCACTGTTTTAAAATATTATTCTAGACATTCTAGCATATATAATAAAACACAATGGAAATAAAAGATATAAATATTGAAAAAGAAGAGGCAAATGACCCCTCCGCCCACTGTGATTATCTGTCAATAAAATCCAAGGAAATCAGTAACAGAATTTATTTAGTAAGGTAGCCAATTGTAACAAACATAGAAATGTTTTCTCCCATGTGCTCTTGTAATGGGAGAGAAACACATTCACAGTAGCAACCAAAATATAAATTTAAGGAATAACTTTGAGAGAGAAATTGGACCTGTATGAGGGAAGGGGTTTCTAAAACTTTATCAAATGACAGAAACTATCTGAATAACTGCAGAAATATAACATGCTCATTAAAAAGAATCCTAAAGATTTTGGTTCTCTTCTAATTAATATACTGTAATCCCAATTAAGATCCTCCAATACAACATAAATATTTGGAAAGACCAATAAAACAGAGGAGTTATTGTTTAATGGGTACAGAGTTTCAGTTTTGCAAGAAGAAAAAGTTCTGGAGATGGATGGTGGTGACGGTGGCACAACAATATTAATGTACTTAATGCCACTGAACTGTACACTTACATATGGTTAAGATATTAAATTTTACGTTATATGTACTTTACTACAATAAAACTGTAGAAAACTGAATTATGTATTTTTCATAAATATTTATAAGAATTCCACATATTAAATATATAAGTATTTTGAAAATTGAAATAAACATTATAAAGCTACATAAAATGGTGTGGTGGTGTGGTGTACAGTACAAGAAGAGACAAAAAGAGCTCATAAAAAATGAAGTTCAGAAACAGACTGAAGTATATAATAATTTAGTATTAGGAAAGGTGGAGTTTCAAATATGGAGTCAGATAATTATTATTCAACAAATGCTAAGAGGATAATTGGTTAATTATTAAACAACAATAACAAAAAGAAGTTAGATCAAAAAGCACTAAAAGAAAATGTAGATTAAATAAGTCACCCAAATAGAATCTTGTAGTAGGTAGTAATTGTGATGTAATGGTCTGAAGCTAAGGGGAAAATGCAGGGTGGGAAGAAGTAGATCTACTACTGAAGGTGGTCACTGAAGTCATGGGAATAGACTGTGGTGAGGAAAAGCACAGAAAAAAGGAATAAATATGCCAACCGTTAATAGAGGTGCTGTCTGGATGATGGGATTATGATGATTTCAAATCTATTTACTTAACAGATTACTTGATGATAACTATATGAAACATACCTCAACCAGAAAGAAAAATAGAGCCTGGACCAATCTATTTAATCTTTCTCTCCAAATTACTCTTCCTTTTGCATCCTCTACCTTAATACAAATTTTAAGGATGAGAAATCTGATGCTTTAAAGTGGTTCAGTAATTTGCTTGAGATCTCACTCCTAATGGTTGTCTGATCTGGGATTCAGATCAATGTCTACCTAACCCCAGAGTTCATGCTCGCTCTTTTCTGCCTTCTGAGGCAGAGTCTTCCTACTCCAAAATTGCTCAAAGCATGAAAGTTAAGCACGTAATATGTAAAATCTATGAATATCTTATGAAACAATGTATACTGTTCAGTGGTTTGGGGCTTTATTTTAATAACCATGTTAAAAGGTCTTTAAAGGGGTAATGTGATCTTGGAATAGGGAATCTGAAGAACTTGGAATCAAACATAGGCATTATTTAGCAGCTGTATGATTATGTTTAAAGCAGTTAGCTTTTCTGAGCCGATTCTCTTATCAGTAAGATGGGGAAAATGGTACCACCTATCCCATAGGATTACTTCAAAGATTAAAATGAGAAGTTACAGAGTTGCTTTCATTAATTTGAAAGTACTGCATTGGTGCTAGGAAATTTAGAAAAAACATGAAAATATAAAATATTTATTTATTAGATCTAAAATCTATTTTAAATTGCTTTGGACCTTGTTCTTGACTACATAACACAACCAGTTGAGATAATGATGCTAACGGCTATGTTTCATGAGTTTAATGGTTAGAGAGTTTTTGAACCCCTTTGAGATGCAAAGGCTGTACTGCACTCACATTGTTTTGGTCTTGCTATATTTTCTATTTGCTGCATTCTAAAATTCTTTTAATGTTTTTAAAAAAATCTTTTATAAAAAATATAAATTAGAAAAACTGTGCTATTAATAATTTGAGCATTTACACTTTTTTCCTAAGGAAATTCACTCATGTGGATGCATGGCATTATTAAATATGGCAAATTTCTGAAACATTAGAAGTTTTTGTTTTATGAAAAAAAAGAAAAAATTAACATATTCAAGATGAAAACACTTTATTCATACAAACTACCTTTAACTGGGCATTTAAGAAGCAAAAGGAGAGAGAAAAGTAATTCAGCACCGCAAAATCTTTTCTTAAACGTCTCAATTTATTACAAAGGTAAAGTAATAATGACTGAAAAATATCTGATGAATCCAGCACTTAAACGTTATTATATCTGGCTGTATGCCAATTCTGGGTAAGAGAATATATTTGTTTACATATTGTCCTACTAATGTGGCTTCACATCAGTTTTGAAGTGCAAACCATTATGACATTGTCTAATATATAATTGCCATGGCATTATGAAAAGAGGCATGGGTAGGAAAAATTTAACCAGGAAAACATTTCAATTGGTGGTCGAAATAGAATATACACTTTCCCTCTACTACATATAATTTAAACAGCAACTTTTAAAAAGCTTTTAAATTAAAGAAAGAAAAGCCTCACCTTCCTCTGGTAAATAGCAATCCAATCAGTTGTGGCAAACCACTTGTGAGTTTTTATATCACTCACACCATTCTTTAGATTTCCAAACCGCTTCGTCAGGTCCACCTGCAGCAGGTTCCTTAGAAGGTCCTTGAGATCTGAACTGAAGTGAGAAGGGAATCGAACCTGCAAAACAGACCATGTGGTAAAACACACATTCCAAAATTTTTTTTGAGGTGATAGATCATCATATAATTATACAAAAATATGTAGTGATGACCTTCAGATACTTTTAACTACACACTTCAGTCTCCATAGTAGTCTTTAAAAAAGAGAATTGAGTCAATAAATTAAAACTGTTCTCTTAGGGCCTTGTTTTGGTCATGGACTCTCTTTAAGAACATGGACCCCTCTCCAGAAAAATGTGCATAACTACAGAACTTTTCCAGCAATGTCAGAAGGTTTACCCATCTTCAAGAGAGACCCCTTGGATCCCACATGATAAATCTTGTGTCTTAGCAACATACAAATTTAAACTTGAAATTTAAATAGAAAAAACACCATATGAAAGATATCAGTATGCACATTTTTGAAAGAGATGATCAAAAAGGAAGTCTAAAAATGATTATAAAAATCCACACTGCCTTTCATAGCATAGGAAACTACTCTTCTTTTACTTATGAGTGACTTTTAAAAATAATTCTATTATGCAACAGTGCAAAAAATGATTTAGATTGGTTTAAAAGCATTTTCCACTTTCTAAACTGTGAAGACTTTACAATTAGTTGACTGGCCCCCAGCCTTAAAAACAAACAAAAAAACCCCAAATAACTGAAGATGTTATATATCAAGTAATCGATAAAATAAAGTACCAGTCATCGGAGACCTAGGTCTACTTTTTGTTTTGTTTAAACACATTCTTCTCCTCTAACTCTCTACTCCAACCTAATTCCCAGTTCTCTCCCTATTATTAATATGGGTACTGAAAAATTAAATTAAAATGAGTACTACTAAAGGATGATATTAGAAGAAACAGCTGCATCTACGTCTCCTTACTCTTCCTTCATTACTACCACCTCTCCATTATCCTTTTCAACTGTGTTCAATCATTTCCACTGCCCTCTTCCCCATCACACACACAGGTATGTATGTGCGTATATCTACATGTGTGTGAGCACGTGCACTTTCATTTTAATCCCATTTTCCTATCGTGCACTTGTAGGTCCCATTTCATGTTCCCACCTTCACTAAATACAAACATTATTCTCTGGATTATCATGGCCTTAACTTCAAACTGACCATAAATCTCTGAAGAAATGCTTTAAAGGGTTAACAGATCCATTTCTGAACTTGCATTCTTTCTTTTGTTCTCCACAAGTGCCACCATCACCTTATAACTTGCAATGTGCATCATTACATTACCTCAGGTGATCTTCACAATGCACTCATTCATTTAACTATGCTGTAGTATTTGTGCATGTCTGTCTCACCCAGACTGTGAGCTTCTGGAGGGAAGGTACTATGCTATTTTTGTGTTTCTATTCCCAGGATTTATTAGATCACTTCAAATAATATACTTCATCCATTCCACAATTACCTATTGAGTACCTACTATGTACCAGGCACTGTTCTAGGTGCTGAATATACAACAGTGAGCAAAAACAAAGTCTGATTTCTTGGTACTTACATACTAGTTGGAGATAACATACTTGGTGAATATGGTATTAACTCTGTTCTAAAGATGGAGAAACTAAGATTTCAGAGACATTATATACCTTACCCAATCATTACACTATAAAGTAGCAGAGCTGGGACGAGAAATCTCGTCTTACAATTCCCAGCCTCATGAATTTTGCTCTTTATTACATTGTCTTCAAACATATAGAACTTCTTAATTTACATTCTGACTTTAAAAAGTTCAACATACTTGACATACATTCTCATGTTCTCAAAGCAGAAGTTAAATCATTAGGATGCAAAGCTAGAAATCTATGGCAGTGCTAGATTCATAACCATAGTCTTCTGACTGCCACTCTCCTGCTATTCTGTGAATAAATATTTCTCAAAGTGTGGTCCTAGGGACCACTTTCATCTAAATCAACTGGGAAGTAGAGGATGATAATGCAGATTCCTGGGGCTTACTTCAGATGTTAATGGTATTGGGCCTGAAAATCTGAGCTTCTATCTCCAAGTAATTCATCTGTACATGAAAGCTTGAGAAGCACTATTTGCAACACTATTTACTATTTATGCAGAAGTTTTATTTTTTCTGCTAGTGACAGATCAAAAAACAATTTTAGTGTAAGTAATAAACTAAGTCACCATCATACCAGAGGAAAAGTAGTATTGTGTCAAGCAAACAAAGACTATTCGAAGGTTGAAGGTTTGGGGTCAACTCATATTAGCAACTAAAAAAACCTCATTTTTGCAAAGCCTATATTATTACAGATTATTAGATGTTTTATGTTCTAAAAAAAAAAAAGACATGAACTACCACCCTCTCTAGTTTTTGCTTTTGACACAATGGCTTATTAGAAGTTAGGCACTGTGCCAAACAGTTTATATGCACTGGCTCATAAAATCCAGAACATTAACACCGAGGTAAATACGATTATTATCCCCACTTTATAGGTGATGCAATTAAGACCTACAGAGATCAAGTAATTTGCCCAGGATTGCAGAGATAATAAGTGGTAGAGCTATAATTGCAAACCAGGCACTCCAACTCCAGGACATACACTCTAGCTTCAGGTTGTTGTTAGGGACCTTATAAAAGACTGAAAGTTTCATCTTAAAAATATTTGCTGCACATTTCCTCATTTATCCTACTTGGAATAAAAACTAGAGAATATTGGGTATTCAAAGACACACTGTCCACTTGAAAAATACCACGATTATTTGTACAATGGTTATATTCTAATTTTGTTTAGATTCCAAAGAAATAACTTATTTGAAGTATACTTATCTTCATTTAGAATAGAGTTTGCATGAACTGTTCAATATAATGTGTCAGTTATTCTCCACTTCATGATGTTCAGAATGGTAGACAGTGATGTACTACATATAAACTATCTTCTGAATTCAGGTAATATGCAATGCAATGGATAAAGAATATATACACCTGAATAAAGTAGTTTTTTATGTGGAATGCAGATACAGTGATGGTCTTGAATTAGTTAATAAGCACATTTATTTGGTTAATCCCCAGAACAGTGATTCTCAAATGGGGAATGGTGGTAGAGGGTTGTGATGGTAGATATCAGAATCATTTGGGAATCTTTTCAAATTCTAGACATGTCCTCCTCACCTCCACATCACACCCTCTTCTTCCCCAGAGATTATGATAGGTAGCCCACACTCCCATAGTAAGCCATGTTAATGATGGGAATCTGTCATACCCGTAAAGTCTACTGGAGGGGAAATAATGAGAATCATTGTGAAAGTATTTTTTCCATGACTGTTCTGAAATGTAATCAGAAATGGAGTTTCTTTGTTGACTGAACTTCCCAAAGAGCCACGTTGATTCATCAACTGAAATTAGCAAAAACTAGAAAATAAATGAAATTATGTTTTAAATGCAAGACCTTTATTTATAGTATGTTAACCTGGAAACACCAAAGACTTCTATAATGGGATGATTCAAAACTGTATCAAATTTTGATACTGTATTGTTTCTATCACTGTTATCAATTATAACTGCTGTAGATGTCAAAAGTAAAATCAGAATTCTAGAATACTGCAGCTAGAGGGAGCTTAATTTAGTCTAAACCTTCATTTTAAAGAAGAGGAACCTTCTTTTTTTTTTTTTTAAAGAAAGATAAGGAACCCTAGCTCCAGTGAGACTACCAACTCAGTTAATTTCATTGTTGGGAAAATAACTTAATTCTTTTGACTCCTACATGTTTCTGCAGTCCATGATAGCACAAAATATATGATAGGGCAAATAATGTGAAAACAGCTGTAAAGAGCTAGATGTGGAAAAGAGACAGTCTAACCCCATTCAACCAGTAGATGTGAGTGATAAGGTTATTGGAAACTGGCATTATTTAACATGAAAGAGGTGTTTGTGCAATATGTACTCCCTAGAGTATTTACTGGGTCTTCTTTCCCCTAATATTTCCTGTTTAGGAATGTTTTTCAACCCTTAGAGACCAAGTTACTTCTGAGTTTCCTAATGATATATTCTTGAGAATAAATCTGTTTCTACAGTGAGGTACAGACACACACAACAAGCTTTTAACACATCATGTGTATCAAAATCATCTGTAATAATTTAAAAAATACAGATGTTTGGAATACACGGAAGACCAACAGAATCAGTATCTCTGAGAATGGGCATCTATTTCATGAAAGCTTCATGAAGGCAGAGACCACAGCTGATTTTCTGTATCCAGCACTGGTCTGTCATATACCATAAGCTTAATAAATATTTAATGAATGCATGAACTTAAATTCAACAAACACTGATTCAATACCGTCTATGTGCTAGGCACTGATGTGCTTGGAATATAGTAGTAAACCAAAGGGAGACAAAGATTCCTGCCTCCACAGTGTTTATATTCTAGTGAGAAAGAAACTTAGCAACAAGAGTGACCCTTTAAAAATGTTGTTATCCTGACAAAACCTTGCTTTGTAAGGTCTTTAATTTTTTACTCTGAAGAAAATGGGGAATCATTGCAAAGTTCTGAAAGGAGTAACAGGATCTGACTTAATGTTAGAGAGCAGTATCAGTGAAGGTGGTAAGAAGTAGTTGAATTCTGCATATATTTTAAAGATAGAGCCAAAATGGTTTTCCTGTGCATCAAATATGGAGTGAGGACTCCAGGGTGTTTTGTCTTGAGTAACTGAAAGTAGCTGAAAGGATAATGTTGCCATCAACTGAGATGGGAAAGATGGTGGGAGGAACAGATTAGCTACGGAAAACAAAAATCTGTCAGTTTTAGGTTGAATTTGAGATATTTATTAGACCGCTGAGTGGAGATTTCAGGTAGGAAGTTGGATACAAAAGTCTGCAACTCAATGAGTCACGTATGGATGGAAAAAATGAATTTGGGAGCTGTCAGCTAGCATTAAAAGTCATAACGAGAATGAGACCACCAATGGAAGAAATGCAGAAAAAGAAGAGGATCAAGCCAAAGAGATTTAGAAGGAAAGATGAGTAATTCAGGAATAAAACTAAGATTATGAAGAGTCACTGAAGCCAAGTGAAGGAGTAATGAATGAACCACTGAACTAGATTCTGTTTCTTTTTTTGCCACAAACTAGCTTTTATCTTTGGGCAATTCTGAGCCTTGATTTACCTACACATAAGATAAGGGAGTTAAATCAAGTAAAATGGAACATTCTTGTCATCTTAAAAATTCTACTAAGCTATTTCTTTAGTAGAAAGAATATCTGGGTTCCAATCCCAACTCCAGTTACATACATTCTCTATGCTTTAGGGCAAACTCTTTTACCTTTCTGAGTCTCACTTACCTCATCTATAAAATGATAAGAGTATATTTCATCTGGCAGGTATGAAAAGAAATTAGTTAACTTTTATGAAACGGCCTTTCCTTTTTTTTGGCTGTGCCATGCAGCTTTTGAGATCTTAATCTTAGTTCCCCAACCAGGGATTGAACCCAGGCCCACGCAGTGAAAGCACCAAGTCCTAACCACTGGACTGCCAGGGAACTCCCTGTGAAACTGCCTTGCATCTTGCAGGCACTAATTCAATACATGTTTCATTTTTTAAATCTTTTCATTAGGATAATATTTTAATGAACTGAAGTTGAATTTCTGAATCAAAGAAGGAACCTGGAAGTCAACAATATCTATCATTATGTTTCCAGACTACCCAAGGGCACTTGTGCTAGAAAAGTCATTGGAGAGTGTAAGAAGTTCCTCTTTTCTTCATGTCTCATGCTCCACCTGTTAAATTTGTACAACAAACACTCTCTTCTTTTCCTAAGGTTCTTAAATTTGATAGAGGCAGGGAGAAAATGGACAGCCATAACCGTTTTATAAGGACAGAATTGTGAATATAGCTGATACCTTAAACAACTTTGTCAAATTATATTACATAATATGTTAAAACAACTGTGAAATTCACTCTGAATTGAGCAAACAGAATATTGTTCTGCTTTCAGCACTGATTATAAAGTCTTGTACATTTTAGTTTTAGGAGTAACTATTACTTTCTAAAAATTTAAGAAGTTACATCCAAAAAGCAAATCAGTGCATGTTGTTATAGTACCCATACTGGGTGATTTAAATTCACTGACTCTTTTTTAACTTTAGAAATAAAATAAGACCAAAATCAAGTTTGTCTATACTCAGCTTAATCACAGAAATTACAAAGTTGATCTTTGATTGAAGAATAGAAAAATTTTACTGCTATTCTTCTGCAATTTACAGAGGAAAAGATTGTTCAACCAGTAACATTATCTTTTATGCATCAGGGTAAAATTTACTGGGCTTAAATGACTCAAAAGAGTTTGCATACAGTAAATAATCTGTTAACTTCTGTCCACATGCATACTGGAATAAATTTTGAGAAATCCTCTCTCTAAATTAGTACAGTTCAAGAAATCTACCATCCCAGTAAAAAAATTATCTAGAAAAACTGAGCATATACATTAGTTAATTTTTCAAAACACATAACAACTTTTCATACATTAGGCTTTCTAATAGATATGGTGCAAAGTTCCACACTGCCTCATAGGACCCAGGGAAAGTTTAATCAACCTGGATCCTATATATAAAAAGAAACATCTAGGACATTAACAAAATACTTATAAATAAATATTAGTACCATGATTGTGGGCTCTCTGATCTGTTCTTACCTATGCAGAAACAGTGCATAGACATAATGAATTCAGATGGTTGCAAAAGGTTATTACCCACCCCATCCTCATTCTATCCCCTGCAAAACAAGTTGCAATCATTTGCCCATAGGACCCCTAAGGTAAGGACTGTCTCAAAGCAGGTATTAAGAAGAATTTTAAATGTCCACAGCAAAGTGTTAAAACACGGCCCTGGATTTTATGTAAATGGTATAAATGTTTTTGTACTTCATGAAAATAACTCCTGCGTACTGTTAAGTCTCTTTAACTGTAGTCATGCCAAATAGAAAATGGCATTTTAATTTCTCCAAAAGCATTAACAATGGTACCTTAGAAAAAGTGTAGTGGTATATCTGTATATGTGTATATTACTTAGGAATACACAAAAAAGAGAAAATATAGCAGGCCTGAGACTGCTACCCTTCAGGAAGGCCTGCCTGCAAGTTTGGCACTTGGCAGGTATCTGGGAATTGGAATGGTGATTCAAAGTTCCAGACATTGAAAAGAAACTTCCTTAAATGACATGAGTGGCTCACTGTACCTAGACTGTTGGTACAAACAATATGGTTTATGCTGAACATCTGTTTTTGCTCTGGGAGTCTGGGATTTTGCTATGTGTTAGGTAGAGGGTGTATATGTGATCCCAATAAAACCCTTGGGCACTGAGTCTTTACTGTGCTTCTCTGATAGATAACATTTCATCCATGTTGCCAGATTTGTTGCTGGAGGAATGAAGTGTCCTTTTTGACTCCTTTGGGAGAGGACTCTTGAAAGCTTGTGCTGGTTTCCTCTGGACATTACCCCATGTGACTTTTGCCTTTGCTGATTTTAGTTTATAAACTTTCTTGTAAGGTACTTGTTACAATGAAAGGTATTCATTCCTTGAGTATTACTATATGCTGAATTTTGTGAGTCTTCCTAGTGAATCACCTAACCTGGGAATGATCTTGGGGACCTTGGACATAGAAGGGAAAAGCCATCTGGCTGCTAATCAACTACACTTCATGTGAATGTGGATTGCTCTTCAGGAAAAAATTAACTGACTCTTGGATCATTCTGTGTATACATATGTTTACAACTTTATATTTTTTATAGTGTCTCCTTGTACATTTTTGGTGCTCATTAAAAATGGAATAATATTTACTTCATACATAATGGAACTAAGAATTTTTTTGAATTACATAAGTCAAAAACTCTAACTTTAAGGTTTCCACACAGCTGTTACTTGCCTGCCACCTTATTTGCAAATGTCATTTTTGAACACAACGTTAACTTTTGTATTAACAAGAGAAATGCAGCCAGATAGAGTTGCTGTGGAAACCATAACTGATTCTTGTATAGAGTATATGGCACTGAAGTATTAAATTTAAAGACTATATACAGAAACTTAGCATATGTATTGCTAGGATGAGGCACAGTTAATGTGGGAATTATAAGACTTTTCTGTTAACTATGCATTTCTAAACCTGAACCTTAATATTGCATGAATAATTTGACATTTAAATACCACCTCCAACTCCCTCTTGTGAGAGCACTGGAATCACAACTAACTACTGAACAATCATTGACAGAAAGACACTGGAACTCACCAAGAAAGATACCCCACATCCAAGACAAAGGAGAAGCTGCAATGAGATGGTAGGAGGGGCACAATCACAATAAAATCAAATCCCAAAACTGCTGGGTGGGCGACTCTCAACTGGAGAACAATTATACCACAGAAGTCCACGCACTGGAGTGAAGGTTCTGAGCCCCAGGTCAGCCTTCTCAACCTGGGGGTCTGGCAATGGGAGGAGGAATCCTCAGAGAATCAGACTTGAAGGCCAATGGGGTTTGATTGCAGGACTTTGACAGGACTGGGGGAAACAGAGACTCCATTCTTGGAGGGCAGACACAAAGTAGTGTGTGCACCAGGACCCAGGGGGAAGGAGGAGTGACCCCACAGGAGACAGAACCAGACCTACCTGCTAGTGTTGGAGGGTCTCCTGTGGCGGGGGGGTGGGGGGTGGAGTGGCTGTGGCTCACTGCAGGGACAAGGACACTGGCAGCAGAAGTTCTGGGAAGTACTAATTGGAGTCAGCCCTCCTGGAGTCCGCCATTAGCCCCACCAAAGAGCCTGTAGGCACCACTGCTGGGTTGCCTCAGGCCAAACAGCCAACAGGGAGGGAACCCAGCCCCACCCATCAGCAGACCAGCGGATTAAAGTTTTACTGAGCTCTACCCACTACCAGTCCCTCCCATCAGGAAGCTTGCACAAGCCTCTTAGATAGCCTCATCCACCAGAGGGCAGACAGCAGAAGTAAGAAGAACTATAATCCTGTAGCCTGCAGAACGAAAACCACAGTCACAGAAAGACAGACAAAATGAAAAGGCACAGGACTATGTCCCAGATGAAGGAACAAGATAAAACCTGAGAAAAACAACTACATGAAGTGGAGATAGGAACTTTTCAGAATATTCAGAATAATGATAGTGAAGATGATTGAGGCCCTTGGAAAAAGAATGGAGGCAAGGATCAAGAAGATGCAAGAAATGTTTAACAAAGACCTAGAAGAATTAAAGAACAAACAAACAGAGATGAACAATACAATAAATAAAATGAAAAATACACTAGAAGGAATCAACAGCAGAATAACTGAGGCAGAAGAATGGATAAGTGACCTGGAAGACACAATGGTGGAAATCACTGCCGCAGAACAGAATAAAGAAAAAAGAATGAAAAGAAATGAAGACAGCCTAAGAGACTCTGGGACAACATTAAATGCACCAACATTCACATTATAGGGGTCCCGGAAGGAAGAGAGAGAGAAAGGACCCAAGAAAATATTTGAAGAGATTATAGTAGAAAGCTTACCTAATGAGATTATAGTAGAAAACTTCCCTAACATGGGAAAGGAAATAGCCACCCAAGTCCAGGAAGCACAGAGAGTCCCAGGCAGGATAAACCCAAGGAGAAACAAGCCGAGACACATAGTAATCAAACTGAAAAAAATTAAAGACAAAGAAAAATGTTAAAATAAACAAGGGAAAAATGACAAATAGCATGCAAGGTAACTCCATACATTTAACAGCTGATTTATCAGGAGCAATTCTGCAAGCCAGAAGGGAGTGGTATGATATATTTAAAGTGATGAAAGGGAACAACCTAAAACCAAGAATACTGTACCCAGCAAGAATCTCATTCAGATTCGACAGAGAAATCAAAAGCTTTACAGACAAGCAATAGCTAAGAGAATTCAGCACCACCAAACCAGCTCTACAACAAATGCTACAGAATCTTCTCTAAGTGGGAAACACTAGAGAAGAAAAGGACCTACAAAAACAAACCCAAAACAATTAAGAAAATGGTAATAGGAACATACATATCGATAATTACCTTAAATGTGAATGGATTACACACTCCAACCAAAAGACAGACTGGCTGAATGGATACAAAAACAAGACCCGTATATATGCTGTCTACAAGAGACCCACTTGAAACCTAGGGATACATACAGACTGAAAGTGAGGGGATGGAAAAAGATATTCCATGCAAATGGAAATCAAAAGAAAGTTGGAGTAGCAATTCTCATATAAGACAAAATAGACTTTAAAATAAAGACTATTACAAGAGACAAAGAAGGACACAACATAATAATTATGGGATCAATCCAAGAAGAAGATATAACAATTGTAAATATTTATGCACCCAACACAGGAGCACCTCAATACGTAAGGCAAATGCTAACAGCCATAAAAGGGAAAATCAACAGTAACACAATCATAGTACGGGACTTTAACAGCCCACTTTCACCAATGGACAGATCATCCAAAATGAAAATAAATAAGGAAACACAAGCTTTAAATGACACAATAGACCAGATAGGTTTAATTGATATTTATAGGACATTCCCCCCCAAAACAGAAGATTACACTTTCTTCTCAAGTGTACACGGAACATTCTCCAGAATAGATCACATCTTGGGTCACAAATCAAGCATTGGTAAATTTCCGAAAACTGAAATCATATCAAGCATCTTTTCCAACCACAATGCTATGAGATTAGAAATAAATTATAGGAAAAACAAAAAATGTAAAAAACACAAACACACGGAGGCTAAAAAATACGTTACTAAATAACCAAGAGATCACTGAAGAAATCAAAGAGGAAATCAAAAAATGCCTAGAGACAAATGAAAACGAAAACACAATGACCCAAAACCTATGGGATGCAGCAAAAGCAGTTCGAAGAGGGAAGGCTATAGCAATACAATCCTACCTCAAGAAACCAGAAAAATCTCAAATAAACAATCTAACCTTACACCTAAAGGAACTAGAGAAAGGAGAACAAACAAAACCCAAAGTTAGTAGAAGGAAAGAAATCATAAAGATCAGATCAGAAATAAATCAAATAGAAATGAAGAAAACAATAGCAAAGATCAATGAAACTAAAAGCAGGTTCATTGAGAAGATAAACAAAATTGATAAACCTTTAGCCAGACTCATCAAGAAAAAGAGGGAGAGGACTCAAATCAATAAAATTAGAATTGAAAAAGGAGAAGTTACAACGGACAGTGCAGAAATACAAAGCATCCTAAGATACTACTACAAGCAACGATATGCCAATAAAATGGACAACCTGGAAGAAATGGACAAATTCTTAGAAAAGTACAACCTTGAGAGACTGAACCAGGAAGAAAGAGAAATTATGAACAGACCAATCACAAGTAATGAAATTAAAACTGTGATTAAAAATCTTCCAATAGAAGATGGCGGAAGAGTAAGAGAAGATGGCGGAAGAGTAAGACGCGGACATCACCTTCCTTCCCATAGATACATTAGAAATACATCTACACGTGGAACTGCTCCTACAGAACACCCACTGAACACTGGCAGAAGACCTCAGACCTCCCAAAAGGCAAGAAACTCCCCACGTACTTGGGTAGGGCAAAAGAAAAAAAGAAAAAACAGAGATAAAAGAATAGGGACAGGACCTGCACCAGTGGGAGGGAGCCATGAAGGAGGAAAGGTTTCCACACGCTAGGAAGCCCCTTCGCGGGCGGAGACTGCGGGTGGCAGAGGGGGAAGCTTCGGAGCCATGGAGGAGAGCGCAGCCACAGGGGTGCAGAAGGCAAAGCGGAGAGACTCCCGCACAGAGGATCGGTGCCGAGAAGCACTCACCAGCCCGAGAGGCTTGTCTGCTCACCCGCCAGGGCGGGCGGGGGCTGGGAGCTGAGCCTCGGGCTTCGGTCGGATCACAGGGAGAGGACTGGTGTTGGTGGCATGAACACAGCCTGAAGGGGTTAGTGCACCACAGCTAGCCGGGAGGGAGTCCGGGAAAAAGTCTGCAGCTGCCGAAGAGGCAAGAGACTTTTTCTTGCCTCTTTGTTTCCGGGTGGGCGAGGGGAGGAGATTAACAGCGCCGCTTAAAGGAGCTCCAGAGACAGGTGCGAGCCGCGGCTATCAGCGTGGACCCCAGAGACGGGCATGAGACACTAAGGCTGCTGCTGCCGCCACCAAACAGCCTGTGAGTGAGCACAGGTCACTCTCCACACCGCCCCTCCTGGGAGCCGGTGCAGCCCGCCACGGCCAGGCTCCCGTGATCTGGGGACAACTTCCCCGGGAGAACGCATGGCACGCCTCGGGCTGGTGCAACGTCATGCCGGCCTCTGCCGTCGAAGGCTCGCCCCGCATCCATATCGTTCCCTCCCCCCTGCCCGAGTGAGCCAGAGCCCCCAAAGCAGCTGCTCCTTTAACCCTGTTCTGTCTGGGCGGGGAACAGACGCCCTCAGGCAACCTACACACAGAGGCGGGTCCAAATCCAAAGCTGAACCCTGGGAGCTGTGCGAACAAAGAAGAGAAAGGGAAATCTCTCCCAGCAGCCTCAGAAGCAGCGGATTAAAACTCCACAAACAACTTGATGTGCCTGCATCTGCTGAACACCTGAACAGACAACGAATCATCCCAAATTCAGGAGGTGGACTCTGGGAGCAGGAGATATTAATTTTTTCCCCTTTTCCTTTTTTTTGTGAGTGTATATGTATATGCTTCTGGGTGAGATTTTGTCTGTATAGCTTTGCTTTATAATAGCTTTATTTTATTTTATTTTATCTTCTTTTTTTCTTTCCTTCTATTTTTTCTCCCTTTTTCTCTGAGCCATGTGGATGAAAGGCTCTTGGTGCTCCAGTCAGGCATCAGGGCTGTGCCTCTGAGGTGGGAGAGCCAACTTCAGGACACTGGTCCACAAGAGACCTCCCAGCTCCACGTAATACCAAACGGCGAAAATCTCTCTGAGATCTCCATCTCAACATCAAGACCCAGCTTCACTCAACGACCAGCAAGCTACAGTGCTGGACACCCTATGCCAAACAACTAGCAAGACAGGAACACAGCCCCATCCATTAGCAGAGAGGCTGCCTAAAATCATAATAAGGCCACAGACACCCCAAAACACACCACCAGACGTGGACATGCCCACCAGAAAGACAAGATCCAGCCTCATCCACCAGAACACAGGCACTAGTCCCCTCCACCAGGAAGCCTACACAACCCACTGAGCCAACCTTAGCCAATGGGGACAGATACCAAAAACAACGGGAACTACGAACCTGCAGCCTGTGAAAAGGAGACCCCAAACACAGTAAGATAAGCAAAATGAGAAGACAGAAAAAAACACAGCAAATGAAGGAGCAGGGTCAAAACACACCGGACCTAACAAATGAAGAGGAAATAGGTAGTCTACCTGAATAAGAATTCAGAATAATGATAGTAAGGATGATCCAAAATCTTGGAAATAGAATAGACAAAATGCAAGAAACATTTAACAAGGACGTAGAAGAACTAAAGAGGAACCAAGCACGATGAAAAACACAATAAATGAAATTAAAAATACTCTAGACGGGATCAATAGGAGAATAACTGAGGCAGAAGAAAGGATAAGTGACCTGGAAGATAAAATGGTGGAAATACCTACTGCAGAGCAGAATAAAGAAAAAAGAATGAAAAGAACTGAGGACAGTCTCAGAGACCTCTGGGACAACATTAAATGCACCAACATTCAAATTATAGGGGTCCCAGAAGAAGAAGAGGAAAAGAAAGGGACTGAGAAAATATTTGAAGAGATTATAGTTGAAAACTTCCCTAATATGGGAAAGGAAATAGTTAATCAAGTCCAGGAAGCACAGAGAGTCCCATACAGGATAAATCCAAGGAGAAACATGCCAAGACACATATTAATCAAACTATCAAAACTTAAATATAAAGAAAACATATTAAAAGCAGCAAGGGAAAAACAACAAATAACACACAAGGGAATCCCCATAAGGTTGACAGCTGATCTTTCAGCAGAAACTCTGCAAGCCAGAAGGGAGTGGCAGGATATACTTAAAGTGATGAAGGAGAAAAACCTACAACCAAGATTACTCTACCCAGCAAGGATCTCATTCAGATTTGATGGAGAAATTAAAACCTTTACAGACAAGCAAAAGCTGAGAGAGTTCAGCACCACCAAACCAGCTTTAAAACAAATGCTAAAGGAACTTCTCTAGGCAAGAAACACAAGAGAAGGAAAACACCTACAATAAGAAACCCAAAACATTTAAGAATATGGGAATAGGAACATACATATCGATAATTACCTTAAATGTAAATGGATTAAATGCTCCCACCAAAAGACACAGGCTGGCTGAAGGGATACAAAAACAAGACCCATATATATGCTGTCTACAAGAGACCCACTTCAGACCTAGGGACACATACAGACTGAAAGTGAGGGGATGGAAAAAGATATTCCATGCAAATGAA
The DNA here is from genome assembly GCF_949987535.1 of Balaenoptera acutorostrata. Lineage (NCBI taxonomy): Eukaryota > Metazoa > Chordata > Mammalia > Artiodactyla > Balaenopteridae > Balaenoptera > Balaenoptera acutorostrata. The sequence goes on along the minus strand of NC_080064.1, from coordinate 74,446,668 downwards.
ATCAAAAGAAAGCTGGAGTAGCAATTCTCATATCAGACAAAATAGACTTTAAAATAAAGACTATTACAAGAGACAAAGAAGGACACTATAGAATGATCAAGGGATCGATCCAAGAGGAAGGTATAACAATTGTAAATATTTATGCACCCAACATAGGAGCACCTCAATACATAAGGCAAACACTAACAGCCATAAAAGGGGAAATTGACAGCAACACAATCATAGTAGGGGACTTTAACACCCCACTTTCACCAATGGACAGATCAACAAAAATGAAAATAAATAAGGAAACACAAGCTTTAAATGATACATTAAACAAGATGGACTTAATTGATATTTATAGGACATTCCACCCCAAAACAACAGAATACACATTTTTCTCAAGCGCTCATGGAACATTCTCCAGGATAGATCATATCTTGGGTCACAAATCAAGCCTTGGTAAATTTAAGAAAATTGAAATCATATCAAGTATCTTTTCCGACCACAATGCTATGAGACTAGATATCAATTACAGGAAAAGATCTGTAAAAAATACAAACACATGGAGGCTACACAATACACTACTTAATAACGAAGTGATCACTGAAGAAATCAAAGAGGAAATCAAAAAATACCTAGAAACAAATGACAATGGAGACATGATGACCCAAAATCTATGGGATGCAGCAAAACCAGTGCTAAGAGGGAAGTTTATAGCAATACAAGCCTACCTCAAGAAACAGGAAACATCTCGAATAAACAACTTAACCTTGCACCTAAAGCAATTAGAGAAAGAAGAACAAAAAAACCCCAAAGCTAGCAGAAGGAAAGAAATCATAAAGATCGGATCAGAAATAAATGAAAAAGAAATGAAGGAGAAAATAGCGAAGATCAATAAAACTAAAAGCTGGTTCTTTGAGAAGATAAACAAAATTGATAAACCATTAGCCAGACTCATCAAGAGAAAAAGGGAGAAGACTCAAATCAATAGAATTAGAAATGAAAAAGGAGAAGTAACTACTGACACTGCAGAAATACAAACGATCATGAGAGATTACTACAAGCAACTCTATGCCAATAAAATGGACAACCTGGAAGAAATGGACAGATTCTTAGAAATGCACAACCTGCCGAGACTGAACCAGGAAGAAATAGAAAATATGAACAGACCAATCACAAGCACTGAAATTGAAACTGTGATTAAAAATCTTCCAACAAACAAAAGCCCAGGACCAGATGGCTTCACAGGCGAATTCTATCAAACATTCAGAGAAGAGCTAACACCTATCCTTCTCAAACTCTTCCAAAATATTGCAGAGGGAGGAACACTCCCAAACTCATTCTACGAGGCCACCATCACCCTGATACCAAAACTAGAGAAAGATATCACAAAGAAAGAAAACTACAGGCCAATATCACTGATGAACATAGATGCAAAAATCCTCAACAAAATACTAGCAAACAGAATCCAACAGCACATTAAAAGGATTATACACCATGATCAAGTGGGGTTTATTCCAGGAATGCAAGGATTCTTCAATATACGCAAATCAATCAATGTGATACATCATATTAACAAATTGAAGGAGAAAAACCATATGATCATCTCAATAGATGCAGAGAAAGCTTTCGACAAAATTCAACACCCATTTATGATAAAAACCCTGCAGAAAGTAGGCATAGAGGGAACTTTCCTCAACATAATAAAGGCCATATATGACAAACCCACAGCCAACATTGTCCTCAATGGTGAAAAACTGAAACCATTTCCACTAAGATCAGGAACAAGACAAGGTTGCCCACTCTCACCACTATTATTCAACATAGTTTTGGAAGTGTTAGCCACAGCAATCAGAGAAGAAAAAGAAATAAAAGGAATCCAAATTGGAAAAGAAGAAGTAAAGCCGTCACTGTTTGCAGATGACATGATACTATACATAGAGAATCCTAAAGATGCTACCAGAAAACTACTAGAGATAATCAATGAATTTGGTAAAGTAGCAGGATACAAAATTAATGCACAGAAATCTCTTGCATTCCTATACACTAATGATGAAAAATCTGAAAGTGAAATTAAGAAAACACTCCCATTTACCATTGCAACAAAAAGAATAAAATATCTAGGAATAAACCTACCTAAGGAGACAAAAGACCTGTAAGCAGAAAATTATAAGACACTGATGAAAGAAATTAAAGATGATACAAATAGATGGAGAGATATACCACGTTCTTGGATTGGAAGAATCAACATTGTGAAAATGACTATACTACCCAAAGCAATCTACAGATTCAATGCAATCCCTATCAAACTACCACTGGCATTTTTCACAGAACTAGAACAAAAAATTTCACAATTTGTATGGAGACACAAAAGACCCCGAATAGCCAAAGCAATCTTGAGAATGAAAAATGGAGCTGGAGGAATCAGGCTCCCTGACTTCAGACTATATTACAAAGCTACAGTAATCAAGACAGTTGGGTACTGGCACAAAAACAGAAATATAGATCAATGGAACAGCATATAAAGCCCAGAGATAAACCCACGCACATATGGTCCCCTTATCTTTGATAAAGGAGGCAAGCATATACAGTGGAGAAAAGACAGCCTCTTCAATAAGTGGTACTAGGAAAACTGGACAGGTACATGTAAAAGTATGAAATTAGAACACTCCCTGACACCATACACAAAAATAAACTCAAAATGGATTAAAGACCTAAGTGTAAGGCCAGACACTATCAAACTCTTAGAGGAAAACATAGGCAGAACACTTTCTGACATACATCACAGCAAGATCCTCTTTGACCCAGCTCCTAGAGAAATGGAAATAAAAACACAAATAAACAAATGGGACCTAATGAAACTTAAAAGCTTTTGCACAGCAAAGGAAACCATAAACAAGACCAAAAGACAACCCTCAGAATGGGAGAAAATATTTGCAAATGAAGCAACTGACAAAGGATTAATCTCCAAGATTTACAAGCAGCTCATGCAGCTCAATAACAAAAAAACAAACAACCCAATCCAAAAATGGGCAGAAGACCTAAACAGACATTTCTCCAAAGAAGATATACAGATTGGCAACAGACACATGAAAGAATGCTCAACATCATTAATCATTAGAGAAATGCAAATCAAAACTACAATGAGATATCATCTCACACCGGTCAGAATGCCCATCATCAAAAAATCTAGAAACAATAAATGCTGGAGAGGGTGTGGAGAAAAGGGAACACTCTTGCACTGTTGGTGGGAATGTAAATTGATACAGCCACTATGGAGAACAGTATGGAGGTTCCTTAAAAAACTAAAAATAGAATTACCATACGACCCAGCAATCCCACTACTGGGCATATACCCTGAGAAAACCATAATTCAAAAAGAGTCATGTACCAAAATGTTCATTGCAGCTCTATTTACAATAGCCAGGACATGGAAGCAACCAAAGTGTCCATCATCGGATGAATGGATAAAGAAGATGTGGCACATATATACAATGGAATATTACTCACCCATAAAAAGAAATGAAATGGAGGTATTTGTAGTGAGGTGGATGGAGTTAGAGTCTGTCATACAGAGTGAAGTAAGTCAGAAAGAGAAAAACAAATACAGTATGCTAACACATATATATGGAATCTAAGGGAAAATAAAGGTCATGAAGAACCTAGTGGCAAGACGGGAATAAAGACACAGACCTACTAGAGAATGGACTTGAGGATATGGGGAAGGGGAGGAGTAAGATGTGACAAGGTGAGAGAGTGGCATAGACACATATACACTACCAAACGTAAAATAGATAGCTAGTTGGAAGCAGCCGCATAGCACAGGGAGATCAGCTCGGTGCTTTGTGACCACCTACAGGGGTGGGATAGGGAGGGTGGGAGGGAGGGAGATTCAAGAGGGAAGAGATATGGGAACATATGTATATGTATAACTGATTCACTTTGTTAAAAGCAGAAACTAACACACCATTGTAAAGCAATTATACTCCAATAAAGATGTTTAAAAAAAAAAATCTTCCAATAAACAAAAGTCCAGGACCAGATGGCTTCACAGGTGAATTCTATCAAACATTTAGAGAAGAGCTAACACCCATCCTCCTCAAACTCTTCCAAAAAATTTCAGTGTAAGGAACATTCCCAAACTCATTCTACGAGGCCATAATCACCCTGATACCAAAACCAGACAAAGATACTACAAAAAAAGGAAATTACAGACCAATATCACTGATGAATACAGATACAAAAATCTTCAACAAAATACTAGCAAACAGAATCCAGCAACACATTAAAAGGATCATACACCATGATCAAGTGGCATTTATCCCAGGGATGCAAGGATTCTTCAATATACACAAATCAATCAATGTGACACACCATATTAACAGATTGAAGGATAAAAACCATATAATCATCTCAATAGATGCAGGAAAAGCTACAGTAATCAAGACAATATGGTATTGGCACAAAAACAGAAATATAGATCAATGGAACAGGATAGAAAGCCCAGAGATAAACCCACGCACCTATGGTCAACTAATCTATGACAAAGGAGGCAAGGATATACAATGGAGACCAGACAGTCTCTTCAATAAGTGGTGCTGGGAAAACTGGACAGCTACATGTAAAAGAATGAAATTAGAACACTCCCTAACACCATATGAAAAAATAAACTCAAAATGGATTAAAGACCTAAATGTAAGACCGGACACTATAAAACTCTTAGAGGAAAGCATAGGAAGAACACTCTATGACATAGATCACAGCAAGATCTTTTTTGACCCACTTCCTAGAGTAATGGAAATAAAAACAAAAATAAACAAATGGGACCTAATGAAACAAAAGCTCTTGCACAGCAAAGAAAACCATAAATAAGACAAAAAGACAACCTCCAGAATGGGAGAAAATATTTGCAAACGAATCAACAGGCAAAGGATTAATCTCCAAAATATAGAAACAGTTCATGCAGATCAATATCAAAACCACAAAGAACCCAATCAAAAAATGGGCCGAAGACCTAAATAGACACTTCTCCAAAGAAGACATACAGATGGCCAAGAGGCACAGGAAAAGCTGCTCAACATCATTAATTATTAGAGAAATACAAATCAAAACTACAATGAGGTATATTACCTCACACTGATTAGAATGGGCATCATCAGAAAGTCTACAAACAATAAGTGCGGAGAGGGTGTGGAGAAAAGGGAAACCTCTTGCACTGTTGGTGGGAATGTAAATTGATGCAGCCACTATGGAGAACAGTATGGAGGTTCCTTAAAAAACTAAAAATATACTTACCATATGACCCAGCAATCGCACTAATGGACATATACCCAGAGAAAACCATAATTCAAAAAGACACATGCACCCCAATATTCACTGCAGCATTATTTACAATAGCCAGGTCATGGAAACAAGCTAAATGTCCATCAACAGACAAATATATAAAGAAGATGTGGTACATATATGCAACGGAATATTACTCAGCCATAAAAAGGAACAAAATTGGGTTATTTGTAGAGACATGGAGGGACCTAGAGAGTGTCATACAGAGTGAAGTTAAGTCAGAAAGAGAAAAACAAATATCATATATTAATGCATATATGTGGAATCTAGAAAAATGGTACAGATGAACCAGTTTGCTAGGCAGAAAAAGAGACACAGATGTAGAGAACAAACGTATGGACACCAAGCGGGGGAAGCAGGGGGCAGGGGTGGTGGGATGAATTGGGAGATTGAGATTGACATATATACACTAATATGTGTAAAATAGTTAAATAATAAGAACTTGCTGTATAGCACAGGGAAATCCACTTCGCTGTACAGTAGAAACTAACACAACATTGTAAAACAACTATACCCCAATAAAAATAAATAAATACCACCGCCTCTGTTTTTTTTAAAGGCAAAATATGTGTAGGAGAGGATCTAACAAGCTGATTGATCATCTTTCTGTGCATTTATAAATACCAATTTGAATTAAAATATTGTAAATAGAGAAAGAACATAAAAATCTAATGTTCAAATATATGTACTTTAGTGAATTAATCACTTCATTAAACACATTTCATTTAACTTTGATAAGTCAATGATACCTATAATCTTTATAACATGGTTTCCAAAAATATAATCAACATAAAATATTGTTGCATAAAATACCATGCTTTTTAAAAAAAGAAAAAAATTCTGAATGAAAAGTATATTTTTAAATGTTATTTGATATCATTAAAACCATTAAAAAATTTAAATACAAATACAGGATCTGTAAGACCAAAACTGGGTTTTCAATGACTTGAACAATTAAAAAATTTGAAAACAAGTTCGTCTCCAATTTGACTTTTAGCTACTAACTAGAGAGACAATAATACTTTGTAATGTGGATAGAGATAACTTCTAGTTTGGATTTGAGTGCTGAAACAGATGGTTTTATTGGGAAATGTGAATATGATTTTACATTCAAATAATACAGATCCTAGAGATCACTTAATAACAATTATTTTGTTTTCATGAGTTCTACTTTAAATGCATAAAGGGAACAAGGAATGAAAACTTTACATCCAATATGGGGAGAGATAATCTGGCACCTTTAGTTAAAAACAATAGTACACCAAACACCCTATCGTATTCCTAATAAATAAAGGAAAAAAATCAGATATTGTGATATGATAAAATTTTATGTTGCTACTCTTCTCTTCTAAGGTGACCAGGATTTAAACTGTTACAATTTTAGAATTTATGCAGATTTAAATTTAAACCGTGTGCTACCACTGGATTCTAAATGTTAAAGTTTGATATGAAATAAAAACACATTCATAAGTAGCCAAAAAAAATTTACACAATGTACAATGATTGGCAAACAGAGGCCAATTCATACAGATGAAGATACATTTGTTTTAGCTAAAACAATTTTTCTAAGTAAATAAAATTTAGTTATGACAGCATCCTTGTCAGAAAATTTGATTCCTCCTATGAAATTAAGTATAAATAAAAGCAATGTAGTAAAGATTCAGGAACTCTGTAATTAACTGTAATTATTTGGAACTATTACTATAATTTCTGCATTCTTAGTCTTTGTACTAGTAAAATATGCTTCTCCCATTCAGTTATTTAAAAGTATTTTAGTCCTCTCATTATTCTTCATATGACCTTTGGCCTTATTTTCTCTTGAGATTTTACATAATCACTTCTCAAATTCTTAAAAAATAAATCACTGCCTTGTCTATTAATTTTTCTTGATTTTTTGTTTTGTTCATCTCAAAAGTTCTCTTACTTTGACTTTAATATTCTGCTGGGTGAAAACGATTACAAATATAAGAAACCTGAAGCTTAGAGATCTACAAATGTAGCAGGGACAGCAGTAATACTTAATTACCTAAATATCAATACTTCGTTCTGCCTTTCTATATTACTTTAGTGTGAATCTTTCAAAAACCTAGCTTAGTTAGCTGTAAGAGGTATTTATTTTTTACCTTTGACATAGTTGAAGTATGTGTTCTTTAGTTAGTCCCCTAGTTTGTGAACCTGCCATAATACAAAACTTCCCCCCATAAAATACAGTAAAATATAACTGAAAATCTTGTGATCCCTGTAGACTGCATATGCACTATGACATATGGAACAACACTGTGTTGAGATGTGGGTTCTAGGTGGCTGGAGAGACTCATTCTACTGGTGTCTTGTTCCATCCAGATATTTAAATTTGGGTCTTAGTAAAAAAGATAAATTATATTATGGACATTCAAGGTACCTTCTGAATAGCTGACATTATAAATTTTAAGTTCATGAATGCTAAGGGTCAGCTTTCATACGAAATATAGAACATGAATCTGGCTGAGATATAAAGAAACAGATTTTCTTCTATCTCCTTCCAGATTCTTTAGGTTGATTAGGCTTATCTCTGCCTTAGAAGGTCACAAAATACAAAAAAGTCAACTATATCACATCTCAGGGAATGTCATGTCAAGACTGATGTTATATCATCAAAAACAAACACATAAACAAAAACAAACTAATAGAGCGTACCACATGTAGGAAAAGGAAAAATAAGGAAATATAAGGAAACTATCCCTTCCCATGAACTCTGTCATAAATGCATAGAAGGCCTTCTGGGAATTTTTGAAAGCCTACTGAATCAGGCTCATCTCTATTAAAACTGACTGCAGTATTTTTAAAAAGGATCTAATGCATGAGTTACGGCAAGAGTGAATGATTGCCTTTAAACAAAATACGCTTGGAAACAAAATTAGGGATTATAAATGCAAAAGAAGAAAGGTTTGTGGAGTAATTACAAAATGTAAAATACTCTGACTTATAGTACATCTACTTATATCCAAGAAGAATTAATGTTAATTTCATATTTGCTAAAGATCAATGGCAATTATAATCACATTAACATGAAAAACTGTTTACATCATTTATATGAATTCCCATCTTAAAAAGGCTTATCTATTCTATGTCTACGTCCAATTTTGTCATGTTTGACATAATTCAAACAAGTCTCTCCTAAAAAAGCAACGGCATATAAAAACAGCCCCTAAAACTTCTCTCCAAGCAGATACCCACATGAAATAACTAACAATTTTTATTTATTTGAAGGAATATGGAAGAATTAGGGCTATGATCCTGTGTTTTACAAGAGATAACAATGCTAATAGTGGAAACTGCTTTATTATTTTGCTAATATGTTTGTAAAATTGCCCTTTTTTACTTCAAAGACTTCAATTATTCAGTATTTACGCTATCTTAAATGAGTGCTGCTCATTTAAGCTGCTAAATATAAGGGCAGCAACTATAGATATTTCTGTCTTTTTCCCAGTTTAGGGTAATATTCTGGTGATATCAAATGGTTTCAATCTACAAAGCTTAACATTTGTTTATAGAAATAATGAATAAAGGAATAATAAATTGTATTACTTACCTTTCCGGAAACAATCTTTTCATAAATCTGAATTGGTTGGTCTGCAAAGAATGGGGGGTAGCCAGCTGCCATTTCATAGATTAACACTCCTAATGCCCACCAATCCACTGCCTTATTGTAGCCCTAAGACAAACCAACACCAAATGTCAATTATTACTTAATTCACTCAGAGGAGAATGAAGTCATAAATTATTTCAAAGTGATCTTCAAGCATATGAAAATTTTTAAAAAGCAGTTGCTGAGCAGTAATTCAGGATAAAATAAAAAATAAAATGTATCAGGTCAGATTTGAATTAAACAAAGGGGAGAATTTCCAGATACTGAAATTGGATATTAGGAAATATTATTAAATCTTCTTCCTAAAATAATTAAGAATATTAAAGACAATAAAAAATGCCCTGTTTAATTGGGATAATTTAGTTGTTGCTCAACAATAGGAAGGGAATTGGACCAAATTACCCCTTAAAGCCCAATCTAGTTCCATAATATTATGAATCAGGTTTTCTAGAGAATACTTAGAAAGGTCAAAAGTTTTGAAATGAAAGAGTAGATATTGTACTTCATAATAAACAGTGGAGTTGACTTCAAAATATTCTATATTGTTGGAGTTAAGCAGGTGAATATACTCGGGATAATCCCATCCACTTCACAGGATCTTATGAAAGCTAAAAGTTTAATGTGGAACATAATAAATGTAAATATTTAAGTATACTTTATTCATCTAGTGTTTTGTTTCTCATCTCTAAAAGGTATACAAGAAAGATAACTAATTCATGGGATTTTGTGGGGACTACATCAAATGAAAGGAAATGATGTGTATAAAGAGTGTGTTGCAAACCAAATGTACAATTCTAAGGTTTCTTATTTGGGTTTTTTTTTTTCATGTTAAGCCTACTAAAATTAAGATTTAGAAGTATTGATAAGAAAATAAATAAGAATAAAATATTAACATGTTTATATAAAGTTTGTTATCAGCCATAATCAGTGTCAACTGGCACAAAAGATTATGAAAAAAAACAAAACAACTTGATCATGGAGAGAAATGAGCTGAGTTCTTGCCAGATCTTTTAGTCTGCCATCAGATACAGCTTTTAATTACCTTTGCCAGTCCCCCTAGTCCAACCTTTTTTCAAAATTTTAGCTTATAAACTATTTAATTTTCAAATTACTGGCTAAAATATAATAATGTAGAGATTTTTCCTTTTTATTTCCTGCTTCTGTATGTTTTTAAAAAGAGAGAGACTAGTAAAATAGGAATAGCACTTTGTTTTGCTAATAAAAATGGCATCAACTTTGCTTTAATTCATTAAATTCAACTCATTAATAATGTAATTACCATGTTTTTTTGCTATAATGAAAGCATGTAACGTTGATACAGATCCTTTTACCAAACTTTGATTTCTATGTTTTGGATAGTGTATTAATGTTCATAATAAGTATTCCAGATGCTTTCAATACCCTAGGTATGGAAAACTAAAACAAATCAGTAAGAAATACTAAATTATAATAGAAAAATGGGCAAAGGACATGAACTAATAATTCATACACACAAAGAAATACTAAATGACTATTAAGCATTAAAAAAATCTAATAATCAGACATGAGACTTAAAATAATTAGATATCATTTACTGTCTATCAAATTAGTAATGGTTTTTAAAACAAGAATACCCAATGCTGGAGAAAGTGTGGTGAAACAGGTACTCTCAAACACTGCTGAGAAGTGCAGAATTGTTACAATCTTTTTGGACAGTGCTTTGGCAACATGTATTGAAAGCCTTAAAAATGTTCATACTCTCTGACCCTGTAATTCCACTTCTAGGAATCTATCCTAAAAAAATAATTTAAAATATAGAAAAAGCTTTATGTACAAAGATGTTTATCACAGTGATTTATAATAGAAAAAAACGAAATAACCTGAATACTCAACAATAGAAGAATGGCAAAATACAATATGGTACATTTTCAAATAAGCCATTAGAATTATATTTGCATGCTTATTATCATTCAAGTGAAAAAGCTGAATACAAAACTATACATTCACTATAACATGCATAGAAAAATATATTAAAATGTTTTTTTAAAAAGGCTACCTCTGGATGGTGAGATTATAGGTTTTTTGATTCTTTCTTTATATTTTTCTATATTTTCCAAATTTCATACAATGAATATCTATTTCTTTTACCACATATATATATACACATACAGTTTTTAAAGTTTTGGTGCCTACTATGTTATCATTATTTGTTAAATGTACTTAAAGAAGAAATATGTTAATGATATTTAGATTATAAAAGACTAAAAGTTATAGATGATATAAATTATGTAAGATAATGAGAGGACAGCTGAAAGAATTCTTTTATTTTAGTCTAATACTTCTGTAGGTTAGCCAAATTTCAATTATTCAGGGGGTAGTTATTCAATGTGTAAATATCAAAGCATCTGTGTTATCCCTTTCTCTTTCCTGGCTCCTGTGCCCAGTTATTATCAGTCTCTCCTTTCTGGCTTTCTCCACCAAGGGATGGCAGTAGAAAGGAAAACAAAAGTTAAATCATCCTTTGTGATATGATTAAAAATTTCTCTCACCACATTTTGCACTGTTTAGAAAAGCAGAACTGTATTCAATAAGACTATAACTATTCAATTGCTATAATTTCCTATTTTTAAAGTAAAATTTAAAAAAATAATTCACATACTTTTTTTTCATTTAAGTGGTAAAGTTGAAACAAAGGAAGAATTGACAACTAGTACATGTCATCTTTAGTCTGCCTCTTGGTGTAACGCAGAGCAAGGGCCTCCTTGCCCTCCTGTATTGGGAATAATTATGAAAAGGCTATGCTTTTGGCTTCAAAACATGGATCTAGAGGTCAGATTTATTCATACTAATTCTCTCAGATTCAGAGTTAAAATCACCAGTTTATGGGATTAGTGGTAGACTCTAAATAATTACTTTTTAGTAATTATGAACAAATAGATTTAAATTCATATTTAGATTAAATAAACATGTAAAATCGATCAATAAACTTTTTTTTTATAAAAGTCCACAGTGATGCATGCCTTATATTTCTACTTCTTACATAACTACATTATAAATATACCTTGCTGAGAATTATTTCTGGAGCCAAGTATTCTGGAGTGCCACATAATGTCCAAGTTCTGCCTTTAACTCTTTTGGCAAACCCAAAGTCTGTGACCTATAAAAGACAAAAAAACTTGTAAACATTTATTATTTCATAATAAATGTACTACTGTACCTAAGTTGAAAGTTAAAAATCAGAGTTAAAATTAATACCATGAAAAAAATTAAGTCAATGTAATTGAGACTAATCCAAGAACGCACTGTTTAGTGAATAAAGGTTAAAGCAACCCATGCTGGAGAACCTTTCCCTGACTCAAACAAAGAAACAAATGAACCAAAAAAAAAAAAATAGTTTTAATAAAAATGAAGCAGTGCTACGAGTGTTCCTTAAGTCCAGCATTGTCCTCTGCCCTTAATTACATCCTCAGAAATGCAAAAGCATCACTGGGAGAATCTTAATAACTGCATAAAAAGGAGTGCTCTCATTCTATTGATAGTACAAATGGAAAGAAAACACTACCACCAGTCCATTATTGGTAGCTGGGCCTCCTTTGGTAGCTGCACTGTACTGTTAAAAAGCATGGACTCTTGGGACAGGCTGACGGGGTTCAAATTATGACTCTACGTGTGTGACCTTGCTGTTCCTTAGTTTCATTCACCTTAAAATGAGGATAACAATAGTATTTACATTTCATAGTGTTATCAGAATTAAAAGAGGTGATACATGTAAAACACTTAGAATAATGCCTGGCACTAAGTGAGTACTCACAAATTTAGCTATTATTTCTTTACGCAGGAGCCTGAAATCAGTTCACAACTATAGACTAAGGGAGATAGAAACGGGTTCCATCTTTGATGGAACTTTTGGTTCTTTGTAATAGCAACAGAACTGTGAGCTCAGTTTAAACTATTAGGAAGAATTGTCTCCCTCAAAGAAAAAAAAGAATCCAATATTGGTAGTTGTGGTTAAATACATATAACTTCTTACCTAGTATTTCTCAAATACATTATATATAATGTGTTCAAGTCATACCTGGATATAACCTTGGTGGTCAATTAAGAGATTTTCAGGTTTTAGATCTCTGTAGATGAGGTCTAGTGAATGGAGGTACTCGAATGTTAGCACTATCTGAGCTGCATAGAACCGTGCATGGGGTTCACTACAAAGAAACAAAACATTGATTTTTGGTAAAATGGGTTAACATATAGTAATTAGTAGATTATACAAAAAAAATAACATGAGGTAGAGGCATTTTGGGAGCAAAAAAATTTTTTTTTTCTTTTAAACATATGTAAAGAAACATGTTGGTTTCCAAATATTTACTAAATCTATAAATCATCTTCAAATAATGCTTTGATATACTTAGTGGGCAGCATATGTTGAAGAAAACTTAACTCTCAGATTTTCATTGTAATTTAAATTATTATTGGCCATGTTAGAAGACATTGAGAATGACTGAAAAGCACCAGTTAGATTATCTGTCAGGGCAATTGCTATTGCTGATAGGCTTCATCTCATCTACCTTTCTCATAAATTTCAAGTACTTAAAGAATTTCTGCATTAATCTGCAGATTTATGCCATTTTACCCAGGCTGTTACTACTACAAAAGTGACATATGCTCATTATAGAAAAAGAGCCATACAATATTAATGAAGAATAAAGATACCAATAATCCCATTCAGAAACCAGATTCAATCCTGGTGTCTGAATTTCCAAATCCTCTACTATGCATATTTATACAGATACCTGAACATAGGTATAATCTGTATATTTAGGTAAATACACACAGTTCTGGATACATAGATTAGATTAACTGATGGATTATGGTAATTTTGATGCCACATTCTGAGTATTACTCCAAAAGGATGTACTGTTTTCTAGTTTGAGTTTCTATTTCATCTTGTAGTGTATACACTGAATTCTGCTAATCTTCCTGATATATTGCAATGACTTTCAGATTTGTGTCCTCAATGAACAACCTTAACTATGAATAGAATTTCCCTCACGATGGCTGGCATGAGTTTGATCTGGTAGCACCAAAAATAGGAATTCTAAAAAGAGATTGTATATGCTACTCCTTTTGCTTGTCACTCACTATATTTCCAAGGTCCTAGCCTGATACACACCAAGTGCTCAGCAAATATTTGTTAAATGAATGAATATGTGAAGAAAAACTTTTTTGTGGCAATATTTTATAATATTCTTCCAGTTCCAGCCCTATCATGACACTATAACAAGTTATACCATATGTCCTATGACAAGGAATGAGAATACTGTAAAGGGAGATTAGAAGAATCATCCTGGTCATTGAAACATTTATCCCTAATTTTGGAAACGTTTGACCTGGGAAGTCCCCTCTCATTTTCTTCATACACCCGTTAATATGAGATGCATTTATCATCGTATCATCATAAACATAAGAGGCACTCAGCATTTTATGTTTATCTCCACACTGGTGTTTGATTGGAGGTACACAAACATTACATAGATCTTTAATCAAATTGTTGAAAGGTCAGAGCAAAATATTCTATAAGGAACATTTAATGCTATAGCAGCTTTAAGTCTAGACAGTTACTATTTAAGTAGAGAATCGTAATGACTCCATTGATTCTGATTAGAACCATGCTCAACAATAACTCAGTCTTTCCTGTTGCCTCAAAGTTTCTAAGGTGGGAGTTAGCAACAAACATTTCAAGTATATAAATAGTATGAGTGAAAGTTTAGAAAAGGCAATGTCTCTGTGTGAATTATGTCAATCAACTTGCTTTCCTCTTAGTATCCAGTTAAGTATTAAAGAAATAAGAGTGTGGGGAGTTGCAAAGAAAAGAAATAATCACAGAAAATGGATAAAATATTTTTTGAAGATGGGTTAAGGTGTGGTAATTCAGTGTAAAACTGTAAATTATCATAGGGCAATATGAGAATTCTGGACCTGCCTGGACAAGGAGTGTAGGAGAGGACAACAGGAAGTTAAAAAAAAATCATTAAACAGAAGTTACTCTGCATCAGCACAGTGCCTGACATATATTAGGTGTCCTATACATATTAGGTCAATAAATGAATTTTGGTTTAGGCCTCAGGTAACTAAAATAACTCTCATTCTGGCCCATTACTGAATATGATCTCATGGTAATCCAAGTCTACCATCATGTTTTCATGAATTGAATTACCATCTTCAGTCTTGTTTGAATTCATACTGATGTTTTAATTATGTCAATATACAGTATACTGAACAAAGCTGGACCTGTTCTTGGTTTCAGCTTCATTCTAATAGTGATTTTTAATGAATAGTAGTAGCTTACGAACTATTACACACAGGTAAAGTTAACAGAATCTATAAACTTTTAATAACTGTATGACCTTATTAGTAATAACCTAATGATAAGGTACAAACTCCTTTTAAATTACATATATATGTTTAAAACTCAACATGGCAACAACGTTAAGGAGAATAAATTTGTGCAAAATAAACTTTCATAA
Source organism: Balaenoptera acutorostrata (assembly GCF_949987535.1). Lineage (NCBI taxonomy): Eukaryota > Metazoa > Chordata > Mammalia > Artiodactyla > Balaenopteridae > Balaenoptera > Balaenoptera acutorostrata. Next base: position 74,431,212 of record NC_080064.1, on the reverse strand, counting down.
TTTTATCACTATGATACCAATGATTATCTTTTCTATATATTTCTTTCTTATCTTCATCCTTACACAAACCTCTTCCCCAGAGATGTATTATTAATATTTATTCAGTAAATACTGGTTTAAATTCAATTAATTTTTGCAATATCTGGATATTCTTCAAATAATGGACCCTCATGATACCTACCAACGCTAGAATATTTATACTGCTATCATGGTGCTTTTATTTAATTTTTAAAACTCAGTATGATGTGGCCTCTTATTAATGTTTCCCTGTAACTCTTCATATAGCTAAAATATTACTAAATTACATGAAATAAATTTTTAACATTGACAATAACTTAAAAGTTTGGTTTAAAACAAACACACAGCATATAAAGATTTGAGGAGTGTAAAGTGTTAGTTACCTGAACCTTCCAATTCTTCTTAGATGTGAAAACATTTCACCACCAGGGACATATTCCATAACCATGTATAAATTAGAATTATCCTATGAACAAATAAAAAGGATAAATAAATCAAAATTATGAAACATTATTTTGCATGAAAATATTTTAAGATAACACCATGTTTAATTAGAAAAAGACAAATTAAAAAATCTGATACATTACTAACATTGGGAAATAGAGAATAAATGGAAAAGGCCCTAACTTTTCTACACTGGGGCACTTATCTTTTCCCCCCTGGTACTCTTGCCACAGATTAGTCTGGGATTTTTGCTGTTCCTGCTCTTGCAGGGAACACTTAACTCTTGAACAATTAAACACTGTGGCAATGACGTAATGCTATATAGTGTAAGCAAAAGTTAAAAAACAATTTGAAAAAGTTAGAATATTTACATTTTATGTACTAAATTAGGTCAGAGAGATTAACGATTTTTAACATCATCCTAAATACACAGATCTTCATTTGATTTAAAGAATAAAGGAGGAAAAAGGAAAAAGGCTAAAATGTTCCATATTAATCAATTGGTAGAGAGATGCCAAGTATCATTCCAAAAAGCTGAAAAGCTGCCAACTTAAAGAATAAACCTTGTGCAACTTTATGAGGCACTTGAGCAGAGGGCCAAAGATTGTTCTGCTTCAAATAAATGAAAAGGCTAGAGCACAAATTACTAAGTAAAAGATGACAGTGAGATTGCAGCAGCAAAGGTTCAAGAGAAGAAGGTATGTGGGTGTATTTGTTAGTATGAGTGTAAGATTTGCTTAATAAGATGTCACTATGAATTTTGATAAATTAAAATACTTGATTTTATAATACCATTTCATGAAAAATTACACATTAACAAAGTTAATTACACATTAACTTTAACAATTTCCTCAATAAGAATCAAAACCTTTTCAAATGTCACCTAAGTTTTTAAGCACAACAGGACTTAATTACATAAAATCTAAATATATTACTTTTTTGTTTATTCATTTTCTCCAGGTTTATCATATAGATTAGAATCCTATTATAGCTTTGTAATTAAAAAAATATGAAGTTGAAAATATCTCATTTAGATAGAAGTAAAATTTACCTTAAAAGAATACTCCAGTCGAACAAGAAAAGGAAAATTCACCGCCTGTAATATTCTTTTCTCATTCAAAGTATGCTCTATTTGCTTCAGTTTAACAACCTGTAATTGACCAAAAAAAGATTATATATTTAATGTATTTGAACAAAATTTAAAAGTTGTTATAATTTTTAAAGGAAAAAATAGTTTTCCATATAATAATGAACTTGGATAAACAAAATTTCTAGCTTAGATAAGGATAATAATAATAACTACCAAGTAGGCTTATCAGATTCAAATGAAAAACCTAACAGAGGTTTAAAACTTGGTCTTCGAAAGGTTAACTATAATTTTCAGTAAAGAAGCCAGAGCTAAGAAAAAAGGGACTCATAATAAATTACTTAAAAAATTAATATGTGAAAATACTTAGGTCCTAATGACTTATAGTCCACTAAAAGAGCTGGCACAAATTACTGTAATAAGTAGGTATTGATTTTAAATCTTGAGAAGATAAGCAAGAAAATTAAAGATTGAGGAAAAGTCAATAACTAAAAAACAGGAGGTAAAAATGAACAATCTGTTAATTTCATAATACCTGAATAAATACAAGAACATTTGCACAGCCACAAAATATTGACAAAAATGACTATGTCTGTATAACAAATAAGGTCATATAGGATTAATCAAGCTTCCACTGGATTGTCTAATCAATCAGGTACATAGTAGGGAAAGAAACTTATCTTGACTTCATGAAGACTGTGATTCTATTCCACATGTGATTCTATTCTGAATTTAAGAAAAACAGGGTTTTGTATATGTGTAAATCATTAGGAAGTGGCATTTTTTCTTGACAGAGGCTTATTGTCAGTGTGGGGTAGTCACAGAACTCAAGAAGTTGAACATGAATAAGAAAGGTTATCAAAGATACCATCCATTATTAGGATATAAAATTATAGTATAAAAATAATGCTGAGTAAAGAATAATTGACTAAGAGTCAGAAGACCTGTGTTCTCTAGACCTTCTATTCAACCAGTTTGTGACACTGGAGATGTTATTTCAACTCGTTGGACCTCAGCTGCTTTTTTTCACCTGAAAACATGAAGTGAATGAATCACTATTGTCCACATTCTAACTGGTTACAGAACCAATTAGTCCATACTTATCACAATAAATTATATAACATTAGCTGGAGAATTACTGTTGCTTTGTGTTTACTTTTTATTAATAGACTGTTTTTTTTTAAGCAGTTTCAGGTTCACAGCAGAACTGAACACAAAGTACAGAGATTTCCCATATACCCCTTGCCTCCACACATGCATAGTCTCCTCCATTATCAACATTCTTCACCAGAGTGCACATTTGTTACAATCAATGAACCTACATTGACCCATGATTATCACCCATTAATTTCACTAGGGTTCACTCTTGGTGTTGTACATTCTATGGCTTTGGACAAATGTGTAATGACATGCACCCACCATTATAATATACAGAGTAGTTTCACTGCCCTAAAAATCCTCTGTGCCCCACTTATTCATCCCTCCCTCCCCATCAAAACCAGGCAACCACTAATATTTTTACTGTCTCCATTGTTTTGCTTTTTCCAGAATGTTCCATAGGTGGAATCATATAGTATTTATTTAGCCTTTTCAGATTGGCTTCTTTCACTTAGTTTATGTATTTAAGTTTCCTCCATGTCTTTTCATGTCTTGATAGCTCATTTTTTTTTTTTAGCATTGAATAACATTCCGTTGTTTGGATATACCACAGTGTTTACTTTTATGTATTACGATATACTGGGTTTTTAGTTAGGCATAGACAATATGTTACCTTGTGAAATAAGTAATGAAAACTGTAACAGAGAGGCTTTCTGCATTATAGCCTTAAGCCAAATGTGTGTGTATGTTGGGGGGCATAACAATTAAAATGAATCTAAGACATATGAGCTGGCAAAGCAAATAATGTTGGTTAATTTTTAAATTAATTTTTAAAATTAACTAATTAAATTTTAATTTACTTTTAAATATGCATATCTACTACATGTAAGGCACAACAAGTGCAATAGAGATAAGGACAAGAGAGTATCTCCCTTCATGCTCCACAAAATTTACTTGAAAGTATGATGCATAAATATGAGAATAGCAATTTATGAATAACTGCCAAATAAGAGTTATGATGTTATAATTGTTCAGAGGAGAAAATGTTTACATTAGGCCTAGTACATAATCTTTCTGAGTCCAAGATTCTTTATCTATAAAATGCTGATGATAATTATAATACCTACTTTGAAAGTGACTGTGTAGCACAATACATGTCAAGTGATTAACACAGTGCTTGACACAAAGTAAAAGCTCAATAAATGTCAATTGTTATTATAATCTATTAAAAAAGGTGAGAGTTCAGCTGGGTCTTAAAGATGGATAGATATCAAAGGTTAGAAAAACACAGAGGAGTAGTACAGTCTTTGGTAATGAAGTATGCCAGAATGGCAGAGAAAATTAACAAGTACCCCTGGGAATATAGTCCATGTTTTATTTTCAAAATTCAAATAAAATTTATATTTACTTCTTAATATTTATGTTAATTTAAATACATATATTTAAACGCACTTCTAAATAATTATTTATCAGCTGACTTTTTTTTAGCCAAACACTTGAGAAGATATTAATATAGAAGATAGGCCATGTATCATCACATATTACCCTGCACCACCCAGCAGAGCACCAAATACTCCTGTGAGTCAAGTTTCAATCAGAGAAGTAGAGAATAGAGGACATGTAGGAAAACAGTGTCAAATAAGCCTATAGTGGAGTCTGGAAGAAAATTATAAAGTGTTTGAAAGTAGGCTGCAGAGCTCTGGCTTCATTTAATAAACATCAGGAAGCTTTTTGACTAAGTGAAATGATATGATATGGTAAGAAAACTTCACTGGCAACGAGGAGGGTGAATTAGTACAGGGGGAAAAGTGTGGGGTTGTGAAAATTAATTAAGATGCTATTGTGAAAGCCCAGTGAACATTAGTGAGAGACCAAACTGTGTGGTGGTAGAAAGAATCTTAGGGATAACAAATACATTTCAAAGGAAAAATTAAACAAGGAGTAGAGGCATAGAAATCAGACAAAGCTTGTGCAAATTCCTAGTTCATCTTACTAGCTGTCTGACTTTGGAAAAATTACTTAAATAGGTTATGGGCTTAAAAGAAATTAATGTCACATAAAGTTGTTGGGAAGATTCACTGATACAATAATATAAAGTACCTAGCAATGCTAGACATATAGTAAGGAATAGAGAAATGTGATTTCCTTGATTTCTGCACTGATTTTCTTCCCCATGCTCCATACACTATAAGATAGAAGCCAAAAAGAGTTAATTGAAAGATTCATGGCAAAAAGGTTATTATGGAGTGTTATTTTATAACTTATCTTTAGCAAATTACAGTAAATAAACTTGAAAAAAATTCAGAACATAAACACTTTGTCCTAATTATGAATAGATCCAGAACATTGCCACAGTAGAAATGACTTAAAATGGCAGCTATTCTTCTGAGAAGTGCTCTTTCACCAAGATTTAATCAATGAGTTAATCTTCTCAGTAACTTAGACAAGTCACTATCTTACCAAAAAAGGAATTTGAAACTTCCCTAAATACTTTAAAGCATAAAAATGGTATCTTTTTGTAATCCTTTTAATATTTTATGACTAGAGTACATTCTGTTAACATCTTAAGAAACAAAAATTAGGGACTATACAGATAATAACATTTTAATAATAGGTTTAATAAAAAAACATATAAATATGATATAGTATTGTGTCATCTGCCAACAGTGACAGTTGTACTTTTTCCTTTCCAATATGGATTCTTTTTATTTCTTTTTCTTGTCCGTTTGCTGTGGCTAGGACTTCCAATACTATGTTGCATAATAGTGGACAGAGTGGGTATCTTTATCTCATTCCTGATCTTAGAGGAAATGCTTTCAGTTTACCAGGGAGTATGAGTGTTAGCTGTAGGCTTGTCATTTTTGGCCTTTATTATGTTAAGGTATTGTTCCCTCTATACCTACTTTGTTGAAAGTTTTTGTCATAAATTGATGTTCATGTCAAAAGCTTTTTTGTCAAAAGCTTTTTCTACATCTATTGAGATGATCATATGACTTTTATTCTTCAATCTGTTAATGTGGTGTATCACACTGATTGATTTGCAGATTCTGAACCATCCTTGCATCCCAGGGATAAATTCCACTTGATTGTGGTGTATGATCTTTTTAAAATATTGAATTTGGTTTTCTAATATTTTGTTGAGGATTTTTGCATCTGTGTTCATCAGTGATATTGGCCTATAGTTTTCTTTTTTTATGGTGTCTTTTTTCGATTTTGATATCAGGGTGATGCTGGTCTCATTCAATGAGGTCACAAGCATTCCTTTCTCTGAAATTTTTTGGAATACTTTGAGAAGGACAGATGTAAACTCTTCTATAAATGTGTGGTAGAATTCACCCATGAAGTCATTTGGTCCTGAACTTTTGTTGTTGGGAGTTTTTTTTTTAAATTACTGATTCAATTTCATTACTGGTAGTTGGTCTGTTCATATTTTCTATTTCTTCCTGATTCAGTCTTGAGAGAGTGTACTCTTCTAGGAATTTATCCATTTCTTCTAGTTTGTCCAATTAGTTGGCATGTAATTGTTCGTAGTAATCTCTTATGATCCTTTGTATTTCTGTGGTGTCAGTTGTAACTTCTTTTTCATTTCTGATTTTATTTATTTGGGCCCTTTCTCCTTTTTATTTGATGAGTCTGGTTAAAGGTTCTTATCTTTTAAAGAACCAGCTCTTAGTTTCATTGATGTTTTCTATTGTTTTTTTCAGTCTCTCTTTCATTTATTTCTGCTCTGATCTTTATGGTTTCTTTTCTTCTACTAACTTTGGGTTTTGTTTATTCTTCTTTTTCTAGTTCTTTTAGGTGTAAGATTAGGTTGTTTATTTGAGATTTTTCTTGTTTCCTGAGGGAGGCTTGTATCACTATAAACTTCCCTCTTAGAGATGCTTCTACTGTGTCCCACAGATTTTGGATCATTGCATTTCATTTTCATTTGTCTCCAGGTATTTTCTGATTTCCACTTTAATTTCTTCAGTGACCCAATGGTTGCTCAGTAGCACTATGTTTATCTTCCATGTGTTTGTGTTTTTTGTACTTTTTTGTTGTTGTTGCTTTCTAGTCTCATATAATTATAGTTGGAAAAGATGCTTGATATGATTTCAGTATTCTTAAATTTATTAAGACTTGTTTTGTAGCCTAGCACTGATCTACCCTGGAGAATTTCCATGTGTGCTTGAAAAAGAATGTGTATTCTGATGCTTTGGGATGGAATTTTCTATATATAGCTATTAAACCCATCTAGTATAATGTGTCACTTAAGGGCAGTGTTTCTTTATTGATTTTCTATCTCGATCTGTCCATTGATGTAAGTGGAATATTAAAGTCCCCTACTATTAATATGTTACTATCAATTTCTCCCTTTATGTTTATTAATATTTGCTATATGTATTTCGCTGCTCCTATGGTGGGTGCATATATATTTATAATTATTACTACTTCTTCTGGCATTGACCCCTTTATCATTATGTAATGTTCTTCTTTGTCTCTTGTTATGGTCTTTGTTTTAAAGTCTATTTTGTCTGATATAAGTATTGCTACCACAGCTTTCTTTTCATTTTCATTTGCATGGAATACCTTTTTCCATCCCCTCACTTTCAGTCTGTGTGTGTCTTTAGATGTGAAGTGAGTCTCTTGTAGGCAACATATATATGGGTCTTGTTTTTTTATTCACTCAGCCACTCTATCTTTTGACTACAGCATTTAGTCCATTTACATTTAAAGTAATTATTGGTAGATACGTACTTATTGTCATTTTGGTAACTGTTTTCAGGTGGGTTTTTTTGGTAGTTTTTTTGTTTGTTTGTTTCTTTCTTTTTCTTTTGCTCTCTTCCCTTGTGATCTGATGTCTATCTTTAGTGTTATGTTTGGATTCCTTTCTCTTTTTTGTGTGTGTATCTATTATAGATTTTTGGTTTGTGGCTACCAGGAGGTTTATATATAACAACCTATACATATATGTGGTTATTTAAGTTGATAATCTCTTAAGTTTGAATGCATTCTAATGACTCTGCATTCTTACTTCCCCCCTGCTAAACATTTAATGTGTTTAGATGCCACAAAAAAGCCTATTATAACTAATAAATGATTTCAGTAAGGTTTCAGGACACAAAATTAATGTATAGAAATCTTTTGTGTTTTAATACACTAACAACAAACTATCAGAGAAATTTAAACAATCCCACTTACAACTGCATCAAAAAGAATAAAACACTTAGAAATAAATCTAACCAAGGAGGTAAAAACCTGTACTCGGAAAACTAAAACACATTGATGAAATAAATTAAAAATGAAACAAACAAATGGAAAGATACACTGAGCTCATGGATTGGAAGACTTAATATTCTTAAAATGGCCATACTACCCACGGCAATCTGCAGATTCAATGCAATCTCTATCAAAATACCAATGGCATTTTTCACAGAACTAGAACAAATAATTCTAGAATATATATGTAAACACGATCCTGAATAGCCAAAACAATCTTGAGAAAGAAGAACAAAGCTGCAGGTATCATGCCTGCTGATTTCAAAGTATACTACAAACCTACAGTCATCAAAACAGTATGAAACTAGTATAAAAACAGACACATAGACCAATGAAACAGACTAGAAAGCCCAGAAAGAAACCCATGCTTTTATGGTCAATTAATCTACAACAAACAAGGCAAGAATATACAATGGAGAAAAGATAGTCTCTTTGATAAACGGTGCTGGATAAACTGAACAGCTATATGCAAAAGAATCAAACTGGGTTATTTTCTCACACCATATACAAACAAACTCAAAATGGATTAAAGACTTAAATGTAAGATCTGAAACTATAAAATTCCTAGAAGAAAACATAGGCAGTATGCTCTTTGACACTTGTCTTAACAATGTTTTTTTGGATATGTCTCCTCAAGCAAGGGAAACAAAAACAAAAGTAAACAAACGGGACTGCCTTAAACTAAAATACTTCTGCACAGTGAAGGAAACTATGAACAAAACAAAAAGGCATCCAATTGAATGGGAGAAAATAACTGCAAACAATGTATCTGATAAAGGGTTAATATCCAAGATATACAAAAAGCTCATACAACTCAACATCAAAAAACAACCCTATTGAAAAATGGGCAGAGGACCTGAATAGACATTTTTCTAAAGATGACATACAGATGGTCAACAGACACATGAAAAAATACTCAACATCACTTATTATCAGGGAAATGAAAATCAAAACTACAATGAGATACAACCCTACACCTGTTTGAATGGCTACTATCAAAAAGACACAAATGACAAGTGTTGGCAAGGACGTGGAGAAAATGGAACCCTCATGCACTGTTGGTAGGAATGTAAACTGGTACAGTCACTATGGAAAACAGTATGGAGGTTCCTCAAATAATTAAAAGTAGAACTACCATATAATCCAGCAATTCCACTTCTGGGTATTTTTCCAAAGAACATAAAAACACCAATTCAAAAAGATATATGCACCCCTATGTTCACTGCAGTGTTATTTACGATAGCCAAGATATGGAAGCAACCTAAGTGTCCATTAACAGGTGGATTGATAAGAAGATGGAATATAAAATGGAATATAGTCAGCCATAAAAAAAGAAGGAAATCTTGCCATTTGTGACAACATAGATGGACTTAGAGGGTATGAGGGTATTATGCTGAGTAAAATAAGTCAGACAAAGGAAAACACCATATGATTTCTCTTATATGTAGAATCTAAAAAACAAGTGAACAAACATAACAAAACAGAAACAGACTCATAGATACAGAGAACTCAGAGGGGAGGAGGTGTGGGGTGATGAGTGATAATAGGTAAGGGAGATTAAGAGATACGAACTTTAAGAGTTTACAGGATAAATTAAGAGTTACAAAATAAATGAACCACAGGTATAAAATACAGCATAGGAAATATAGTCAATAATATTATGATAACTTTGTATAGTGACAGATAGTAACTAGACTTGTCATGGTGATCATTTTGTAATGTATAGAAATATCAAATCATTAGGTTGTACACCTGTAACTCATATAATATTGTAAGTCTATTATGCTTCAAACAAACAAGCAAGCAAGCAAATTTGAGACATTTTGTTGTTGTGCTAGCAATACAAGTATGCTGGTCACTTACCCTCTCTAAGATCCAATTACCTCATCTAGATAATTAGGGTAAGGACTAGTTGATATCTAAGAGCTCCATGCTCAGACTGTACAAATCAGAAGTGTAGAGTTCAAGGATGAGCTGAAGCTTGGATTAGAGTACACAGGGAGAGGGTATAGAACAAGAAAACAGGAAGAGTGGATAGTCCAGAGATTGAGATTAGCAATCTTTAAAGAGCAGACAGAAGGAAAAAATAGAACAAAACAGGAAAAGGCACATGAAAAAGAAGAGCCCAGAGAGGAAATACTATAATTAGGAGCATGGGGTTCCAGAAGTCCAGGGACAAGACAGTTTCAAGGGAGCATCACTACAGTCATAGGCTCTAAAAAAGTCACATAAGATGAGCAAAAAGAGTCCACTGGACTTGGTGATTAAGTCACTGGATTGGTGACCCATGGTAGTGCCATTTCAGTAGAGTAGCAAGAAGCAGGAGATAAACAAGGAGGCAGCTAAATTGTTGTGGGTTGAAGAATTAAAAGGAAGTGAGTTAGCGGATAGTGATTAAACTATTTTTTCAAGAAGCATGGTTAGAAACGATAAAGTGAAAGACGGCAGTAGACAAAGATGCACAAATGTGTGTATGGGTGTATTTAATTTTAGAGAGACTTAATCCATTACTACTTTTCATGTTAGAGGTTAGTTTTGTTTTTTGTTTTAAAATAGAGGTTGGACTAAAACCTCAGACCAGTCTAATGCTGTGCTGTCCAATATGGTAGCCACTAGCCACATGTGGTTATTTAACACTCGAAATGTGGCTAATTTGAATGGAGATATACTGTAAGTGTAAAATAAACATCAGATTTTGAAAACTTGGTATGAAAAAAAGAGTATGAAACATCTCAGTAATTTTTATATTAATTACATGTGGCAGTGATAGTATTTTAGATACCTTGGGCTAAATGAAGATCTATTAATTAAGAATAATTTTAACTATTTCTTTTTACTTTTTAAAAAATGTAGCTACTAAAAAACTCAAAATGACATATGTGCCTCACATTATATTTCTATGGGATAGCACTAGTTTACCCACCATCTGTAACCCTGATTACTCATTCAGAACTGTTTCCTCCACATTTTCCTATCTGTATCCCAGCAAGCAAAAATGTCATTCTTGAGTACATAATATCTGTAAGATAACAAATCAAGATTTGCCATTTTTCTTTTACTTTCCCTTAATCGTGATTACTAGGAAAACAGAAGCTTAATATTTAAAGCGTGAATAATTCAGACACCTTGATTCATTAGATAACACTAATATATGATAAACGCTTAAAATTCATTTTTTAATTAATTAATTTCTTTTAGCTATAACTGACATGTAACATTATTAGTTTGAGGTGTATAATATAATGATTTGATATCTGTTACAGCATGCAGGTTTTCAAATTTTTCCCTGCTTTAACTTACATTTTAAATTAAACAACTCAATCATGTTAAACAACAGGGCTTCAACTATCAATTAAAATAAGTCATAAAATAAATCACTAAATTTCTGTTACCTCAATCTAAGGATCAAGTAATTGGTCCCTGCATTTTTCCACAAGGCAGAATGTAATAGAGATGCCTGTTCTTTACATATAGAATTCAATATTTTGTTAGCAAACATATATATACCTATTATGTATAAATAATTATTGAAATAATAATGTACCCCCCTACACTCAAACTATTAATTGTGTGTGTTATATAGCCACAATAAAGAGGAATGCAAATTAAACGCAACAATAAATTATCTGAAGGTGTCAGTGGTAAGTTATTCTATTGCATGTGTTTAATAATCTAGCAGATAAAATTTACTCTTCAGGTAAATAACAATGAATACACTAGTATCATTTTTTTAGATTTCACATATAAGCAATATTATGTGATATTTGTCTTTCTCTGTCTGACTGCTTTACTTAGCATGATAATCCCTAGGTCCATCCATGTTGCTACAAAAGGCATTATTTCATTCTTTTTTATGGCTGAGTAATATTCCATTGTGTATATATACACATCTTCTTTATCCATTTATCTGTTGATGGACATTTAGGTTGCTTCCATGTCTTGGCTACTGTAAACTGTGCTGTTGTAACTATTAGGGTGCATGCACCTTTTCGAATTATGGTTTTCTCTGGATATACGCCCAGGAGGGGGATTGCAGGATCCTGTGGTAGCTCTATTTTTGGTTTTTTAAGGAACCTCCATACTGTTCTCCATATTGGCTGTACCAATTTACATTCTTACCAGCAGTGTAGGAGGGTTCCTTTTTCTCTACACCCTCTCCAGCATTTATTACTTGTAGACTTTTTGATGATGGTCATTCTGACCAGTGTGAGGTGATACCTCATTGTAGTTTTGATTTGCATTTCTCTAATAATTAGCAGTATTGAGCATCTTTTCATGTGCCTGTTGGCCATTGGTATGTCTTCTTTGGAGGAATGTCTATTTACATCTTCCACCCATTTTTTGATTAGGCTGTTTGTTTTCTTGATATTGAGCTGTAATAAACTGTATATTTTGGAAATTAATCCCTTGTCAGTCGTATCATTTGCAAATATTTTCTACCACTCTGTAGTAGGTTGTCTTTTCATTTTGTTTATGGTTTCCTTTGCTGTGCAAAAGCTTTTAAGTTTAATTAGATCCCATTTGTTTATTTTTGTTTTTATTTCCATTACTCTAGGAGATGGGGCCAAAAAATATTGCTGCAATTTATGTTAAAGAGTATTCTGCTTAGAGATTATCATAATAAGTGAAGTAGGCAAGACAGAGAAAGACAAATATCATATGATATCACTTATATGTGGAATCTAAACAAATGATACAAATGAATTTATTTACAAAACAGAAATAGACTCACAGACATAGAAAGCAAACTTATAGTTACCAAAAGGAAAGGTTGAGGAGGAGGGATAAATTGGGAGTTTGGGATTAAAATATACACACCACTATATATACAATAGATAACCAACAAGAACCTGTATAGCACAAAGAACTATACTCAATATCTTGTAATAACCTATAATGGAAAAGAATCTAATAAAGAATATATATGTATATAACTGAATCACTTTGCTGTATACCTGAAGCTAACACAACATTGTAAATCAACTATATTTCAATTTAAAATGTAAAATTTTTTTTAAAATTCCAAAAAAAAAAAAAAACCCAAACCAATGAATACACTAACCTTCTGCTTATCTAAGATCTTCATTGCATAATACTGTTCAGTGGCTTTATGTTTCACCAACATGACTCTTCCAAATGAACCTGTTCCAAGGGTTTTTTTCCTTTCAAAATCTTCCAGCCCGGCATTATTCTACATATACATGAAAAAATAAACTTTAAAATTAGAAATTTTTATAAGAAGACTATGAAAACTATAATAGATTTAATGATATGCTATCAGAATAGGTAATTTATAACTATCCATTTAAAAACAATACAAAGAGACTACTGAAATTACAGATTATTGGTTCTATTTTTCCCTTTGAATAAGAAAGGATCTAATATTTGAGAAGAGACTTACATCGTAAAACAAAGTATAATAGTAATGTGAGGAAGTAAGATCCTCAGTTTAAATATGAAAGGTCATATTCTAATATGAATTCATAGTATTGGACTTCTAATAAATTAGCTCCGTATTTTAATAATTACAAACTGACCAGAAGTATGCAATCATGGAAGCCACACAGTCTTAGTGCACTTACAAATAATTATAATGAATAGATAAGCTGAGGATCAGAGTCCTTTCACTAGAGTTACCTCTGAAGAAACACTGTCTTACTTCATTTCTATCTTTATATGAACTAGATAATAACAGCATGAGAGATACTAATGGTTTTCTCTCTCTGACGTGATAATAACCCAGTATTACCTAAAAAAGTAACAATAAGGTAAAAAGAGTTCCTCACTCCCACAAAGATAACCAAAAGTCGGAGTCCCAGAAGAATAATCACTCTCTTTCTCCTTGAAAGATGCTTTGTTACAAGCAAACATCTTTGTTTGGCTTTGACTATAGCATAGAAGCAAAGAATTGGAGGCATCAATCTATTGAATTTGTTGCTGCCACAACAAAATGAAAATTACTAGGAACAAATTATGTGCTAAGTGGCACCAAATAGTAATTGCTAACCCATTTGTTTAATAGGTTTTCATTATAAACATCTTCATGAAAATCTTGGAAGAAATATTTCCAAGGGCCATTCTGTATAGCATTAAGCTTGAGAAAAATGTGATGCAATATGGTTCTTTTATAAGTGAGGAATTTGGATTGCTACTGGAATTCACTGTAGTTGGACTTGATCTTTTGCAAATCAACCTTGCCTTTGGAGACACATCATAGCTTCTTACTGAATCATTAAGGAGAAAGCAAGTAACTCTAAGTTTTTATTTATAAAACTTGTTTTCATTCTTATTTCTAATAATTTTAAATTGCCATGAGATTCTGTATGAATACAGAAAGAAAAAGTCCTTATAATTCTGACTGAATTAATTATTTAATTTTATGGGTTAATATTTAATTTTTGGTTTTATCAACAACAATGGATTGAAATGTTTAATAAAGTTCCCAACTAAATAATGAAAATAAACATCATTAATAGACAACAAAACATCTCTTTCTGCTAGTCACTGCTTTTCACACGAATATGCCATCTTCCTCATAAATTATATAGCTCATACTCTAAATCTTGGTAATGACGGCATCTTCATAAAACATAACATTTTATTTAGAATTAAATATTTTTTAGTGAAAAAAATACTTCAAAAGGATTTTTATGCTAGGAAAAAAGTTTTCAAAATTTCACCTACTATTAAAGGTCATTAATTATTTATAAAAATAAATTCAAAAAGAGCTTTTGGCAAGTGTAGATGGCTTTTTATATACAATTTTTAGATCTTAGTTAAGATCTAAAGTACTTAAATTATATAGAACTTAACCCATCAAAACATTTATGAAAGGATCCTAGAGTACTTAGTATGTTGTCAGTAGCCAAGTATTTGTGATTCAGAATTTGAAACTGCACAATATGATCCCTAATTGTCATAATTAATAAAAATAATAAATATGCTATCAAAGGCATAAGTCAAAATTACTAGAATATTAGAAAATATCAAGAGTTTGTAGCAACTGGGAATTAGTATCAAAATGTATAATCAGGTATTACATCAGAAATTAGTTCCTTCTCCAATTTAGGTATACATAAAATTATTAATAAATCAAAACATAATGTTATGGCAAAATTCTCACGTTCAGCTTATATTCATTAACGCTACTTGAAAATTAAACTTTCTGAAGTAGTAAATTATTTAGGTGAGAATCATGATTTTACTTAAAGCAAGATTTTTAAATCATAGAAAATTTTAAATGTTCCTTACCGGAGCAGGATTTTCCCATTTTTTTAAAAAGTCTTCTTTGGCTTTGGCTAGAAACTCTTTCACTGAAAATATATTAAAAAAAAAAAACAAAAACAAATTTTGACTTCTAAGAATATTTATACTACATACATAAATACATTACACATAAATATACTTGCTTAAAAAACACAGACTTAAGTCAACTATGGTTGCCGTGAAACATGTATTCACAACCATGATATACTAGAGAGCTATTCAGTTACTCTAAAGAAGAAGCAAACAGTTTCTCCAGTTTCTAAGAATATCTAATACTGTTCTCTATGGAGGTCACTTTGATAATTTCAAATTTAATAATAAAAATACTGTTCCTGAAAACATACCCGAAAGTAATGAAAAAAGTTGGAAATCAATATAGGACAAAATACTTATTGTAAATAAATAAGCCAGCAGATATTAACAGAGCCTTTAAACATAAGAAGTAAAAAATCTGGAGAATGTCAATTTGTTGATTTGTGGAGTTTCAAAAATAACTGACTTTGATAAAGGGCTGTTTTCAGGTATAAGGATTTATATTATTAGATTTGTATCCTCTCTACTAAAGGTAAAGGGAAAAACTACAGACTAACACAAAGAATAGCCACAAAGACTTAAAAATAAAACAGAACAAACCACAACCAAAAAACCCAAACAGCTTAAAACTCTCATTCTAAATTTGGAGCAAACGAAATGCCTGAATGCCTAATTTATAATATAAACTAAAGTAAAGCAATTCAAAATCAGATGTTTATATAGTGATCAATAATAGCCACATTATTTTATAGAGCTGTGGTTTGAAGTTTTAGATTTGATAAATGATGAATCATTTAAAAGGATTCCTCTTTTTCATTGTCTTCCCACAAAGCTATTAACAATGACTTCTGTTTACAAAATAACTTCAGGGTTTATAAACAAATAGGAAAAAAATTCCAGAGAGATGAAATGGCATTAACAAAATGTATTATTTTTCCCATAGTTAGGTTTGAGAGAGCAAAACCTAACTACACAAGAAGTAATTATTTTAGCCTTTCTTTTTTTTGGGGGGTGGGGAGTTCCCAATATTCCTCTCATATCTGAATCTATAAATAAAGATGAAAATAGGATTTAAATAGTGTTGAAATAGTAAAAGGCTAAACAAATGGCACAGTGGCATTTATTTCAGAAGTAATAATAAGAATGATGATAAAAAGACAAAAGTTCAATGAGGGGTTCACAAATACTTTAATAAGATCTTCTAATGATGCAGTAGTATTAAACTGAGGCATGTAAGATATATTGTAATTTCCTCCTTTACCCCCACTGAAGTACCTTTGGCAAAATACTGTTAAACAAGAAAGCTGTTGGCATTTTAAGTGCTTTGAGATTTCAAAATGGTGTTAACAGGCACCAACAGCAGACATTAGTTTTTATGTAACACTAGTGTGCATTTCTGAAGATATTATTTTACTACTTTATATAAACTGTCACTTGTATTTTGCAAAATACTCTCAAAATACCTATTTTAGAAAATTTGAGAAAAATAATTTTTAAAATTAGAATCTTTCCATTGTATGAAAATCTCATTCACCAAAACAATGAATCAAATAATTGCAACTAATTATGCAAATATGATCTAATTCTTCCTGGGGGTGGATTTGGGGGTGGAATATTATTACATTTTCTTTGAGTTTAGGAAGGTTCAAGTCATCCTACTTCTAAAAAGTTAATATACTAGTTACAACTGAAGAAGAGTGGTTTTATAAGTAAGATCTTTTTTTTTTTTTTTTTTGCATGAAACAGACATCTGCACATGCCATTGACTTGGAAACGACAGCTATAAAATAAATTAAAAACATAATTTATTGCTAAATGCAACTGTGGCTTTTAAGAAACAACTTGTGATTCCCAAAATATACCTCTGATTTCTTTTGAAAAATATTTTTAGTTATTTTCTATCTATAGAACTTGCACATCAAGTTGCAGCATAAACTCTCCAGATGCCTGCATGAGTACAGATAATTTGGAGACATGGAAGAAAATCAGGAAAAGGAAAAAAATCCCTAACATCCTGTTTCAGCTTCTCCTGTCACTTCTTGCTAATTGGATCTTGAGTTAAGAAAAAAGTAACTGGTCAAAGGAAGGACTGGCAGTATTTGCCAAAGATGGTAAGTTGAAGGAAAATTTCCTTTTTTCCTGCTTGGTGAATAAAGTAAAGGAAAAATTTTAAGTACTACTGAATTTCATGCACTAATAGGATATTCAGGAAAATCTTTGAAATACTCTCTGTACTCATCATTATTCTGAGTTTACTGTCAAGTAACACTGTAGAAAGTAAATAACAGTTCTCATAAAGGTCTTATATGAAAATTATCAGAAATGGTATGAATTAAAGATGTTAAATTTTGCAAATTATTTCAACAAATAGATTCCCTTTTAGAGTAAGGATAAGCATTAATTATAATGTCATTAAATAATTCCACAAAGAAAACTCTGTTCCTGCAACACTTTTTGTCACATAAGTATACCTATACACATGAAATGTCTGGTTTATATGTGTACTATTTAGATGCAAAGATGAACACAGTTAACTCTTTGTAAAAATATTGGTTAACCAAAATATATACCTTATAAATATAAACACAAAAAATAAAATATTTTATAACATGCTAGATTACGAATAACTCTAAAACAATAGGCAATCTAGAACCACATGTATTTGCTTTGGATTTTATTATTTTTACACAGTGGTGAATTTAACTTTCTAAATGTTTTTCTCTAGTTATTTTTAAAGTTTATATCCACTGACATAAGGTGTTGGCAACTAATTAATAAAATGAGTGGTGGGAGAGAGCCAAATTCAAACACTGCAGCACATTTAATCTGGAGTTCCCTATAAAGCATATACTTGAAGTTCTCAATTGTTTTCTTGTTGTGTTCGTATATAAGCCATATCTACATTTACACTCAATTTAAACCCTTGTGATATCCTGCAACAGCCACAGGTTTTGGAGCTCAACACATATGAGTTATAATATTGGTTCTAATGCTTCTTAGTAATCATCAGTACCTATCTAAAGACACAGTGATTAGTAACACTCCTTAGGAAAAAATATCTCAACAAAGGATTTTTCTGCAAATATATTTTGTTCTGTACTGGTCAATAATGGAGCAAACTAGGTACTAAAAAAAATGAGGACACACCAAAAATTACCTCAATTTCTTCCCAGAAGTATATACTTCAATTACATTTATTTTCCACATAAATTTATTTTCTCTTCAGTTTAAGAAATACCAAAGGAATCTATATGTTCACCCAGGGTTGGTTTGTAGAAATATTTACCCACATTCATGAGATGAAGAAAGAAGAAACAAAGTGATAATTTTTATGCATATCTACAAGTACATTAAAAAAACTTAAATCTTACCACCCTCAAAATATCTTTGAATATATTTATACACACGACATTGTTAAAAATTAGAGAGTTCATTTTAAACATTAGGAAAATTTATTAAAAATTCAAGTATGACATATCTTTACTCCATGTTATTCAGATAATTCTGCAATGTTTCACTAATTATAGTTAGTAAATTTATTTACTGGGCAATTTTTGGTTCTGTGTTGCTGCTAGATTCTAGATTGCTACTGATTATAAAAAGGGCATGTTGTTCATTACAGTGTACCATTATGCGAAGCTTAAAGGAGGTTATCATTCATGTTTTATAAGAAGGGTTTAGAAATCTATTACTGTACAGATTATAACTACGCCAGATGTTGAATTCTCCAGTTTTCTTTGTAATGTGATAAATGTCACCTCTCTCTTTGACACCTCTTTTACAATAAAAGCACAATTTTATTTAACTTCTTTTAATGGATGTCAGAAAATAGAAGGGAAACAAATAGAAAACAGAATGAAATAGAATATAAACTTCCTAGGGTAAATACCCAATTAAAATATTAGCTGTTTTACTCAAAACTTACAACTATATTTTTCTTTCAAAAACCTTTCATTAACCTGGGTTATCTAATTTAAGTGGTGTGTATTAATCTGTCTTATGCTACCCTGTACAGCTCCCACTATTTCACAGTGCTATATTTGTTGTTTCTAAAATATCACACAAGAAACTGCGATATAAATAATTTTTGTGGATAAAACTCAACATAAAACTAAATAAACCATTTCTCCCATCAACTAAAATATTTTATTAACTCAGAATATTTTATAAAAATATAACTTTAAGAGGAGCATAACAACTTGCAAACAACCAAATAAAAAGTTTTAAAAGGTAACATTTGTTTTATTAAAAGTAATTGCCTACCAGATACTTCTGAAGAGGAGCAAGCTTGTATCCGAAAAATAAATTAAACAATGATTAAATGACACTCATAAAAACAGCATATTAGCATGAAATCACTTATACACATTTTTACAGAATATTATGTACAGACTAAAACATTAATGTAGAAATGATTATTTGACTGAACATATTCAAATAGAATATTTTAAAATTAAATGGTTAGGAAATAAAATCAATAATTACTGTTCAGCGCCAAAATCAATACCATTCTAATTTTCCTTAAAACAGCTAAGAAAAAATTTAACTCCTCATAGCAATAGCGCTAATAATATTAAGTAGCATATACTGAAATACACATCCTATAACTACTTCAATGCCATCTCTGGACTTCTGTTCTTTTTCAAAACTCTACTGTAGGAAAGACACTCTGAAGCTAAAGGGGAAATAGATGAACCACTGTAATAGAATGTGACAAGGATTACAACTAAGAAATCTACAGGTGCTATTCGAGCTCAAAAGAGGAAATTCTTGGGTAGTAAGCTAAGGCATAAAAGATGATGCAGCATTTGTGCTGAATCTTGAAGGATAAACAGTTCCTCTGGCAGATGAAGTTGAAGACAAAGATAGGCTGGGATGATCTTGAATCAAATGCATAAAGGAAAGAGCATGGTTTACTCAGGAAATGTCAACAGACCTGAAATAGCTGCAGCATAGGGTAAAAGTGTACAGCAGCAGTGGGAGGTGAAGTGTATGGGCAAGAAAGTGCCCAAGCAGGGAGGTAGCTGCTCGCCACAGCGACGCTTTTCAGTATGTGGAAAGGCACAGGAGTAAACTGAGTTATTCACAATTGCTGTACTCCATTTCTTCTGGGAAATAGGAGGCAAGATCACTTGCTAAAGAAAGAGGGGAGCCAGATAGAGTAAGGAGGAAGAACAGTGGGGGTTACAGGTCTGAATATTTTAAATCTTGATGGCTATCCATTTAGGGAATAAGAGAAGGAGCTGTTCCTCTAAAATTTTCTATTAGGGAAAGAGCAAGTATTAGGTACTATAAGCAGTTGTTTCTTAATAGTATCTTTTTTTGTAATAAGTTAAAATATTTTTTTACTGAGCAGATTATAATTCATGGGCCCCCTAATCTCTTTGTAATTAAATTATTTTCATCTTCATTCTTTACCTAAATAAAAGCATTATTCTATTTAGGTTATTTAGTGTATGTTAGAAAGCACAGAACAGGATGGGAATGGAAGTAAATTAGTTATGAAAATACCAAGTTCTATCAACAAATAACAGTACAATCTCTTCCAAAACCTCTAGGAAGTGTAAATCTAGTGGACTGTAATACTGTCTTCTGCCACCCCTACTTCAAACACTCACCTCTTTAGAACTCTATACTTGTTATTTCTAAGTATACCCCCCCACACACATACATGCTGTAGTACAAATATTTTCAGTAAACTAATATAAAATATTCTAGTTGCTACAAAATGCCTCATAAAATCCAACTTATAGCAACAAAGCAAACAAATTATTCTGTAAAAAGTGGTTTCCTACCAGATGCTTCTGATGATTTGCGTGCTTGATCAAAAAGAATAAATTAAACAGATTAAATAACACATAAAATAACATACACACAAGAAGTTACCAACCCATACATGTTCATTAGATATTCACACATAGGAATAGAATGGAAAACACATATTCAAAAGTGTTTTATACAATGATTACAATTAATTCTTTGGATACATATATTTTTTTAACCAGTCAAAACCCTACTCTGGAAATGTATTAATGAAATATCGTATTTCTATCCCTTTAATCTGAAGAGCAATTGTGTTCACTTTGCTGAAGAGACACTTTGCTTCACCATATTCAAACATGTTTGTTCAAAGCAAATTCACTGTAACCTTAAAATGACAGTGGGTATAAAAAACAACTTTAATTACTATAACTGTTATTTGTGTAGTTCAGTGGATGGGACCACTTAACTGCACAAATGGGCCTACTTTTGTTTTCTAAGATATTAATTAGTCTTGCACAAAGTCACACATGAATGAGTGGTTGAAAATTTAATAGGCAATAAAGGCTATTCTTATTGCAATACTACTTACATTTACTCTTCTGTCCTCTCCTTACAATTTTTTATTAGTTAATTCTTTATCGTCTTGGTTACAAGTGAACATTATAATTGACCCACTCTTTCACTACACTGTTAAAAAAATTTTAAACTTTTTGTGAGACATATATATTTAAATGATCAAATTATAGAAAGAAACACATTAACTTATTTGACTAGTATGTATATGGACAGATGGACACACTATGAATTCACATAGTGTACTCATTCACTACAAATCACATGTACATGCTTTCTCTCCAAACTTGCTCTCTGTCTAGGGATGCTGTGGATTTTCTAGGCCATCCAAGCCATGTTTGACTGAAGATGTTCCCTAAAGGATTTTGTGATAAAACTTAAAGTAAATTTATAGTCATAAAACTAATGACCCAGGCAATTTTTGAAATGCTCTTTGAAATGTACTTTACTTCCTTAATTGTTCACTGAAGCTTTTTCTCAGAGGATATTATATCTACCAGAACCATATGCTAAAGATTTTCCATTTGGTCCTGAATTCAAATGTTCTGTCTTGTTGCCGGACAGTATAGAGCTAGGAGTGGATCCCTAGATGATAGGGTATGCACGTTTTCAACTTAACTAAATAATAAGTGGCTCAATAAATGGTTGTGCCAGTTTATACTACCACTCTATCCTTGATGATCCATATCCTCAACAAAATGTGTTACTGTTTAATTTTTACTTTCTAATTTTTGATAATCTAATGGGTATGAAATGATATCTGCTTGTTAAACATTAAATATCTCAGTAGAATTTTATAACTTTTTTCTCTTAAAGGTCTTATTCTTTTATTAGATTCATTCCTAGGTTCTTTAGAGCTTTGGTTGCTATTGTAAAAGGGAGACTTTTTTAAAAATTACCATTTGTTTGTTGCTGATGTATAGCACATAGTTGATGTTTATATACTGATCTTATTATATGGCAGACTGGCAGACTCTCATTAATTCTAAAATAACACTGGTAGATTCTCTTGAATTTTCTATGTAGATAATCACATATCTGTGAATAATGATAATTTTTTTTACTCCAACTTTTTCTTGTCCTACCGTGTAGGTTATGACTCACAGTGTTATACTGTACAGATAGAGACAATGAGCATCCTACTCCTGTTCCTAACTTCAAAGAACATGTTTCTAACTGCTTTTCTTTCCCATACTTTACTTGTAAAGCTATTACTAGAATACATATATTTAAGAAATTAAGAATATCTTTTTAATTCTTTGAAAAATTTTGTACAAGAGTAAAATTTTTGTTTTTTGAACTTGACTATAAAACTGTCCAGTCCTAATTTTGTTAAGTTTTGAATAAACATTTTAACTATGATTAAATCTTAAATAGGTACAGTTCTAATCTTAAAAGTCTTCTCCATGAACTAAGCTTTGGCTCTGATGAATATTTTCTATTCCACTGATTTTTGCTCATGTCTCTATTAGTTTTTTTCCTTCTTTTGATTAACCATGCTGTGCTTTCTCTAACTTGTTTACTTGCATCCTTACATCACAAATGTCTTTCTCTTTTCCTAACATACACATTTAAGATTTTGTCTCTAAATCCTTTAGCTGCACAAGTTCTGATACATAATTGAATTTTAAATTTATGAGTTATTTCTTGACCTGTGTGTTATTTGAATTTTTTTAAATTTCCAAATATAACATTTGTGTTTACTTGTTTAATTAGTCTTTTATTATTGATTAAACTTAATTGCTTTGTGGTCAGAGACCACAGCCTATGTATCAATTCTTTAAAGTATATCAAATATGTGTAGTCAAATAATCAATTTTGTAAGTGTTCTGTATATTTCTGTGTATTCTCCAATTACTGGGTGAGAATTCTTTATATATATCTATAAATCTTACATAGTTATAATTTTTCCTTCTAAACGGGTCGATTTTGTTTTATATATTTTGAGGCTCTGTGGGAAGTGCATACAATTTTTTTCTCTTATATTTCTTTTTTATGTGATTATTAATTTAAATGGTAGTCTGTATGTGACAATTCTACTCTGACATTCTTGGTAGGGTCTAATGCTGTTGTATTTGCTAAATACCTTTTGTTGTAGATTGTGTGTGTGTGTTATGTATCTATTTTGATTTTGGACTCTGAACTCAAAGCTCAGTGGGGCTTTATCTGTGAGAAAACCACAGGGTTTGATATGAGGATATGTTTTGTATTAGCTTCTGCCTGGCATCCGATAGATGTTACCAGCCTGGAACTGTTACTATAAGGTATTTTATTTAAAATTATTAAACCACACAATACAGATTAAAACGTGACAGCTACTGGAGAAGCAGTTGATTACAAACTCTCAGGAAAAGCATCCCATACACATGCACACACAGCCCTCCCCCCTCCCCAGGAACCCAAGCCAAGAAATGTAAGCTTCCTTATTTTCTCCCTGTGTCAGTGGAGACGTTTTATTTTTTAGTCTATGCTTTCACTGAGGTTATGATCCTTTGAGGATCCTGGCTTTATACACGAGTCTAAGAAATCCCAAGTTGCATGGATCAAAAAGAACTTTTCTGTCTCTGTGAGGCCATTTAAAACAAAAGCCATTTTGTCACCAAGGTATGAAAATTTCCTCAAGGTAGTCAAAGTATGCTCCCCCTTACAGCTCTGGTTTTTCACTTACTATTTGACTTTTTGCACACTGGGGATTTCTATTATATTCTTGTAAATTCAAGTATTCATTTAAAGGGATGCTTGTTATATTTTATTCAGTATTTCTATGTGCTGCTGTATCTTCGTTAATTTTTGGTCTAGAAGGGTTTTCAAATTATCCAGTCTACAATTTATGGATTTTTTTCTGTATAAGAAAAAATGTGTGTTAAGTTGTAAGATGCAAGGAGACCTGGATGTTTGTGGAATTCACTTTTTATCCTCGTAATTCAAACTTCCGTCAGGATATATTTAGGTGCTGGTATTTTTGTTAATTTTTGTCAATACACAATGAGCTCTTTCAGTGTATACTTTTAGGTTTTTCTTCAACTAAGTTTTCCTGAATCATAATTTTTTATGATTGTTTCTGTTCTATTAGTCATTATCTGTTCTGAAGGAATGCTATTCATTCAATTTGTAGAGTTCCTACTTTTATCTAACATACTTTTCACCTCATAATTTTTATCCTGTCCATTTTCCCTACATTCTGGTAGCTTTTATCAAGTTAGTTCTTTACATGTTCAATGTACCTTCCTGCAGTGATTATTTTGCTCTTTACTGCGTCTAATGCAGCTTTATATTCTACAAATGCCAGGTTCATTTTCTTATAAACCTTCTCTTATCATATCATTATTGCTTCTTTTCTATTCCTGCCTCTCATCCAGCTCTCCTCTCATCCTAGTCTCTTGTTTCATCTTTTTATCTTTAACGTCTTATTTTATAGAGTCCATGTTCACTTGAAATTTTTAAGAATTCCATATAGATGCTATCTATAATTTCCTATTTTAAACCCTCCCTCATAAATATTTTCTAAACATAAGTTCATTCTCTTCCTCTTGAAGGCTGTGGACTTATCCTTGAGCATGATCTCTTTTATAGGCTCCACATTGGTACTTTTCTTGTTTATTCATTCATGAACAATGAGAAGCCTTTCAAAACTTTACAACTGCTCCCCCTAAATAAGGTGGATCCTCCCACCTCCTATTTGGGTATGTTAGAATCAACTTCTCATATCTTTTAGTTGATACATATACATATTTATATTATCATTTAAATAATCCAAGAGGGGAATGGAGCCAGGACTATAGGGTTCCTTACTAGTTGTGATGCCCGTCACATCAGGGAAGAGCCCTGTTATATCTGGAAGAAGAAAAGCCACTTTCTCAGCTTGATTAGACTAACAAATTTCTGGTTGTCCCACTTGTCCCAATTGTTTTAGAATGAAAGAAATCAGCAGTGTTGGATTTTCCACTCATCTCTCCCACAGTCTTTCTTTTTTTTTTTTTTTTTTTTTTTTTTTTTTTTTTTCCTTGTGAAGAGAACTCTTAGGATTTATTCCCTTAATAACTGTCATATATATCATTATAAATATAGTAGTGTTCATATATAGATATAGCAGTGTTAAGTACAGTCATCATAGTGCATGTTATAGCCCTAATACTTATTTCTCTTATAACTGTAAGTTTGGACTTCTTTTTGGTCATTTTCTCCAATTCTTCTTCTCTCACCCCTGACCTCTGGTAACCACAGTTTTATTCTCTTTTTCTAGGGCTTTGGCTTTTTTTTTTTTGGATTCCACATTTAAAAGTAAAATCATAAAGTACAGTATCCACAGGGGATTGTTTCCCTGACCCTCATGGATACCAAAATCCATGGATGGTCTAGTCCCTTACAGTTGGCCCTCCGTATGTGAAACCTCCCACAGTCTTTCTTAAAAGCTTCATCCATCCAAGTTAGTAAGGGTGAAATTATTTTTATTTCTTTTCCATGAAGGGAAGCTACTCAAAATAAAACTGTTAAACTTTGGCATCTGATCTTCAATCTGATACTGTACATTTCTAGGCAAGTACCCTTCCTTAATTCCACTGATATACTGTTTTTCCAGTTTTGTGTTCTTAAATTTTCAATTTAGAAAATATTGATCTAAAAAGGGGAATTACTCAAATGCTTTTGCTCAAGTCTGTAACTTTCCTGTAATTCAAAGCATAGCAAATCTTTTTCAGAGATTTTCCCTCAACTACCGCAAGACCAATCAGAGTTTTCATTTGAGATTTTGATATAATGATGCTAGTTATGTTCCGATAAGCACATGAACCAAAAAAATCAAAATACATGACTGATATTCTTCAATAATGTAATAAAAGTGTTGTACTATGTAAAAAATGGATAAGTTTTAATCATTCATATATTTCACAAGAATTTATGAGTTCATTACTATGTTTGGGGCACTAGGCTAACCACTGGAAACATAGAGATGAACACTGCACTATCCTTGACTTAAGGAGTTCAAAGGATGGTGATTGGAAACTGATATGCAAATATATAATTTCAGTATAATACAAATAATTGTTATAGTTTATAAGTTTGCTTTGGGAGTATAGAGGAATCATCTGACTCTACAGAGTCAATAATGGAGGCACTGAAAAGCATAGCTGGTTTTCAGAATTTTTATGATAAAAGATATAAATATGGAAAGGGAGCAAGGAATAATATGTAGTATAATATGACTAGATCAGAATTTTATGAGAGTGGTGCAAATAAAGCTAGAAAGGCAGGCCACTGCTCTCATATGCCCCACTAAGGAGTTTAGCCTTTGAGAGGCACTAGGAGTAACTGAAAGTTTTCATGTTGGGTTAAGAAATGGGTGTATCTGCAGTTTTAAAATGGCAGCATGGAAAATGGTCTGGAGGTATATAAAACTGGAAGTTGAGACCAGTGAAGCTGTTACTACTGCAATAGGATTGAAAAGAGACAGAATTCCTGATCTAAAAGCATTCTCAGTGTCAGTGATAATGGAGAAAATTGAGTGATTTTGAGACATTTCTAATGTAGAATCAATAGAAATTTATGGCTGAGTGCATGTCTGGGGAGTTAGAAACAAGTTCAGAGTGATTACAAGGTTTCTGTTTTAAGTTCCTGCATGGCGAGTGGGATCATTAACAAAAATCAGGATGAATGAAAAAGGAGCAGATTTGGGATGGAAAGAGAAAATTCACTTTTGCACTGAACATTCAGGTAACAACTGAAGATGTGGGACTGGATGAGATCATTCAGAGAGAATGCAGCATTAAAAGAGGGCTAAAGATAGATTCCAGAGAAAACTAATCCCCCAAAAAGCTGATATTTAATAGGCAAGAAAGGAGAAAAGAAATAGCTCTTTAACTAGAAAAGTACCACATACACATAAATATCACATGTATAGCTAAAGACTTAGATAAAAAGGTCTGGCATTTGCTCATTTTTACAAATAAAACCACACTTCATTTGAAATTTTCCACATTTTGAAATGGCTGAGGCATTTAACCACTTATGAGTAACATTAGTTGAAACTGGACAATCCTGAAAAAGTCAGAATGTTTAGTTGTCATTACTATAATTCCTATGGTAAAAAAGGCTATAAAGGCAGACCAATATGATCAAGTATATCAAATACTATCTGAATAATCCATAGCTTTCTTGAAAGAAAAAGCAATAGAGAAGCAGTAACAATTTTCTTCAGCTAAAACCAACATATCCAATTGTAAAACCTCTAGAACACTTTCAAGGAGAAAAAACACACTGCCTGGATTCAAAGAAATACAGTATTTTAAGTATGATAACCAGGTATATTCAGTTTTGATATCCAAGAAATCCTAAGAAATGTTAACATGTTGCTTTTGTAATATTAGCCCAAATTTAAAACACTCGAACAGAAAGATCTATCTAACAGAAGAATAACAGGATAATAACAATAACAATTCATTTTTAATATATTACATGCAAAATTGTTCTTTTAACATCTAATGTCATTCTATAAATAAATACCTAACAGTGTTGAAGAGGTTTATATTATACAGCAGCAGGATAAAAAATGTTTATTGGCAATAATGAGATGGTCTCCAATTATGGAAGAATATGTTCATCTGTTTGGAATTCTACCACTATACAGCAAAAATCCAACTCTCTCAGGTTCTGAATTCCAATTCCAAATCTTTTAAGTATAAACTATAGACTATTATAAGGGAAAAACCATATAACACTTCTCCTAAACATGTATCTGATTCAAAGGTTAACTTAATAAACATCCTCTTTTTTAGTTAAGCAAAAAGATGCTAATGAATTATGCTCTAAGCAAATATTTCTCCCTCTAACAACAGGATATCTATTTTTAGCTGCAGGTTTGGCTTAAAGTGAACAGCTTTTACCCTATGATAAACTGCAGTATATACTGTAGTATATTTTCTCAAAAAACATTTTTAGAAATGTTTAGAAAAAAATAAATCATATTTACAAAAACAAAAAGGAAACTATCACAAAAGTACTTGTTCTAACAAATTATTTCCCAAAATATTATTTCTAAAAATTTTAACAAAGGCTCCAAAACCAAAATGCATATATTTATTTCATCATTAAATTCCTATTTCTCAATGAATTATAGTTAAAAGCAACAAATAAATCAATAAAATTTTGGCAACATCTCATTCAAAATTGAGTATTTTTTATATAACCAAAAAGAAGCTAACAAAAATTAATATTAGAAAGACAAAGCCAATAAAAGGAAAGTTTAATTATCTTCAGGATCAGATACTAAAAAAATTCCTCTTTTACCACAGTGGGTCTTTTACTCACTAATTTATAACACAATTAATAACAATGTATTAATGTATATAATGAATACAATAAATCACACCATAAAATAGATTAGAGACTGATTACTAGTATTGACTATTAATAGTGGTATTAATTGTTCACAGTTCTTAATGGATTTAAAAAGCAAATTACTATAATCCCTAAATGCAAAAGCATCAAGAGAAAATGTAATCCACTGTAGTTCTGGCTTTACAACTGCCCCTCTAAAAAACATTTTTTTGCTTTTATAGTTAAATATTTTTAAAAAATACAAACCTACAGAGTCTCAGAGAGCATACTTACCACTCATGATGAAAATCAACCTTTCCAAAACATACTGCTCAAAACAACAATCCAACAGCAAAGGGAGTTATGCTAATCTCTAGAGGTATAAGAACCGATGGTGTAAACACATACATTAGAGCATGCAGCAGACAGAAAATGAAAAGAGCTTTCTTTTGTTTTAAAAAGAGAAGCCCCTAGAAGCAAAGCATAACTGCTCAGTGTGAGATATCACTAGTAAACATCAGATTAATGCCAAAGATGTGCATAACTAGATTTAATTTCTTTCAAGCTAGTTATCCTAGGCTTCTTCATATACCACTAGAACAACTCAAAATGGCAGGGAGAAAATGTTCGAACCAGGATGTATAAGATGTTCTCAATTATATCAGCATGAGTTGTTACCACGGCAACATTAGACCAGAATTATCGGTTCACTTGTAACCAAGGAGTAGCTTTTCTAAAGCTTTAATCAACCAAGACAAATAAAATGCCTTTTTATTTTAGAGCCACATGATTTAAAAATTACCATGTTTCTTAAATTTAAGCACTTATCTACCATTTTTACATCTTTCAAAGATATTTTAAAAATTGCTGTTTTCTTCAAATACTCACACAATCCCATGTTGAACCTGGCAAGGAACAAACAGCAGAATGATTGCACCTAAACGTCTTTCAATTACACCAGCTCTTACTGCTAGCTGTGGACCTCACTGATATTAAAATGCTGTGTGCTGTTGCTAGTGACTATTGGCGATGAATCTTATTGCCCAGATCGCTGATAGCTTTCATTTTTCATGAGCCAGAAAGCTATACTGCAGCACAAATGTTAACCATTTAAACATTCTGTTATTATGGAAGAAACAAAATATAATACTATATATCTTCATTTATAAAGGAGAATTGTAAAACAACTTATTTATAAACTTCCATTATATTCAGTATCACAGTGTCAGATGCCACTTATGTGATTTTCAAAAGAGGGGAGTACAGAAAAAAGTTACTGACAATTATTGTTGAAGTGTAAAATCCCTTACATTAAACAGGATTAAGATGACAGATTGTATAGCAAGGTAGATGGTATGGTGAACAACTGTTCTGATTCCCAGAGACCCAAAATTTGTACCAAAATGGTACAAGGGATCTATAGAATGGTTCCTTGTTAAGTGGAATGTCACCAAGTGAACATGCCATTTTATAAGTTGCCAGGTGAGACAGGACTTCCGGTGATGAGAGAATGAGTAAGTCAGCAAATCTTCTCTCCAAGAAACAATTATGAAGTTCGACAAAATTATCAAAAACAATGACTTCATGGTTCTGGACATCTAGTAATCACAAACAACAAACTGAGAAGCATTTATTCATGAAAAATTGCTACACTTTGCATGAGAACAGTGGGAGTCTGTGGTATTCTTGCTTGGTGCTGCTCCTGTTCCCCCACAGCTCAGTCAGTGCAGTACTTCTGTCAGGGTGGGGCTCCATGACAACCAGGAGCTTTACTGCCAGAGAGGGCTGACATGATTTGGAGAGGAAGCCAAAAAACCCCATACAAGTGATACCGTCTATTAAGAAAAAAAAGCAAACTGTAGCAAATAAACAGGGAAAGTATCCAGCTTTGCTAACCTGAAGTTGTGGCCTTAGTAGGGGTGAACAGTAGACTGATGGTCTAGCAAAAAAATTGGTATAGAAAATGGAAATGAGAGAGGCAGAGAGGGCCTAAATAAGGTCTCCACATATCCCAGCTTGACAAGGAAGCTATTCCATAGGAAAGATCCAAGAGGACCCAAAGGAAAGTTAAAGCTGGTACAGGCTTGAAAACTGCCTGAACATTGAATATGCTTTCTAACCCACAAACAGCTCCATCAGCATAGACTGGCTCAGAATGTTTGAGCACAAACTCTGATTAATCACTGAATAATAAGTAAGTTATGCAGGCACAGGGTAATCCCTAACAGAGAAATCAGCAGCCAGACAACATGGTGGATACAGCCCATAGATTAAAGCCATGGAAGTTATTAAAACAAAACAATATAAATAAAAACAATCCTGAGGGAAGAAAAAATAATCAGAATGCAGAGCTGCTACAAAATATTATCTTAAAAAGTCAAATTTCTGACAAAAACATTATTTAATCCATAATGAGGAAAAAAGATAGAAAATGTCTCTGAATGGTCCCAGATATAGGATTTAGCAGACAAGACTTCAAAACAGCTATTGGAAATATATCAAAAGAATAAAAGGAAATTGTATTTAAAGAATTCAAGGAAAATATGATGGCAATGATACAACAAAGAGAATTTCAATATAATGATAGAAAGAGAAACTATTCAAGATATAAAAATTATAGACTTGGAAAGTACAATAACCCA
The DNA here is from genome assembly GCF_949987535.1 of Balaenoptera acutorostrata. NCBI lineage: Eukaryota > Metazoa > Chordata > Mammalia > Artiodactyla > Balaenopteridae > Balaenoptera > Balaenoptera acutorostrata. The sequence goes on along the minus strand of NC_080064.1, from coordinate 74,399,718 downwards.
AACTTTAAAACTCACTACACAAGCCCAATAGCAGATTTGAGGAGGGCAAAAGACTCAGTGAACTTGAAGATAGATCAATAGAAATCATCCAGTCTGAAGAATACAGAGAACAAAAGATAGGAAAAAAATGAACAGACCCTCAGAAGCCTGTAGGATATCAAGGGTATCACCATACATGTAATAGGAATCCTAGAAGGAAAGGAGAGAGACTAAGGGCAAAGAAAAACTATTTGAAGAAATAATGGTTGAAAATGTCCAATCTGATGAAAAATGTTAACCTGCAATCTAAGTTCAACCAATGCCAAGTATGATAAGTGCAAAGAGATTCATACCTAGACACCTCATATTCAAGTTGTTAAAAGCCAAAGACAAAGAAAAAAATCTTGAGAGAAGCAAGAGAAAATGACTAATCATGTACAGGGGAAAAGCAATATGATTAATGATGACTTCTTCACGAAAATAAGAGAGGCCGGAAGGCAGTGGAATAATGTATTCAAAGTGCTAAAAGAAAAAAGACACAAACCTTTTCACAATTCTCTATCCGGGAACACTATCCTCTAAAAACAAAGGTAAAATAAAAACATTCTCAGATAAACAACAGAGGATATGTGCTTCAAGCAGAAATACTGAAGGAAGTTGTTCCAGATGAAAAGACACTGGACAATACTCAAACTGACAGGAAGAAATAAAGAGTACTAGAAATGATAAATATATAAGTAAAAGACTATATAAACACATTTATCTTTCTTTTCTTAATTTCTTTAAAGACCTTAAAATTGTATGAAGCAATCATTGTAACACTGCATTTCTAGGTTTATAAAAATATAAAGGTAAAATGTGAAAATGACACAAAATTAGAGAAGAAATGGAGCTATATTGCATCAAAGTAGCTATATTTTACTAGAAAAGTAGATTGTGATAAGATAAAATGCATATTTTAACCCCTAAATCAACTATTAAGAAAATGTCTTTTTAAAATGTAGTTTAAAAATCAAAGAGGAATTAAAATGGCATCCTACAAATATCTGTTTAACACAAAAGAAGGAACAGAGGAACAACAATACAAAAACTCTTAAGATATATAGAAAACAAACAGCACAATCGAAGATGTAAAGCCAACCATATCAATAATTACATTAAATGTGAATAAACAGATCACAAGGCAGAAATTATCAGACTGGATTAAAAAAGGTCCAACTATATGCTGTCTACAAGGGCCACACTTTAGATTTTAAGATAAAAATAGGTTGAAGGGAAAGGAGAGAAAAAGTTATACCATATAACAGTAACCATAATACAGGTGGAATACCTATATCAATATCAGACTATTAAATAGACTTTAAGACAAGAAATATTACTGAAGTCAAAAAAAGGAAATTTCATAATGATAAAAGGGCCAATACTTCTGGGAGATTTAGCAATTAGAAATGTATATGCAATGAACAAAATAGTCTCCAAAATGCTAAAACAAAAATGACAGAATTGAAGGAAGAACTAGGGACTTCCCTGGTGGCGCAGTGGTTAAGAATCCACATGCCAATGCAGGGGACATGGTTCGATACCTGGTCTGGGAAGATCCCACATGCCGTGGAGTAACTAAGCCCGTGTGCCACAACTACTGAGCCTGTGCTCTAGAGCCTGCATGCCACAACTACCAAAGCCCTAGAGCACCTAGAGCCCATACTCTGCAACAAGAGAAGCCACTGCAATGAGAAGCCCACAGACTGCAACGAAGAGTAGCCCCCACTCGCCACAACTAGAGAAAGCCCACACGCAGCAACGAAGACCCAACGCAGCCAAAAATAAATTAATTAATTAAAAATTTAAAAAAAATAAAGAACTAAATAATTCAAAAATTATAGTTGAAAATTTCAATATTCTTCTCAATAATTCATGGAAAAAAGAAAATCAATAGGTTACAGAAAACTTGAATATAATATCATTAAAATGACATTTATAAACACAGCATCATAACGTCAGAATACACATTCTTTTCAAGTACACATTGAAATTCTCCATACTAATCATATGCTAAGCAACATAACAAATCTCAAATTAATTTGAAAGGATAGAAAATTCATTCAAAAAATGATCTCTTATCATAGGAGAATTAAACTAGGAATCGACAACAGAAAGAAATTTTGGAAATCCCAATATCTGGATTTAGATCACAAAGAAATCCCAAAGGAAATCAGAAGCTATTTTGAACTGAATGGAAAAAACCCCACAAGAAAACAACATTTATGGGATATAGATAAAGCATAGCTTAGAGGGAAATTCACAACTTTAAACACATGTATTAGAAAAAAAGAAAGGTCTCAAATCAATAATTTGTTTCCACCTTAAGAAACTTAGAAAGAGGGCTTCCCTGGTGGTGCAGTGGTTGAGAATCTGCCTGCCAATGCAGGGGACACGGGTCCGAGCCCTGGGCTGGGAAGATCCCACATGCTGCGGAGCAACTAGGTCCGTGAGCCACAGCTGCTGAGCCTGCACGTCTGGAGCCCGTGCTCCGCAACAAGAGAGGCCGCGACACTGAAAGGCCCGCGCACCGCAATGAAGAGTGGCCCCCACTTGCCACAACTAGAGAAAGCCCTCACACAGAAACGAAGACCCAACACAGCTAAAAATAAATAAATAATTAATTAAAAAAAAAAAAGAAACTTAGAAAGAAGAGCAAATTAAACCAAAGCCAAAAAGATCACAGCAGAATTCAATGAAATGGAACATAAAAACAATAGAGAAAATGAAGAGACCAAAAGTCTTACTGATAAACCTTTAGCTAGACTGACCAAAATTAAGACAAAACAAAACAAGACAAAATAAAACAGAGAAGACACTAATTACCAAAATTAGGAATGAAAAGATGGCATAACCACTGATGCTAGAGAATTTAAAAGGATTAAAAGAGAATACTATGACTTTACAACTTTACATAAATGATATAACTTAGATGAAATGGACAAGTTCATAGAAAGACACAAATTACCAAAACTAACTCAAGAAGAAATAAAAAATCTGAAAAGACTTATAAACAAACAAAAATATTAAGTCAGTAATTAAAATTTTTCCCACAAAGAGAAGCTCAGGTCCACATGGCTTCACTGGGGAACTCTATGAAACATTAAAAGATATAATACCAATCTGACACAAACTTTTCTAGAATATAAAGAAGGATGTAATACTTCCCAACTTATTCTATGAGCCCTGATGACAAAACTGACAAAGATCAAAAGAAAATTACAGATCAATATCCATTCCAATGCAAAAATCTTTATCAAAATATTAGCAAACCTAATTCAGCAGTATATTAAAAGGATTATACACCAGGACCATGTAGGATTTATCCCAGGAAGGCAAGGTTGGTTCAACATTGAAAATTAATTAATGGAATACACCATATTAATAGAATAAAAGACAAAACTACATAAACATCTCAATATATGTAGCAGAAGCATTCTACAAAATCCAATACCTGTGATAAAACCTCTCAACAAACTGGGACTGGAAGGGAACTTCCTCAAGCTGATAAAGGGTGAGTTTGGGGATGAGGTGGAGAGGGGGACCCTATAGCTTACATTATATATAATGGTGAAAGATGGAATGCTTTTCCTAAGAATGAGAATAAGGCAAGGATATCTACACTCACCACTTCTTCACAACTTTGTATGAAAGGTTCTAGCCAGTGCAATGAGGTAAGAAAAAAGATATTTAAAAAGATATTAGAGGCATATAAATTGATAAGAAAGAAATAAACCTGTCTTTTGTACAGATGACATGATTCTATACGTATAAAATTCTAAGGAATCTATAAAGAAACCATGAGAACTAATAAGTAAGTTTATCAACATCATAGGATATAATATATATATAAATCAATAACATTTTAAATACTAGGAACAAGCAATCCAAAAATGAAATTAAAAGAACAGCTCCATTCACAATGGTATTAACAGAAAAAAAACTTAGGAATCCATTTTAACAAGACTTGCTCACTAAAAAAAAAAAAACAGGAAACATTGCAGAGAAATTAAAGAACATCGAAATAAATGGAAAGCTATTTCATTTTCATGGACTTCAAGACTCAATATTGTTAAGAGAAGAGTCTCCACAAATTAATCTATAGATTCAACGAAATCTCTATGAAAATCCCAGTGGGCTTTTCTTTAGAAACTGACAGGCTGATTAAAATTTATATGGAAATGTAAAGGACCCAGAATAGCCAAAACAATTTTGGAAAGAACAAAGTTCGAAGACCTACACTACTTGATTTCAAAACTTTTTAAAAAGTTACAATAACCAAGACAATGTGGTATTGGCATAGGATAGACATACATTGATCACTGGGACAAAATTGAGAATTCAGAAGTGAACTCCTACAATTATGGTCAATTGATTTTTGACAAAAGGTGCCAAGATGATTAATGGAGAAAGAAAGGTCTTTTCAACAAATGGTGCAGTAAAAATTGGATATTTATATGAGTTAAAAAAAAAGAACTCCACTCCATAGCTCACACAAAACAACACAAAAAATTAATTTCTAGATAAAAGCATAGAATAAAAATCTCCATTACCTTGGGTTTGATAAAGATTTCTTAAGATTTGGCACCAAAAATACAATCCATCAAGGGAAAAAATGATAAACTGGACTTCATTAAAATTACAAACTTTTGCTCTTCAAGGATATCATTTAAGAAGATAATACAAGCCACCAATGGGGAGAAAATATTTGCAAATTACTTATTTGGTAAAGAACTTGTGTTCAGAATATATAAAGAACTTTTAAGACTTGACAATAATAAGAAAAAAACCCTCAATTTTGAAAGTGGGCAACAGATTTGAAAATACATTTTTCCAGGGTAGATACATGAATGGTTTATAAGAACATGAAAATATGCTCAACATCATGAATCATTAGGGAAATACAAACTGAAACCACAATTAAATACCAATTCACACACACAAGAATGGCTAAAATCAAAAAGACTGATGATACCAAGTATTAACAAGAATGTGAAGAAACTGTAACCCTCCTACATTGTTGATGGGAATATAAAATATTAAGCTACTTAGGAAAACAATTTGGAAATTTCTTAAAAAGATAAACATAAACTTACCATATGACCCAGTTATTCTACCCCTAGACATCAACTCAAGAGAAATGAAAGCATATGTCCACCCAGTCTTGCATGCAGATAGATAGAGCAACATTATCCAAATAAACCAAAAACTGTAAACAATCCTAATGTTCATCAGTTGCTGAATGGATAAACAAAAATGTTACATCCACACAATACAGTACAATTCAGCAATAAAATAGAGCCAACTATTGATATGTTCTATAACATGGATGAATCTCAAAAACATTATTGTAAGTTCAAGAAGCCAGCAACAATAGATTATATATATTGTATGATTCCATTTTTATAAAATATCCAGAAAAGGAAACCTGTAGGGATAGAAAACAGATCTGAGTTTGTCTGAGGTGGGGACTGATTGCAAAAGAGAACAAAAGAACTGTTGGGGGTGATGAAAATGTTCTAAAACTGAATTGTAGTGATGGCTGCACAACTCTATATGTTTATTAATAAACACTGAATTGTACACTTATGAGTGAGTCTTATGGCATGTAAATTATATTTCTCTTTTTAAAAAAGTTATCAAGTGCTTCTCTACATAAGTAGAGTCAATCTGAGGCAGATCTTCTTTGCTGTGGGAAGAATCACTTCAGCGGACAACTTAATTATGTAAATTTAAGGCTGGTAGGCATCTATTACCTTGGGGGAATGATCTAACAAAACCCTTTGGAGCTTGGTAAAGGTTGTTCCTCTCAATACCCTATGGTAAAGAGAGCTAACAAATGGGAAGGAGGTAAGTAGATCTGCATTAAAAATAAAACAGGAATTTGAAAAGGAGGGATCAAAACCTAGACCCCATTCTTTCTAAGGTTCAGAATTACGAGAACTTCTTATCGATTTTAGTGATAGTATCTGTGGCCCATGAGTAAGAAGGCACACTAAATAAGCTTTATCGAAGAATAAAGGAGAATCTGGTGATTTAGGCTCATATTAGGGGCTCTGTAGGTCAAATTCAAGTACCTACCGAGGACAGGCAGGTAAAACAACAGAAGTAGTGAAGTGTGAAGGCTAGAGCAAATGAGACAGTATAAATCCTGACTAAAGAGAATAGTTATTCAGTGCAAATTCCCATTTGTTCTCATATGGGAATAAGAGGCCACTGAAATCAGTTTTTCAAATGGTTCAAGAATATGAAAGTAAAAAAAAAAAAAAAAAAGAATATGAAAGTCCAGGGACTTCCCTGGTGGTGCAGTAGTTAAGAATCCGCCTGCCAATGCAGGGGACATGGGTTCGATCCCTGCTCTGGGAAGATCACAGATGCCACAGAGCAGCTAAGCCTTTGCACCACAACTACTGAGCCCACATGCCCTAGAGCCCGTGCCGCAACTACTGAAGCCCGCATGCTGCAACTACTGAAGCCTGCACGCCTAGAGCCCGTGCTCCACAAGAGAAGCCACTGCAGTGAGAAGCCCATGCACCACATTGAAGAGTAGCCCCTGCTTGCCGCAACTAGAGAAAGCTTGTGCACAGCAATGAAGACCCAACAAAACCAAAAAAATAAAAATTAAGAATATTAAAATTATAAAAAAAGAATATGAAAGTCCAGATATTAATATGAAAGATCTTGTTTTAAAATCAATATTTTTTATTTACATATAAAATAATGGTATCACATTCAATTATTTTAAAATATCATGAGGACTAAATAAAACATATCTGTGATTTACATCTGGGTCACAGACAACCAGTTTGCTATCCCTGGAAAGATGTTCAAGAAAGGAAGGCCAATTTTGGTACAGTGTGGGGATGAGTCAAAAGCACCTTCTCACATTCAACCTGGCATGAAGCCACGATGACTAAGCATATAAGTATAAATTAAGGAAACTAAATCTGTGATATAAGCTTTGAATGAGTATAACACTGGAAAGGGTGGATCATCCTCCCATTAAGAATCAGTGTCTCATCAACTATACTCCAATAAAAATTAATTTAAAAATTAATACATATTTATACATATATGTATATGTATAGATGATTCACTTTGTTATAAAGCAGAAACTAACACAACATTGTAAAGCAATTATACTCCAATAAAGATGTTAAAAAAAAATTTAAAAAAATTTTTTTAATGAAGGGGTAACAAGGATTTCTTAATGATTGTTGTAAAATAATAAATAATAAAATTTAAATAAAATATGACAAAAAAAGAATCAGTGTCTCAAAAAAAAAAAAAAAAAAAAGAAGAAGAAGAAAAGAATCAGTGTCTCCACAAGGAGACATCCTCCCATTAAGAATCCGGTCTCCACAAGTATCAGTGGCATCGCATCAAGAGCAAGGATACGTCAAATTCTTTGGGACCAGTTTAAACCGTGAAACTATGTAGCACTGGCAAAATCAATAGCAGCTGAAAATGAGATTACTAGCCTCTATACTAATCAAAATACCCATCTCTTTCTTCATCCAACGTTTGGAAAGAAGATTAGCTTCTCTGGAATGAGTAAACTCCCAGAAGTTTAGCAATACTTGAAGGGGACTGGAAGAAGATCCCAAGAAAATTGCCATTTAGAAGTCCTGCTAATTTGAGCAGATGAGTACAGTGATTAATTCGAATATTTCAAAGACGAGACCTAATATGTATCCCAAGTGGGCTACACTTGTTATACAACCATAACCAGACCCCAGAGCTAAAAGCAGCCATTGTTTTAGGAGTTGCAAGTAATATTCACTCCCTCAGAAAATGCATCATCCTTCCAGTTTCAAATTACTAGCTCTTTTTGGATGACATTTTATTTTCAAAGTTCTCTGACCAGCCTGTTAGTCTTCTGGGTCCTCATAATATGAACTAGGTCTCTGCAACTAACAGAAGACCTCAGACAGAAATCATTGCTATAGGACCCAAAGACTGGTTTTTCTTACAAACATATAGAAAGATTTCACAGAATGGTGATTAAGAGTGTTGCCTTTGGAGCCAGACTGCCTGGGTTCAAATTTTATCTATTAGTTATGTTACCTTGAGGAAATTACTTTACATCAATGTGTTTTAGTCTCTTTATCTGAAAGATGTGAATAATAATAGTATCCATCTTACTGGGTTTTTTAAAGGATTACATAAACTAATATATGCAATGTGCTTAGAACAGTGCCTGACAGATAGTAAATAAGTGTTTCATGTGATAGTGTATATGACAATATTCCACCCAGGAAATGTGGGAGTGAAGTGGTATGAGTCACCGCTATATTGCAGAATCAGATTTAGAGGATATACTTTATAATATGACTGAATCTCCAACCCAAGCAGATTATGGTATGTTGATTACCAAAGATAATGCTCTATTCAACAACTAAAACATGTCTCTCAGACCATTTGCTACTAATAATTGACCAATTTTGATAAGTGGAAAATTTTTGATAAACACTAATAAGAAGAAAGTAAAGCATGCTTTTTGTGCCAGAAAATTATACTAGGGAATTTAAACATGTCTTCTCTGAATATTGAAACTAATTTAACTCCAAGAGAATATATTACATGTATATCTGGGATGCAATTTATTTAATACAAAAGCTTAAAATGGTTATAACAGTTCTCTACATTTGTCCTATAAAATATAAAAATAATGATATGCACAAAGATTTAGCTACAACAATGTTTATCACAGTGGTTTTTTTATACGATAGCAAAAAATTAAGAACAGTCTAGATGGCTAGTGACTGTTTAAATAAATTGTGGTGCATCCTTAAGATGTGGTGCATCCTTAATACAAAACAGCCATCTTAAAAGATACTGTAGAACAAATCTTTACAATAAGGAAAAAAGTTATGAAACACTGTACGGAGAAATCCAAAGTAAAGGGCCAGTGGAAATTTGTGTATCTATGCACAAAATAGACTATATATAGAACAAGGTTAATAGTGATTATCTTTTGGTGGGATTATGTGTGATTTTTACTTTTTTGTTTGTTCTTTTCTATGGTTTGCAAATTTTCTCCAATGAAGACATAGTATTTGGTAATCAGATTAAAATGTTATTAGGGAAAAAGGGCTTCTCAAACTTTAATGTGCATATGAATCAGCTAGGTAATCTTGTTAAAATGCAGATTCTGACTCAGTAGGTCTAGATGGAGCCTGAAAGTCTTCCTTTTTAACAGGCTCCCAGATGATGCTAATGCTACTAGACTGGGACCACAATTGATCAAGACACTATCAAGAGTATATACTCAATCTTCCTTCTCTAACCATGTAGTATGGCTATTCTTGTAAAACACAAGCAAGTACAAGTTTCTCATTATTACACTTGATATAGTACTTGACATTGTTAAACACTCCATGGAAACATTTTGTAATTTCAAATCATTTAATATCCCGGTTTCTTAGTTTTACTATAAAGGCTGCTGATTACTCAGATTCTTATAAACAATCATGATAAAAATGTACAGGTAACACTGAAAAGTTCAGTGCCTCTGAAATGTGATATTTATTTACCAGGGTCAGATCAGCATTTCACTGTTTTTGGTTAATGGCCACAGGCCTTTAAAGTAAATTGCAAAGATCATAATAGAACAAATTGAGAGAAAGCGTGTTAGTGTAGGACTGTAGTGATATTTAATGTTAATCTAACAAACAACTCAACATGTATTGAGAACTATGCTGGCAATACCAAAATAAATTGACAAATTCTATGCCTTCAAGGAGTTCAAAGTCAAACAGGGGAGAGAGGTAACTTGAGTACTAATGTAATATAATTTTAATACTATAAAATAAAATGTAATAGAAGTGAGTATGATATGAGAACACAGGAAGAGATCATGAATTCTAAAAAGGATAAAGAACAGAGGAACAGAAGAATGCTTTGGTGATTTTGTTACAAAGATAATATGTGAGCAGAGTCTTAAAGTATGAGCAAATCTCACCATTGGCAGTAGTAGGAACAGGAAATTCCAGGTAGAAGAAACATCATAAATAACCACTGTTGTTATAAAGGGATTCCATTGTCTGACTATTCATTGCCATGTTCACATAGTGACCAAAAGTGTTAGCTCTCATCACTAATTATTAAGAGAAATGCAAATCAAAACCACAATGAGATATCAACTCATACCAGACAGAATGGCTATCATCAAAAAATCTACAAATAACAAATGTTGGAGAGGATGTGGAGAAAAGGAAAGTCTCATAAACTGTTGATGGGAATGTAATTTGGTGCAGCCACTATGGAGAACAGTATAGAAGTTCCTCTAAAAACTAAAAATAGAACTACCATATGATCCAGCAATTCCACTCCTGGGTATATATCCAGAAAAAATGAAAACAATAATTCGAAAAGATACATGCACCCCAACATTCATAGCAGCACTATTTACAATAACCAAGACATGGAAGCAACCCAAATGTCCATCAGCAGACAACTGGGTTAAGAAGATGTGGTGTGTATATATATATATATATATATATATATATATATATACATATATATATATACACACACACACACACACACACACAATAAAATAATACTCAGCCATAAAAAAGGATGAAATACTGTGATTTGCAGCAACATGGACGGACCTAGAGAATACTATGCTTAGAGAAAGACAAATCTGACTCAGACAGAAATGGAAACAGACTCATAGACATAGAAAACAAACTGGTGGTTACCAAAGGGGAGAGGGAAGGGGTGGGGGACAAATTAGGAATATGGGATTAACATATATTGGGTTGGCCAAAAAGTTCTTTCTGGTTTTTCTGTAAGAGCTTATGGAAAAACCCAAACGAACTTTTTGGCCAACCCAATACAAACTACTATATATAAAGTAGATAAGCAACAAGGATTTAAAGTATAGCACAGGGAATTATATCCATTATCTTGAAATAAGCTTATAATGGAATAGAATCTGCAAAAATACTGAATCACTATGCTGTACACCTGAAATTAACACAAAAATATTGTAAATCAACTACCCTTCAATTAAAAAAAAGGTCCTGAAGAAAAGTGCTAATTCTAACTAAGTGTCCAGCTCCAAAAGAAGATGTATAGTAGCTAAATACATTTCCCTGTAGAATAAGCAAGTTAACTTTTCCTGTATTATGCTAGTTAAAATTCTTTAGGCTCTCCATTGTATACTCTTGACTCCTTTGTCATAGATTAGGTGACCATAGGTGCATGGGTTTATCTCTGAACTTTCTATCTTGTTCCACTGATCTATATTTCTGTTTTTGTGCCAGTACCATACTGTTTTGATGACTGTAACTTTGTAGTATAGTCTGAAGTCAGGGAGGCTGATTCCTCCAGCTCTGTTTTTCTTTCTTAAGATTGCTTTGGCTATTCGTGGTCTTTTGTGTTTCCATTCAAATTGCAAAATTTTTTGTTCTAATTCTGTGAAAAATGCCATTGGTAATTTGATAAGGATTGCATTGAATCTGCAGATTGCTTTGGGTAGTATAGTCATTTTCACAATATTGATTCTTAGAGTGGATATATGTATATGTATAACTCATTCACTTTGCTGTACACCTGAAACTAACACAACATTGTAAATCAACTATACTCCAATAAAATTTTTTTAAAAAAAGATAATGTAGGCAGTCTTTTAGCTTAGAAGTTACAATGATACAGATTTAGTGGACTAAGAAATAAGCATGGGAGTGTACTGCCTTAAAGACTCTATGAGCTTTGGAAAGGTAAAACTAACTAGATAAAGTGGTTTATTACAACCACTTTAGCTCTGATTCTACCTAAAAAAATCCATATTCAAAATTGTTCATTTGTTCAATATAGTATTTCAATCTAAGCTTCACTAATATGGATTTGTATCTGCCACAGAAATAGCCTGTCAATTCATGGGAAAGGAGAACAGGTAAAGCATTTGATGGTATTTGTCTATTCAGTCCTTAAAATATTGTAATTAGACATTAAATGTATAAAGTCCAAGATTTAAAATGTGCAAAACTTCCATTAAGTTCAGCATTATATAACTCAACACACCATTTATGATCAAAGAAAGATTTAAAAGCTAACCTAAATAAATTTGCTAGAAAGAGAACTCAATGAATGTCAATACTCCCTTTCATTCTGAGCCAGAATAAAAAGAATTCCTTCATGTTTTTGTTGTGAACTTCAAGTACTTATATGTGCATGGAATCAGCTGTTAAATATTTATGTTATCAAACAGGAATTCCTGTTACTTAATTTAGTAGTAAAAGATAAAACATTTAAGGCACCTGGAAACCACTGTGTGGACTTTATTTTGTATTTCTTCCTATATTTAACTGGAGAATAAAGAAACTTGGATTAAAATTCTTACATTTCATACATGCCTAGATTGGTAATTAATCTTTACTCAATAGTTCACAAACCTAATTTTTATAAAATTACATGTAGTTTCTGTGCTTAGCTGATTTCTTAAATCACACTTTTGGAACAAGCATACTCAGAGAGCTTATCATCAGGAGATATTACATTCCTTTTCCTTGTCAAACAAGTCATGCAAGTAAACTGCTTTAATTAGCTTTGAAGAATGTGGTTTGTACGAAAACTTCATACTGTCAAAACTCTTTCCATATCTCACACTATAAATGAATAAAAATCTGTGTTTTCATCATGAAAATAAACCTTGGAATTTTGAAACAAAAGGATTCCTCTGTTTCTGTTGTATCCATATTTTCTCCTCTATATCAACACATTTCATAATAAGAAACTAGAACTCCATGCTTACCATTCTCATCACTACATATATAAAATTATTGTGTCTATTTCTATATTTGAGGATATGAAAGAGAAAGTGAAAGAATGCTTGATTAATGAACATTCAGTTACTCTTTAAGCATTTCTTATATCATACCTATTATTCGAACAGCTACAAGGTTTGCACCTAATTTCACTGTGCACTATGATTCTATTTATTTTATTTTGTGACATCACCATAAAGAAAAATGTTAACAGCATTTTATCAGTCTGTTTTTTCCAAAAGAAATCATAGCTCATGATATTATCTTCAACTGCTAGATTTTAAAATGTCTCAGAAAATGTTACAAGCCACACACATTTAAAAATGGTGAGAGTATAATTCAAACATAACTTTTAAATATTAAAAGCCCATGATATTCATTCATTTGAGATACATTTACTAAACACCCACTATTTGTAGAAACAGGGATTAGTGTACTAATTCAGTACTGTCCTCGATCCTCACTGAATGTTTAATTAAAAGGTCCTTGAAATGCATAAAAATGATTTCCAAAAGGCCTTAGGAGACTGCAATTTAACAGAATAGGGCAAGTAAAATGAATAACAAACTTTTGTTGCATGGTAATCTTTAATAATGTACTATTATTTCAATACTCAACAGTTCATTACCTTGAAGATATTTGAGATTCCTCATATCAACTTGCTATATAGTAAGGATTAATTATAAATAATCAAAACCTATAAAGTGAAAAAAAATTTGTACAAATATATGTTCTTTACTTTCTCCCTAAAATAGCTTGAGGAAGGTAAAAAATTCTGATGCAATAAAAAAAAAATTCAAATAAACTTCTGCGGAACTATGAAGGTACTATATAAATAAAAGAGTCAATTTTGTAAGCCATTCTTGGTTTTTTGTTGTTTTTCTTTTAGCTGAGTTTTCTTCCTTAACTGCTATGGAGTATGTAAACAGAAAGAGGCAAAACAGTGCTATTTGGTGATCAAACACACTAAAAAAGTACCAAGAGTAATTCTATTGTTCCTTTAATCAGAATAACAAAAATACCTTGGGGAGGGTCCAAGGTGAGATGTGGAATGAAGGCACTGGTATTGTTTATATGTGAAATGTAGCCTTTAAAAAGTGCATGTCACAAAAAATCATTACATATCACCATTTCAGCAAAGCAGTAAGTCCAAACATTTTAACATGCCTGGAAAGAATGTGATGCATGCATAAACAAGTTTCCCCCCCCCCGCAACCCATATGAAAGCTTCTGATATTTATAATGTTATAAATATAAGATTTCACATAGAATAATCATACTATGCTTTCATATTATAAATCCTGCTTGTTAAACTCAAGTAACTTCACACATGCATTTAAAAATAAAATATGGCAAAAATAACAAAAATTTAATTATAAATGCAAGTCTTTTGCCCCTTTTGAATTTTAAGGCTTATAAATCCAAGATATTTTTTAAAATAAAATGATTATCTTTCTTAAATGTAGGCATTTCACTTAAGAACAACAACAAAAAAATTTTTTTAAATACACTAGAAATGATGTAAGAATTTTGTAGAAAATTTTCCCACTGATATTCAACTTAACTAATCGCATTTAAAACAAAACCATGAGCTATGTGATTCAGCTCAACTTATAATCAAGTTTTTGTAATTTTTTTTCAACTTTACTTTGCAAAATATCCTTGGCCAAATCATAAAAAGACACCCCCCCACACACAGTTCTGTGCTTGATTCTAAAACTCCAATTAGCATTTTAGTTTCTAGTTACAATGTATCATAAAAAAAAAAAAAAACTTACTTGATCTGTCCCATAAGGCAGTATGTTCAGAGAAATGAAGGCTGTCATTTTCCAGAGTTGTTTTCTGATCATGTGCAGTACCTTTGGAGTGTCTATGAAATAATCGGCTAGCAAAACCTTCCAATTTCTGAAGAGCAGTTGTACCTGTATACTGATTACAGGGTAGTTCTCTGTAAGCTGCCATTCATGTGTATTTACACTTAATTTAAAGTAACTGAAAATATTTCCAGAAGGAGCTCAACAACTTCTTACACAGAAGCCAAGAGCTATGCATGTATCAAACTTCCTGTTTGCAGGGTATTCAAACCACTACTGCTGTTCTGTTTCCTGTTAATATAAAACAGCACATTACTGAGCCTTTCTTAGCAAAACTGTTCATCTCAACTAGAGATGAAGATTTTAAAGACTTGCAATATCATCCTAAAAGGCTATGTTTAAGAGTGTTTTAATATTAATATACAGGTTAATAAGAACATTAAATATAAAGCTTTACATATGGATAGTAGGCTGAAAAAAAATTTTTAAAAAGGAAAACTAGTTAAACGTGTATTACAGCCCTGTACAAACAACTGAAGACCAAACCACTCTCCAAATATAATATGTTAAAAAGGTTGTGTTTTATCCAGGATATCAGCTAATACAGATTAGTGTAGATTTTATGAATCCTTATAAATTGTTAACTTTTCACTGAAAGCTGGTATGGAATAGATATCACAAAACACTTGCAAAACAAATTTTAACACATAAATTTTAACGAAAAAAATCTGAACTAGCACTTAAAAAAACTCAATGTTGCTAACTCACTGACTTAAGTCTAATATATACAAAAACTATAAAAACTTAGTGTGTCAGTATTGCTTACCAAACATAATCTGCTGACAAGTGCATATCAGCAGTACATGTTCAAACATTCTAAAATTTGAAAAAAATATATAAGATTTAAAATTATATAAAATCAGCCATAGCAAGAAATTTCAATTGAGAGGAAAAAAAATCCTTCTAGTTGACTGAGACATGTTAATTTTTAAACTTAACACTGAGGACTACTGCTTACCTGATCCCTGATTTAGGGGTCTCACTTGGAAACAGCTCCTTTGGTTAAAAGTAAACTGTCCATTTGCATGAAAAAAGTAACCTGTGACATTTAACAATGATTCTGAGTACTTGCCTTCTGACACTTATTAAAGGATGAGAAATTTGTGTGGTTTTTCTCTTTGGAAGCTTTAAATGAAGGGAAGAAGGAAGAAAAAAAGGAAGGAAGGGAGGGAGGGAAGAAGGAAGGAGGGAAAGAAGGAAGGAAGGATATTTTTAAAAATCTATCTAAAAAAAGTCTTAATCAAGATTTCGTGCCTACTGCTTAACAAACAGAATAAATAGAAACAATAATGACAAATAGAATAAATAGGAATAATAATGTAATCAAATTAGGACACAACACACACACACAGAGGAAACACTGACTAATGAATTTTGCCAAATAACAGCTCATTTGTGTACATTTTATTTTGTATAATAAAATTAGATCAATCTAAACAAACAGGCAACAGTATCTACAACACCAAACTTCTTAAATTGTAGCTTTCTGATAAATATGTGTGTATATAATAATAATTTCTTTATTAACATCCGACTTTATACAAAACAGACCCTGAACAGGTGTCTGCAGTCTTCAATAAACATCTACAGAGGATGAACTGTCTCTGTATGGGTATAAGTGCATAAAATTCCTGAATTCTTTGACTTGCTCTCTTGGGATAAATTCTATTCATCCTCAAGGCTCACCAAAAATGTCACATCTTCACTGAAGTTTCCCGCATACTTCCTAGAAAAATACACTGCTCTCTCCACTGTTTCCAATGATCTTATAATTTTATGTTAAAATTTGCTATTTATAAATTTATGTCTCAAATTGTGAATTACTTGAATTCATAAATGAAATGCATGTGCTAGTTATATACTCAATAAATATATGTTGAAGTATTCAGTTTTAATAAATTAAAGGTCTAAGTAGAATCAAACCCTTGAAAATATTTTATTTATGATAGGATCATATTTGTAAATTATCCAACGACCACCTAGTTGTTCATATATAGAGACAACAGCAATAGAAGTAATGTCACTTAACTTCTTTTTCTCTACGTTCAGTCAGTTACTAAATTTTACTCATTCTTTGAGTTTCATTTTTATTAGTGAAAATGTGGATTTCTAAAATAACTTGTTTTCTCTGCTTCCAGTCACTCCTTTCAATCACTCTTCTCTGACATATTAACCTCCCCAAAATACTACACTCATGGCATTCCCTTGCCAAAAGTACAAGCTAATTCTAACATTTCAGCCCCACAATATTTGTTTTTAACACAGGTCTAGCCAGACTTATATCCAATGTTGCTTGAGTTTCATATAGATATTCCAGATTTCTAATTAGAACACGAAGATTAATTTATTTAAAGCAATGTATAAGTTTTATAACAAAATTACTGTATCAAGAAGAAGAAAGTAATCTTCACTAGATGAAGAACTAGAAAACACTACATTTAAAATTTATGCATTTTTCTTCAATAAAACTGTTTTTTATCTGTTACAAAGTCCTTAGAGAAAGTAGAATCTTTAGTCCTTAGAGCAATATTTCTATATACAGTATTGTGACCAGGAAACTGTTGCTATCGAAGTACTTAGGCAATTTGATTTTTATTAAAAAGAACTCTACTGGCATCTACTGCTAGAAAGAAACAACTACAGCTTTAACTAAAACTGAATTCTTTCGTAATTCAAATTAATGTTAAGAAGTATATTGCTTGCTATCCTTCCTGATGGTATTTTCAGAACTTGAATTTGTACTAAGATATCTAGCCATGTACCCAAAAATTTGCTGTAATAACATATCTTATATCCTATTAATAGTTTAAATAGTGTATGGTAATAAAACTAGAGTAATCAACTTTGAAGTTATCAAGTCCTTATTTTTCATTCTGCATTAATTTTATAAATTATAATAATTTTCAGAGTTGAACCTCCTTTGATTGCCATATCACAAAATATTAGTTTATTTCTTATGTTTAATAATAGTAATGATACCTTACATTTACAAAGCATTTTACAACACATAAAATGGTTTCCATTGATTCATCAGATCTTTACAAATGAAGTAAGCAGGACAGGTATTATTATCCTTATTTTAAGATGAGAAAACAAACGTAAATATTAAGTTATTAAGTGACTTGTGCAAAGTCACCTATGTCTTCTGCCTCCTAAATCAAGGCTCCTTTGTACTGACAATAATGATTACCACAAGTAAAGATTTTTTCAAAGGGTGGGGAAGTAGGGATAAAAGGATGGTAGGAGGTGGAAATGGTTCTTGGACACACTGTCCGGAGTCTGAGATTCTGCTATGAGAATGTTTTCATTCACATGGTCACCTTATAGCCATGCAATTTCATTGTCCACATTTATGTTTACAATCATCTCGGGGCCAAGTAGAACTATGTACTTTAGAGTTTGAAGGTTAAAGAAAAGAAAAACATGGAAGCATATTTTATATGTAAATAATGTATTTGTTCCATGTGGAGGGCAAATGATATGACCATGACCCCTGCTATTCAAATAAAGCTTTTACAGTAATAGTTTTACCTTTCCCAAAATGGATTCATACATTTTTTAAATGGATTCACCTATTTAAGACTGGCTTCTTTCATTTAGCACAGCATAACTAACTGAGGTTCATCCATGTTGTGCGTTTTAAGAGCTTACTAATTTTTTATTGAATAGTATTCCACTGTATGGATTTACCACAATTTATATATCCATTTACAATTGAGTTGCCTTTGCACCTTTGTCAAAAATCAGTTAACCATATCTATGTGGGTCTACTCTGGATTTTCAATGTTGTTCCACTGATCTACCTATGTGTCAATTCCTTTTCATCAGTAGCGTACTGTGTTGGTTACTGTGGCTTTTTAGTAAGTCTTAAATCTGATTGTATAAATCTTTCAACATTTCTTTTTTCTAAATTGTTTTGGCTATTATAGTTTCTTAGCTTTTCCATATAAATTTTAAAAGTTGGTCTATTTCTACAAAAATAATCTTGCTAGGACTTATTGAGATTATGTTTATTGAGAGAAATGATAGCTATACTGAGTCTTTCAATCCATGATCATATTATATATTTCACTTTTTGATTCATTTTCAATCATCTTTGATTTCTTTCATCAGTGTTTTCATTTTCAGCATACAGATCCCATACATATTTTGTTAGACTTATACTTAAGCATTTATTATTTTTAAATTGGAGCTATTGTAAATGATGCTTTAAAAGATGTTTACAATTGTTCATCGCTAGTATATAGAAATATGACTTATTTTTATATGCTAACCTTGTATACTGCAACCTTGCTAAACTCAATTATTATATTTAGGAATCTTTTTCCTTTTGTAGATTTCTTAGGATATTCTATGCAGAAAATCATGCCATCTTCAAACAGATAGTTTGCTTTATTTTTTCCTCTTTAATTCCTGTGTTGTTTATTTACTTTTCTTGCCATACTGCACTGGCTAGGACTTCCAGTAGTACATTAAACAAGTGGTGAAAGTGAAGATCCTTGCCTTATTCCCAATCTTAGGAAGAAATGTTTCACTTCTCATCATTATGTCAGCTGTAGAAATTCTTTGTAGATGCCCCTTATTGAGATAAAGAAGTTTCCTTGTATTCCTAGTTAGTTCAGTGTTTTTATATATTACAGGGATGTTGAATTTAATCCAATACTTTTTCAGTATCTATTGATATGATCATATGGTTTTACTTCTTTAGTCTGCTAATATGGTGTATTGCACTTACCAATTAATTCTCAAACATTAAACCAGCCTTGAATTCCCAGGATAAACACCTCTTGTTCTTGGTGTACTAATCTTTTTATATGTTGCTGGATTCAATTTACAAATGTTTTATTGAAGATTTATATAAGTTTACAAGATATACTGTTGTGAAGTTTTATTTTTATGTACTGTCTTTGCACGATTTTGATATCAGGTTAAAAATGGCTGCATAAAATAAGTTGGGAAGTATTCTGTCTTTTATTTTCTAGAAGAGACTGTAGGGAACTGGTATCAACTCTCCCTGAAATTTTTGGTAGTATTTGTCAGGAAAACTATTTGGGCCAGTAGTTCGTTTTTGGAAGGCCACAAATACTATTCAATTTCTTCAATAGATATCATACTTTTCAGTTATCTATATCATCTTCAATGAATATTGGTAATTTTTGTCTTTCAAGAAATGATCTATTTCAACCAAGTTGTCAAATTCACGTGCATAAAGTTGTTTCTAAAATCCCCTTATTAGCCTTTAAATGTCTGTGGCATCTGTAGTTATATCCCCTCCTTCATTCCTGATATTGGTATTTGCCTTCTCTTTTTTGGTCAGTCTGGTGAAAGGATTCTAATTTTTTATCTTTTTCAAAGAACCACCTTTTGTTTTTCTTGATTTTCTCTATCATTTTTTCCATTTTCAGTTTCATAAATTCCTGTTCTTATCTTTTTCCCTTCCCTCTACTTTCTTTGGCTTTATTTTGCTCTTTCTCTAGTTTCATAATGTAGAAGTTTAGATCATTTCCCTCTGAACAATGATTTTAGTACATCTAACAAATTCTGAAACATTGCCTTTTTTTAATGTTTATTTATTTATTTTCTTATTAGTCATCCATTTTATACACATCAGTGTATACATGTCAATCCCAATCTCCCAATTCATCACACCACAACCCCCACCCCCTGCTGCTTTCCCCCCTTGGTGTCCATATGTTTTTCCTCTACTTCTGTATCTCAATTTCTGCCCTGCAAACTGGTTCATCTGTACCATTTTCTAGATTCCACTTATATGTGTCAATATACGATATTTGTTTTTCTCTTTCTGACTTACTTCACTCTGTATGACAGTCTCCAGATGCATCCACGCCTCTACAAATGACCCACTTTCATTCCTTTTTATGGCTGAGTAATATTCCATTGTATATATGTACCACATCTTCTTTATCCATTCGTCAGTAAATGGGCATTTAGGTTGCTTCCATGACCTGGCTATTGTAAACAGTGCTGCAATGAACATTGTGGTATATGACTCTTTTGGAATTACGATTTTCTCTGGGTATATGCCCAGTAGTGGGATTCCTAGGTCATATGGTAATTCTATTTTTAGTTCTTTAAGGAACCTCCATACTGTTCTCCATAGTGGCTGTATCAATTTACATTCCCACCAACAGTGCAAGAGGGTTCCCTTTTCTCCACACCCTCTCCAGCATTAGTTGCTTGTAGATTTTCTGATGATGCCCAATGTAACTGGTGTGAGGTGATACCTCATTGTAGTTTTGATTTGCATTTCTCTAATAATTAGTGATGTTAAGCAGCTTTTCATGTGCTTCTTGGTCATCGGTATGTCTTCTTTGGAGAAATGTCTATTTAGGTCTTCTGCCCATTTTTGGATTAGGTCGTTTGTTTTTTTTAATATTGAACTGCATGAGCTCTTTATATATTTTGGAGAGTAATCCTTTGTCTGATGATTCATTTGCAAATATTTTCTCCCATTCTAAGGGTTGTCTTTTCGTCTTGTTTATGGTTTCCTTTGCTGTGAAAAAGCTATTAAGTTTCATTAGGTCTCATTTGTTTATTTTTGGTTTTATTTCCATTACTCTAGGAGGTGGATCAAAAAATATCCTGCTGTGATTTATGTCAAAGAGTGTTCTTCCTATGTTTTCCTCTAAGAGTTTTATAGTGCCCAGTCTTAAATTTAGGTCTCTAATCCATTTTGAGTTTATTTTTGTGTATGGTGATAGGGAGTGTTCTAATTTCATTCTTTTCCATGCAGCTGTCCAATTTTCCCAGCACCACTTATTGAAGAGACTGTCTTTTCTCCATTGTGTATCCTTGCCTCCTTCATCATAGATTAGTTAACCATAGGTTCATGGTTTTATCTCTGGGCTTTCTATCTTGTTCCATTGATCTATTTCAGTTTTTGTGCCAATATCATATTGTCTTGATTACTGTAACTTTGTAGTATAGCCTGAAGCCAGGGAGTCTGATTCCTCCTGCTCCGTTTTTTTCCCTCAAGACTGCTTTGGCTATTTGGAGTCTTTTGTGTCTCCATACAAATTTTAAGATTTTTTGTTCTAGTTCTGTGAAAAATGGCATTGGTAACTTGATAGGGATTGCATTGAACCTGTAGATTGCTTTGGGTAGTAGAGTCATTTTCACAATATTGATTCTTCTAATCCAAGAACATAGTATATCTCTCCATCTGTTGGTATCATCTTTCATTTTTTTCATCAGTGTCTTATAGTTTTCTGCATACAGGTCTTTTGTCTCCCTAGGTAGGTTTATTCCTAGGTATTTTATTCTTTTTGTTGCAATGGTAGAGGGGAGTGTTTCCTTAAGTTCTCTTTCAGATTTTTCATCATTAGTGTATAGGAATGCAAGAGATTTCTGTGCATTAATTTTGTATCCTGCAACTTTAGCAAATTCATTGATCAGCTCTAATAGTTTTCTGGTGGCATCTTTAGGATTCCTATGTATAGTATCATGGCATCTGCAATCAGTGACAGTTTTATGTCTTCTTTTCCAATTTGTATTCCTTTTCTTTTTCTTCTCTGATTGCTGTGTCTATGACTTCCAAAACTATGTTGAATAATAGGGGTGAGAGTGTACATCCTTGTCTTGTTCCTGATCTTAGAAGAAATGATTTCAGTTTTTCACCATTGAGAATGATGTTTGCTGTGGGTTTGTCGTATATGGCCTTTATTTTGTTGAGGTAGGTTCCCTCTATGCCCACTTTCTGGAGAATTTTTATCATAAATGGGTGTTGAATTTTGTCAAAAGCTTTTTCTGCATCTATTGAGATGATCATATGGTTTTTCTTCTTCAATTTGTTAATATGGTGTATCAAATTGATTGATTTGCATATATTGAAGAATCCTTGCATATCTGGGATAAATCCCACTTGATCATGGTGTATGATCCTTTTAATGTGTTGCTGGATTCTGTTTGCTAGTATTTTGTTGAGGATTTTTGCATCTATATTCATTAGTGATATTGGTCTGTAATTTTCTTTTTTGTAGTATCTTTGTCTGGTTTTGGTATCAGGGTGATGGTGGCCTCGCAGAATGAGTTTGGGAGTTTTCCTTCCTCTGCAATTTTTTTGAAGAGTTTGAGAAGGATGGGTGTTAGCTCTTCTCTAAATGTTTGATAGAATTTACTTGTGAAGCCATCTAGTCCTGGACTTTTGTTTGTTGGAAGATTTTTAATCACAGGCTGAATTTCACTACTTGTGATTGGTCTGTTCACAGTTTGTTTCTTCCTGGTTCAGTCTTGGAAGGTTATACCATTCTAAGAATTTGTCCATTTCTTCCAGGTTGTTCATTTTATTGGCATAGAGTTGCTTGTACTAGTCTCTTAGGATGCTTTGCATTTGTGCCATGTCTGTTGTAACATCTCCTTTTTCATTTCTAATTTTATTGATTTGAGTCCTCTCCCTCTTTTTCAAAATGAGTCTGGCTGATGGTTTATCAATTTTGTTTATCTTCTCAAAGAACCAGCTTTTAGTTCTATTGATCTTTGCTATTGTTTTCTTTCTTTCTATTTCATCTATTTCTGCTCTGATCTTTATGATTTCTTTCCTGCTGCTAACTTTGGATTTTGTTTGTTCTTCTTTCTCTACTTCCTTAAGGTGTAACGTTAGACTGTTTGAGATTTTTCTTGTTTCTTGAGGTAGGCTTGTATAGCTATAAACTTCCCTCTTAGAACTCCTTTTGCTGCATCCCATAGGTTTTTGATCGTCGTGTTTTCATTGTCACTTGTCTCTAGGTATTTTTTGATTTCCTCTTTGATTTCTTCAGTGATCTCTTGGTTACTTAGTAACGTATTGTTTAGCCTCCACGTGTTTGTGTTTTTTTACGTTTTTTTCCCTGTAATTGATTTCTAATTTCATAGTGTTGTGGTCAGAAAAGATGCTTGATATGATTTCAATTTTCATAAAATTACCGAGGCTTGATTTGTGACCCAAGATGTGATCTATCCTGGAGAATGTTCCATGCGCACTTGAGAAGAAAGTGTAATCTGCTGTTTTTGGATGGAATGTCCTATAAATATCAATTAAATATATCTGGTCTATTGTGTCATTTAAAGCTTGTGTTTCCTTATTAATTTTGTTTGGTTGATCTGTCCTTTCGTGTAAGTGAGGTGTTCAAGTCCCCCACTATTATTGTGTTACTGTCGATTTCCTGTTTTACAGCTGTTAGCAGTTGCCTTATGTATTGAGGTGCTCCTATGTTGGGTGCATACATATTTATAATTGTTATATGTTCTTCTTGGATTGATCCCTTGATCATTATGTAGTGTCCTTCCTTGTCTCTTGTAACATTCTTTATTTTAAAGTCTATTTTATCTGATATGAGTATTACTATTCCAGCTTTCTTTTGATTTCCATTTGCATGGAATATCTTTTTCCATCCCCTCACTTTCAGTCTGTACGTGTCCCTAGGTCTCAAGTGGGTCTCTTGTAGACAGCATATACATGGGTCTTGTCTTTGTATCCATTCAGCGAGCTTGTGTCTTTTGGTTGGAGCATTTAATCGACTCATGTTTAACGTAATTATCGATATGTATGTTCCTATGACCATTTTCTTAATTGCTTTGGGTTTGTTTTCGTAGGTCCTTTTCTTCTCTTGTGTTTTTCACTTACAGAAGTTCCTTTAGCATTTGTTGTAGAGTTGGTTTCGCAGTGTTGAATTCTCTTAGCTTTTGCTTGTCTGTAAATCTTTTGATTTCCCCATCGAATCTGAATGAGATCCTTGCTAGGTAGAGTAATCTTGGTTGTAGGTTCTTCCCTTTCATCACTTTAAGTATATCATGCCACTCCTTTCTGGCTTGTAGAGTTTCTGCTGAAAGATCAGCTGTTAACATTATGGGGATTCCCTTGTATGTTATTTGTCGTTTTTCCCTTGCTGCTTTCAATAATTTGTCTTTGTCTTTAATTTTGGCCAATTTGATTATTATGTATTTCAGCATGTTTCTCCTTCGGTTTATCCTGCCTGGGACTCTCTGCACTTCCTGGACTTGGGTAGCTATTTCCTTTCCCATGTTAGGGAAATTTGCAATTATAATCTCTTTAAATATTTTCTTGGGTCCTTTCTCTCTCTCTTCTCCTTCTGGGACCCCTATAATGCAACTGTTGCATTTAATGTTGTCCCAGAGGTCTCCTAGGCTGTCTTCATTTCTTTTCATTCTTTTCTCTTTATTCTGTTCTGCAGCAGTGAATTCTTCTGCCTCAGTTATTCTGCTATTGATTCCTTCTACTGCATTTTTCATTTCAGTTATTGTATTGTTCAGTTCTGTTTGTTTGTTCTTTAATTCTTCTAGATCTTTGTTAAACATTTCTTGCATCTTCTCGATCTTTGCCACCATTCTTTTTCTGAGGTCCTGGATCATCTTCACGATCATTATTCTGAATTCTTTTTCTGGAACATTGCCTATCTCCACTTCATTTAGTTGTTTTTCTGGGGTTTTATCTTGTTCCTTCATCTGGGACATAGCCTTCTGCCTTTTCATCTTGTCTATCTTTCTGTGAATGTGGTTTTTGTTCCACAGGCTGCAGGATTGTAGTTCTTCTTGCTTCTGCTGTCTGCTCTCTGGTGGATGAGGCTATCTATGAGGCTTGTGCAAGCTTCCTGATGGGAGGGACTGGTGGTGGGTAGAGCTGGCTGTTGCTCTGATGGGCAGAGCTCAGTAAAACTTTAATCCGCTTGTCTGGTGATGGGTGGGGCTGGGTTCCCTCCCTGTTGGTTGTTTGGTCTGAGGAGACCCAACACTGGAGCCTACCTAGTCCTCTTTGGTTGGGCTAATGGCGGATTCTGGGAGGGCTCACACCAAGGAGTCCTTCCCAGAACTTCTGCTGCCAGTGTCCTTGTCCCTTGGTGAGCCACAGCTACCCCCTGCCTCTGCAGGAGACCCTCCAACACTAGCAGGTAGGCTTGGTTCAGTCTCCTATGTGGTCCTTGCTCCTTCCCCTGGGTCCCGATGCGCACACTACTTTGTGTGTGCCCTCCAAGAGTGGAGTCTCTGTTTTCCCCTGTCCTGCCGAAGTCCTGCAATCAAATCCCACTAGCCTTCCAAGTCTGATTCTTTAGGAATTCCTCCTCCCGTTGTCAGACCCCCAGGTTGGGAAGCCTGACATGTGGCTCAGAACCTTCACTCCGGTGGATGGACTTCTGTGGTATAAGTGTTCTCCAGTTTGTGAGTCACCCACCCAGCAGTTATGGGATTTGATTTTATTGTGATAGCACCCCTCCTACTGTCTCATTGCGGCTTCTCCTTTGTCTTTGCATGTGGGGTATCTTTTTTGGTGAGTTCCAGTGTCTTCCTGTTGATGACTGTTCAGCATTTAGCTGTGATTTCAGTGTTTTCGAAAGAGGGAGTGAGAACATGTCCCTCTACTCCACCATTTTTAACCAATCTCCCACCATCTTGAATCAATCTCCTGCATTTTCATTTTCATTCAGTCCAAAAATATATATATATTTTTAATCAGTCATCAATTTTATACACATCAGTGTATACATGTCAATCCCAATCGCCCAATTCAGCACATAACCATCCCCATCCCACTGCGGTTTCCCCGCCTTGGTGTCCATACGTTTGTTCTCTACATCTATGTCTCAACTTCTGCCCTGCAAACTGGTTCATCTGTACCATTTTTCTAGGTTCCACATACATGCATTAATATACGATATTTGTTTTTCTCTTTCTGACTTACTTCACTCTGTATGACAGCCACTAGATCCATCCACGTCTCAACAAATGACTCAATTTCATTCCTTTTTATGGCTGAGTAATATTCCATTGTATAGATGTACCACAACTTCTTTATCCATTCGTCTGTCGTTGGGCATTTAGGTTGCTTCCATGACCTGGCTATTGTAAATAGTGTTGCAATGAACATTGGGGTGCATGTGTCTTTTTGAATTACGGTTTTCTCTGGGTATATGACCAGTAGTGGGATTGCTGGATCATATGGTAATTCTATTTTTAGTTTTTTAAGGAACCTCCATATTGTTCTCCATAGTGGCTGTATCAATATACATTCCCACCAACAGTGCAAGAGGGTTCCCTTTTCTCCACACCCTCTCCAGCATTTGTTGTTTGTAGATTTTCTGATGATGCCCATTCTAACTGGTGTGAGGTGATACCTCATTGTAGTTTTGATTTGCATTGCTCTAATGATTAATGATGTTGAGCATTCTTTCATGTGCTTCTTGGTCATCTGTATGTCTGCTTCGGAGAAATGTCTATTTATGTCTTCTGCCCGTTTTTGGATTGGGTTGTTTGTTTTTTTGATATTGAGCTGCATGAGCTGCTTGTAAATTTTGGAGATTAATCCTTTGTCAGTCGCTTCATTTGCAAATATTTTCTCCCATTCTGAGGGCTGGCTTTTCGTCTTGTTTATGGTTTCCTTTGCTGAGCAAAAGCTTTTAAGTTTCATTAGGTCCCATTTGTTTATTTTTGTTTTTATTTCCATTACTCTAGGAGGTGGGTCAAAAAAGATCTTGCTGTGATTTATGTTAAAGAGTGTTCTTCCTATGTTTTCCTCTACGAGTTTTATAGTGTCTGGTCTTACATTTAGGTCTCCAATCCACGTTGAGTTTATTTTTGTGTATGGTGTTAGGGAGTATTCTAATTTCCCTTAAGACTTTATCTTTGACCATGGATTATTTAGAAGTGTGTTGTTTACATTAACAAATATATGAGAATTTTCTTGATATCTTTCTGTTATTGATTTCTAGTTAGTCCCATTATGGTCAGAGAACATATTCTGCATGATTTTTAATTTTTTTAAACTGTTAAGGTTTGTCTTATGACCCAGGATATGGTCTCTGATGGTGAATGTTCCATGTACATTTGAAGAGTGTCTTCTATTGTTATTAAGTAGAATACACTACAAATGTCAGTTAAGTCAATTGGGCTGATGGTATTGTTCAGGTCTTCTATATCCTTCTGGATTTTGTTTAATTGGTCTATAGATTACTGAGAGATGATTATAGAAGTCTTCAACTTTGTAGATTTTGCTATTTCTCTCTTTTCAGCTATATTAGTTTTTGTTTCACATATATTGAAGCTCTGTTATTAGATTAATTTACATTTAGGATTTTTCTGTCTTTTTATTGAATTGACACTTTTAGCATTATAAACGTCCCTCTTTAATCCTGGATAATCTTGCCACCACAAGCTTTCATTTGATAGTGTTTGGATGGCATATTTCTCCCCCCACCCCCAATTATCAGTATATTTAAAGTAGACTTCTTCTACACAGCACATAGCTGGGTCTTGTTTAGACAATTTACATTTAATGTAATAGTTGGTATAATTGGATTTAGGTCTATCGTTCTGTTATTTTCTGTTTGTCCCCTATGTTTAAAAAAAAAAAGCTTTAATAAATATAACTGACATACAATGAACTGCAAATATTCGAAGTGTAGAATTTGATGTTTTGCTATATAAATACAATTGTGAAACTATCACCACAATCAAGAAAATGAATATATCCATCACCTCCAAAACTTTTCTCAGAATTCTTCATGATCTCTCTCTCCTGACATTCCAAATCCCCAGGCAACTGATAATTTTTTTAATATAGATAATTTACACTTTTCAAGACTTTTATATAAAATGGGACTTTATGTTAAAATGAACTTTTTGAAAAGTTTTAGATTTACAGGAAAATTGCAAAGATAGTAGTATAGAGAGGTGCCATATACCCAACACCCAGTTTCCATTATCATTAACATCTTACATTAGTATGGTAGATTTGTACAATTAATAAATTAATATTGATACCTTATTGTTTACTGAAGTCCAAAGTTTATTCAGATTTCCTTAGTTTTTACCTAATGTCCTTTTTCTATTCCAGGATCTCATCCAGGATACCACATTACATTTAGTATTTATGTCTCCTTAGCCTCTTCTTGGCTGTGATGGTTTCCTCAAACTTTCCTTGTTTTGATGACCTTGACAACTTTGAGGAGTATTGGTCAGGTATGTTGTAGAGTATCCCTCTGTTGGTATTTGTGTGGTGTTTTTTTCATGATTAGCTGGGGTTATGGGTTATTGAGAAGATGACAACAGAAGTAAAGTGCCATTTATATCATATTGTATCAAAGTTACACACTATCAACATGGCTTATCACTGTGGATGCTGACCTTCATCACCTGGTTGAGGTAGTGTTTGTCAGGTGTCTTCACTGTATAATTACATTTTTTCCTCCCTTTCCACACTGTACTCTTTGGAATAAAGTCACTATGCCCAGTGCACACTTAAAGAATATGGAGTTTTACTCTACCTCCTTGAAGGAAGAGTGGAATTCCTCTGCCTGGGCAATGTGTCTCTTTTCCCCCATTTATTTATTTATTCATCACTAACAGCAATACGGGCTCATGGATATTTATTTTATACTTTGGGCTCTAATCCAATACTACATTATTCTGTTGCTCAAATCATTCAAGCTTTGGTCGTCGGAAACTCTTTCAATTGTCTCTATGTCCCTTTGACATATAATTGTGTATGCGTGCACGCACACGTGCATGCATGTGTGTTTGAGCACTTACTTTCTACCACTATAAAATGGCCCATGCTCATTTTCTATACTTCCTGCCCCAGTCCCAGAATCAGCCATTTCTGCAAGGATCCCTAGTTCCTTTTACTGGAGAATGGTATTAGAAACCAATACTTTGGAACTAGGTATGCTTGCTGCTACTGGGGTGTTGCTTCTAGGCCCTCTCAGCTTTCAGAACAGAGAAATATATGTGAATACTAACATGTATGTATACCCATATCTATCAGTATTTCTATATGTAACCACCTATGTCTATAGTAAGGTAAACATAAGTTCTTCCTGGTATCGCCAACTCTAATTCATTACTGTACAATTCATTTTAGCTTCCTCCCCTTTCTTATCTGAAAACTCCCACTCCAACAGTGAGAAACCTAGCTTCCACCATCCACCATCTATTTACTTACTTGTTCAATTTTGGTATACACAGATGGCAATACCAGCATTGTGAACTTAATACAGTTAAAAACTTTATTCTCGTGGGAAATAACTTTATCAACCAGAGTACACTACTATGTAGTTTCTTTTGCCTCTACTATTAGAGTCTTCACTTATTTCCAAATTTACTTAGGTCAGCACCTATTGTGTCATCTTCAGTGAAGCTGTTTCATACATTTGTAATACAGTTAGATTGTTTTGTCACACTCTGCATTCATTCTTGGATTCCCCAACCTTCTAAATGATTTTTTTTTAATTTTGCATACATTAAAGTTTACTCTTTGTACTTTAAGTGATATGGGTTTAGACAAATACCTACTGTCATGTATCCACAATTATGTATCATACAGAATAGTCTACCACGTTAGTAAATCCCCTGTGCTTCCCTCATCCTTGGCACCTACTGACCTTTTTACCATTGCCAGAGTTTTGCCTTTTCCAGAATGTCATTTAACTCAAATCATATTCCATGCAGCCTTTTCAGACTGCTATCACTTAGTGTTATGCATTTAAAATTCATGCATATCTTTTTGTGGCTTCATAGTTCATTCTTTAATAATCACTGAATAATTTTCCATTGTATGGATGTACCACAGCTTGTTTAACCATTCACCTACTGAAGAATGTTTTGGTTGCTTCTAGTTTTTGGCAATCATGAGTAAAGCTGCTATAATCTTTCATGTGCAGGTTTTATGTGGACATAGTTTTTAAGTCAGTATAATAAATTCCTAGGAGTGTGACTGCTGGATTGTATGGTAAGACTATGCTTAGCTTTGCAAGAAATTGCTAAAATGGCTGTACTATTTTTCATTACTACCAGCAATAAAAAGAGTTCCTATCGCTCTGTATCCTTGTCAGCAATTGTCAGTCAGTTGTGTGTGTGTGTGTGTGTTTAATCATTCTAAAAGATGTATAGTGGTATCTCATTGTTGTTTTAATATTCCTTAGTGACAAATAATATTAAGCATCTTTTCATATGCTTATTTGCCATCAGTATCTTTAGTGAATGTAGATATTTTTTCTTTTCCAGTACATGCATTTAAGTTTATAAATTGCCCTCTAAGCACTGCTTTTCCTAAATCCCCCAAATCTTGAGAAGCTGTTAATTAAAAATTGGTTCAAAATATTTTAAAATTTCTTGAGACCTCTTCTTTTGGCTGCATTGGGTCTTCGTTGCTGCGTGCGGGCTTTCTCTAGTTGTGGTGAGCAGGTGCTACTCTTCATTGTGGTGCATAGGCTTCTCATTGCGGTGGCTTCTCTTGTTGTGGAGCACAGGCTCTAGGCACATGGGCTTCAGTAGTTGTGGCATGCGGGCTCAGTAGTTGTGGCTCGTGGGCCCTAGAGTGCAGGCTCAGTAGTTGTGGCGCACGGGCCTAGTTGCTCTGTGGCATGTGGGATCCTTCCAGACCAGGGCTCAAACCCGTGTCCCCTGCATTGGCAGGTGGATTCTTGACCACTGCACCACCAGGGAAGTCCCTGTTTTCAATTTCTAATTTAATTCCATTGTGGTCTGCAAATATACTTTGTATGAGTACCATGTTTTAAACTTGTTAAGGTGTGGTATATGGCCCAGAATGTGCTCTATCTTGGTGAATATTCCAGGCAAGCTGGAGAAGAATGTAGATTCTGCTGTTAAATGGCATATTCTGTTAATTAGATCAAGTTGACTGATTGATACTGTTGTTCAGCTCATCTACATACTTACTGATTTTCTGCCTGCTTGATCTATCAATTATCAAAACAGGGATGTTGACGTCTCCAACTGTTGTAGTGGATTTGTCTATATCTCCTTCCAATTCTATCAGCTTTTGCCTCGTGTTTTGACACTCTGTTGTTAAAAGCTAATGTTTAGAATTGTTAAATCTTGGAGAACTGACCACCAAATCATTACGTTATATCTCTTTGCATCCCTCATAATTTTCATTGTTCTAAAATCTCTTTTGTCTGAAATTAATATAGGTACTCCAGCTTCCTTTTGGTTAATGATAGCATGGTATATCTTTCTCCATTCATTTCCTTTTTACCTGGTTCTTTATATTTAAAGTGAGTTTCTAACAGACAACCCGTAGCTGGGTCTTTTTTTGTATATAAGGATCTTGTTTTTTAATCCACTCTGACAATCTCTTTTAATTGATGTATTTACACGATTCATATTTAAAGTGACTACTAACATAGTTAGATTAATATCCACTATTGTTTGTAACTGTTTCCTACTTGTTGCAGCACTTATTTTCTTTTTTCCCCTATTTTTCTGTCTCTTCTGATTTTAACTGACATTTTATATGATTCTATTTCATCTCCTCTCTTAAGATATTATACTTCTTTTTAGTTTTTTAGTGGTTGTCCTAGTGTCTGCAATATACATTTTTAACTGAATTAAGTCCATCTTTAAATAACACTATAATGCTTCACTTGTAGTGTAGCTACCTTATAATAGTGTATTTCTAAATCCTTTCTCCTATCCCTTATGACACTGCTGTCATTCATCTCACTTACCCATATTCTATAATCACCCTGTACATTGTTACTATTATTAAAGTTATCTTTTAGATCAATGATGAATAAAAAGGTTTTATTTTACCTTCATTTTTTCTTATCTGATGCTTTTCCTTTCTTTATGTACATCCAAATTTCTAACCTATGTAATTTTCGTTCTCACTGAAGAACTTCTTTTATGATTTTTGTAGGACAGATCTGCTGGCAATGAATAACCTTCGTTTTTGTTTGTTTATATATTTTTTAAAATTTTATTTATTTATTTTCACTGTGTTGTGTCTTCGTTGCTGTGTGCAGGATTTCTCTAGTTGCGGTGAGCAGGGGCTACTCTTCGTTGCAGTGTGTGAGCTTCTCATTGTGGTGGCTTCTCTTGTTGTGAAACACGGGCTCTAGGCATGCGGGCTTCAGTAGTTGTGGCGCGTGGACTCAGTAGTTGTGATTCGCAGGCTTTAGAGCACAGACTCAGTAGTCGTGGTGCACAGGCTTAGTTCTCTGCGGCATGTGGGATCTTCCCGGACCAGGGCTCAAACCTGTGTCCCCTGCATTGGCAGGCAGATTCTTAACCACTGCACCACCAAGGAAGTCCCGAGCCTCCATTTTTGTTTGTCTGAGAGAGTCTTTGTCCTTCACTTTTGAAGGATAATTTCCTGGATATAGAATTAATTATAGGTTAGTGGGTTTTTTCTTTCAACTCTTAAATATTTTACTCCACTCTCTTCTTGCCTGCACGGTGATGAGAAGTCTGCCATAATTCTTATTCTGTTCTTCTTCAAGTAAGGTTTTCTTCCATCCCCCCTTTGACTTCTTTCAAGCTTTTCTTAGTCTTTGGTTTTCTGCAGTATAACTATGATGTGCCCAGGTGCAGTTATTTTGGTATTTATTTTGCTTGGTACTTTTAAACTAAGCTTCCCAGGCCTGTATTTTGATGTCTGTCATTAATTTTATAATACTTTCTCTGCTATTATTACTTCAAATACTTCTTTTGCTCCTTTTCCTTCTCCTTCTGGTATTCCAATTATGCATATGTTACACTTTTCAAAATTGTCCCATAATTCTTAGATGTTCTGTTCTGGGGTTTTTTTTCCATTCTTTTTTCTCATTGCATTTCAGTTTAGCCAGTCCCTATTGATCTATCTTCAGCCTCATTGATACTTTCCTCCGTTGTGTCCAATCTGTTGATGAGCCCATCAAAACATTTATTTCTATTACAGTGTTTTTTTACTTTTAGCATTTCCTTTTGTTTCTTTCTTAGAGTTTCTCTCTACTCACATTACTCACGTGTTCTTGCATATTGCCTACTTTTTCTATTAGACTCTACATATTAATCATAGTCATTTTAAATTCCCTATCTGATAATTCCAACATCTACAATATTTGAGTCTGGTTCTGATGCTTGCTTTGCCTCTTCAGACTATTTTTTCTTGCATTTAGGCATGTCTTCTAACTTTTTGTTGAAAGTTTACCATGTAGCATTGGATAATAAGAACAGAGGTAAACAGGCATTTACTGGGTGGATCTGTTAATTTGTCCAAGGAGGTTAACTGTGTTTAATGTTTGCTATAGGTGTCAGAAGCTTCAAATTCCCTTAGTATCCTTGTTTTGACTCTGGGCTTCCCTCAGTACTCCTCAGAGAGAGTCCATGCCTTGTAGCTATTCAGTTGTAATCCATTGTTCTTATACTGGAGCCCTGTTATACATCTGCATATTTTGTTTTTATCTTTTTTGGTGTTGGTATGAGGGTAAAGTGTCGGGGAGGAAAAGCATTCTACAATTTTAGGATTAAATCTCAATATTTTACTTGGCTTATTTCTCTGGGATGTGAACTTCATAGGTGTTTCTCCAGCAGTATAGCCCCCTTAAGATGAATTAGGAAGGCTGAGGGGGCTGGAGTAGGAGGGATGTCCACCTCAAACTGGGATATGGCTCTGGTAATATCTTTTCCCCCAGATATGCTCTGGGCATATTTCACAATGATTACCCATCCCTCCTTCAAAAGCCACAAGGGGACCTTTTCCAGGATCTTCATCTTGAGAACCTGATGGTGTTCCTGGAGGTAAAACCCATGGGAGTATGAGGGCCTCCCTAAGACTGTTGCTCCCATGAGTTTCACACCCTCATGCAAGTCCATACTCAGCCTCCAGCAACTTATCAAAATTATCATTTAAATGTTCCTAACAATTTATGGCTCAAGTGGCTCCTGCTCTCTTGGTAAGCTGATCTCTGCTGCAACTCTCTAGATTTGCCTCACTCCAGATATCAGGTTGGTGGTTGCTCCTATAAGAACAAGAGTGATGGGATTTCTCTGGCAGTCCAGTGGTTAAGACTCTGTGCTTCCACTGCAGTGGGGCACGGATTCAATAGTCAGGGAACTAAGATCCTGCATTCTGCGTGGCACAGCCAAATAAATAAGTAAATTAAAGCTCTTAAAAATATTTAAAAAAAGAAACAGGAGTGATGACTTCTAACTTTGTTATATGTCAGAGCTGAAACTAGAAGTCTCTTACCTTCCTCTTTTATTCCTGTTTCCTTATTCCTGAATTCTTTTGGATTACTTGAATATTGCATATTTGTATAGTTGTGGGGTTTTTTGGTGTTGTTCTACAGATTACAATACATACTTCACTTTTCATAGTCTACTTAGAATTAAAATTTTACTTCAAGTGAAATTTATAAAGCTTATAAACATTTGGTTCCCTTTAAACTCTTCCTTTATATTGTAGTTGTCATGTATATACATCAACATACATTGGAAACCCCAAAAGATATTACAATTTTTTATTTCAACCATCATATTTTAATGAACCCAAGAGAAAAACTGTCTGTTATATCTATACAGATATTTACCATTTCTGTTGCTCTTCTTCCTTTCATGAAGTTCCAAATTTCTCTCCGGTATCATTTCTCTTCTGCCTGAATAACTTCCTTTACCATTTCTTTAAAACAGGACTTCTGGTGAAGAATTATCTTTGGTTTTAGTAATTTAATTATGATGTATTTGGGTGTGGTTTTCTTGGTGCTTACTGAGCTTCTTGAATTTGTAAATGTATGTGTTTCACCAAACTTGGGAAGTTTTCAGCCATATGTCTTCATTTTATTCTGCATTAATCTCTTTCCTCCCCTACTATAATTTTAATGTGTCAATGAAAAAATGTTGCCTGCCATATCACTAAACAAAGGATGTTGCAGCCATGAAGCCATCACATTACAGCTTCCCTGACAGTGAGCCCTGAGGGAACTCAGGATAGAAACAGGTTGCCTCCCATCAAGCCATCAGCCACTGCAGCCACCTCCCAGTGGTGCACCCTGAGAAGACTCAGGATGAGACAGCACAGGATACTAGCCCCAGGTAGCTGAGGTACATATCAAAGGAATGACTTCAATGAGCCCTGACTTTTGCATCTTCCCATACATAGAAAAATGCTAAATTCATTAACTTGAGGTGTCTGGTTTTCTTTAATTAACAGTGAACTTTTGATGTTCCTACTGCCTGGTTTTTGTTGCAAAAACTCCTATATATCCTGGCTCCTCCCTCACCTCTTCAAAGAGGTCTGAGAGGCTGTGACCCAGGCTTAAGTCCCGTTTTGTGTGCCAAATAAAACTTAATTCTCAACTTTTAGGTTGTGCGTTTTTTTCAGTCAACAAATGATGTGTATATTAGAAGTTTTTCTATTGTTCCACAGGTCCCTAAAGCTCTGTTCTTTTAAAATTATTGTTTTCTGTTTTTTACATTAGAAAATTTCTTCTGACCTTCTATACTAATTCACTCTTTCCTCTGTCATCTTATTCTCTCTCAGAGCTTTAGGCAGCTGTACAGTCACTGTTGCTCCCACCACTGCCACAGGAGTGCAGTTTTAGGAGTGTGTCTTACTCAGAGACAGGACCAGGAAAAACAAACAGAATTTCCCTCACTTGTTCCTTCCTGAAGAAGCTTCAGTTCTGGGATTCAGACTGCCTTGAATCTAAACTGGGAGATGTGGGAGGAAACAGAAAAACAAGGAAATTCACTACTGTATCTTTCTCCCAAGTTTGGATTTCCATCCCCAGTCTGCTTGCTATTATTTGCTTTTCAAAGTCTTCCCATAACTACAGCATGTGTTCTGTTCAACGATTTTACGTGTAATCAGTAGAACAGATAGGGTGATGTGTGCTTATTCCATCTTAATTGGAACTAGAAACCAATTTCACCACTTTTCATTTTAACAATTTAATAATCAATTTATAAACAAAAAATTTAAAGGATACAGCTAGATTTTCAATATGCTCCACCTTGATCTCAGTGTAAAATTAACAAACATGTCCTCTAAATAAACCCACAGTAATGCCGTAGTATTTTGTTACCGTACTTCATGTGACAAAAAAGTTAAATGCACATATTTCTTTGAAAAATATGATTTTTATATAAAATTTAATAATTACTATTAATAACAAAGATGGTGCCATCATTAATATGGAATTAACTTACACACTTGGCAAACTGATATATTTTCAAATATATAAACAAAATTACGTGATCCTACTCCATATTTTTCATTCTTAGGCTATCCATAACACCTAATATAACACATAAATCTCAATGTATAACAATCTAAAAAAGTTTATAATCTTGCTAAATAGTAAGTAATAAGATAAATTAATACAAGATACAAAGATAGTATTTATTTTACTAATCCACATCAAAAGAGAAGTTGAAGCTTATTTGAATCTTGAAATATTAATGTAAGAATATATAATTGCTCAAAACATATGTTCTACATTGAAAGAGAAACATTCTGTAATTTCTTTTTCAAGATTTTAAACTGCTTTATTCAGATATTTGAGTCTGGAATACACTGTCCAATATGGTAGTCACTAGCAACATGTGGCTGTTTAAATTAAAATTCATTAAAATTCAACAAAATTGAACTCCGTTTTTCAATTACACTAGTTATATATCAAGTGCTCAATAGCCACATGTGGCTAGTGGTTACCTTTTAAATAGTGTAGATATAGAACATTTCCATCATCACAGAAAGTTCTATTAGACAGAACTGGGCAACAGGAACATCCAAAATTTTATGCAAGCACAGTTCCTGAGATATCTATAGGCCAGAACTGTGTTAGCCCTTATTAGTTTATGCTTATGGTGAAAATAATTTTACATTATTATTTTTTTAAATATGAACTTCTTATTTTAAATTTCCCAGTTGGAAGTATTTTTAGGAGTTACGTATGTCATTATTTATTTGAACCATGATTTCATCAAGCCATATATTTGATTTGATTCAAGGCTTACTGAGGAGATACAAAATGACTTAAATTTTAAAATAATAGATCTTCCTCAACTAACTATAGGGTTACACTCCAATAAACCCATTGTAAGTTGAAAATGTATTTAATACACTTAACCTACCAAACATCATAGCCTACCTTAAACGTGCTCAGAACATTTACATCAGTCTACAGTTGGGCAAAATCATCTAACACAAAGCCTACTGTATAATAAAGTATTGAATATCTCATGTAATTTCTTGAATACCATATTGAAAGCGAAAAACAGAATGGTTGTATAGGCACAGAATGGATGTAAGTGTATCAGTTGTTTTCCCTCATGATGGTGTGGCCAACTGTGAGCTGTGGCTTGCTGCCACTGCCCAGCATTACAACAGAATACTGTACCCGCATACTGCTAGGCTGGAAAAAAATGGAAATTCAAAACTTGAAGTACAGTTTCTATTGAACGCATATTGCTTTTGCACCATCATAAAGTTGAAAAATTGTAAGTCAAATCATCGTAAGTCAGGGGACCGTCTGAACAAGAAAAAGAAAGAAAAAGTAATGACAAAACTTGTTTGATTAAATACCCAGGATCAAAAGATATAGGAAAAAAGATGGTAAGAGTTCTATTATCTTAGCTGATTATCCACTTAACCACTGAATAATGATAGGTATACTGATAATACTAAACAAAACTGCTGATAGATACTACTTTTCTTAAAACAGTTCTGAATAGAAGATTTGAAGAGAATATTGGAGATGGGAAGAACTGTGGAGACTGCGATTCAAGTTAGTTATTTCTATGAATTAACTGTCTTCCTTCATGCCGAGTATTTTAAAGAAACTACGATCTGTTATACTTTCTGATAGATGAGTTTATGACACTTTTAAACTAGTCAGTTATCTCAATAATCCTTGGTTTTCTCTTCTGCAAAACAAGATTATTAATACTTTCCCTGACTATATCACTGGTTTTATGTGTGACTCAAATAAGATGATGTAAGTGAAACAGCTTTGTAGATTGTAAATATTATAAAAATACAGACTGGTATTACATTAACACATTTGATTAATAACACACTGCTATTATTTACTTAGATTAAGGAAGGTCAAAGTGTACTTCAGCATCATTTTTTAATGTCTAAACACTGGAAGCATTCAAACACCAAAATATACAAATAAGATTTTTTGAAACTATTGTGTTATAACATTGCAGTGTCTCTATGAGAAAGCAGTGGGTGTGCCATAACAGTCAATTTATGCAGTTTGGACAGAACACTGTAGATGTGACTGGACATTCCAGTGACATCAAGGCAATATTGCTCTTAAAATATGAAAGGTGTCAGTTCATTGTGTCCCATACTGCCTAATATATCTTGTATACAAGACATTCTTTTTAAAATTATCCTTTTTAGAAGGTAAAGTACCTATATTATGAAAATAATTTTAATGAAAAATAGATTAGGTTCTAAACAGTCCTGGGCAAAGCCTTTTGTTTGCATAATGAAAAATTTTGCAAATCGGTTTTCTTTAAATAAAAAACTCCCATTGAACATATATGTATCTTTAATATAATTTTATGGTATAAAAATAGGAAATGTTAAATTTTATTCAAAACATGAAATGATTTCACTGAAAGTACTTTTAAAACAAACTAATAAATCTCCAGATAGGAAAAGAGTCAATACAGACAATTCAATGTATTATTAAAATAACTTTTCAAAAGTCAGAGTCCAACAGGGAATAAGAACTAAATTTGCTGTGTACAGCTATCAAATATAAGAACAAACAAAAGAAGAAAACCACAAAATTTTCATTTATATCATAGTCAGACACAGTAAACTAGTTCAGTAATATACTAGGAATAATTAAATATTTATGGTAAATGATTGTTCTCGAAGAATTTTTAACAAAGTAACCCTACTGATACACTAACCCAAACGCATTTGTGAAATACTTTCACATACCAAGGAACTCCAGCCACTTGATCTGTATGGAAGACACCACAGCAAATATAAAGTTTGACCATTTTGGAACCCTAACATTCCTGACTATTAGTATGTTCAGCTTAAGAGAATTTAAAGGACTAAGGAAACTTTAAAGCACCATAAAGAGTAGAAAGGTGAGTTCAGTGTATACTAGGTATTGAGGAAAATGGAATGGAATATGTGAAATTTGAGAAGAGTCTTGGAGGACAGGTAGAATTTAGATAGGCCAGAAAAAGTAGTAAGGCTAATTCAAGAAGATAAAACTATATGAATAAAGGCTTAAAGGTAAGAATAAATATGACATGCTCTATTCCTCCCATTTACTCTCCTTTTCATGTTAAGAAACAAAGAATATAAGAGAAGATATGATAGAAATT
The DNA here is from genome assembly GCF_949987535.1 of Balaenoptera acutorostrata. Classification (NCBI taxonomy): domain Eukaryota; kingdom Metazoa; phylum Chordata; class Mammalia; order Artiodactyla; family Balaenopteridae; genus Balaenoptera; species Balaenoptera acutorostrata. The sequence goes on along the minus strand of NC_080064.1, from coordinate 74,359,952 downwards.
AATTGCAGGGAGAGGGCTACTTTGTATAGAGAGGTCAAAAATGTCTGAGGAACATGACTTTTTTTTGAGTTGTATGACCTGAAGTATTAATAAAAGAAGCAAGTTGAGGGAAGATGGAAGAAGAGTACACCAGGCAGAAGGAACAATGAATTAAAGACTCTGAAAGAAAAATGAGGAGAAACAGTATAACTACTGGGCAGAGAATGGATTGGGAAATGGTCTAAGTTTAGCGTAAGAGTAGAAGCAGAGAAAACCATTGAGACTACTGTTAACAGTCCAGGCAAGAGATGGTAGCCACTTGAACTGAGATAGTGGTGGGAGAGAGAGAAATGGACAAATTTTAAATATATTTTGGAGAAATAGGGAGATTTGCTGATAGTTTGAATCTAGAGAATGAATAAAAGGAAGTTATCAAAAAACATTACCTATGTTTTTGGTTTGAGCATCTGGGTAAATTGTGATACCAATTACTAAGAGGAGGAAGGGTGAAGAAGGAAGAGGTTGGAAGGATGTTCTAATAATGAAAGATTTCCTTAGACATGTATTAGACATCAAATTGGAGATTCCAAAAAGAGCTGGATATGAGTCTAGAACACATTACTGTGTTTTAAATTTTATTTTAATTACATGCATATCTGTTATCAACTGTTTTATATTTCTGGTTGTCCAGGGAAAGAAAGAATGGCTTAATTTAACTATTAAATAAATCCTCCTCTCAATGGTGACTGTGAGTCTGATATGCATTCCAAAGGTCAGTCTGTCTGTACTTCCTCTTCTCTCCAAACTCCCGACATCTTCATTCTGACTCTCATCATATTTGTCATACTACCAAAACGCGATTACAGGTCATTCCCAAGAAAAACAAACTCAAGTGATTTCCCATGGCCCACAAAATCCAAACCTCTACCATAGTAATCAAGGACCTTTGCCAATTTTCAACAGGCCTCCATTTAGCTCCATTTCACCAATTTATATCTCAACAATAATACTACTAAATTAACTGCCATTTCTTCAGAACAAAATGCCCTTTCCTAACTTTATGTCTTTGCATACACAATCTCCTACTTTGGTTCAAAAACCATACTTGAAAGCTAACAGATTTGTGATAAGCAGAATCCTCCTTCCCTCCCCCAATTTGTTCCATCTATTCCTTGGAACCTGCAAATATGTTACAATACATGGCTAAAGGAATTTTGCAGATATAATTAAGGTTACTAATTAATGACCTGAAAATAGATTCTGGTGGATTATCTAGGTGGGCCCAATCTAATCACATTAGCTCTTGAAAGCGGAGAACTTTCTCCAGCTTGAAGCAGAAGAGAGCCAAGGCAAAAAACTGTCAGATTGCAAGCATGAAAATGATTCATTGCACCGCTGCTCGCTCTGAAATATCAGGTTCTATATGCAAGGACTAGAGAGAGGCCTCTAGGAGATAAGGGCAGCCCCAAAATAACAGATGGCAAGGAAACAGAGAACTCAATCCTAGAATCAAAAGAAACTGTATTCTGCCAAAATATGAATGAGCTTGGAAGTAGATTCTTCCCCAGAAACTGCAGATAAGAGCCTGTAAGAATGCTGACTTACAGAATTGTGAGATAATAAATAGGTATTGTTTTTAACTGCTAAACTTATGGTTATTTGTTATAGCAGCAATAGAAAGCTAATACCAGACTTAAATGTAATAAGGTGACAGGGGTGGGAAAAGTGGGGTTCTATTTCCAGAGTACTAAAATATATGAACTATGAAAATATAAAACTTCTAATCATGGTTGATGCAGGCACTCTCTCCCTCTAGCCCTTTAGTTCTTTATGGTGATTAGAACCTTCCCATGGACTCACTACTGACTCATTAGCCAAGACTATATCCAGGCAGTCCAGTATCTAAATTTCCATGTAAGGACTTTCTAAATACCTGGAACAGAAATAAAGAAGATGAAAATTATCACCTCAACTCCCACTACCACTATACAAATGGAGTCACTCTTTTCACTCAAATTAGAGTCCTCATCAGTGTAGACAAGGGCAAGCTCCAGGCCTCAGGTATCTGACTTCCACCAGGGTAGATCTGGCTCCACAGAATAGGGAGGTGAATGTAGTGAGCTATAGGCTCAGAGAGCAGCACTGCAAATATCCACCCAGAAAAATACAGTTTACCTTTACCTAGAATTACCATGATGGAAACCTGGTCTTCCCTACTAAAGTACAAATGCTTGAAAATCTCATTTTTCAGGGAATGTGTGACAAAGCATTCTGGATATGAAAGGCAGTATAGCAGTACTAATATGAAATGTTAGAATGTACAGATAAACCAGTAGTCCCAAAAAATCAACATTAAATTTCCATTTATGTAAGATGACTTTCTCCTGGCCAATTCCTGTTACTTAAAGTCTAATATTATTTCCTCTATTCTAGCTCCTAAAATATATTAATACCCACATTATTGTACTGACCACACTGTACAATAACTATATGCTTATACTTCTAACTCTTCTTTGAGCTTCTCCCATAATTTTCTACCTCTAGAATCTAACACAATGGTAATCACATAGTAAACATTCAATAAATGTTTTAGAATTGATTAAATTTTTAGAGCACCACAGCTTTTTTTTGAGATAATTTTAGGTTTCTCAAGTCAAAGATGAGTCTCACACGGAAACAGAGGGCCTTTATTAGGCGCCGGTATATCACATATATTTCTACACTACTTTAGAAGAATATTTCCACTATCTTCAATTTTTCTATTTTTTAAAATACTGGATATAAAACTGTAAGAAAATATAAAACATTGTCTAGCATATTTTGGAATCTGCTTACTTATAAATTATATAAAAATATGTAATATATTCTGAATTTTGTCAGATTGATGATAATGTTAACTTCTTAGGCATTGTTCTAAGCATTTTACATGAAATAACATATTTATTCCTCACAATAACCCACGTTTAAGATGAGTATTATTATCGAATTTTCCAGAGGTACAGAGAGGTAAAGTATGTTATAAAAGGTGACAAAATTGCAATATTCTATATTAATTCCTTCTCCCTACCTTCCCCCAAGAAGTATATATTTTTTTAAAAATGAATTTACATTTTCAATAGTTTTAAGCCTTTACCAAAATCTTTTTTGAATAAATGAAAACAGACTGAAGAGTCATAAAACCAAGCGTATAAAATACTAAGATTTCATTAGCAGTCACATGGTTTCTGCTTTTATTTTAGAGCTTTGATAAGTGATTACTGAACCCAACATTACTTTCTCTCTAAGAACTTAGGAGCGATTTCAAAAACTTTGATTTCTCTATCATTCTCCAAATAATTTTCTTATTGTGACTATGATAAATAGCTAACAAACTTGATATAGTTTTAATATCAATGGAAAAGCAGTAGTAGTTGTAAGTACATACTGTTAGAGGAAACAACCCGACACATCATCATGGGGTAAGCTATTCCAATAAACTCTGACGCATTTAGAATTAAGAAATAATCGTGAGCCTAAGGCACTAGAATTACATTATAGCTTAACTTGACTCCAGTTGTAACCTCCCAGGCCCCAAAATAAATGATCTGGTGCCAACAATAGCAGGAACAGTTAGATGACACTTAATTCATAGCACTATAAGATATGGAGTCAGCCAGAAGGTGGCAGAATGAGGCCACTTAGGATCCACATACAAATCCAGAAAAATCTTTTTGTTATCATTACCTTAGGTTTTAGCAGTACACAAAAATCACAATTTTAGATACTTATACAAGTAAGAATTTTATGTACTAGAGATATGCAAGAGCATTATTTCATGTATACAAATCAAACTATAAATTTCCCACATAGACTACCATAGTAGAAACGAATCCCCATTCTCCCTTTTGATAAATCTTCCCTATTTCCACAACGCTATGAAAAATGAAGTCCTCCAAAGTCCCCCATATTATTCCAATATCACATCTGAATTCTTTAATGAAGAATTACTACTAAATGTTTTATCATGTAATATATTTAATTTCATAAGTTCAGTCATAGTTACTACATAGTGGCAAAGTGAAATCTTTTACAAAATCTCATATAACTTTAAAGAAAACAGTTGTCTTTATACTGGGTTTTTTAAATGAGGTTTAAGCACTATGGTTTAATATATGGAAGGTAAACCACATTATTCTTTGTATTGCATTTGACTGTTTATAATAGATGTTTACTTTTGCATTCCTGTACCTATCATAGGACCTAGAACACATAAGCAGGATTTCAAGGAGAAAACAGAGGGATAAAAGCAATTAAGCAGATACCTAAGACATCAATCTGTACTAAAATGGTTCTCTTTATTTTTCCATCAGGTGGCCAGCCCCTTCAAACTGAACACAAAACAATAGGTGCTAATTGCCCTCAGTTAAGGACCAGGCTACCTACAGAGACAAACTAACAGATCATCAAACCAGATATGCCAACATTAGCCAATTTACATCAGAAGTAGAGGTTGAAGAGTCCTGGAGAGAACTGTAGTGAATCAAGTTGTGAGACAGGCAACACCATTTTGGAGAAGAGGTGTTTCACCCTCACCTCAAATCAAATGAGGTGCTTCTAGGGAACCACTCAGAGATTTGACATTCTCTAGAGTCCATAGCAGTTAGGGGCTGCTATGGGGGACTCACCAAATGTACCAAATGTAGATACTTAATGGTGCATGAAGCCACCTAGGCCCAGTGGCAGAGTAAAGACTTGTTAGAGCTCCATTTGCAATGGCAGGGAAAATGCATCTCTGTCCTTTGGATCTCAGAAAAAGGAACATGAGCAAAGGAGTCATAAGTGGCCAGCCAGAGGAGACGCCTTCCCTCATAAAGAGAACGAAAACCCAAGATCCACTGCAGATTTACTGTGAAGCTAAAGAAGCTTAAAATTCAGAAAACGAGTCGGGGTCAGGGAGATGGATTCTAACACCCTGGGAGAGACTCTTAGCATTGTGTTCACAGGCTATATGCTTTTGTAAGATTTGCAAAAGATACTTTAACTACAATCCATTAAAACTGTTCTTTTCATTCCAACTTCCCCTCCTTCACACTTCCTATTATGTCACGTGCTAAAAGAATGGCTGCAAGCATTTTAGAGACTTTGCTAAGGGGAAATTGAGATAGGAGTATGCCATCCTAGCTGCAATTGGGAAGAAGTTTTAGAATTTTTCAATAAAAAAGAAATTACGGACTCATGATTTGAACGTATTTGAAGAATACCTCGTTTTTCATCTTTAAATTTATGTATTTAAAAAAATAAGATAAAACTTAGATAAAAACATAATGGAATATAAAAACAAAGATGAAAAAGAGCCATGAAATCAACAAAATTATTCTTATTTAGAAAGGTGAATCACAACAAAAATTTTTCTGGATCAAACAAAAGCACTAAATTATTATTTTTGTTTGTTAGTTTATTTTTTTATACAGCAGGTTCTTATTACTTATCTATTTTATACATATTAGTGTATATATGTCAATCCCAATCTCCCAGTACATCCCACCACCACCACCCCCACAAAGCACTAAATTATTAAAAAGAAAAAAAATTCTAAATAAAAATAATGAATAGGTACTTTGTTTCACAATCAAATTAATGAAGAGAATAAAATATTTTTAAGTTTCTTGCTGATTGGACACAAAATTCTAACATTGATAGAGATACCTAAAATTCATAATAGCCAGTACAATGAGGACACTGAAGAAAAAATGATTAATGAACATTGTTAGTTCAAAAATTAAGATTAATTATTGCCAAGAAAACCAGAAATGTCCTGAAACCTTACAGTTCATATACGAAAGAAATCTGTCAGCCACCAGTGTATGGTGGTGTTTCTTCAACCACAGAAGACACACATGTGGGAACCACTGGAATAGAGCTGAGAGTGGTAGACCTCACTACCCTATTTCATTGAATCTAAGACTACCAATTGTAAGAATCATCATCATTTATGTACCACTAAGAAAGAAAAAAGGAAGTGCAATTAAACTACAAGATAATGCTTTGTTACAATTTTTATTTTTCTTTAAGAGAAAAGGCAAAATAGGGGAGTTATTATTTTTGTTTGGGTATTTAATCTTGGTTATCAGTGAAACATAGGTTCTTGCTATAAAATGTGTGCAGAGAAGAACAGGACAGGAACCCAGGAGATTTTGTGGGGATATATTCTTATAATTTCCATTGAGTGGTGAAAAGGATAGGTTACTTCAGCAATCCAACATAGAAAACACTATCAAGGTCTCAATAATTCAAGAATGATGGTCTGAACTACAATTCTGAGCAACTATCCTGGACTAGAACCCCGTCTAATTTATATACTGACAGAGGGAACAACAATGAAGGAGCTGTGGAGATGTTACATACACATACACACACATACTCACCCCCGTCGCAACTTCTAGACAGAACAACAAGGACTAGTGCAGCTACTCATAAATACCACCTTGTTCTGGTATGTGTACACATATGTATGTATGTATATATCTAACACATCAATATCCTTCTCCCTGTTCCTCAGTAATTTTATATAAGGTATGTTAGTGGTTGTGGACTTTATAATTTAGCACAGGGTAGCAGAAAATTACACTGATATTATGACTAAATGAGTATCACCCAGAGATTGATACAGGGACTGACGGAATTTTGAGTCTCTCCTTCCAGATAGAAGTTGAGTGTGTTTTCATTTATATGAAGGATAGTAGCATTAAATCCAGATGTAGCATACTGTGATTACCATTATGTACGGAAATGTCAGTAGAAGGGTATATGTAGGTGATGAACAGTCAAAGGAGTAGACTGTATTGGATGTTGCTAATTGGCTCATGCAACATCCTTTCCATTCTATAATAACAGGCAAGGCTAAAAACTTTAAAATGTATTTGCTTTTTTCCATCTTTTCCAACTGTAATAGTAGAAGCTATAAAGCTATAAAATATACTTCCTGGACTTCCTATTCCTAACGTTGGGGATGCAAATAAAGTTCTCCCCATTAGATGTCCTTTTATGATATTTGGAAGATAGAAACAGGACCCTTTAAGAGCAGGTAGATAATGAGAAGTGAATTCCCAACTTCCTCAACTGAAAAAGTGAATAACATTGTAAGTGGTTTGAAAAACACTGTCAAATTTTATAAGCAAGATTATTGTTGAATAAGAACCAAAAAAGGATGGCAAGTGTGTCACATGTGAATATAAGATGTTTAAAGTATTATAATCTTGATTATTTTGGCCCCCATCAATAAAATACCATGATCCCTAAGTTCCCTCTGTTTCCAGGCAGAATCCTAGGTTTTCCTACTGTGGTCACTGATGCTCTGTTCCAAAGGTCAGTGACCTTGATGGTGAGCTGTTGTTATGCTCTTGCTGCTCCTCAGGTCTGCTTTGGGCTTGCAGGGTTATCACTGCCACCTTTCAGACTTTTCTTTCACTTTTACATTTTCTTTTATTTTTATTTTTTATTTTTTTTACAGCTTTACATTAGCTAATCAAAGAAAAGGATGCTTTTTTATATTTGTTTCTTAAATTTGGTTTTTTTCCTCATCCTTACTCCCACCATCCAGAAATACCACTATTTATATTTTGGAATACTTGCTTCAAGTCCATTTTTCTGTTTATACTTTTTTAAAAAATAAATTTATTTATTTATTTATTTTTTGGCTGCCTCGGGTCTTCGTTGCTGTGTGCAGGCTTTCCTAGTTGCGGCGAGGGGGCGCCACTCTTCAGTGCGGTGCGCGGGCTTCTCATTGCAGTGGCTTCTCCTGTTGCAGAGCACAGGCTCTAGACACACGGGCTTCAGTAGTTGTGGCACGCAGGCTCAGTAGTTGTGGCTCACGGGGTCTAGAGCACAGGCTCAGTAGTGGTGCACGGGCTTAGTTGCTCTGCGGCATGTGGGATCTTCCTGGACTAGGGCTCGAACCCGTGTCCCCTGCATTGGCAGGTGGATTCTTAACCACTGTGCCACCAGGGAAGCCCCCTGTTTATACTTTCAAAAATTATATAATTTTGAATGTAGTATCTACTTAGAAATTAGATTATATACGATACTGAAGGCCCTCCTGATTTCTATCCTCATCCTGATTCCCCTGCTCTGCTCCCTAGAAGCAACCACTATTCCAAATTTACTTGTAGCCTTAAATTTTCTTTTTTTATACTTTTACATATATTTCCACAGGTATCATATATACTAAATTTTTAATATACCTGAATGGTATCATGCTCTGAATACCTGTTTGCAAGTTACTTATTTCATATGTACCATATTTTACTTAGCTATTTCTCTACTGATGGGCCCTTATGCTATTTCAGTTTCCATTTTTACAAAGAATGTAATAATGAACATCGTGATCTTCCTCCCTCTCCCCTCTCCCCTCCTCTCTCTCTCTTCCTCTCTCCCCTCCATCCTCGCCCCCTCTGTTTTCCATTTTCTTTATTTCTCCTAATAAAATACCTCTGGTCTTAATTTCCTCCAGCAATCCTTCATGCAAGTGTTGGCCCACCATCTTAGGTTACAATGTTTATAAAGTGCCCAGCTATTAATCATGTTTAACAGTTTTACTGAGATATAACTTACATACTATAAATTAACCACTTTTAAGTGTACAATTCAGTGGCATTTTTTTTTAACATCTTTATTGGAGTATAATTGCTTTACAATGCTGTGTTAGTTTCTGCTGTATAACAAAGTGAATCAGCTACATGCATACATATGTCCCCATATCCCCTCCCTCTTGCGTCTCCCTGCCACCCTCCCTATCCCACCACTCCAGGGCATCACAAAGCATAGAGCTGATCTCCCTGTGCTCTGCAGCGGCTTCCCACTAGCTATCTTTTTACATTTGGTAGTGTGTATATATCAGTGCTACTCTCTCACTTCGTTCCAGATTATCCTTCCCCCACCCCATGGCTTCAACTCCATTCTCTACGTCTGCATCATTATTCCTGTCTTGCCCCTAGGTTCATCAGAACCATTTTTTTTTTGATTCCGTATATATGTTAGCATACGGTATTTTTTTCAATTTAAGACTTACTTCACGCTGCATGACAGACCCTAGGTCCATCCCCCTCACTACAAATAACTCAATTTCGTTTCTTCTTACAGCTGAGTAATATTCCATTGTATATATGTCCCATATCTTCTTTATCCATTCATTTGTTGATGGACACTTAACGTTGCTTCCATGTCTTGGTTACTGTAAATAGTGCTGCAGTGAATATTATGGTACATGACTCTTTTGAATTATGGTTTTCTCAGGGTATATGATGAGTAGTGAGAATGGTGGGTCATATGGTAGTTCTATTTTTAGTTTCTTAAGGAACCCCCATACTGCTCTCCATAGTGGCTGTATCAATTTACATTCCCACCAACAGTGCAAGAGGGTTCCCTCTTCTCCACCCCTCTCCAGCATTTATTGTTTGTAGATTTTTTGCTAATGGCCATTCTGACCGGTGTGAGGTGATACCTCATTGTACTTTTGATTTGCATTTCTCTAATGATTAGGGATGTTGAGCATCCTTTCATGTGTTTCTTGGCAATCTGTATATCTTCTTTGCAGAAATGTCTGTTTAGGTCTTCTGCCCATTTTTGGATTGGGTTCTTTGTTTTTTTGATATTGAGCTGCATGAGCTGCTTGTATACTTTGGAGATTAATCCTTTGTCAGTTGCTTGGTTTGCAAATATTTTCTCCCATTCTGAGGGTTGTCTTTTCATCTTGTTTATGGTTTCCTTTGCTGTGCAAAAGCTTTAAGTTTCATTAGGTCCCATTTCTTTATTTTCATATCTCCAGGAGGTCAGTCAAAAAGGATCTTGCTGTGATTTATGTCATAGAGTGTTCTCCCTATGTTTTCCTCTAAGAGTTTTGTAGTGTCTAGCCTTACATTTAGGTCTTTATCCATTTTGAGTTTATTTTTGTGTATGGAGTTAGGAAGTGTTCTAATTTCATTCTTTTACATGTAGCTGTCCAGTTTTCCCAGCACCACTTATTGAAGAGGCTGCCTTTTCTCCATTGTATATTTTTGCCTCCTTTATCAAAGATAAGGTGACCATGTGTGCGTGGGTTTATCTCTGGGATTTCTATCCTGTTCCATTGATCTATATTTCTGTTTTTGTGCCAGTACCCAACTGTCTTGATTACTGTAGCTTTGTAGCATAGCCTGAAGTCTGGAAGCCTGATTCCTCCAGCTCCGTTTTTCTTTCTCAAGATTGCTTTGGCTATTCAGGTTCTTTTGTGTTTCCATACAACTTGTGAAAATTTTCGTTCTAGTTCTGTGATAGATGCCATTGGTAGTTTAATAGGGATTGCACTGAATCTGTAGATTGCTTTGGGTATTATAGTCATTCTCACAATGTCGATTCTTCCAAGCCAAGAACATGTTATATCTCTCCATCAGTTTGTACCATATTTAATTTCTTTCAGCAGTGTCTTATAGCTTTCTGTATACAGGTCTTTTCTCTCCTTAGGTAGGTAATAAATTCCTAGGTAATTTATTCTTTTTGATGCAATGGTAAATGGGAGTGTTTCCTTAATTTCTCTTTCAGATTTTTCATCATTAGTGTATAGGAATGAAAGAGATTTCTGTACATTAATTTTGTAATCTGCTACGCTACCAAATTCATTGATTAGCTCTAGTAGTTTTCTGGTAGCATCTTAAGGATTCTCTATGTATAGTATCAGGTCATCTGCAAAAGTGACAGTTTTACTTCTTCTTTGCCGATTTGGATGCCTTTTATTTCTTTTTCTTCTCTGATTCCTGTGGCTAAAACTTTCAAAACTATGTTGAATAATAGTGGTGAGAATGGGCAACCTTGTCTTGTTCCTGATTTTAGAGGAAATGGTTTCAGTTTTTCACCATTGAGAACGATGTTGGCTATGGGCCTGTCATATATGGCCATTATTATGTTGAGGTAGGTTCTCTCTGTGCCCAATTTCTGGAGAGTTTTTATCATAAATGGGTGTTGAATTTTGCCAAAAGCTTTTTCTGCATCTATTGAGATGATCATATGGTTTTTATCCTTCACTTTGTTAATATGGTGTATCACATTGATTGATTTATATATATCGAAGAATCCTTGCACTCCTGGGATAACCCCACTTGATCATGATGTATCATCCCTTTAGTGGGCTGCTGGATTCTGTTTGCAAATATTTTGTTGAGGATTTTTGCATCTATATTCAACAGTGATATTGGCCTGTAGTTTTCTTTCTTTGTGACATCTTTGTCTGGTTTTGGTATCAGGGTGATGGTGGCCTTGTAGAATGTGTTTGGGAGTGTTCCTCCCTCTGCTATATTTTGGAAGGGTTTGAAAAGAATAGGTGTTAGCTCTTCTCTAAATGTTTGATAGGATTCACCTGTGAAGCCATCTGGTCCTGGGCTTTTGTTTGTTGGAAGATTTTTAATCACAGTTTAAATTTCAGTGCTTGTGATTGGTCTGTTCATATTTTCTATTTCTTCCTGGTTCAGTCTCGGAAGGTTGTGCTTTTCTAAGAATTTATCCATTTCTTCCAGGTTGTCCATTTTATTGGCATATAGTTGCTTGTAGTAACCTCTCATGAGCCTTTGTATTTCTGTAGTGTTAGTTGTTACTTCTTTTTCATTTCTAATTCTGTTGATTTGAGTCTTCTCCCTTTTTTTCTTGATGAGTCTGGCTAATAGTTTATCAATTTTGTTTATCTTCTCAAAGAACCAGCTTTTAGTTTTATTGATTTTTGCTATTGTTTCCTTCGTTTCTTTTTCATTTATTTCTGATCTGATCTTTATGATTTCTTTCCTTCTGCTCACTTTGGGGGTTTTTTTGTTCTTCTTTCTCTAATTGCTTTAGGTGTAAGGTTAGGTTGTTTATTTGAGATGTTTCTTGTTTCTCGAAGTAGGACTGTATTGCTATAAACTTCCTTCTTAGAACTGCTTTTGCTGCAACCCATAGGTTTTGGGTCATCGAGTTTTCATTGTTATTTGTTTCTAGGTATTTTCTGATTTCCTCTTTGATTTCTTCAGTGATCTCTTGATTATTTAGTAGCATATTGTTTAGCCTCCATGTGTCTGCATTTTTTACAGTGTTTTTCCTGTAATTGATACTTAGTCTCATAGCATTGTGGTCGGAAAAGATACTTGATACAATTTCAATTTTGTTAAATTTACCAAGGCTTCATTTGTGACCCAAGATATGATCTATACTGGAGAATGTTCCATGAACACTTGAAAGTGTATTCTGTTGTTTTTGGATGGAATGTCCAATAAATATCAATTAAGTCCATCTTGTTTAATGTATCATTTAAAGCTTGTGTTTCCTTTTTTACTTTCATTTTGGATGATCTGTCCATTGGTGAAAGTGGGCTGTTAAAGTCCCCTACTATTATTGTTACTGTAGTTTTCCCCTTTTATGGCTGTTAGCATTTGCCTTATGTATTGAGGTGCTCCTATGTTGGGTGCATAAATATTTACAATTGTTATATCTTCTTCTTGGATGGATCCCTTGATCATTATGTAGGGTCCTTCTTTGTCTCTTGTAATAGTCTTTGTTTTAAAGTCTATTTTGTCTGATATGAGAATTGCTACTCCAGCTTTCTTTTGATTTCCATTTGCATGGAATATCTTTTTCCATCCCCTCACTTTCAGTCTGTATGTGTCCCTAGGTCTGAAGTGGGTCTCTTATAGACAGCATACGTACAGGTCTTGTTTTTGTATCCATTCCGCCAGTCTATGTCTTTTTGTAGGAGCATTTAATCCATTTACATTTAAGGTAATTGTCGATATGTATGTTCCTATTACCATTTTCTTATTTCTTTTGGGTTTGTTTTTATAGGTCTTTTCCTTCTCTTGTGTTTCCTGCCTAAAGAAGTTCCTTTAGCATTTGTTGTAGAGCTGTTTTGGTGGTGCTGAATTCTCTTAACTTTTGCTTGTCTGTAAAGGTTTTAATTTCTCCGTCAAATCTGAAAGAGATCCTTGCTGGGTAGAGTAATGTTGGTTGTAGGTCTTTCCCTTTCATCACTTTAAATATGTCCCGCCACTCCATTCTTGCTTGCAGAGTTTCTGCTGAAAGATCAGCTGTTAACCTTATGGGGATTCCCTTGTACGTTATTTGTTGTTTTTCCCTTGCTGCTTTTAATATTTTTTCTTTGTATTTAATTTTTGATAGTTTGATTAATATGTGTCTCGGCGTGTTTCTCTTTGGGTTTACCCTGTATGTGACTCTCTGCACTTCCTGGACTTGATTGACTCTTTCCTTTCCCATGTTAGAGAAGTTTTTGACTATAATCTCTTCAAATATTTTCTCAGACCCTTTCTTTTTCTCTTCTTCTTGTGGGACCCCTATAATTCGAATGTTAATGTGTTTAATATTGTCCCACAGGTCTCTGAGATTGTCCTCAATTCTTTTCATTCTTTTTTCCTTATTCTGCTCCCTGGCAGTTATTTCTGCCATTTTATCTCTGAGCTCACTTATCCATTCTTCTGTCTCAGTTATTCTGCTATTGATTCCTTTTAGGGTATTTTTAATTTCAGTTTTTGTGTTGTTCATCACTATTTGTTTGCTCTTCAGTTCTTCTAGATCCTTGTTAAATGTTTGTTGTATTTTCTCCATTCTGTTTCTGAGATTCTGGATCATCTTTACAATCATTACTCTGAATTCTTTTTCAGGTAGGTTGCTTATTTCATCTTCATTTATTTGGTCTTGTAGGTTTCTACCTTGCTCGTTCGTCTGTAACATATTTTTTTGTTGTTTCTTGTTTTTTTTTTTTTTTTTTGATGGGTGGGCCTGTATTCCCCTCTTACTGGTTGTTTGGCCTGAGGTGTCAAGCACTGGAGTTTGCAGGCAGTTGGAGAGAGCCATGTTTTGATGCTGAGACTAGGATCTCCGGGAGGCCTCATTCTGATGAATATTCCCTGGGGTCTGAGGTTCTCTGTTAGTCCAGTAGTTTGGACTCAGAGCTCCCACCACAGGAGCTCAGGCCTGACCTCTGACCTGGGAACCAAGATCCCGCAAACCGGTCGCTGGGGGTTCCTCTATCCCTTTAGGTGTCCATGTCCCCCACCAGTGCCTGGTAGGGGCCCTAGTTGTGCGGACACATGAATTCTGCTCCTCCTAGTCTGCCATTTTGACTCTGTCCTCGGTGGCATTTTTAAAGTGAATTTATAGTTGCACAATCATCTCCACTACTTAATTTTAGAGTATGCATCACCCCAAAAGGAACCTCATGCCCATTTGCAGTCATTCTCCATTCCCACTATGCCCTGAGCAACCACTATTCTACTTACTGTTTCTACAGATTTTGTCATTTTCACATAAATGAAATTATACAATATGCGGTCTTTCCTGTCTCACTTCTTCCACTTGGCTTAATGTTTTTGAAGTTTATCTTATGTTGTAACATGTATCAATACTTTGCTAATTTTTATTGCTGAATAATATTCCATTGTACAGATACACCACATTCTGTTTCACCAGTTGTTTCCACTTTATGGCTATTATAAACAATGCTGCTATGAGTATTTGTGTACAAGTTATGTAGACATATGTTTTTAAGTCTATTGGACAGATTTCTAAGAGTAAAAACTGCTGTGTACGGTAATTTGGTGCTTAACGTTTTGAGAAACTGACAGTTTCCAAAGTGCACCATTTTACATTTCCACCAGCAATGTATGAGGGTCCAATTTTTTCACACCCTTGCCAATAGTTGTCTTTTTTTAAAAAATACACACTTGTTTTTGCACATGTGTGTTTCTATTCAGAAGATACCTAAAAGAGGAATTCCTGAGTTACTCTTTATACCCATTTTCATTTTTAATAGATACAACCAAATCATCTCAGGAGAAGCTATCCCAATTTACACTCAACATGCTTGCAATACATAATACATACATGTGTGGTTTGTTCATCTCTGCTAATCTGGTAAATGAAAAAAGACATCTTATTTTAAATTTCACTGATTACTAATGAAGTCAAATATCTCTTCATATGTCAACTGATCATCTGAATCTCATCTTCAGTAATTTACCTATTCACATCCTTTACTGTATTTTTCTCTCCATTCTCATTTTTTGTCTTTTTGTTGACTTTTAAAGTGTTTTTTAATCTGGATATTAATCCTGTCAGTTTTCTGCACTGAAAATATTTCCTGTCAATCTTTTAAGAAATTTGGAGCACCATCTTTCAGAATTCTTCTATGCAAAAACATTACTCCCAACTATCAATTAGAGTTCTATGATCCTTGATTCCTGTGCCTTAGAGCTTAACTATCCATCCTAAGAGTACTTTTCATTGTTTCCCTGGGAGCCCTATGAAATATACATACAAATAAGACCTCTAGCTGCCTTTCCTGGGAGGACATGTGAATCAGATTCCCCTTTAGGACATGTACTAGTCAGGTTGTTGTTAAAAAAACAAACAACAACAACAACAAAACGGATATTAGTTATTTTAAGAAGAAAAGGAATTCATGAAATGGGTATAATATAGAATGGTTAGGAAGACTTGAAAACCAGGTTAAGGCAGGAACCAAAGGAGGTAAGCCACAGTTGAGAAGCAATGCACTTAAGACACTGTCTGTTGTGAAATGGACACTCACCTCCACGGCAATGCCACCAATGGATATTCATTGCTACACCACTATATTCTCAATTCTCCAAAATAAATCTCCATTTGATCTTCTGTTTCTGAGTCAAGTTCACAAGACCACTTGCAATATTAGTTTCTTGTTAAGACATTGCTTCTAATATAACAAGTAAACCAGGCCTGAAGTTGAAAGTATATAGTTGTAGTTATTTCCAGGAACATAATTAGTCTTCTTTGCTACCTAGCAGAAGTATTTTTACGGCTATCTTCCCAATCTTATATTAGGAATAAATACAAAATAAAAATTAAAAGCACCAGTTGGCACATCATTCTATAGGATTAGATTTTTTCTTCTTACAGTATTTTAGATATACCAAGGTTGCTATGTCTATATTTAAAACAAGCATCTCTCAGAAAAAATATTTCCAATCTATCCTCTTTGCCTATCAAGAAACTGTACTTATCTATTCACCAAGTATTTCCTGAGTCCCTACTATGTGCCAAGCACAGTACTGTGTGCTAGACTTCAGTTAATAGCAAAAACAGATATTATAATTCAGTGAGAAAGACTGTACTATAAAAAAGCCGCATGATTCTATGAAAATATATAACAGGAGACCTTAATCTAATGTGGGAAGATCAGAGAACACCTTCCTAAAAGCATAATAATTGAAATGAAATATGAGGGATGTGATAAAGGGTTAATTAGGTGAAAGGAAAAGAGATAAAAAGATTTCCAGACAGGAAAGAGTATGGGTAAAGGCCTTATAAAAGAAAAGTAGCAGGGTGAATTTCAGAAATTATCACTTAAAAAAAGGCATACTTACCAATTTTTTTAATTATCAAGAACTTGGTAATTATGTACAGGTACTATTTATATCCTTGGTTAATTCCTTTGAGAAGTTTATATAAAATCAAATAATGGAAGAAGAGATCAGGCACAGTAAATCTTCAATAATCCATACTAATGGGAGATATTAATATAGATAATCTCAAGCAAGAAACAGCAGACAAAATTATTTTGATTTAGTTTTGAATTAATCCAATACATTTTTCCCATAGTAGATTGATTTGTTTTGCTCAAACTAATTAAAAAATTTATTTGTAATATCTTAATAAACATTAGCTAGCAATACAGAAAGATTCATTTTGTGTTTGGGGCATACTTCTGAATACTACAGCTTTGGGTGTTAAAGTCATTAACAAATGCCAAAGCAATCATAGTTAATAACAGTGTCTTATTGTGTCTTAAAACGCACTATAAGGAGTGACAGGAAGGAAATCAAACAAGTTACAGGGGCCAAATCATGACAGGCCTTACATGCCATGCTAAGAACAGATTCTATACGACATTCAATGGAGGACAAAAAAATGATTTTAAGCAGGGAGGAACCAGATCAGTTTTGGGAGATGGCTAAGAAAACATAGGTAAGGAGATTGGTTAAGCAAATATTTTAGATATCCTGGAAAGGGATGATAAAGAACTGACTAAGACAGAAGCAGTAGAAGTAGAAATGAGGGGACAAATCACTGATAAGATGCAGTCACCAATGAGAGGTAGGGGATAAGGAAAATGAAAGAATCTAGAATGACTCCCAGATTTCTGGCTTACATGACTAAGAAAGTTCTCCATTTTCACCTAAATAGGGGATACAGACTTAGGGAAAAGACAATTTCCTCAATTTGACTTTCCAGGTAACACACCCAGTAAAAATTAAATACGCCTGGAGAACTGAAGAGAGATATGTATTGGTCACAAAGAAGTAATAGGAAGTGGCAATATCTGAAGTAACTGAGTGGATGACTCACTTGGGGAAACATTACAGAGGAGAGAAACTAAAGAAAAAAGGTCACAAACAGGATTATTGATGACGCTTACCAAAGCAGGTAGGAACAGAGATCAACCTTAGGATTTGAGGTATAAACAGAAAGAAAGTAGAAGCTGTGAAATTAGCCTATTAATTAAGAAGTTTAGTTTTAAAAGAGATTTGAGAAAAAGAAGATGACATGACATAGAGGGAGAAAGTTTACACTCTCATATTATTTTTCAAATGGTAAAACTTGAATATTTATATGTATGTATACAGTACAAATATATGCATATATGTACACATACACATATATATACACAAAGGGGAAGAAGAGAGTGGAATGGAATAGTTGAAAATATGACTAGATGTTTTAAAGCATGATACCAAAGACAAAAACTGTAAAATATACATTTGATTACATAAAAACTTAAATTTTTGCAAAATTGAAAGATAAATAGTAAAAGTTTATAACATACAGCCAGAGAAGGGTTAATAATGATAATAAAGACACTCACAAATATTTCAAGTGAAATATGAGCACAGGATGAGAACAGGTTACTTATTAAAAATATAAAAATTACCAATAAACATAATGTTCAACTTTTGCTAGAAATAAAATTAATTAAAAATATGAGATGCTATTTCATGCTGATTAACTAAAGCTGTAAAACTTACAATAACTCCTTCTTATAATGTTTCAGTGAAACAAACACTCATGTTATTTGTACAATTATGTGCATGGAAAACATGTACCAGAAGTCTAAAAAAATAAATCTACAAGAATACTAGTCTCAACACTTTTCAAAAAAAGAATGAAAACAACCTAAATGCCCAACAACAGGAGCTGCCTTTTTAAAGACAGTACATAATCATACAATGGAACACTAGTATTTTCCTAAAGCAAACAGGGAAGGAAAAACCAAAAGTTGTTGGGATTGTAGAACAATGAGAACTCTCATACGATGCTGATAGTAACGCAAATTGGTACAACTTCAGAAAACTATCGACTGTATCTATTAAAGCTGAATGTCCACAACTAGGTATATATTCAATAGAAATTCATACATATTTTCACCAGAATACATGTACCAGAATGTTTATAGCAGCACCATTTATAATAGCCCTCAAATGGAAACTTAACATATACCAACAACAGAATGGATAAATTATGATATACTCAAACAATGGAATACAAAACAGCCAAGAGAATGGACAATTTCTAACTATACTCAACCATAGGGATGAATCAGACACAAAAGAGTACCTACTGTATGATAACATTTATAAAACAAGCAAAACTAATTAACGCTATTGGAAGTAGGAAGAATGGTTACTATTGAAGTGGAGAGTTAAAAAAATTAGTTCTATACACGTTATTATTTCAATAAATTTAACAAACTGTTAAAAAAAAATTCCCTACAGAATAACATCTGACTGCATGGAAAAATTCGTGATGTAAAAATGAAAAAAAAACAAAACAAAGTATAAGAATGTATACTTAGATGGCAGATTAGGGTAATAGTTAAAATTGCAGGCTCTAAAGTCAAGCCTACCTAAATTTGAATCCCAGTTATGTGCTGTTGGGCAAATTATTTAACTGCTTCAGTTTCTTCACCTGTAAATGGTGTTAACAAAAGTACAGACCACACTGGGTTGTGAGGTGGATCAAATAAACCAGGTTAAAGCACTTATAATAGTGACTGGCACGTGGTAAGTACCATACTATTCTTGGGCTGGCCAAAAAGTTCCTTCAGCTTTAAGTAAAAATGAGACACATTTTTCATTTTTACCAAGAACTTTATTAAACAACGTATTCACCCTTTTGTTCCACTACCTTCTGCCATTTTTCAGGCAACTTCATAATTCCATCTTCCCAAAACTTTTAATCTTTTTGACCAAAGAACTGTTCCAGCTGCCTTTTACAGTCTTCCAGGGAACTAAAATTTTCTCCATTAAGAGAATTTTGTAAAGACCGAAATAAATGGAAATCCGAAGATGCAATGTTTGGTGAATACAGCGGATGAATCAGAGCTTCCCAGCCAAGCTGTAATAGTTTTTGTCTAGTCATCAAAGAAACATGTGGCCTTGCAGTATCCTGATGGAAGATTGTGTTCTCTGTTAACTAATTTCAGACGCTTTTCATCGAGTGCTGCTTTCAGTTGGTCTAACTGGGAACAGTACTTGTTGGAATTAATTGTTTGGTTTTCCAGAAGGAGCTCATCATAGAGGACTCCCTTCCAATCCCATCATATACATAACATCACCTTCTTTGGGTGAAGACCAGCCTTTGGTGTGGTTGGTGGTGGTTCATTTCGCTTGCCCCACGATCTCTTCCATTCCACATTACTGTACAGTATCCACTTTTCATGGCCCATCACAATTTGTTTTTTTTTTTTTAAATATTTATTTATTTATTTATTTATTTATTTATTTATGGCTGTGTTGGGTCTTCGTTTCTGTGCGAGGGCTTTCTCTAGTTGTGGCGAGCGGGGGCCACTCTTCATCGCGGTGCGCGGGCCTCTCACTATCGCGGCCTCTCTTGTTGCGGAGCACAGGCTCCAGACATGCAAGCTCAGTAATTGTGGCTCACGGGCCCAGTTGCTCCGCGGCATGTGGGATCTTCCCAGACCAGGGCTCGAACCTGTGTCCCCTGCATTGGCAGGCAGATTCTCAACCACTGCGCCACCAGGGAAGCCCCACAATTTGTTTTTAAAACAGAACATTTTCATTATGTTTAAGTAGAGAATTGCATGTGGAAATACGGTCAAGAAGGTTTTTGTCACTTAACTTATGTGGAACCCAAACATCAAAGCGATTAACATAACCAAGCTGGTGCAAATGATTTTCAGCGCTTGATTTGGATATTTTGAGTATGTCGGCTATCTCCCACGTGGTATGACATTGATTGTTCTCAATAAATGTCTCGATTTGATCACTATCAACTTCAACTGGTCTACCCAACCGTGGAGCACCGTCCAGCGAGAAATCTCCAGCACGCAAACTACTTTTGAGATGTTTGATCAGTCACAGCAACTTCTCCATATGCGGCACAAATCTTTTTTTGCATTTCAGTTGCGTTTTTACCTTTCTTGAAAAATAAAGCATAATATGCCGAAAATGTTGCTTCTTTCTTCCATCTTCAGTATTAAAATGGCTACACAAAAATTCACCAATTTTGATGTTTATTTTTTAAACACACACTGATACGACAGCTGTCACGATACAATCTAACAAAATTGTTTTGAATGAAGTTAAAGACAAATAAATGCTACTAGAGCCATCTTATGGAAAAACCAAACGAATGTTTTGGCCAACCCATTATAATCCCATTTTTGTTAAAATTAACCCATATATTTTTAAAAAGGATATATTGAAGGAAAAAATGCTAACTGGTTATCTGTGAATGGTGGGATTCTGGTTGAGATTTTTCTTTTCTTTTTATTATATATAAGTAATGGTGAGTAGAAAATTTCCCCTAACTGTTATTATGAAAATTCATTTGTTGAAAGAAATGGTTGAATAAACTCACTCCAGGTTTAAAAAGAAGCAAATGTCAGTGCCTGGGTTTTCTGTGAAAGCGAGAAGTTTCTCTGAATACTGAGGTGGTGGGAAAGAATTAGATGTTCCAGAGAAAAATATCCAGAAGGGAGAAGTGACCAGGGTAGCATTCTGTTCTAGTGAATGGTCAAGAAAGAAGACCTCTAATCAAGAGTACAATCAGAAGGACATTTGAGAAAAACTTTAATGTCTCATGAGTACTAAATTGTTTACCTTTTGGTATATTACATAAATGATCCTGAATTTCCTTTAAGAAAGTTTCAGTCAGTTGTACTTTGCTAATAACTAAATGCTTTTGCGTGAGGGATTTCTTTTATGAAACACTCAGAGGAGAAGATCCCACTTGAGATATTTTAAACTAAGGAATAGTACCCAGCTGTATCTCAGATTCTATCATTACTCTAGAATTAAATCAAGGAGGTATGCTAACCATAACTGTCCAACTATTAATGCGAGGTAGTAGGGGAAAAAATGTGCATTACATGGAAAACCTGTAGGTGAGGACAGGTTTGCTAATAATGGAAAAGAGGTTCCAGAGGGTCCTCTGGAAAGAACAGGGACATAGGCAGTTTAAAATGTGATTGAACTTGGGCAGGTGATAGAACTTTTCTGTATTTCAGTTCCTTCGTATGTGTTTCAGTTGTCTATCACTATGGAACAAACACCAAAACTTAGTGTTAATTGTGAGCATATTTTTCTCACAATTCTGTGGTTCAAGAATTTGGTCAAGGTACAGTAGGAACTGCTTATTTCTGTTCCACAAGGTCTGGGGTCTGAGCTGGGTGACTCAAACAGCTGGAGGATAGCTGGAACAGCCCAGCTGAAGTCATACATCTGCCGTCTCACTTGTCACTGCTGGCTGAGTCACTCACTCATCTGGCTTCAGTTGAAGGCTGGGCTGACTGAAAGGGCTAAGAAAGCGTCACTCACTTGTCTAGTGCCTAGGTGCTACTCCATATGGCCTATCTCTAACTCCCTCTGTCCCTCTGTTTCTGTCTCCCCCCCCCCCCCTTTCTCTCTCTCACTGTCACTTTTCTTTCTCTTTCCAAGTGGCTGGTTGGGCATGCCGGTCTCAAAATAGTCAGACTTCTTACATAGTAGCTGGTTTCTATAAGAGCACAGGCTATTAGACTTCTCAAAGGCATAAGCCTGGAATTGACCCAGCATCACATCCACCATATTTTATTGCTTAAACAATCATATGTCTAGCCCAGATTAAAGGGAGTGAAGAAATCAACTATGCCTCTGGATGGAAAGGGTGGTTAAAAATTTGCAGCCATCGTTACGCTGTCACAGTATCCTCTGGCCACAAATTATTTACACTTCTCCATTTTCAAAATACACTTAACCCCTCCCAAGGCCCCCCCAAAGTCCCATTACAACATCAGCTCAGAGTCCAGGACCTAGTCTAAATCAGGTGCAGATGGAGAGGAGGCTCCTCAAATCCAGTTTCTTGTCTGCAGCTCCTCAGGTATGATTCCTCTAATTTGACGATCTGTGAAGATGCAAGTTATCTGCCCAATACAAACCCAATATACAATGGTGAGGCAAGGAACAGGAAAATTGCAATGGACACTACCATTCAAAAAGGGGGAAAACAAGAGGTACATAACAGTCATTAGTCAATAGCAAGTCTGAAATCCAGTTGGGCACAAGTCACCAGTTCCTTGACTAGTCCTGGGAGTGGTTCTCCATGTCTCTTAGCTCTACTCTCTGGCTTCTTGGCTGCATCCTCTGAGTCATCCTTCATTTTCCATAACAAATGGCCTATGTTTAGAGCTGAGTAGCTTCTCAGCCTGCTTCCTTTCCACAGGACGTTGAGGGCCCAGAGGCTTCTTTTCATTATGAATTCTCTCTGCCCCTTTCAATCTAAGTGATACAGTTCCTTTTAAAACCCTGGGTTTCATGTTATCATATTATAATCAACTCCAATAGACAAAAGCCACGTTCACATTTCTCTCTGAAAGGCTATTCTCTACTTTGGGCCTCATGTAAGGCTGCTGTAGCAGGGGTTCCCAACCCCTGGGCTGCGGACCAGTACCAATCCAAGGCCTATTAGGAACCGGGATGCACAGCAGGAGGCAAGCAGCGGGCAAGCGAGCGAAGCTTCATCTACTGCTCCCCATCGCTCACATTACCACCTGAACCATCCCCCCCCCCCAACCTCCCCCCACTGCTCCGTCTGTGGAAAAACTGTCTTCAATGAAACCAGTCCCTGGTGCCAAAAAAGGTTGGGGACTGCTGTGTTACAGGACAAAGTCCTCATTTCTAGAAACCCCAACTGTCTAATTGAGAGGGTCTGTAAGACACACACTTAAGATTCTTATAAGCCTTTTTAGAAAGTCTATGATGCAGCACTTTAAATCCTCTTCTTAGTAAAGGATCTTACGGCATTTTAAATTGTATTTATCAAAAGAAGATAAAACGGTCAAGATACAAATAAAAATTGCCAAAAAATAATAACTGCAGGCAGCTTTCTGAAACCCTCCTTCTTGCACCCAGGAATCTAAAGAGAGTTCTCTCATTTATTAAACAACAGTTATCTTGTGAATTATGTAGGCCAATGCTCCTTATATTGAGATAGATTAAATTCCTGTTAGAATTCAATGCTAAATTTGTTAGAATTTCAGTGAATTTGGAAGAGGTTCTATACTGTATAACTCCCTTGCCATGTAGAAAGTGCTAAATTTTATGCTCAAATATAATAACTAGTCTCACCATCAGTTTTCTGGTTCAATCTTAATCTACTTTATTTTGAGGCTCCTGTTTATTTTTAAAATTTTACTTTAAAGATAATATGATTTATGTATATGCCTTCTATCGCAAAACATTTGAAATCTTTTTTGGCTGTGGTAATGGCGGTGGGGGGGGGGTGGATGGTGTTGAGGAGGTACCAGAGTGATTAATAAATAAATGAAGGTTGAAGAGAAAATAGAAAGTTCCATTTCTGGCTTAGGAAAATGAAAAGCTCCCCCCACCCTCCACCCCAGGGTTAAAAAAGAAAAAAAACAATGTCTGTGATGATCAGTTTTATGTGTAAACTTGGCTAGGGTATAGTCTCCAGTTATTCAATCAAACACTAATCTAGGTGTTGCTGTGAAGGTATTTGGTAGATGTGATGAAAAGTCCATAATCAGGTCATTTCAAGTAAAGATTATCCTGGATAATCTGGGTGGGTCTGATTTGATCAACTGAAAGGCCTTGAAGAGCAGAACTGAAGCTTCCCTGAAGTCAGCCTGTGGACTTCAGCTTCAGCCTGTGCCTGAGAGTTCCAGCATGCCCTTCCTGACAGCCTGCCCCATGGATTTTGGACTTGCCTAGCCAGCCCCCATAATCAATAAGTCAATTCCCTGCAATATATCTCTTAATATATAGCCTATTGATTCTGTTTGTCTGGTGTAACCCTGGCTGATAGAGTACTGAGTTTTCTACCACTGGTAAGATTATTATGCAAGAGATAAGTAAATAAAGTAAAACATTTACAGATTTTTAGAAAAGCAGCCAATATGGCATGGTGGTTAAGAACACAGACTCTAGAGTCACACTGCCTGGGTTCAAATCCCAGCCTGACTACTTACTAACCATGTGGCTTTGGACAAATTACTTAGCCTCTTTGTGCCTAAATTTCCTCTTGTGTAAAATAAGAGCAATCATAGTTCCTATGTCAAAGGGTTGTGAAGATTAAGTGGGTTATTATACATATAGCACCAACAACAGTACCTGGCACATAGGAAAAGCTAAGTAATAGTCTAAAAAGGTGATATGGTAGGTACACAGATCTTCTAAGGGCTCTTTGGATTCTAGGAGAGTTTCAAATGTACAATTTTTAAAAGAAAATTATCATTACCATGTTAGGAGAGCAGAATAACTAGTGATTATGAGTAGAAGGCCTAGAACAAACTGACTAAGTTTGCATTGCACATGGCTCTGCCATTTTAACTGTGTGACCTTGTTAAACTTCTCTAAGCCTTAATTTTCTTACTAAAAAAAAGTGATGATAATAATAGTATTTACTAATAGGGTTATGGTGAGAAATAAATGATATAAGCTGCTTTATGCAATTTTTAAAGTTTTGGTGGATAACGCTAAAATTTCCCACTGAATTTTTATGTCTTTTTATTCTTGATGATCCTGAGGTTATGAATATGTCAGCTCCTTATAATCTAACATTACTCCAGTAGATTAATTTGCTGTTTCTAGTTGTCCATTAACTTGCAATTCAGACAACTTGTTAAAAAATGTGCCCAATCTATACACACAGTGATTAAGGATTTCCCTTAAAAACTATAGCCGCTATTTATTGACCATCTTCTAGGTGCGAAGAGAAATGTATACATCATATACAATTTCTAAATCTCACAACTCAGCACTATCTCCATTTGCAGATTAGGAAAGATTTTGAAAGTACCTGTGTGAACTAATATAAATACGCTGTAACATCTATTATTATTTCTTTGAGAACACTTTTATTACTTTCTAGATCTCAGTGTGATCCAGACACCAGGTTAATGATATTAAGTGCCCAGGCAAGTAACCTCTGATCACCTAAGTAGCTAGCTTCTAAATTCTCAAAGGTTTTTCAGTTAATTGATTTTTAAAAAGGGGGAGGGGAATAATTCAATTCCTTTCTCAATTAGATAAATTTAAATCAGCTGTTAATAAAAGCTATAGTTCCACAGAGAATAAGAATACATTCCCATTTAACTATGCAAGTATGAATATTTTTAAATTCAAGAAGAGATACGTATTTAAACTGAAGTATATTTTAATCTACAGAATATATAAACCAACGTGATCCCACTTGGTCTTTGGCTATACACTATTAATTGAAAACTCATGCCACTAAAATACATTTAATATATTGTCTTTTTATCTGAAAATTATATTGTTAAAATCTAATTTTTAAGTACTTTTCTAAGATTTTTATTTTTTTTTAATATTTTTATTTATTTATTTATTTATTTATTTATTTATTTATTTATTTATTTTTGGCTACATTGGGTCTTCGTTGCTGTGTGTGGGCTTTCTCTGGTTGCGGCGAGCAGGGGCTACTCTTTGTTGCAGTGCGCGGGCTTCTCATTTCAGTGGCTTCTCTTGTTGGGGAGTACAGGCTCTAGGCCTACATGCTTCAGTAGTTGTGGCACGTGGGCTCAGTAGTTGTGGCACGCAAGCTCTAGGGTGCAGGCTGAGTAGTTGTGGTACACAGACTTAGTTGCTCCGCGGCATGTGGGATCTTCCCGGACCAGGGCTCGAACCCATGTCCCCTGCATTGGTAGGCGGATTCTTAACCACTGTGCCACCAGGGAAGCCCCTGCTAAGATTTTTAATAGAATTTTTATACAGGCATTGTACATATGAGTATATTTCTTATATTTAACACTACAAATAAAACTAGGCTATTGTAGTTCATTTAATATACATGTTTATTTAGTATGTATATACTCCAACCTCTCTAGTTTAGTAACTATATTCACTTAATATATACATTTCCACCCTACCTTATCTTAGACAATTACTTGAAAGATTATACCCTAGACCCATTTCATTCTATCCTCTCTCTGACAACCATCTATCTATCTTTTTAGCTCACTCACTTTAATATCTCAACTCCAACAATCTTCAGACCTTATCAAGGTCTCCAATTCTTTTCACTCTACTTCGTATCCTTATATCCTTTTTCCTCCTTAAAAGCATAAATCCCAAGGCCAAGCATTATGATCACCTCCTTGCACACACTTTTAGCCATTTGCCCCTCTCTCATTTTAAGACTTTTTTGTTTTTATGTTGTTACATACTGATTTACTTACAGGCAGACCAAGTTTTCAAACGTGTTGTATTCTAAAAGCTGAACTGCATTAAGTGTAGGTTACATTCTCTGCGTCATGACTGTAAGTAGCTATAATACAGCAAGAAGAGGAAAAAAAGAACACTTTCTTTTTTTTTTTTAATCCTGGCTTCAGGTTTTATCCAACACAGATTTTAATTACCTGCTTAGCGACCAAAGGCAACTGAAATGGCCACGTGTACAGTAAGTCATAGGCTAGTTTACTTTAGTAGGTGAGAGATGAAAAAGGGAAGAAAATGTAGTCAAAAAGCAAAACAGACAGTTAAAGAAAAAGGGGTGCACATTGTTAAAACAAATGAGAAGACAGGTTGAATATAAAAAAAGAATACACAATTGCATAAGGTTCCTGGGAAAGCAAGAGAGGATGGGATCCAGAGTAATGGTAGAGGGATTGGCCTTGCAGAGAAAGATGTGTGATGTGGTGGGTTTTTAAAATATGTCAAAAATTCTTTGAAATCCTTCCATCAAAGGGTGGAATCTAATACACCTTCTTCAAATATGGACTCATCTCAGTGACTCACTTCTAATGAACAGAATGCAGAAGAAGTGACATTGCTTGACTTCTAAGGCTAGGTCATAAAAGGGGATACAGCTTCCACCTGGCTCTTCTCCCTCTCCCTTGGAACTCAACCACCATGTTATAAGAAAGCCCAAGCCACATTTAAAGGCCACCTGTAGATATTCCAGCTGAAAATCCCAGCTAAGGTTCCAACCACCTACAGCCAGCACAACAAGGAGACATGTGAATGAGCAAGTCTTTAAGCGATTCTAGGCCCCAACCTTTGAGCTGAGCTAGTTGTTGTCAAACAGAGATGAGATGTCCTTGTAGAACTCCGCCCAAAGTGCACTTTCCTAAGCAAAATAAATGTTGTCATTGCTTTAAGCCACTAAATGAGAGATGTGATTTAACAATAGATAAATGGAATAGACAACTCCTCTATTATAATAGAATAACAAGATAAAGTTAAAATATAGGATATCTGGATGTTTGATATAAGAAGTTGAAGGGGTTCTTGTCTGATACCTTTTATTTTCTTTGTGAAATACGAGGCAAGATCATTGCTTAGAATGAGAGACATAATGGGGACTTCATAAGGGTAAAGAAGAGAATGAAATAGAAATCGTAATGAATGCGAAACAGAGTTAATCAGAGAAATGCGGTACAACTGTCAAGTCATGTTGACAGCCCATTTGAGGTTGAATTTATAGTGCCCCTTCCATGTGGCTTTCTCCAGCAGTGCTTAGCTCCTGGCTGAAAGCACTAAGAAAGCGGAAGTTAAGTTTATCAACTGGACTTCTGTAAGGAAGAATGTGATAAAAAGAGAAAAGTGCAAAGGATTTCAGGGACCACGTAATCTAAACTGGTTAAGAAAAAATGAAGAAGCAAGAGGTTCTAATGAAGAATGATCATAATGGGAATATTTAAAAAGCAAACAATAAGGAGAGGACATTGTAATCAGAGAATGACATGCCTACAATAGTGATTCTTGTGCAGTTAATGAGTATGACAAGGTTGCTGGTGAGACTGGCTATCTGAACTGAAGTGAAGAGAAGGGGATATGGATAATGTGGTCAGGGAATTGAGATGCAATGGTAATGGATGAGTCATCACGTAGAAGTTAAAGCCATCAAGGATGAATACAGGGCTTACAGTATAGAGAAACTTTGTGACCCAAAGTTTTTGATGAATGAAAGTAAGTGAGCCAGCGATTGGTAAATGACAGCAACATAGACGAGGAACATGGTGATACAGCTGAATGGTATAGGTCTTGTCTTGGTCTGTTTGGGCTGCTATAACAAAATACCATAGACTGGGTGGCCTATAAATAAAAGAAATTTATTTCTAATAGTTTTGAAGGCTGGAAATTCAAGATCTGGTGCCGGCAGATTTGGTGTCTGGTACCAGCCCACTTCCTCATTGGCAGCCGTATTCTCACTGTTAACCTCACAGCGGAGCGGGCAAGGGAGCTCTCTCAGCCTTTTTTATAATCCCATTCATGAGGCTCTGCCCTCATGACATAACCACCTCCCAAAGATCCCACCTTCAAATATCATCAACTTGGGAGTCAGGATTGAACATATGAATCTGGGGGATACACAAACATTCAGGCCTCAAATGAGGAGGGTTTTTTTTAAGAGGTTGGGAGCATAACAGTTTTTCCTAACCTAATGTCTTCCTAACTGAAGCCTGAGACCAATCTCTCCCTACCAATTAAAAGTGATATAATTTTGACATACAAATGTTGAATAAATTACTATGTGCTAATAAGAAGAGAGGGAAAGAGGTACCCTCTTATCAAATAAATCAACTACTAGGCCCAAACAGTCAATATATTACAGAGAAAGTACCTGCTAACTGGGGAGGGGGGAGGGTAAACATTTCTAAAAGAAGCTTGAGTTTTTTTATCCATTTAATTATCCATAGTTTCAGCTTCCACTATGAGCTGGGAACTGTGTTTGGGGGATATCTACCTAAACAAGGTAGATATTGTCTCTGCCCTTACATATCACAATGTGTAGTAGGAGAAACAGCTGAGAAATCAATGTTAGTATAAGTGCTAGAGTTACAGATGTAAACATCTCCAAAATGGACTCAAAACCAATTTCTATTTCAGTCAGTTACAGTCTATTTCCCAAGATGATCTCAGAAATTCTATACTTATTCCCATATAAACTCCTATGTTGTATTTTCACCCTAGTATCAATCCCAGGCACCTGTGTATCATTGTACATTTTTATCATAATTATCTGAATGTATCTGTCTCCCAGCTTAAGGATAGGAACTAAGTCTTACATTTATTCTCATATTTGCATTTATGGACTAGCACAATGCCTGGTACAAGGTAGGCACTTACTAAGTACTGATTGAGAATAACTAAAGGATTGAATGAATGACAAACAAATGACTATTCTGTCTCTGCGTCATTCTATCAGTTGAACTATAGCTTATTTAATAACCTCAAGACTACAGCCTAAAGAGGGATTCATATTCTTCCCCAGTTTAACCTTTCATGGCTTCTATACATCTAGGGAGCTGAGCTAGGACAGGATCCTAGCTGAGCTAGGATTGGAGGAGCTAAATTAGCAGAACCGGCTCTTAGAAAAGAAGCTAAGTAATATCTGTATAAACACTTTCTTTCAATTTTGTGGCTCACATACCACAACGGTCTGCTGATGCTATATGGTCTTCTACTTGAATAAGTGGAAATTGAATACTCATTAAGTAGAACCTTAAAATAATGAGATCTCAAGACAGTATCTTTAATTTTCTGAGTCAAAGTCCAGATGGAGAATACAGATTTGCCAAGGACTCATAGGTTTAGATTCAACAGTTGTTTTACTAGAAAACAAAAATTTGAGAAGTCATTGAAAAGTTAACATTATATGAATAGTAGGCAACAGGGAATACAACCTTAAACCACAGCCATAAAGCCTGGGACTTTATACCTGTAACAGCAAATCAGCTAAAGATATGGCATTTACATTGGATTTTATAAGGCAGCCCTAATGTCAAATGTGCTACTGAATTATCCTTCATTGTGAATTGTCAATTAGTTCATTTCTCTCTTTAAACGAGTCCCTTTTTTTTTTTCTGGCCACGCCACGCAGTATGTGGGATCTTAGTTCCCTGACCAGGGATCAAACCCGTGCTCCCTGCAGTGGAAGCGCAGAGTCTTAACCACTGGACCACTGGGGAAGTCCCAAGTATTCCCAAATTTGATTCAGAAAATTATCCACATAGATACAGAACATTACTGAATCTAACTTATATTATAACCAAAAAGTGAAAAACCAAATTGTTACTACAGGAAATACTCTATAATATACTTCCTACAAAATTCTCATGATTATGCATTTACTTATCTAAAGCTTCCACTAGACTATGAGCTACATGAAGACAACTCTGTATCTCCTACACGCCCCCCCCCAGAAATTAAAAAAAATGAATAGATGAATTATAATGGATTGAAATATAAAAATTTAAGCTATACCTCCCATCTTTATTTAAGCAAGTTAAGTTATACCTCTATATCTATTTAAGCAACTTTTAAGCTATACCTCCATATCAGGGGAAATAATTTGGTATTTGCATTATGGTAGTAAACCTCAATATTAGCAAGAAAGAGGTCTACTAATACTGATGAGTCTTTTTGAAG
The DNA here is from genome assembly GCF_949987535.1 of Balaenoptera acutorostrata. Lineage (NCBI taxonomy): Eukaryota > Metazoa > Chordata > Mammalia > Artiodactyla > Balaenopteridae > Balaenoptera > Balaenoptera acutorostrata. Next base: position 74,329,038 of record NC_080064.1, on the reverse strand, counting down.
CTGTAAGGGGCTGAAAGGGTTACAAAACCTATAAAAAGAGTAAAAAAGCATCAACACTTTCCAGCAGTTTTTAAGTTGATAAAAATACTAGCTGAATTTGTAAGCACAAATGTTTTTACCTTTAAACTAATCAGTTAAATATATTTATTCTCTAAGCCAAGTTTACAAAGGTTTCACTGTACTTCCTTTTATTTGCTCTACAACTAGCTTTTATAAGTTTTGAGGAATAGCCCATGAGTTGTAGTGTTTTAAATTCAGGTGAACAATCCCAGATTTTCTCTGTCTATACTATTTGGTTTATACACTTCAATCGTGTAGCCCTAATCTTTCTAGAATGAAGAGTTCTGGGTTTTGTTTTTTTGTTTTAAGTTTATCCTCATACAATAGACCTTCAATTCTCTTACTCCTATTAGCTGCCCTGATCTTAACTTTCTCCAGTTCTGCTATAAACAAAACATCATAACTACACATAATATGTTAAGGATTTTACACTAAGAGTAGACTGTTTTATGTTTTGTTTCTAATACACTCCCTTGATGACCAACATTTAAATGGTCCCTTTACCTACAGCAGAACATGAAAATATCTTCAAAGATCAATACAGTGATTCCAAAATTTGTTTCTTAGGCCAAAACTCAGAGGCTATCGTTCTTTAAGTACAGATCAAAAAGTTCCCCTAAATAAATTACCTTGTATTTGCTCACACTGAGGATCATTTGCCATTTCTCTACACACATAATTCTGTAAGACTCTTCTATAATTTATTCCCGTCTTGCTACTTTTTAAATATACCTTCTTTCTTTTAATAAATATATGAGAATCATTGAATTATAAAGCTGGAAAAGGCCACAGCCTCTTTATCAAATTCATCCTTCTCAATTTTATAGTACAGCTTGGAGGTATTAAAACACTTGTCTAAAGCAAACTAATGGAAAGAATTAGAAAACAGAATTTAGATTTTTCTTATTCTAAGTTCATATTCTTACTATTAAGTCACACTTTAACTTTTTAATATCAATTTTAAAGAACGCTAAGGGAAGAATATTGATATTTACTTAGTACAATATATGTTGGTACTATATTTTACATGTTTTTTCCACTATTCCACATGACTCTACAAAACTCAACAGCTTATAGGATGCTTACTTTAATCATAAAAGTAACATTTTATCTGACTTTAAATTATTTTGTTTCTTTAAAAGTTATGCTGTTCTCATCAGTGCTTTGGCTTTTACTTTTTTCAAAACAAAGAAGCTAAACTTTTAGTGGCTATAGTTCTTAATTTATAGAAGTCATGTCAGATGTCATATATAGTTTTATAGCTTCTAAACAGCTGGCTTTAAAAGGGGAGCAAAATGAGGATGAAATTTGGAAAAGATCCTTTGACCATTCAAGGTCATTCTTTCCCCCACAGCTGGGAGAATTATAGACAATCCACACATAAAACAACCAATCAGAAATCATTTTTCAGAAATGCCATAAGCACCCTGAGTTCAATATGCACCCCCAAATCTGTTCCTCCCCTTATATCCATTTCCTAACTCCATTACTGGCATAACAACCCAGCCACCAAGACAGAGAAGCTAAACACTTGGGAGTTATTCCCAATTCCTCCTTTTCTTCATTACCAACATGCAATCAGTACAGTACAGTCTGCTTATTTTTAGTTTCCAAATTTCTCACATTTCAGATCGTTCTTGTATCCCTACCTCTACCACCTTGATTCAGACCCTCAAAGTCCCTCACTTGAGAGGGGGGGTCTTCTAATTGATCTTCCTGCCTCCAAACACTTCACTTGTTCCATGGTGACATCTTCACATTACCACCAAAGTAATCTCTCTAAAACCCAAATTTTATCATATCTTTCTCTTATTTCACAGTAGCTCCCTAATGTCCATGGGATAAAATTCAAACTCTTTTCATGGTCTCTGTCCATTTCTTCAGTCTCATCTTTCATTGTACAATCTCCCCTCTTCCCTACCACGAACCCCATCCTCTATCATTTAGTCATAATGGACAACTTACTTTCTTCCCTGAATATGTCATGCTGTTTCACCCCTCTGTATCTTTACTCACTCTGTGTGCTCTCTCTACTCAGAACATACTTCCTCCTGTGATCCTGCTGTTGAACATCTATGATTTTCAATGTTCAACTCAGGGCTCACCTCCTCTTTGCAGTCTTTTTTGAACTTCACCTCCCCCCACCTCTGTGGAAATGACCATACTTTCTATTGGTTCCCCCAGTGAACTTTTACAAAAGCATTTGTAACAGTTTTTTTTGTTGTTGTTTTTCATTAAGTTGTTGACATGTCTGTCCCCCCCTTCTGAAACACAGGTACTCTGGAGCAGATACTGTATCCTATTCAACCTTTATTCCCATAGACTTGCATAAAGTCTGTCACATATTAGGAACTCAATATGTAGAATGAATGAATGAACAAATGAACAAAGAAAAGAACAATACAGGGACTCTTGAGGAATATTTTTTAAATTAAGATAAAATACTCAAAATAATATGGTACTGACCTAGGTATATTTACCTCCTATAAGTTCCACATTTTCCTATTTAACATAGTTTTTTCTGTTAAAAACCTAAGATTTATTCCCTTGAGGAAATGTGGACACATATGTCTACTAACATATATTATCACATAGATATATAGACAATTTTATAAATTAAACTAATTATTTATTAATTTAATGGAATATCAAAATGACTTATGGTCAACTCCTTACTATCTGAAAGAATCTTAATAGCTATGCTGGCTTACCTAGTATCTTTTCATCTGCTGCTTCTGCCACTCAGCCATGGCTTACTTTTCTAAACTGGCTTTCATGCCTCTAATTATCCTGCTGCTGGCAATAAAAAGCAACAATCTGTTTATATCCTAAGTAGAGGACACTGACCAAGAGAATGGGAAAAATGGTTCCTGAACAGGAGGGTAATTTTACACAGTAGATGATCTGCACAAAATGAATCACAGAATCATGGAACTGTATGAGATAATATGTATTTATCATCCAAATAGTGTGGCTGTTTATTTTGACTTTTTTTTCTTTATTTTTTAACCTAAGGAAGACTACTCCAAAATTCTTCTGTCAGTCTATTAAAATAGAATAAATATCTGTTGCTGATTTTCTTTTAAAAAAAATATAATTGAAAAGTTTAAAGATATGAGATCACTGAACTTGTTCCTAATCAACATTTAAATCTATAAAAATTTTCAATAAAAATGTATTCACTGGGATTCAGTATTAAAAACTAATAAATTCTAATTGTAGTAGAGTCCAATAAGGAAATTAACTTTGTACCTAACCTTACAGATTATACACAAATTACTAAGCTATAATAACCTGTTCACTAGGTTTATAAATGCTTATTCAGAGGAAATACTGAAGAAATAAGTTAATTTCTAATATGAGAAAAGACAAATACAGCATTTTGTTCATCTATACAAACTTGTGAGGATCCACAAATTACCAAGATGATGGAAAGATGGGTTGGCGTTTTTATTACATGTAAAGACAGCTATGCTCTAAACGTGTGGTGTCCAATATACCAAACACTAACTGCCACATGTAGGTTAAAAATTCAGTTTCTCAGTTGCCCAGGTTACATTTCAAGTGCTCAATAGCTGCATGTAGCTAGTGGCTACCACATGAGACAATATAGATAGAAACATTTCCATCACAGCAGCAAGTTTGATTGGGTAGTGCTATTGTAAACCATGGTAAAATGCAAATTTCCAAATACTTTTAAAATGGCAATATAAGTTCAAAAGTAACTTTTCAATTGGCTATTTCACAGAAAGGGGAAGTATACATTTACAAATGAGAAAAAAAGAATTAAACACAAATATTAATGAAGGCTTTAAGTATACAAAATTAATTTTCTATGGCTTAATTTGAAATTATACCATATTGAATCTGAAAAGACTTTCAAGGTAATTTAATCCTTCATCCTCAATTTACAGAAATTGAATCTAGAAGACAGTACAAGGAAAAATAAACTCTTTCATTTAAGATATCTACTATATCCAAATAAAGACACTATTGAAAACCACCAAAATTGTCTATAATAATAAACTGATTAAAATGAAGTAAAAGCTATTCTGTGTATCTTAGAATCAGATTTTCCAATGGATGCAGAGACTGTTTGCACAGTGGTTAGGATTTCAGGTTCCGGGGTTAACCTGCCTAAGTTCAAACGTTACTCCTTGACTTACTAGCTGTGCAACCTTAGACAAGTCATTTAAGCTCTCTGAGCCTCCTTTTTCTCATCTATAAAATGGAGAAATAACTAAACTATATCATACAGTTGAAAAGATTAAGTGAAATTATGCATGCAAAGTACTTAGAGAACCTGGCACATAGTAAGCCTTTAAAAAAATGCTAGTTTTTATGAAACTTGCATTTTGGTTGAAACTAGTCTACTGGTGACTTTCTTTAACTTCCATTCACCTTCAAAATTTCTTAAGACAGAGAGACTCTGGAAGACATTCAAAAATCATTATATGAACACTGGCTTACAGGTGGCTCTACCACTTGCAGTCATGGGAGAATCTGCATCCAAATCTCTATCAACACTTTACCCATAGGTCTCAACACCTTGGCGCTAAGAGTGTAACATAAAGACCCCAAGCAACATGTGGTGGGGGGTAGAGGAAATCTAATGTTTGTTTGTTTGTTTTTAATGAAATAAACAAACAAAAAAACCCCTCCTAGGCTAAAATAGGTGGCATCTGTTTTTATGTTGGGGACTGTGAGTAAAGTAAAAAGTGGGAGACAGGATAAGCAAAACAATTTTGAATGACAAGTTTAAAATTTCTCAGAGAATTGTATGCTCACTTATTTTTCTAAAATTTATACTTCTGCATATTAGCTGAAGTTTAAATAACTACAGTCAGATTTTGAGACACATATTTTTTACTAGAGTAATTTTTTAAAAATACACAGAACAGGTATGTAAAAGTAACAGTTGCTCTTTCATTAAGTTTTAAGACATATCAATACAATTTCCTGGTTCACTACAGTAGAATAATAGGTACCCAACTTAATGTGATCTCCAGAAACTGTGGAGATGAAAATGAAATCTCCCCGGCTTTCAAGTCTTACTCCAGAAAATGTTTTATTCTAAGTGTAGGGGGATAGATTTCAATAGAGTACAACATAAGCACCAGATGGTCAAAGCTAACTAAGACCGTTCTCAAATATTTTTATGCCCAGCTTCATTCTTCTGGAATATTTTTAGAACTAAGCTCCAGAGTCACCTGTATGAGGCATGGGCCAAACCTCAAATCCTAACTGGCCTGATATTTTTATATCATCATTTCAAATCAAACATTTTCCTATTGGTAGTTTTCAGAGTTTTAAGTTCATTTTCCATAATGTTAGCACTTGTCATATTTTGCTTTTCAGTTAACTTTTACATGTACATTTTCTCTCTCACACTAGATAGTAAAATTTCTTGAGCTTTTACTTACAGAGTCTCCATATGAAACTAATACACTTTGTAGGCATTTTGAAAATATTCGTATTAATTGATTATTTAGTGATACAGTATGGAGTCAGGGCATCAGATTCTATTCCTTACTCTGATATCACGAATAGCATGATCTCAGCTCCAGCTTATTCAGAGGTCAGGCACTTTTTGGCTTTGAAATGGAATGATTACACAGGCTGATCTCTACAATCACTTATATTTCTATAAGTTTATGCTTTTATGTATCAGCTGAAGTTTAAATAACTACATTCAAATTTTGAAAGGCATATATTTTCAAAAGTAATTTTTAAAAACTATACAGAACAGTTAGGTATATAATGGTAAAAGTTGTTCTTTCATTAAGTTTTAAGATATATTGATAAAATTTCTTTGTTCACCACAATAGAACAGCAGCAACATGCACCTGATAACATTGCTCCAAATGAAATTACAAACTGATCAACATGTGACACTTGCAATGATTGTCCCAATGAGACATAGCTTGCTATTTTCTTTTATCACTTCACAACATTTATTCAAACTACTATAATGACCTTCAATTTCCATAAATAAACTTATATAAAAAGCTGGCTAACATACTTAAGAACTAGGCTATCACTAACAGTTAAAGCTTAGGAAAGAATTTATTCACAGGAATCATTTCAAGATATTTTGATAAACATCTAAAGTTTCCTTTCTGTTTCCTGTAAATATTCCAAGATTATCCCATAGCTACAAGCTTCAAATTAATATGTCTAGGGGAGAATTAGTTTGGTAACTTAAAGATGGAAATATATAGATCACAAAAGAGTCTACTATCACTGTTAAAAATATAAACACTGTACAGGCCAGCACTTGTTAATAAAAATCACTGATATGATTCCATTACCAAGCACACTCTTTGTAATACAATTAGCACATGTTTTACCTTTAGCTTTAAATTAAAAAGGAAAATGATGAAAGGCACAAGTAATTCTTTACTTTCTGCATTTTTAATACTTTTTGTACAGTTAGTTACTACATTTGTGCAATTAAAGAAAAAAGCAACACGAAAATTCTATCTCTATATTGGCTTTTTAAAATCTCCGTATCACATATGAAAGACATTAAACTTTTCTGGAGTTCCTGAAAATTAACACCACAACTTTACTGGTGAAACACAAACCACATAATCTGATCTAACTATTCACATTAAACAAAACGAATGACTAGATCTTTCCCAATCGATTCTGCTTTACTGATACCGAAAAAAGCTATTTCCTTCATGCTAAATTATGAAATTAACCTAAAACATAGTAAAAACATAGAAGCATTAAAAGATACTATTTACACAAACTGGAATAAATTCATCAGGCATTCCCTCAAGTGCTGAGATGTCATTTACTCCCGGTCACACAACGAATACTATTTGTTTTCTGTTCATCCTGAATTATCAAATCTGAGTTGAACCTGGCAAAGGCAAAAACCATCCAGATTGACTGACGGATTGATTGATAGATAAATAAATAAATAAAGCCATATAGCCATACAGAAATTCATGACTCTTTACTGTTTGGTGTAAAGTGTAGAGTGCCTGCACTTTCAGCTCTCAGAAGAAATCCACCATATTCTGGAAGCACTTCAATTCAGAGTGACCTTTAAATTTTACAGACATTGTAGCAAATTCTTTCATGTCTCAAGAAAAGGCAAACCTGCCTTGCTTTTTTTCTCTAGTGGGAAAAGTTTTTGTTTACTCTTATTATATTTTCCACTCCTAAACTGAAGAGATGGAGGCTCTCTAAAACGTAGTTGCCCACTTAGGATTAACCTCACCTGCGGAGGACCAGACCCGCAGCCCCTCACCTGATGATAAGATTGGGATGGACCCAAGTGATGGAGGGAAAAGAGCCAACTCTGCTCACAACACTACCTGTGGCTCCCAAAGAGGGGGCCCGCGTTTTGGGGGGGGGGGTGGGGAGCGAGGGCTGGGATGGTCGAAGAGACTTCTTTATCCGGACCATATTTGGGGAAGTATCTAAGCATAGGAGACCCCCCCCCGCCCCGCGCTCTAGTGAAAGACGGAATTGCGGGGACCGCTCTCCTCCCTTGCCCTCTCCATCCGGCCCTCGGCGCTCAGCCCTCTCGCCGGAGCTGGGGGGAGGGGGTGGAAGAGGAAGGCAGCGGGTCCCCAGGGTCCCCTCGAGTGGCTCCCGGCGGCCGCTGCGAGGCCTGGACCTTGTCAGCGGCCTCCGGGCTCCGACCCGGAGGGGCGCTCGGTGCCCCGTTCCGGCCCGCCCGGCGGGCCCCCAGACCCAGCCCTTGACTCACCGCTCTCCACCTCGCTGCCTTTCTTGGCGGTCGCCGCGTTCCCCATGACTGAGACGATGAAAGGAAGGGGTCAGGGAGGGGAAGGGGAGCCGGGGCCGTCCCCGCCGCCCCACAGGCTGAGGCAACTCCTGCTTCTGCACCGGTCAGAGCGGTCAGTGCTCTCGGCGCTGGCGCCCGGAGTGCGGGCGGGACGACTGGGCCGGTTCTGAGGCCAAGGCTTCAGCAAACTCCTCAGCCCCGGCGGCAGCAGCGATAGCAGCGGCAGCAACGGTGGCGGCGGCGGCGGCGGCGGCTGCGGCGGGCAGACACTCCCCCTTCCCCCGCCCCGCCCCCCCTGCGCGCCCCCCGGCAGCCGCGCGCCGGGGCCCCGACCCTGTCCCTCTTCACCAGCGGGCGCGCGCGCCGGAAGTGACGTGCCGGCCGGGTACAAGGGCGGCGGGCTGAGGGGGGCCGAGCCGAGGGCAGCGGACTCGGGTAACCCCGGCTGGCACCTCAGCGGCCCACCGAGCCGGGACGTGGTGGCCCGGACTTGCTCTCGGATGCCCATCCTCGAGATCTGGGAGGCGGCGTGGGGACCGTTAGCTTTGAGGAACCCGTCGTCTCGCAGCCTGGCGTCCCCCACGCCCTGGAGATCGCACGCGAAGGGAGCCCCCTGGTTCGCGCCACTGGGCTTTGCGGACTGGTCGGTATCAGCCGCGGGAACAAGCTCGTCCCTAATCCTGATCGTGGTTCCGAGCCTGTCTTTGCCTCACAGATCCGGGTGTTCACCGAGCCCACCACGTTGTCCTCCTGGTTCTTAGGCACCAGTCACAAGCCCTTTAATGTTCCCAGTGCAGTTTTCATTCGCTGTGGTTTTGCGGGATCGCTCTCAAGTTTTGTCAAATACCCCAGAGAGAAAGGAAAGTATTACTATTTCTACACAATGTCTGTTGATGTGAATCATTGTAGTTAGCAGCTCTCTGTGTAGATGTTAAAATAAATGCATTCCCAATTGGTAACTGCGTTTTTCTTAATATACATCTTGAATTTGTGAATAGTTTTACTTACCAGGTTAATTTTTTGCGGCACTCTAGTGTTTTTTGTTGCATGTTTCTTTGAATTTTGCGCCGTGAGCATTTATTCTAAATTTAGTGTAGAAAGACTGTAACTTCCCAAGGGGCAGAGACGACTAAATTTATTTTGTGTCCCCAGGACACCAGGCACAGCAGGTATTTAATGGATACTTGATGACTTGAAAGTAAGCAGAGGAAATCCCTCAGAATTTTTTTCTGAAATAGCTTTCATTACTGACAAAAACAGAGTGGTAACGTGGTAACTGTAGACGTTTCTCAGTAAGTTCTTCCTGCTGTTTCTTATTACTATTTCTGTTAAATTAATTTAACAAAGGTTTATATCATGTATACTGTATTCCAAGTACTACCATGCAGGTAGCAACTCATTTGATCCTCAAGAACCCTATGAGATATGGAGTTTTACTATCATTATTTCACTTATGAACAAACTGAGGCACAGAGAAGTTAAGCAATTTACCCTAGATTACACAGCTATTATCTCTTTGAAGCAGGATTTGAACCTAGGTAGTTGGGCTCTAAAGTCTGACTTTTTGTCCATAATGTTATGTAGATGTTATGGTAAATAGCTTTCTCTCCATTTAAAATTACCTTGACTTGAAAAGATGGATGCATAATGAGTTTATTTCTTGGGGAAGTTCATTATTGTTTTCTGGGTTTCCATTAAATCCAAGTAATATAAAAATTGTAGAGAAGGAAGGATTTAAACTAGCTGTGAGGTATTGTGTCAGCATGCAACAATGTTGCAACAATGTCACATCCTTCCAATCACATTTAGTTTTGTGTGGTGGATGCGATATTTTGCCCTACATACATAGGAAGTTCAATAAATAGCATTAAGCCATATACCAAGTTAAAAACAACTTTTTTATATACTTTATTCTGGATAGAATCTTTCTAGAATCCTGGAAGACTCATACTGCCCTCATTGGGGTAAGTTTTAAAATACATTCCTTTTTAGAGACCAGCTTTAATAAAAGAGTGGTTATATGCATAATTGGTCCCTATCCTTAACATAATTTTGAATTCTAGCTCTCTAACAAGAGGGTAGCCATCTGTTTTGTAAATGATTAATTTGCAGAAGAGACAGTTGACAGGGATTACAGAGTTAAGATACATTATAACTACATCCTAGAAAGTTAATAAACAAAAAATTCAGCTTTACAAATTTCTCCCTTTCTCTCTCAATTTAACTTTATCATTCATTGTTTAAGAAATTAAATTAATTGTTAAGAAAGAAAAAGATCATCAACAATTGGAAATATCTTGGGTTTTTTTCCGTATACTATTATTTCTGGTTTTTTATATTAACTTACACTGCTGCTCTGATTCAAGGAAGACTATACTTCAAGAGTATAGTTTCATGAATCGTCTTCAATTAGTAAACATTCACAATCATCTAGTTGTAATTATATACAAGTTGCTTTTTCATTATTAGAGAAGAGTTCTCTTTAGGAATCCATTGTTTATATAGCATCTAAAAGACTATGTTTCAAGAATTGTTTATTTACACCTAGAAAGGGCAGAAATTTCATTAACTGTACAGTTATTCTTGAATAACTGGAGCTAGAATGGGGCAACTGCTATCCTTTGCCACTAATGCCTTTTCTATAACCTGGACAAGCACAAAGGTAGAACTAAATCTTGTTTCCCTAGGAAAGCAGATGCAGAAAAAAGGAAGTGATACGGAGAAAAGACTTTGAGTTCCCTTCTGTATAATATTTTATCTAAGAACATACAGCACTATGTAGCAGGGAAAATTGGACCAGTGGTAGTTGCTTTGGAAATAATTATCCTTACATTTTCTAGTACTTTATGAAAACACTTTCACATGCCATTTTTTATCTGATCCCACAACAAACCTACATGAGCAAGACAGATTATATTAGCCACACTTTACAAATGAGAAAAAAGTTCAAAAAGTGAAGTAACTGGGCCAAGTTCACTCAAATGGTAAGTGACAGAGCAGTAGGTTATATACCATTAATGTGTGAAACAAGTGTAATCTCAATCTCATTAAGATTAGGTTTTATTATCCACATTTTGCAGATGAGAAAACTGAGCCTTAGGAACAAAGAGTCTAGGCCCTGTATTCTTCCTAGAGTCACCTTTTCAGAAAGGAGTGAGAAAGTGGGAAAAAATTAGTAAATTGTTATTCCTATTTATTTTGTAGTTTTTACTTATACTATCAACTAGATTTCCAAGTCCTTTTAAAAAGTAAACACCCTCAAAAACAATGTATATCGAAAATACTTGTTTTTCCTTTACAATCACCAGGACAGGTAAACTGAAATAGATAATCGTTGGAAAATATGACCAGGTCATTTTGTTTTTATATTGTATTTTACATCAAGTAAGTGCAAATGAGAATTTATTTAACCATCATAAAATTATGATTATTTTGAATGATAACTAGTAATCCACACAGTCTAATATTTCATTATTATACAGTATTATATGTCCTGAACCTAATGATACCACATTAAGTATCAAAGGGCAGAATAGTACTTCCAAAGTGAGGAAGTAATTTTATAGTTAATAAATTACAAATATGATAATTGTTCAAATCATTCTAGTACAGTGCAAAGTTTTCCAGTTGAGCATAATCCTAATCCCTTTGTTCATAAACAAATTTATTATCTGAAGTTTGATATTCACCTTTTTGGGTATTCCCTTACAGATGAGGTGACTAAAATAGTTGACTGTGGTTAAGTAACCTGCTCAAAGTCAACAAAAATGAACTTGTACCAGAGTGGAGTTATAGCTTATCTCTTGGATAGGGACTAGAATGCAAACTGAAAACGTTAAGGAAAAAAGAGAAAACCTGGAGGGGAGAACAAAACCAACAACTTTTTTTCCTTTCTTAATATGTAATACACTCAGAAAAGTATATGTTTGGGATATTCTGATTTTACCAGTGTGTTTTGTCAAAACTATGACTAAATTTCTGCTCTTTCAGTTCGGCACTATGCATTTTTAGAGAGTAACTCGATCAAAAAATAACACTCAAATTTACAAAACTTTTTCTTCTTTATGAAATCACCAAACAGATGGGGCATGAACTTTCATGAAATCTCAGCTTTTACAACTGAAGCCCATCTGTGACCAAGGTGAATCTGGCCCACTAAATTAAAACTATATTCATATTATTGATAGCGACAAACCAGAGTGGTATGTAGTAAAGTAGAAAAGGTTTGAGCTTTGTAGTCAGAAAAATCCGAGTACATCTTTTGGTACAGCCGCTATCTGAGACCTTCACATAAATTACTTTATTCCCCTTTGCCTTAGTTTCCTAAAGTGTGAAGTTATATGGATTAAATTAAATCACCTATGAAAAGCACCTAGGATAACTTGTTGTATAATAGGTACAATAATCCAATAACATTCTATGTTTTCTTGCATTTATGTTTCAATAACAATCATTCAACAAATATGATTACAGCAAATTTAATGAGTCCTTACTATATGCAAAGCATGATGGGCTACAAAGGTGAATAAAATCTGTGCCCTGCCCTCAAGAAGTTTTTGTTTAAGGCAAGAAAGACACATTAAGCAGTTAAGCAACTGCTTAAGCAAGTAAGCAATTATGTAAAGCAAGACTCATTAACTTTGTACTATAATGTAAATAAATCACTGAGGAAACATAAGAAAAGTGTTGTTAAATGGTCAACCACATAGAGAATTTAGCATTGGATTTTGTTCTTAAACAAGTGGGGGAAATCATTGAAAACTAAGAACAGCAAACTCAGAGCAGGGGTTTGTATGACTGTCCTTAGATCAAAAGATGCTGTGGAAGGAGTTGTAAGAGTTGCAACCTTCCCACTGGAATATAAGCTACTTTGTCATCACTATATCTACTGTATCCAGAGTGATGTCTGAAAAAAAGTAGGTGCTTATTCATAAGTGAATGAATTGTAGTTTCAGACTAAGATCATGCTCATTTGGGGAAACCTTACATGCCTTTTAAGAAATGTGGACTTCGTTCACTATGCAATAAACTCTGAAGATATTTAAAGAAAGGAGTGATATAATCCACATTTTATTAGTAAGCTAACTTTGATAGCAGTGTGTTGGATATATTAGATGATCAATAGACTGTCAGCAAGCAGACTTGTAAGGTAGCAGTTGTAATAGAAGAATGACATGAAATCATTGAGTGGTGTAGCAGCAGTGGAAGAGAAAAGAAAGGATGCATGTGAGACATTTGAATGTAAGAGTAACAGGATTAAAAAACTATTGGTTTGGCCAAAAGCTTCATTCGTTTTTTTCCATAAGATGGCTCTAGTAGCACTTAGTTGTCTTTAACTTCATTCAAAATAATTTTGTTAGATTGTATGTGACAGCTGTCATATCAGCATGCATTTAAAAAAAGACTCATCAAAACTGGTGAATTTTTGTATAGCCATTTTAATATTGAAGATGGAAGAAAAAAAACAAGATTTTCAGCATATTCTGCTTTATTATTTCAAAAAAGGTAAAAATGCAACTGAGATGCAAAAAAAAAGACTTGTGCAGTGTATGGAGGAGGTGCTGTGACTAATCGAACATGTCAAAAGTGGTTTGCGAAGTTTCGTGCTGGAGATCTCTCTCTGGACGATGCTCAACTGGGTAGACCAGTTGAAGTTGATAGTGATCGAATCAAGACATTAACTGAGAACAATCTACATTATACCACGTGGGAGATAGCCGACATACTCAAAATATCCAAATCAAGCGCTGAAAATCATTTGCACCAGCTTGGTTATGTGAATCACTTTGATGTTTGGGTTCCACGTTAAGTTAAGCAAAAAAACCCTTCTTGACCGTATTTCCACATACGATTCTCTACTTAAACGTAATGAAAATGTTCCGTTTCAAAAACAAATTGTGACGGGCCATGAAAAGTGGATACTGTACAATAATGTGCAACGGAAGAGATTGTAGGGCAAGCGAAATGAACCACCACCAACGACACCACAGGCTGGTCTTCGTCCAAAGAAGGTGATGTTATGTATATGGTGGGATTGGAAGGGAGTCCTCTATGATGAGCTCCTTTCGGAAAAACAAACGATTAATTCCACCAAGTATTGCTTCCAATTAGATCAACTGAAAGCCGCACTTGATGAAAAGCGTACAGAATTAGTCAACAGAAAACACATACTCTTCCATCAGGATACCAAAAGACCACATGTTTCTTTGTTGACCAGGCAAAAACTGTTACAGTTTGTCTGGGAAGTTCTGATTCATCTGCCATATTCACCAGATTTTGCACCTTCGGATTTCCATTTATTTAGATCTTTACAAAATTCTCTTAATGCAAAAAAATTTCAATTACCTGCAAGACTGTAAAAGGCACCTGGAAGAGTTCTTTTCTCAAAAAGATAAAAAGTTTTGGGAAGATGAAATTTTGAAGCTGCCTGAAAAATGGCAAAAGGTAGTGGAACAAAAGTGTGAATACGTTGTTCCATAAAGTTCTTGGTGAAAAGGAAAAATGTTCCTTTTATTTTTATTTAAAAACCGAAGACACTTTTTGGCCAACCCAATATTAGGGCTCTTTAGCATAATACAAATGATAGAAGCCCAATTCAAACTACCTTAAGAAAAAGTCAGCAAAATTTATTGGGTCAAAGAACTGGAAAGTCTAGATTGGACATAGTTTTAGGCTTAGGTTCAAGGCTATGTACTCCACTTATTCATCCTATTCTATTTATATATTGAGTGTATTCTGCTAAATAGGCTGTCTCCACATGACAGGTTTACATTCTCCCAGCTTAGCAGCTTAAAGAACAATGCCTTCTCTTTCCCAATATTGATCTATTATAAATATATTATACATATTTGTTCTGTATAGATCACATGACCATTCCTGTGAAGAAAGGAGGCAGGGTACCATGATTGACATAGAATGAGAGAAGTGCAATTTTCTAGAAGAAATTGTCATATAGAGTAGACAAAACAACAGATGCTCAATACAGTGAAAAGAAGAAAGAGTTAAAACTCTCAGTCAATCTTCCATCCTGGGTGACTGGATAACAGACATCAGGAATGAAGGAGAGGAAACTAGTTTTTAAATTAATGAGAGATGTGTGATTCGGGTCATACTGAGTCTGAGTTGGTCGTGTACCATCTATATGGGGATAACGAATAGCGGGCAAATGTAGCATTAGATCAATGCAGGAGTCGTAAATTCAGTGTAAAAATGAGAGTCAAAGCCACAGCTCTGAATGAAATCTCATAGAGGGAAAATATAAAGGGCAGAAAAAGGCAGCTAGGAATGGGCAGTTATAGAAAAAGAAGAAAGAGGAATGCTAAAAGAATCCTGGTGTGGTAGGAGCCTGGAGTGGACAGACAAGCTGAAAGAGAACCAGGAAATGCAGTCACACAAGTGAAGAAAGAAAGTGGGCTATCAATTTGATTGACTGCATACTAGAAATCGACTTTCTGCATACTAGAAATCTAACTAATGTAAGCAAACAAATTTATTGAAAGAATATGCAGTTGCTTGTAGGAAGGAAAAGAAAGCTAAAGAACCAGGCTTGGAACACTCAAGAAACAGGCAGCCCCACAGAATCAAATAGTAGTTGCTGCTTGACATTTTCCCCTGAAATAGCCAACGGAACAACAACAAAAAATATACTGTTTTCAGTCTTGTTCCTTTCCCACAATTTAGTTTCTAAGGAGCGAATTCGGTTGCTACCTTGGGTTAAGTTTCTGCTTCTTCCTCAGAACAAGGCAACTGATTAGCAGTCCCATGGAACTCATCAGTGGGGAAGCAGAAATTTCCCAGAACCAAAACAAGTGGAATAGAAGCTGAGCACTCAATAAGACAACAGTGTCCCCTGCAGAGGATTTATTAAACAGTGTTCGTAAAGACAAATATTTCCCCTCAATGGAGTTATAATGGACTACCCTTTCTCTCCTCCAAAAAATGTGCTGGACTTTATCATAAAATCATAGATTTTTTTTGTTTAAATATACCAGAAATATTTTGTTTCCTGATATGGTAGGCAGAATAATGCCCTTCCCAGAAATGTCCATGTCCTAATTCCCAGAATCTGAATATGTCACCTCGAATGACAAAGGGAAATTAAGGTTGCAGATGGAATTAAGGTTGCTAATTAGCTGGAAAAAATTCTTCCACTAAAACTCATTATCCTGGACTATCCCTGTGGGCCCAATGCGGTCACAAAGGTAAAAAGTGGAAGAGGGAAGAAGTCAGAATGATGTTATAAGGACTCAGTGCCATTGCTGACTTTAAAGACGGAGGAAGGGAGCCAAAAGTCAAGGCATGTGGGCAGCCAATAGAAGTTAGAAAGAGCAAGGGAACAGATTCTCTCCTGGAATCTCCAGAAAGGAATCCAGCCCTGCTGACATCTTGAGCCCAGTGAGACCCAGGTCAGATTTCTGACTTATTGAACTGTGAGATAATAATTTTGTGTTGTTTTAAGCCACTAAGTTTATGGTAATTTGTTATAGCAGCAATAGAAAATTGACACCCCACACCATTTTAAAAATAGAGTAAACAGAGAGTTAGGTTAAATAATTTGCTAAATGGTCAAGACGGAAACCCAGGCTCTAGATTCTAGCCAGTGTTCATTGCACTTCACACAGAGGTGTTAGAAATTCTTACCACTGAAAGTCATTATTTGGAAACACTGATTTCCTGGAAACAGGATAAAGAAGGAAAAGGAAGTTTAATTGCCTTCTAAATTATTCTGTTAAATAACTATTGAGTGTCTAATTAAAGAGAATGAAGTTTAAATAAAACTTAGTTTCTCTGATCTGGAAGTTTAAGGGGTTATTTAAATAACATCTGTGAAATGTGGCAGAACCATGGTTGGAAATTAAGGTGATTTTTATTTATTTATCTATTTATTTATTACTTTAAATCTGGCAACCACCCTTCTCAATATTCACTTCCAAATGTTTTAGCTTATACTGTGTACTACTTATAACCACAATTACTCTCTAAGAAATGTTGACTCTTGCTAAATAAAGGGTGCTATTTTTTTTTAAAGAATAATTATGCAAGTTTATGAGTGGCTAGGGAAAGTGAATTGCTCAGTCTAATTAAGGGAGAATTCAAAATTCCAGAGTAATCCAGGAGGAAGGGAGTGAAGAGGAGAGATAGGAAAGGAAGAATTAGCAAGATGTCAGGAGACTGGGGTTTTTATATGGAATGGTGCAGACAATGGCAGCTAAAAGCTCTAACGTGACTCTTAAGTTGTTTCCTATGTAGCACTTAAGGTAGTCCCCAGATCTTAAACTAAATTTCTGCTACATGAAATAGCTTTGTATTTGTGGTTGCTCTGAAGGAAATGATAAAGTACAAAGGAAAATTTTGCCTTTGACTTTAAATTATGGTGGAAAAGTGAATAGCCATAAGCTATTGTAGAGCAAAGAACAAAAATTCCTCAGAGGCAAGAAATCGAAGCCAGACAAGTCCATGAAAACATAAGCCAATGTGAAGTCTGTACAATATTATAAGGAGGGCTTTGGATACTACAATCCATGTAGTGGATTTGAATCAATGTTTTGTAGAGAATTAAGTAGCTGGATGGGCTACACAACCACCATCACCACCACCACCACCAACAACGACGACATTTGTAATTGTAACTAAAAAGTATAGAAGGTTCTCTATGTACCAGGCTCTGCACTAAACCCTGAAAATACATTACGTCATGTAATTCACATAGCAATCCCATGAAGTAGAAACTATTATATTCCCATTTCACGAGATGAACACAAGACATAGAGAGATAAAGTAACTGGCCCAAGATTTTACACCTAGGAAATGAAGAACTAGATGTACTTCATTTGAATCCAGATTGGTCTCATCCCAGAACTTTAATCAGTAAACTCAGCATTTCTAAAAGTCTGGTCCAGACCATCTGCATTACTATGACTGGGGAGTGCTTGTTTTAAAAATGCAGATTTCTGGACCCAATCCAAGCCTATTAAATATGAATCATTTGTGTGGGTTCTAATTAGTCTACTTCTTAACAAAGTGTAATCCTTGTGTGTGTGTGTGTGTGTGTGTGTGTATGTGTAATCCTGATGTGTTTAAGTGTGAGACTTATGCGTACTTAGGTTTGAGAACCACTACCCTACCCTACTGTGTTGCATTCAAAGTCTTAACTGCCCTAGATTAACAGTCCTAACACAGGTTGTTCAACACCCTTGAGAATACTTAGGATAGTACTGAACTTCTAGTATTGGTACTGAAAATTTATCTAGTGTACTCATTCTTTGCTATCTATTTATACGTGTATACAATATGGGGAATCAGTGAGAAAAGGGTTGAAGATAGAAAACTAACAATTATTGAGTCTTACTTTGGGCCCTATACTGTGCAAAACACTTACATAAACTCATTTAATGCCAAATAATTATCCAAGCTACCTACCACCCCAACTTCCAGATAATACAGAACATCAGGTCTTCAGATTTCTTTTGTGTAAATAACTTCATTAGTCTTATAATTGAGACAGGATGGGACCTGGGACCCCTTGCTGCAGTGCTGCAATGCTTACACGCGACAAACCTCTCCTTGAACAACAAAATACAAAGAAACTATAAGGGACTAAAAATAACTACGTGCATGCGCAGTTAGGGCAAATTCTGGACAAAAGATACAAAAAGACCAAAAAGGCCCAGCTGTCACTTCTGAAGAGCTGGGAGCAAAAACTGGGTGGGGGGAGCAAAACCGGGGTATTGCGCATGCCCCCTGAACTCAACACCACAAAGGGGTGGGCCAACCACCTAAGCCACCCCTCCAGCCTGACCCCTGGACCCACCCCTACCCTCACCACATATAAGGAACAAGCTTGCCCCACCTCAGGGAGCGAGCAAGCAAGCAAGGCAACCTATTACTTGTTCTCACTACCCCCTGCTGCTGCAGAGACCCCAGTAAAGCTTTGCCTGAATTTCTTGTCTGTCCTCTAGTCAATTTCTATTGATTGGGGAAGGCCAAGAACCCTGGTTGGTATTATAACCAGTCTCTTAACCCCGTCTCCCCTCTTTCTCCCATCTCTTCTATTAAATATTCTTCAACTGTTAAAGAGATCATATCTAACAAATAGTGTGTAAAATACAAAGTGCAAATTCAATAATAATAGTAATAATAATAAACCAAAATCCATGTATCCATATCCAGACCAGAAACAGAATATTACCATACCTCAGATGCATCCTGAGACCCTCTCATTCATTTTCCCCATCCAAAGATAAGCAGTACCCTGAATTAATGATTCTCTTGCTTCCCTTTATAGTTATTGTGGGGCTTTCTGTTCTTGTTCTTATTTTGCTACCTAAGTATATAGCTCTTAAAATACAGTTTTTAGTTTTGCCTGCCTTAAGAATTCATAAGAATTCTTCTGTAACTTGCTTCTTTCACTCAACATTTTTTTGAGATATAATCATGTTGATGTATGTACTATAATTCATTCATTTTACATGTTTGTAATCTCTTAGGAACACTGTTAACCCTTGAACAACATATGGCTTAGGGGCACAAACCATCCATATAGTGGAAAATCTGTGTATTACTTATAGTCAGCTCTCCATAAAGCACTTCCTCAGTATCTGTGGTTTTGCATACACAGATTCAACCAACTTCAGACAATGTAGTACTGCAGTATATACTGTTGAAAAAAATCCACATATAAGTGTACCCATGCAGTTCAAACCTGTGTTGTTCAAGAGTCTGTTCATACTGTTGTGTGAATATACCATAAATTATATACCCATTATGCAGTTAATGGATATTTCAACTGCTTCTATAATTTTTTGAACAATGTTTCTTATTCTTGCTTATAAACACACATTTGACAATTTATTTAGGTATATAGCTCATAGTGGAACTGCGGGGCTTGTAGAATTTAAGCATGTTAAATTTTCCTGGGTAACAGAAAACTGTTTTCAAAAGTGGTTGTACTGATTTATATCCAATTCCTATTGTTCCACATCCTTATATATACTTATTTCATCTAACTTTTCAATTTTAATCAATCTGGAAAATGCTTTTAATTTTCATACCAAATAAATTGAATAATTTCATATGTTTGAGAGCCACTTATGCATCCTCCTACGTGAAATTTCCATTCATTACTTTAACCCACTTTTATATTGCATTGTTAGCCTTTTTCTTATTGATTTTTAGGGGCTCTTCATATTTACTGAATCCTAATCCTCTGTAATCTGAATATGTGGCAATTATCTTCTCTCCACTTATAGTTTTACTTTTTACTTTCTTTACAGTATTTTTATGTATTTAATTTTTAGCTCTATTGAAGAATAATTGACATATAATAAACTGCACATATTTAATGTACAATAAAATTTTAAAAATATAATACATAAACACGCACTCAAGAAAAAATCATCACAATCATTATAATGAACATAGATATCACCTTCAAAAGTTTTGGCATGCCCCTTTGTAATCCTTATCTCCTGCCCCTCCTTGCCCATTTCCAGTCATGACTTATGTTATTTCTGTCACTGTAGATTAGTTTGCAATTCATAGTATTTTATGCAATGTTCTCATGCAGTATGTACTCTTTTTGTCTGACTTTTTTCACTTAGAATAATAATTTTTAGATTAATCCATGTTGTTTCATGTATTAACAGTTAATTTAATTGTTTAATAGTATTTTAAAATATGGTTATGTTTACACCTATTGATCCACATTTAAATTGCTTCCAGTTTTTCCTGAATTCTACAGAACATACAAGAAAAAAAGAATAATGTCAATTCTACACAAAATTTTTCCAAAAATTGAAGAGGAGAAAATACTTTCCAACTCACTCTATGTGGCCAGCATTACTCTGATACCAAAAACAGGCAAAGACATTATAAGGAAAAAAAAAAACACTACAGACCAATATCAATAGTAAACATATACGCAAAAATTCTAAATGAAAATTTTAAAAATCAAATCCAATGATATATAAAAGGGATAATACATCATGGCCAAGTGGGGCTTATCCCAGAAATGCAAGTTTGCCTTACCATTTGAAAATCAATCAATGTAATTCACATATTAACAGAGTAAAAAATTAAAAATACATATAATCATCTCAGTAGATGCAGAAAATCACTTGCCAAAATCCAACTTCCATTTCTGATTGGGAAAAAAACAAAAACCCTCTCAGCAATCTAGGACAAGGGAATTCCTTCAACCAGATAAAATGACATCTACAAAAATCCTACAGCTAACATCACACTCAATGGTGAAAAATCAAATGCTTTTTCCTTAAGGTCAGAAATTTGGCAAAGATGGCTGATCTCACCACTTCTTTTCAACACTTTATACAATTAAGAAAAAAAAAAAAAAGCCATCCAGACTGGAAAGGAAGAAGTAAGATTTTGTTTATTTGCAGAAGATTGTCTATGCAGAAAATACAACAGAACTTATATACATATGTATATAAACTTTTAGAACTAATAAATGAATTTAACAAGGTTGCATAATAGTAGGTCACGATTTTTAAATCAACTGTATTTTTAGATTTTAGAAAATGAAATTTTAAAATTACAATTTACGGTAGCATCAAGTATGTTAAATACTTAGGAATAAATCTGACCAAAAATGTACAAGACCAACAAACTGAAACCTATTAAATTGCTGCATAAGTTAAAGAACTAAATAAACGGAGAGATATTGCATGTACATGGAGCAGAAGACTCAGTTTTGTTAAGATGTCAGTTCTCCCCCAAATTCATCTACAGATTCAATAGTCTCCCAAGCAAAATTACTGTAAGTATTTTATAAAATTAACAAGCTGATTCTAAAATTCATATGGACTTGTAATAGCTAAAACAACTTTGAAAAAGAAGAACTAATTTGGGAGGCTTACCCTACCTGGCTTAAAGATTGTAAAACTATGGTATACTAGGGTTCTCCAGAGAAACAGAACTAATAGGAGACATATAGATATATATAAATATATGGAAATTTGTTATAAGAAATGGCTCATACAGGCTAAAGGCAAGAAGTCCTACAATGGGCATCTGCAAGCAGGAGAAGAAAAGCTGGTGGTATAACTCAGTCTGAGTCTGAAGGCATGAGGACCAGGGGAGTCAATGGTGTAAGTCTCAGTATGAAGGCCTGGGGAGGTGGGGAGTGCAGCTGGTGTAAGTACAGAGACCCAAGGCCTGAGAACCAAGAGCTCTGTCATCCGCAGGCAGGAGAAAATGGACGTCCTTGCTCAAGAGAATTTACCTTTCCTCCACCTTTCTGTTCTACTCGGGCCTTTAACAGATTGGCTGATGCCTACCTGCATGGGTGAGGGTGGATATTCTCTACTCAGTCTATTGATTCAGTTGCTAATGTCTTTTGGAAACGCTCTCACAGACACATTCAGAAATAATGTTTCACCAGCTATTTGGTCATCCCTTAGTCCAGTAAAGCTGAAACATGAAATTAACCATCATATACAGTAATCAACAGAATGTTCTATTGGTATTAAGATAGACAAGTAGGTTAATGGAACAGAATAGAGAATCCAGAAAGAGACCTATGTGTGTGTGTGTATATATATATATATTTTTTTCAATTGATTCTTAACAAAGACAAAAAAGATAAGTTGCATATTCAGTGGATAAAGATAGTCTTTAAACAAAATGGTTCCTCAGCAATTAGACATCCATATTAAAAAAGAATTTTGATCCATATGTCACACTATATAGAAAAAATAACTCAAAATATATCATATATACAAATGTAAAACCTAAAACTATAAGAGATTCTTTAGTTAAATTTTATTGATTTCTAGATTGTTGCATTGTTGTCAGAGTACATTCTCTGCATTATATCACTCTATGAATTTGTTTAGAGGGACTTTATGGACAGTTACGTGGTCAAATGTTGTACATGTTAAAAGTCCGCATGAAACGAGCTTTTCCACTAATTAGTAGGAAAATCAGTTCCACAGCAGTATTTCCTCCTGTCATCCCTGAGCTATTGAGCTCACTCTTTTGTAGATTCTTCATTGCCTTAATGAAGAGAATATCCTCTAGGCTCTCCCAGGAAAGAGTCAGGTGGTGGGTTCTCTAGTCTCACATTAAATATCTGTTCAAAATTCTCACATCTGGAGCCTTCTGAGCCTTTCTTTAATACTATTCCAAAACATTTCTAGTATCCTTGCTTCCTTTATGTAGGCATCATCAGGTCCAAGCTTCAAAAATGCCGCCTCAAACCATATTAAGACTGGCTCCAGTAGTCCTTGCCAGAATGTTGAATCACAAGGTAATGGGAGGATGTTCCCCATGCCAATAAAATTTCCCTCATCCAGTCTTATATTTCTCCACCTTCACTTCCACCAATCTACTCCCACAGGTGTACTCCTAGTTCCTTCAAGTACTTCTTAGCCAGGATCTGAAATTCCTTTTGTGTGTGTAAAGTGCAGTCAACTTTGAGGTAGTTATGTTCTATAAAGACACTGAACCCTTACTCCTAGGGTAAATGCAGGGTTAGGTTTCTGCTAGCCTTGGGTCACAACATTTTCCTCAACTGATCAATACACAACCTTGTTTTATGTGTGGTTCTGTTTAAAGACACCTTATTTAATATATATCATTGATTAATTAACATTGAACTCACAGCCAACAGCACTATAACTCATGCCTGAATGATGCATATTTAACATATATATTTTCTCCATAAGGCACATTACAGCTTTCCTGAACTTAAGAACACTAGACAGAATTTCAGAACTACCCTTGGGGGCCATTTTAAATAGCAAAATTGCCCAAAAAACCCCCCACAAAACTGTGAAAAATATGGCACTAAATAGACTGGAAAAAGAGCACTTGTTTATCACGTGAGAGCTGAGTGTGGCTTTGTTGGACCTCAGGTGAGTATGCATGCAGCAAGTGGCTCAAATCTTTTGAGCTCTGTATATGACCACAAAAGTGCTGTGAATATTGATTTTAGGGTAACAAATAAATTTTAACAAGTAGACAAATTCACAAATATGGAGTTCATGAATAATCAGGATCAACTGTATTTTCCCCTCGAGCAGGGATTACGTCTCCCTGTTCAAGGCAATGAGGAGTGGAGAAAGTAGATCCTGAAGATGACAAGCATTGTCTTTGAGGAACATGTCTCAATTGAGGTTCTTGCAAGATTTTTACCTAAGGGGAGACTGCTTCTTTCTAATAAGAGGCAGGAGTCTGTTCTGCTGTTCAGCATATTCTGGTGGTATTAGTCTCAGGCTTGCCTATGGGTCTTAAGATTCCATCCTTTTACTATCAGGTCCCTGTCTTTGATGCTGGAGACCTGGAAAGGCTGGGCGTTCCATCTTAATCATAGCACTGACACTCTTACAAACAGATCTTGAGTCTAATTCTTATATAGCCTGCAGAAAATAAGGATTACCTTAAACACTACTATTAAGTTATAAATATGTGGATTAAGAATTGGATGACCTGAGCTTGTCTTTTTCTTCTTCAAGCTTTTAAAAGAGTTAATGAAAGCCTGCAGCAACTCCACAATCCTTATAATTATCGCTGGTCCCATAATTTTCAAATGTCATGTCTATCCTATAACCCAATGCTGTCTTTCATTTCCACCCTTTCCCAATCACAATCCACCACAGATAAGAGAGAATAACCAGAAAAATTCTAAAAATGAAAAGTAACTGAGAGAGAACTAGCTTTCTTTATCAGATGTTAAAATATATTTTAAAGCCAAGGTAGAGTTATGTCAGCATCATGACAGCATAAGACCACCGTGGTCATTTCTTCCCCCCCCACACACACACAAACAACAAAGGGGACAGCATCAGTTCCCTTTGACCTGCACCATGACCACTTGTTTGGGTTATTTAATTTGTCCCAGTTTGGGGGCAGTGGTATGACTTGAGCTTAAAAAATATTGGTACCATTTAAAGTCATTTTCTTCTTTATCCATCTCTCTTAATGAGGTTTCCTGATATTCCACCCTCCAGTCCCTTCATGGGAAGAGTGTTGGATTGGAGAATGGAATTGGTACAAAATTTGAAGTTGTTATTGTTTCAGACTTCAGTACTGGTGATAGTGTCTTAGTCAGGATAAGCTGAGTCATGCTTGACCCTGGGGGTAGGTGATTCACTCAGGATAGGAAAATCTCCTGAGAGCCTGCTTCCCCTCCCCACCCATAATGCTGTTAAAAAGTAGGGTGGGGAGAATTCTCTTCAGCTCTTAGGGGGAAAAAAGTGTTCCTAAGTGCAAGAAAGGTGTGATGGGCTTTACTGAGAAAATGTGTATTAGATAAGCTTCATTCAGGCATAAGTTATAGAGCAGTTGGCTGAGAGTTCAACGTGCCCACCCCCCGACCAACAACAAATATTCTTTGAATTTGTTGAATAAAAGTGACTTTGTGGGAGCTGGGGGTCCAGCACCACAGTCCTGGACCAACACACACAGGAGGAATCTCACCCACCCATGCATCAGGTAATATAGGCAGAGGGACCTTGGTTCCAGCTGTGGACACTGATGTGACCCACATACTAGCTCTAGCCCCTCTCAAGCAGTCTGGAAGCCCCAGGGGAACACTGACTTCGGCAATTACCCATGGATGAGAGAGACTTTGCTGAAGTCCAGGTTTCCAGAGGAGAAGATCCAACATGCCACTGGAGAAAATAATATGAGTTTTGAGTTTGGATGCATTGGTGTGGGTAAGAGGAACAGTTTGATTTTACCCAAGTCACTCCTCCCCCAAGGGAGGCACAATTTAGGATTAAGAGAACTCTTCCTTGGTCCATGGTTTCTCCCATGGGGGAAAAGGAGAGCATGTGAGTGAGAACCCAGCTTCCCCAGCTGTGTGGATTCTTCCAAAGAGGCTCACTTCTCCCTCACCCCATCTACAAAACTAAATGAAGAGCTCCATGGCTGGGGGACAGGAAGAGTCTGGGAAAGTTACACATAGAATGTTTGGAGAGCATTAAACTGACACTGATCCTATTAACTAAATATAGACTCCATCAAGAAGCCTGCCCACAAAATACTGAGGAAGCCCCACTTGTGGATACCCCTGACTGGGCCACGGGCAACCCCAGCACATCCTGTGCTTTACCCACACACCCTCTCCACTATGCAGCCAGCACACTGTACATGATCCCAAAGGTGGTGAGCAAAAACAAGCTTTAGAGGAGGGCTAGTGAGCATGCACAGAAAGCAGGCCCGAATCTTTGGGTCAGGAAGAGACCACAAACTTAAGCTGTAGCACCAGCTTTGGAAAAACAAAAGAGAGGCTGTCAGGCACTCCACCTGGTGCACTGCAGGGTTGAGAGAAGGCATACAGGTTAAGAATTCTGCCACAAGAGGGAGCAGGTGTAACCATAGAAGGTCTGAGAAAGCCTCAAAATTTCTAGCAGGGCTGATGGAAGGTAATTCTCACCCAAAAGCAGTTAGTAAAGACTGGAAGACGTGACTGCTATTCATATGCAAAGACAGCAACACAAAATTCTAAGGAACATGAAAAATCAAGAAAACATAGCCACAAAAGGATCACAGTAGTCGTCCAGTAACTGAACCCAAAGACACATAGATCTATGATTTACCCAATAAAAAATTCAAAATAGTCTGAGGGAAACTCAATGAGCTACAAGAAAACACAGAAAGACAACTCAACAAAATCACGAAAACAGTACATCAACAAAATGAGAAATTTAACAAAGAGATGTAAGTCATAAAAAGGGAACCAAACAGAAATTCTGGAGCTGAAAAATTCAGTGAATGAAATAAAAAATGCAATAGACAGCATCAACAACAGAATTGATCAAGCAGAAGAAAAAATCATTGAAATTGAAGATAAGATTTTTTAAATTGTTTAGTAAGAGGGGGAAAAAAAAATAATGAAAGTCTGTGTAATCTATAGTATACCATCAAAATGGCCAATTTTCAAATCATTGGACTTCCAGAGGGAGAAGAGAAAAAAGGGGCAGAAAGTTTATTTATTTTTTAATTTTTAATTGTTAAAAATTGAAGTATAGTTGATTTACAATATTACATTAGTTTCAGATGTAGAGCAGAGTGGTTCAATATTTCAATAGATTATACTCCATTTAAATCTATTATAAAATATTGACTATATTCCCTGTGCTGTACAGTATATCCTGTTGCTTATTTATATTATACATAGTAGTTTGTGCTTTTTAACCCCTCATCCCTATTCTGCCTCTACCGCTATCCTGTCCCCACTAGTATCCACTGATTTGTTCTCTATATCTGTCAGTGTCTTTCTGTTTTGTTATATCCATTCATCTGTTTATTTTTTAGATCCCACGCATAAGTGATAACATACAGCATTTGTCTTTTTCTGTCTGACAAATTTCAGTAAGCATAATACCCTCTAGGCCCATCCATATTGTTGCAATTGGCAAAATTTCATTCTTTTTTATGGCAGAGTAATAGTCCAATGTGTGTGTGTGTGTGTGTGTGTGTGTGTGTGTATAGACATACACATATATATGTACATCACATCTTCTTTATCCATTCATCTCTTGATAGACAGATTGCTTCTGTATCTTGGATACTGTAAATAATGCTGTTATGAATATTGGGGTGCCTGTATGTTTTTGAATTTTAGTGTTTTTATTTTCTTCAGATATATACCCAGGAGTGGAATTGCTGGATCATATAGTAGTTTTATTTTTAGTTTGTTAAGGAACCTCCATACTCTTTCTAAAACTGGCTGCACCAATTCACTTTCCCACCAACAGTGTGCTAGTGTTCCCTTTTCTCCACATCCTTGCCAACAGTTGTTATTTGTGGTCTTTTTGATGATAGCCATTCTGACAGGTGTGAGGTGATATCTCATTGTGTTTTTGGTTTGCAGATGATTACTGATGTTGAGCATTTTCCATGTGATTGTTGGCCATCTTTATATCTTCTTCAGAAAAATATCTATTCAGGCCTTGTGCCCGTTTTTAATAGGATCATTTAGTGGGGTTTTTTTTTGGTATTGTGTTTTATGAGCTGTTTATATATTTTGAATATTAACCCCTTATCAGTCATATTGTTTGCAAATATTTTGTCCCATTCATTAGGTTATCTTTGTGTTTTATTGATGGTTTCCTTTGCTGTACAAAAGTTTAATTAGATCCCATTTGTTTATTTTTTCTTTTGTTTCCTTTGCCTTAGGAGACAGATCCAAAAAATATTCCTATGATTTATGTCAAAGATTGTTCTGTGTATGTTTTCTTCTAAGAGTTTTATGGTTTTCTGGTCTTATACTTAGGTCTTGAATCCATTTTGAGTTCATTTTTGTATATGGTGTTGGAAAATGTTCTATTTTCATTCTTTACATATAGCTGTCCAGTTTTCTCAGCAACACTTATTGAAGAGACTGTCTTTTCCCCATTGTATGTTCTTGCTTCCTTTGTCATAGATTACTTTACCATAAGTCTATAGATTTATTTCTGGCCTGTCTATTCTGATCCATTGATGTGTGTGTCTGTTTTTGTGCCAGTACCTTACACAGTCACCCAAATACATACATGCACCTCAATGTTCATAGAAGCATTATTTACAATTGCCAAGATACTGAAGCAACCTAGGTGTCCATCAACAGACGAATGGATAAAGAAGATGTGGTGTGTGTATATACATATATATATTCAATTATATATATATATATATATATTATGGAATATTACTCAGCTGTAAAAAAGAATAAATTTTTGCCATTTGCAACAACGTGGATAGACCTGGAGGGAATAATGCTAAGTGAAATAAGTCAGACAGAAAAAGACAAATACTGTGTTATCACTTATGTGGGGAATCTAAAATACAAACAGATGAATGGATATATCAAAACAGAAATAGACTGACAGATATAGAGAACAAACTAGTGGATACCAGTAGGGAGAAGGTAGGGAGGAGGGACAAGATAAGGGTGAGGAGTTAACAGACACAAACCACTATGTATAAAATAAATAAACTACAAGGATATAATATACAGCACAGGGAATATAGCCAATATTATACAATAATTTTAAATGGAGCATAATCTATAAAAATATTGAATCACTATGCTATACACCTGAAACTAATAAAATATTGTGAATCAACTATAGTTCAATTTTTAAAAATTAAAAAAAGAAAGAAGAATAAAGCTGGCAACTGAGAAGGAAGAGGTAAAAAATGGTGAAAGGAGTTTTTCAAGTTGAAATGAAAGGTTGCTTATTAATAACATAAAACATTTGAAAGTATGCAACACACTCATAAAGGTAAGTATATAGTCAAATTCAGAATAATGTAATGTAATATGGTGGTGTGTCAACTCTAGTGTAAGGTTAAAGACAAGAGGATTAAAAATAACTATAGCTACACAATTTGTTAATCAATATACAATATAAAATGTGGTTAATTGTGACATCAAAAACAGAAAAGGAGGGGGTAAAAAGGTACAGCTTTTGTATGTGATTGAAATTAAGTTGTTATCAGTGTAAAATAAGCTGTTATATATATAAGATGTTTTATGTAAGCTTTGTGGTAACCACAAAGCAAAAAACTTAAAGTAAATTCACAAAAGTTAAAGAGAAGAGAACCAGAGCATACCACTATGGACAATCATCAATTCACAAAGGCAGCAAGAGAGGAAAAAAAGGAACAAGGAAACTAGAAAACAGCCAAAAAATAATTAATAAGATGGCATTAAGAAGTTCTACCTACCAATAATTACTCTAAATGTAAGTGGATTGAATTCTCCAATCAGAAGGCATAGAGTGGATGGATGGATTAAAAAAACCAAGACCCAACTATATGCTGCCTACAAGAGGCTCACTTCAGCTTTAAGGACACACATAGGTTAAAAGTGAAGGGATAGGGCTTCCCTGGTGGTGCAGTGGCTGAGAATCTGCCTGCCAATACAGGGTACACAGGTTCGAGCCCTGGTCTGGGAAGATCCCACATGCCGCGGAGCAACTAGGCCTGTGAGCCACAACTACTGAGCCTGCACGTCTGGAGCCTGTGCTCCGCAACGAGAGGCCGCAACAGTGAGAGGCCTACGCACCATGATGAAGAGTGGCCCCCACTTGCCGCAACTAGAGAAAGCCCTCGCACAGAAACGAAGACCCAACACAGCCAAAAATAAATAATAAATTTTTAAAAAAAAGACGACATGGTTAATCCTTTTCCCTTGCCACCCCTCGGAGACAACTACCCTGTCAAGGGACAGAATAAGGTATTCCATGGAAGTAAAACCAAAAGAAAGCAGGGGAAGCTATAATTTTATCAGACAAAATAGACTTTAAGCCAAAAACAGTAACTAGAGACAAAGAAGGTCATTACATAGTGATAACAGGGTCAATTTATCAAGAAGAAGGGAGAAATAGACAACAATACACTAATTATAAGGGACTTTAATACGCCACTTTAAACAATGGATAGCTCATCCAGACAGAAAATCAACAATGAAATGGTGAAATTGAACCGTATGTAAGACTAAATGGTCCTGACAGACAAAATAGAACATTCCATCCAACAGCAGCAGATGCACATTCTTCTCAAGTACACATGGAACATTCTCCAGGACAGATCATATAATTGATCACAAAACAAGTCTTAACAAATTTAAGCAGAGTCAATTTATACCAAGTATCTCTTCCGATCACGATAGTATGAAACAAGAAATCAATGATAGGATTTGCTGACGAATTGGTTGTATGATGTGAGAGGAAGGATGGAACCAAGGAAGACACATAGCTTTTTTAGACAGTGCTACTCAAAAGAATAAAATTTGAAATGTGTTAAGGCAAGGGAAGTGAGGGGGAGGGGGAAGTGCTGGAGGGCATTGAGGAGAGTGGAAATCAAGAGTTTGGTTTTGGACACATTAAGTTTAGAAATGACCATTAAACACCCTATGTCAAGTTGTCAAGGAGACAACTGGGTATGGGAGTCTGGAGCTCAGGTGAAAGGTTAGAGCTATAATTGTCCCTAATGTACAGGTCTCTTACAGGACTTTATCATTACACCTAAGAACCTGGCACGAGTTCCCTGAAACACTTGTCTAGAAGATAGTTCGGGAGATATCTCAGTCCACGCTGCACCCAAAATTAATGTCTCACCCTCAAATTCTGTCAACAGACCAAAATTTCTCCCTCCTTCTATCTCTCTCTTTCCTCTCTCCTCTTTTTTTTCCTTCACTATCTGCTGTACTCCCTAGGAAATAAAAAGAAGGTTTGCGTCCTGCTTCCTGATTCCTCAAGAGGAGGCAAGTACTGACCCTAACAATGGAGTAATGTCTTTTTCGTTGAACAATACTTCCGCAAAAGAGGCTGGATCAGAACCAGCATGACACCTACCAAGTAGAATAGGGACAAGAAAAGGCAAATAGTAAATTTTTTAGAAGAATATATACCTTCCAAAGACCTACATCTAACCTTGATATATATTACTCGTCCAGGGAAATTACTAAGATTAAATTCTCATGCCAGTACTATTCCACTGATTCCTCTTTCAATACTTCCATTGTGATTCAGTCAAAACTTTACTTTGATAAATACTACTAGAATGTTGGTAGATATTATATTATATTAAGAAATAACCAGTCATAATAAGAAAATTGGTAATATAGTTAAATACAGAGTTTGCCTTACATTCCCAATAAGGTTGCTTAAACGATCTTTTCTTATGGTCTAAATCATTATCTAGACCAAATTTTTATTTATTTACTTTAGCTCAGAATTTAAATCACTTTTCTCAAAAATGTCTCCTTTTACTTGTCACGCCACTACAGTAAAGACAGAAATTTATAAGCATATTAAGTTACTCCCTTGCTTAATTACCTCTACTATTTTTCTCACTGATTATAAAAACAACTTCAAACTCCATAGCCTCATTTCAGCCTGCACAGGAATATTAGTGTTTGGTGCACCACAGAGAAGAAGATTCAAGAGTGATGTTTTTGAAATGACTGGGGACATAGTTATATAAGGGGGCGGGGTTAGGGGAGAACTTTCAGTGGTGGGAACAGCCTGAACAGTTGATAAGCAAACCTATCTGGGACTGGAGTGCAAAACATAGGCTAGAATACAGAAGAAAGTAAGTTGTGTGGGATTCAATTCTAGAGGGCCTATAAGGCTTTTATTAGGTATTTAGTTGACTTGAACTGGTATTCGGAGAGCTTTTTATGGCATCTGAAAAGGGGAATACAATGATAAAACTTCTCCTTTAGGAATATGATTCATACTATAATTTGCAGGTTAGGTTGGTCCAGAGACTGTACTATCTTTCTGAGGCTTCCAATTTAGTAAAGTAAATCAGAAACACCAAGAAACATTTGTAGTTGGTTTAATCCCATATATCTATTTCTTTTGATTAGTAATGCAGTTCTGATGAACTGAGAAACCTCGTATATAGTCTCAGTGAGGGAACACACAGAATATGATAGTGAACAATCAATATAATGTCTTTCCTGGACTTACGCCCTGGGATACTTTTTAAATAACATTTTCTCTGAAGCTTAAAAATAAGAATGAAGATTGATTTAGTCATCCTCCACGGAATGTGTGTATGTGTGTGTGCGTGTGTATGTGTGATACTAGGTTTTGAGGACAATCACAAGGGCAAGAAAGTTTTGGGTTTTGGCTTTAGTTAATGTAGATACTGGTTAAAGTTAACTAGGACAAAATGCATTTGAAGTTCCCATTGCAGTATCACATTAGCTAATTTATTACAACATGCATTTTCATAATACTCTCAAAGGCTTTGCTTTAATGATGAAAAATAGTTTCTGAATGAAATAAAATTTATATATTCTTTGGGCTTAACAAGCTCAAGAGTTCTCTTCAATTAAAGACACATAATATTTATAAGAAAGATGATCCACAGTGGGAGTTTTGTGATTTCTTGGACTTTCTAGGTCTAATTTCTGAATTCTAAGTTCATTTTTTTCTAGTTTTAGAGAAATAAGTTGACAGAGCATGTAAGTACCTTGTATAGTTTTTCTTGTTCTTCTAAAACTACCAGAAGTTTCCATTTTTATCTTTAGAGAATGAAAGTGGCCGAAATAATTGGGAAAAATAGAAAAATAACATTTTCTAGACTTTAAATAAGAGGATCTGAATAAATCTGTTTCTCTAGAAATACCAAGGCAAGGAAAAGTGTGAATATACCAACATATCTGGAACATTATAATTCAATTAGAGAAAAGCATTCTGTCTTTAGAAAGGGCATTATGTGTAATTTTCTCCATACAGACTCAGTAACTGTATAAAAACATTTTATGAAATAAAGAGAATGAGGCCAGGTTCATGAATTTTTAGTTCATGCATCCTTTTAAGATGGTATTTTGGAACAACTACATTTCTGGGGTAGCAGATGGGATGACCATGGGGTAGCCCGTGGGCCAGGACCTAAAGAAGCTTGATAATATCTGGAAGGCTAGGTAAAGTATTCTTCAAAATAAGTCTTTAAAGGCACACAATCATAGGCTATGTCTAGTTCTGGAAATTTCAGAAGTAATTCAAGTCTACTAAAAAGGAGAAAATGACGAGAGAAACGTGCAGATGAGTGGAGCATAGGTTTAGAGCTGGAACTCTGGAGACAAACACACAGACACTGCTTTCAAGGCCAGTCTTTGTGCTGGATCAGATGCTCTGCATTTCTATTCCATCAACTGTCTAACCCTCATTTCCCTCATCATAAAATGGGAGAAATTAGTGCCTATTTTATGATATTGCTGAAAAGATTTAAATAGGATAAACCATGCAAAGTACTTAGCATAGCATATGATGCAAAGTAAATGCTAAATAAAAATGTTGGTTACATTTTGCCAGCATTGTTGCTATAGTTTCTGTACCAGCCAGGTTCATTCAGAGAAGAAAAGCCACTATGAGTTACATAGAATAAGGAATTTATTATGTGGATCATACGGACCTTACACAAATGCAGAAGCTAGTCAAGAAATCTATGCCAGACTAGGTGGCCTTTTTACCTGGCGTTGGGGCTAAGCTCACTATAGGTTAGCTGGGCTGGCAGTTGAAGAGAGCTGGATGAGAATGTTGGGGGTGCAGTAGGGGGAAGGGGGGAGCAAGGACAAGCTACATCTTGCAATGATGAAGGGAACCCATGATAACAAACTGGATTCCATGAGGATACCTGTAACCTCAGTGGTGTGAGGGACCTACTGGAGAAGCTGGTGTTCTTTACCATGGAGTTTCATATATACCTAGCCTGGGACACTAAGAAGAGATCTGGGGGGAGCTGGAGAAGCTGTGAGCCCCGGTGGTATCCCACACAACAAGGTTAACTAGAAGATCAGCAACAAGTGTGAGTTGCCATACTGCCTGGCACCCGACACCAAATTTTAGAACACAAAAACGGTAGCTTTAAAATGTTTCTGCCATATAAATTTTGAGCAAATTTCTTTGTGACCAACCCTAACATGGGACTACACAGGAAAGGGAATTATGGGAAACAACCCAGCTTGGCCAAGCTGAAACAGCAAAAAGCCATCACAGTTCACCTCCTGTCAACTTGGTATTTGTACACACTTCTTTAAAACTCTACTTGAACTCTACTTAATGGTCAAGTACAGATGACAGCAAAATCAAGCATCCATCTAACATGATGCAAATATCTCTTACATAACCAAAATCATGCAAACCCTCTCTCCAAAGAGGATACAAATTCCCCGTATATATTTTGATAGATCATGTACATTTCTCTTCTAGCTGAATCACATATGCTTTTGATAGTCGATAACTTAAATTCTAAGATATCAGACTATTATTAACACATCCTATGTTAGATAAGAGAGAAATGGATGAGGGGGAAAGATTGGTTACTGTATACACAAACATATTCATATCAAATTCAAGGACCAGATACTTATAATTGTTATACTGTTTCTTTCTACAACTAGTCATGTAGTTGTAGCTGTGTAACATCTCCTTTTGCTACCTATTTGCCCTCAGCAAGTAGTTTGGAAGCTCATGGTTACTTCTTTTGTGGGTGACTCAAATTTTCATTCCTGAGGGGTGTGAGTCATTAGGAGCCCTGCCTATATTGGGTTGTTGTAGTTTTCCACCGACTTATTTTTAAAAAGCTTTGTTGAAGTTTCATTTACATGTCTATAATTTTCACTCATTTAACACAGTTCAGTGATTTTTAGTAAATTTTCAGATTTGTTTAACCATCATCACTCTTCAGTTTTAGAACATTTCCATAATCCCAAAGAGATCCCTTGTGTTCCTTGGAAAGTAATCCCCATTCCCACCCTCAGAGCCAGGAAACAACTAATCTACTTTCTGACTCTGTAGATTTGCCTTTTCTGGACATTTCATATAAATGAAATTGTACAGTATGTGATCTTTTGCATTTGGCTTCTTTTAAGTAGCATAATATTTTTGAGGATCATCCATATTGTAGTATATATCAGTATTTTTTTCCTTTGACTTATATCACAGTACATGAAAGTTTTTTGAGTTGCTCACAGTGATCTCCTGCATTCCAGACATGCTCTTCCTTACCTCATTGTATAGTATCAGTGTCCCCTTGATAGTCAGGATCAATCACTCCAGTAATACATTTAACTCTCTTTGTTGATTCACAGGTTTAATAAACCCCAAGCAGGCAGGTAGCAATCTCACCTTCTACTTTAATGGAACTATTGCTGTGTCTGGATGGAAATATGCCATCCTTAAGAACTAGGAACGCTAGACCAGCAGAGCCCAAAGTCATGGACACAGGAAGCAAAACTTTTCATAGAGTATCACAAAGGGAAGTGCCTGTGTAAAAAAGAAAAATATGCAACAATTAAAATAATTTTAAAACATGACTATATACATAGCCCCAGCTTGTCTAATCTGTTTGGATGCCCTTCTCAACCTTGTAAATCTGCCTGGTAGGGGTGTGATGACCATATGGACTAGGAACTCTGATCTGATGGGAAATGACTGCTCCCCTTTGCATAATAACAGTCACAAGGCAAACAAAGATGTTATTTAAAAAATTTTTGTGTTATCATTTATCATGATTTTTGTATTAATTTTGATTTTAAAATATTACATTAAAATATTGTTGACCCTGATTACTACATTTTTGGCACCTAGTTAAATTTTGCACCATCAGTGAGTGCTTCACTCATCTCATCTTAATTCTGGCCCTGATTAGAGGCAATACTGAGAAGAAGCATTCCCATTTCAACCAGTTATTCCCAGATGTATAAATTCTTGGAAATGGGAGGAGGAGCATCATATACTGGTCACTGATTTAGAATATACACTGCATCCTACAGATCATTACCCCAGCCTCGCAAGGTGTTGTCATTTTAACTGAGTCTTCAAAAGGCTATCCCACCATTCTATCAGGCTTGCTACTTCAGGGTGATTTGATGTGGCCCACTGCCACATTTCATTTGCTATAAAGTGAACTCCTCGGTGAGAAGCAATGTTGTGTGGAATATAATGATGGTGAATAAGACGTTTTCTAAGTTCACAGGTGATGGTTGTGGCAGATGCACTGTAAGCAGGGAAAGCAAATCCACAGCCAGAGTAAGTGTCTACCACAATGAGAACAAAGTGATCTATCTTCCATGACAGAAATAGGCAATGTAATCAGTCAGGAGGTTCTCTGATTTCCCTGCGGAATGGTCCCATATGTTTAGTAGATTACGTAGCCAGCTCAGCCTTAGTGATTAGAAGTCTGTATTGCTAAGCAAATACATAACCTCCATTTGGACAGTTTGTCATGATTGCATTGGGCAAGGATGAGGTAGCTAGGGAAAGAGGTTGACTGATGTCTGTAGAATTGGTCATCTTGTTCACTTGATAAAGAACAGCTCTTTCTGTTGAGCTTGTTCTTTGATAAGCATCTGTCTGGGACACAAATATCTTTGCTTCCAGAAACAACTATCCATGGACCCTTTCTCCAGATCTCTTTGTCACCAGTTTTCCAGCTGTGTTCCTACCAATTCTCTGACAATCCAGCCAAATTATTAGCTTTTGTCCATGACTTAGAGTAGATTTCTACCTTTGGTATTCCAGGAAAAATAAAAAAACAGATAGATTGGTTGAAGTCCTGCCCACTGGAAGGATTTCCCTTCAAGACCACTCCAGAGTGGGACTGTAGTACTAAGTCATCCACAGTTCACTTTTGCGGTGTCGGATATCACGCAGAACCGAATGTAAAATTAAACTCTTTTTTCCCTAAGTTAACTGGCAATGGAAAACACTCCATAAGAAGGAGGAACTGTAGCAACAAGAGGGGCCTTGGAAACCTGGGCTACTTGCTCACGCAACTTATTTGTACCTACAGGACCTTCTCCAGTCCAGCTTCATATACACCACTTCTATTTTACAATAGAGCACAATTGTGCACACCCGATATTATGACTTAGTGGATTAGACGACACTCAGTTCATGATGAGCAGCTCAGGTTGCATGTTACTTTATGGCCCAGGGTAAGTCAGTATTCTGTCTTTACTAGGGCTCTGTAACAAACTGGATAGTCTTTCTTAGAAGTATAGTTATGTGCTGAGAGTGGCATAGCTTTGC
Organism: Balaenoptera acutorostrata; assembly: GCF_949987535.1. Lineage (NCBI taxonomy): Eukaryota > Metazoa > Chordata > Mammalia > Artiodactyla > Balaenopteridae > Balaenoptera > Balaenoptera acutorostrata. The sequence continues at coordinate 74,291,709 of NC_080064.1, read as the reverse complement.
TCAAAAATCTTAAATGTCTGCCCTGTAACTCATTTATAGACACCTGTCAAAGGTTCCATGCAGCATCCTTGTCTGCCACATACATTTTAAGTATCACGTCTGCTGGGTCATATGACCCAAGTGGCAGAGCAGCTTGCATGGCAGCCTGGCCCATGTCAGAGCCTTTATTTCTTCTACACTTCATCAAAACTGGCGACTTTTCCAATTACACAGTAAATGCTTCAGAATAGTATACCCAAATGAATATACATATTACCTCCAAAATCCAAAGAGACCCACTAATTGTTATGCTTCTTTCTTAGTAGTAAAGGGGCCAGATACAGCAATTTGTCCTTTACCCCTTTGGAAGTGGTAGCTTAATGTGCCTTGAACATTGGAACCCTAGAAATTTACTGAGGTGTCAGGCCTCTGAGTTTTTGTGACTTTATTTCTTTTTTTCTTTTTATGAATTTATTTATTTTATTTATTTTTGGCCACATTGGGTCTTCGTTGCTGCTCAGACTTTCTCTAGTTGCAGAAAGCGGGGGCTACTCTTCGTTGCGATGCGCAGGCTTTCATTGTGGTGGCTTCTCTTGTTGCGGAGCACAGGCTCTAGGCGTGTGGGCTTCAGTAGTTGTGGCTCGGGGCTCAGTAGTTGTGGCTTGTGGGCTCTAGAGCGCAGGCTCAGTAGTTCTGGTGCACGGGCTTAACTGCTCCATGGCACGTGGGATCTTCCCGGACCAAGGCTCAAACCCAAGTCCCCTGCATTGGCAGGCGGATTCTTAACCACTGTGCCACCAGGGAAGTCCCTTGTGACTTTATTTCTTACCACCAGACATTCATGCATCTTACCAAAATGTCTAGAAAGTTTCTACTTCCTGCATACCAGGCCAATTATCATGATATCGTCAACGAAATTGACCATAGTAACATCCTATGGAATGCAGGGGCAGTCAAGGTCCTTGAGGACCAGATCTTGGCATGGGTTGAAGAATTGCTATAACCTTGAGGTAGGAGAATTTTGGGCCCTAGTAGTTAAAAAGAAACTATTTCTGATAATTTTCCTAGTAGGTTTAGAGAATAAAAACATAAGCTGGATGAACAGCTTGCATGCAAGGCATCAGGGATATGTTGATTTGCACCAGCAATAAACTTCATATGGAATAGGAGCTGCAGTTGAAGCTAACATCTGATTAAGTTCACAATAATCCACTGTCATTCTCTGAGGTCCATCAATCTTCTGTATGCGTCATGTCATTCCTTTGCTTGAAACACTCCAATGTCTCCCTCAGCCTACAGGACAAAATCGAAAATCCTCAGCCTCAGCCTTTGGTGTTCAGCCTAAGAAACACCTCGTGTTATTTTCATGTTTTCTTTCAAGTATTTTAAGGGTTTTTCTCCCTTAGTGAATTTACTCTATTTTGAATATATGGAGTAGGTAAATATAGAATTTTTTCATGTGAGTAGCAATTTTTTTCAGCAACATTTATTTAAAGATCCATCATTTCACCAATGATTTCTTATTCCCCTCTTGTCACTTACCAAGGTTCCATATATTCATGCATCTGTTTCTGAGTTTTTCACTTGGTTCCATATGTCTGTTCCATATGAATGTTTGTTTTGTTTTACCCTAAACCACTGGGAAGTCCTTAGAGAAGGCAGTATATAGTTTCCCCCAGCTTTATGTAGCTCCCTCAACTCTGTTGTCACCCATGCATGACACCCATGACCTGGATTTGCCTCCTCACACAAACATTAAAATTCCAGCTCTATGCCTTTAAGGACTATATTCAGTTCTGATAAGCTTATAAACTATTACTCACCATGCTAACTTTGATTTCCTGCTTATTTCTGGCACATTGGATTTTCCTTTTCTTAATTTTGAGTTCACTAAAAAATTTAAAAATATATTTTTTGCAGTGTTTCTATATGTTTAAAGCATGTACATGGTGTATCTTCCATGTCAGATCAGTTCATCATATTTACCACATTTCTATTAATTGTGAATTTTTCTTCTTTCCTTGAAATTATTTTCTTTGTTCCTAAATTCTCCACCCACTCGACTAATATTCATTGCCTCAGGGTAAAGCAGATAAAGTTCTACAACAAAGACGTTTGTAGAGATGTTAAATGGAATTTTTTAAACACTCAGCAGGCACACAGTCTGAAACCAAAGAGCTTTTGATTTGCAAGGGCTAGGACTTCAGAGGAAAGTTGTTTGTTTTGATTTCTAAAAAGATTTGGCTTGGATCATCAAAGCTAGAGCCTGCAGGACTAGAGCACAGATATTATAAAAGATAAATGTTGAGTAGGGCAAAATACAGAGTACAATATTAGCCCCTTAGAGGAAGCACAAAAAATAAATGACAATCAAAAAGTCAGTATAGCTAAAGGGAGTCACTACAGCAGGAGGCAAGGGAACCCTGTAGCAGAAGCTACAGGTAGACCACCCCAAAAGGGGTCCAGAGGGAGGATTCAGCTGAGTCTCAAAGAATCAGCAAGCCTGTGAGAGCCAGACTGATGCCTGGGGTAATCATCCAGTCCTACTCAATCCCAGACATCAAACAACAAGCTACTTTATTAGTGGGGGAGACGAGTAAGGACCAGAGGGCATCAAGAGAACCAGAAGCCCCTCTTCCACTACAGTGATAATGGATAATATTTACTGAGAATTTACTATGTGTTAGAACCTGTTTTTAACATTCACATGCCCTATCTAATTTAATTCTAGTAACAACCTATGAGATTGGTGGTGTTATTATCTCTATTTTAAAGATGAGGCAATAAAATGCAGAAAATTTATGGTCATATGGCTAGAATTTGGTAGATTCAGGGTTTAAATCCCTATGTATCCAGACCCTACTAAAGGGAGAAATAAGGAGAAAATCCTTTAGAGGAATGAAAAGCAAGATGGGAGTTTGAATTTGAAAATGATTTGGGGGGCAGAGTCAAGATGGTGAACTAGGGGGGAGGAGCTTCAAAAGATGCGGAGATCACCTTCCTCTCCCCAAATACATCAGAAATACATCTACATGTGGAACAGCTCCTACAGAACACCTACTGAACGCTGGCAGAAGACCTCAGACCTCCCAAAAGGCAAGAAACTCCCCACGTACCTGGGTAGGGCAAAAGAAAAAAGAAAAAACAGAGACAAAAGAATAGGGACGGGACCTGCACCAGTGGGAGGGAGCTGTGAAGGAGGAAAGGTTTCCATGCACGAGGAAGCCCCTTCGCGGGCGGAGACTGCGGGTGGCAGAGGGGGGAAGCTTCAGAGCCACGGAGGAGAGCGCAGCCACAGGGGTGCGGAGGGCAAAGCGGAGAGATTCCCGCACGGAGGATCGGTGCCAAGCAGCACTCACCAGCCTGAGAGGCTTGCCTGCTCACCCGCTGGGCGGGCGGGGCTGGGAGCTGAGGCTCGGGCTTTGGTCGGATCGCAGGGAGAGGACTGGGGTTGGCTGCGTGAAGACAGCCTGAAGGGGGCTAGTGTACCACAGCTAGCCGGGAGGGAGTCCGGGAAAAGGTCTGGAGCTGCCGAAGACGCAAGAGACTTTTTCTTGCCTCTTTGCTTCCTGGTGGGCGAGGGGAGGAGATTAACAGCGCCGCTTAAAGGAGCTCCAGAGACAGGCACGAGCCGCGCTTATCAGCGCGGACCCCAGAGACGGGCATGGGACGCTAAGGCTGCTACTGCAGCCACCAAGAAGCCTGTGTGCAAGCACAGGTCACTATCCACACTGCCCCTCCCAGGAGCTTGTACAGCCCACCACTGCCTGGGTCCCGTGATCCAGGGACAACTTCCCGGGGAGAACACACAGCGCGCCTCAGGCTGGTGCAAGGTCACGCCGGCCTCTGCTGCTGCAGGCTCGCCCCTCCCTCCCCCCCACCCCCCCCCCTCGACTGAGCCAGAGCTCCCGAATCAGCTGCTCCTTTAACCCTGTCCTGTCTGAGCAAAGAACAGACGCCCTCAGGCGACCTACACCCAGAGGCGGGTCCAAATCCAAACCTGAACCCCGGGAGCTGTGCGAACAAAGAAGAGAAAGGGAAATTTCTCCCAGCAGCCTCAGGAGCAATGGATTAAATCTCCACAATCAACTTGATGTAACCTGCCTCTGTGGAACACCTGAATAGACAAGGAATCATTCCAAACTGAGGAGGTGGACTTTGGGAGCAAAGATATATATATATATTTTCCCTTTTTCTCTTTTTGTGAGTGTGTATGTGTATGCTTCTGTGTGTGATTTTGTCTGTATAGCTTTGATTTTACCACTTGTTCTAGGGTTCTGTCTGTCCATTTAAAAAAATTTTTTTTATTACTTTTAAAAAATTTTTTCTTAATAATTATTTTTTATTTTAATAACTTTATTTTATTTTATTTTATTTTATTTTATCATCTTTCTTTCTTTCTTTTCTCCCTTTTATTCTGAGCCATCTGGATGAAAGGCTCTTGGTGCTCCAGCCAGGCGTCAGGGCTGTGCCTCTGTGGTGGGAGACCCAAGTTCAGGACACTGGTCCACAAGAGACCTCCCAGCTCCACATAATATCAAATGATGAAAATCTCACAGAGATCTCCATCTCAATGCCAAGACCCAGCTTCACTCAACGACTAGCAAGCTCCAGTGCTGGACACCCTATGCCAAACAACTAGCAAGACAAGAACACAACCCCATCCATTAGTAGAGAGGCTGCCTAAAATCATAATAAGGCCACAGACACCCCAAAACACACCACCAGACGTGGACTTGCCCACCAGAAAGACAAGATCCAGCCTCATCCACCAGAACACAGGCACTAGTCCCCTCCACCAGGAAGCCTACACAACCCACTGAACCAACCTTAGCCACTGGGGACAGACACCAAAAACAATGGGAACTACGAACCTGTGGCCTGCGAAAAGGAGACCCCAAACACAGTAAGTTAAGCAAAAAGAGAAGACAGAAAAACACACAGCAGATGAAGGAGCAAGGCAAAAACACATCAGACCTAACAAATGAAGAGGAAATAGGCAGTCTACCTGAAAAAGAATTCAGAATAATGATAGTAAAGATGATCTAAAATCTTGGAAAGAGAGTAGAGAAAATACAAGAAACGTTTAACAAGGACCTAGAAGAACTAAAGAGCAAACAAACAATGATGAACAACACAATAAATGAAGTTAAAAATTCTCTAGAAGGGATCAATAGCAGAATAACTGAGGCAGAAGAACGGATAAGTGACCTGGAAGATAAAATAGTGTAAATAACTACTGCAGAGCAGAATAAAGAAAAAAGAATGAAAAGAATTGAGGACAGTCTCAGAGCCCTCTGGGACAACATTAAACACACCAACATTTGAATTATAGAGGTCCCAGAAGAAGAAGAGAAAAAGGAAGGGACTGAGAAAATATTTGAAGAAATTATACTTGAAAACTTCCCTAATATGGGAAATGAAATAGTTAATCAAGTCCAGGAAGCACAGAGAGTCACATACAGGATAAATCCAAGGAGAAACACGCCAAGACACATATTAATCAAACTATCAAAAATTAAATACAAAGAAAAAATATTAAAAGCAACAAGGGAAAAACAACAAATAACACACAAGGAAATCCCCATAATGTTAACAGCTGATCTTTCAGCAGAAACTCTGCAAGCCAGAGGGGGTGGCAGGACATATTTAAAGTGATGAAAGGGAAAAACCTACAACCAACATTTCTCTACCCAGCAAGGATCTCATTCAGATTTGATGGAGGAATTAAGACCTTTACAGACAAGCAAAAGCTGAGAGAGTTCAGCACCACAAAAACAGCTTTACAACAAATGCTAAAGGAACTTCCCTAGGCAGGAAACACCAGAGAAGGAAAAGACCTACAATAACAAACCCAAAACAATTAAGAAAATGGTACTAGGTACATACATATCAATAATTACCTTAAATGTAAATGGATTAAATGCTCCAACCAAAAGACATAGACTGGCTGAATGGATACAAAAACAAGACCCATATATATGCTGTCTACAAGAGACCCACTTCAGACCTAGGGACACATACAGACTGAAAGTGAGGGGATGGAAAAAGATATTCCATGCAAATGGATATCAAAAGAAAGCTGGAGTAGCAATTCTCATATCAGACAAAATAAACTTTAAAATAAAGACTGTTACAAGAGACAAGGAAGGACACTACATAATGATCAAGGGATCGATCCAAGAAGAAGATATAAAAATTGTAAATATTTATGCAACCAACATAGGAGCACCTCAATACATAAGGCAAATACTAACAGCTATAAAAGGGGAAATCGACAGTAACACAATCATAGTAGGGGACTTTAACACCCCACTTTCACCAATGGACAGATCATCCAAAATGAAAATAAATAAGGAAACACAGCTTTAAATGATACATTAAACAAGATGGACTTAATTGATATTTATAGGACATTACATCCAAAAACAACAGAATACACCTTCTTCTCAAGTGCTCATGGAACATTCTCCAGGATAGATCATATCTTGGGTCCCAAATCAAGCCTCAGTAAATTTAAGAAAACTGAAATCATGTCAAATATCTTTTCCAACCACAGCACTATGAGACTAGCTATCAATTACAGGAAAAAATCTGTAAAAAATACAAACACAAGGAGGCTAAACCATACACTACTTAATAACCAAGAGATCAGTGAAGAAATCAAAGAGGAAATAAAAAAATACCTAGTAACAAATGACAATGAAAACACGACGACCCAAAACCTATGGGATGCAGCAAAAGGAGTTCTAAGAGGGAAGTTTATAGCAATACAATCCTTCCTTAAGAAACAAGAAGGACCTCAAATAAACAACCTAACCTTACACCTAAAGCAATTAGAGAAAGATGAATAATAAAACCCAAAGTTAGCAGAAGGAAAGAAATCATAAAGATCAGAGCAGAAATAAATGAAAAAAAATGAAGGAAACGGTAGCAAAGTTCAATAAAACTAAAAGCTGGTTCTTTGAGAAGATAAACAAAATTGATAAACCATTAGCCAGACTCATCAAGAAAAAAAGGGAGATGACTCAAATCAATAGAATTGGAAGTGAAAAAGGAGAAGTAACAACTGACACTGCAGAAATACAAAGGATCATGAGAGATTACTACAAGCAACTCTATGCCAATAAAATGGACAACCTGGAAGAAATGGAAAAATTCTTAGAATTGCACAACCTTCAGAGACTGAACTAGGAAGAAATGGAAAATATGAACGGACCAATCAGAAGCACTGAAATTGAAGCTGTGATTAAAAATCTTCCAACAACCCACAGCCAACATTGTCCTCAATGGTGAAAAACTGAAACCATTTCCACTAAGATCAGGAACAAGACAAGGTTGCCCACTCTCACCACTATTATTCAACATAGTTTTGGAAGTGTTAGCCACAGCAATCAGAGAAGAAAAAGAAATAAAAGGAATCCAAATTGGAAAAGAAGAAGTAAAGCTGTCACTGTTTGCAGATGACATGATACTATGCATAGAGAATCCTAAAACTGCCACTAGAAAACTACTAGAGCTAATCAATGAATTTGGTAAAGTAGCAGGATACAAAATTAATGCACAGAAATCTCTTGCATTCCTATATACTAATGATGAAAAATCTGAAAGTGAAATTAAGAAAACACTCCCGTTTACCATTGCAACAAAAAGAATAAAATATCTAGGAATAAACGTACCTAAGGAGACAAAAGATCTGTATGCAGAAAATTATAAGACACTGATGAAAGAAATTAAAGATGATACAAATAGATGGAGAGATATACCATGTTCTTGGACTGGAAGAATCAACATTGTGAAAATGACTCTACTACCCAAAGCAATCTACAGATTCAATGCAATCCCTATCAAACTAACACAGGCATTTTTCACAGAACTAGAACAAAAAATTTCACAATTTGTATGGAGACACAAAAGACCCCGAATAGCCAAAGCAATCTTGAGAACGAAAAATGGAGCTGGAGGAATCAGGCTCCCTGCCTTCAGACTATATTACAAAGCTACAGTAATCAAGACAGTTTGGTACTGGCACAAAAACAGAAATATAGATCAATGGAACAGCATAGAAAGCCCAGAGATAAACCCACGCACATATGGTCACCTTATCTTTGATAAAGGAGGCAAGCATATACAGTGGAGAAAAGACAGTCTCTTCAATAAGTGGTGCTGGGAAAATTGGACAGGTACATGTAAAAGTATGAAACTAGAACACTCCCTGACACCATACACAAAAATAAACTCAAAATGGATTAAAGACCTAAATGTTAAGCCAGACACTAACAAACTCTTAGAGGAAAACATAGGCAGAACACTCTATGACATAAATCACAGCAAGATCCTTTTTGACCCAGCTCCTAGAGGAATGGAAATAAAAACACAAATAAACAAATGGGACCTAATGAAACTTAAAAGCTTTTGCACAGCAAAGGAAACCATAAACAAGACCAAAAGACAACCCTCAGAATTGGAGAAAATATTTGCAAATGAAGCAACTGACAAAGGATTAATCTCCAAAATTTACAAGCAGCTCATGCAGCTCAATAACAAAAAAACAAACAACCCAATCCAGAAATGGGCAGAAGACCTAAACAGACATTTCTCCAAAGAAGATATACAGATGGCCAACAGACACATGAAAGAATGCTCAACATCTTTTATCATTAGAGAAATGCAAATCAAAACTACAATGAGGTATCACCTCACACCGGTCAGAATGGCCATCATCAAAAAATCTAGAAACAATAAATGCTGGAGAGGGTGTGGAGAAAAGGGAACACTCTTCCACTGTTGGTGGGAATGTAAATTGATACAGCCACTATGGAGAACAGTATGGAAGTTCCTTAAAAAACTAAAAATAGAACTACCATACGACCCAGCAATCCCACTACTGGGCATATACCCTGAGAAAACCATAATTCAAAAAGAGTCATGTACCAAAATGTTCATTGCATCTCTATTTACAATAGCCAGGACATGGAAGCAACCAAAGTGTCCATCATCAGATGAATGGATAAAGAAGATGTGGCACATATATACAATGGAATATTACTCAGCCATAAAAAGAAATGAAATGGAGGTATTTGTAATAAGGTGGATGGAGTTAGAGTCTGTCATACAGAGTGAAGTAAGTCAGAAAGAGAAAAACAAATACAGTATGCTAGCACATATATATGGACTCTAAGGAAAAAAAAAAAAAGGACGTGAAGAACCTAGTGGCAAGATGGGAATAAAGACACAGACCTACTAAAGAATGGACTTGAGGATATGTGGAGGGGGAGGGGTGAGAGAGTGTCATGGACATATATACACTACCAAATGTAAAATAGGTAGCTAGTGGGAAGCAGCCGCATAGCACAGGGAGATCAGCTCGGTGCTTTGTGACCACCTAGAGGGGTGGGATAGGGAGGGTGGGAGGGAGGGAGATGCAAGAGGGAAGAGATATGGGAACATATGTATATGTATAACTGATTCACTTTGTTTTAAAGCAGAAACTGACACACCATTGTAAAGCAATTATACTTCAAAAAAGATGTTAAAAAAAAAAATCTTCCAACAAACAAAAGCCCAGGACCAGATGGCTTCACAGGTGCATTCTATCAAACATTTAGAGAAGAGCTAATACCTATCCTTCTCAAACTCTTCCAAAATATAGCACACAGAGGAACCATCCCAAACTCATTCTATGAGGCCACCATCACCCTGATACCAAAACCAGACAAAGATGTCACAAAGATCAATATCACTGATGAACATAGATGCAAAAATCCTCAACAAAATACTAGCAAACAGAATCAAACAGCACATTAAAAGGATCATACACCATGATCAAGTGGGGTTTATCCCAGGAATTCAAGGATTCTTCAATATACGCAAATCAATCAATGTGATACACCATATTAACAAAGTGAAGGATAAAAACCATATGATCATCTCAATACATGCAGAGAAAGCTTTTGACAAAATTCAACACCGATTTATGATAAAAACCCTCCAGAAAGTAGGCATAGAGGGAACTTCCCTCAACATAATAAAGGCCATATATGACAAACCCACAGCCAACGTCGTCCTTTATAGTGAAAAATTGAAACCATTTCCACTAAGATCAGGAGCAAGGCAAGGTTGCCAACTCTCACCACTATTATTCAACATAGTTTTGGAAGTTTTAGCCACAGCAATCAGAAGAAAAGGAAGTAAAAGGAATCCAAATCAGAAAACAAGAAGTAAAGCTGTCACTGTTTGCAGATGACATGATACTATACATAGAGAATCCTAAAGATGTTACCAGAAAACTACTAGAGCTAATCAATGAATTTGGTAATGTAGCAGGATACAAAATTAATGCACAGAAATCTCTAGCATTCCTATACACTAATGATGAAAAATCTGAAAGTGAAATTAAGAACACACTCCCATTTACCATTGCAACAAAAAGAATAAAATATCTAGGAATAAACGTACCTAAGGAGACAAAATATCTGTATGCAGAAAATTATAAGACACTGATGAAAGAAATTAAAGATGATACAAATAGATGGAGAGATATACCATGCTCTTGGATTGGAAGAATCAACATTGTGAAAATGACTCTACTACCCAAAGCGATCTACAGATTCAATGCAATCCTTATCAAACTAACACAGGCATTTTTCACAGAACTAGAACAAAAAATTTCACAATTTGTATGGAAACACAAAAGCACTGAATAGTCAAAGCAATCTTGAGAAAGAAAAACGGAGCTGGAGGAATCAGGCTCCCTGACTTCAGACTATAGTACAAAGCTACAGTAATCAAGACAGTATGATACTGGCACAAAAACAGAAATATAGATCAATGGAATGGGATAGAAAGGCCAGAGATAAACCCACGCACCTATGGTCACCTTGTCTTTGATAATGGAGGCAAGAATATACAGTGGAAAAAAAGAAAGACTCTTCAATAAGTGGTGCTGGGAAAACTGGACAGGTACATGTAAAAGTATGAAATTAGAACACTCCCTAACACCATACACAAAAAAACTCAAAATGGATTAAAGACCTAAATATAAGGCCAGACACTATAAAACTCTTAGAGGAAAACACAGGCAGAACAGTCTATGACATAAATCACAGCAAGATCCTTTTTGACCCAGCTCCTAGAGAAATGGAAATAAAAACACAAATAAACAATTGGGACCTAATGAAACTTAAGAGCTTTTGCATAGCAAAGAAAACCATACAAAAGGCGAAAAGACAACCCTCAGAATGGGAGAAAATATTTGCAAATGAAGCAGCTGACAAAGGATTAATCTCCAAAATATACAAGCAGCTCATGCAGCTCAATATCAAAGAATCTAACAACCCAATCCAAAAATGGGCAGAAGACATAAATAGACATTTCTCCAAAGAAGATATACAGATTGCCAACCAACACATGAAAAGATGTTCAACATCACTAATCACTAGAGAAATGCAAATCAAAACCACAATGAGGTATGACCTCACACCGGTCAGAATAGCCATCATCAAAAAATCTACAAACAATAAATGCTGGAGAGGGTGTGGAGAAAAGGGGACCCTCTTGCACTGTTTGTGGGAATGTAAATTGATACAGCCACTATGGAGAATGGTATGGAGTGTCTTTAATAAACTAAAAATAGAACTACCATATGACACAGCAAGCCCACTACTGGGCATATACCCTGGTAAAACCATAATTCAAAAAGAGTCATATACCACAATGTTCATTGCAGCACTATTTACAATAGCCAGGACATGGAGGCAACCTAAGTGTCCATTGACAGATGAATGGATAAAGAAGATAAAGAAAATGTGGCACATATATACAATAGAATATTACTCAGCCATGAAAAGAAACGAAATTGAGTTATTTGTAGTGAGGTGGATGGACCTAGAGTCTGTCATACTGAGTGAAGTAAGTCAGAAAGAGAAAAATAAATACCATATGCTAACACATATATATGGAATCTAAAAAAAAAAACCAAAAAACGGTTCTGACGAACCTAAGGGCAGGACAGGAATAAAGACACAGTCGTAGGGCTTCCCTGGTGGTGCAGTGGTTAAGAATCTGCCTGCCAATGCAGGGGACACGGGTTCGAGCCCTGGTCTGGGAAGATCCCACATGCCACAGATCAACTAAGCCCATGAGCCACAACTACTGAGCCTGCGCGTCTGGAGCCTGTGCTCCACAACGGGAGAGGCCGAGACAGTGAGAGGCCCGCGCACCGCGATGAAGAGTGGCCCCTGCTTGCCGCAACTAGAGAAAGCCCTCACACAGAAACGAAGACCCAACACAGCTGAAAATAAATAAATAAATTAAAAAAGGAAAAAAAAAAAGACACAGACGTAGAGGATGGACTTGAGGACGTGGGAAGGGGGAAGGGTAAACTGTGACGAAGTGAGAGAGTAGCACTGACATATATACACTACCAAATGTAAAATAGATAGCTAGTGGGAAGCAGCTGCATGACACAGGGAGATCAGCTCGGTGCTTTGTGACCACCTAGAGGGGTGGGATAAAGAGGGTGGGAGGGAGAAGCGAGAGGGAGGGGATATGGGGATATACATATGCAAATAGCTGATTTACTTTGTTATACAGCAGAAACTAACTTAACACTGTCAAGCAATTATACTCCAATAAAGATGTTAAAAAGAAAAAAAGAAAACTCAATTTACATCCTGAAGTAAATTGCCCCAAATAGTCAAGATTCTCCAGAGAAACTGAGCATGTGCATAACACACACACATATATACATTTTTCAATAAAAAGATTTACTATAAGATATTGGCTCACATAATTATGGAGGCTGAGAAGTCTCTCAATCTGCTGTCTACAAGCTGGAAACACAGGAAAGCTGGTGTTATCATTCCATTCTGAGTTCAAAGGCCTGATACCTGGACAGCCATGGTATAGGTCCCAGTTCAAAAGCAAGGGAAGTTCGATGTCCTAGTTCATACAGTTAGGTACAGAGAGCAAATTTTCCCATACCCTGCCTTTGTTGTATTCAGGCCTCCAACAGATTGGATGAGGCCCACCCACGTTGGGGAAGGCAATCTCCTTACTGTCTACCAATTTAATTGTTAATCTCATCTAGAAACACCTTCACATACATACCCAGAAACCACTTTTCTTTTTTTAATTGTATTTATTTTTGTCTCTGTTGCGTTTTCGTTGCTGGACGCGGGCTTTCTCTAGTTGTGGCGAGAGGGGGCTACTTTTTGTTGAGGTGCACAGGCTTCTCATTGCGGTGGCTTCTCTTGTTTCGGAGCACGGGCTCTAGGCACACGGGCTTCCATAGTTTTGGCACACGGGCTCTACAGCACAGGCTCAGTAGTTGTGATGCACTGGCTTAGTTGCTCTGTGGCATGTGGGATCTTCCCAGACCAGGGATCGAACCCGTGTCCCCTGCATTGGCAGGCAGATTCTTAACCACTGTGCCACCAGGGAAGCCCCAGAAATCACGTTTTAACAACTACCTGAGAATCCTTAGCCCAGTCAAGTTGACACATAAAATTAAGCATCACAGGTCCATCCTTTGTCAACTTGGCATCCATACACACCTCCTTAAATTATACTTAATCTCCAAGTAAAGACAACTCAAGGTCATAATTTCGCCTAACATGACACAACTATTCTGCATACAATTGAAAATGCACTAACCCTTTCTCAGAAAAGGAGCTAATGTCTTTAAGTGATATTTACTTTCATCCTTGATATTCCATAACTTAAATACTATGATGTTAGGTTAATAATACTTAAACACTGTGATAATAAGTCAGTGCATCTTATGTTACATGATAAGGGAATAAGAGGGAAAAAAACAGATACTTACTTTATATATATGTATATATATAGATAAATACATACTTACACAAACATATTTATAACAAAATAAGGAGGAATACTCGTAATAATTACAGTCCTCATTTCTTTAACTGGTCACATGGTCATAGTTGGTATTTACATCTACTTTCTTCTACTATCTATTCTGTATTCCCGTTGTCTTCAGAAAGCACCTCAGCATTTCATGGTTCTTTACCCAGTGGAGTGACCTAAACTTTCCTTCCTGAAGGGTCTGGACCGTTAGTAGTCTTACCTGGATTGGATTGTTGTAGTTTTCCATTGACCTTAATCACAGGACATGGTAATACTAAAAGACATGTTAAGAGATCCCTTGTATTCCAGACATACTATTCCTTGCCTATACTGTGGAGTTATAGTCGAATTTCCCCTTGGCAGTCAGGATCAGTTACACCAGACAGCACAGTAACTCCCTTCTTTGCTTGTTGATTCAGCAGCATGAGGAGTCCAAGGATGTTGGGCAGCAGTCTTAGCTTTCAGTTCAATGGAATTATTGTGTGTCTCTTGGTGAAAACATTCCTTTCTTTGGAATTAAGACCTCTGGGCCAGCAAAACATAAGGTCCTGGGAACAGGAGGCACACATTTTGTCTAGTGGGTCACTAGGGGTAATAATGAGTGGTGCCATTATTACTGCCACTTCTGTCCCTTGATTCCTGGATCTGTAAATCCTAGCTATGGGAGAAACGGCACCATATATTGGATGCTGATTCAGAGCATACACAGTCTTCTGGAGAACCTTGCCCCAGCCTTGCAAGGTATTGCCACCTAGCTTGTGCCATAACTGAGTTTTCAAAAGGCCTTTCCACTGTTCCATCAAACTAGCTGCTTCAGGATGGTGGGGCTCATGATAAAACCAGTGAATTCCATGAGAATGGGCCCATTGCCACTCTTCTTTTGCTGTGAAGTAAGTTCCTTGAGTAGAAGCAATGCTGTGTGGGTAAGGCATTCTGTAAGTCTATGGATGGTAGTTTTTTTTTTTTTTTAATTTATTTATTTTATTTATTTATTTTTGGCTGCGTTGGGTCTTCGTTGATGTGCGCGGGCTTTCTCTAGTTGCAGTGAGCGGGGGCTACCCTTGGTTGCGGGTTTCTCATTGCAGTGTCTTCTCTTGTTGCAGAGCATGGGTTCTAGGCGTGTGTGCTTCAGTAGTTGTGGCACATGGGCTTAGTTGCTCCACAGTATGTGGGATCTTCCCGGACCAGGGCTCAAACTCATGTGCCCTGCATTGGCAGGCAGATTCTTAACCACTGCGCCACCAGGGAAGCCCTGGATGGTAGTTTTGGCAGACGTGTTATGTGCAGGGAAGGCAGATCTGTATCCAGAGTAAGTGTCTACGCCAATAAGAACAAAATGACAGATGCAGTCCAATGTGATCAACCTGCCACCAGGGAGCTGACGGATCACCCTGGGGAATGGTGCCATATTGAGGGCTCAGTGTTAGACTCTGCTGCTGGTAGACTGAGCGCTCAGCAATGGATGTAGCCAGGTGAGCCTTAGTGAGTGGAAGTCCATGTTGCTGATCCCATGCATAACCTTTATCCCTGCCATCAATAGCTACCTTGTTCATAAGGTTCATAAGGGTGATGCAGGGGTGGCTGGGGAAACAGGCTGACTGATAGGCACAGATTGAGTCATCCTATTCACCTGATTACTAAAATCCTCCTCTGCTGAAGTCATCCTATAGCGAGTGTTCACATGGGACACAAATACACAAATACCTCCCCATATTTTTCCCATTCAGAGAACTCTGATCTAGCAGCTTTTTGGGTCACAAAGTAAATGGGCCAGAGTAACACATTCAAATGAGGAATATATTGCTTCCAAAAACCAGAGGCCCACTAGGCATTGTGACTCTTTTTTGGTTGTGGGAAGAACCAGATGTAACAAGTTTTTCTTCCTCTTAGAAGAGAATGTCTTCACATGCCCTACGCCACTGAACCCTTAGAAATTTCAGTGAGATCGGAGACTCCTGAATTTTTATCAAATTTGTTTCCCACCCTCTGGCATACTAATGTCTTACCAATAATTCTAGAGTAATTGCTACTTCTTGCTTACTAGGTTCGATCAGCATAATGTCATCAATGTCGTGGACCAATGCGATATCATTTGGAAGGGAAAAGCTATCAAGATCCCAGTGAACTAAAGGATGACATAGTGCCAGAGAGTTGATATACCTCTGAGGTAGGACAATGAAGGTGTATTGCTGGCCTTGACAAGCGAAAGCAAACTGTTTCTGGTGGGCCTTATTGACAGGGGTGGAGAAAAAACATTTGCCAGATCAATAACCGCATATCAGTTACCAGGGGGTGTGTTAGTTTGCTCAAGCAATAAAACCACATCTGGTACAGCAGCTGCCATTGGAGTCACTACCTGGTTAAGCTTACAATAATCCACTGTCATTCTCTGAGATCTGTCTGTCCCCTCACAGGCCAAATAGGCAAGTTAAATACAGACGTGGTGGGAATCACCACCCCTGCATCCTTCAAGTCCTCGATGGCGGCACTAATCTCTGCAATTACTCCAAGAATATATTATTGCTTTTGGTTTACTATTTTCCTAGGTAGAGGCAGTTCTAGTAGCTGCTACTTGGCATTTCCTACCATAATGGCTCTCACTCTACAAGTCAGGGAACCAATGTGTTATGATACTTAGTGGCAAGATTGAGTGTTTTCCTCTGGACTGACATAAGTGGGAGTTTCAGGGGAAACATGAGTGAGTTAATTTCAGTTACAAAGAAATAAAAGTGGTTACACTGCTGCTTATCTGTACACATATGACACTGCTACACATATAAACCTCTGGCACATAGTAAGCATTCTATAAATATTTACAATTGTTATTGTTGTAAATATTTATAGAATACTTAATAATACAATAAAAACAATATCCCTCCCACCATGCAGATTTTCATGGTTCTCTACCCAGGAGTCTTATGTGTCTGCTTTATCCCAATGGTCACCCCTGGCACTGAATTTTTAAAGTGGTACTGTAGTTTTCTGATATTGGTTGCTTGCCTTATAATGTGCACTTTTGGCCCTTGCTGCTACCACTTGCCTACTTCCTGGTGTATTAGTCTGCTTGGGCTGCCATAACAAAATTCAAGAGTCTGGGTGACTTAAACAACAAAAATATATTTTCTCACAGTTCTGGAGGCTGGAAGTCCAAAATCAAGGTTAATGCCAATTTGGTTTCTGGTAAAAAGGCCCTCTTCCTCGCTGGCAGATAGCCAACTTCTCACTATGTCTTCACATGGCTTTTCCTTGGTGCATGTGCAGAGAGAGAGAGAGAGAGAGAGAGAGAGAGAGAGAGAGAGAGAGAGAGAGAGAGGGAGAGGGAGAGGGAGAGGGAGAGAGTGCACGAGAGGGAGCTCTGGTATCTTTTCTTATAAAGACACTAATTCTATTGGATCAGGGCCCTACCCTTACAACCTCATTTTACCTTAATTACTTCCTTAGAGGCCCCACAGACTGGGGGACCAGGAGTTATGGCATCCGTATATGAATTTTGAGGGACACGTGGATATTTAGTCCATGATAGTCCACATCCCTGCCTGTTGCTCCAGTTTCACCTGGATTACTTCCTTTGCCCTGGGGAGTCCCTATATTTGCTTGGTTATGACCATTTCTTTTCTAGGCTAGCCATTCAAATCAAGCAAAGTATTCCTCTCCATTTTTTCCTTATTCCTCAGTTTATTTAAAAGCTTTTAACCAAAATTGTTATAAACGCTGGTAAGTTATTCCTTTTAATTTCATTTGATATTTTGTCAACCACTATCAGAGCATGGCATATTTCAGTGGAAAGGCATAAAATAAAACTTTAATTCACTAGCATAGATTCTTAAAACACCAATTTTTTTCAAAGTTATTAACATTAGATTATCGGGGGAGAGGAGGTGGGGACGTGCCTAGTCTTCTTACCTGCCTCAGAAAACTGAATAATAAGGAAGTCACTAGTAGTCCTGCTTATTTTTTTTTTTAATTATTTATTTATTTATTTATTTATGGCTGTGTTGGGTCTTCGTTTCTGTGCGAGGGCTTTCTCCAGTTGCGGCAAGCGGGGGCCACTCTTCATCGCGGTGCGCGGGCCTCTCATTATCGCGGCCTTTCTTGTTGCGGAGCACAGGCTCCAGACGCGCAGGCTCAGTAATTGTGGCTCAGGGGCCCAGCCGCTCTGCGGCATGTGGGATCTTCCCAGACCAGGGCTCGAACCCGTGTCCCCTGCATTGGCAGGCAGATTCTTAACCACTGCGCCACCAGGGAAGCCCAGTCCTGCTTATTTTAATTTACCTGACCATACTCCTTTCTCTCCCAACCCCACCGTTCCCTACCCTCTACCTGTGCTGCCTACACACACTTAGGCGCATACCAGAAGAAGAAGAAATAAGCTGTCAACAATCCTTTGTGGTAAATATTATAGATGTGGGAATTTAGTCTCGAATAAAATATTATTTTAATTAAAGATTTATGTTTTTAGAACCGTTTTAAGTTCACAGCAAAATTAAGAGGAAGGTACAGACATTCCTGTATATCTCCGCCCCCCTCACCACATGCATAACCTCCCCCATTTTCGACATTCCCCACCAGAATGGGACATTTATTACAATCAATGAACCAACACTGACACATCATTATCAACCAAAGACCAGAGTTTACATTAGTGTTGTCATTCTATGGATTTAGATAAATGTATAACAACACATATCCATCATTATCGTACCGTACAGAGTATTTTTACTGCCCTAAAAATCCTCTGTGCTTTGCCTATTCATCTCTCTCTCAACTCCAACCACTGGCAGCCAATGACCTTTTTTTTTTTTACTGTCTTCATAGTTTTGCCTTTTCCAGAATGTCATGCAATATGTAGCCTTTTTAGATTGGCTTCTTTCACTTAGTAGTATGCATTTAAAGTTCTTCCATGTCTTTTTTATGACTGGATAGCTCATTTTTGTTTAGTGCTGAATAATAACCTATTGTCTGGATGTAACACAGTTTATTTATCCACTCACCTACTGAAGGACATATTGGTTGCTGCCATATTTTGGCAATCATGAATAAGGCTGTTATAAACATCTATGTGCAAGTTTTTGTGTGGACATAAGTTTTCAGCTCCTTTGGGTAAATATCAAGCAGTGTGATTGCTGCATTGTATGGTAAGAGTATGCTTAGTTTTGTAAGAAGCAGCCAAACTGTTCTCAAGTGGCTATACCACTTGACATTCCCACCAGCAATGAATGAGAGTTCCTGCTGCTCCACATCCTCATCAGCACTTGATGTTGTCACCGCTCTGGATTTTGGCCATTTTAATAGATATGGAGTGGTACCTTATTGTTGTTTTAATTTGCATTTTCCTGATGACATATAATGTGGAGCATCTTTTCCTATGCTTATTTGCCACCTGCCTATCTTCTTTGGTGGGTGTCTGTTAAGGTCTTTGTCCCATTTTTAAATTACTTTTTAAAAAAATGTATTATTTATTTGGCTGTGCAGGGTCTTCTTTGCTGCATGCGGGCTTTCTCTAGTTGCAGCGAGTGGGGGCTGCTCTTTGTTGTGGTGTGAGGGCTTCTCATTGCAGTGGCTTCTTGTTGTGGAGCATGGGCTCTAGGCACACAGGCTTCAGTAGTTGTGGCACGTGGGCTCAGTAGTTGTGGCTCACGGGCTTAGTTGCTCCGGGGCATGTGGGATCTTCCTGGACCAGGGCTCGAACCCATGTCCCCTGCATTGGCAGGTGGATTCTTAACCACTGTGCCACCAGGGAAGTCCCTGGCCCATTTTTAAATCAGGTTGCTTGCTTTCTTATTGTTGAGGTTTAAGAGTTGTGTTTCTTTTTTTTTTGGATATTTTGGATAACAGTCCCTTATCAGATGTGTCTTTTGCAGTTATTTTCTTTCATTCTGTGGCTTGTCTTCTCATCCTCTTAAGTTTGTCTTTTGCAGAGCAGAAGTTTTTAATTTTAATGAAGTCCAGGTTATCACCTATTTTTTTCATGGATCATGAGGAGGAGAGCAGAGGAAGAGAGAGATGGGAACAGCCACAGAGAGTAGAATTAGAACCACTGGCTATATGAAGTTAAAGGAAAATTAAATTCAAGTAAAAGTAAGAAAGAATTTTCTAACATGTAAAGCTGTCTCAAATGAAGTGGGCTGCCTTGTGAAGGAGTGAGTTTCTCACCACTACAGTTGGTTAAGCAGAAGTTTGTCACAGATATCAAATAGAATATTCAAGTGCTATCCAATTGTCCCTTGGTATCCGAGGGAGATTGGTTCCAGGATCCCCCTGGATACCAAAATTCGGGGAAGCTCAAGTCTCATATAAAATGGTGTAGTATTTACAGATAACCTACACACATCCTCTCATATAATTGAAATCATCTCTAGGTTACTTATAATACCTAATATAATGTAAATGCGGTATAAATGCTTGCCACTGTGCAGAAATTCAAGTTTTGCTTTTTGAAACTTTCTGGAATTTTTTGGGGGGGATATTTTCGAGCTGAGCTTGGTTGAATCTGCAGATGTTGAGGGCCAACTGTATAGGGAATCAGACCAAATGACATTAGGGTCCTTCCCAAACCTGAGACTTTTAAGAATCAATGTCCTCCTCCTTGAATTTTGAAGATATATGCATATGTATGGAAGCCAACCCAAGATGCTTAAATGATTACGGACGAGAGTGTGTAAATTATCCACACGGTGGAGTATGGAGCAGGAAAATGTCAAAGCCCCAAGGTATCAGTTCACTTTGGCTAAGATATGCTGGAGTTATAAACAATCCCCAAATCGTGGTGGCTTACTATAATAAAGATTTCTGTCTTACTCTCTTTACATGTTAGTTGAAGATTGACTGAAGTCTGGACCACTCTCCTCTTGGAGTCCAGGCTGAAAAAGAAGCCTGCATCTAGACATTGCTGGAATTATGGAACTACATGGAGGTTATTAAAACTTCTTGGAGCTGATATCACCATTTCCATTCCATTTCTTTGGTCACAGCAAGACATTTGGCTAAGCCTGCCATCAAAAGGGCAGGAAGGATGGCCCTGAAAGGGAGGAAATATTTTAGCTATATTTAAATGTACTACATCAAATCTTGTAGTCATGGTTGGACATTTGACAATTCCACACAATGAAATAAATGGTCTCTAGGGAGTAAGAAAAACCTTTTTTTGTAGCATATATTTTGGAAGTGCTTTTTCCTTAAAAGGCAGAGTAATCTAAAAACCTACTACCGATTTCACTGCAGAAAGAGAAAATGGAACTCCCAGGCATTTATACTTGCAGAGTTGCAGGAAGAAATCATCTCCATTTATTCCATCATCATTGCCTTTCAGAAATATTAATATTCATGGCTACCTACATGTAGTTGATAAAGCCTTTGTACTTTAAAAATAAAATTTTGAATAATTAATCACAGAGATCGAGAACTCTCTGTAAGTCCATGACGAGAACTGTTTGGGTGATGGCAGATATGACTCTGTTTCATGTGGGGACTGTGCAACTGGGTAGAGGAGCTGGTGTTGGCATTAGACCAGAATGAAAGAGATAAGAAAACAGAAGATATCCAAAGGGTTTTTATGTCAAACTAATAGTCTGGACTTACTTTGGAGGCTATAAAGAGCTAAGGGAGACTTTTAAGCAGGGAAGAGACAGGATCAAAACTATTCAGACAATAATATGGAGGGTGGATTGGAAATGGAACAAAATTTGAGACAAGGCTAAGTAATTATTATAATTAGAATAATGTTGGCTATAAGTGAAATGCCCTGAAACTAGGCCAGAGTAGTAGTAATAGAAAAGTGAGAACAAATGGAAAACTATTATAGAGAAAAAAAAGAATAGGTCTTGGTGACTGATGGATGAGAAGGCTGAATGAGAAGGAGGACTCTGACAATTGCCAAATTTGGGGCTTGGTGCAGCTGGGCAAGTATAGAAATGCAGGCTTAGGGTTAAGCCCTTGTTGCTACTTCTTAGATTTGTGACCTTGAACAAGTTATTTTATCTTGTCAGCCTCCATTTCCTCTTCTGTAAAATTTAGTTGATAATAATACTCTGATCATAGAACTATTGTGAGAAGTTACACACTGTGACCAGTGCCAGCTTTCAGAGACCCTCTAAGGCACTTTGGAGACTTGGGGACATGTTAAGAAAGACCAGTCAGCCATCTAGACTGCCATTTTATTGCTGGAATGGATAGGCCACATGGACAACAGAGCATGAATGTCTCTAGTCTTGCTTCAAAATGGATATTCTAAAAAATGCTTTCTAAATGTTAAAAACCTTTACTTTCATCTGGCCACTGTGTCAATTCGGGTTGACCTCACAAATGTTTATCTTTGAAGACTTTTCTTCTCTCTTTAGTTCCTTACTAGATGCCTTAGAGCTGGAGCCTTCATCCAACTCCAGGTTCTTAGTGCTCAGAATTAGTATAGATGTTACACATCCACTAGGGAGGAATGGTGACACATTTAAGGATTAGTGGTTTGTTTAACAGAAAAGGAAACTACCTAGAAAGTAGGCAGTACATTTTTAAAATTTTGGACCAACTATGATTATAAACCCCAATACTTTAGTGATGAATCACAGAGTACTTAACCTTAATGCCTTAATACCACCCTAATACTGATTGCCCACCCCATTGTAAGCAACAAAAGCTATTACTTTTGTGATGTGACGATGAGGAGGATGGTGAAGGATAGATGGCCAATTGAAGTCTTGACAAAGACTATTAAGATTTCTTGAGGTACATAAAACATCAAAAGGGAAAAGTCAAACTGGAAAAATATGTTTGTATCCATTTACTCTGGATACATAAAATGAATGATATCTATGATTTCTATTTATCCCTCAATATTCATTCTCCCCTTCTTTCTCTTAGTCATAGAACTCCCTAACTTTAGACTCAGCCAAAGACTGTATATCCCAATCCACTCTGCAGCAAGTTTTGGCCATGTGACCATCTGGTCAAGGATATGAGTATGAGTGGGAAGTGCAGCCTCCAGGTCACATTCTTGAGAGCAAGCACCTTGCCCTTCACTTTCTTGTTCCTTTTCTCATGAGAATTGAGTGAGTGTCAACCATGTAAACAAGGGAAACAAAGATAAAGAACCTGAAGGACTTGGATGGCCTTGTGGAGCAAAGCCACTAACAGCCCAGTTACCTCCAGCCTCTTACATGGGAGACTACTAATTTCCATTTTGTTTCAGCCACTGAATTTTTGAGTCTCTTCATCATTTATAGCAATTTAGTGTAATACATGAAATAAAATGCCTGGTACAGTGCCAATCAACTATAAAAGAAAAGAACACACTTTAAAAAGGTTAAATGATTAAAATGTAAATGATTAAAAAAACACACTTTAAAAAGGTTAAATGATTAAAGATGGTGTCTAAAATGTGACTATAATTAAGCTTTAATTCTCTGGGTACAGAAGTCATCACACTTCCGTATTGTGCATGTCTATTGCTTGAATTTCACACATTCAAGGCTATTTCACTTTTTGAGTGAATGAATACATTGTGAGTGAAAGTAGGGGATTCTCAAGTATGTTTTTAAAGATTCACATTCTTTGTGAGGGTTATGGCTCTCTCAGTCCTCAGAAATCAGACCACAGGGTATTTGTCTTGGTACCAGCACCAACAGGACCCCTATTTTTTTGTCCAGACAAGGCATGAAGTCTGCTCCCACATCAGGTATACTGAATGTGTAGGAAAGGTTTCAAGCTGCATAATGCAATGATGGCCATAGTGCTGAAGCTGCAGGGAAGATAAACGCAAAGTCAAAATGAGGAAAAGCACTTTTCTATTCACAAAGAAGGCCATGTTTCTTTGGTTGGCTTATTACAGACACTCCCATCCAAGTACCTGGTCTTTTCTTCACTATGTTTTGTCATCGAGTGTATTAAATACATCAGAGGATTCAGCTAGTATTATTCTGATACTTCTTTCATCTCCCAAGTTCTCTAAATGTACACATGATACTAGGACCTCTGAAACTCCACTGACCAGATTTTTTCCCCTGCAATCAAGAAACCCCTGCATTTATATTTCCATAAATGGAAAGCTGTCAATTGAATTAATGACAGGTGGACTTCAAAAGGTCACTAACCTAGAAGTCAGGCTTCTGGTTCTGGCTCTGCTATGCATAACTTTGTGACTTTAGTCTAGTCACATAATCATTTTGGGTCCTAATCTTTAAATGAAAGAATAGAACTAACTGGTTTCCTAATGGCCATGTTCTGTGATTCTACACATACCTATGTTTTAAGAGGGATTCTGTCTACATGGAGTTAAATTTTTGTTTTGTCATTTTCAGCTCTTGAGGAACATATGTAAGGGCAGACTTTTGTGGAGAGAGTGTATGCATCATATATTTGAATATATTTTAAAATGAAAATTCCAAAATTATGAGAGTTTAAAAATATTCAAAAAACTTTTATTGAGCGACTGCTAAGTGCTAGAGATAGAGTGGGGAGTAAATCAGACATGGTCCTGTCCCCTACAGAGTTCAGGAAAGGTAGATATCAAAAAAAAAAAAAAGGTAATAACATGCCTGATGAGTGTTCTGAGGGAGAAGCAGAGAAGGCTTTGGCAGTGTATAATTAGTGGGCTTAGGATAATCAGTGTAGGAGACAGTGATGTTATAAAGCAAGAGACGTAAATTTTGAGGATGACTTTTGGGGAATAAATGACCATTTCCTTTGTGTGGAAGTAGAGCTCAGAGGCCATGTACACCTGGGTTGAATCCCAGCTCTGCCACACACTGTGTCATCTTGGGTAACTTCTCTAAACCAGTTTTCTTAACCATCAAATGGGGATGATGATAGTACCTACCTCATGAGATTGTTAGGAGGATTGAAAGAGATAGTGGTGTGCCTAGCACAATCATTATACTGACTACCATTATAATTGCCATTAATGAAGAGTATTGTGTGTCTTTGGGTCTAGTCAAGCATTGATATCAATCTCCCCGCTGTCCCCAAGAATCCTGTTATCAGTAAAGCAGTCCTGAGTGACATGAGAAATTTTTAAATTTGCAAACTGGCAAGCAATCTGTAGTTTATCAGAAACATCCAAGACGGGGCTTCATAAAGCTTCCCTGAGTTCTTGCTCCCACGTCTCTACCCAAGCCTCTCTTGGGGGAGCTCCAGCATATGTTCCAGAGCCCAGCCTGATGGACGTGGACCTGCAGCCACCCAATTGCTGTTCCAGCAAGATGTACACTTGATATAATTTGAACACAAATATAAACCTATGGTCAGTCATGACATGTTTAATTTCTGACAGTGATCCAAAGAATATGAGTTGGCAAAACAGAACAAACTTAAAAAGGAATGACACAAAGACTTCCATGAGAGGCAAGAGAAAGCTTTTTTGGCTCAGTTATAGCTAGATCAGAGAATGTTGTATTCCACCCAAGTCAGCCAACAGCACGCTCTCCCAGCTGCTCCCACACCTCTGCAGGCAGACATTCCTGTTTGTAAGACAATGAGGTGCCTGCAGCTATATTTCCAGCCCTTCTTCATGATGTTTCTAGCCTCCTTGACAGCCTATCCTTCGTTACTCTGAAAAAGCCTCAGTTGCCTAAAATGTCTGTCTATCAGCTTTGGCTCATATGGCATAATATGATATGACATGATATGGTATGATAATCATACAGCAGAATATGATTAAGTTTGGGAGGAGCTATGATTCACTCCAGAATTAGTGTCTTAACGTTCAAAATGACAAAGGGGTTGACATCAGCCCAGCTCCTAATTCAGAATCTAAACTGATTAGAAACAGATAATCGTTATCATTTATATACATCAATCTCTTCATAGGAAAAAGAAGATGCAATCTATATTTTCTCAATGATTTGAGTATTCTTTTAGTCATATCTTCTCCACAGAAGGTCCCAACCACTTGGCAGAGAACTCTTTAAATTAATAATAAATCTGAATGTATTATAAAATTAATAATAAAATAAAAACTAATATGTTGATGAATTTTATTCTGTCCTCAGCCCAGTATGAACAATAGCATTCCTTTCTTGGCTACTTTCAGACAATCTCTTTCTGAACTTCCAAATGATAATGTTATTAATATTATTATTAATATTGCTATTTCTGATCTATCACTTCATAAAGTTTTCAATCCAAACCACTCTGAAACCAGCATAATTTGATGATTCTAACTCCTGGCATTTCACTGAACACAAGTCAGAGCATGGCGTGGCATGGCAAGAACACTCGGGTATCCTCCAGCTATGGAGATGCACCACACCGTTTCAGCAACTCTGAGGTGGAAGTGGCAGAGCCCCTGGAAGGACACACCAGAGTGGTCCTCAGACATGGCAGTCAAACCCTCTGGGGCCTTAGGATGTCTCCTCTCATGATCTTGGGGCAAATTGCTCCAGTGAGTGATGCCAGAACGTAAGCACATGAAAAAAAGAATAGCCTGTAAGTCCTGTCATCATGAAAAACCCACTTACAAAAGATAAACATTCAAGCTGCCTGTAATCCCATCTCACAAGAGATGAGCTAAGAGCAAAAGCTCTCCATATCCCTTTCCCTGTAGAAAAATGTCATTAATCTCTCCATTAATGACTTCAATAAAAGGATGTCAAAGGAGCAATTCAATAAGACTCAACTGGCATTAATTTGAGATCTACTTAAGAGGGGTAAAAATAAAGTGGCTGCACAGAATTATCAGAAAACTGGAAAATATGTTAGTACCAGAGCAAGCTCTGAACTATTTCAAAGATGAATAACAAATTTGCTGAAAGAAAAAGGGAAAAGCAACAAAACTTCGATCTCCTGAAAACCTTATATTTTGAGATCTTCAGTTATGTTTCATGATGAAGACGGAAAGCTTTATTCTCCTAGTTAACACTCTCTGAAGCAAACCAGAGATGACAATGTATTGCTTGTTCCCTAGAGGAAGAAGCCAGCCAGACATTACGAAAAACAAGAATTGGGAGGATTTTGCCCTTTCTGAGCTAGTTTTTTTTGTTTGCTTTTTGGTGTTTTGTTTTAGGGTGTTGCTATATAGTAAAGGTCCTGCTGTGAGGTGAAATGCAAAATGTTTTAATCAGGCACCCGGGATTTGCTTTAGTCCTGTATGGTAAGATGCAGACACAGAAATGGTTGTCATGAAGGAGCTTTACGCTCACTGATCCCTAGAGAGAGAAAGCACAGCATGTGCCACAGGGCCACACAGGGAATAAAAGGGGGAGGGTAAAATGCAGGCAAGAACCTTTATTGTGGTTTCTGAGGGAAGGAACAGGTGAGGCGGGGTGAGCAGGTTTGGGATAGGCTAGTTTCAAGAACTTCAGCAGGCTGTGGGGGACAGGGGCTGGTTGTCTAGTCCCTGGCCCTGGGGTGATAGGGCAGGGTAATAGTGGCCCTGAGTGTGAGAGCCCATTAGAGGAAGGGGTTAGGGGTGTGGGCTCTGGATGGGTTGTTTGCATGTGAAAGACACGCTGGCTGGTGAGTTGCTTGCCAGCTCTAGAAATTAACTATCTCTGGGAGGGGTAGTCCCTCTGGTTCAGCAAGACCTCAGATGTCAAACATCAAAATACAGAAACTAGAAAACATGGTTATTACTCAGAAATATGTCATACTTCATAACTGAAAAAGTCATAAAAGTACATAAAAATATGGCCAAAATTCATATTGAAAATAAACAAAATCCTGAAAAACATTGAAGTTCTCAGTATGTAGAAGCCATAGTTTCATTTTATTTGCAAATTTACTTTTTTTAGTACCATTTGGAGTAGTTCCAGTATAAGTATAAATACTGTAAAACTTTTAATTTATACTTTTCTTATGTCATTTGTTACATTCATAGATTTATATAATGGCATGACATCTGGCTAAAAGCAACTTGTTTAAAAACTAACTACTATGTACCTTTTAAAAAATACTATATGAGCAGAAAATGACATTTTTCCTACCAAATTGTTTAGCCTTGCCCCCCAAAAAGCTCAAAAATGTGGTGCAAGTAAAAGAATATTATGACTATTCATTAAAAAAGTTCATATTTCCGGATCTTCAAGGTGACCAGTCAAACATGGCTCAGGGATAATTGTCAGTCTGTCAGGATTAATACAACCACTCATACAATCAGGTGTGTCTAGGGATAATGGATCAGTCTTCTTTGCTGGGTCCTCTTCTTCTCAACCTCTTAAGTTTGGAATGTCTTAGGGCTCAGTCCTTGGGCCTTTTCTGTTTCTATGAATATCCCCTCTCACAGTACTCTCAGCTAGACTTATGGCTTTAAATCTCATCTATATGTTTTTAACTCCCAATTTTATTTCTCAAGCCCAGATATCTTTCCCCAGTTCCAAACTCAGACATCCAACTTTCTACTTGACTTCTCCACTTCGGATGTTTGATAAACAAATCAAGCTTAATGTGTCTAAAATGGAACTCCTTGTTGCCACCCCCCAAACCCTGCCCACACCATCACCAAAACCTTCTACCTCAGTACACTTCTGCAGATCACTTGATGCATCTCCATTCTATATATCAGATTAGTCAGGACTCCCCTCTTTCTCTCACACCCCACATCCAATCCATAAGCAAATCCTTCTGGACAGCCCTGTCTGGCTTTCACTGCTCCTTTTTTCTGGTTGCAAGTTTGGGAGCCTGAAGGTTGTGTTAAATCTCAAATAGTTAAATGTTGTTTTAGTCAGAGTCCATAATCTCTTTAGCAATATAATTTCTTCAAAAATTTAGAAGGCTCTCGGTCTATTTTTCTGCTGAAATTCCTCATTGATTTTTGCACGTTCTCCAACTTTTACATTTGATCCTTTAGTATATTAAGCATAATTATTCTAAAGATTCTGTCTGATAGTTGTAACATCTGGGTCATCTCTGAGTCTATTTTTGTTGATTGTTTTATCTCCTCTCAGTGGGTTGTTTTTTCTTGCTTGTTAGTCTTATAATTTTGTATTGACTGCTGAATATCATGTGTAGGACAGTAGAGACTAAGGTAAATAGTATTTAGTCCTGGATATGGGAATACCTTTTCTTCTGTCAGACCATTAGTGTGGGGTTGAGTCAACATAGTCAGGAGTTGAATTGGGCTTGGGTATTGTTTTGCTTTTGCTGTCTTCTGTGCAC
This sequence comes from Balaenoptera acutorostrata, assembly GCF_949987535.1. Lineage (NCBI taxonomy): Eukaryota > Metazoa > Chordata > Mammalia > Artiodactyla > Balaenopteridae > Balaenoptera > Balaenoptera acutorostrata. The sequence continues at coordinate 74,262,777 of NC_080064.1, read as the reverse complement.
CACAGGCTTCAGATTCTTTTAGCAGTTGGGCTACTACTCTCTTGTGCTTGGAATGAGAGATTGAGTGCTGGAGGATTTCTCTCGCTGTTTCTGCTCCTCCCTCACCTGTCAGTATCCGCCTACATTCCAGCCCGCACCCCCCCCCCCAGTGGTAGAATGCTGTTGCAGTGGGAACTCTCTGTTGTCCTGTTCCAGCCTTATTCTTTGGCAAGCCCTGTGCAGCTGGGCCTTGGAAGTGAAGCTTTCTCTCTCTTTCTCTTGTTTTTACCTTTGGATGCTTTTTGTACTTTGCATTTCATATATTATCCAGTTTCACATTCTCACAGGATCAGCAGTTCCAACAGCCTCCTCGTCTCCCAAGTCTGAAAACAGCAAGAAAGCCACAGCTGCAGCCAAAGGCAAAGCACTGATGTGCTCATGAAACAAAAAATGGTGTACTTTTTCCTTATTTTTCTTAAAGTAAAGGCTGACACTAAGGCTCACTGCTAGAGAACGGAAATCCTTTTCTTCTTCACACCTCAAACCCAATGTTAAACTTATGTGGGGGAATTCCCTGGTGGTCCAGTGGTTGGGACTCCGTGCTTTCACTGCTGAGGGCCCAGGTTGGGGAACTAAGATCCCTCAAGCTGCATGGTGTGGCAAAAAAAAAAAAAAAAAGAAAAACCAAAACCAAACCAAAACAACAACAAAAACACCAAAACCTTATCTGAAAAACTTATCTGACAGGCAAACAAGGTCTCCTCAATAATTGCACACACATGAAAAACTCTTTATGATTCATAAATATTTCATTATGCAGGGTACAAAAATACTTTCGCTTTTTGGTTGGTTTTGAATTTTGGAAAGAATGAGGAGTCATGGCAGGGGTGGGGTGCCCTGGGAAGAGGTAAGCAAAATGGGCAGAGAAAGAGTTTCCTTAAAGGGTGTTGGCCTGTCTGAGGAGAAGGACGTGGAGGACCCTGATTTGAAACGACAAAGAAAACACGCTCTCTGTGTTGGGTGGTCCTTCCTGTTCAGCCTGGGGGTGTGTGTGGTAGTGGGGAGTGCTGGCCCCCTGGGGAAAAACAGGCCGCAGGGCTTGGCCCTCACTGAAGCAGGATGGGTACAGGGGAGAGGTACGGGGAGGGACCAGGAATGATGAACTATTAGTGGCCAGGACCTGTTGCTATGGCGACACAATGTGAGAACAAGCTGTACACTCACATATACACAAGTTTGTGTCTTAATTCATGTCAGAAAACATGGAAAATGAAAGGCCTTGTTTCTCTGAGTTGGAGCTACAGAAGCAAGTTTGGAGTGGAGGTCGGGCCTTGCTCAGTCCCAGAGAGGCCACTCAGCTGGATCTGGGTGGCCCAGCAAGAAGGCCCCTGAATCCTGCCATGAGGCCTTGGAGAGGGGATTTAGGGCGGGGCTGAGAAAAAGGAAACAGGAAGCAGTCCACTGAGTCAGTCTTAAAATTCACAGTCTTTGGAGGGAAGCAGCAGCTCTGCACAGGCCACTTGGGGGCAGGGGGCGCTCAGGGAGTCTTCCTCCCTAGTGGGGCAGGGGCTTCAAGCCGTGGTGACAAGACTGAAGATCTAACAGGACTGACAATATTTCCATCCTTGCTGGGTGGTGTCCGAGTAAGGGGGCCAATGCAGCAGAACAGGCAGGGCGGAGGCAGCAGCAGCAGTGGCAGCTGGGCAGGTGAGGGCAGCAGGTGAGATGGCTGGGGGTCAGCTCTGTGGGGTACAGAGGGTAGGAGGCCCAGGCCTCTGGGGATGCGGGGATCAGAGTGGTCCCCATCAGGTCATAGGGGCCCTTGCGATGAAGTGTGCTCCTAGAGCGGGGTGGGCGTTGGTGGAATTTGGTGTAGCCATTAGCTTGTTCTTGGCCCTCTTGGCTTTGGCAAACTCTACCCTCAAGATCTACGGATTCTTGGGATCTAAGTGAGTACCTTTCCATGCATTCTTGGCCATTTCTGCTCCTGCCCAGCTGTCAAAGATCACAAAACAAAGCCTCTCTCTATGTGAGCTTGATCAGGGACGCTTCATACTCCTTGGATGTGCCAAGGGGATGCAGAGGGCAAGCAGGGCTTCCGGCTTCGGGGAGGAGGTGGGAAGGGGCGCGGTGAGCCGTGGGCTCCGGGGGTGGAGCACTGGGGCCGTGAGAGGGGCAGCCTCTGTTTGAGGCTGGGGTCACCTCAACTTTGCCTGATGTGGGAGACGGGGAGGGGTGCAGGGGGTGGGGGGAGGCACTGGGAACCTGAGCCGACTGGAGCTTTCTCACTATATCTACACATCCTGTCGATGGCAGCCAGACTCTGTCCTGTATCTGGGATTGGTCTTGTGCAGGAGTTTCTTGCCTCTCCCTCACTGGTGGCAGCGCTCTGGTAAGATTCAAGATCCAAGATGGTTTCTTGCCTCTCTTCCAGAGCAGGTGGCTTTTTGCTTCTACTTCCTCCTTAGATGCAAGGCGTCTTTGCCTCTACCCTGTAAGCAAGAGGGTTTGCTGCCCTTCCTTGCAGAGACTAAGGCCTTTGCTTTATAGGGGAGAAGAAAACAAGGGAGCAAGTAAGGCCTTGTGCCCATCCCCTAACAGCCATCCATTACTTCTTCATACCTGCATTGGTGAGGTGGCTCTCTCAGATCTCCTGCCCAGTCCCCAGTCTCTTTGTGAGTACCCTGTGGAAGCCTGTGGGAAAAAACTTGCAGGTGAGTACAATCTCCCCTTGTTTCTAGGAGGTTCAGCTATCCCAAACTGATGCAACAGCCCACGTGTCTTTAATATATATTTTTAAAATTTTAGCTATTTTTTCCCAACCCATTTATTTGTATGGCTGCCACCAGTTTTTCCCCTACTCTGCCACAGGTTGAAAGGCTCACGTGTTCCATCTGTCCTTGAAGGATTTTGTCCCTCCTTAGAATTCAGGTTATGCAGTTGCCTTGTGATCTCAGCTCTGAAATGCTCAAGGAAAGTTATTGCTTTTGTCGGTTAACTACCTTTTTTTCCCCCTCATTTTTAGGTTTAATGTGATAATCTTTACAAGTTTGTACATCCTAGGTGGGAGCTGAAATTTTGTGTTCTTCAGTTTTAAGTAATAGAAATTAATTCTAGCTAATTAAAGCAGAAAAGACATCTTATTATATTGATACCAGGTAATTAACAAAATCTACAGGTAAGGTAAAGAACAAAGCTCAAATTAGACAAGAACCAGGGTGATTCCAAGGGTCCAGTCAACAAGGACCACTTAGCTCTCTTGGCAGGGTACCTTTACAGGAAGGAACAAATTCCAGCTGTCCTAGGTTCTCAAGATTTGGCCTTGGGAAAATTTCTAATTGGTCAGTTTGGTCCTCATGCTTTCCTCTTAGTTTTAAAAAGAAACAGTGGTTATACAAATGGAAGATAGGAATGTACCAAAATAGGTGTTATATCACTGGAATAGGGTGAGTGGACTCTAGATAGGGAAGAAAAACAATTTCCTACTATGCCTATAGGGGTTCCTGATTTACTGATTTCGATCTGTTATAAAGATTTCATTCATTTGTTTGTTCAATAAATATTTACCAAATATTTATTATATGCAAGGCAATGTTCTTGTTAGAATTATGTGCAAATGAGCCCAAAATAAGGAACATTTAATTAATTAAATTATTAATTTTGTGATATATATGAATGATTTTGCTTGCTTCCATGTTCTCAGTTTTATTCTTGAATATTTAGATAATCATGAGTATGTAAAATTCGAATCTGTTTTGTTTTGGAAGTGAGTTACAGGGGAAGAGTAAACAATAGTACTAGGGAATGTATTTTTACTCACTGAAAATGTGAAATCATCATTCAGATTGTTGCATGATACTTTAAGAGATAGAATAGCCTTTAGAAGAGAAATGCTCTGTCTAGTATCAAAAATACTTTAAAAAATCTTTGTATAATTAGATGAATTTCAATAATTATTCTCTATATCCTGAAAATATTATGAGATCTAGTAGTTTTGGCAGTGACTTAAGGCAAAAGGGCAAGGCCAGAGGCAGTACAGAAGTACATCTGATAGAATTATTTATAGTGAGTGAGATTTTCATTCCTTGTACTTCTAAGGAAATTACTCTTCTTGGAATCTGAGAATGGGCCACGTGGTGTGCAAGTTTAATTTTGTATTATTTGCCTGGCAAATGGAATGGCTTTTCCTGAGGAATTGGCCTAATGATAAAATGTGCTAAGTCTGGGATACTTGGGTCCACAAATGGGATAAAATATACTAGCTGCTCTTCCTCAATGAGGCAGTAGAATGGGACAGGAGCTCAGGAATCAGAACGAGCTAGATTTACACAAACCTGGATTTAAGTCCCACTTTGGCAATTTCTAGCTTTGTAACACTCCAGAAGTTATTTAATTCCTTTACATTTTCAGTTTCTTTATCTATAAGATGGGAATAACATGGTCTTTTCATGAGTTTAAATGAAGATTAAATGAAGTATTTAGTATAGTGTATTTTACTTACTGAAAGCTCAATAAAAAGGTACTATTATTATTAGCTCTCTTACCATAATAATCTACCAGGCTTGTGTCTTCTCTGGATGATTTATGTTGAATTGTTGATAATTTATTCTGGAAATGAACTTGATACACTGAAATCCTGTTATTAACACATGGATTTACTATAATTATCAATCAGAAATATTACATACAGTCTCACTTTTAAATAACCAGATGTGCAAATTACAATTATAAGAAGAAAGGTGTCTGTCACTGGGAGCAGCAAACAGAAAACCTTAAGCTACATCCTTGACAGAGTGAAGAAGTGGGGTTGCATTGGGTAGGAAGGGCCAAATTCCTTCTTCAAAACATATCACTGCTGTGTGGGAACCTTGCATAAGACTGAAGATCACTCACTGCTTGAAGGCCTGACAAGTTTGTAGTCTCTCAAATCCAATTATAAAATCATAGAGCCATTAATCAGTGGGACAAATATTTGAGGGTTTTTATATTTTGTCTGCTTTATTGTGATTTACTTTGAATCATTCCTTCCTTAAATGAAAGGGGACTGACATCATGGGTTAAAAACTAGACAAACTAGGCTTTAATCAGACCCATTTTTAATTTCTTATGTGACTCTGGCAAGTGATCATGTGACTCAGTTTCCTACTCTGTCAAGCGTTGATTATAAAATTGTGTTTCCTCAAACATCAGCAGCTGTGGATAAAAACAGAGACACAATAACTACAACAATTAATATTCCTGTTTTCTTTCCCCATGTTTCCTAGGATTTCCCCCCATCATTGTGTGAGGTACCTTGAGTTTTACTCAGAGTGTTCCTGTTATTTCAGGGAGAAAAATGGGACTGGTGAAGAGTTGCCTGAGAACTTAAGATGCCCAGTTATCTTAGAGCACTTGCCATTTCCTTTCCCTCTGCTTGAGTTTCCAGGAAATCACAGTCTGTTGCTGCCTGTGGTGCAGCTTCTCCCCAGTTTGCTGGTATTGCTGATGCCTGTGTGTGATAAGTGACTGTCCTCAAAGTGGCCACAGCTGATATTAGGATAACAAACAAGCAGTAACAACGCCAAAATTAAACAAAAAACTCCCACCCATTTTTGTCATGGAGGTCCTAATTATTACTGTTTTATGTTTTCAGTGTCTTACTGAGTTTTCAGTAAAACAGTTTTTCTTGAGCCGTCATTTTCCTAGGACTTGAACCTGAGAACTGGGCTAGAACTCAATGTGAGCAAAAGATACCTAGCTGCACTCAAATTCTGGCACTGAGCACAGAGGTGTAATTATTGAAACAAGCTTATGAACCTGACTTTTTTTTCCCCAGAATACTCCTCAGTCTCTCATTGAAAAATCTTCCTGGCAGACATTAGTCTTGTAGACAAGCCCTAACTGAGCTTCAAAGCATGGGCTACCTGAGCTCAGCCAAGAACCCTAGTTTCATTGTCATTTATCTGTCCTTTCCATAACATGAAATAGGTGTTAGAACATGTAATAATAACTAACACAGTTTGGCTCTACACAGGTGGAGTTTGCAAAATGGATACATGACTCAGACCAGATACCCACTTCTCCTGTCCAAACATCTCAGCACCACATAAGAACTCTAGAATCAGGATTCTGCTCCAGAGAAAAAAACACAGGATCTTGAATTGACTGAGATTAAATCTTTATTACCTGATGGAGCAAGAAACTTAAGTAAAAGTTAATGTGAGTTACAGAAAAGCACAGTTAGATTTCTGCACCCAACATAGGAGCACCTGAATACATAAGGCAAATGCTAACAGCCATAAAAGGGGAAATCAACAGTAACACAATCAGAGTAGGGGACTTTATCACCTCACTTTCACCAATGGACAGATCATCCAAAATGAAAATAAATAAGGAAACACAAGCTTTAAATGACACATTATACATGATGGACTTAATTGATATTTATAAGACATTCCATTAAAAAAAAATACACTTTCTTCTCAAATGCACATGGAACATTCTCCAGGATAGATCAAGTCTTGGGTCACAAGTCAAGCCTTGGTAAATTTAAGAAAATTGGTATCATATCAAGTATCTTTCCGACCACAGCACTATGAGACTAGATATTAATTACGGGAAAACAACTGTAAAAAAATACAAACACATGGAGGCTAAACAATACACTACTAAATAACCAAGAGGTCACTGAAGAAATCAAGAGGAAATAAAAAAATACCTAGAAACAAATGACAATGAAAACACAACGACCCAAAACCTATGGGATGCAGCAAAAGCAGTTCTAAGAGGGAGGTTTAGAGCAATACAATCCTACCTCAAGAAGCAAGAAACATCTCAAATAAACAACCTAACCTTACATCTAAAGCAATTAGAGAAAGAAGAACAAAAGAAAGCCCAAAGTTAGCATAAGGAAAGAAATCATAAAGATCAGATCAGAAATAAATGAAAAAGAAATAAAGGAAACAATAGCAAAGATCAATAAAACTAAAAGCTGGTTCTTTGAGAAGATAAACAAACTTGATAAACCATTAGGCAGACTCATCAAGAAAAAAAGGGAGAAGACTCAAATCAGCAGAATTAGAAATGAAAAAGGAGAAGTAACAACTGATACTGCAGACATACAAAGGATCATGAGAGATTACTACAAGCAACTCTATGCCAATAAAATGGACAACCTGGAAGAAACGGATGAATTCTTACAAAAGCACAAACTTCCAAGACTGAACCTGGAAGAAATAGAAAATACGAACTGACCAATCACAAGCACTGAAATGAAACTGTGATTAAAAATCTTCCAACAAACAAAAGCCCAGGACCAGATGGCTTCACAGGTGAATTCTATCAAAAATTTAGAGAAGAGCTAACATCTGTCCTTCTCAAATTCTTCCAAAATATAGCAGTGGGAGGAATACTCCCAAACTCATTCTACGAGGCCACCATCATCCTAATACCAAAACCAGAAAAAGGTGTCACAAAGAAAGAAAACTACAGGCCAATATCACTGATGAACATAGATGCAAAAACCCTCAGCAAAATACTAGCAAACAGAATCCAACAGCACACTAAAAGGATCATACACCATGATCAAGTGAGGTTTATCCCAGGAATTCAAGGATTCTTCAATATACACAAATCAATCAATGTGAAACATCATATTAACAAATTGAAGGATAAAAACCATATGATCATCTCAATAGATGCAGAAAAAGCTTTTGACAAAATTCAACACCCATTTATGATAAAAACTCTCCAGAAAGCAGGCATAGAGGGAACCTACCTCAACATAATAAAGGCCATATATGACAAACCCACGGCCCACATCATTCTCAATGGTGAAAAACTGAAACCATTTCCTCTAAGATCAGGAAAAAGACAAGGTTATCCACTCTCACCACTATTATTCAACATAGTTTTGGAAGTTTTAGCTATGGCAATCAGAGAAGACAAAGAAATAAAAGGAATCCAAATCAGAAAAGAAGTAAAACTGTCACTGTTTGCAGATGACCTGATACTATACATAGAGCATCCTAAAGATGCTACCTGAAAGCTACTAGAGCTAATCAATGAATTTGGTAGAGTAGCAGGATACAAAGTGAATGTACAGAAATCTCTTGCATTCCTATACACTAATGATGAAAAATCTGAAAGAGAAATTAAAGAAACAGTCCCATTTACCATTGCAACAAAAAGAATAAAATACCTAGGAATAAACCTCCCTAGGGAGACAAAAGACCTGTATGCAGAAAACTATAGGACACTGATGAAAGAAATTAAAGACGATACCAACAGATGGCAAGATATACCATGTTCTTGGATTGGAATAATCAATATTGTGAAAATGACTATACTACCAAAAGCAATCTACAGATTCAGTGCAATCTCTATCAAATTACTAATGGCATTTTTTACAGAACTAGAACAAAAAATCTTAAAATTTGTATGGAAACACAAAAGATCCCAAATAGCCAAAGCAGTCTTGAGGGAAAGAAATGGAGCTGGAGGACTCAGACTCTCAAACTTCAGACTATACTACAAAGCTACAGTAATCAAGACTGTATGGTACTGGGACAAAAAACAGAAATATAGATCAATGGAACAGGATAGAAAGCCCAGAGATAAACCCACGTGCCTATGGTAAACTAATCTATGACAAAGGAGGCATGGATATACAATGGAGAAAAGACAGTCTCTTCAATAAGTGGTGCTGGGAAAACTGGACAGCTACATGTAAAAGAATGAAATTAGAACACGCCCTAACACCATACACAAAAATAAACTCAAAATGGTTTAGAGACCTAAATGTAAGGTCCGACACTATAAAACTCTTAGAGGAAAACAGAGGAAGAACACTCTTTGCCATAAATCACAGCAAGATCTTTTTTGACCCATCTCCTAGAGTAATGGAAATAAAAACAAAAATAAACAAATGGGACCTAATGAAACTTAAAAGCTTTTGCACAGCAAAGGAAACCATAAAGAAGATGAAAAGACAACCCTCAGAATGGGAGAAAATATTTGCAAACGAATCAACAGACAAAGGATTAATCTCCAGAATATACAAACAGCTCATGCAGCTCAATATCAAAAAAACAAACAACCCAATCCAAAAATGGGTAGAAGACCTAAACAGACATTTCTCCAAAGAAGATATACAGATTGCCAACAAACACATGAAAGGATGCTCAACATCACTAATCATTAGAGATATGCAAATAAAACCACAGTGAGGTATCACCTCACACCGGTCAGAATGGCCATCATCAAAAATCTACAAACAATAAATGCTGGAAAGGGTGTGGAGTAAAGGGAATCCTCTTGCACTGTTGGTGAGAATGTAAATTGATACAACCACTATGGAGAACAGTATGGAGGTTCCTTAAAAAACTAAAAATAGAACTACCATATCACCCAGCAATCCCACTACTGGGCATATACCCTGAGAAAACTATAATTCAAAAAGAGACATGTACCACAATGTTCATTACACCACTATTTACAATAGCCAGGACATGAAATCAACCTAAGTGTCCATCGATAGATGAATGGATAAAGAATATGTGGCACATATATACAATGGAATATTACTCAGCCATAAAGAGAAAAGAAATTGAGTTATTTGTAGTTAGGTGGATGGACCTAGAGTCTGTCATACAGAGTGAAGTAAGTCAGAAAGAGAAAAACAAATACCACATGCTAACACATATATATGGAATCTAAAAAAAAAAAAAAGGTTCTGATGAACCTATGGGCAGGACAGGAATAAAGACGCAAATGTAGAGAATGGACTTGAGGATATGGGGAGGGGGAAGGGTAAGCTGGGACGAAGTGAGAGAGTAGCATTGACATATATACACTGCCAAATGTAAAATAGATAGCTTGTGGGAAGCAGCTGCATAGCACAGCAGTTCAGCTCGGTGCTTTGTGACCACCTAAAGGAGTGGGATATGGAAGGTGGGAGGGAGGCACAAGAGGGAGGGGATATGGAGATATATGTATAGATATAGCTGATTCACTTTGTTATACAGCAGCAACTAACACACCATTGTAAAGCAATTATACTCCAAAAAAGGTGTTAAAAAAGAAAACAAAAGACAGGCTTAAGGGAGATGCTGGTGGTATGTTGACATGAACTCAGCTCCTCTTCCTTTCATCCTCAGCTCTAAGCTCTCTGCCTTTCAAGAGCCTAATGGTTGCTGGCTTCCATGGGAAGCTAGGGAGACATTAGGTCTCAGGCTCTTTTGAGGTTCTAGCAGAGGGAAATTAGTCTGATGCTTTTTCCCTTATGGGAAGGGTAACATCGTCAGTGGATGTTTGGAAATGCTGGGAGGTCAGAGATGTGTAACTCTCCAGACAGAAGACAACATTGGCCCAGATCTTCTTACGTTTACACGGCCAAGCCAAAGCTGTGGAGGAAGACTGGATCTCCCTGTTCCTCAGGCTGTGGGAGATCTGAGTGCAGGGAGGGGGTTTCCTTCAAGACCAGCAGCAGGGTCTGGCAGGCTCCTGTAGTTAGAGATAGCTTCATCTTTCAAGGTCTGTGAGAGTCTTTTCATTTAGCATCTGAGCTCCAATGAGTTGACATAGAAAAATAACCCACCCAATAGCTGAGGGAAAAGCAGTCATTAGAACAGACACACCACTGATAGAGTGCTGTTGAAGGAGATGGTGACATTTTGAATTAAGATTCAAGACTAGGATAAAAAAATTCTTCCTAGAATTGAAAACGTGGCTTCCAAAATAAAAAAATTCAGGAAAGGAACTGTGGGAGAGGATAGTCTCTATTGAAACTGAATAAGTGGTCTGAAACATCAAGTGCTAAGAAATATCTCAAAGCATAAGGCAAAGCGAAGTGAACCTCAAAAGGAAATGGAAGTCAGGTCCAAGGGACCTAACACCTATGGAATTTCAAAGGGAGAAGAAAGAACAATTGGAGATAAGGCAATAAGTAGAAATAATCAGTATAAAAATTTCCCTATTTTAAGACCTAAGTCTGCTAAAATCCATGAATGCTAAGGATACAGGGGAAAATCTCACAAGTTTCCAAGCACTCATGAACAAATTACCTAAAAAAAAAGCAACAGACTTCTTATTTGCAACAATGGAGCTAGAAACAAGAATGAACTAGTATCTGTAGATTTCTCTCAGAATAGGACCAGAACCAAAGAATTCAATACCTGGACAAGCATGAAAGAAAGGTATTTGAAGATATACAAGAAAGAGTTTACAACTTATGCACTTCATCAGAGGCAAATCTACAAGCAAAGGCTTTAACCAAATAAGATACAGGCCAGAATAGAAATCTCAAGATGGAAAAAGATAAAGACAGAAATAGAACTGGAGCGTAGGAGAGAAAGAATGTTGAAAGAGAAAGAATGTTGAAAGAGGAAGAAAGTGAAAGTATTCTAAACCTTATTGAAATGTAAAAGGAGGATAATAGAATCTTGGTAAGGAAAGTAATTAATATCTTGCTCTCATATAATAGCCCAGTAATACTATCTGATTATGAGAACAAGAGAAGGGGAGATAACCATTTATGAAAAAAAAATTAAAAGATGGTATAACTTGCAAATAAACAAGGGGAAAGAGGAATGAATAAAACTTGATCAGACAAGCAAGCATAAAAAAGGTAAAGGTTTCCCCTTATCCCACTTACCATAATGTGGTATGATAAGTAAGTAAAAAATAAGATGGAAAGAACAATGTGATACATGTAAAGCATTAAATAAAATGTGATAGACTCAAATTCTATTATTACAAAAGTCTGTTACAGTTTTTTAAAAAAGAGCAGAATTTTGCTCTTTGCAAAATACATACTTAAAATACAGTAATAAAAGGGATTTGAAAATAAAAGAACCATAAAAACCAAAACTAAACAAAACATTGGAAATGCATAGAAAAACATCAGGAGAGGAAATATTAATGGCAGACAAAGTGGAATAGAAGGATAAAAGCACCAAATAGGATAAGGACAGACATTACAAATTGATTAAATGCACTGTTTTTAGCAAATAAAACAAGACACTAAATATACAAACAAAACTTTTAGGATTACAAGGGGACATTTTATTTCTACAAAAAAAAAGAAATGAAAGAACATGATAAAAATACAATTGTACTGAATTTTTCAGTATATTTCCAAGAATTTGAATAATTTAATAGACTCCCCCCCGCAGAAGCTATAGAGAGGATATAGAGGAAATGAATAATGCAATTTATAAACTTGATTTAACATATTAATATAGAACATTTTATGTCTTGAATAGTCTATATAAAAACATGTTTCCACAGAACATTTCCAAAAATGAATCATGTGCTAGGCAAAAAGAAAACCTTAACAAATTCAAAGTAGAGAGCTTACAGGTTATGTTCTCTCATCACAGTCCAATAACGTTAATTGGAAATTAAGAAACACACAATGAGATAAGCCTGGTATGAAAGAGAAAATTAAAGAATTGTTTTAGTCTCTCTGGGCTGTTATAACAAAATATCACCGATTGAGTAGCTTATAAACAACAAAAATTTATTTCTCACAGTTCTGAAAGCTGGAAGTCCAATATCACTTCTGGTGAGGGTTTTTTTCCTTGTTCATAGCAGGCACTTTCTCACTGTGTCCTCACATGGTGGAAGGGACTAAGGATCTTTCTAGAACTCTTTTTATAAAGGCACTAATCTCATTCATGAGGGATTCACCCTCATAACTTTAGCACCTCCCAAAGGCTGCACCTCCTAATACCATTATCTTTGGGGGTTAAGATTTTAACATATGAATTTGGGAGGGGACATAAATGTTCATACCGTAGAAGCAATGGAAAAACAAACAATTTGTACTAAAATAATGGGGAACAGCAAAAGTGAACTTAGAGGAAAATGTGTTACCCTTAGGTATGGAAGCAGAAATGTAAAAATAAAAGAATTAAGTACTTATCTTAATGAATCCAGATAAGAACGTCAATAAAAGCAAAACAAAAGAAACTTTGATGAGAGAATTAATATTGATAAAAGCTGAAATTATTAAAATAGATGAAATAGCAGAAAAGAATAATAAATTCAAAGATTGATTCTTTAAAAAGACCAATAAAATAGATAAATACAATGTGAGCCTGATGAGGAGAAGAGAATGCAATAAAAATTAGACAAGATTAATAATGTGAAAGTAGAAAGAACTTAAAAGAATTCCAAGTAAATACAGTGACTCTAAAGCAGTATTAAAAGAAAACAAACCTAGAAGAAATGAATACTTTCCTAGGAAAATATACATGATCACAAATGAGATAGATGTGAAAACTTGAATAGACCAATTATTATAGAAAAGATTGGAAAAGTGATAAATGATCTCCTATCAAAGAAGGCAGCAGGCAGATGGATTCACAGGTGAATTTTTAATCTAACCATTAAAGAATAGATAATTCTAATATTATTTAAACTATTGTGGGTCTTAGAAAAGTATTGAAAATTCTCCAGTTAGTTTTATGAGACCAGAGCACCTCCATTACTGATGCCAAAGAAGGAATGCAACAACAACAACAAAAAATGTGCAGGCCATTTCATCTATGACTATAAATGCCAAATGTTTAAATAATATACTAGAGAACATAATAGAGGAGTGAATCAAGTGAGTGATACACTATGACAAAACAGTCTTTATTAGAGGAATGAAAGGGCAGTTCTATTCCGGGAAGTCTACCTACATATTGATTACATTAAAAATTAAAGGGAAAAAATCCCAACCATCATCAATAGGTGGTCAAAAGACATCAGACAAAGGTCAAGCAACTAATGCCAAGGGAAACTTGAAGCAAAATAGGAATAGAAGGAAATTACTTATAATAAAGAGAAGCCCACAAATAAACATTATCTTAACCGGCAAAAAATATATCTTTCACTTAAAATCAGGAATCAGACAGGCATCACTGTAATCACTTGTATTGGTGATTCTAGCAAATATAAGTAAAATAACTAGTATAAATAATGGAAAAGGAGATAAATTCCCTGATGCTGATAAGATAACTGTTTTTTTAGAAAACCCAAAAGACTCTCATGAAAAAGCAAGTTATAAGAGAATCTGGTGTGTTGAATACAAAATAAATTACAGAAGTAACCAGTCTAGCTCTGTACAGGCAAAAGTACCTAAAAAAGGAAATGGGAAGAATATTTAACTCAAAGGACAAATGCTAGAAAATAATTTGGTGTAAGTTTAGTAGGTGCAGAACATATATGAACAACACTATGAAAACATTCTTGGGAAATGCATGACAAAATATAAGCAAATGGAAAAGTCCATTATCATCTTGGATTGAATGACTTATTGTTACAGACATGTCAATTCTCCAAAAAGTAATACATAAATTTACACTGTGCTAATTGGACTCTTTTTTTCTCACACGTAAAATACCATATAATAATTGAAAAGAGTCTTAAGTTCCAGGTATCTACATATAATAGTAATTGTGAGTGAGCATAATCTTTAACTTAAGGCTTTTTGAAGAATTTTCAGAATGATCAAAACAATACTGAAAAAGACTCTAAACAATTTAATAAATACACTTCAGTACAATAAATGTGAAATTATATATAATAGGTTTTAAATACTAGTCTCCCATTTCCTTCTCAATAATTGGTGGGGTTAAGGGGCGAGTCTAGGAGACTGGATGTTTTTGTGAGCCCCAAGCTGTTCTTGTTTGTATGGACTGGTCAAACTTGGTTGTGCATTAGAATCACCTATGGTGCTTCATAAAAGTAGAGATTCCAGGGTCTCACCCAGGAGTTCCTGCAATCAGAATCTGTAGCAAAAGTGTAGAAATCACTGGCTAAGTCTATGCTGCAATGATCACTTCTTGTTTCAGGGTTTCTATTCCGAGCACGGAAGCCTAATGGTTACCCAATGTTCCACTGAAACAGTCCATAGAAAAGGGTACTCAGTGTTTCCACTGGGAGGACTCTCATTTAAATCCTCTTTGTGAGAAATGATTCATTTCCTTTTAAGTATGAGAGTTGAAAATCGATTAAAAAAAATAGATTTCCCATTGTAGACAAACATACGATGTGAAACTTGCTTTCTGTGTAGCAGGAGGCAGTAAAAGTATGTAGACAGTAACGTCATGTATTGGTTTGAGTTTGAAACCTGGCTTTGCTTTTTTCCAGCTGTGTTACCTTTGACAAATTAATCTTTAAGTATCTTCATCTAAAAAATTAGGATGAAAATAGTGCTTCATAGGATAATAGTACTTACTTTAAAAATAATAATGATTTAAAAAGTGTTAGCTAAAAGCAAATAAACAGAAATAATGATCTCAGGGGAGCTGTAGGGTGGCCGCGGCTGTGGGGACTTGAAGTGGCATCTCGGTTCCCCGACCAGGGATTGAACCTGGATGGCGGCACTGCTTTAGGTCTTGGCCCCTTTGGGAAAGAATTTCAACAAAGAGACGGAAAATAGCCAAGCAGGTAAAGTGTTTTTTAAGAGAGGAATACGTGCGGATAGACACATGGGTGGGCTCAGTAAGAGTTGCACCTTTGGGAAGTTTAGATCATTTATAAGGGGGCAGTCTTCTGGGTCTTTGTTTTCCTCTGGCCAATTGTCTTGCTTTGACCCTGTACCTGGTTTGTCTCAGGGCCCTCCATATGTGCACGCGCATCCTTTAGCCAAGATGGATTTCAACTTGAGGGTCTCTGGGAAGTTAGCAAAACTTATTATGGTCTGGTGCCCCCTCTCCTGAGGAAACTTTCCGTGCCTGTGTGATTTGGGAGGTCTCCCTGACCCCAACAATGAGAAAGATGTGACTTCCTTATCTTTTACCCAAGCAGGGCTTAGCCCCTCTCTGCCTCTGCCATTACTGTTATCTTAAAGTGTTCACAGGAGACAAAGTCCAGCTATTCATCCTGTTCCTGTTGTTATTTCTATCCGAAGTATAAATAGGAGGCTAGTTGTAAATTACACAACTGGAATCCATTTATCTCCTGCCTCAATAACGCTAGTAAATACTCTCCTCAGCAAGAGTAGCTTGGGAGGTTAATGTCACCATACACCTTAGTATGGGGCCAACACATAGTAGGTACTTAATATTCTTGAATCAAGTTTCAACATGGTGTGGCTCACACTGTACTTTTATCAAAGGCATTAAGTATTTTCTTTCTCTCTAGCTCTCTTCTTATTAATATAATTTTAAGTGTAATATCATTTGAACATCCCCATGTGATTCTGGTTTGTGAATACAAATGAATTCACCTTAATATCACTGCCTAAATAAGTTTTATCAATCACCTCCCTCTACATGGGCTCCACCATTTAGGACTAGAAATCTTCAGTTGTTTCTCTCAGATGCTCAGGAACAATTCCACTCCTGTTCTACTGGTCTGTGCACCTCATCAAGTTATCTTGACCCTGGATTGGGCACTAGTGTCCGTTATGAGAATATGCCTTCTCTGGGTAGAGCCCTTCCTTACTGGTGACAAGGTACACAGAGGTCTGTGGCAGACTGGGTTGAGAGAATGACCCTCTCTCCAGTTCTGTGCTATACTTTGTCACCAGAGCCCAAAGTAATACTTCTTAAATCTGAAATCCCACAGTCATTTGCAAAAATGATTCCTCATTCTCTGGCCCTAAGTTCTTTCCCCAAGGGGCTTAAAACCCTTCAAAGACTCTGTGGGAGAGCAGGGAATGCAGGCACAACATCACTCCCTCCATTTCTTTCGACAGTTTCCCAAGGCCTCTGGCACAAAATTTCTCCATCCTTCTTTATTCAGAAACATATGCTCCAAGATCATCAACGTATACGAACAGATGGCTGGAGTTGTCGCCAAGTCCATCGGGTTTATAGATGATAAGGTTCTAGATCCCAGTTTGGTCTCAGGTGGCCCACCAAAGACCTTATCCTCCTTTCTTATATCCCTGTCAATCAGACAGAGAATTCTAATTCAAAAGGCATCTTGTCTACTCCAATTCTATTCCTTTGTTGTCTCCTTTGAAAGTGAAACATCTGTGCATGGAGAGAAGAATCACACATTTCTGAGGCAGAGGCCATCCTGGCCCTGAGTCACAGCTGCCTGACTTCACTGGGGATCTAGTGCCCAGGCTTCTCAGCAATGTGGAGCTCTGGGGATTTCTGTTGCGCTGGTACTGATGTACGAACATCTATAACAAAAGTTAACGTCATAACAATGGCAAAACATAAGGTTAACAATTTAATTTCTTATTTCTCAGAAAGCTTCTTTAAGGTGATATGAAAGTTGTTAATGCCCTGTTAACTTCTTTAAATTCTAGTAAGGTATATAAAGGAGGTATATAATGACATTAGGCCCATTAAAAATCTCTTGCTCCTTCCTGGGATTGGAAGAATAATAGCGTACAGTGTAATAGAGTAACAACTGTTTAAGTGTTGTGCAAAGTGCCATATAGTGATTAACAAAAAAATAATGAAGAATTCCTCCTCACCTTCACATGACTCTAATCATGCGTTTTTGAAATAGATGTTTTCAGTCTAGTTCTGGATGAAGTCCAGCTTCTTCTTTCTGATCCTTATTCCTAATCTCAGGGTGATGTCCACCTTAGATACTTAAGTATTCCTTTCTCCACTATGAAACCTAGTTTTCACAAGGGAAGGATAAACAAACTCATGTTCAAGTGCCAATCGGGTGTGATAAGGCTTAGCCTGTGTTTCCCAGAGGCATTCTAGTGGAAAGGAGTTAGTCAAAAACTCCAGGCTGCAATGCCTGTTCTGCCACTTATTTTATGATATGTGAACCCAGCACAACAAACTCTGAGGCCAGCTTCTCTTTTTTAAAAATAGCAGCAATATGGGGTCTTCTCTGGTGGTCCAGTGGTTAAGACCTCATGCTTCCACTGCAGGGGCCACAGGTTGATCCCTGGTTGGGGAACTAAGATCCCTCATGCACCGTGTTTGGTCCATAGCTGGTACTCAATTTATGTTAAAAAGTCTTGTTAATTTACTCAAAAGAGAAAAAAACCTTAATCCAGAGAAAACGGCTTTTACCTGTGGAATTTCATATTGTTTGAGAAGAATTTGGTGGGCCTTTTTTTGGGCTCCCTTAAATCATATTTTTATAGGTAGTTGCCAACTCTGTTCTCTTTTTTTCTTTCTATAAGGAGAACAATACACTTGTCTCCATCTCCACCATGGTCTGACATGAACTTGTTTCAGCCTGGTTGTGTCAGGGGCAGGGACCACAAAAGTGCTTTCACTAAAGTCTAAGGGATGTCACGTGTGGGGCGTCTCTTTCCAGTTACATAAAGTTCATTTCATATGAGGATACGATTCCCTCCCCATTCCCAAGACACTAATCTGTAAAATGGTGAACAATGACCCTCAAATAGTTGTGCACTTCTTTAATCATCTTGTATAGATCTATATGTTAAAACGGTTTCCTAAATCTATATTTTCCAGGTGCTGTGGTTCAACCTTTGTGGAGGAAAGGAAAACGGATTCCAAACTGTCGCTCACTTCTCCGTATCTACAAAGCACCTACAGGATGGGGGAACCACTTGATTTTATTTTCTAACTTTCAAGCTGGCCTTGGATAAATACCCTTTTATTTTTTGCTCCACAGAGATGCTTGGATAAAAGATCTGAAGAGTCCCGTCAAGGGCTCCAGACGGCCCGCTCTGCCTGGTGGTAATACATCAGTGGTGAGCTCTGCAGCAGGACTGGCGCCCCGGGGGCCCGCGCTGGAGCAGCAGGGGGAACGAAGGCAGGGCTCCGGGCCAGCGCCCTCTCACATCTCCTTAGGAGGGGACACCGCCCAGGCGCCCGCGTTGCTAGGTCTTCTGTTTGCCGGCTTCTAAAAGAACCCAGAGCGGGACCAAAGCAAACCGGGAGGGGGGCCGGAAAAGCTAAAGCACCTTCTCCAGTCGTCAGTCGGGAAAAGCGGACGCCCCTCGGTTGGCCCCTCCCGCCCGTAGCCATTCCGCCGCGGGGCGGGGTGCTGAGGAGCCCCCTCGTCCTTGGTTCCTCCCAACCGTCGCCGGCCCCGGCGCCCTCGCTCCCGCTCCGCCGCGCACGTCGCGCACCCCCGGTCGCCGCCCGCGAATGGTCTGGCCCGTCGGTAGCCACCACCCCTTTGGCTGCGCCCCCTGCTCCAGCTGCTCCGGGTCGAGCGCCGGCGCCCAGAGCTGTGGCTGCTGCGGGCGGTGGGTGGGTGGGCGGGCGGAGGGGAGCAGCCGACATTCAGCGCAGGCTGCCGGGCCCGGGGCTGCCGCGGTGGGAAGCCGAGGCGCGCGGGAGCCGCGGAGGGACCGCCCGCAGCCCGGAGGCGAGGACCTGGGCTGGGTTTTCCTTACCCCGGTGAGTACCTGCTGCCCCGATCCTCCCTGACCCCCTTTCCCTGTCCCCACGCCCCCGAGGTGTCGGCCCCCGCCCGGACGGTCACTGCTCCGGGGACACTGGCCCCCGCGGGAGCAGCGGCACGGGGAGCTGCTGCTGTTGGTGCTAATGATTCAGCACCATTCGCGCCCTGAGAGATTTGGGCAGAATGGGGGAGGGTGGGGGGGTGCCGAGGTCAGTTGCCTTCCTCTCCTCAGCTTCTGGGTTCCAGATGAACGACCCCGGCGGGCGAGGTCGGGTGGGGGGAGCTAGGAGGCTCCCTGCTGGCTTATTCTGTGATTCTGTCCTTTTCCCACATCACGGTACAGACCTCCGTGAGTGTGCGGTGCAGTATTCAGTGTGTCTTTTTCGCACAGGCGAGTGAAGTCTAGGGCCCTTTTCTATACCTGTCATTTTCTCTACTTCTTCCTCGGTTGGATGCCCAATTCGTGCCATCATTCGCTCAACTTCGCATCGCGTTGCATCCCCCGCTAACGTGTGAGAAAGATGCTGTATCCAAGTTGTCTTGTATTCAGAGTGGGTTTGATTGGTCTTGACATAGTAGGAAAAGATTTAAGGGAGGTAGGAAATAATACTTTCAGAGCCTAGGCACTTTATATATACATATATATACATATATATATATATATATATATATATATATATATATATATATATAATAATTTCATTAAATCATGACAACAACTCAGAACCAAATGTGCAAAGTGAAGAGCGGGGAAGTTAAATTACGTGCTCAAGGTCACAGCATAGGTATTTGGATATAAGATTCCCTGATCCCAAAGCCCACGAACCTTCCACTGTATTAAGGAGTTGTGTATCCAAGTGTGTCCAAGTTATATGTACATATATATGATTTATTACATATTAAACATAGTATTAATTTTCATAGAAGTAATCTCAAACAACAGCAACAACCTGTAAACTTCCTGTGTATGGAATTATCATTCTTTTAGTATAAAAGTAGGAGCATTCTTTGAATTATTTGAAAAAACATACTATTTTCTTAGAAAGCATATGCCAAAAAGTAGTATCTGGACCTCACTGCATAGGAGAGCTAGGTCATAACAGGAGCTGTTCAACACATTTTTGGCAGTGATAGGTGGTGAATGCTTTGTGCTTTGGCATAGTAGGTGATAGCTCCATTTTACAGACGAAGGAACTGAAATACAGAGAAGGTTCAAGATTACACAGCTAGCTAGTGGTGGAATCTGGACAAGCATTGACTCTTACACAAAACATGTGTTGTAGCAAAGTGTAGCTCTGTACAGTGGGAAACTGTATTGATTTGTTTTTACCCTGCCCTTCAGAGTCAACAGCTATATTGACCTTGTATGCTCTTTCTATAACAACAATGGATGCTAGGTTTTTCTTTGTTCCTTGCTTGGCCATTTGATTTGCTTTCATTTATGATTTATATATTTTCTCTTAAGATATGCAACTCTTGATGTTTCAGGAAGCAGTTTGCTATAGTACGAATGCTCATTATCTCCAAGTACTGGGCTAGTATATGAGGGCAGATAGGAACATAGTCATCTTAGTCCATCATTCCTAAAGTATTTAACCATTTGCATTGGAGAATTCTTTTTTGAGTTGATGAGGATATTGATAGACTAAAGGGATAAAATGGAGGCACAAATTTACATTTGTTGTTCAGACAAGGCTGTTAAGAGAAGTAGAGTCTTGAGATGAGTCTTAAGTTTGGTTTCTAGGAGGTCATTTCTTTTTTTTCTTTATATGGCTATAGACCATGCCCTGACCTCAGTGAGGGCTCTTGTGGTCCAATCTGTTTAATCCCAAAGGAGACAGCAGAATTGGTATGAATGAATAAGCAAAAATACAATTCCACTGCTATTTAAAAAAAAAAGAAAGTGCATGTTCTAGTGTTGGAGGGTCAGTAGGAACATTTTAAAACAGATGCAACACACTTTATTTAGATAACATCACTGAGTATGAATATAATACCAACTTGGCTTTAGAACTGTATTCTCTCTCTCTCTTCCCTTCTTTGTGTGTGTGTGTGTGTGTGTGTGTGTGTGTGTGTGTGTGTGTGTGTGTTGTCGAATGACTACTATCTGCAGACCATCTAAATTCTAAAAGTCTAGCTGGGGAAACTAAAAGTCTAGCTGGGAAAATATTTACCTACATACGAGCAATTAACCAAATAGAATTGGCTTAATACCGGAAAAATGTAGTACAGACTTAAGTGCCATATGAACACCTTAAGAAGACGGAGAAATAGTAATGGCTAGGGTCATAAGAGGATCAGGAAAGTCTTCATGGATGGAAGTGTATTAAATCACTCTGTGAGACATGGGAAGGCTTTTAGTAGGAAAGAGAAAGCCAGATGAAGAAGTTCAGCAGAGAAGTGGTCATGTACTGTTGGGATGCATGGTGACAAATTATGAAGAACCTTGTATATCAGGCAGTGAAATCTGCTCCTTATTGGGTAATCATAGGGAACTAGTGTAGGTCGCTGAGCAAGCCAAGTTTCTCTTTGGCTTGTCTTGCTCACATTCTCCATATTCCTTGTTCCAAGTGCCGTTTGAGAAAATGTTATGTTTCCTGGGTACTGATATTAAAAGCACTAAACCCAGAAAGTTTTCTATGCAAGTAAGATTTTTCCTCTTCCAAGGAGGTTTGCCTTTTTAAAAGCTTTTCCCCTTTCATTATAGTATTACAAACAATTTGGAAACTAAGAATATATAAAAAAAAAATCACCGTAATCTTACTAACTAAAGACAACCACTATTAACATACTGATGTGTTTCCTTCCACTCTTTTTTCCGCGCATAGTTGTAATCATGCTGTGTATATTACTTTTTTTTTTTTTTAATTTTTATTTATTATTTATTTATTATGTTTATTTTTGGCTGTGTTGGGTCTTCGTTTCTGTGTGAGGGCTTTCTCCAGTTGCGGTGAGTGGGGGCCACTCTTCATCGCGGTGCGCGGGCCTGTCACTATCGCGGCCTCTCTTGTTGCGGAGCACAGGCTCCAGACGCGCAGGCTCAGTAATCGTGGCTCACGGGCCCAGTTGCTCCCGCGGCATGTGGGATCTTCCCGGACCAGGGCTCGAACCCGTGTCCCCTGCATTGGCAGGCAGACTCTCAACCACTGCGCCACCAGGGAAGCCCCTGTATATTACTTTTTATACATTTTTACTTTAAATTTTGTAACAGTAATTTTCACTTAATTACAATTTGGCAGTGAACATTTAAAATGCCTACATAATTTTCCATGAGGTAGATGTGCCATAAATTTCTGATCACTCCTCATTGTCACTGTATTTTTAAAAACATTTTTATTGCAGTGTAATTGATTTGCAATGTTGTGTTAGTTTCAGGTATACAGCAAAGTGAATCTGTTATACAAATACATAGTCACTGTATTTTTGATGATAATAAATAACACTGTGATGAACATCTTTGTTCATAAGCTCTTTTCTGAATTTTAGAAATTAGCTCCTTAGGATAGAGTCTCAGAATAAAAGTTCTGGGTTAAAAGGTTCTGAGTTCTTGTTTGACTTTTTTTAAAAAAATTGAGGTATAATTGGTATATGACATTTTATTAGTTTTGGGTATATAATGTAATGATTTAATATTTGTATATATTGCAAAATGATCACCACAGTTAAGTCTAGTTAACATCCATTACCACACATAGTCACAGATTTTTTTTTGTGATGCTTACTTTGACTAAATTTTATGCAAGTTTTAAAACTCTACTGGATTCTGTATGTTCTCTTTGGAGCATTAGCATATTAAGTATAGGATATTTGCATATTAATAATGAATAACACTCCTGTCTGTGGCTCCTCAGATTATACTATTTCAGGCAAACTTGTCTTTTGATTAGAAAGGTTAGTTAAGTCGTGGATACTGGGAGAAAGGCAGGCAGTTGGGGCCACTGAAGAGAGAAGATGTAAATAATGGAGGACAGGTTTGGTGAGAGTGAGCAAGAGTTTGTAGCCAGAGAAGGGGCTTGTGTGATAGACTACTTTCTGGTCCTGGTGTTGTATTTGTGGACGTCAACTCTCTCCTTTACCGTGCCCTTCCCTCAGGAATCCACCCCTATCCTCCACACAATATCTGTCTCTTTCAAACTTCTTCCACCCTCCTGTATCAGGTTCCCAGGTTTCAGCTTCAGTATCCCGGCAGTGCAAGGCTTATGAACTCGCTCTCGCGTTCTAATTTGGAGAATCCACATAGGTGAGCGCAGGAATTCCAGACCTCCTTCAGTTGTCAGCAGAAGCCCAGGTTACAAGGTGCAAGAGTGTCTGGTAGACATTGAAGACTCTCGCCCTCTTCCCCGTGCACATTGCCAGAGATGGCCTTTGAGAACAGCAGCCGCTGGGGAGTCGCCTAAGGTTTCCAATATCCCCTGCCGGCATTCGGGTGCTCCCCCTCTCCCCTCGTTCCCAGTATTCCTCGACCAGAGGAAATTCCCCTCATTGAGGAGAGACAGTGTGCCTCAGTGCCCCACCAGTTGTAGGGTTACATGACACCACCTCCTTGGACAGGTGCATTGGCCAGGCCTCTGCCTTGCTCCCCCAGGCTCTCACCTGGGTTTCCTCTGGATCCCGCCCCCATTCTCCTTGGAATTTGAGGCCAGGGAGCCACTAAGGCAGGGAGGCCGTGAAGTGTCTCTGAGAACCAGTGGAAGGGGAGTTAGGGATACGAAAGTGCCTCGAGGGCACAAGTAGGTAGCAGAGAGGCAGGTACTTGGAATATATCATCAGTTTGGGAAGATGTGAAAGGAAACAATGAAAACTGAAGCATCACTTTACAAACCAAAAATAGGGCCCGTCTTTTTAGGACCTGACAGATGATTTCTGGTGGAAGTTGGGCACTGAGGTAAGCTGAGTAATATTCTGGGCAGAATTTGTCGTGTGCTTAGTTGGGACCTACTATTTAAAACAGTTTGCTTAAGCTATTAGAAGGTGGTAAATCTATTTCCATTCCTCCCAGGTATTATTTGTCAAAGTTCAACTGGGCTTAGTCAACAGTTTTCCCTAGGGTTAAGTTAAAGCTAAAAACTTAGATTATTTATTATTATTATTTATTCTCCACTACCCTTATTTCGTTAGTTCCCATTTGACATTTACCTAACACATTCCCACCCATGGTACACACGATAGTTGACAAAGCCAAGGTGTTGGGATTGTTGAGGCTGTGGGAGTTGAGTGATAAATCCAATTTTCTCTTTTTTCTTTCACTTCTTACTTGTAAGCAACTAGTTGGCCTGTGTTTCTTTGACTTCTTTGAAGGTTTAGAGGTAGGTGGTCAAGTGGTCACTGCGTCTCCCCTGGGGCTGATTACTCCTTCCTTTTGAAATTGATGATATTTTTGGTCCACTGGGCATGCTGAACTGTCCACATTGTTTGGTTTTTCTAAATTGTGTCATGGCACCTGAGCTTCCAAACTTCTGTGTTATTTTTGTTCTGTGTAGCTATGTGAAATGGAACATTATGTTTGATAAAAGATTATTTTGAACATTTCTATCTCTTTTACCCACTACTTTGCAAAGTCTGAACTGGTGACACATCTAATTCAGCAAGGCGGCAGTAGCTTGTTTTTATAAAAATTCTCCTCCCTCCTCTGTGAGCTTATTTGCAGTGAAGTTGACTTTTTACAGTAAATTGAGCATTTGTAGATTTGGAAGATGGATCAGGAGTAATCCAGGCAGCAGCTTCAAGATTATTTCTATGCTCTTTGCTGGATTAGAATTTTAGGGCTGCTTAGGTATACTTCTCATTTAAGGTAGTACTGTCTTTCTTTTGCAAGAGAAGAGAGCCCACTTAAAATTTGTGTAAAATCTAATTGATGTGATTCTAGTACTATGTTTGACTGGCTTTGTGATATGAATGGTTGTATGTGTGGTGTATTGGTAGGAAAAGTTAGGAACTGTGGATTTAATTTGCATCATTGCATTTGATGGGAAGATTTTTCATGTGTAATTTTGTCATTGCTATTATTTAAAATATATTTTTTCCAAGTATTTAATAAATAAAATCTGTAATCATGTGTGACATTCATAGTGATTGCTGAAAAATCAGGACAATAATTTTAGCACACGTCTCAGTTTATATTTAGAATCGGTCTGTCTGCAGTTACCCAAACAAATATGTGCTAGCTACTCTATGGAGAGGAAAGATAGAAATTGAACACTTTCTACAATCAGCTTAGTTCACATGAAACCAGATGCAGACGTTTTCATTTAGCTGTAGGTTTGATCACATCCAAGACGATAATATTGTATTTAATTACTTAGCATCTCTCAATCTAGAATCCTAAAGATTGGCAGATATTACTTCCTCCGTTTTAATGATGTGAGAAATCGAGCTAGGCAGAGGGAAAAAAAAAAACAGGCAAAACGCATGCCGAATCATCGTAGGATTAGAAATTGGTCTACAGCTGCCCCTTTTATACTAATTTTGACAATAGGTGCTACTATTTGCGGTTATATGTAAAAAAGGGGATGACCTTCATTCATTTATTAGATAGTTTTAATGGTTTTACTACTTTTACAGTATTTGAGAAAAAAAAATAACTCGTCAGATCCATTGAAGACTTTTTCCTAATCTCTGATGTCTGCTTTTAGTCCATGTCAGTTTCACCCTTAGTCAACACACACATACTTCAATCCATTATTTTTGGAAAATGTAAACAAGTTATTTCTGGAACTTGCTGCAAAAATTAAAGGAAAACAGACATTTTAATATTAAGGAAAGTTTTAAAGGGAGGGATCAGTGCTTCTTAAAATCAAGTGGACTATACATATGTGGAAAACTTTTTCACTTGTCAGAAGTCAGTGCCGAATGGGCATTTCTGGCAGAAAGAAAAGTTTGCTGCTACATATGTTAGGAGGTTGTCATTTTGGAATAGGAGGCATTTCCTTTTTTAAAAATGTATCTTGGGTATGTGTGGAGAGCTGTTTTCATCCTTGACTAAGGAATTAAAAGTTAAATGTATTTTTCATTAGTTATAGTATGGCCTATTTACTTCCATAATGTGCTTGAAAGCGTATCTGTGAATTTTGTTTTTGAATTCATAAGGAACCAGAATAATAAATATAGGATGAAGTGAAGGTCCTAAAGTATAGCTTCTACTGAGAACAAAATTCAACAAATACACTCAGCAGTACCTGTGAATAGATATTTAGATCTCCAAGTAAAATTACCTAATGGTAATCCAAGAGTTTTTCTCCCCTTGGTATAACTATACATATTATGGTAATATGCAAGTGATATTCATGTTTTCTGGAAGAAAAAAGTCCAGAGTAGTGTAAAAATACTGTGATTTATGTAATTATTTGGGTGATTTCTGATATTTTGTAGGCATTCCACAAATGCAACAATTTTTTCTTTCAGTTAATGTTTTGTATTTTTTATTGTGATAAAAACACATAACATAAAATTTACCATGTTAACCATTTTTAAGTGTATAGTTCAGTAGTGTTAAATATATTCACATTGTTGCTAAATATATTCACATTGTTGTGAAATAGATCTCTAGATCTTTCTCATTTTGCAAATCTGAAATTTTATACCCATTAAACAACAACTCCCCTTTCCCCTTCCCCCAGGTCTCTGGTAACCACCATTCTACTTTCTGTTTCTATTAGTTTTAGTAGTTTAGATACCTTAATATAAATGGAATCATACAGTATTTGTCTTTTTGTGACTGGTTCATTTCACTTAATAAAATGCCCTAAGGTTTTATCCATGTTGTAGCCTATGACAGGATTTCCTTCCTTTTTAAAGCCAAGTAATATTCCATTGTATATACACCACATTTTGTTTATCCATTCATCTGTTGATGTATATTTGGGTTGCTTCCACATCTTTGCTATTGAGTATAGTGCCGTTATGAACATAGGTGTGCAAATATCTCTCCAAGACCGTGCTTTCAGTTCTTTTTGATATATAGCCAGAAATGGGATTGTTGTTATATCATCTTTGGAGAAATGTCTATGCAATCCTTTTCCCATTTTTAAATCTGGTTATTTGATTTTTTGTTGGTGAGTTGTTGGAGTTCTTTATATCAGATAAATGATTTTCTCCCACTCCATAGGTTGCCTTTTCACTCTATTGAGTGTGTTCTTTGATGTACACAAAAATTTTGTTTAATGTAGTCCCATTTGTCTAGTTTTGCTTTTATTGCCTGTGTAGCACTATTTTTAGCAGTTTAAAAATGTATTGATAGAATTGTTTCAAGTTGTTGTTTATTATTTTCCTCTTTATTCTTTGAAGTCCATGAGATTATTTTTGAGACTTTGCAATTATGATGCCTGATATAATTATTTAACAAATTATACTTAATTTTGATTAACTTTTTCTTTTTGGAAGATCCATTTTTTAATCTGTTTAATGTAGAATTTTGTTGCTATAATTTAACTAATATGTTAATAGGAATTATGTTAAACCTGTACATTAATTTAGGGATAATTAACATTTAAAAAAATTAATTAATTAATTAATTAATTAATTTTTGGCTGCATTGGATCTTTGTTGCTGTGCGTTGGCTTCCTCTAGTTGCGGCAAGTGGGGGCTACTCTTCGTTGCGGTGCTAGGGCTTCTTATTGTGGTGGCTTCTCTTGTTGTGGAGCGCGGGCTCTAGGCACACAGGCTTCAGTAGTTGTGGCACGTGGGCATGGTAGTTGTGGCCCATGGGCTTAGTTGCTCCATGGCATGTGGGGTCTTCCCAGACCAGGACTTGAACCTGTGTCCCCTGCATTGCCAGGCAGATTCTTAACCACTTCACTGCCAGGGAAGTCCAGAATTAACATCTTTACTACACTGATTCTTCCAATCTGTGAACATGATATGTGTCTCCAGGTATTTACGTCTTCCTTGATTTCTTTTATCAAAATACCATAATTTTAATTACACATATCTTGCACATGTTTTGTTAGATTTATACTTAAGTATTTCATATTCTTTGGAGCAACCGTAAATGATACTGCATTAAAAATTTTTGTTTCCATTTCTTTGCTGTCAATATATAGAAATGCAATTGGTTTTTGTGTTGGTCTTGTATCCTGAAACCTTACTGGACTCTACATTTTGGATCTAGGACTGTATATCCTTTGATTTTTTTTAATGTAGGCAATCATGTCATTTGCAAACTGAAACAATTTCTTTTCAATCTCTATGCCTTTAATTTATTTTTCTTGCCTTGTTGCAATGGCTAGAACTTCTAGTATTGTGCTAAATAAGAATGGTGAGAGTGGACATCCTTGCCTTCTTCCCAATATTAGAGAAAAATTATTCTGTCTTTTACAATTAAGTATGATGTTAGCTGTATGTTTTTTTGTAGATGTTCTTTATTAGGTTGAGGCATTTCCCCCCTCTGTTCCTAGTGTACTGAGACTTTTTATCCTGAATGGATATCAAATTACATCAAATGCTTTTTATGCAACAATTGATATGGACATGTGATTTTTCCCTTAGCCTATTGATATGGTGGACTGTATTGATTAATTTTTTAAATATTGAATCAGCCTTGCATACATGGAATAAATCCCATTTGGTCATGTATACATGACACACACATACATACACACATACAAACACACATACATATACATGCTTATTGTAGTATTCAATTTGCCAACAATGTTAAATATTTTTTGCTATTAATTTCAGGAGAGATATTGGTTGTAGTTTCCTTTTTGTTGTGCTTCCTTTATTTGGTTTGGTTGTTAGAATATTACTGGCCTCATGTGGTACTAAGAAACTACCGCTTGTTGAGTTTGGTGTTGTATCAAATTCAAATATCTATAATAACCTGAGAAGGGTATTAAAATACTCCTTTTTCCAACTACATATCTCTGTGAGGCCAAGTTTTTCCATATATTTCAACCAGAAGAACTTATCAAAATGAATGCAGAAACAGGTATGAGAATCTATTTTCTTGAAGAAAGATATTAGAGGAATTTGAAAAAGTACAAAACATTGTTACTCACTCCTTTTTAAAAAAACTATGGTTATTTTTTAATACAGTATGTTTTTGTTAACATGTAATGGTTTTATTATTGTTATTTTAAAATGAATGAATCAGTATTTTAAACATTTATCAGTTTTACTTTCTAATAAGGTGAATATTGATAGATATGACCCACAAAAACAAAGCTCAACAAAACTGAAAGAACATAAAGAGTTCCAGCACCAAAAGTTTGAGAAGCACTACTAAGACGACCAAGGCAAGGAGAAAAGTGAAGCCAGAGGCATGGGCATATTCATCTCACACTTGGCATTGGTTTAAATAAGTTGTTACATGTGCACATTTTCCTCTTTCTCTGCTAGTATTTTTATTTCACAAAAAGATGCTTTTTTCCTCCACATCAATTCATTGATATGTATGCTAATCTCTTAGGAAAAAATACGATAAATAGACCAATAGAAGTCCATAATGTAATCTTCACAAAATGAAATCCCTCAAAATTATCTCCACCCTAACTTTAACAAATGTCTTATACAGACTTATAACTATATTTTAAGTTACAAATTATAATAGAAATATTAATTCAGTTATAACTTATGCAAGGATGAAGTAATTTAGAATGTTTTACCAAGAATTGACTAAAAGATAGTACAAGAAAAATTTACATTACTGTCTTTTGATTTTGATTATTGTAAATGGCTTTTATTTTGTATTTTTCCCCAGTACTTCATTGAAGTATAATTTGTATATAGTAAAATGTACACCTTGTAGAATTTTTATAAGATTTTGGTAATACCATTTGAAGTTACCTAGTTTGTAATAGAATGAACATGCAAGATGAGATGATAAAAAAATCTTAGAATATCAGTGAGGGAAAAAATAAGATGAAGTGAGCTAGGGGAGACATTAGCTCACAAAATCCATGTTACGAAATCCTGCATGTCTATTAGAGCTGGACACGCTTTTTTTTTTTTTAACATCTTTATTGGAGTATAATTGCTTTACAGTGTTGTGTTAGTTTCTGCTGTATAACAACATGAATCAGCTGTATGCATACGTATATCCCCATATCCCCTCCCTCTTGCATCTCCCTCCCACCCTCCTTATCCCACCCCTCTAGGTGGTCGCAAAGCACTGAGAGCTGGGCACACATTTAATTCAAGCTTTCTAACTTCCAGGCAAAGAGGGACATACAAAAAGTTTAATGATTAATTGAAAAGCTAATCAAAGAGAAAAACAAACCAATTGCCTAAGAGGAACAAAGTTGTTCCTATGTAGAATCCAAAGTGAAATTTATGCTACAGTTTCTTTTAAAGTGGATTCAGTATAGTGTAATGCAAAATGTCTTCAACATCCTTACAGTGGAATTCAGTAGGATTCCTTGGGCTATTTTTTATAATGTCCTTCAATGGGCCCATGATGTGGATCTTTGTCTTTGGGGGAAGTAACCTCCAAAGATCTGATTATTTTCTTCTCTAACATGAGAATAATATCTGCCTTGAGAGCATTGTGATATAGGTGAAGATTATAGTCTGTGCTCAATAAATGATAACTATTCTTCTGTTATAGGGTGGCTGTGACCAGCAGTGTAGTGTGGTCCAGGTATGTAGCTCTCTGATGATCTGGCTTAATCTAGGAATGGATGTTACAGTGTCTCAAAGAAAGTTCTGCATACCTTTTAGGAATTCCTTCATACATATTATTCTTAGCTGAGATGTTAAGGAGCAATCCGTTTGAGGTTTTCTTCCCTGAGAATTACCTGCTATTATTTCTTTTCAGTCAAGTAAAGAATTCCATGATTTGAGAGTCAGCTGGACCGAGTAATAGGACTTTACCAAATGTATATACCTAAATAGAAGGCCACAGCTCCTCTGCAGCAAATGGGCTAAAGTAATGATCTTAGACAGGTTTAAATCTCCTCCAAAATCAATTTTGCATTTGTTCCAACACACAGAAGAGTAGGTGTTGGAAGTCCTAAATTTATGACATGGAATGTGGCTCCAAATGCCCATTTCAGCTCGAACAGTTTCAGGTACAGATAAAATAGTTGGAATTACCACTTCCGCCTCTCTTGCAGAGAAGTGTAATTTTTTTCTTCAGACCAA
Organism: Balaenoptera acutorostrata; assembly: GCF_949987535.1. NCBI lineage: Eukaryota > Metazoa > Chordata > Mammalia > Artiodactyla > Balaenopteridae > Balaenoptera > Balaenoptera acutorostrata. Next base: position 74,231,439 of record NC_080064.1, on the reverse strand, counting down.
AATATTTTTTCTGGAGTGTTTTTTAAACGATCAGTTAAGTTTCTATGGAGAGAAAGTGAAAACAAAATTGTTGGGGTTTAGAAAATTCTCACCTAGCAAAAGTTGAATTAGGCCTCAGACTTTTTTGAATAGAGGAGTAAAATTAGTTTGTAGTAATTGCATGAGCATTTTAGGTTGGTTTGCTTCCTTAAGCAGTAGTCTTTTAAAGTCAACTATCAGATCAACGTAATGGGTATTTGATTTTTAAAAATCTTTTGAGCGTTTGAGTCTAATTTTCTTTCATTAGTAATCCCTTGAGAATTTGCCTTAAGTAAGTCGTACAATCTGTACACATTTTCCACATCATTTAAAGCCTTCTGGGGCTGCCCACGGTGGACTAACTCAGATTCACTGTGATGTCTGCAGGCGGCTGAAGCTAGAGCACGGGCTCCTCTCTGTTTCCCAGGGCCCACAAGAGAAAGGACGGCCCAGATCCTTCTTGTCCAGACTAAATCAGTGGGAAGGTCGATCTTAGGTTTGGAGTCAGTTAGGTACTTTTAACATGTGCTAATGAATGAATTAGACTCAATTTTATATCCTAGCCTCAGTGATTGTTTTGAAATTCTAAGCAACTAATTTGATTATAACATAGCTAAATTTCCATCATATTAGACATTTCCATTTTCCTCACTGCCAGATTAGAGTTTTGGGGTTTAAATAAATGCTTATTTATTTGTAATATATAAAGATAACATAATCTATTATTAATTATAAATGATTATTAATATATAGTATTATATGTTATAATAATATAATAAACTATAATTCTCATTCAGTTTTCCTTTTCCAAATACCAAGACACCTCTTGCTTTATTGGAAAGTCTTCTGTATAGTTTGATTTAATTTTGATTTAAACTGATCCTTAAAAAATGAGTTTTACCATGAGTTATAAAAATCAGTTATACAAATATAAAAATATTTAATTATTAGATTTATGCTACCTATTTATTAGTCTTGCTTTCATGGTTGAGATTTGCAGTTTCTCATAGGAAAACTAGATGAATGTTTAATTTTTGGCAAAGAGCATTTCTTCTCTATATTATGGAAAATCTGCAGGATGTCATTCTAGAGGGTAAATAAGAGGGCTACCCTTTCCCCTCCCCTCCCCTCCCCTCCCCTCCGCTTCCCTCCCCTCTCCTCTCCTTTCCTCTCCTTTCCTTTCCTTTCTTTCTATGACTATAATTTATCTGTCTCATTTGAGTTTTGGATGTGGTTCTGGTTTAAGGTCCCTTAGTCCATCTCCTCTAATTAGTGGATTCTGGTCTGTGAGGAGCCAGATAAATGGACTGGGAAGCTGAGAAAGAAAAGCTTCTCTGGTGCATATAGTTCCCAGGGCACATTTGTAACTCAATCTCTATGACTGGTATCTGCATCATTTTTATCCTGATGGTCTTCTTAAGCAGTTGTCTCAGACTGTATAATATAATAGATGAAGGGTTATTATTTTAGCTCTAAAATGTTTAGGTATATATTTGGTAGGTGAGATAGCTGTTATATAAATTCTAATGGACTAAAATGGGGAAAATAGGAAATTCATTTTTTTTGTTATAGGTTACCTCCAGGTTATAAAGTACAAGCTAAATACTTAGCAGAGTATAGGTGAAATAGTCATATAACTCTTGTTAACGAAATTACGTGAAAAAGGAAAACGTTACTGTATTCTAAAAACATACTTAAATTGTCCAATCTTGGGATCACAGTATAGCTCTGCAAATTATTACTTTTACCTCTCCACTGCCCTTTTCTGGCCCAGAGGAACCACATTTAAATTGAAATTCAAATGTAGCGAGCTCAGAGTTTTGTCTACTTCCAGTCCTTCTGTCTGTGCTCCAAGAGGAAATACTTGGCTTATGACCATTACTTTACCCTCTTTGGACATCATCAGAACTGTGGGCGCTGCAGCCTGCTTCTTCCTGAGGTGAATCAGCGATGCTCTCTGCCAGTCAGCTCCAGCCATGGCTGTCTGTTCATTCTAATAGTTGGGCCCATAATGTTAGGTGAAGCTACATAAAGTAGAAGGTCATAAAGCCATTTGATTTGGGCCAAAAATCTGAAACCAAAGAATGGTATGTGATTTTCTTCTTCACGTTTTAAGATTGCAAAAGTTTGTAAGTAGAAATTTTGAAGGTTAACTTTGCAGAAAGACTGGCAGAATTTTTCACATGGATTCCTAAAATAGATTTTTAGGGAGTATGCTTTCTGGCATTCTTCTAGTTTTAATTCTCATTTATATCCTATTATAATTTTAAATTACTTTCTTCTAATGCTAAATAAATTTGAGTTCTGTTTTATTTAAATTTCTATAGCTTCTATTAACTGGTGCTTACTAGATATGGTGAATGATATCTGTTAAATGTCTTAATTATTCAGATCACTGTGATAATATTGGACTTTTGACTGATCAGGGATATAAGATATTAAAACCGCATATTTGTATGTTTGTATATATATTTATATATATAATGTATATTTTTAAAAGACTTTTTTTGAATAATCAAATAGTGCCAGTATTTCAGTGAAGTTAAGAAATGTGAAAGACATAATAAAATTCCTTTATTTAGATGAACACAGATGATAAAAAGAGTTTGGTGGAGTTAAGAATTTAAGATTAAGAGAGAATAAATCATTATTTGTTTCGTTTTGATTTGCCTTTTAGTAAAAATTTTTTTTTCCCCATTACCATTTGTAAAATGGAAACAAAACATAACCTGTTTAGTGTATTTTGTTTGGTAAGTGTTCAGTAAATCTGTTTAATTAAAACCAAGTATGAAAACAGAAATTGGAAAAGTCTAATATTAAAATAGATAAGAGAGTAGGCTGGTATAAACAATGTAGGCTAATGCAATAGAAATACTGTCAAAGTTTGTCTTCCTGCTTCTTTGATGTAATCCTTGGCAGAGAAAGGGTGTCATGTAGACTAGGTGTCGATAAGCCAGATATTAAAGTAAAAATATTTGTGATTATTTAGAAAGATGGAAGATGTGATTCATTCTTAATTTATATTTTGTATCACCAAAATTTCATGAGTAAAATAATGCAGAGTTGCTGCAACCTAATTAAAAAAAACCCAAACAAACACATTAAGCTCTACTATGTATCAGGCTCTGTGTTTTGTTCATATTGCTCAGAATGAGAGACACTGCCTTTTCCAGTAAAGAACTTTAAATCAAATACTTTAAAAATATGATACAATGTGGTAGATTTTGTAACAGTGTTCATGTGAAGGACAGACCATTCTGCCTAAGAGATAGAAGGAAAAGAAGGGGCATCTACGCTGTGCTTGAATGTTGGGTGGTGAAGGAGAACATTCCAGGATTAGAGAAAAACACAGGTTAAGTGTATGCAAATTAGAAAATGAATACCATTTTCAGGATTGTCTATTTATATCATGCTTTTATCTCTAGCTAGAATATTTTTCAGACATATTTGGCTGCAACTCATGGTAAGAAGAAATAACAATTTATTTCTTGCCATAGTATACATACACCCAAACACACCCATGCGTTCCCCCCGCCCCCTACCAGAAAGAAAAATGTCAAGACTCAGTACTTACTTTTCCTCCTACATGCAATGCAGTCTGTCTCTCTTATATTTTCATCTGTTCTATTCTTTCATTTAAAAATGCTGATTGAATCTCAAAAAATTGATTTCATGACCCTCTATAGGTCATGGTCTGTATTTAAAAAACAAATAAGCAAAAACCTGTACTAGAGTTCAGAATTCATAGGGAGGACCCTTTCATACCCAATATGCAGGTTTACAAAGGAACTATTTGGCTTTTTCTCATCAGGGTTTCAAGATTGTGAGAAACAGACCGATGGCTTTAGCATATTTGCAGTTCAGAAGGCAACATGGTATAGTACAAAGGTTTTGAGAGTTGAGGAGACCTGTCCAAGTCTTTGACAAGTTAGTGAATCTCTCTGAATCTCAGTTTTCCCATCTGTAAAATGGAATTAATAAAACAATCTATGAGGAGCAAATGAAATAACACATCTATTTAAATAGTGGTTCTCAAACTTTTCTGTATGTTTAAATCATATGGGGAGCTTTAACAAATTTCAATGCCCAGCCTGTAACTCAGACCAATTAAATTGGAATGTTTGGGGCTGGGACCCAGGCAAGCATCAGTATTTTTTTTTCTTGTTTGAAATTTTATATTTTTTGAATAGCAACTCTTCATATTCCCCTCCCTTCAGCTCCTGGCAACTGCCATTCTTCTTTCTGTTTCTCCTTGTTTGACTATTTTAGACACCTCATAAAAATGTTATTATGCAATATCTGTCATTCTGTGGCTGATTTATTCCACTTAACATAATATCCTCAAGGTTCACCCATACTGTCATATATGGCAGGATTTCTTTCTTTTTTAAAGCATAATAATATTCCATTGTGTGCACATACCACATTTTCTTTATCCATTCATCTACTGATGGACATTTAGGTTGTTTCCATGTCTTGGAATGAACCTGGGAGTGCAGATATCTCTTCATAATCATGATTTCAATTATTTTGGATAAATACTCAGAAGTGGAATTGCTGGATCATATGGTAGTTCTATTTTTAATTTTTTGAGTAAACTTCATACTGTTTTTCACAGTGCCTGCACCATTTTACATTCCCACCAACAATGTGAGAGGGTTCCAGTTTCACCTCATCCTCACCAACACCTGTTATCATTTTTTTTTTTTTTTTGGATAATAGCCAGTCTAATTGTGTGAGGTGTTATCTCATTGTGGTTTTGATTTGCATTTCTCTGATAATTAGTGTTATTGAGAATCTTTTCATATGCCTGTTGACCATTTGCAAGTCTTCTATGGAGAAATCTCTATGTAACTCCTTTGCCCATTTTTAAATTGGTTTATTGTTTTGTTATTGAGTTGAAGGAGTTTCTCATATATTATCACTATTAACCCCTTATCAGATATATGGTTTGCAAATATTTTCTCCCATTCTGAAGGTTGTCCTTTCACTCTTTTGACAGTTTCATTTGCTGTGCAGAAGCTTTTTAGTTTGATGTAGTCCCACTTGTCTATCTTTGCTTTTGTTGCCAGTACTTTTGGTGTCATATCCAAGATATCATTGCCAAGACCACTATCATGAAGCATTTCCCTTGTTTTCTTCTAGGATTCTGCAGTTTCAGGTTTTACATTTAAGTGTTTAATCCATTTTGATTTTTTGCATATAGTGTTAAGATAGGGTCCAATTTCATCCTGTTGCATGTGGATGTACAGTTTTCCCAACACCATTTGTTGAAGAGACTATCCTTTCCCTATTGTTTATGCTTGGAATCCTTGTCGAAGATCAGTTGACCATATTTACGTGGGTTTATTTCTGGACTCTCTTTTGTTCCATTAGTCTGTGTGTCTACCCTTATGTCAGTATCAGGCTATTATACTTACTATAAGTTTGTAATATATTTTGAAATTAGGAAGTGTGTTACCTTCAGTTTTGTTCTTTCTCAAAATAGTTTTGGCTTTTTGATGTCCTTTGTAGTTCCATATGAATCTTAAGATTGTTTTCTCTATTTCTATAAGAAATGTCATTGGGATTTTGGTAGGGATTGTATTGAATCTGTAAGTCATTTTGGGTAGTGTGGCTATTTTAACAGTATTGTCTTCTAATTCATGAACGTGGGATGTCTCTCCATTTATTTGGCCCTTTTAGGATTTCTTTTGTCACTGTTCTGTAGTTTTCAGTGTACAAGTTTCACGTCCTTAGTTAAGCTTATTCCTAAGTATTGTATAGGCATAAGTATTTTTTGAAACCTCCTCTGGTGCAGTGTATGTTGAAATGCCTGACTGTGAAGCTTATAGTGCAATGTGTGGAATATGGTAGGCGTTTGATACATGTCTGGTTTCCTTGATTAACAACATCAACAATAATGTATAGCTAACCCTTTTGTGGTGCTTGCTATGTTTTAGGCACTGTGCTAAATAAGCGCTTTTCATATCATGTAGAAAACACTATGTTTTGTTTTTGTTCTGTCAAACAATAGAATAGCATATGACTGAGAAAAAAAGGGAGAACACTGCTTACTAAAGAGGAAAATGGCTACTTTTATCATCAGGAGCTGAGTTACCCATGCAGTTATTTCAATGAATTATAGAATTGTCTTTCACTGAACAGCCTCAAGAATATAGATTGGATACCTTAAAAAATATTTTAGACTTACACTGTGACTTATACTTACACAGGTATAGCAGATCAGTTTGATTCAGATAAATATCTCAAACATAAGTATTCTAATTTTAGTAGAAATGTATTGATATTATATAGTGGATTGTATCTGGTGTATATTTTCTAGAAAGTACAAAAAGTGAGTATTAACCTACAAATGATTTTGCCACTTGATGTCAAAATCTGTTATGCTTAATGTCATGATGACTGGAATATTTTTTGTGTGCTTATTAACAAGGTCTTATTTTCCATTGTATTAAGTCGATATACTTAGTAGTCTTCTGGTATGCTTTTTGCTATTGTTGTTTGTTTTGATTTTGGTCTTAGGAAGCTTATTTATTTATTATAATTATTTTTCAGTATGATTTTTCTATAATATAATTGCTTCAAAAAGAATATCTGAATGATTTATTTCAAATATATAATTTATTAGTTGCCTTTGCATTTAAATAAGAATTTACTAGTTCTTGTCATAATCTTTAGTTTGCTTCTTAGTTTTCAATAACAGCTTCCATAATGGTGACTGAGAAAGCATTCATTTTTCATGGATGTATGTGTTCCTTATACTTAATAATGTTCAAATAACAAAACAAACATTTTTTTGTGTCCAGGAAATGGATTTGTAAGTTGCTACATCAACTTTGTTTAGATAAAATGCATTCTTGTCTTACCTTTTTCTTTGTGCATTTTCTTTCAACCTATTCGCATATTAAAGCATTTGTAGGGTACATATGCTCTTAAATTTAAATGAGTTAGTAGATGTAAAGTTCTTAGAATAGTATCTGGTACTTAGTAAGCATTTACTATATGTTAGTTATTGTTTATTGGCAGTGACTTACAAAAATGCATAATGCAAAAGTGTATCATGGTAGAGTCAGATATTTGCAAAAGAAGTTGAAGAACTTTATGCTTTCTGACTGAGAATAAAAGTTGGTATTTCTGCTTGTCAGTGCACCTGAAAATGAAATGCTTGATATACCAACAGGCGTCATGTATTCAAAGCTGAAATTAGGTATTTAAAATTGAAGTGTCAGATTTCAGGAAGGAAAATTAGCTTTTTAAGGTTTTACAGCTGATTTAGTTTAAAAAGCTTTACTATTGAGGATATCAAGAAAATTGAAGAATTTTAAGCCTAAAGAAGGGCTTAATCCTTTACTTTGTTAGCCTTTGTAGGCACAAAATTAAATTCATTTGATAGCAGTAGAACAGTTTTGAGGTGAAGTATTAGTAGAGAAAGGAAGAACATGTTCTGAATGTAGTATTTGAATGAAGGATTATTTGTTTCCAGAGCATTCCAATATGGTAAAACCCAAGCTAGGAATAATCCACTTGGATTGGACTCTAGAATTTGTGAGAAGTATCTAAACCATTGAGTTGCGTCCTATGAAGATTGACATGTATTGTCAGTATGATTATCTGCCATGTGCTCTCACTCTGCTGTCATCATTCTCAAATTATTACCTTTGACACTGTGGAACTATGAGTCTCTTGTGATTGACAGTTGAAATCTAGAATGTGTCACACAGGACAGCCATTGTCAGAGGCCATGTGATTTACTTAGAATTAATGACTAAGCATATTTTGTAGAGGCAAATGAAATCATACACTCCTATGTGACTGAAAAAAATGGCTTAATTTTGTTAGGAAGAAAAATTTAACTCTCAACCCATCCTTTCCGCCCTCTTCCTTTGGCTTTCCTCCCTTACTCTTTTTTTTTTCTCTTTTTTTATTTTTGGCTGCGTTGGGTCTTCGTTGCTGCGCGCGGGCTTTCTCTAGTTGTGGCGAGCAGGGGCTGCTCTTCATTGCGGTGCATGGGCTTCTCATTGTGGTGTCTTCTCCTGTTGCAGAGCATGGGCTCTAGGTGCGTGGGCTTCAGTAGTTGCAGCACGCGGGCTCAGTAATTGTGGCTCGTGGGCTCTAGAGTGCAGGCTCAGTAGTTGTGGCACACGGGCTTAGTTGCTCCGCGGCATGTGGGATCTTCCCGGACCAGGGCTCAAACCTGTGTCCCCTGCATTGACAGGCGGATTCTTAACCACTGTGCCACCAGGGAAGCCCTCCCTTACTCTTATTTCTTTCTTCTTCCTTACTTCCTTTTCCTTATGAAAAATTAACTTCATCCTTTTGAAAAACGTTTCCATATAAATATGCTATGATATACATTTCCCCCCATTCTATATTCCCTTTGATTAAGGGTCTTAGGATGTGTTAAAATGATGCTAACGGAAACTAAGCCATGACATTGTATGACATTAGCATACAACTGTGTTGTTTAAAGTGCTGTGCTATGTCTTCCCATTAACTTTATTAATTTCTGAAAAGAAGATCGTGTTCATAGAGAGTTTACTGTGGAGGTTAGTCACAGAAGGAGAGATTTGGTGAATCTGAATGGATACAGTATAAGGATGAATTTTGTGCCTGGCTGTAGAGAGGTAGCGGGATTAAGTTTCTTTTTAAAAAAGCAACGAATTTGGTGTTGGACCTGGGCTCTAGCCTTAGCTGGTACCTAGCATGGCCTTAGGCAAGTCAACTAACTTCTTAACTTTCAGCTTATTCATTTGTCAAATGAAAAAGAAAAATCTTATTAAGTTGGCCTTATAGTGTTGTGAAGGGCAAAGGGATTGATAGTGTGAATGCTGGAGTAAAGCTGTTCTTTGTGCATAAGTGGTAAGGTACCAGTCTTACCACTTACAGCAATGCAACTTCATCTATTCATCTGTAAAATGGGAATGATAATAGTTCCAGACTCATAGCGTTTTTGTAAGTATTACATGAGATAATCTATATAAAGCATTTTACATAGTGCTTTGTACAGAGCAAATATTCATTCATTTATTCACTCATTATTGAGCGCCTGTCATGTCCCAGGTGCTTTTCTAGGTGCTTGGAAAACACCTGTGAGCAGAACCAAACATAGTCGCATTTCTTTGCAAGTTTATAGGCCAGTGACAGAGATGGAATTGATTAAAAATAAATGTATAATTATTACTATTAGTGCTATGAAGGAAAAGTACCCAATGTTCTGAGAGTAATGTCAGGGAAGGTGGGCTCTAACTAGGCAAAGGCCAGGGACAGATGGAGGTGGATTTCAGTCAGAAAGAGTATCATGTATAAAGCCTAGGTAGTGGGAACATGCGTGGGTGGTTACCGCACAGAGAGTGAAAGGGAAGGTGGCTCAGAGGCTGGAAAGACAGGCAGGCTAATCGGCACTTGCATCTGTTCAGGGTTCCATCAGGGAAGCAGAACCACTAAATATTTATTATAAAGATGAAAAGCAGCTTACAGAGGGCTTATAATTTTGCATCTGGTGCTGGGTCAGCAGGGCTGAAAATCGGAAAGAACTAATATGAACTAGAATCTACTAGAACAGATTGGAACCCATAAGAACAAACTGGAACGTATATCTGACTCTTGCCTTCTTTAGTCTTGACAATGTGGGTGACCTCCAGGAAGAGGTGCTGTTCTTTGCCATGGAGCTGCACGTGTGCCTGGTCCAGAAAGGCTTGATGTGCCAGGATTTGGAGAAGCTGAAGAAGATCTGCCAGGATCTGGAGCAGCTACAGGCTCAGATGCTGCTCTATACCAACAGGGGGAGCCAGCAGATTAGTGTCAACATGCACAACAGTGCATGGCGCCCCTGTACTGACCTTTGGAGCACAAAGGCTACTTCTGCCTTCAAAATTGCATGCAGATTTCTTCTTGTGGCTAACTCTAACCTGACACTATGTAAGGAAGGGATATCTAGGAAATATTGTTAGCTTAGCTGAATTGACTAGTACCACAGGTCTTTTTGGGAAAGGTCTTTTTGGGCCATGAGTGGGCTTTTGGATTTTATCAGATGAGCACTGAAAAGCTGTCAAAGGGGTTTAAGCCAGCTAGGATGACGGGGGGAAGGGAAGTGCGAGAGTAACATGACAAAATTGTGATCAGATTTGTATTTTGGAATCTGCCTTGTAGGAAATGGATTGGAGGGGACTATAAATATGAGTATTTCTATTAGGAACCTAGTGTAGTGGTTCAAGTGAAAGAGTGATGGTGGCTAGGACTAGATGTGGAGGTGAAGGGGACAGAAACAAGTAGATGGGTTCCAAAAATAATCAGGGGGTAAACAAAGCAGGACTTGAGCATGGAATTGCTAGGGGGTAGGGAGAGGAAGATTCCAAGATTATGAGTGTGGTTTTGAGTTTGTGGTGACATTGAGAATATCCAGATGGAAATGTTCAGTAAGCAGTATGATATTAATATTTGTCATTGCTGTAGTAGTAGAACCATCAGTAGTAGTTAACATTATTATAGTTGACTTATTTTCTGGGGGCCTGAAACCATTTCTAATTTATATATGGACACTCAGTGCACTGCTCATTCCCTGGCATAGAATAGGACTAATTTTTTTATATCCCTCCCTCTCTCGACCACTATTTGTTGACAAAATCTCATATTTTCTACTCTTGGAGAGAGTTAACCTCTCTATGTCTATTAATTCTCCTTTTAGCTCTTAGAGAACCCTCATTCTGGGGTCAGTAAACTTTTCTGTATGAGGTCAGATGGTTTCTATTGCAACTATTCAGTCCTACTGTTTTAGGGCAAAAACAGCCTTAGACAATAATATGCAAATAGGGGGTCGCTGTGTTACACTAAATATTTATTTATAAAATAAGCAGTAGGCTGGATTTGGCCTGTGGGCTGTAGTTAGATCCTTGTGCCTAGCCCATTAGGCATTTCATTTCTTTTTAATTTTTAATTATTTTCAACTCACTGGCTCGACATATTCAAGTTTTTTCTCTCATATCCCTCTCTTACTACACACCTACAAAAAGACCCAACTTTCCTTTAGACCTTCTTTCCCCTAAACTACATGCCATCTTTCTTTTCCCATTCACTTTTGAAGGTCATCTCTTCCTTCTTTTATCTAGTAAACCCTCAGTAATCTGACTTTTCCTGTTGCTGTCCCCCAAACAGTCATAACCTCCACTTTTCTAAATAAGGTGACTACTTCTTGGTCGTTTTTCTTTTTGATTTTTCTTTCTGTAGTACTCATGTGGTTGATCATACCTTACGTTTTTGGAAACCCTGTTCTCCTTTTGACTTCTGTGACCCTGGAGTCTCCTTATTCTCCTCCTATCTCTGATGGTTATATATCACTACCTTTTTAAAAATTGAGGTCTCACACACATGCACACACACACAAATATATGTAACATATATAGAGTAAAGAGCACACATATTAAGGATACGGATTGATGGATTTTTAAGTATGTTTAAACTTGTGTAAGCATCACCCAGGTAGAGATATAGAACATTTCCAGCATCCCAGGTTTCCCTCATGACTGATCACAGTGAATGACCTCTGATTCTACCCAGAGGTGGCCTTTATTCTGAATTCTATCATTTTAGATTTAGGTTTTTTAAAAAAATTGAATCATAGTTGATTTACAATATTATATTAGTTTCAGGTGTACAACATAGTAATTCAATATTTTTATAGATTCTACTCCATTTACAGTTATTACAAACTAATGGTTTTATTTCTCTGTACTATAAAATATATCCTTGTTGCTTATTTATTTTATACATAGTAGTTTGTATCTCTTAATACCATACCTCTATCTTGCGCCTCCCCTCTTTCCTCTCCTCACTGGTAACCAATAGTTTGTTCTCTATATCTGTGAGTTTGTTTCTGTTTCGTTATACACATTTGTCTTATTGTTTTAGATTCCACATATAAGTGATAACATAGAGTATTTGTCTTTCCCTGTCTGACTTATTACACTAAGCATAACACCCTCTAGGTACATCCACAGTTTTGCAAATGGCATTATTTCATTCTTTTTTATGGCTGAGTAGTATCCCTGTCTGTGTGTGCGTGTGTGTATATGTGTGTACATCTTCTTTATCCATTCATCTGTTAATGGACACTTAGGTTGCTTCCATATCTTAGCTATTGTACATAATGCTGCTATGAACATTGGGGTGCATGTATCTTTTTGAATTAGTTTTTCATTTTCTTTGGATATATACCCAGGAGTAGAATAGCTGGAGCATATGGTATTTCTATTTTTAGTTTTCTGAGGAACCTCCATACTGCTTTCCATAGTGGCTGCACCAGTTTACATTCCCAGCAACAGTGTACTAAGGTTCACTTTTCTCTACATCCTCACCATTTGTTATTTATAGACTTTTTGATAATACCCATTTTGACAGGCATGAGGTGATATCTCATTGTGGTTCTGATTTGCAGTTTCTTTGATGATTAGTGATGTTGAGCATTTTTAATGTGCCTGTTGGCCATCTGTATATCTTCTTTGGGAAAATGTCTATTCATGTCTTCTGCCCATGTTTTAATCGGGTTGTTTTTTTTTTTTTGATACTGAGTTGTTTGAACATTTTATATATTTTGGATATTAACCTCTTATAAGTCATATCATTTGCAAATAATTTCTCCCATTCAGTACATTGTCTTTTCTTTTTGTCGGTGGTTTCTTTTGCTGTGCAAAAGCTTTTAAGTTTTTAGGTCCCATTTGTTTATTTTTGCTTTTATTTCTTTTGCCTTAGGAGACAGATAAAAAAAAATATTGCTACTATTTAAGTCAAAGAGCATTCTGCCTATGTTATCTTCTAGGGGTTTTATGGTTTCAGGTCTTAAATCCATTTTGAGTTTATTTTTGTACATTGTATGAAAATATGTTCTAATTTCATTCTTTTATATGTAGCTGTCCAGTTTTCCAGCAACACTTATTGGAGAGATTGTCTTTTTTCCATTGTATATTCTTGCCTCCTTTGTTGTAGAATAATAATCATAAGTGCATGAGTTTATTTCTGGGCTCTCTATTCTGTTTCATTGATCTATGTGTCTGTTTTTGTGCTAGTACCATGCTGTTTTGATTATTGTGTAGATTTAGTTTTTCCTGTGCTTGAACCTCATATAAATGAAATCATACAGAATATATGGGCATACTATTTCGTATCCAGCTTCTTTCATTCATCATTATGCTGTGATAGTAATCCATGTTGTTGTGACTAGATGTAGTTCATTCTTTTTTAATATGTAGTTTTCCATTGTATTGATATGTCACAATTTATTTCTTCATTTTACTCTTAGTTGATATTTGGGTTGTTTCTGGTTTCATCCTATTATTACTAAAGCTGCTATGAATATTCTCATACAAGTCTCTTGGTAGACATATGGGATGTGTTACTTACTGGGATTGTTGAAGTTTTAAGATAGAAAATGCTACTAAGTTTGAAATGTCAGAGGGAAAAGCTTTGGTTATAGAATCTGGAGTTTAAAGGAGAGTTAGGAACTAGAGGTTTAAATGGTGTAAATCCTTTCTTCCCATCTCTTCCTTTTTTTCCTCGTACCTTATATTTTTAGGATTGGTGTTTACGGGGCAGGGGGACTGGAGTGGGAAGTTTATTATTAGAGATAACAGAGGCATTAATACCTTAACAGCAAAGAGAACCAAGGACTATATGCCAAGAACTAGAAGGTAAGTCTGAATAGGCAGTAAAACTGTAGGATACAGAAGAAACATTCAAGGATGGGGTACAGAACCAGGAGTATAGCAAACTCCAGTGCATGCAGTGGAGTTGACAGAATGAAAGGTTCCAGCAGTGGGCCACTGAGGTGTATCCTGTGGATGTGAACCACATATGTAGAACCTCTACATCAACTTCAAAATCACACACACACACATGCACACACACACAAAACCCAATCTAATTAATATAGAATACCTACTATGCAAATACAGCAAGTAAACAATATAAGCAACTGTAGTGTACTTGATGTGCAATATCAAATCTCCTAGCACACCCATCTAAACCAGATTGTTATTCCTAAGTCCTCCATATAGAAACTGGATCCTAGACCTTGCTAAGAACTGGTGCTGATATTTTAACTTGTTTTTATATGATAGCTGGGCCACGATAGATGGTCTGTTGGTTGAATTTAAATCATAGTGTAGAATGGATCCATCATCAGGTAAGTGATAATTAAGTTTTGGACACAAATAATATAATTTAGGGATAGCTGTTGATTAAAAGCCCTCAGTGTCCTGCCCATATCTTTGGTACTTTACCACTTCATTATGCTCTCCCTACTTCCACCTGCTTGCCAACATCTGCATTACTTTCCCTTAGGGCTTTTGAGGACCTTTCTGGAAGCCATGGAACTACAGGCCCCTTGCCTTTCCAGACCTCATCTCCCCACACCCACTCTCACCCCTCAGGAGGGCTAAAAGTGCTAGGGAATTAATACTCATCTGCCCCCTACAGCAGCCGTCAACCAATGATTGATCCCTGGGTGGGTTAACTCTGAAGCGTGGTATTTTACCCTGGTTCTCAGAGTTTCCTCAGGGATTAAGCTTCAGCCACCTATAGTGTAGCTGGCTTTGACTGGCTTGATTGGCTTCCTTCCCTTACCTGTCTCACTTCCCAGTTCCCCTAACAGGATTTCCTGTACTTCCTGAAATAAACTACTTGTATCTGAATCCTAATATTAGGGTTTGTTTATGGAGATCTCAAACTAAGGCAGATCTCTTTTGTAATATTCCCAGCTGAAAGGTAGACAAGTGAAAAACTACATCTCATTTATTTACTTTTTTTGATTAGCAATTGTTTTGATTTCTGACTGCTTCCTGGCATTTCTACTCGGACATCCCACTGATAATGTCAAACTGAAATCAGAACTTAAAAAGCACACTGCTCCCAGATTGATTAGGGAAAGAAGATTTCTAAGATTTTGCTTTATTTTCTATTCATCTCTAAATGGAAAAATTTTTGAGTGAGTTCAGTATTGCTATGTGTTCTTAATTTTCTCTGAGTTGCAATGTGAATAAAACCTCAAACAAGTATAACTTGTACTGTAACTTCATTGCTAGATATTTTTACTTGATGATCTAAGTCTTGGCTTGAATTCCTGGAATCTGGGATCACTTAGTTTACATTTTGATTTACTCTAGAAGTGTTAAAGTCTGAGGTAGTTTAGAAAATGTTTCAAGTACCAAAATAAACACAATGTTGTAATTCGCAATCATAATCCTTGTGTACTACTTAGGAATCAGTCTTTTTTTGGAAGTAGCCAATTTATAGATTTATTTTAAGTGGTTTTTATTAATACTGCATAGTAAAGTTCATCCTGGCATATAATTCATAATTGATGATTTTTGTATCTTTGCTTTAAAGTATTTTGAAATTTCAGAAAACTAAAAATAGAACTACCATATGACCCAGCAATCCCACTACTGGGCATATACCGTGAGAAAACCATAATTCAAAAAGAGTCATGTACCACAGTGTTCATTGTGGCTCTATTTACAATAGCCAGGACATGGAAGCAACCTAAGTGTCCATTGACAGATAAATGGATAAAGAGGATGTGGCACATATATAAAATGGAATATTACTCAGCCATAAAAAGAAACGAAATTGAGTTATTTGTAGTGAGGTGGATGGACCTAGAGTCTGTAATACAGAGTGAAGTAAGTCAGAAAGAGAAAAACAAATACAGTATGCTAACACATATATATGGAATCTAAAAAAAAAAAAAAAGGTTCTGAAAAACAAGGGGCAGGACAAGAATAAAGATGCAGACGTAAAGAATGAACTTGAGGACATGGGGAGGGGGAACGGTAAGCTGGGATGAAGTGAGAGAGTGGCATGGACATATATACACTACCAAATGTAAAATAGATAGCTAGTGGGAAGCAGCCACATAGCACAGGGAGATCAGCTTGGCTTTTTGACCACCTGGAGGGGTGGGATAGGGAGGGTGGGACGGAGACGCAAGAGGGAGGAGATATGGGGATATATGTATATGTATAGCTGATTCACTTTGTTATAAAGCAGAAACTAACACACCATTGTAAAGCAATTACACTCCAATAAAGATGTTAAAACAAACAAAAACAAATGGAATGTGACATGTAAAGCAGGTAAGTGGTGAATATAAGATCTCAATATTAACAGACCAATCACAAGCACTGAAATGAAACTGTGATTAAAAATCTTCCAACAAACAAAAGCCCAGGACCAGATGGCTTCACAGGTGAATTCTATCAAAAATTTAGAGAAGAGCTAACACCTATCCTTCTCAAACTCTTCCAAAATATAGCAGAGGGAGGAACACTCCCAAACTCATTCTACGAGGCCACCATCATCTTGATACCAAAACCAGACAAAGATGTCACAAAAAAAGAAAACTACAGGTCATTATCACTGATGAACATAGATGCAAAAATCCTCAAAAAAATACTAGCAAACAATCCAACAGCACATTAAAAGGATCATATACCATGATCAAGTGGGGTTTATCCCAGGAATGCAAGGATTCTTCAATATACGCAAATCAATCAATGTGATACACCACATTAACAAATTGAAGGATAAAAACCATATGATCATCTCAGTAGATGCAGAAAAAGCTTTTGACAAAATTCAACACTCATTTATGATAAAATCTCTCCAGAAAGTGGGCGTAGAGGGAACCTACCTCAACATAATAAAGGCCATATATGACAAACCCACAGCCAACATTGTTCTCAATGGTGAAAAACTGAAACCATTTCTCTAAGATCAGGAAAAGGACAAGGTTTCCCACTCTCACCACTATTATTCAACATAGTTTTTGAAGTTTTAGCCACGGCAATCAGAGAAGAAAAAGAAATAAAAGGAATCCAAATCAGAAAAGAAGTAAAACTGTCACTGTTTGCAGATGACCTGATACTATACATAGAGAATCCTAAAGATGCCACCAGAAAACTACTAGAGCTAATCAATGAATTTGGTAAAGTAGCAGGATACAAAATTAATGTACAGAAATCTCTTGCATTCCTATACACTAATGCTGAAAAATCTGAAAGAGAAATTAAGGAATCACTCCCATTTACCACTGCAACAAAAAGAATAAAATACCTAGGAATAAACCTCCCTAGGGAGACAAAAGACCTGTATGCAGAAAACTGTAAGACACTGATGAAAGAAATTAAAGGTGATACCAACAGATGGAGAGCCATACCATGCTCTTGGATTGGAAGAATCAATATTGTGAAAATGACTATACTACCCAAAGCAATCTACAGATTCAATGCAATCCCTATCATATTACCAATGGCATTTTTTACGGAACTAGATCAAAAAATCCTAAAATTTGTATGGAGACACAAAAGACTCCGAATAGCCAAAGCAGTCTTGAGCGAAAAAAATGGAACTGGAGGAATCAGACTCCCTCACTTCAGGCTTTACTACAAAGCTACAGTAATCAAGACAATATGGTACTGGCACAAAAACAGAAACATAGATCAATGGAACAGGGTAGAAAGCCCAGAGATAAACCCACGCACCTATGGTCAACTAATCTATGACAAAGGAGGCAAGGATATACAATGGAGAAAAGACAGTCTCTTCAATAAGTGGTGCTGGGAAAACTGGACAGCTACATGTAAAAGAATGAAATTAGAACTCTTCCTAACACCATACACAAAAATACCCTGAAAATGGATTAGAGACCTAAATATAAGACCAGACACTATAAAACTCTTAGAAGAAAACATAGGAAGAACACTCTTTGCCATAAATCACAGCAAGGTCTTTTTTGATCCACCTCCTAGAGTAATGGAAATAAAAACAAAAATAAACAAATGGGACCTAATGAAACTTAAAAGCTTTTGCAAAGCAAAGGGAACTACAAACAAGACGAAAAGGCAACCCTCAGAATGGGAGAAAATATTTGCAAATGAATCAACGGACAAAGGATTAATCTGCAAAATATATAAACAGCTCATGTGGCTCAATATTAAAAAAAAAAAACCCAATCCGAAAATGGGCAGAAGACCTAAATAAACATTTCTCCAAAGAAGATATACAGATGGCCAGGAAGCACATGAAAAGCTGCTCAACATCACTAATTATTAGAGAAATGCAAATCAAAACTACAATGAGGTATCACCTCACACCAGTTAGAATGGGCATCCTCAGAAAATCTACAAACAATAAATGTTGGAGAGGATGTGGAGAAAAGGGAACCCTCTTGCACTGTTGGTGGGAATGTAAATTGATACAACCACTATGGAGAACAGTATGGAGGTTCCTTAAAAAACTAAAAATAGAATTACCATATGACCCAGCAATCCCACTCCTGGGCATATACCCAGAGAAAACCATAATTCAAAAAGACACATGCACCCCAATGTTCATTGCAGCACTATTTACAATAGCCAGGTCATGAAAGCAACCTAAATGCCCATCAACAGATGAATGGATAAAGAAGATGTGGTACATATATACAGTGGAATATTACTCATCCTTAAAAAGGAACGAAATTGGGTCATTTGTATAGATGTGGATGAATCTAGAGACTGTCATACAGAGTGAAGTAAGAAAGAGAAAAACAAATATCGTATATTAACGCCTATATGTGGAACCTAGAAAAATGGTACAGAGGAACCGGTTTGCAGGGCAGAAATTGAGACACCGATGTAGAGAACAAACGTATGGACACCAAGGTGGGGAAAGCAGCGGCGGGTGGGGGTGGTGGTGGGATGAATTGAGAGATTGGAATTGACATGTGTACACTGATGTGTATAAAATTGATGACTAATAAGAACATGCTGTATAAAAAAATAATAAATAAATAAATAAAATATAAATTTAAATAAAGGGTAGACAGAGAGACTTCCTATAAACAACTTCTACATTTATTATTAATATCTTCACCACAACTTACCACCTCCTTGGGTGAAGGAAAATTCCATTTGACAGTTATATAGATTGAGATTATAAAGTCAGCATTTCCATTTTTCTTTGACAGCATAAGATGGAAACTGTGTTGTGGGGATAAACATTAGGGACTCATAAGTTGAGAAAGATATCTCAATTTCCTAACCTTAGCGTTACAAGAGGGCAAAAGAAAAGATACTTTTCCAGGCCAATATCCTAGCTGACTTTTATTAGTGTTTGTAATAAAACCTCTTCTCCTTGGAACTCAATTGTAATACGTCTCATCTAACTAGAACCCAGCTGAGAGTCAAGAGGCAGATATAATTGACTTCTCACTAGCCAGAGGGGAGTAATATCTTCATTGAAAATGTGAATTTAGATATAATCTGTGTTACTTTGGATTCCATGCTTAAGTTCTTATCCTCTTTAGGGGTGGGTAAGGAGTGGAGGTGATGAGTAAAGAGGGCAGAGAAAATGACAGGCCACTCTTCATTTTGGGATTAAGTGTGATGGAGGGTGGGTACTTATGACTCCAGTATTTTTCTGGTCCAGTAATGGTATAGACAGGATCACAGCCACAGGCAACTGTGATGCTGGCCTTCCCTGATTATTTGCCACCAAGTTTGCTATTCTTTTTGGTAATGCCTATGGGCATGGTGCTTTTCCACACTTTACTTCAAATCAAGTCAGGTCCATTCAGCAGCAAAGCTGCTGCATTTCATGCTCTGCCCAGCCCTGGTACTGATGGAGCTGGAGGGTACTGGTGTATGAGGATGGCTCCAGGCTAAAATGCCACTCCCACTGTTCTTCCTCCAAGTTCAGTACTTTTTCTTGAATGAAAGCCTTTCAATTTCTTATATTCCAGAGTCCTGGAATGGTTGTTTGTGACAGTTTTGTGCAGTTTTTTCATTGTTTTGAGGAGAAGAATTGCTGAACTTTTCACTTCACTACTTTAGAAGTTCTGCATCTGGAATCTAGTTTTAACTGGAATGTTAAAAGTTATATTTTGAGTGAGGCCTGAGTAGAAAGCCTATCCAGATCATGAATGACCTAGATTATAATTTTTTTTTCTTTGCTTGGGACAAAGATTTTAGAATTTTAGAGCTAGAAAGGGTCTTAGTTCTACTTCCTTTTTTTTTCAGGTTAATAATTGGAAATGTTAGTACCTTGTGCAGTTATCACACAGATTGTTGGTGTCAGAATTGGATTTGGAAATGGATCACTCATGTGTCAGTCACTGTTTCCCCTCCCTCTGTGCAGCTGCAGGTACTGATACCCTTTCTCTGCAGGCTCAACCCTTTGCCCTGAGCTAATCCTGCCCAGGTCAAGAGTATATGAGGTTTTGCAGCCTTGCTGGAGTAGGTCTGACATGAGTTGTGCTGCCTTGAGCGAAAAGCTTGGGGAAGGGGCCTAGCGATCTTATTCAAGCCCTCCAGGAGATTTTGATGCACATTCAAGTTTGAGAACTGTTGGTGTAGAGTAAAGGTTCAAAAGGTGGTTGGAGTTGTCATTAGTTCTATACACTCGAGATTCTGATAGCCAGTATGCTGCTATTTTTCATTGCAGTTAAGATCACATTCATTGTAAGACACACTGTTGTTTTATTAGTTTGGGAAAAAAAAAACCATCTGCAATTTCAACTATGAAGCGACACTTTCTTAGTACTACAATTTTATTTTATACACACTGGAAGAGCGTTTATTTTAAATGCTCTTAAAGATAATTTTAAAAAGTCACATCACTTTCATGCAAACAAGAAAAGGAAAAATATAAGTCAAATAAGTTGATCAAGGCATTCCTTAAACTTCTTCACGTTCAAAGGCAGACACTTCTGAATCTCTTCTTTAGAGCCCTCATTGTCCATGTTTTTCTGTACCACATTATCCTCTCTGTCATCAAGAGGTGGTGATGCAACATTTCTTAAAAGAGCGTTCCATTATCATATCTGCGTTTTTCTCTGTCTCTGACACTGGTTCTGCGAATTTTGATGTAAATGCACAGGCAGTGATCACTATGCCAGGACTGCCGCCCGGCTGGCAGCGATTGTAAGATGCATGACAATTTTATATGTTTTTGAATGTTAAAAAACGAAACAGTATGGTTTAGAATCAAAGAAATGTGGTAATTATGAAATAGTCTATATAATCTACTCTTTTTCTCACTTCTATTGAGATAAATCCTGTAGATTGTTCTTTATACAACTGTCCTCATCCATCCTTTTTATAATAATCTAACATCCTTAGTTTAGGCCTTGGTTATATTTAGGTTGGTATATCTTTTCCTCCAGAACCTTTTTGCCTTAAAGAGTATGTTAGATCATGGTTTTAGTTTCATGAAATGTAGCTGACGCTGTGGAATAATGAATGTATTACTCAGGGTTCTCTAAAGAAACAGAACCAATAGTATATATAGAGTGGAAAGGAGGAGAGGGAGAGGGAGTGGGAGAGGGAGAAAGAGACAATGAATATGAATTGGTTTATGTGACTGTGGCCACTGGGAAGTCCAAAATCTGCAGGGTTGGCAATCTGGAGACCCAGGGAAGAGCTGATGTTGCAACTCAAGTCCAAGACAGTCTGAGGCTGAGTTCCCTCTTTCTTTGGGGTTTCAGTGTGTTTTCTCTTAAGGCCTTCAACTAATTGAACGAGGCCCACCCACATTTTGAACATGCAGAGTGCTGTGGAGAATGCAGAATATATATACTGTACAGAAGCTTATATTCTAGTTAAAGAAGACATTTAAGTGAGTATTTAAATAACTAAATAATGGCAGAAAATAATAATGTAGGTAGAGACAGTATTTAAAATTGCACACCAAATGTATATTGCTGTTTTAAGATTCATCTTTTCCATGTTCTTAAAGAAAGCAAATCTTTTTTCTTTAATAGATTGATTGGGAAGATATAAATGAAGCTTTAAAAAAATAATCTGTTAGTATAAGTTCTAGCAATGTGGCATGATCACCAAAGCCAGCCCAAGACAGAAATAGATGACAGTTTTCCAGTACCTTGATTAGAATTGTTCTAAAGAATGCACATTTTTATAGTCAGACTTGTATAATATATGGTTAGCTTTTTAAAATTTCTTCTTTTTTCTTATTTATTTATTTATTTATTTATTATTTTTGGCTGTGTTGGGTCTTCGGTTCGTGCGAGGGCTTTCTCCAGTTGCGGCAAGCGGGGGCCACTCTTCATCGCGGTGCGGGGACCGCTCTTCATCGCGGTGCGCGGGCCTTTCTCTATCGCGGCCCCTCCCGTCGCGGGGCACAGGCTCCAGACGCGCAGGCTCAGCAATTGTGGCTCACGGGCCCAGCTGCTCCGTGGCATGTGGGATCTTCCCAGACCAGGGCTCGAACCCGTGTCCCCTGCATTAGCAGGCAGATTCTCAACCACTGCGCCACCAGGGAAGCCCTATTTTTAGTTTTTTAAGGAACCTCCATACGGTTCTCCATAGTGGCTGTAACAATTTACATTCCCACCAACAGTGCAAGAGGGTTCTCTTTTCTCCACACCCTCTCCAGCATTTGTTGTTTGTAGATTTTCTGAGGATGCCCATTCTAACTGGTGTGAGGTGATACCTCATTGTAGTTTTGATTTGCATTTCTCTAATAATTAGTGATGTTGAGCAGCTTTTCATGTGCTTCTTGGCCATCTGTATGTCTTCTTTGCAGAAATGTCTATTTAGGTCTTCTGCCCATTTTTGGATTGGGTGGTTAGTTTTTTTAATATTGAGCTGCATGAGTTGTTTATATATTTCGGAGGTTAATCCTTTGTCCGTTGATTCGTTTGCAAATATTTTCTCCCATTCTGAGGGTTGTCTTTTCGTCTTGTTTATGGTTTCCTTTGCTGTGCAAAAGCTTTTAAGTTTCATTAGGTCCCATTTGTTTATTTTTGTTTTTATTTCCATTACTCTAGGAGGTGGATCAAAAAAGATCTTGCTGTGATTTATGTCAAAGAGTGTTCTTCCTATGTTTTCCTCTAAGAGTTTTATAGTGTCCGGTCTTACATTTAGGTCTTGAATCCATTTTGAGTTTATTTTTGTGTATGGTGTTAGGGAGTGTTCTAATTTCATTCTTTTACATGTAGCTGTCCAGTTTTCCCAGCACCACTTATTGAAGAGACTGTCTTTTCTCCATTGTATATCCTTGCCTCCTTTGTCATAGATTAGTTGACCATAGGTGCGTGGGTTTACCTCTGGGTTTTCTATCTTGTTCCATTGATCTATGTTTCTATTTTTGTGCCAGTACCGTATTGTCTTGATTACTGTAGCTTTATAGTATAGTCTGAAGTCAGGGAGTCTGATTCCTCCAGCTCCGTTTTTTCCCCTCAAGACTGCTTTGGCTATTCAGGGTCTTCTGTGTCTCCATACAAATTTTAAGATGATTTGTTCTAGTTCTGTAAAAAATGCCATTGGTAATTTGATAAGGATTGCATTGAATCAGTAGATTGCTTTGGGTAGTATAGTCATTTTCACAATATTGATTCTTCCAATCCAGGAACATTGTGTATCTCTCCATCTGTTGGTATCATCTTTCATTTCTTTCATCAGTGTCTTATAGTTTTCTGCATACAGGGCTCTTGCCTCCCTAGGTAGGTTTATTCCTAGGTATTTTATTCATTTTGTTGCAGTGGTAAATGGGGGTGTTTCCTTAATTTCTCTTTCAGATTTTTCATCATTAGAGTATAGGAATGCAAGAGATTTCTGTGCATTAATTTTGTGTCCTGCAACTTTACCAAATTCATTGATTAGCTCTAGTAGTTTTCTGGTGGCATCTTTAGGATTCTCTATAGTATCATGTCATCTGCAAACAGTGACAGTTTTACTTCTTGTTTTCCAATTTGTATTCCTTTTATTTCTTTTTCTTCTGTGATTGCCAGGGCTAGGACTTCCAAAACTTTGTTGAATAATCGTGGCGAGAGTGGACATCCTTGTCTTGTTCCTGATCTTAGAGGAAATGCTTTCAGTGTTTCACCATTGAGAATGATGTTTGCTCTGCGTTTGTCATATATGGGCTTTATTATGTTGAGGTAGGTTCCCTCTATGCCCACTTTCTGGAGAGTTTTTATCATAAATGGGTGTTGAATTTTGTCAAAAGCTTTTTCTGCATCTATTGAGATGATCATATGGTTTTTATTCTTCAGTTTGTTAATGTGGTGTATCACATTGATTGATTTGCGTATATTGAAGAATCCTTGCATCCCTGGGATAAATCCCACTTGATCATGGTTTATGATCCTTTTAATGTGTTGTTGGAGTCTGTTTGCTAGTATTTTGTTGAGGATTTTTGCATCTAAATTCATCAGTGATATTGGTCTGTAGTTTTCTTTTTTTGTAGTATCTTTGATTTTGGTATCAGGGTGATGATGACCTCATAGAATGAGTTTTGGAGTGTTCCTTCCTCTGCAATTTTTTGGAAGAGTTTGAGAAGGATGGGTGTTGGCTCTTCTCTAAATGTTTGATAGAATTCACCTGTGAAGCCATCTGGTCCTGGAGTTTTGTTTGTTGGAAGAGTTTTAATCACAGTTTCAATTTCATTACTTGTGATTGGTCTGTTCATATTTTCTATTTCTTCTGCGTTCAGTCTTGGGAGGTTATACCTTTCTAAGAATTTGTCCATTTCTTCCAGGTTGTCCATTTTATTGGCATAGCGTTGCTTGTAGTAGTCT
Source organism: Balaenoptera acutorostrata (assembly GCF_949987535.1). Lineage (NCBI taxonomy): Eukaryota > Metazoa > Chordata > Mammalia > Artiodactyla > Balaenopteridae > Balaenoptera > Balaenoptera acutorostrata. The sequence goes on along the minus strand of NC_080064.1, from coordinate 74,206,850 downwards.
CTTAGGATGCTTTGTATTTCTGTGATGTCTGTTGCAACTTCTCTGTTTTCACTTCTAATTTTATTGATTTGAGTCCTCTCCCTCTTTTTCTTGATGAGTCTGGCTAATGGTTTATGAATTTTGTTTATCTTCTCAAAGAACCAGCTTTTAGTTTTATTGATCTTTGCTATTGTTTTCTTTGTTTCTATTTCATTTATATCCACTCTGATCTTTATGATTTCTTTCCTGCTGCTAAGTTTGGGTTTTGTTTGTTCTTCTTTCTCTAGTTCCTTCAGGTGTAAGGTTAGATTGTTTATTTGAGATTTTTCTTGTTTCTTGAGGTAGGCTTGTAAAGCTATAAACTTCCCTCTTAGAACTCCTTTTGCTGCATCCCATAGGTTTTGGATCGTCGTGTTTTCATTGTCATTTGTCTCTAGGTATTTTTTGATTTCCTCTTTGATTTCTTCAGTGATCTCTTGGTTATTTAGTACCGTATTGTTTAATGTCCATGTGTTTGTGTTTTTTACGTTTTTTTCCCTGTAATTGATTTCTAATCTCATAGTGTTGTGGTCAGAAAAGATGCTTGATATGATTTCAATTTTCTTAAATTTACTGAGGCTTGATTTGTGACCCAAGATGTGATCTATCCTGGCGAATGTTCCGTGTGCACTTGAGAAGAAAGTGTAATCTGCTGTTTTTGGATGGAATGTCCTATAAATATCAATTAAATCTATCTGGTCTATTGTGTTATTTAAAGCTTATGTTTCCTTATTTATTTTCATTTTGGATGATTGGTCCATTGATGTAAGTGAGGTGTTCAAGCCTCCCACTATTATTGTGTTACTGTCTATTTCCTCTTTTATAGCTGTTAGCAGTTGCCTTATGTATTGGGGTGCTCCTATTTTGGGTGCATATATATTTATAATTGTTATATTTTCTTCTTGGATTGATCCCCTGATCATTATATAGTGTCCTTCCTTGTCTCTTTTAACATTCTTTATTTTAAAGTCTATTTTATCTGATATGAATATTGCTACTCTAGCTTTCTTTTGATTTCCATTTGCATGGAATATCTTTTTCCATCCCCTCACTTTGTCTGAGTGTGTCCCTAGGTCTGAAGTGGGTCTCTTGTAGACAGCATATATATGGGTCTTGTTTTTGTAACCATTCAGTGAGCCTGTATCTTTTGGTTGGAGCATTTAATCCCTTCACGTTTATGGTAATTATCGATATGTATGTTCCTATGACCATTTTCTTAATTGTTTTTGGTTTGTTTTTGTAGGTCCTTTTCTTCTCTTGTGTTTCCCACTTAGAGAAGTTCCTTTAACATTTGTTGTAGAGCTGTTTTGGTGGTGATGAATTCTCTTAGCTTTTGCTTGTCTGTAAATCTTGATTTCTCCATCGAATCTGAATGAGATCCTTGCTGGGTAAGTTAATCTTGGTTGTAGTTCTTCCCTTTCATCACTTTAAGTATATCATACCACTCCCTTCTGGCTTGTAGAGTTTCTGCTGAGAAATCAGCTGTTAGCCTTATGGGCGTTCCCTTGTATGTTATTTGTCATTTCTCCCTTGCTGCTTTCAATAATTTTTCTTTGTCTTTAATTTTGGCCAATTTGATTACTATGTGTCTTGGTGTGTTTCTCCTTGGGTTTATCCTGTATGGGGCTCTCTGCGCTTCCTGGACTTGGGTGGCTATTTCCTTTCCCATGTTTGGGAAGTTTTCGACTATAGTGTCTTCAAATATTTTCTCTGGTCCTTTCTCTGTCTCTTCTCCTTCTGGGACCCCTATATTGCAAATGTTGTTGTGTTTAATATTGTCCCAGAGGTCTTTTAGACTGTCTTCATTTCTTTTCATTCTTTTTTATTCTGTTCCGCAGCAGTGCATTCCACTATTCTGTCTTCCAGGTCAGTTATCCATTCTTCTGCCTCAGTTATTCTGCTATTGATTCCTTCTAGCGTATTTTTCATTTCAGTTATTGTATTGTTCATCTCTGTTTGTTTGTTCATTAATTCTTCTAGGTCTTTGTTAAACATTTCTTGCATCTTCTCGATCTTTGCCTCCATTCTTTTTCTGAGGTCCTGGATCATCTTCACAATCATTATTCTGAATTCTTTTTCTGGAAGGTTGCCTATCTCCACTTCATTTAGTTGTTTTTCTAGGGTTTTATCTTGTTCCTTCATCTGGGACATAGCCCTCTGCCTTTTCATCTTGTCTGTCTTTTTGTGAATGTGGTTTTTGTTCCACAGGCTGCAGGATTGTAATTCTTCTTGCTTCTGCTGTCTGCCCTCTCTCTTTTAGCTTTTCACCGTTGAGTATTCTATTGGCTGTGGGTTTGTCATAAAGGGTTTTTATTATATTGGGGAGTGTTCCTTCCTCTTCTGTATTTTGGAATAGTTTGAGAAGGATAGGTATTAGTCCGTTTTATTTTTGGTAGAATCCTCAGTGAAGCTATGTGGTCCTGGAATTTTGCTTGTTTCGAGTTTCTAAATTACTGATTCAAATTCATTACTGGTAATTTGTCTGTTCGTATTTTCTATTTCTTCCTGTTTCAGTCTTGATAGTCATCAGGTTAGCTCCTGTGTTCTAGGCTGTATGTTTGAGATTGAAGAATATGTAAATTAAAAGACAATTTTAAAGCTACTGCGTCAGAGCTAATTTTCTCATGGAAGAAACATGTAAGGAAACCTTTTCTTATTTCACTTGAGTTGTGGCATTTTATGCAAGGACATTGTGAAGTAATTTTCTATGTTTAAGAACAAAATAAAAAACGGAACGTAAGCTTATAATTATTTGTATTGTTAAGAACCTGGTTTAAGCAAAAAAGGAATTTTTTAGTTTATTTTTTCAGCCATAATTTCTTCAAATACATTCTCAATACTCATCTTGCTCTCTCGTCTCCTTCTGGAACTCTTATAATATGAATGCTGGCATGTTTAATGTTATCCCATAGATCTCATATGTTTATTTCTTTTTTTTTTTTTATTTGTCTTTCTGTCTGCTGATCTGAATGAGTGACTTCCATTATTCTCTCTTCCAGATCACTTATGCATTCTCCTGTGCCATTTAGTCTGCTATTCATTGCTTCTAGGGTGTTTTTTATCTCAGATATTGAATTATCTATTTTTGATTAGCTCTTTATATTTTCTAGTTCCTTGTTAAAATGATTTGTGTTTAGATCAGTTCTCTCCTCTAATTCAGTTAGTGTTTCTATTGCAAAGGTTTTGAATTATTTGTCTGGTAGATTGACTATTTCTGTTTCATTATTTTTTCAGGGGTTTTCTCTTGCTCTTTCAGTTGAGAGTAGTTCCTTTTTATTTTACTTAACTTTATCTGTCTCTATGAATTTAGGTGAAATAGTTATCTGTTGTGGTCTTGAAGGGATATTCTTATGTAGGAGCATCCTTATGTAGACTGTGTTTGCCCAGTGCGTTTGGTGGGAGGGCTGGATTTGATGTGGACACCAGCTGCATCTTTCCTCAGGGTGTGCTGACCACTGTCACCTTAGTAGGTGGTGTGGCTGGTGATGGAGGAGCTAGAGCCTGTGCAAGGTGTGAGGCAGGACTTCCTCTTTGCTCAGTGGCTGTCACTGCCTGATTAAGGGTCTGTCTGCTCCCAAGTTGTTGGAGTGGAATCCCTGAGTGTCAGGTTTGAGCTGACTCTGTTCCCTTTAAGTGTGTGTTTTTCCTTCTCTCTGCACTGGGGCCTTTGCCCCAATAGAGGGAGGTGCTGAAGCAGTTTGAGTTTGTGTACTTACAGAGATCTGATCGGCTGCTTGTGTAGGCATCTGTGGCTCTGCTCAGATGAAGCCCCCAGTCGTGTCTTTTCCCCTGTCGTGGCTGCCCCAGGTCTAGTGCTAGGCTATAGCATGGAGTGGGTGGGGCTGGAGCATTTGCTCAGCTAGCACTGGGTAAGGAAGGTGGTCTCAGGAATTCTGGTGGCCATGGTGCCAGGAGTTTGGGCTGCTTCTGGGGTGCTGTTTGTGAAAGCGCTAACAGCGCTGATGCTGCTGCCCCGCCTGGGCCACACCCTAGGCCCCTGGGTCACCTGTGCATCCCTAGATCAAGTCTTTTCCCAGGTCCTGGCTGCTATAGACCCAGCATCAAGCTGTGGCGTGGAGTGAGGGGGGCTGGGGTGTTCACTTGGCTCAGGTTAGGAAGCGGAGAGGCGGTAGCTGCTGGGGCAGACCTCTTTCCGCCCTGCCTGGAGGCAAGCCAGCACCGGTGCTCTCTCACCAGTGGAGTCCAGGCTTCCCCAGTCTTTCTATCTGTCCCAGCAGTTCTCCAAGCAGTCAAGGTGGCTTTTCTCTTATACGTTGGGCCCCAGGACTGGGACACCCAGTCTGTGCTGGACCCACTCATTCCCCAAGAGGAATGTCTGCCTGTGTGATGTCCCTTTTCCTCCTAATCCCCTCCTAGGGGCACATTTCCTGACCCCATGCTTTTCTTCCCACCCTACCCAATTCTGTGTAAATCTTTCCTGCAGCCTTGGTTATATAGGAGTCCTGCTGCAGGTTTCCAGTTAGTTTCCCATGAGAGTTATTCCACTTGTAGTTGTTTTTTTGATGTATTTGTAGGGGGAGGTGAGCTCCACATCCTCTTACATTGCCATCTTGATCTCCTGTATATGGATAACTTTGAATACTAGGTAAGATTAGAAAACAGTAAATGTAAATCCCATGAGGCACAACTGAAAATCAGCTTTCTTGATTTTATATAGTAGTTAATTTATAACACTGAGGTACATGTTGTGGATATATGGTTGCATGTATAATTTTATAGATACTTAGGGTCTACTTTCATTCTTAAGTATATTTCTATTGATATAATCAGTATGTCAGTCTGTTTTAGATGAATTCTTGTTTTTTAGGTAGTTTTGGATATGCTTAGCTACTTCTTTCAAAGATAAATGTGTATGTTGAAGGCAGGATGCATATTTTTTTTCTCAATAGAGCACCTAATAAAATGATGAGCATTAAAAATGTGTATTGCCTTAATTAGAAATGTAATGAAATAATGGAGGGTAACTAAACTTTCAAACAGATTGGTGATACATCCTAATAGTATTTATTTACTCTGTGTGAGAAGGGAAGGTAGAGGTTAAGAGAAGAAAGAACTATTAAAAAAGAAATTTGTATTGTTTGAGCGTTTAGTATCTGTGGATATTATATTATTGAGCACTGATTAACTTTGGGCACTAATTCTATTATGCATTCCGTTATTGTTTTTAGAATGAAGGACAAAAATAATTCTTTTTTCTGCATTTCTATAAAAGGACTGGTTTCACAGCAAAGATTGTGGTGCCAGATAGATACACTGTTTTTAAAGGTATGGAATGACTTTGGGGAAAGATTCTTATCTTAAAATGAGCTAAACTTATTAAAATATAGTTAAGTTTAATTAGTTTTCTTAATAGTGGACCTGTTAGATAAAAGCTATTAGTATTTTACTTCTTTCCAAAAGCTGATCTTGTAAATTCTCTTTACACCTAGTGTAACGGTCTAGAAACAAAGTAGTCTTATTACTCCTTCCCTCCTTAGGATCTTATGGTGACATACTCAGCTTAATTTAGCTGATGGGGGCATGCAGAGCATTATATGAACTAGGCCTGTGCATTTTCCTTTTTTCCATATGGATTTTCTACACTTAGACTGCATGACTCTAAGACCATGGCTTAATTTTACTGGGATTTAATTTAATTAGAGGGATTTGAAAACTGACAAATTTATCTGATTCTATTGATAGAAATTAATACAATGGAAATTAAAAAAATTTTTATATAGTTTTAAATGTTACACTCCATTTACAGTTACCACAAAATACTGGTTATCTTCCCCGTGTTGTACAATACATCCTTGTAGCCTATCTCACACCCAGTAGTTTATACCTCCCACTTCCTCACCCCTATATTGTCCCACCCCTCCCTCCCCACTGGTAACCACTAGTTTGTTCTCTATATCTGTGAGTCTGCTTTCTTATTTTAAATTCAAAAACCTCCTACAGAACTGTATCCCTCTGATATGGAAGCTCAGCAGTTTAGTTTCTATGTTCCAGGGTGTGTGTGTGAGATTGAAGAATACGTAAATTAAAATACTTTTTCTAAAGCTTTTGCCTTGGAGCCAGTTGTCTCATGGAGGAAACGTGCAAGGAAGCCTCTTCTTATTTCACTTGAGTTGTGGCATTTTATGCAAGGACATTTAGAAATAACTTTCTTTATTTAAAATCAAAATTAAAAATGGAACCTATGTTGGTTAGGTTCCATTGGTTAGGAATCTGTTTTAAGCAAAAAAGGAATTTTTTAGGTTATGTTACTGAAAAGTTCAGGAATATGTTCTGTCTTTGTCTCTGCCTCCTTCACGTTGACTTTATCCTCAGACTCTGTGTAGAGGCAAGATGAGGACCGGCAATGCAGATCCTCTCAGGTTCAAATCCAGCTCAGAAGAGAACCTATATTCTTTAAGAGTCTGAAGACGAGTTCTAGGCTTGATTCTTGCTGGTCTTAGTTGGATCCCATGTTCCTCTCTGAACCAGTTCCATGGTCAAGGGAATGGACTTCCACAATCACTTTAGATCTGAGTCATTTGCCTAACCTTGGAGCTGGGATTGGCATCAACCCCATGAAGGCACACGGAATGAAAGCAGGGGGAATAGTTCTTCACAGGAGATTCAGATCACTGTTCACAGAAAATGGGTAAATGTAAGCTGTGGCAAAAACGATAAATGCTTAAAGTCACTTGTGCCAGTGACTTTGCATTTGGTTTATCTTTTTCAGAAACAAAACCCATAATTTCTATTGGAGTATCATGTCCATTAGAAGGCACATTTAGCTGATGATGACAGGAACTTAAAATAACCGTAGCTTAACAAGATGGAGGCCCCCTCACCCCAGGTAGGCAGTCCAAGACTGAATTAGCATTTCCATGACAAAACCAACGTCACTTTGAATTGCTGCAGCTCCTGCAGTCACATTTGCATTCCAGGATAGAAGGAAGAAAGCAAATAAATGAGTGTCCATCAATTGTCTACCTCCCTTTTACTGGAAAGTCCTGCTCAACAACTTCTACTTACACCTCACTGGGCAGAACTTGGTCACATGGCCATGTATACCTGTAAGGATGTCTGGGAAATGTACTTATTTAGATCGGTACAATGCCACCTCTAATAATAACTCAATAGGTGTTTTGTTAGTAAGCAAGAACTAGTGAAAGGCTATTAGGTAGATAGCTAGTGGTCTTTCTACATGTGTTAACTTATTAACTGATACGGATACCATCTGAGGTTTAACAACCCAATGCATTTTATACATTTAAGACTTAAAACACATTTTAGAGGTAGATGGTAAGATGAATAATGGAACTAATATATACCCTAAAATTAGTAACAGGGTGTGCATTGAATGAGTATCAAACAAGGAGGTCAAAAAAAGAGTTAAAGATGATTCTGACTTATCTGTCTCTTGAATACTTGGCTGTAGTGATGCCTTTGCCTAAGATAAGGAACATAAGACGAGTGCCAGGTTTTCAGCAGAAGTTAAAGAGTTAAGTTTTGGACATTGAAAACTATAAATGCTGGCATCAGATGACCTTCGGGTGATGTCATTTGTTCACCAGCTGCGCACTTTGATATCTATTGTGCATTTTCTGGCAGAGTACAGAGAACTAGATACTTTAGAAATTTTCCACTTCCCTCAGTCCCTCTCTTTCAACTTGTGATCTAGGTTCCTGAAAATCATGGAAAGTTGGGTCCAAAGAACCTTTAATTCCAATTCTATAGCTTAGAACAAAAGAGAGGTCTTTGTGGAGTCAGACATGGGTTGGGTATTTTTCATTATCCTAAGTACTGGAAATACAGCTATTAATAAGGAAAAAAATGCCTTCAAGCTATGCTTTGTTATCATTACTTATTTATCAATCCCTATTTTTTCATGTGATACTACACTAAATTCCAAAGACAAGAAATTCCACAGAGCTTAGTGGAATTTTGTATGGGTGCTGTAATTTAATTATAAACATTGAACAAATGCTAAACAGTCTAAGGCAACTTGAAATATAAATAAGCAGTACATTCATGGGAGCTACTGTTGCTCAAGGTAAATATTAATTGTTGCTAGAATGAATAAATAGTTCTTCTGTTTATTCTTATGTAATGTCACACTTGGCTTCCTATTGGGTCTTTACAAGTGGTTGATCAAATGGGTTTTTTTAAGGTCTGGAAAACACTACGGATCTAGCTTTTGAGAGTATACCCAGTCTGGGAAAGGGAGACAAAAGTTTCTGTGTTCAGGAAGTAAGTAGCTTCTCTAAAAACCCTTTTAATTTGTACACACAATGAGTGGTGGCAAAGCAGTATCACTGTGACAGTTGTTTGGGTGATGTCATTTGTTCACCAGTCAGGCAGCTGGGCAATTTGAAAATCTGTTGCCGTTTCTTGGCAGAGAGCACAGAGATAAGAGCATTTATGCTTTGGAAAGGACCTTTCTGTGTTTAACCAAAAACATTTTATTTATAAAAGTGGAGGTTTTCCTTATCTTCAGTCATCACTAATTCCATTGTCTTATTGTCTATTTTTTTCCATCTATCCTTTTCTGCAAATATAAAACTGAAATCATCTTATCCCTCAAAATGACTTTTCCTTCTGCCTTCTCTTGTTGAATGGTGCTGTCTTCTACCCAGTTCTCCTAAGGCAGAGATCTGTAAGTCATCCAAGATTACTTTTTCCTTCTTGATCACTAAGTTCTGCTGTTCTTCCATAGTTACCGTGTTCTTTCTCCCTGTGTCTGTTGCTTGTATCCATGATCAAACTCTTACCCTCTCTCTCCTGGACTTGTGCAACTCTTGAGACTCTCTGTTCACTCCTGCCCCTCTCCCATCCAGCCCCCACAATAACTGCTGGTGTAATCTATAAAAAAGAAATTTGGATTATGTTACTCCTCTTTAAATCCTTCAGTGACTCCACCATATTGCTAATGAATCAGAATTGGACTTACATTTTCAACAGTGTGACTTAAAACAGAATACTTCCAAGGAGACATATAGTGGTTCAAACAAAAGTATTTTGGCTATTTCATTTCTACTTATTCTTTCAAAAGGCTAAAATGATAAGGGTATATTCATTCTTTTTTTTTTTTTTAACCTTTTTTTTTTTTTTTAAAGATTGGGGAAGGACTTTTTTTTTTAAATTAATTTATTTTTATGGCTGTGTTGGGTCTTCGTTTCTGTGCAAGGGCTTTCTCTAGTTGTGGCAAGCGGGGGCCACTCTTCATCGCAGTGCGCGGGCCTCTCACTATCGTGGCCTCTCTTGTTGCGGAGCACAGGCTCCAGACACGCAGGCTCAGTAATTGTGGCTCACAGGCCCAGCTGTTCTGCGGCATGTGGGATCTTCCCAGACCAGGGCTCGAACCCGTGTCCCCTGCATTGGCAGGCAGATTCTCAACCACTGCGCCACCAGGGAAGCCCTGGTATATTCATTCTTTACATTAAGAGTTACATCTTTGGCATGTATAGGAGCATAGCTGCTCACTTTCTGTAAAACAGGACTGGCTATTAGATGCTCTCCCTTCCTCTCAAGAGGTATCATGGGGTGTTTATCATCCCCATGTAGTTCTTTACACTTTTATTTCAGATGCATTAATTTCTAAGAGATCTATATGTATATCTCAATGTTTATCATATATTATTGTTTTAATAATTTTAAACTTCATGTAAATAATGTACTGCTGTGTATATTCCTCAACTTTTTTTGATATGCATTGTTTGTGAGATTCATCATGTAGTTCTAGTTCATTTAGTTTCACTTGTGTATAGTACTTTCACCATATGAGTGTACCACAATGTACGCACTCTCCTGTTGATGTTCGTTTCATCCCCTCCGCCACCATTTTTCTGCTATCCATGACCTTTTCAGATCAAGCTCCCACGCTCCTGGACCAGTACTTGGGAGTAGAGGGTATGTAATTGATCTCTGTGGTTGCTGTTAATCTTCAAATAATTATTTTTGGTAGATTGCTTATCTTTAAAATGAATGTCTTTGTTGGTCAGCACTGGCATCTGCCTCGGGCTCAAGCAAGGGGTATAAATTGTCTTTCTAAATTAGCAAAACCTCACCTCACTTAGCAGGGCTGTCTGCAGTAGTAAATGAGATCCTTTGTTGCAAATGCCTTCCTTCGCAGCTGCTCAGAGCCCTGCGTGGCGTGTGCGTTCTCCTCTACTTGTTACTTGGCCAGGTGATTTCTAAGTCATATGGCTTTGCTTCAAAAGACCAGTGAGGAGAGAAGAGGCTCCAGTAGTGGCGTCCCTTACTTTCGTGGGGTTTGCATGTCACTGGCCCTTGGCCCTCTAGTCCAGTGGTTATCAGACTTTAGCCTACATCAGAATCACCTGGAGAGCTTGTCTACTGGTGGGCCTCACCCCCAGATTTCTGATTCAGAAGATCTCAGGTTGGGTCTGAGAATATGCATTTCTCTTAACGTTTGCAGGTGATGCAGATGCTGCTGTTCCTAGGACCGTACTTTGAGAATCACTGTTCTAGGTCAACATTTCCCAACCTTTTAAATTTTATTTTAATTTTTTTGACTCATGGACCCATTTAATATTAATACATAACTTCACATCACTACATGAATTTTAAAATCATTTTAGGCCTTCCCTGGTGGCACAGTGGTTAAGAATCCACCTGCCAGTGCAGGGGACATGGGTTCGTTCCCTGGTCATGGCAGATCCCACATGCCGTGGAGCAGCTAAGCCCGTGCGCCACAGCTACTGAGCCCAGGCACCTAGAGCCCGTGCTCTGCAACAAGAGAAGCCACCGCAATAAGAAGCACATGCGCCGCAACCAAGAGTAGCTGCCTCTCGCTACAACTAGAGAAAGCCCGCGTGCAGCAACGAAGACCCAATACAGCCAAAAATAAATAAATAAAATAAATAAATAAAAAAAAATTAAAAAAATCATTTTATAATTTCATAATTTTTACATATTATAAAGAATGGCTTTAAGTTAAAAAAATTCTATCAGCATAATATTAAGCATTGTGGTTGTCTAGAGCCTTGCTACTCAAAGTGTGGTCTGTAGACCAACACACCTGGGAACTTGTTAGAAATGCAGACTCTCAGGCCTCACCCTAGACCTAATGAATCAGAATCTGAACTTTAACAACATACCCAGGGGATTAGTATGCACATTAAAATTGAAGTTGGTGATCTAAGGCTCACATTAAATCTGATCCTGATAATATTTAAAACAAATAAGAAACACCTCAAATTTTAATGTTTAAAAAGTAGCACATGATTCATTTACTTTCATATCTTATTTTCATGTAAGAAAATGCGTCATTTCTTGGAAAATAAAAATAACATATCAAATTTGGTTTGAGGACCAACTGCTGAAATTTAATGATGTTTTAAAACACAACAATGGACAAAATTGTATTTATGACCTGATGTTTGGAAATATTACTATTTTTACCTAAAAAACCAACTGCCTTATTTTGATGATTTTCATGAAATAATAGATTCCTGACTGCTACTTGCAATAACCTCTCTGCAGATAATACATTATGTGTATGGCGAGTGTTTTCCCCACCAAGTAAAAGCTTAATTGGATATAATTTTTGTTATATTTATTATTTTTCATTTTTCTTGAAGTAGTAGTCAAAACATCTTTCATCAGATGATAACAGTTTGTCATCCAGAGAGAATTATCTTGAGGCAAATTTGCAAAATCGTTGTCACTTAAAAATTTTATTTGTGTTTTAATATCATTGTTCATTATACCTCTTTTCTTTAAACAACTGTCTGTGGGGATAATAATAACGGGATACCATTTAGGGTTGGGAAGATCAGAGTTTTATATGTAGAAACCTAGAAGAGTGCCTGGCACATAGTATGTTTTACATAAATGACTGTGTCAACCCCATCCTCCTCTTCCTCCTTGTCTTCTTCCTCTTCTTCACCATCGTTATTTCATTCCATAGCAGCTCAGGATAGAGAAATTTAACTATCAACTGTGTAAAGCTGAGAGGTAGAGTGGACCCAATACAGATCTCAGCAATTTTTCTTCCAGGCAGGGGAGAATACTATAAAGGGGAGCTACGGAGAACTAGAAACTAGGTTCATGTAGGGAGTAATCAAGGTCTGAGTCTGTGATGGTTGTTAGTGTTATTTACTGGCTTTTTTTCCTACTAGTCATTTGATATGATTGCACTTCCTAACTCTTGTTGGCTGGGGTCATGTGACTGCTTGAGGCCATTGAATTGTGAGCAGAAATTGTGTGTGTCATTAGCTGCTGGGATAAGATCCTCCAAAACTTTCTTTCCCTCTGGCACAGTGGCTGGTCATTGTTAGGATGATGGCTGTTCTGACAGCTTGGGTTTCTGTGTGACTGTGATATGTGGAGCACCCCTGCCATGGTTGAGATGTAACATGATCAAGAAATAGACCTTAGTTGTTTCAAGCTCCTAAGGTTTCGGGGTTGTTTATTATTGCAGCATTATATAGCTTGTACTGACTAATATAGATTTTTTGATGGGTTTTGAAAACTGAAAGTATGGAAGTGGGCTGAGAGTGAGCTAGATGCCAAAAACTACACAGTTTTTGCTAGGAGCCCAAGAACCAAAGAGAGTCCTTAGGAGTGTGTCACAATCTAGTGTCAGTATAGGGAACACAAGGTGGAGGGAGTGGTTGGGATATTTCTGGTGCCTCCCTCCTTCAGAAAAGTGATACACTATCAAAAGTATACAAAACTACATACATTGTGAAACATATCTGTTCTACTCCTTGCCAGTGTGAAAATAGAAATATAAAAATCAATGTAGAAAATGATGTAGGAAAACTAGGATTTAGGAAGAAGAATCATGTTGAAGGGCTGAAAGATTGTTCAGTACCCAGAAGGTAGTAGGTTTCCCCATTTCCTCCCTATTGTACATGTTCACATCCACACATGCTTACATGCCCATATGCTCACATATGCATAATATTTTTTAAAAAAATTTATTTATTTATTTATTTATTTATGGCTGAGTTGGGTCTTTGTTGCTGCTCATGGGCTCTCTCTAGTTGTGGCGAGCGGGGGCTACTCTTCGTTGTGGTGTGTGGGCTTCTCATTGTGGTGGCTTCTCTTGTTGCAGAGCACGGGCTGTAGGCACTCGGGCTTCAGTAGTTGTGGCTCGCGGGCTCTAGAGCGCAGGCTCAGCAGTTGTGGCGCATGGGCTTAGCTGCTCCACAGCATGTGGGATCTTCCTGGACCAGGGCTCGAACCCATGTCCCCTGAATTGGCAGGCAGATTCTTAACCACTGTGCCCAGGGAAGCCCCTGCATAATATTTTTATCAACTCCACTTGTGATTACAAATCATTGCCCTCCTTAGTATATCATCCCCAGTGAGGCCTATCTGGATACAGTACTTAAAATTGCAAACCTTCACCCTTTCCCCCCGCACTCCTGACATTCTAACTACTAGCTCTGTTTTTTTTCCCCCATAGAACTTAGCATATTCTTTAGTTTATTTACTTATTTTTAAAATTTATGTCAATACATTTTATTGACATATATAGTTGATTTACAATGTTGTTTTAATTTCTACTGTAAAGCAAAATGACTCAGTTATATATATATATTCTTTTTCATATTCTTTTCCATTATGGTTTATCACAGGATATTGAATATAGTTCCCTGTGCTATGAAGTAGGACATTGTTGTTTATCCATCCTATATATAATAGTTTGCATCTGCTAATCCCAAACTCCCAATTCTTTGCTTCCCCCCCCAATACCCCGGCAACCACAAATCTGTTCTCTATGTCTGTGAGTCTGTTCTTGTTTTGTACACATGTTCATTTGTGTCGTATTTTAGACTCCACATATGTGATATCATATGGTATTTTTCTCTTTCTGACTTACGTTGCTTAGTATGATAATATCTAGGTCCATTCATGTTGCTGCAAATGGCATTATTTCATTCATTTTAATGGCTGAGTAATATTCCACTGTATATATATACCACATCTTCTTTAGCCATTCATCTGTTGATGGACATTTAGGTTGCTTCCATGTCTTGGCTATTGTAAATAGTGCTGCTATGAACATAGGGGTGCATGTATCTTTTCTAATTATAGAATGTCTGGATATATGCCCAGGAGTGGATTGCTGGATCATATGGCAATTCTATTTTTAGTTTTTTGAGGAACCTCTGTACTGTTTTCCATAGTGGCTGCACAAATGTACATTCCCACCAACAGCATGGGGGGGTTCCCTTCACACCCTCTCCAGCATTTATTATTTGTAGACTTTTTAATGATGGCCATTCTGACTGGTGTGATGTGGTACCTTGTTGTTTTGATTTGCATTTCTCTAATAATTAGCAACGATGAGCATCATTTTTGTGTGCCTATTGGCCATCCATGTGTCTTCTTTGGAGAAATGTCTGTTTAGGTCTTCTGCCCATTTTTCAACTGGGTTTTTTGTTATTGTAGGAGCTGTTTGTATATTTTTGAAGTTAGGCCCTTGTCAGTCACATCATTTGCAAATATTTTCTCTCAGTCCGTACGTTGTCTTTTCATTTTGTTTATGGCTTCCTTTGCTGTGCAAAAGCTTGTAAGTTTCATTAGGTCCCATTTGTTTATTTTTGCTTTTATTTCTATTGCCTTGGAAGACTGACCTAAGAAGATTTCTGAAGTTTACTGTTATTGTTTGTCTCTCCCCAACTAGAATGCAAGCACCATGGAGAAAGAAAATTTTTATCTATTTTGTTTACTGAGAACAGTACCTGGTATATAACAGTACTTGTTGAATTGCAGTACATTCATGAAGGAGAAACCCAGGAAGATGATCTGGATCCTGCTAGCTGCCTAGGTGTTCAAAGAAGGGAAACTAAAGCTGATGCAACTTGGTGATCTCAACCACATTTTAAACTACACTTTGATTCTCTTGCTTTCATTCCCTAGCTTTTAAAATAGTTCCTGTCAAGCAGAATTAAGCTTCTTTGTGAAATCGTTAATATGTCATGTTTAAAGACTGAGTTTTGAAGGTAGCACAAAAAGTGGGAAAGAATATGGCTTTAGAGAGAAATCACTTCATTGTCACCTATTAAGGTGTGACTTTGGGCAAGTTACTTATCCATGGAATCTAAATTTTACCATATGTAAAATTAGAATAAAAAATGCTTTGTATAGACTAAATACACATAAAGTTATGTAAAAGTGCTTAGTATACAGTAGGTACTGGTTTATTTGGGTCCCGTCTCCTTTCTCTCATCACCAGAAAAACAGCTTTTATTACATTTCTATTTAATGTTATTGCACATATTTTCAATTTAGCTCTAATTTTGGTTCCCATGACCTTTTGTTAGGTTATTTTAGTAATCTTTGGTAAGCTAAAATCTCAGTATGTACAAAGAGCCCATATACCATTCATCAGGGCATGGGTTTGGGGGGATTGTTGGAGAAGGTCTGAGTTTCCCTGTTTTTTTACACAAAAGTAGTTTTGTCTTCATCTTGTTGTCATCCAAAATATCAACAATGCTATCCTCATTGGTTGACATTTTAGACTTTAGGGCTGGAAAGAATCAATTCCTTCCTTTTGCATACTAAGAAATTAAGTCATCTATTTGGTAAATGGCAGAGTAAAGGGTAAGAGTTCTAATTGACTTCTTGTTCAGTGCTCTTTCTACCATATTATACTTTCATCTAGATTAAATTATTTTCATCTAAATGAAATACACAATTTGATGGTTTTTGTTGTCAACATGATAGTGTTGACACAAACTTTTATCACATATATTTAACTTTTTGAATAGGTGATACATGCTTGGGTCACTAAAGGGTATACATGAAAGTTAGCCTCCCTTAGCTCTGCCCCCCGGCTACAAAAGGCCACCACTGCTCTGTGCATATATCCACGTATTCACCTATCATTTTACACAAATGTAAACTTTTATGTACTTTACTTTTTTCACTTAAAAATGTGAAAGTAATATATACATGTGTTTTGCTTCTCAGAGCTCCATAACCACCTCTTCTTACTCCCAGGTGTCATTAGTTGATTGATTTTTAAAAATTCATGAACAAGCACTTATTGAGCACTGTGTTAGGCACTATTTTAGGCTCTGGGAGTGGAAGAGTGAACAAGATAGAAGAAAACCACTGTTTTCACAGAGCTTAGTTTCTTGGTTTGTGATTGGTGATATGATAGGGGTACAAATAATGGTCTCTAGGATAGGCCAGAAGAGGGAGAAATGAATTTCTTCAGACATGATCAGAGGAGGCTTTAAGGAAAAAGTGGAAATATATTTGGATTTTAAGTGATGGGTAGAAATTCAGCAGGAAGAACTGGGAAGAAAGGGTACTCCATCACGAATATATTAGAATTTTCGTTGTTTCAGTCTTATGCAGCTGTTGTTTTGCGTGGTAGCACTTGAAGTTCTACATTTAAGGATACTATTTGCTTGACATTTTAGTAAATTGATTCCTTTTGGAAATGGCTTCTTTACTTGCAAAATAAAATTGTTTGTCTTAGAAATCAATTTCTGCTGATCTCCTAATTCTTTTTTCTTCTAATTTGTTTACTTGAACTAGATATAAGGATTTTTATAGATGACTTCTACCTATTTGACCCTTTTCATTCAGTTATAAGAGTTTTCATCTTTGTTTTACTTTTTTCTTATAATTTGATATGTGTATGTTGTAATGAACTATTATTTGCTTTAGTGCAGTTATGTGCTTACAACAGAGGTTGTCAACCTTGGCTGTACACTAGGATCATTTGGAGAGCTTTAAAAATGCTGATACTTAAGCCCCACCTGGGTCTAGGGTGTGGCCTGGGTACCAGGATTTTCAAAAGTGCCTCAGGTGATTTTACTTTGCAGCGAAACTTGGCTTATTTGGGAGGTAACCAAAACATGCTTTCTCCTTTTGGAAAGTAGGTAACCATGGTTCATCTGAGTGGTGTGATCAATCTGTCATATCAAATCTCTTGTTTAGAATAAAGTGAAATGGTTAGAATTGGATGGCAGAATGAGGTCCTGGAGTTTGTTAGAGCACTTTTATTGTTAATCACCAAACCATAAATGGAATTAAGCATAATCTATGGAGAGAATAAGTTTAAGGCCTTTAAATTCTGTGTGGTTGGGGGAAGGGATAACAGTTCTTGTTTTGAGCTCTATACAAATCGAAGTTGTTAGGCTCATTATGTAAGTCAGAAATTAATAAATCTGTTTTTACAGCCTATAACAATTATTAATTTATTGTTAGTATAGGCAAACATTGTTCTCAAGCTCTTGTTGACTTTGTCACCTACTTTCAATGTAATAAGTACTCCATTACCATAAGAGGATCTTTGTTTACTCCAGTAACAAGGTGTTGCACAAGGACTTGTAAACTCAAATAGTTACCTCCCTGAGGTATCAGACCTTCCAGAAGGAAACCAAACTGAGCCATAGACTACTCCTTTCTTTTATTCTGAAAAATGATCTAGTCTATTTCCAGCTTGGAATTGGGAGCTGTCGTCAGGTTAGGGATGTTTACTGTGATTTCACTGTTGGGTTTGAAGTATCGTGAATTCCCAGATACACCCATATCTTGCAGTATGGACTGCAGTAGGGTCACAAACTTCTTATACATCTATGTAGCATATTAGCACGCTGTCTGAAACTAGTGGGGCTCAGTGAATAGAACAGATAATCAGACAAAATTGGGTTCAAAGCCCAGGTTTTCTATTTATAAGCTGTATTACCTTGATTTACTTAACTTATTTAGCCTTAGTTTCCATGTCTAGAAAATTGGGGGAAATGATACCTAAGTTCCAAGTTTGTTAATGAGGTAAAATAGTTTAGATTCTTAACATAGTGCCTGCCCACAGTTGGTCTGTAATAAATAATAGTTCCCTGGTTTTGATATTGAATTATTCTAGAGAATTATTCTAGTGAAAATGATACTTGAGAACAAATTAAGTTCTATATTTTCTTTAATAATGAATCTTATTATTAATAATGACTGTTGGGAGTGGTATATATGAGTCACATTTTATGTAACTGAAATTTGAAATACTTCTGAACTTCTCATAAACCTGATAATGTCTTGATAAAGGTGTTGATGTCATACCTTTGTTTATTGTGATAGTTTTTATAACTTTCATCATGTTTAGAGACATTTTACAAGAACTTGAAGATTCTTGAAGTGTGAAGGAAGAAGTTAGAAAGTTGATAGTATAGCCTGGGCAGTATAGTACAGTCAGGGCACAACCCCTAGGTTCATACGTACACAATGAAAATATAAGTGAAGTGTAATAGGCCATGTTGAGGCGTAGCCAAACTAATTAGTTCATTCATTACAAAATGTTTACTGTGTTCCTCTGTGTGCCCAAATAAGATCATCATGGTAATGACTCCAATCTTCTGCCTTTCAAAATTGTTCTCATTTTTAAAGGCGTAATTCAAATGTGGTCTGTTTGATGAAGTCACCCCTCCCCCTCACACAACTTAAAAGAGAATTTCTTTTTTCTCCATTCTGTCAGCATGTGATCTCTACCCTGGCACTGGCAGTTATTTCACTGTTTCATATTAAAAGCGGGGCTGCAGCTAAGTTACAGGCATTGGGTTGAAGGTTGTATGGGGTCCTGGTTAAGGGCACTGGTTTTAACATCAGAGAGATGTTATTTTAATCTCTACTTTGTCACTTACTTTCTTTGTGAAGATTTGTCCTTTCTGAGCTCAATTTACTTATCTGTTAGATGGGGATAAAAGCTTCTACGTTATAGTTTTGTTGAAAGATTAAGTGGTATAAGTGACCTGAGATAGTAAACATTCAACAAATGGTAGTGAATATTGTTATCGTTGTTCTTGTTTGTGTAAAGCGTGTTATTTACTGTATGTAAATATGATACATGACTGACAACCTCCTCCTTTAGATTGTGCACTTTAAAAACAGGGGACTATTGCTTGGCATTTTTACATAAGGTTTAATAAATTAACTAATATTTGTTGATTAACTACACTAACTTTCATCTCTCCTTGACTTTTAAAAAGAAGAGTATTGGCATATATCGAAAAAATGTCGTAAAAGTTGTTTTCTAAATGCCTTTGTTTTAAAATCCCTGCAGGTCCCTTCTTATCTCATAATTTCAATGTCCTGAAATCTGAGGATTCCACCAAGATAATATGATAGGAACTTTCAGTGATTTGGAGCCATATCCTACTTAGACTAATGCGGGCCTTCCAGGTTTCCTAAGAGCTTGTACAGCAGCGCACACTGCTTGTTAATCGGCACAGGCGAGAATGCCATCTTTGCCTCAAGAAAGAGGTAAGCAGCTTGATTTAATCATGTGTACCTATTATGTGGCTGTGTTATAGATCATCACTGCTAATTTTTTTAAGAATTAAAAATTAATTGGGGACTCAAAGAATCAGAATTTATAATTTTACCTTGTGGGGGGCATTTATGTTCTCTGGTATGGAGTTTTTGTTATTTCAGTGATGTTTGGTTGGTTTACATTTCTTTTAAAGTTATTCAGGGACCCTCTCCCCTGGATCTGAATACAGAATTGCCTTATCAAAGCACGATGAAAAGGAAAGTCAGAAAGAAGAAAAAGAAGGGAACCATTACAGCAAATGTTGCTGGGACAAAGTTTGAAATTGGTAGGTCTCCTCAGAATCATGAGATTTTCATAATTGTCAGAAAAACTAATTTGATGTTGAAAACAACATAGAAATTCAGAGATAATTATCTTCCATGTAATGGAGTTTTGAATGCCTTCTATAAAATTTTCTTTTTTATGAGATATTTAACATGTCAGTAATCAAATAGAACATCACTGTAAACTAAAAAGCTTTAGTTATTGATGGGATTGGATTAAATATATATGATTTTGATTAATACTTAGTTTTTAAATCAAATATAAAGTAATATGAGCAGTAAAACCAATGGTTCTAGCTTTAATCTTTAAATACAGATGTGCTTAGGAAAACTGTATTATTCTAATGCATTTTTCACTTGGGGCTAAAGTTATGTTTACTCTTTAACATTCATTATTTTGTAAATCATTTTTAAAACAGATTAAACATGTAAAATGAAAAGTGCAGAATTTGAGATTTATATTAAACAATGAGAACCTGACAATAGAGTAAGAACATATTTCTCTCTATGCTTTAAAAATTATTTTGATGATACTGTTGCCTTTTATTAATAGAATTTTAGTTTTTATATGTAAGCAGTATCTGCAGTGGAGAGAATAGATAAGAATTAATTACTTTAAATTAAGATACTTTTGCCTGGCACTGAGAAACTCATTACTACTACAAGTACTCAAAAAATCTTCCTCTTTTTAAAAAATAATTTTGCATTAAAAGAGTTGAGGAAACCATGTGAATCTCAAGGATGTTAATTATTCTTACTCTTATTAACCTTTGAGGGTCGTGTTTCCACTTACAGTAATTCACCAAAGTTCATCAGCAATCAATGGAATATTTCATAGGAATCGAGGTCCCCTAATACTCTATTTCAACAAGTGTTCCTCAGAGGAAAAAACTTTGGGCGAGTTAATGTGGGAGGGTGAGATGTGAATTATTTGCAGCGTATTTTCTAGAGTGAAAAAACAAGAGTAACCATTGTCAAAGTGATTAATGGGCCGTGTCAACCTATCCTCCTGTTTGCTTTTAAGGTCCTGGTGGGGTTTATAAGCAACTTGATCCAAAAAAGAGTGTTTTTAACTGTAGTTCCCTCTCACTTCTGAGGGCTGAAGTTGCATTAGGCTTCTTCACACTGATTCCAGACCTCTTTGCTGAGCCTGCTCAGTTGTGTTTAGCAAAAGCCCTGGCTAGATCAGGCTTGGAGACTTGGACCAGGGACTGCTGGGAGAATAGAAAGCTAAGTATAGGGGAGGGAAAGAGACAATTGGCTGTGTGTCCAGGAGAAAGTGTTACCTTGCTTTCCCTTATTTAACCTTGTGATATGCAACAGATTACTTCTTGTAATTTAATTACTGCTCCTTTGACAGGTTGAATTATATAATAGAAAGATAATTAAGCCATAGTCAGGACACTTGTGTTTTGTCCCTGGTGTTGCCTGTTTCCTCATGTAGAATACTTTGATCACTACTGGTCTTAATATTAATTCTTTTATAACCCTGGACCAAATATTTTCACATGAATTACCTCATTTAATCTTCCAGTAACCCTGTCAAATAGGCTGCATTACTCCCTTGTTGTCCTTTTCCCTGACTTTCCTCACTCTAATAGTGAATTTGAAGTGGCTAACAGCCATAAGAAAATAAATAAGGAAAAATAAAAACAGTAAAATAGGATGAATCTTGTGGCTGATCAGAATACAAACTGCATTCTATGAAATCCTGTATAGTTAGAGATGTGCATGGGTTTGACTCTGAGCTTCCTAGCAAGCAAAGCAAATAATCGGAACATAATCAGCTATAGAATACACAGTGCCCAGAAGATAAAACCATACTGGTTATTCAAGGGAAATGCAATTTTTTCTATTTCCGAGTCTTGAGAGAAATTTCTCCCATAATTCCTCATGGAGACACGTTGTGGAATGGTGAACTATATTCTCACAGTAGTCCTATAATTAATACATTATGAAATTTTAATTATTACTTTTTAAAATGCCCCTTAGCACAGTTGAAGAAACTGAAGCTCACTGAGAGTTAGCAACTTACTCAAGATCATACAGATGGCAAAAGTAGAACTTGAATCTGAATTAATTTGCTTCCAAATTTAGTGTTCTTTTTACTCTATCATACTGCCTAAATAAAATATGAATTGAAATTTAAATTGAGGAACATTAAGGTGTCCTCTGTATCTAAAATTTAGAGAGTTGTTGCATGGATTCCTATTTTTAAAACTCCTGAACAGCCTCTGAAAGCTCTATGGGTCAAGGCAAAAAAAAAGTAGGACAAATTTGTGAGGAATGTATTTTTGGTAATTTTCATTAAATGGGAACAAGACAGATTGGAGAACAGGGTACTTAATTATGCAAGGGGAAATGTGAGAAAAATGGTTGGTGTGGTTATCTCTATTTTACCAATGGGGAGTTTGGTTTGGTAGAAATTCAATATTGAGGCAATTACTTCACTTCTTTTTGTAAAGAGAGCTCCTAAAAGACCAACATTTAAAAGCACGGATTTAGGCTTTGGCTGCCAACAGCCTTCTATTTGGAACTGACATGTTAAAGGAAGTTCTTTTCTATGCAGTGGAGGATGGTATCCTTAAAAAGATGCCAATTGATTTTTAAAACTTCAATTCAAACAAAAATATGATTAAATAGCTTAGCTGAAAAAAAAAGTGACAGTTTAATACCCTACATTGTATTTTTCTTTGAAGTTCAACTTTGTCAGCTCTCCAAGCTTTGAATTTCATAATAAGAGAGATTTATGTATGACCGACCTTACAAATTTGACTTTGAGAATCTAAAGAAAGAATGGATCTTTTCCACCATTGTTATGTACCCTGAATGTTCCCAGCCTCACCCGCTCATGTGTACATTAATACCCACATTTTAGTAGCTCATTATACTCCCTCCGTCCGTAACTGCCACCAGTTCCATTTCTCTCCTCAGGGGTTTCCCAGTTATTTCTGAGAGGCCCAGGGCAATGACTTCCACGCATTCAGAAATGGGTCTGCCCCTGAGCTGCGGTTCTGGCATTGTCACTGTTTTCTGCTTGTGAGCCACTGAAAGAACTCTCCTAGGCTGTGTCACTGTGGTCCTTGCCCTCCCCACGAGCTCTAGATGACACAGAAGCTCTTGGGCCCTCAGGACGCCAACACTGCATGGTGGTCTGCAGCAGAGAGCGGAACAGCCCTTTCCCCAAATTCTTGTACTGTACGTTGTCACCTAGGCCTTCAGAACAGCCCCGCGTTTTATCAAGCTTCTCATGGATAAAAGCAGCTTCACCTCAACAGTCCCTTCCCCGACCTCACCCGTCTCCAGTCACTGTCTTCTTCTATTATGCCTGTGTTCCAGGCATTAGTGCATAACAAGCCCGTTCTTTCTCCTCAGCCAGAAAGAAATCAAGAGTCCCTAGGACTTGAGACCAGCAGGTGTCTGGTCATCAGTTTCATACTTGAGCCAAGTACATTCAGACAATTAATCCCTTTTTACCGTATCTCCCCATATATAGGGCAGTATAAAGAAAATGTTTAAAAATAAACATCGAAGAGCTGCTAATTTGTTATACCATTCTATTAAGACTCCAAATTCTGTTGGAACCTAAATTTATCCTAAGTATTTGCTGATCTTTATTCTAAATTTGAACCTCATTGGAAGAAAAATGTCAATATGTTAATTGTGTAATTGTGATATCAATGTGTTGATTGTGAAATCTAAAAAACAAGATTTTCTCTGAGCATAAATTTTTTCCATAGGATAAGAGGGTTGGGAGCAGATAGGAGGGCCAGAGTTTCCAAATCTCTACTGTAATTCTGCTTCATTATTTTGTATCCTGTGTCAATATAGCTGACTTGGTTTTAACTGCTAAAAATAGTTTGAACTAGGGAGGTGGAAAATATAGGATAGGTCTAATGATCAGGGGCTATTTTTATCTTTTCGCTTTTGTACCTAACCCAAGGTCATGAAAAAGCCATAAAGTACATTTTCCTGAGTAGATGTGTTGTCAGCTGTGTATTTTCACTATGCTATGAATAATCACTGAAGTCTTTAATAGTGTTGTGTACCTGTTAAATCTCAGAAAATTGAAACTAAGGATTTTGGGTGCCACTTAAAAACAGTTCTCTGTTGCTATTGAGTATAATTTGGCATTAAATTGTTGTAGCTAAAAATAAGGTTATGCTATAACTAATGGAAATTTTACAAGTGAAATACTGTGAGCTAAAATGGATATATATCAAAAAAGATTTTCATAATGAATGGATTTCAGAAGTATTTTAATTTTGGTTTAACTTAACTGTTTACTTGCAGTTCGTTTAGTAATAGATGAAATGGGATTTATGAAAACGCCAGATGAGGATGAAACAAGTAACCTTATATGGTGTGATTCAGCTGTTCAGCAGGAGAAGATTGCAGAGCTGCAAAATTACCAGGTGGGAAATTAATCATGACCAATTTTTGGTTAGTAGGAAAGTTATATGAATTCCATTATAATTTTCTTTAGATAAGGCTCTTAATATGTTGACATATTAAATTTCAGTTCTAATTTACCTGAATAGCCTGTTTTGTTGCTGTCCAGTTGTACTGACTTTTTGCTTGAAGACTGCATCGTCTCAAATTGAACTTTTAACCTCTTTCCATCTTTAAGGAAGAATTCATAGAGGAAAACTCTTCCTAGGCCGGTGCTTTGCATTATGCTTAAAGATGAACGATGTGGAGTAGATTGCATAAAGAGATCTGAATACGGATATCCCTTGTAATGTCAGCTATGTGTAATTTGGCTTCATTATTTTATTTCTGGAATGTAATACAAACATATTAAAAAATAAAAAAGCCAAATACATGGAATTTTAGACAATTGAGATTTTGAATAGTTCTTCCTGTTAGGGTAGAGGGTTATACAAAATTGACTGTAGGCAACAAATTAGTCCATTTTCATCAGTTTTTTTTTGTTTTTTCCTAAAAAATATTAAACTCAAAGAATGAATGTAACTGTATTATAGTATAAATGAATATATTCATTAAGTTAATGAAAATATTAATGTTGACCTTTTTATTTTCCAGAGGATCAACCATTTTCCAGGAATGGGGGAGATCTGTAGGAAGGATTTCCTAGCAAGAAATATGACCAAGTAATCTTCATTTTCTTATAATAGAGAAGACCTGTTCAAAAATTACATTTTGAATGTCATAGTGCTATCTTTCACAAATTTATATTGATTTGAAATGATATTTTGTTGGAAGAGATAGAATTTTAGAGCTAGAAGTGTTTTAAAATTTTCCTGGTTCTATTCTTTGACTTTGCAGAGGAGGTAACTGAGGGTCAGAGACATGAATATCTTGCACAAAGTCAAATAGCTAACAGCAGAGCTGGAGTAGAAACCTGGTCTCCAGAATTTCAGGGTTCTTTTCACTGCAACTTGCTGTCTCTCTAGCAGCATAAGTTTTTCTTTTAAATGTAAAAAGTTTTCTGTACATGGCATTCAATATATACTTAATTATTTTCAGTTAAACCTTGCAGGAACTAAGTTGTTGCATTATATCCTGCCTGTGGGTATGTGTGTGTTCAGAATACTGGTTATTGAGCATCTAATATGTGCCAGGCACTGTAATAGGTGCCTGTGTGCACACATATATGCATACACACATGTACATGTTCCTACCCGGGGATACATGCACACATATTTATCTCAGAGACCATTATTTAGAGTAATAATCTGCTTTCATGGGAAAAACTGTTAACAGGTAAAGTGTTATACTGAATATACTGCAGAATTTTTGTGCAGCTTATATTTCTGTTGATTAGATTTTTTTTTTTTAATTTTAAGAAAGTTGATAAACTGTATGCTTGGATTTTTTTCTAAATATAACAAAGAATGGTATCATTCATAAACACTTCATGGTTAGTTTTAAAGTGTATTGTTCTATTAAAGCTTTAACTTGATCTAATTTCACATTATTGTTAAAATATAATAAATACATGTAAAGGTGTTGGAAATAAAAACAAGTACATTAGCACTGTTATTGTGCTTCCTTTAGATGTGTGTGTGTGTGTGTGTGTGTGTGTGTGTGTGTGTTTCAAAGCAATCAGTGTTAGCCTATTTTGTACTGAGATTATTTACCTGGTTGGCTTATTTTGGATTTAACAGATGGAGTTGGTGATTATTTTCCTTCTCATATTGGAAACATAACTTTTTTTATAGGGTTCTCTTGAAAGAGCACTTGAAATATGATAACTGTATGACCTTCCAGTTGTGGAAGCCAGGTGGCTTATATATTCCACACCCTAGTCTTATAGTATAGGCCCTGCTTCTGTGCATATTATATACTATGGTCCCATTTGGAAACAGTAACTTCTCATCTATAAAAGACTTGCATACATTTATAAAGAAGACTTTTTGAAACAATCAGATTTTCTTTAATAGGTAATATTTTAAAATATTTCTAAGAATTTAAAAATTGTTATGGGAATCAATATGTACCAAATAATTAGCATTTGGATTAATCAAAAGCAAACATTTTATACCTAGTATTGTTATCAATATCCCTAAGTTATGTACCAAATAGGCAGCCTGATTTATAGCAAATACAAAAATGTCAGGCCATACATTGTAGCCATAAAACTACATGTATAGGTAGATGTAGTTGATATAAACAAAACCTGACTCAGAGGCTTCAATGGTTTTCTCACAAAAGTAGTAAAACTCCAGAAAACACCGGGGTAAAAGGCAATCTAAAATTTTTCCCTATGGATGACCCAGCAAACTCCAAATCATCTTTTAAGAAGCAATATGAATGGCACCTGGCTGTGAACCATACTAACCAACCCCATCCTGGAGGCAGAGTTAATGACGCCTTCCACATGTTACCTTGCCTTATACAGCTTTATTGCACCTATCACACTGTATTTAATTAATAGCCTATATGTAAATCCCTTAGAACAGAGACCATGTTAATCCTCAGTGCCCAACACATAGTATATACTCAAATGTTTGATCTATTAATATGTAAGTTAGTACATGGGGCAGAAATTCTAGTCTATTTTTTCCACTAATGTATCCCTAGTATCTAGAATAGTGCCTAACATATAGTGGGTGATTAATAGGCATTTTAAAAAATTAATGAATGGATCAATGAATGAAGAAATGGAGGGAATTTAAATCCTTGTAGTAAATGTCAGTAGCACAGAGAAAGAAAGTTTAGATAAGTTTGAATAGAAGTTACTTTTTATATTATCTCTAACTTACAGAATGATCAAGTCCCGGCCTCTGGATTATACCTTTGTTCCTCGAACATGGATCTTCCCTGCTGAATATACACAATTTCAGAATTATATGAAAGAATTAAAGAAAAAAAGAAAGCAGAAGACTTTTATAGTAAAACCAGCTAATGGTGCAATGGGTCATGGGTAGGTATTTTTCATATGGAATACATAAAAATTTTAAAAAATTGGGGGAAAGAATAAGTGTGACCATTTACTCATGGTTGAGTACTAATATGAAAAAAATAATAAAATAGCTTTCTAATTTGGCTTTTTTGGAACTAAATATTTAATGAGCCCTTTTACCCTGTCCCGGAGACTTCAATAATTCAATCTAAAAATTTAATCAGCAGGTTGTGAGACTTTGATAGGAGACTACAAAATAGAGAAAAGTAAATATTTTCTAATTTTTTTCTTAAACATAAAATTTGCCTTCATCATAATTTTAGAGTAAGCTTGGAGAGGAAAATCAGTTGATACAGTAGAGCTAGATTGAGTTGGTCAATGGAATGGAAAGGGTGTTACTGTTTTCATCTTTTAAAAAAATCTTAAGCACAAAATATCTATTTTCTTTGCTTTACAAATAATTTTTTTCTTTATGTAGCCGTGGTAATTGGATTGAAGATGAGTAGAACACATTTTAAGCTAAAGTGCTGAGAACTAGACCTGTTAGCTGGGGATAGATTATACAACTTAATATTCCCGTTTACTTTTGCTTTCTTATGTTAGTTTTCTGCTGTTTACTCTTTCAAAGAAAATGTGGCTGAGGCTACTTTTAATAAAAACACAAGTAATTTTTATCTTTGATTTAGAGTGCTGTGGGGAAAAAAGATATTTGGAAATATAGCTGTCAGGTAAATTACTGTTCAACACATTTCCTTTTAACTTTCAATCATAATTTAATAATTTAATCAGACATTATTTTAAACTGTGGTTTAGTAATTTAAAAGACAAACAACATGTAGTGTTAGTGGAAATTGTATATTAATTGTTAAAAGTAAATTTGGTTCACTATATGTTAGTATCAAGGTAAACATTTTGGGGGGATAATTGAAGTTCACATTTTCTCAATTTTAATGTTAAAAATTATGTTAAAAATTCATTTTTATATATATTTAATGTTAGTGTAAATAGTTAATAATATGAATTGACTACAGTAATAAAATAGCTGAAAAAGTATACTATACATACTGTGCTGCCAGGGTTTATCTCATGCAATGCAGAAGTACATAGGTAAAGTACACCTCTCTCATCTGTAGAATATATCTATTTCCTTGCTGGTTTTCTGTTTAATTGTCCTGTTCATTATTGAGAGTGGGGGGCATTGAACACTTCAGCTGCTATTGTTGAACTGTCTATCTGTGCCTTCAATTCTATCAGTTTTTGCTTCATATATTTTGGAGCTCTGTTATGAGGTGCATATGTTTCTAATTATTATATCTTCTTGATGCATTGACTTTTAAAAATTATTATATTACTGTTCTTCTTTGTCTGTTGAAGTACTTTTTGTCTTAAAGTCTATTTTGTCTGATACTAGTATAGCCACTTCAGTTCTCTCTTGGTTACTGTTTGCATGAAATATCCTTTCCATTTGTTCACTTTCAGCCTATTTAAGTCTTTGAATATACAGTGTGGCTCTTGTTGACAGCATGTAGTTGGGCCATATTTTTTATACATTCTGCCAAATCTTGTCTTTCAACTGGAGAGTTAATCCATTCTTATTTATTATGTAATTATTGATAAGGAAAGATTTACTTTTGGCATTTTGCTATTTGTTTTCTTTATGTCTTATATAGTTTTCATACCTCAATTTCTCCATTTCTGCCCTCTTGTGTATTACATGGGTATTTTCTAGTGTACCATTTTAATTTCATTGTCATTTATGTTACTATATATTTTTTGAGTTATTTTTTAAATGGTTGCTTTGGGGTTACAATTAGCATCTCAATTTATAACAACCTAGTTTGGATTAATATAATTACTTTTAACAGTAAAAACAACAACAACAACAGCAAAACTTTGCTTCTATTTGCCTCTGCCCCCTTTATGATGTTTTGTCACAAATTACACCTGTATATATTGTGTGCTCATCAAAATAGATTTATAATAATTGTTTTATGCAGTTGTGTTTTAAATAATACAGGAAAAATAAGCAGTTACAAACCTAAACTACACTAGTAGTGACTTTTATTTTTACCTATGTAGTAATCTTTACAGGTGCTCTTTATTTCTTTGTGTAGATTTGAATTACTGCCTAGTGTCCCTTTGCTTCAGCCTGAAGGATTGTCTTTAGCATTTCTTATAGGCCAGGTATGATAGCAACAAACTCTCTCAGTTTTTGTTTATCTGGTAATGTCTTAATTTCTCTTTCAATTTTGAATATTTTGTCAGATATAGATTTCTTGGTTAACAGTTTTTTTTTTCTTTTTCTATCAGCACTTTGAATATGTCATCTTACTGTTTTCTGCCCTCCATTGTTTCTGATGAGAAATTAGCTCTTTATCTTAATGAGGATCGCTTGGATGTGATGAGTGGCCTGTCTTGCTACTTTTTTCTCTCTTTCTCTAGGCTTTTGACAGTTTGATTAGAACATGTCTTAGTGTGGCTCTCTTTGAGTTTATCTTACTTTAAGTTTATTAGGCTTCTTGATTTGTAGGTTAATATTTTTCATCAGATTGGGGGATTCTCAGCCATTAATTCTTCAAAGAGTCTTTTTGCCCCTTTCTCTTTTCTCCTTTTGAGACACCCATTACGAGTGTGTTGATATTATTGATGTTGTCTTGCAGGGCTCTTAAGCTCTGTTCATTTTTCTTCATTCTTTTTCCTTTCTGTTCTTCAGACTAATCTCAATTGATTTATCTTCAAGTTTGCTGATTCTTTCCCTGCCTTCCCAAATCTTCTGTTTAGCCCCTCTAATGTATTTTTGTTTCAGTTATTGTACTTTACAACTTCAGAATTTTTGTTTGGTTCCCCCCACCTACCCCACCACCTTTAAAAGTAATTTCTATCTCTACTGATATTCTTCATTGGTGAGATATTATTCCCGTGGTTTCCTTCAGTTCTTCGTACATGATTTCCTTTAGCTCTTTGAACAAATTTAAAATAGTTGATTTAAATAATTTATTGTCTAGTAAGTCAAATATCTGGGTTTCCTCAGGTATAGTTTCTATTAATTGAGAATTTTTTTGTGTGTATGGGTCATACTCTTCTTTTTTGAATGACTCATGATATTTTGTTGAAAATTGGACATTTTGTGTATTGTAATGTAGCAACTCTGACAATTAGATTCTCTCTCCTCTACAGGGTTTTTTGTTACCATTGATGTTTATTTGTTTAGTGACCCTTCTGAAATAATTTTGTAAAGTTTGTATTTTTTATTGTGTGTGACCTCTGAAGTTCCTGTTCTGTTAGGTCAGTGGTCAGTGTAATTGTCCAATCCGTTAGTAATTGAATAGAGATTTCCTTAAACACTGGGAACCAAATATCTATATCTATACCTATATCCATATACACCCACATACATATGTATATGTGTGTGTGTATATATAGATATAGGTATAGATATATATTTATCCCCCAATCCTTGCAGATGGGGTGTGTGTGTGTGTGTGTGTGTGTGTGTTGGAGCATGCCCTCAACACTTAGCTAGGTAGTTTATAACTCTGCCTTAGCCTTCACTTCCTACTTGTACAGAGCTTGATGGTTAGCTGGACGTAAGAGTTTAGAGCCATCTCAGCCCTCTCCTGAGCATGCACTTAGCCCTGGGCATTCATATGGCCTTCTAGAATCCCATAAATATGTGAGAGTTTTTCAAAGCCCTTATTCCCCAAAGATTGTCATTCCTGTCTTTTTTCCCCAATCTTTGCAGTTAGTCTGTTGTTTTTCCCAACTGCTATTTGTTGCCCCAGGCAGCAGGGACTGCTACATTTGTCTTTAAATGTTTTCAACATTTGTCTCTGCCCACCCACCCCCCCCACCCCCCCAAGTAGCTGCCTCAGCACTGGGAGAGTTCGCAGTTAGACAAGATAAAAGAAAACCTTTGAGATTGTCCAGGGAACCACAGAACTGATTTAAACAAATAGACAAAAAACAAACAAACAAAACAACCACAAGAATAAGTCTGTTCTGCTGCCTCTAGAACCAGTACCTGTACTGGGAACACGGGTTACTGCTCAAGGCCACTGCTGAGCTGGGGGTTGGGGGTGGTACCAGAGTAAGTTAAAATGCTAGGAATCTGTTTTACACAGATTCAGCTGTTTTTTTTTGTTTGTTTGTTTATTACATGTTCCTTGGTTAGTATCCATGGTTCTAAAAAAGTTGCTTCTGACAGTATTTTTATGCTTTATTTTTTGTGTGTGTGTGTGATGGGACCACTTTCCTCTTGAGTATTACCTATAACTTTGTTAAAATCCTGACTCCATAACAAATTATTCTTTTAATCTTTTCTTTAAATTTAGGATTTCTTTGATAAGAAATGGTGACAAACTTCCATCTCAGGATCATTTGATTGTTCAAGAATACATTGAAAAGCCTTTCCTAATGGAAGGTTACAAGTTTGATTTACGAATTTATATTCTGGTAACATCGTGTGATCCACTAAAAATATTTCTCTACCATGATGGACTTGTGCGAATGGGAACAGAGAAGTACATTCCACCTAATGAGACCAATTTGGTAAGTGATACCAGACACTATGATTTTATTAATTTATTCAACATCTATTTTTTAAAACACCCATTGTGTATAAATGTTAAATGAACAAAGTTCCTCCTCTCAGCCTTTTATAGTCTAGAAGAATTATATACGTAAATAAGACTGCCTCTAATTTAAGACAGCTTTGTGGAAATTAGAAAAAAAAGTGCCTGCTGCTCCAGGTAGGCTAATTAGGAAAACACACCCCATCTGGGTGCTGTGAGCATGAGGATGGATTTCGAAGTATATATGTGTGTGTAGTGGTCCTGGATAGAAATGATTGATACAGAAATACAAATTAAAATAATATGCCATTGAGAAATACAGATAAAGTGTTAAAGAATTGAGTGTAGGAATAGGTTTTGTTCAGCTTCTCATGCGAGAGGTGGTATTTGAGCAGGCTTTGTATGAAAGGTATGGTTTAAACATGTAGAATGTGGGAGAAAGTACATGAAACAGAGAAAGCAAAAGTTATCAGAAAGTAGAGTTATTATTTTTTGTTGGAACAAACGAGAAGATTTTAAATTTATGTTGATCAATTGTGAAGTAGAGACATAAATTGGCAGTTTCATAGTACGTTTTTAATTCTATTAAATGGAGATTTTTGTTAGTATTTTTCCATTAAGATTATTTTTGTGTAGCCACAACATATTGATGAAAGTCATAACTGTGTAGTTTATGAAGGTCAAACTGTAATTTATTATCATAATTTATCATGAAAGTCATAAATGTAATTTATAGTTTATGAGAGACAAACTGTAGTTTATTATCCATACTTAAAAATTTAGTTAACCTCTACCTCTATTTTTGGATCTACTAATTACAGTAAAAATTACACCTAATTAAGGATTGTTTCCCATTTTTGTCAAAGGCCTGGTTATTGTTCTTCTATAATATTATGCACATAAATGACTACATTGAGTGGTCATTTTCCAAAATTAAATGACTAATCATAAATGTTGCTATGTTCAATTAACTAAGAAATGTTGTAAACTTGGCTAAGGAAGAATAAGGGAACTGTCAAAGTTTTTACAGGAAAGGAAGATAAAAGAAAGAATCATCTCTTCAAAGGTCATAAGGTGTGAATACATCCAATCTTCAAGAAATGTTTGAACTCTATGGCATTCTAGACATTGTGCTGGTTTTGGAAAAACGGTGACCAAGACAGATACAGTACTTGATCTCACAAAAGCAACAATCTAGTGGGGAGGCAGAAAATAAATAAGCAATTATAATACACAGTGGTAAATGTAATGGTTTAAGAAACTGAGAATGCTATGGCAGTGCATACCAGGAACATCTAACTAACTCATTTGGAGATACAGTTAGAGAGGGAGTTTGTAAAGTGAAATCTGAAGAGTGAGGGTTTAGCTAAGTTAGAGGTGGGGTGGGATGGGTTAAGACTCCAGGTAGAAGAATGGTCCAGAGGTAGGAGGGAGAGTGATACGTCTGGAGAGAGCACACACATTCAATATGGCTAAAGTACAGACTAAGAAAGGATGGGTGTTCTGACATCAGGATGGAGAGTCCCAGAGGCCAGATCTTGGTAGATCATGGCTAGGATTTTGGAACTTAACCTAAGAAGAAGGGAAGCATTGAAAGATTTTAAACAAGGGAAAGAAGGAATGAGATTTTTGTCTTAAAAAGGTCACCTGGTCTATAGTGTGGGGAATGTGAGATGGAGCTGTAGATGAATGGGAGAGACTAGAGTAAGGGAGACAAGAAGCTGTATTCTAGTCTAACCACATGTGAGAGACAAGATGACTTAATTTGAAGTGATAGTAGGACAGGACTACGAATAAGAGCACAGATTTCAGATATATTTACGATACCATGGGTAACACTGATATACCGACAGGTTGATTTGTAGAATAAGGGAAAGAGAGAAATTAAGGATAAAACTCAAAAGAGTTTTGGCACAGCAGTTGGGTGGATGGTGACATTCTCTGTGATAGGGAGTATAGGAGCTTTTAAAGTTTTGCAGAAAGCTGATGTGTTTGATTTGAGATGCCTGTGTGACTTCCAAATGGATCTATACTATTGGCATTTGGATATACAGTATAGGTCTGAAGCTTAGATGAGAGAACTGATCTACAGGCATAATTTGGGGCTTGTCAGTTTATAGATTATAATTAAAATAGTTGGAGTGGGTAAGACTGGATTATATATATGTAAGGCAGATAGTCATGTTTTGAGAGGAAAGGGTAAGGGAAGAGATAGGAAAGGGTAAGACTTGAAAGCTCATTTAGGTGATAAAGTGATTTATTCTAATTTCTTAAGTTGGATGTATGTGATTTGCTTAAGTACACTGGGTTAGGAAATCATATTGAAAGATTGGGAGTCAGGAAACGTGCCCTCTAGGTTTCGCTTTGCCAAGTGCTCTTGAGTCACATAATCTCCTGGCTTTGGTTTTCACATGTATGAAAAATGATGTTCTCCTGTATAAACATCAGTGTTCCTCATATATCTCTAAAATTTCATGATTGAATTCCTACATGAAGATATGAAAAATTTTAAAAGTGAAGTGCAAAACTTTATCTAAAGTGAGATCACTCTTATGTAAAAGATAAGTTTAAGAAAAAAGGTGGAAAAAATAAACCAAAATGCTCCCATTGGTTGTTTTTGGACAGCAGACTGTTTCATATTTTTTTCCTTCGTATTTCCAATTTTTAAAATAGTGTGCATTTTGTCATGAGCTGTATATTGATAAGCTACATGTAAGGAAACCATAAGAGAGAATTTCAGAAATTGAAATATAATAAACATAAATTTTTTTGCCACCCCATGTAGCAGTCAGTCAATCCTTGAAAGGTTCTGTATATTCCAATTCATTATTTTGAGCCTATACACTATAATAAAATAGGGTGGAGAATAGTTATATACTTTTCATGCATTGCAGGTTGCTATTTGATTCAGAGCTGCCATCACTTCTCCTTATGGCAAATGTCCAACTGACAATGAACTTTTTAGAAGGGGATTTTTGTCAAGGTAGATGTGAAATTGTGGAATTTCCAATGCTACATATAAAGATAATGTTTTAAGAAAAATGCAAAGTTCCATTTCTTATTCACTTTTCCACTAGGATATCTAGAGTTTTTATTACTGCTGTTAGTATTTATTTTAAGAAATTCCTGCCAAATGGAGAGCTCCTCAAAAAATTATTTTCCAAACAAAAATAATTTCTATTTTGGAAACTAAGAAATGTTATAGTTTGATAAGTTTCCTTTTTTCTTTAAATCAAGCACATAAAATTAGACAAGTATGAGGTTATGCTCTTTCTTTTAAATATCGCTTAGTTTAAAGTGATAATTTTCATGAAGGTAGGGACTATGTCTGCCTTGTTAATCTTTGTGTCCACAGTGCATGCACACATTCCTGCCAGTGGTGGGTGCTCCTTAAATATTGTTCAATGAACAAAAATTTCTTAATTACTGGTGGGCATATGGATTAATGAACAACATGTAGCTCATATGATCAGTTCTGTATATTTGCTTCAAAGATTTCAATACTGTAGACTTAAGTAACTGCAGTGAAAATAAAATATGATATAAATATCATTGGTTATTAACAAATCAGAATAGTAATGGTGTGCCCAAAGTATGTATTCATTGTGATGCAACATTGCTATCTAAAGTGGTTTCTGGGAGTAGGATCATGAGGGTGGGATTTACAGACCTCATGAATGTTTATGATAGATTGATAAGGAGCTATTAATGTATATTAATTGACAATTATGAGAAATTTAAAATTTTGTATTCTTTTTCAAGTTTATTTGAGGATAACGTTGTCAACAAACATAAGAATATAAAGAGACTAAGACCTAAGAACTCCAGTATGGAGCGCTATAAATTTGCTGTTAATCATTTAGACATTTGTACAGCATCGTGTGGTGCTTCTGTCTGCTGACTCTGAGTGCACTCTGTCTTGTTAACAAGTTACAGTGATCTTCCAGTCAGGATGGGAGGGCAGAGGTTGAGGTTGGTATCCTGCCTCTAGGTTTCTGCTACTTACTTGAGCTTTCACTTTTAAATCTTTGTTTGAGAAGATATAGAATACTCTCTCTCAGAAAATTCCTTTCCCAAAACAAGTTAGGATGAAAATTTTAGAAAAACATTAAAAACAAACCAACTAAGAAAAACAAACTTCAAAGTTACAGCATTTTTCTTGGTTAGCAATATGTAGTTTCACATTTTCATTTAATTACTCTATATATCCTTATTATTTTCATACTTTCTATGGTAGATATATTTTCAGTAATATACAAAGTAACTTTGTAGGTAACTACTTTCACAAGCTTTTTTAGAAAAATGTGCCATTGCATTTTGAAAATTATCTTTATAATCATTAAATTATGAATATGTATATTTTAAACTTTAAGATTGTCTTTCCTCTTTGGATGCTTTCTTTTCTGTGAAACTTCATGGTTCTAGAGTCTCATAGGTGATAACAACTTTGGTTCTGACTTGTTACAGACCCAGTTATTCATGCATCTGACAAACTACTCTGTGAACAAGCACAATGAACATTTTGAAAGGGATGAAACTGAAAACAAAGGCAGCAAACGTTCCATCAAATGGTTTACAGAATTCCTACAAGCAAATCAACATGATGTTGCTAAGTTTTGGAGTGATATTTCAGTAAGATTATACCATTTTACAATTTTAACTGTCTTTCCTCATATTAATTGAAAGGATCATCAACCATTTTAAATAAAGAACGGATTACATTAGATTGGGCAGATAAAGTGTGCTTTTATGAAGAAAGTGAAATTTGTCATGGACCTTAATAGATAAGTAGTACTTTTACTGCTAGGCTCGGAAAGAGGGAATGCTAAGCGGAGGCAAAAGCGTGAGTAAAGGCATGGAGGTATGAAAATAGTTCAAAGTGGCCCAGGTTGGCACATATCGTATTTGTGGGAGATTCATGAGGACTTAATGTCTGGAAAGATATGTGGAGCCAAGTTTTAGGTCTGAAAATCAAGGCTTCACTTGGTAGGCAGTAAGGATTCATTCAGTTTTTAAGGGAGGAGAGTAATAAGGCCAAAGACCATGCATTTGAAAGATAAATCTGACAATGGGTATAGGATGGGTTAGAGTGAAGACCAGAAGTAGGTAGAGGAGGACATTTGGGAGTAGTTTCAGGAAAAAGAATGGCCTGAATTGAACCACAATAAAAGAGGTGACAATGAAGTAGACCTTGAGATTAACTGAATGTTCAGAATGGGGAGGGGGGAAGAAGTATTCAGATATTCTTCTGCAGTTTTGAGGAATAATTATAAGGAGAATGGGTGTGGCATTATTTGAAATAGAATAGGAAGGAATTTATTTTGAGATGTAGAGCTTAGTTTTGCAGATGAGAGAAAAGAGTTCTATTCACTTATTTGCTAGTTCATTTATTCATTTATTCAGTAAACATTTATTGAACCCATAATATAAGCCTGTCCCTGGCTGATAATTTGTGGATTTATAAGATACAGCTCTAAGCCTCAAAAAACTCAAGAGTTTGGTAGGGAACACTTGCATATAAATTGTTAATGAAATGCAATGTAGCAAGTACAAAAACAGAGGCATACATTGGATTCTGTGGGGTTGTAGAGGAAGACCACATATAGTAGCTTTGAGTGGATGGGCATAGCAGGACTTCCTGGAGACATTGACACCTGAACTCAGTTTTTTAAAAGTCCATGAGGCTATGATGAATTCTACTTTCGATATGTTAAACTTGAAATGCTCTCTCAGGTAGAAAAGTTGAGCAGGCAGTTAAAAGTGTATGTATGAGGTGTAATGGATAATTAAAGCCATGGCAGTAGATGAAATTCCAAATGGTAAGGGTAAAGAGAGAAAAGGAAACACGTATGAGAAGATGACCTTGGTGAAACAGACCCTTTTATTAATCCTAGCAGAAATATTAAAATGGTATTCATAGTTAAGAAGAGTATGTTGAAAATACTTAACATGATTAGGGCTATACAATTTGACTTCTGGGACAAATAATATGTATTTAAACAAAAATATCATGGAAAATGGACGTGAAAGTTCATTGTTGGTTGAACTTGGTTCTCTTGAGTAAATCAGAGAAAAACTCAGCATCATTATATTTATTCCTTTTCTTAGTGTTTTGTTGGTTTAAATCTTTTTTAAAATCTTATTTTCTGTGTCACAGAATGTAAACCCGAAGATCTTTAGGTATCAGACAAGTAAAAAGGAGTTAAGTAGTCTGTATAGAAGAAAATAGGGCAGGCTGAGAATGGTGGTAATTTGAGGAGCATAAGAGGTCTAAAGGGGATAGATACCACTCAGCACCAGCCTGTTGATGCCATGTGGTATTTTGGGCCCAGTGTGCCTCATTCTCTAATTTGTCAATAGATGCCCTAAGTCTCCTGATTTATAAATGTTAGCAACAAATTCAAAATTTTTAGAAATTTAGGGGTTCCATCAAATTTTAAAGTTTGTCATTTGGATTTGGTCAGATTCTCACGAACTTGTTAACTTTCTATTATATCTTCCTGAGAGACTAAATATTGATACATCCAAACAAGAAATTTGATTCCAACAATGCCATTTATTTATCTATTTACTTTATCAAGGCCAGTTTTTTGGAAATTCCAAAAAATGTTCTAATAATGATAGTTTACTATCATGTGGGTCAGAAACATCAAAGTGGTAAAATTTGCAATTTTGATACAATAGCTCAATGATGGAAGATCTACTTGGTGACACCTGGATGATTTAATGAATGGGTCGTTTGGTGACTAGCTCAGTGAGACCGAGAAAGTTTTAGATGCCCTCTGGTGTTCTTTTTCTTTACCAGATTCTTCACTTCTTATGAGTTTGTTTGTTCAGGGAAGTCTTTGTGAAAAGGTGGAACCTGTTGGGTTGCCTTGGTGAGGAATGTACGGAGAGAATCAGTCAGAGAGAAAAATGGATATCATTAGCTTTACAGACATTAGTTTTAAGTGGTACTTTCCCCACATAATTGAATTAGGACAAGGTATACAACTAAGACTAATACTAGTAAGAGTATGGAAATTAACTCCTCAGTTAGAGCTTAAAATATAATTTTCAGATATGACCTGAACATAGCAATTGCGGGCCTATTAAGCTCTGATACATTGCATGATCTTTTCTATAAATGGGTAAATTTTGCATCATTCTTGCCTACATTAGTTAAAATGTATATTAATAATCTATAAGTAACCAATTAATAAATAATTAATAACATTAACTTTTCCAAGTACCTTCTTACAATTATCTTGTCAAACTATTTGCACTTATGTAATTCTTTTAAAATTTGCCTTCCTTGTTAAGAATTGCATGTACTTACAGATGTCTGTTGAAGGTGAATCAATGGGATAGTATAAAAAGAGAATAAGAGGAGATGAAGAAGGCAATTGTGCAATAAATTTTTATCTTAATAGTTTACAAATTTCATGACTTTAACTTAGAACCTTTTTTTGGTGACTACTTTATTGATGGTAATTTCTCTGAAAAGTAGCTGTCTGCATATGAAAACTAACATTCAGCAATACCTTCTATGAAGAACAGATATATGTGCTTTTGTGCTGGTCAAGAATAAATAAGAAATCAATAGAAAAGCAGGCCATGGAGGTTAAAAATGACTATAATCACTCATAAAATCATCCTTAGTGAATGCTTTTTATATACTTTAGGTACAAATCTACAAAATCATCTTTCAAAGCAATGTTGGAAATTCTCAAAAGCATTAGTGGAATTTGATTTGATTAGTGGAATTTGTGTTTGGTTGTATCATTCCTGATTTCACATATACCTGCGATCTTTCCTCTGCATTCCTAAAAGTGTGCTGTTTTTTATGTAGAAAAAACACAGATTTGTAATCCAGAGTCTAAATATTCATTCCCCCTCACCCTGCCCCCCCATCCCCCCACCTATCTTGTTTCACATAGACACTTACTAGTCAAGGTTTTAAGTTTTTTTTCCTACCCAGGTGATTTCAGTAATATCTCAAGATTTATATAACGTGGCCTTTTTTTTTAATCCTCATATACTGTGGTGCTACCATGCATTTGTTATTTTGAATAGAATTTTCTAAGAACAGCCTCTTGTGGCATCTCTGATATTCCCAAATACGTTCTGGGTTGGGATTCTTGGTAACAGTGAGGTTAACTTCATCTTCCATTTCTTTCTTTCATATAATAAATACTGCTCCCACCAGGCAGCTGAATGTTTGTGTCTGACCAGATATATGAGGTGGAATTCCAGAAGAATAATAGAATAAATATAACAATAGTAGTTAAGTTGCTAACCCCTCTTGATGGTTTACTCTGTTCTAGGCACTATGCTGAGTTTTACATGGAGTCTCATTTTGTCCTTCCATCAGTCTTTTGCAGCAGGTATTTTTGCTATTGCCAGTTTACGTTTTAGAAAAATGAGACTCACAAAGTTTAAGCAACATGACTGAGGGTGCACATCTAACAAGTAGCAAAGCCTGGGATAAAGCCAGAAAGTCTACTTTGGAGCCATTTTCTAAACTGCCATGCTATATTGCCTATACCTGTAGAATGGGAGTTAAAAAGACAGTATATTCTAGGCAAAAACCAGCGAGACAGCTTTTCCACAATCCATAGCTTGTTCTCAAACTTCGGTAAGCCAACTTTTTCTTTTATTAGCATTAGTAACTCACCCTAGTAGTATTATGTGTTCTCACAGAAAATGTTGACAGCTAGTTTGTTAATTGGAAGTACTCTGATTTCAGATAAACCTTATGAACAACAGAATCATCACTGCACAGAGAAACCCAACTCTCCTAGATTCTGTCCTCTTGGCCTTTCAGGCTTTGTCTAAGTGGAGGTTCTATAATGTTGTTCGTGAAATAGTTTACTCTCCTTGGAATTGTCTTCCCTCCCATCCCCTCGCCTTCTGTATGGTTTCTGAGAAGGCAAGCATGTGATCGTACCTTACTTATTTAACAAATACAAGCCGCATTCATAAAATTTTATTTGTTCACAGATGATCTTGAGCATTTACTAAATGCCAGGCACTATTGTTAAGCACTGGGAATGGGGTTGTAAATAATACAGACAAGGACTCTGTTTTAACAAAAAAAAGAAAAAGGTCAGCTGGTCCTATGCTGTGTAGTGACACAGTAATGAATGATGTATGGGTGCCTACTTTTGATGTATGGGTGCCTTCCCTACTTCAGGGGTCAGGGAAGGACTCTCTGAGTATCAAGGGACAAGACATGGGAATACTGGGGGAAGT
Source organism: Balaenoptera acutorostrata (assembly GCF_949987535.1). NCBI lineage: Eukaryota > Metazoa > Chordata > Mammalia > Artiodactyla > Balaenopteridae > Balaenoptera > Balaenoptera acutorostrata. The sequence continues at coordinate 74,166,083 of NC_080064.1, read as the reverse complement.
GTGTTCCAGGGAGAGGGATCAGCTAGTGTGAGAGTCCTAGAGAAGGGGAGCATGGCTGGAGCACAGTGGGCAGGGGGAGAGTTGGGTGACATGAAGTCAGAGCAGTGGCAGGGGTTAGATGCCACAGAGCTTTGTGAACCTGGCCAGGATGCTAGTTTGTAAGTCCAGGCCTGATTTCCATGTATGTAAATGAGATACAAAGAAATAAGTCTTTTCATCTTTTTTTTAAAATCACAATCTTTACAGGAATTGGTGGTAAAGACTCTGATTGTAGCAGAACCTCATGTCCTGCATGCATATCGAATGTGCAGACCTGGTCAACCTCCAGGAAGTGAAAGTGTCTGCTTCGAAGTCCTGGGATTTGATATTTTGTTGGATAGAAAACTAAAGCCATGGCTTCTGGAGGTAAGGCGTTTCTTTAAGAAGAAAGAGAAGTGAACCCTATTCTTTTTTTTTTTTTGAGTTTTATTTTATTTTTTTATACTGCAGGTTCTTATTAGTCATCAGTTTTATACACATCAGTGTATACATGTCAATCCCAATCTCCCAATTCATCACACCACCACCCCCAGCCCCCCATGGCTTTCCCCCCTTGATGTCCATATGTTTGTTCTCTACATCTGTGTCTCTATTTCTGCCCTGCAAACCGGTTCATCTGTACCATTTTTCTAGGTTCCACATATATGCGTTAATATACGATATTTGTTTTTCTCTTTCTGACTTACTTCACTCTGTATGACAGTCTCTAGATCCATCCACGTCTCAACAAATGACCCAATTTCGTTCCTTTATATGGCTGAGTAATATTCCATTGTATATATGTACCACATATTTTTTATCCATTCGTCTGACGACGGGCATTTAGGCTGCTTCCATGACCTGGCTATTGTAAATAGTGCTGCAGTGAACATTGGGGTGCATGTGTCTTTTTGAATTATGGTTTTCTCTGGGTATATGCCCAGTAGTGGGATTGCTGGATCATATGGTAATTCTATTTTTAGTTTTTTAAGGAACCTCCGTACTGTTCTCCATAGTGGCTGTATCAATTTACATTCCCACCAACAGTGCAAGAGGGTTCCCTTTTCTCCACATCCTCTCCAGCATTTGTTGTTTGTAGATTTTCTGATGATGCCCATTCTAACTGGTGTGAGGTGATACCTCACTGTAGTTTTGCAATTACATTTCTCTAATAATTAGTGATGTTGAGCAGCTTTTCATGTGGCTCTTGGCCGTCTGTATGTGTTCTTTGGAAAGATCTCTGTTTAGGTCTTCTGCCCATTTTTTGGTTGGGTTGTTTGTTTTCTTAATATTGAGCTGCATGAGCTGTTTATATATTTAGGAGATTAATCCTTTGTCCGTTGATTTGTTTGCAACTATTTTCTCCCATTCTGAAGGTTGTCTTTTTGTCTTGTTTATGGTTTCCTTTGCTGTACAAAAGCTTTTAAGTTCCATGTCCCATTTGGTTATTTTTGGTTTTATTTCCATTTCTTTAGGAGGTGGGTCAAAAAGGATCTTGCTTTGATTTATGTCATAGAGTGTTCTGCCTATGTTTTCCTCTAAGAGTTTTATAGTGTCCGGTCTTACATTTAGGTCTTTAATCCATTTTGAGTTTATTTTTGTGTATGGTGTTAGAGAGTGTTCTAATTTCATTCTTTTACATGTAGCTGTCCAGTTTTCCCAGCACCACTTATTGAAGAGACTGTCTTTTCTCCATTGTATATCCTTGCCTCCTTTGTCATAGATTAGTTGACCATAGGTGCGTGGGTTTACCTCTGGGCTTTCTGTCTTGTTCCATTGATCTGTGTTTCTGTTTTTGTGCCAATACCATACTGTCTTGATTACTATAGCTTTGTAGTATAGTCTGAAGTCAGGGAGTCTGATTCCTCCAGCTCCGTTTTCTTCCCTCAAGAATGCTTTGGCAATTCGGGGTCTTTTGTGTCTCCATACAAATATTAAAATTTTTTGTTCTAGTTCCGTAAAAAATGCCATTGGTACTTTGATAAGGATTGCATTGAATCTGTAGATTGCTTTGGGTAGTATAGTCATTTTCACAATATTGATTCTTCCAATCCAAGAGCATGGTATATCTCTCCATCTGTTGGTATCACTTTAATTTCTTTCATCAGTGTCTTATAGTTTTCTGCATACAGGTCTTTTGTCTCCCTAGGTAGGTTTATTCCTAGGTATTTTATTCTTTTTTTGCAGTGGTAAATGGGAGTGTTTCCTTAATTTCTCTTTCAGATTTTTCACCATTAGTGTATAGGAATGCAAGAGATTTCTGTGCATTAATTTTGTATCCTGCAACTTTACCAAATTCATTGATTAGCTCTAGTAGTTTTCTGGTGGCATCTTTAGGATTCTCTATGTATACTATCATGTCATCTGCAAACAGTGACAGTTTTACTTCTTCTTTTCCAACTTGTATTCCTTTTCTTTCTTTTTCTTCTCTGATTGCCGTAGCTAGGACTTCCAAAACTATGTTGAATAATAGTGGTGAGAGTGGGCATCCTTGTCTTGTTCCTGATCTTAGAAGAAATGATTTCAGTTTTTCACCATTGAGAATGATGTTTGCTGTGGGTTTGTCGTATATGGCCTTTATTTTGTTGAGGTAGGTTCCCTCTATGCCCACTTTCTGGAGAATTTTTATCATAAATGGGTGTTGTATTTTGTCAAAAGCTTTTTCTGCATCTATTGAGATGATCATATGGTTTTTGTTCTTCAGTTTGTTAATATGGTGTATCACATTGATTGATTTGCGTATGTTGAGGAAACCTTGCATCCCTGGGATAAATTCTACTTGATCATGGTGTATGATCCTTTTAATGTGTTGTTGGATTCTGTTTGCTAGTATTTTGTTGAGGATTTTTGCATCTATATTCATCAGTGATATTGGTCTGTAATTTTCTTTTTTTGTAGTATCTTTGTGTGGTTTTGGTATCAGTGTGATGGTGGCCTCATAGAATGAGTTTGGGAGTGTTCCTTACACTGCAACATTTTGGAAGAGTTTGAGAAGGATAGGTGTTAGCTCTTCTCTAAATGTTTGATAGAATTCATCTGTGAAGCCATCTGGTCCTGGACTTTTGTTTGTTGGAAGATTTTAAATCACAGTTTCAATTTCATTACTTGTGATTGGTCTGTTCATATTTTCTATTTCTTCCTTGTTCAGTCTTGGAGGGTTATACCTTTCTAAGAATTTGTCCATTTCTTCCAGGTTGTCCATTTTATTGGCATAGAGTTGCTTGTAGTAGTCTCTTAGCATGCTTTGTATTTTTGTGGTGTCTGTTGTAACTTCTCCTTTTTAATTTCTAATTTTATTGATTTGAGTCCTTTCCCTCTTTTTCATGATGAGTCTGGCTAATGGTTTATCAATTTTGTTTATCTTCTCAAAGAACCAGCTTTTAGTTATACTGATCTTTGCTATTGTTTTCTTTGTTTCTATTTCATTTATTTCTGCTCTGATCTTTATGATTTCTTTCCTTCTGCTAACTTTGTGTTTTGTTTGTTCTTCTTTCTCTAGTTCCTTTAGGTGCAAGGTTAGATTGTTTATTTGAAATTTTTCTTGTTTCTTGAGGTAGGCTTGCATAGTTTTAAACTTCCCTCTAGAACTGCTTTTGCAGTTCTAGGTTTTGGATCATCGTGTTTTCATTGTCATTTGTCTCTAGGTATTTTTTGATGTCCTATTTGCTTTCTTCCGTGATCTCTTGGTTATTTAGTAAAGTATTGTTTAGCCTCCATGTGTTTCTGTTTTTTACATTTTTTTCCCTGTAATTCATTTCTAATCTCATAGCGTTGTGGTCAGAAAAGATGCTTGATATGATTTCAATTTTCTTAAATTTACTGAAGCTTGATTTGTGACCCAAGACGTGATCTATCCTGGAGAATGTTCTGTGCGCACTTGAGAAGAAAGTGTAATCTCCTGTTTTTAGATGGAAAGTCCTATAAATATCAGTTAAATCTATCTGGTCTATTGTGTCATTTAAAGATTCTGTTTCCTTATTTATTTTCATTTTGGATGATCTGTCCATTGGTTTAAGTGAGGTGTTCAAGTCCCCCACTATTATTGTGTTACTGTTGATTTCCTCTTTTATAGCTGTTAGCAGTTGCCTTATGTATTGAGGTGCTCCTATGTTGGTTGCATATATATTTATAATTCTTATATCTTCTTGGATTGATCCCTTGATCATTATGTAGTGTCCTTCCTTGTCTCTTGTAACATTCTTTATTTTAAAGTTTATTTTATCTGATATGAGTATTGCTACTCCAGCTTTCTTTTGATTTCCATTTGCATGGAATATCTTTTTCCATCCCCTCACTTTCAGTGTGTATGTGTCCCTAGGTCTGAAGTGGGTTTCTTGTAGACAGCTTATATATGGGTCTTGTTTTTGTAACCATTCAGTGAGCCTGTGTCTTTTGGTTGGAGCATTTAATCCATTCACGTTTATGGTAATTATCGATATGTATGTTTCTATGACCATTTTCTTAAATGTTTTGGGTTTGTTTTTGTAGGTCCTTTTCTTCTCTTGTGTTTCCCACTTAGAGAAGTTCCTTTAGCATTTGTTGTAGAGCTGGTTTGGTGGTGCTGAATTCTCTTAGCTTTTGCTTGTCTGTAAAGCTTTTGATTTCTCCATCGAATCTGAATGAGATCCTTGCCGGGTAGAGTAATCTTGGTTGTAGGTTCTTCCCTTTCATTACTTTAAGTATATCATGCCACTCCCTTCTGGCTTGTAGAATTTCTGCTGAGAAATCAGCTGTTTACCTTAATGGGAGTTCCCTCGTATGTTATTTGTCATTTTTCCCTTGCTGCTTTCAATAATTTTTCTTTGTCTTTAATTTAGGCCAATTTGATTACTATGTGTCTCGGTGTGTTTCTCCTTGGGTTTATCCTGTATGGGACTCTGCACTTACTGGACTTGGGTGGCTATTTCCTTTCCCATGTTAGGGAAGTTTTTGACTATAATCTCTTCAAATATTTTCTCTGGTGCTTTCTCTCTCTCTTCTCCTTCTGGGACCCCTACAATGCGAATGTTGTTGCGCTTAATGTTGTCCCAGAGGTCTCTTAGGCTGTCTTCATTTCTGTTCATTCTTTTTTCTTTATTCTGTTCCATGATAGTGAATTCCACCATTCTGTCTTCCAGGTCACTTATCCGTTCTTCTGCCTCAGTCATTCTGCTATTGATTCCTTCTAGTGTATTTTTCATTTCAGATATTGTATTGTTCATCTCTGTTTGTTTGTTCTTTAATTCTTCTAGGTGTTTGTGAAACATTTCTTGCATCTTCTCGATCTTTGCCTCCATTCTTTTTCTGAGGTCCTGGATCATCTTCACTATCATTATTCTGAATTCTTCTTCTGGAAGGTTGCCTATCTGCACTTCATTTAGTTGTTTTTCTGGGGTTTTATCTTGTTCCTTCATGTGGGACATAGCCCTCTGCCTTTTCATCTTGTCTGTCTTTCTGTGAATGTGGTTTTTGTTCTGCAGGCTGCAGGATTGTCGTTCTTACTTCTGCTGTCTACCCTCTGGTGGATGAGGCTATCTAAGAGGCTTGTGCAATTTTCCTGATGGGAGGGACTGGTGGTGGGTAGAGTTGACTCTTGCTCTGGTGTGCAGAGCTTAGTACAACTTTAATTTGCCTGACTGCTGATGTGTGGGGCTGGGTTCCCTACCTGTTGGTTGTTTGGCCTGAGGCAACCCAACCCTGGAGACTACCTTGGCTCTTTGGTGTGGCTAATGGCAGACTCTGGGAGGGCTCACGCCAAGCAGTCCTTCCCGGAACTTCTGCTGCCAGTGTCCTTGTCCCCACAGTGAGCCACAGCCACCCCCCGCCTCTGCAGGAGACCCTCCAACACTGGCAGGTAGGTCTGGTTCAGTCTCCTATGGGGTCCCTGCTCCTTCCCCTGGGTCGTGATGCACACACTACTTTGTGTGTGCCCTCCAAGAGTGGAGTCTCTGTTTCCCCCAGTCCTGTTTAAGTCCTGCAATCAAATCCCACTAGCCTTCAAAGTCTGATTCTGTAGGAATTTCTCCTCCCATTGCCCGACCCCCAGGTTGGGAAGCCTGACGTGGGGCTCAGAACCTTCACTCCAGTGGGTGGACTTCTGTGGTATAATTGTTCTCCAGTCTGTGAGTCACCCACCAGCTGTTATGGGATTTGATTTTACTGTGATTGCGTCCCTCCTACCATCTCATTGTGGCTTCTCCTTTGTCTTTGGATGTGAGGTATCTTTTTTGGTGAGTTCCAGTGTCTTCCTGTTGATGAGTGTCCAGCAGCTAGTTGTGATTCTTGCGTTCTCACAAGAGGGAGTGAGAGCACATCCTTCTACTCTGCCATCTTGGTTCAGGGCCCCTGTGATCCGTATTCTTGTGTACTAAAACAAATGTTTTTTACATGTGTACTTGGCACAGTTGTTTCATTAACTGAGCAGAAAGAAGCCTGAATAGAGTATGTGGGAGGAAGAGAATGAGCATTCGGGGAATAGAACAGTTCCGAGAGTGGGTCAGTATATTTGATTTTACTTTTCCCAAATTAGCACTGGGTGAATTTCTAGGTTAGGCATTTTGCATATACGCATGAATCTGCTTTTACTGATTTTTTGTTTACTCTCTCCACTATTTTCTCAGCCTCACAGCTCTACCACTTCGTGACTTGTGGTTGTTGTCTTTCCTCTCTGTGGGTGCCTAGGCTGCAGAACTGTAGCTCCCTGGGTTCAGTGTGTCTCCCTTTCAAACTCTCCAAGAGGAGAGAGGCTCCAATTAGTTCATTAATCAGTAGTTAATACTTAACACCCCAGGTGACATGAATTCTCCTTTAAGGCCATATTATGTGCCTGAGGCTCTCCTCATGTCTAGCCTGTCAACTGTGCCTTTGGGTTTGCTGCCAGACCCTGGTTTGGTCAGAGTCGTCATTATTTTTCTTCCATTATAAAAGATCATTTGGAAAATATAGAATAATATAAAGGAAAAATAAAAATGACATCTAAGATTTTTATACCTTTTCAGTCATGTTTGTATTTATATTGTATACAGAAGAAACCTTAGAAGCCACACAGTAACACATCCAGCAATTCCCCTAAGTTCCCTGATCATAGAGCATGTGACTCTGATCATCGAGCTCCATGGTCATAGATCACATGGCCACAGAATACTGTGTTTAGGAAACTTTGTCAAGAAAATAACACCTACCTAAACAGTGTTTACTAGATTAGTTACATTTTAAGGAAAATATTACTATAGAAGATATCATCAACAACTACCTGTCCTTTTAAGTTGGTTATCTCTTTTATTGTTAATGATTTAGAAGTTAGAAGTTACATCTGTAATATCAAGGTTTGCAAAAGCAGATTGAATGAGTGATAGGTGAGATCAAGACATTCAAAATATATATTTAGGAAAGAACACTTTTCCAGTTTGAGGGCTACTGGTTTCATTTGTGTGTGTATTGAATCTACTATGAGCAAATAATGTGTATTATATTTCCAAACAAATACAGTTCTGTCAGGTATTCAAATTTTGCTTCTGCCTGTGTCCTAGACATATGATAAATGTGAAGAATTTTGCTTATCATTTTGCTTCCTCTGTTCCTTGGATATGAAAGCACTTGGCTCTGGACTATGGCCCTTCACCTAAGGCCCAACATTTTCTTCCTTTATTTTTGCTGTTTTCCTGTTGTTACTTTCCTTTCCTGTTTTTACCTGTATTTTTTTTCTGCCCCTGCTGCTTGTCTTTTAGCCTTGATGGGGTGGGAAAGAAGTGAAGGCAGCATGCATGAAGTAGAACTGAAAGGATAGCAAGGAATAATGATTTTATAGATATCTTATTTACCTGTTTTTAAAAGCACTTGCTTAACTGGAGCTTACCATTAGCTTGGTAGATCAGAATTGACTAAATGGTTGTGTATTTTTTAAAGGCTCAAAAATACCATTGTTTACATTCATGTTTCTTTATACTTTATTTTCTCCATCATTTCCAGATCAATAAGAACCACTAAAAAACTCCACAATATAACTTCATTTTCTATTCATTCTTTCATCATTTTCAGATCAATCATAACCATTTAAAAACTCCACAATAACCAACAGCTGTGGGTAATGAACATTTATTATATCAAAACAGTTAAAAGAATCTTACTTAGATCTTCCTTTGTATTTTCTCCCAGCTGCAATCATAGTACTTCTAATATACATTGGTAAAAACCTTTTGGCGCCATCAAGTGGAATTAGGTAGAGAGTGCCTCTGAGCATGTTAACTTTTAGTTAACTGGAATAATTGCAGGCAATGATTCTTAGTGGCAAATTGCAGAAATTTTCAATCATAGAAAACATTTTTAGGGAAAAACATGGAAATTGAGTGGAGTATAAATATAATGCTAATATTTTAAGTATCCTTGAATTAATTTCAACAAATCATTGGGCCAGATGGTGGAGATAGAAGAAAAATAAGGTTGTCCTGGTCTAGTGGGGACTCAGATATGTGTTTATGGTAGTATTTACAAGTATAAGTAGGGAATAAGGAGCCAGCACAAACAGAGTGATTAATCTCTCTGTGTACATGTGTATATTTGAGAGTTTAAAAAAAAGTCTTTGCAGAAGAGGGAAAACCTGAGCAGAGTATTTAAGGCGGTAGAAAGTGGGGTAGGGGTTGGGGCTGGGAGAAGTTACTGGCCAGAGGAAACAGCACTAATTTAGGAGCACAGAATCTATTATGGAAACTTTTATGTGTGCATGAAATGATTGTGCTTATATTGATAATAAAACTGTGATTTGGATGGTTAATAAATAGTATTTATTAATTTAATTTGCTTTCTAATAATTTTCCTTTTTGCACGCATTTACAAGCTGCTGAGCTTTAAGATTGTAACACTTGTGGGTTTTGTTTGTTTTACAATTGGGTTAGGAAATGAGAACCAAAGAAGCCATCCATGTTACAGAGTAGAACTTGGGCTGGATGGAACCCTAATTTTCAGCATTTCTTCTGTCAGCCATTTGTGGTTTTTCTTTTATTTTTTTCTTTACCTTTCTCATAAAACTTAAAAAAAAATCCAAAATGTTAATTGAATTAAGTTTTTCTACCTTTCCATGTATTAGTTTATTTGATGTGTAGGTACATTTCTTGATAGACCAATTTCTCTTACATGAGAGTAGAGTGAAGAATCTGAAATAGAAAAGAGAGAGGGTCTGAGATTATGTTGTACCAAGACTGCCTACCATCCTGGAGGAGGGATATGCTTGGCAGAATTCCAGACTGCGGTTTTAGAATGAAGCACTAAGGAATTCTATAAAGATAGATAACATTTCAGTAAACCACTTAATCATCAGTTCAAAAATGTTTTTTTTTAAATAATCCTGTTACATGTAGTAGCAGAACTGTCTTTGTTTTGCAAATTCCAGAGATTTGAATCAGTATTGAATGGTTGAAACTTTTTTCATATAAAATATGAAATATTTTATTTCATAAAAATATTACTTTACCCTTTCTCTGCACTTGTAAGAGGAAATACTTGGAGCTTTGAAGTAGTAGATTAATAAACTTCCTTTTTCAAATTTACCTGGAATAAATGGATGTTCTTGCAATTACCAAGCTATTCTCTTCCCCTTGAGACCACATCACACAGACAAGAATATGTTCATCACCTTCTAAATCAGAAGTCAGCAAAGGCATAATATAGTAAGGCATTTCTCTATTGAAAAAAATACAGTTTGCCATAATTCTATACAAGGAATACCAGGTAACCATCAAAATGATGACATGAAAGATTTTCACAATACATTGTTAAGAGAAAACCTTGGATTATAAAATAGTATATTTAGTATAGAGATATATTTGGAAGGCAAAATGAATATTATAAAATGTATACATAGCAAATATCTGGAACACCATTTATCAAATGATTAACAAGACACAAGGTAGTGGAATTGCAGGTGATCTTTCTGTTGTTTGTTTGGCTTCTGTTTCTAATTTTTCTGCAGTGATCTTGTGCCACATTTATAATTAGAGGTATTTGTATTCCTGGATGATTTCTTAAGTGTAATGTGGCATTTCCTTCAGCTGCCAGTTGCAAAATGCATGCTGTCACTTATCTTGTCTTTTGTGGTGATGGTTTTGAATAAGATGACCCTCCTCTATGAGGAGTAGCATGCATGTTTTTTGAGATAGCCTGTGGAGTTAGTTGGTGGTCATTAAGCTAAGCTGTAGTTTTGAACTCAGCAGTGTTCTCACTAGTTGAGTTATTTGAGTAAGTAATTTTCTTAAACATCTGCTATCCCAATTACATTTTCATAACAACAACAACAACAACAATAAAACCCAACAACAACAAAGACAAAAACAAACACTCCAGCTCTTGAAGTGGTAATATATTGTACACTAGATTTCAGGGTATATGTAGTTACTTCTTATTTTTCTTCTTAGTGAAATCCTAGAAATGATGTGGGGAAGAAGAACAACCACAAATGGCTCAGTTATTCCCATGAGTCCTTAAACAGTTAGAAAAGCTCATAGAGGTTAGTTTGCAGCTACCTTTAATGGTATCCTCTGAGTAATTTCAATGAAATGAAATGAAAATTGATGAATTATTGTCTGACCCAGGTAGAAAGAAATAAAATTTATTTTTCAGGCAACAGTAGACATATTCATCCAGAAGGTCTGAAAGCAGTGAAAAGAGGGCACTGATAATTTCAATATGGGAAATACATACATGAATATAATTATTACTATAGTGGTAATATCCCTATTATTTTTTGTTCCATTTTTATTATTGTTATTGTTATTACTGGTCCTCCAACCTTTTTGTCTGGATGAGTCACTTTAACTTCCTAAAGTTAAGACCTAGAGTTCATGGGGTAATAGATTGGAGAGAGTGGAGAGGAGGGAGAGGGCCGATATGCTGACTGAAAATCTGGAGCTAAGGCAGCAGGGGGAAGGGGCAGTGATGACAGTCAATTCCTTGCAACTCCTTGACTTAAGGTGTTGGGGAAGGGAGGTGTGGCAGTGGTGACCGGGTCATCTACTGTATAGTGCTTTGATATTTATTGTAGAGTCTTTCTACTGGTTGGGGATCCCACATTAAATTAACAAATTTGTACTGCATATTTATTGACCTACCAACATTTGTTTACTCATTGTTTTCTTTGTAAATTTCAGATCAATCGAGCTCCAAGCTTTGGAACTGATCAGAAAATAGACTATGATGTAAAAAGAGGAGTGCTGCTAAATGCATTGAAGCTACTAAATATCAGGTAAAGTGTTTCCTTCATCTTCTGGAATTTTTTTCACCATATTTGGCATAGAACAATCATTTGTAAGTGGAATTGTCTTGTAATTTTAGTATTTTGTATTGTGAATTTCTTGATTCCATTCTTCACACCCATTTAGTTTTCTTCTTTTGAAATATCTTTTCCTCTTCTCCTGAACTCTGCTTCTCCTTCTCCCCATATGATTTGAACCTACAGTAAATATGCTTAAATTGCATTGTTGGTATAATACAGACTATGGGGTGGAATTGGAGAATACCTTAGGAAACATTCTAGACTGTTTTCCTCACCTCACAAGAAGAAACTAAAGCACAAAGTTCACTCAGGGAGTTAAAAAACCTCAAAAATACATTTCCAGTCTTTCTGTCCAAAGGTCTTTCCCCTGTATCATGCTGCCTGGGTAAACAGAGAAGAAAAGAGAAGCAGTTAAGTGAGAGTTAACCTTCCCATTGAACAGCATAAACAGGATTTCCTTCTTTTTCAAGGCTGAATAATATTCCATCTTATATATACCACATTTTTTATCCATTCATCCATTGCAGAACATTTAGGTTGTTTCCATGTCTTGGCTGTTGTGCATAATGCTGCAGTGAACATGGGAATGTGGGTATCTTTAGATCAGATACCCACAGGGTATCAGTTGAATCCTGGTTCAACAGGATCAGTCGAATCCTAATTTCAACTTCTTTGGATATATACTGAAAACTAGGATTGCTGGATCAATAGAATATTATTAGTTTGGTTGCAGCATACATAATCATGGATGTCAAATATTTGAAATGTTATTATGTGGGAAGCTTTGGCTCATTATGAAAGAAATTTGTTAGAAGTTTAACTGAACTGCTTAATGAGGTAGTGAGTTGTCTGCTATTATAAGTGTTGAAATAGCATTTAGGATCACATCTTGGGTCACAAATCAAGCCTCAGCAAATTTAAGAAAATTGAAATCATATCAAGCATCTTTTCTGATAATGCTATGATATTAGAAATGAATTACAGGGAAAAAAAAGTAAAAAACACAAACACATGGAGGCTAAACAATATGTTACTAAATAACCAAGAGATCACTGAAGAAATCAAAGAGGAAATCAAAAAATACCTAGAGACAAATGACAATGAAAACACGAGATTCCAAAACCTATGGGATGCAGCAAAAGCAGTTCTAAGAGGGAAATTTACAGCTATACAAGCCTACCTCAAGAAACAAGAAAAATCTCAAGTAAACAATCCAACCTTACACCTAAAGGAACTAGAGAAAGAAGAACAAACAAAACACAAAGTTAGCAGAAGGAAAGAAATCATAAAGACCAGAACAGAAATAAATGAAATACAAACAAAGAAAACAATAGCAAAGATCAATAAAACTAAAAGCTGGTTCTTTGAGAAGATGAACAAAACTGATAAACCATTAGCCAGACTCATCAAGAAAAAGAGGGAGAGGACTCAAATCAATAAAATTAGAAATGAAAAAGGAGAAGTTACAACAGACACTGCAGAAATACAAAGCATCCTAAGAGACTACTACAAGCAACTCTATGCCAATAAAATGGACAACCTGGAAGAAATGGACAAATTCTTAGAAAAGTATAACCTTCCAAGACTGAACCAGGAAGAACCAGAAAATATGAACAGACCAATCACAAGTAATGAAATTGAAACTGTGATTAAAAATCTTCCAACAAACAAAAGTCCAGGACCAGATGGCTTCACAGGTGAATTCTATCAAACATTTAGAGAAGAGCTAACACCCATCCTTCTCAAACTCTTCCAAAAAATTGCAGAGGAAGGAACACACCTAAACTCATTCTATGAGGCCATCACCCTGATACCAAAACTAGACAAAGATACTACAAAAAAAGAAAATTACAGACCAATATCACTGATGAATTTAGATGCAAAAATCCTCAACAAAATACTAGCAAACAGAATCCAACAACACATTAAAAGGATCATACACCATGATCAAGTGGGATTTATCCCAGGGATGCAAGGATTCTTCAATATATGCAAATCAATCAATGTGATACACCATATTCACAAATTGAAGAATGGAAACCATATGATCATCTCAATAGATGCAGAAAAAGCTTTTGACAAAATTCAACACCCATTTATGATAAAAACTCTTCAGAAAGTGGGCATAGAGGGAACCTACCTCAACATAATAAAGGCCATATACCACAAACCCGCAGCAAACATTATTCTCAATGGTGAAAAACTGAAAGCATTTCCTCTAAGATCAGGAATGAGACAAGGATGTCCACTCTCACCTCTACTATTCAACATAGTTTTGGAAGTCCTAGCTACGGCAATCAGAGAAGAAAAAGAAATAAAAGGAATACAAATCGGAAAACAAGAGGTAAAACTGTCACTGTTTGCAGATGACATGATACTATACATAGAGAATCCTAAAAATGCCACCAGAAAACTACTAGAGCTAATCAATGAATTTGGTAAAGTTGCGGGATACAAAATTAATGCACAGAAATCTCTTGCATTCCTATACACTAATGATGAAAAATCTGAAATAGAAATTATGGAAACACTCCCATTTACCATTGCAACAAAAAGAATAAAATACCTAGGAATAAACCTACCTAGGGAGACAAAAGACCTGTATGCAGAAAACTATAAGACACTGATGAAAGAAATTAAAGTGATACCAACAGATGGAGAGATATACCATGCTCTTGGATTGGAAGAATCAATATTGTGAAAATGACTATACTACCCAAAGCAATCTACAGATTCAATGCAATCCCTATCAAATTACCAATGGCATTTTTTACGGAACTAGAACAAATCATCTTAAAATTTTTATGGAGACACAAAGACCCTGAATAGCCAAAGCAGTCTTGAAGAAAAAAAACGGAGCTGGAGGAATCAGACTTCCTGACCTCAGACTATATTAGAAAGCTACAGTAATCAAGACAATATGGTACTGACACAAAAACAGAAACATAGATCAATGGAACAAGATAGAAAGCCCAGAGATTAAACCACGCACCTATGGTCAACTAATCTATGACAAAGGAAGCAAAGATGTACAATGGAGAAAAGACAGTCTCTTTAATAAGTGGTGCTGGGAAAACTGGACAGCTACATGTAAAAAATGAAATTAGAACACTCTCTAACACCATACACAAAAATAAACTCAAAATGGATTCGAGACCTAAATGTAAGACTGGACACTATAAAACTCTTAGAGGAAAACATAGGAAGAACACTCTTTGACATAAATCACAGCAAAATCTTTTTTGATCCACCTCCTAGAGTAATGGAAATAAAAACAAAAGTAAACAAATGGGACCTAATGAAACTTAAAAGCTTTTGTACAGCAAAGGAAACCATAAACATGACGAAAAGACAACCCTCAGAATGGGAGAAAATATTTGCAAATGAATCAACGGACAAAGGATTAATCTCCAAAATATATAAACAGCTCATGCAGCTCAATATTAAAGAAACAAACAACCCAATCCAAAAATGGGCAGAAGACCTAAATAGACATCTCTCCAAAGAAGACATACAGATGGCCAAGAAGCGCATGAAAAGCTGATCAACATCACTAATTATTAAAGAAATGGAAATCAAAACTATAATGAAGTATCATCTCACACCAGTTAGAATGGGCATCATCAGAAAATCTACAAACAACAAATGCTGGAGAGGGTGTGGAGAAAAGGGTACCCTCTTGCACTGTTGGTGGGAATGTAAATTGATACAGCCACTATGGAGAACAGTATGGAGGTTCCTTAAAAAACTAAAAATAGACTTACCATATGATCCAGCAATCCCACTACTGGGCATATACCCAGAGAAAACCATAATTCAAAAAGAGTCATATACCACAATGTTCATTGCAGCACTATTTACAATAGCCAGGTCATGGAAGCAACCTAAATGCCCATTGACAGACGAATGGATAAAGAAGGTGTGGTACATATATACAATGGAATATTACTCAGCCATAAAAAAGAACGAAATTGAGTCATTTGTTGAGACGTGGATGGATCTAGAGACTGTCATACAGAGTGAAGTAAGCAGAAAGAGAAAAACAAATATCGTATATTAACGCATGTATGTGGAATCTAGAAAAATGGTACAGATGAACCGGTTTGCAGGGCAGAAGTTGAGACACAGATGCAGAGAACAAACGTATGGACACCAAGGGGAGAAAACCGCGGTGGGGTGGGGATGGTGGTGTGATGAATTGGCGATTGGGATTGACATGTGTACACTGATGTGTATAAAATTGATGACTAATAAGAACCTGCAGTATAAAAAAACCAGAGATACAAACCAATAAAAAACAACTAATACTAAACTTTCTTTTGGTTATTTGTATGGAAATATGTTAATATAAATGTTTCAGACATTACATGAAATTTCTAAAAATCTTATATGTTCTGGTATAATGTTATAAGTCGTAATTCTAGTTATTACTTTAAAATGTATCTCTCAGAAATAACTAAATTTCCTTGTCAATTGCATTATTATGAACTTTCATCAAATCTTTAACCGTGGTTATTTTTAAGTCTTTTGTCATTTACAGACAGTTCTGGGTGTACTCTGATGCTTTTGCAAAAATGTTCCTATAAAAGGGTTTCATCTTCAAGGAATTCATGGAAAAGACTCTGACAAGTACAGGTTTCTGGTAACTGACTATACTGCTGAACTGAATGAATAAGCATTTTCAGAACTCTAATGGAAAACTGATGAATTCATAAAAGTGCTAACAAAAGATCAAGATGAAAAAAAAAATTAATTACATGGGACTGAGTGAACTGATGAGGATGATTATAATTTTTGTGACTTTCTGTTTGAATTAAAATAAAAAATTCCCACAAGGACTCAGAAGCAAAAAATATACAAATCAATTTTCACTGCAAATAAAGGAGCTGTTATAGTAGAGGATTACTGGACTGAATGTCAATACTGTGACATAGTATGAGTGTGTTTCGTGTTTGGTAATTGCAATCATTGTTGCATTTGTTGTGGTCATCCATTTACAATGCTTGGTGTCAGTTTATTTATCTCTTGTAAAAATAAAATACAGTGTGTGTGTGTGAAAAAAAAACAAATAGCATTTAGGGTATTAGATAAAAGACCTCTGAGGTCATTTAAGCTCAGGAATTTTATGATCTCTATTGGTTCTAATTGTCATTTCAAGAACTCTAAAAGAGTTGTGGGATACTTCCAAGCAATTTATTTATTTGAAATGTTTTCAAGCATTTAGCAGATGCCTGATTGCGAAGTAGATTTATGTGGAAGGCATTATTAAAAAAAGATTGACATATAAACTTGTTCAGAAATTTTCATATGGCCCCTTCTTTTGTATGATCAAAGAATGATTTGCCTAAATTTTACTGATATTTCAATTATTCTAAAGGAAATGAATAGAAAGGAAAGAAATGTAGAATGGGAAAATTTTATTTAGCTTATACAAGTGTATCAAGTATTTTAGATTATTTAAGCAATATGCCTATACATTTTTTGGCAGATATATTGTTTAAGTAGTCCTGTCAAATGTATGACTTCCGCTTAATTTCTTAGACTCCTTTTCAAGTTTAGGGACTTCTCATTTCTCTCCTGGGCTATTTTATTGGTTTCCTTCCTTCCTTCAGTACTAACCTTCACCCCGTTTTGCAGTGTCCACTCTGTTGCTCTGCAAATCATTTAACAAGTGTTTATTGAGTGCCCGCTACTATAGGGGTAGGTGCTGGGAGTTCAGAGTCTCGGTTTCTGCCTTGGATGACTTGTTTGACAGTATGTCATTTATTTAGATAGAGCTTTAAGACAAGAAGCGGGCTTAGAAGTGATGGGGGAAGGTAGAAATGAGAGATAATTCAGTTTTAAACATGTTGATTTTGAAGTGCTTTGAGACACCCAGGCAGAATTGGTAAGTGGGAGATTTGATATACGGGGCTCCAGGGGATAGAGACATCTATGTGATTGACATCTGTGTATAGATTGCTGTTGAATCCAGTGGATGAGAACATACAGTTGGAGTGTATATATTGAGAAGTAAAGTGGGGCAAGGGCAGAGCCTGAGGGATGCCAACATTTAAAGAGATATTTATAAACTCTAATATTCTGCTCAGATTGTTTCCACACTATCAGATAAAGTTTAAACATTGCCTACAAAGTGTTTTTGATCTTTAGATACAAGACTTCTTTTGATCTGGCCCTTGCATATCTCGCCAATCTGATCACTTTTTGTTCTTCTCTTTTCCCTGACTTAGAATTAATTTTTCTAAGAACTCTCGTGCGATGCTGTTTCACGTGTTCATGGTTTTGCGTGTATTCTTATTTAAATTTTCTCTTAGCTTTGTTCCTCTGGTGAATGTTGATTCATTTTTAAAAATCGTGGTAAAATATACTTAAAATTTACTATTGTAACCATTTTTAAGTGTGCAATTCAGTGGCAATAAGTACATTCACATTATTATGCAACCATTACCACCACCCTTCTCTGGAACTTTTATCATTGTGCAAAACTGAAATTCTGTACCCATTAAACAACTCCCCATTTCCCCCTGCCACCAGCCCCTGGCAACCACCATTCCACTTTCTGTCTTTATGAATTTGCCTAGGTACCTCATATTAGTAGAATCATACAGTATTTGCTCTTTTGTGACTGCCTTATTTAACTTAGCATAATGTCTTCAGGGTTCATTCATGTGGTATCATGTGTCAGAATTTCCTTCCCTTTTAAGGCCAAATAATATTCCATTGCATGTATATACCACATTTTTGTCAACTCATCCTTAAATACCTAGCACAGGCCTGACTTTCTGTTTGAAGCTTTTGCTGAGGCAACGTGGTTTACTTCCTCCCTTGTGCCATCACTCTACTTACTATCACTTTTTAAATAGCATCCATTGTACTCTATGTATTTATTCACATGCCATTGCTGACACTTGAGGGCAATGTCTCTGTCTATTCATCTTTGTATTCCCAGGGCTATATCTAGAACTAGCGTATAGTGAGTACTAAATAAAATTTAGGTTGGAAGACAAGGGTTGGGGAAGGACATTTCATTCCAAGGTAACTCCTTGTGGTAAGATAAGGAAGTGAGGCAAGCACAGGATGTTCATAGAACTTCCAGGGATTCCATATTACAGGAGCTTGAGTGTGCGAAGCCAGCTGATTAGAAAGAGAAATCCCTTGTATGGAATCACGGGGTAATGAGTAGTGGAAAGAGCTCCAGAAACTGTAAACAAAACTCCTTAGGACAGTGTGTGGATAAAGCTGAATGGAAAAATGCTGATTACAATGCTAAGTGAATGGAGATCATTTGGTCTCTGGTTAAATTTTTATTTTGGACTAAGAGTCATTAGTGGTGATTTATACCTATATTTATAGGAATCCAAACATAGTTTTTAGAATGGCAGTATTTCTCAAGGCCAGAATATGGGAGCAGTCGTCTAGAGAAAATGTCTGTGTGTGATTGGCTTTTCTTTGTTTCTCAGTGTGTCTAAAGGAACTTCTTCGTGAGCTTATTTCTGTTACTCTTCTTTATAGGTATGTTCTTGAGCTGTGTGTGTGTCAGTGTCCTTGTCTGTGAGTGCCGTGTTTGCTGTGAAGGTGCATATAGCTCTATGTTGATTTCTTCCACAGCATTCTCATAATATTCTCAATCCTTTTTTTTTTTTTATTCTCCCTTCCTCTTTTCTGTCATTTCATTTTTCCTTCCTCTCTTACATTTTTTTCTTACCAACTGTTTGGTGTTTGTTCTCTATTCTTCTTTTCATTTCTATTCCCCTTTTCTCTCCTCTCCTTCCTTTAAATTGTGTGGTAAATAGAAATGATTGCTCTACATAAAATGGAATATCAAAAAAATTAAAAGTTAAGAGCTACCTAAACTATATTCCCCCTTTCCCTAAACAAAGGAAACTCAGCCAGATTTAGTATTTACCATTGGAAAAATGATATTCTCAATCATCCAGTCACTAAAATCAGAAATCTTGTTGCCATCTCAAGTTCAGCCCTTTTTGTTACTCCTCACATCTAATTAATAATAATAATTAATCACCAAAGTCATTCATTCTTCCTCTAAAATAACCCTTCAAATCTTTCCTTATTTTCTAATCTGACTGCTGCTTCCCTGGTCCAGGCTGTCATATTTTATATTTGCTAATGAACTAGCATTCCATTTGTTTTAATTTGTTCGGACTGTTATAACAAAATACCACAGACTTAATAGGTTATAAAAAACAGATTTATTTCTCATGGTTCTATAGGCTGGTGGTCCAAGATTAGGGTGCCAGCATGGTTGAGTGAGGCCGGCTTCTGGGTCACATACTTCTTATTGTATTATCACATGGCAGAAGGGTCTAGGGAGCTCTCTGGAGTCTCTTTTGTAAGGACACTAATCCCTTTCAAGCGGGTTCCACCCTCATGGCTTAATCACCTCCCAGAGGCCGCACCTACTAATATCATCACCTTTGGGAGTTAAGATTTCAACATATGGGTTTTGGGGTGGGGGGCACAAACATTCAGACCATAGACTATCTTAACAGCCTGCTGCTTTTCTCATCCACTTCTAAGCCACTGTACATATTGCCAAGGGATAATCTTTTTTTTTTTTTAATTTTATTTACTTATTTTTATACAGCAGGTTCTTATTAGTTATCAATTTTACACATTTTAGTGTATATAAGTCAATCCCAATCTCCCAGTTCATCCCACCACCACCCACCCCCACTTTCCCCCCTTGGTGTCCGTATGTTTGTTCTCTACATCTGTGTCTTTATTTCTGCCTTGCAAACCGGTTCATCTGTACGATTTTTCTACATTCCACATATATGTGTTAATATATGATATTTGTTTTTCTCTTTCTGACTTAGACAGTCTCTAGGTCCATCCACATCTCTACAGATGACCCAATTTTGTTCCTTTTTATGGCTGAGTAATATTCCATTGTATAAATGTACCACATCTTCTTTATCCATTTGTCTGTCAATGGGCATTTAGGTTGCTTCCATGACCTGGCTATTGTAAACAGTGCTGCAATGAACATTGTGGTATATGACTCTTTTGGAATTACGGGTTTCTCTGGGTATATGCCCAGTAGTGGGGTTGCTGGTTCATATGGTAATTCTATTTTTAGTTTTTTAAGGAACCTCCATACTGTTCTTCATAGTGGCTGTATCAATTTACATTCCCACCAACAGTGGAAGAGCGTTCCCTTTTCTCCACACCATCTCCAGCATTTGTTTGTAGATTTGCTGATGATGCCTGTTCTAACTGGTGTGAGGTGATACCTCATTGTAGTTTTGCAATTACATTTCTCTAATAATTAGTGGTGTTGAGCAGCTTTTCATGTGGCTCTTGGCCATCTGTATGTGTTCTTTGGAGAGATGTCTGTTTAGGTCTTCTGCCCATTTTTTGATTGGGTTGTTTGTTTTTTTAATACTGAGCTGCATGAGCAGCTGTTTATATATTTTGGAGATTAATCCTTTGTCCGTTGATTCATTTGCAAATATTTTCTCCCATTCTGAGGGTTGTCTTCTCATCTTGTTTATGGTTTCCTTTGCTGTGCAAAAGCTTTTAAGTTTCATTAGGTCCCATTTGTTTATTTTTGGTTTCATTTCCATTTCTTTAGGAGGTGGGTCAAAAAGGATCTTGCTTTGATTTATGTCATAGAGTGTTCTGCCTATGTTTTCCTCTAAGAGTTTTATAGTGTCCGGTCTTACATTTAGGTCTTGAATCCATTTTGAGTTTATTTTTGTGTATGGTGTTAGGGAGTGTTCTAATTTCATCCTTTTACATGTAGCTGTCCAGTTTTTCCAGCATGATTTATTAAAGAGACTGTCTTTTCTCCATTGTATATCCTTGCCTCCTTTGTCATAGATTAGTTGACCATAGGTGCGTGGGTTTATCTCTGGGCTTTCTATCCTGTTCCATTGATCTATATTTCTGTTTTTGTGTCAGTACCATATTGTCTCAATTAGTGTAGTTTTGTAGTATGGTCTGAAGTCAGGGAGTCTGATTCCTCCAGCTCTGTTTTTTTCCCTCAAGATTGGCTTGGCTCTTCATGGTCTGTTGCATCTCCATACAAATTTTAAGATTTTTTTGTTCTAGTTCTGTAAAAACTGCCATGGGTAATTTGATAGGGATTGCATTGAATCTGTAGATTGCCTTGGGTAGCATAGTCAGTTTCACAATAATGATTCTTCCAATCCAAGAATATGGCCTTTATAATGTTGAGGTAGTTTCCCTCTATGCCCACTTTCTGGATAGTTTTTATCGTAAATGGGTGTTGAATTTTGTCAAAAGCTTTTTCTGCATCTATTGAGATTATCATATGGTTTTTCTTCTTCAGTTTGT
The DNA here is from genome assembly GCF_949987535.1 of Balaenoptera acutorostrata. Lineage (NCBI taxonomy): Eukaryota > Metazoa > Chordata > Mammalia > Artiodactyla > Balaenopteridae > Balaenoptera > Balaenoptera acutorostrata. The sequence continues at coordinate 74,144,503 of NC_080064.1, read as the reverse complement.
TAATATGGTGTATCACATTGATTGATTTGCGTATATTGAAGAATCCTTGCATCCCTGGGATAAATCCCACTTGCTTATGGTGTATGATCCTTTTAATGTGTTGTTGGATTCTGTTTGCTAGTATTTTGTTGAGGATTTTTGCATCTATATTCATCAGTGATATTGGTCTGTAATTTTCTTTTTATGTAGTGTCTTTGTCTAGTTTTGGTAACAGGGTGATGGTGACCTCATAGAATGAGTTTGGGAGTGTTCCTTCCTCTGCCATTTTTTGCAAGAGTTTGATAAGGATGGGTGCTAGCTTTTCTCTAAATGTTTGATAGAATTCACCTGTGAAGCCATCTGGTCCTGGACTTTTGTTTGTTGGAAGATTTTTAATCACAGTTTCAATTTCAGTGCTTGTGATTGGTCTGTTCATATTTTCTATTTCTTCCTGGTTCATTCTTGGAAGGTTGTGCTTTTCTAAGAATTTTTCCATTTCTTCAGGTTGTCCATTTTATTTGCGAAGAGTTGCTTGTAGTAGTCTCTTATGATGCTTTGTAGTTCCGTGGTGTCTGTTGTAACTTCTCTTTTTTCATTTCTAATCTTATTGATTTGAGTCCTCTCCCTCTTTTTCTTGATAAGTCTGGCTAAAGGTTTATTAATTTGTTTATCTTCTCAAAGAATCAGCTTTTAGTTTTATTGATCTTTGCTATTGTTTTCTTTGTTTCTATTTCATTGTTTTCTGCTCTGATCTTTATGATTTCTTTCCTTCTATTAACTTTGGGTTTTATTTGTTCTTCTTTCTCTCGTTCCTTTAGGTGTAAGGTTAGATTGTTTACTTGAGATTTTTCTTGTTTCCTGAGGTAGGATTGCATTGCTATAAACTTCCCTCTTAGGAGTGCTTTTCCTGCATCCCATAGGTTTGGGTCATCGTGTTTTCATTGTCATTTGTCTCTAGGTATTTTTTGATTTCCTCTTTGATTTCTTCAGTGATCTCTTGGTTATTTAGTAACATATAGTGTAGCCTTCATGTGTTTGTGTTTTTTACATTTTTTCCCCCTGTAATTTATTTCTAATCTCATAGCGTTGTGGTCGGAAAAGATGCTTGATATGATATTCAATTTTCTTAAATTTACCGAGGCTTGATTTGTGACCCAAGGTGTGATCTATCCTGGAGAATGTTCCGTGTGCACTTGGGAAGAAAGTGTAATCTGCTGTTTTTGGATGAAATGTCCTATAAATATCAATTAAATATATCTGGTCTATTGTGTCATTTAAAGCTTGTGTTTCTTTATTAATTTTCTGTCTGGATGATCTGTTCATTGGTGTAAGTGAGGTGTTCAAGTCCCCCACTATTATTGTGTTACTGTCGATTTCCTGTTTTACAGCTGTTAGCAGTTGCCTTATGTATTGAGGTGCTCCTATGTTGGGTGCATATATATTTATAATTCTTATATCTTCTTCTTGGATTGATCCCTTGATCATTATGTAGTGTCCTTCCTTGTCTCTTGTAACATTCTTTATTTTAAAATTATTTTATCTGATATGAGTATTGCTACTCCAGCTTTCTTTTGATTTCCATTTGCATGGAATATCTTTCTCCATCCCCTCACTTTCAGTGTGTATGTGTCCTTAGGTCTGAAGTGGGTGTCTTGTAGACAGCATATATATGGGTCTTGTTTTTGTATCCATTCAGCAAGCCTGTGTCTTTTGGTTGGAGCATTTAATCCATTCATGTTTAAGGTAGTTATCGATATGTATGTTCCTATGACCATTTTCTTAAATGTTTTGGGTTTGTTTTTGTAGGTCCTTCTCTTCTCTTGTGTTTCCCACTTAGAGAAGTTCCTTTAGCATTTGTTGTAGAGCTGTTTTGGTGGTGCTGAATTCTCTTAGCTTTTGCTTGTCTGTAAAGCATTTGATTTCTCCATCAAATCTGAATGAGATCCTTGCCGGGTAGAGTAATCTTGGTTTTAGGTTCTTCCCTTTCATCACTTTAAAAATATCATGCCACTCCCTTCTGGCTTGTAGAGTTTCTGCTGAGAAATCAGCTCTTAACTTTATGGGAGTTCCCTTGTATGCTATTTGTCATTTTTCCCTTGTTACTTTTAATAATTTTTCTTTGTCTTTAATTTTTGTCAATTTGCTTACTCTGTGTCTCAGTGTGTTTCTCCTTGGGGTTATCCTGCCTGGGATTCTCTGCACTTCCTGGACTTGGGTGGCTATTTCCTTTCCCATGTTAGGAAGTTTTCGACTATAATGTCTTCCAGTATTTTCTTGGATCCTTTCTCTCTCTCTTCTCCTTCTGGGACCCCTATAATGCGAATATTGGTGCTTTTAATGTTGTCCCAGAGGTCTCTTAGGCTGTCTTCATTTCTTTTCATTCTTTTTTATTCTGTTCCGCAGCAGTGCATTGCACTATTCTGTCTTCCAGGTCAGTTATCCATTCTTCTGCCTCAGTTATTCTGCTATTGATTCCTTCTAGTGTATTTTTCATTTCAGTTATTGTATTGTTCATCTCTGTTTGTTTGTTCTTTAATTCTTCTAGGTGTTTGTTCTTTACTTCTTCTAGGTCTTTTTTGAACATTTCTTGAAGCTTCCTGATCATTGCCTCCATTCTTTTTCCAAGGTCCTGGCACATCTTCACTATCATTATTCTGAATTCTTTTCCTGGAAGGTTGCCTATCTCCACTTCATTTAGTTGTTTTTCTGGGGTTTTATCTTGTTCCTTCATCTGGTACATAGTCCTCTGCCTTTTCATCTTGTCTGTCTTTCTGTGAATGTGGTTTTCGTTTCACAGGCTGCAGTATTGTAGTTCTTCTTGCTTCTGCTGCCAAGGCTTAACGTTTAAAACCTGCAAATATAATTATGCCCTTCTCCTTTTAAAACTCTCTCTCTCCCCTCCCCCATTGCCTAAAGTTCAATTTGAGACTCAGTAACATGGTATTAAAGCTAGAAGGCTTTAATTAGCTGAGTTTCTTGCATTCACCCATAGCTCCAGACATACTAAATGACTTACAATTTTCTGGACATGTTTATTCCTTTTCTCAAATTATTCCTTCTATCCTGTTCACTTGTTGAACTCCTGCCACTCAACCTTAATGTTGTTATGAAAGATAATAGATCAGTTTCCTAACACCCTTGCAAGTTCAAGTTGTGAGGTGGTACATACTTGAGGCAAAAGAACACTCTCTATTATCTAGGGCCTTGGCCCAGTATTCTCAATGCAATCCCTTATTGAATAGAATGGGACCACCTGTAAACTTAAGCATGTGTTTTACCTCTCCACACTAGAAGCTGGCCATTTGGCCTCCTTGTACCCTTTCCTTTGGTTTACACCTTCATCTGGGTCCTACCAGGCTAATGACATTGCAAGGCAATGAAATGTAAGCTCAAGAATAAGAACTCTATTTTTTCCTATGGCTGAGGGCAAAATTGGCTTTGCCTTTCCTTTTTTCTCTAGAGTCCACCCTGTTCCTGCTAGATCTTTAAGATTGGTATATAAGAGTGTAAGTTGGAGGGAGAGAGGAGAAGAGACCTCAGGCTTATCTGATCGTACCAGCTACATGGGAGAGAAGAGAGAGAAAACAAGTTCAGAGGAAAGCAATCTCACAACAGGAATTTTCCAATAAAAACCAGACCGCTATGAGTAAATTTGCATTGTTGGGCAAAAATGAGAAGGACTATGCAGATGCTTTCAATTAAGCAATGATTGTTCGGCTGAGATTTCAATCTGAATTGAAAATATGCTGAAGAGTGGTCAGTATAAGTGAGAATGCTTAAATATAAAGGGCACTGGTTGAAGGAAGGGAAAGGAAACAACATTTATTAAGGACCTATTAATGTTACCCCAAGTTAATCTCTATAAGAACTCTAGGAGGGAAATGATACTGTTAGCATTTAATGGATGGGAAAACAGACCCAGCAGTTATATGACCTAAGGTTGTATTGATAGTAAGTTGCTATACTGTCTCCATTTTATCTTGTTACCTTCAGAACTTCTATTTACTGTATGGAGATCCATATTTGATGAATGACTAGGTGAATATAACGTATGTGAATATATAAATTTAATAAACACTGATTCTTATCCCCACTGGCTCCCCTCTTCTGCTGATTCTCACAGGGATAAGGTTAGAGCTTATTTGAATTCTTGAATATGGTCTTGTGTTCTATATTTTAGGACCAGTGATAAAAGGAGAAACTTGGCTAAACAAAAAGCTGAGGCTCAAAGGAGGCTTTATGGTCAAAATTCAATCAAAAGGCTTTTACCGGGTTCCTCAGACTCAGAACAGCAGAGACATCAGTTGGAGAAGCGGAAAGAAGAGTTGGTATGGAAAATTTAACAATGTACCTGCAATTTGAATTGCATAATTCATTTTTCAGGTTTTATTTGTAAAATTTCTTCATTTCTAGAAGGAGAGACTCGCTCAGGTACGGAAGCAGATCTCGAAAGAAGAACATGAAAATCGACACATGGGGAATTACAGGTAACTATGCTTTTTTTTTTTTAATAGATTGAAGAAGTGAAGTGTCGAAACAGAAGTGTCTGCATTTTTTAACTTTTAGGCTTATTTTAAGCACTGTTTATTTCATTCTGAGAAAGTGCTTTTTGTTTAATTTATTTCCAGAAAGAAAAGATAGTTAGCAAGTAGATGGTTCAGATTTGGGGAGAGCTCCTGGGGTGGCTGTGTGAAGTCTTTTCAGGCTGATGTTATCGTGTGACCTTATTTAATTATAATGCACTATTTTGAAAAAGTCAGGTTTCAGGTCTCTTAGTATTCTTTCTGTCAGTTCAGAGTGGTTGCTGTACTTTGTTTTAAGTTCAAATATATCAGAAACCAGGCAAATAATGAAAATGTTTGGAGGAGGCAGGTGTGAGACAATAGAAAGGGGTTTGGACTGTACAGAACTGTACCTCCTCCACAGTATCACCTTTGACAGGAGAAAAGGGGACCCCCTAAGCTCTTTGTGTTCTTGGAAAGACAGCCCCTCCTCCCAAGCTTTGACATTGACCCAGCAGAATTAGGAGGATTTGATGTCATAGAGCTTCCCGCACTCCTGATAAGATGTTCTTTCCGGCCTTAACACTATCAACAGTGATGATGAGAACACATTCCTCTCACCCTACGTCTGCCTAATTCTCTCCACCAGAGAGACAAATTCCACCACCCCTCAAAAGATCATTAGGATTAATCCCTACATTCTTGTATACATCAATAATCACACTGAGTCTAAAACTTCTCAAATTATCCCTCATCACCTAAATTCTCTCCAGTAAAGTTCTATATTTCTCAATATGCCCAATTGCAATTCTTCTTCAACCACCTGCCCTTGACCAAACCTTTATACTGTGCCTTCTGGAACTGCATTGTTTAATGATAATTCTCTAGATAAACTTCAGTTTGTATTGGTAACAAACGAAAATTTATGGATTTCTTGTAACTATATTCATCTTTATTTCTAGCACCTAGTAAAGTGACTGACAGAGTAGATGGTCAAGAATTATCTATGTAGTTGACCTTAACTCTTGTGCTATGGTAGCTTTTTTTAAACAAGCTGGTTTATCTGATTTTATTGTAGGCGAATTTATCCTCCTGAAGATAAAACACTACTTGAAAAGTATGAAAATTTGTTGGCTGTTGCCTTTCAGACCTTCCTTTCAGGAAGAGCAGCTTCATTCCAGCGAGAGCTGAATAATCCTTTGAAAAGGATGAAGGTAAAGGGATGAATGTTTATAAAGAAATAAAAGAATGAAGCCACACAATATGTCTTTATAAACAAGCCATCTTAGTTCCACATATAAAAACATTTTACTTTTAAGATGCACTTTCCTTCCATTTTAACAGTTGGTAATGTTTCATAACCAACCAAATGATTTCATAAATAAGATGTCTTTTAACAAGACAAGTTAAGCAGTAGAGAATGTTGATATTATGTTATAATCTATTGTAATAAATGTTTTATTACAGTTATGTATACATAACTGAATAAAAAAATAGATTGAAATAACCTAGTGGTTTGTGATGTTCTCATTGTTTGATAATGAGATATAACTATGAGTTACATAGTTAACAATATAGTTAACTATGTAACTATATTGTTACATAGTTAGATTGTAACTAAAGTTATACAATAATTTTTTCCTGATACTGCATAGACCTGGCATATGAGAAGTAATTGAAACACACACACAGGGTAATCTATTTGCCTTACTAAAAGGTCTGTTAGTTATCTTTTGCAGTATAATAAGCCATTGCGTTTATTTGCTCATTATTCCGCAGTCTTGGCTGGGCTCAGTTGAGTGGTTCTTCTGCTGAGCTAGCTTGGTGTGAATCACATATTTGCATTTATCAACTCAACTGGGGATGGAAATCCAAGAAGGCTTCACTCCTGTGTCTGGTGCATCAGATGAGATAGCTGGAACATCTGGGGAGCAGGCTGGGTGTCTCTTTCTCTCTACATGACCATGTAAGGAGGGTAACTGGATCTCTTAATACGATAGCTCAGGGTTCCAAAATGGAGCATTTCAAGAGGACAAGCCCAGAGTGCAGGAACTAATCAAGCCTCTGCTAGCATCATGCTTGCTAATGTTCCATTGGACAAATAAGTTTTTATTTGTTGTCTAAACAGTCAGTGGTCTTTAATAGTTTTCTAAGTATTCATATTTACTCACATACTTACCCTTTCTTGTATTCTTCATTCCATCACACAGACCTATTAAAATTGTTTATATTTTATATTACTGGAAATCTCCCTAGAGTGATACCTCCAGTATCTTGGATACCCTGTTTTATTGAGTGATTCAAAAATCATGATAAAGTTTATTATAGATAGATTTTGCTGTGATCTTTTCACTAAAATTCTGCAACAGGAGGATATAAAGCCATTTTCAAGCTGGCTAGGCCTAAGGGACAGAAGCAGAAGGAATACTGTATACCCCAATGCTCTTTTCCTTTAAATTTCCCTCTTTTGACATATGCAAGTATTTCCACCATTAGAATTATGTTCTGTGGTCTTTTTGTTTTTCCTGACCCCAGACAGTGAGAGACCTTTGTTCCTTTTCCTCTACCTGTTCTACAATGTCATTTCTCTCTCCTCTGGATGCAGCCTCTGTTGCATCTTCCCATCACTCTGCTCCTAGAAATCCTAAGGATTCTGGAGCCAGATAGACCTACATTCAAATTCCAGCTCCCCCACATGTTAATTTTGTAAACTTACATTAACCTATTTGATCAGTCAGATCACTAAAATAGTAGTATTAAAATTATACTTGACAGGTTGTGAAAATAAAATTGAGGTTAATTAAAATAGTCTGTTTAAAGTACGTTGGCACATAATAAATAGGCTTCAAGTCTCAATTTGATTCTTCAAAATCTAGTATAAATGTCACCACTTTGCCTGCCCCATTCCATTGAACTGGGAGCCTCTTCTTATATAACACTCACACAGTCTTCATTACTGTTGTTTTATAATGAGTCTCAAAACTAGGTAGTGTGAGTCCTCAAATTTATTCTTTTTAAAACTCTTTTGGCTTTTCTAGGTCCTTTTATGCTTTCATACAAATTTTAGAATCAGTTTGATTCTAAATTTTGATTAATTTTTTAATTACAAAAAAAGGCTGCTGGGATTTTAATTTGGACTGAGGAATCTACAAAACAACTTCTGGGGAATTAACAATACTGAGTCTTCCGGTCCATTAATATGGCATATCTCTCCATCTACTTGGATCTTTAATAACTCTGCTATGTTGGTAGTTTTCAGTTTATAGTTTTTGCACATCTTTCATTAAATTTATTTTTAAGTATTTGATGTTTTTGCTGCTGTTGTTGGTAATATTGTTTGTAAATTTTTTTATTTTTAATTTGTTGCCAGGATGTAAACACCTGATTATTTTTGTATATTACCCTTATATCTAGCATTTTTATATATTGTATTTTTACTAACTGCATTTCAAATTATTTTTTGATTTTTATTTTGGTTACTTAGAAGTTTGTTGCTTAATTTCCATACATTTAAAAAGTTCTAGTTTTATTTTTGGTAAAGTTTCTAGTTTAGTTCATTGGTGTTAGAAAACATATTCTGATTTCAGTCTTGTAAAATAAATTGAGACTTGCTTTAACTCAATATGGTACTTATATTAGTGAATGTCCAAGTCTACTTGAAAATAATGTGTACACTACAGACGATGGTTATAGAGTTTTATTTATTTATTTAATTTATTTTAAAATATTTATTTATTTATTTATTTAATTTTTTTGGCTGCGGCGGGTCTTAGTTGCAGCACGTGGGTCTTCATTGAGGCATGCGGGATCTTTCGTTGCAGCGCGAGCTCTTTGTTGCAGCGCGTGAGCTTCTCTTTAGTTCTGGTTTTCCATCCATGCTTCTATCCTCCTATTCTACTACATACTCACCTAAAATTGCTATTGGAAAGACCCAGCAGGCAAAGAGAACCAGCTCTGTGGGGCTCTTCTAGATGTCTCAGTAGCCCACATGACCTTTGAAAACTCCATTGGATTCTCTTTACCCCCACAGAATCTCTCTATTATAGACATAATCTCTGCTCATATGTGTCCAGACCTGACAAATGAATGTAAAGCAGAAAGTGACCACTTATCTCTGCTCACCTAGGGAGAACTTTTCCCTCTCTGGTATAATTCCTTTTACACTACTTTTATCCACAGCTTTCTAATGTCTTAAAAAATATGATTATTTAGTTTATCATCTTTTTTTAGCTCTTAGGATGAAAATGCTGTCTATATGACCTTCTTTCTCCTAAACAGAAGCAAAACTCCTTACTTTTCAACTGTCTTGTGCTGCTGTCTTTGGAATCCTTTGTAGGATTATTGATTAATCAAACTTTATATTAAGAATCTTTTGATATTTTAATAGCTAAATCTTAGATTGGGATGAAGAGTAACCTATTTTACAGATTTCCACTGCATAGTGAGATTTCTAGTTTCTCTGAAACCCTTGTTTTAAAAAAAGAAACACAGATATAAATCATAAATATATAAATGAAGATGTGATATTTTTATAGGTTGAATAAATAACTCAATGAAAGCAGTTAACTCTACCTCGTTTAGTAAAGCTGTTGTACTCCTATTGCTCTGGTTTGCTCAACATCCACTCGGGTGTATGCTTTTATAACTTTACCCTTTGACCTCAAAGTGACTCTAGAAGAGCATGAGAAAAGGTGTTAGGCCTATAGAGTGAAAACCTTTCATAAAGTTCTAAAGATACTTGTGTGCAATAGTTAAAAATTTAAAAGTTTTATTAAATTGTGCCTATTACCTAAATACTAACATTAGATTGTTCTAAATGAAACTATTAGGCCAATCATCAGTGTTCTGTCTGCAGTTGTAATATTATTTTGCACTAATTGATACAGCAATGATTGATGAAATTGCGGTCTGGAAAAATTAGAGTGAACTTTTAGAAATTTTAAAGTGTCCAATAGGCTAATTTATTGAAGTATTGTATTCTAAGATTTTAATAGTATACTAGAACATAAGGATATATTTGTTTATGGTAATCAATACATAATAGATTTCAGCTAAGTATTATTTTTATTGCCAGGTTTTAGTGAAAGTTTCTTTAAGAGGGTTTGCCATGAACTTTTATTTCTCATTTGATCTGAGCAATCTTTGTTAAATACTGTTCGGAATCCTTGTACACAAGATTAATAATCTTTTAATTAATTCTGGAGTCCATTAGTGATCACGATTTTAATTAAATATTTTTTAAGGAGGAAGATATTTTGGATCTTCTGGAACAATGTGAAATTGATGACGAAAAGTTGATGGGCAAAACTGCCAAGTCTCGAGGACCAAAGGTGCAGTACCTTTATCTTCCTTAATATGAGTAGACTCTACTAAGGACAGTTGATTTTCCCTTCGTATTTCTCACTGTAAGAATGACTGATGCCACTTTCAAGGAACTCTGTGGACTATGTTTCCAGTGAAGATAGAATTGGGAAGATCATGCTTTCTTATACTCAGGAGAAGCTTTGTTTTGTTTTGATAGTTTTCCTCATTTTCTGACTCTTTCCCTCATCGAGTGAAAGCCCTGTGAGTCAGGGCCAAGCAGGACCTAGAACTGGTACCCTCATTCTATACTCAGTATTATGTTTTCCTATCTCCAAACATATAATTATTAGAGAAATGTAGCATTATAGATCAGGCAAATCATGACTCCAGAGATCCTAATGGGGAGCCCCATCTTTTGATGGCAGGGCAATATTGAAATTTTGTAAGGAAAAGTATTTACAGTTTCTAGGAAGACATAGAAAGCTGTCATGCTGGCAAAAATAGGCAGGTGTTTGCTTTACCTTCATCTGCTCTGTGGTGATGACATCCACATGTTCTTTTGTTATGTGTCAAAGTCCTTGCTAGTAGAGTAGGAAAGAGTTGAATTTGTAAAGTCTTGGAAAGTTTTTTCATTCTGCTTTTTTTCACTTTACATTTCAGCAATACTGAACTATTACTATGTCCTCACATACATCATGCTCTGTCATGCTTTCATGCTTTTTCTATACGCCTGGAATGCTTGCCTATTAAAAGAATAATTGATTCATTGCTTGATTGATTAGAGACCCCCCTCCTAATCCAGCTGAACCATTGCTGCTTTTGTGAAATCTTCCCTCATTCTCCTAGTTGGACGTAGATCTTCTGTCCCCTCCTTCTATTGCTGTACCACAAATGACACTTTTATAGAGCAGCTGTGACAAATAATTGTTTGCATGCTTGCCTTATTACGAGCTTGTAAGTTCCTTGAGGATAGGAGGTGTATTTCATCTTTACATCTCTAGCACCTAGCACAGCATCTGGCACTTAGTAGGTTCTCAAAACCATTAGTTAAATTTGTTGAATGTGTCCACAAGGACCTCACTGACTAGTGGAAGGGCAGATAGGTGAACCAAAAACCAGGGTATATTGTGGCAAGTACTGTAATTAAGGGAGTGGGAAGTGCTACAGTAACATAGAGAAGAAAGGGATTGGTAGATTATGGATGGCTTCATAAAGGCAGTGCCATTTGAATTGAACATTAAAGGTAAAGACATGGAGGTATGATGCTGCCTAGGGTGTTGGAGAAATGACAAGGAATTTGGTATGACTCCGGTGGAAGGTTCTTGGAGAGTAAATTGGTGCAAGATGAACCTGGTAAAAGATGCATATCTGATGAAGACCAGAGACCTTGAATGTCAGACACTGTTCTTCTGAATTATGTATTCTATATCAAAGAACTGTAGAAGATGTTGTTGATAATTCCTTTGGAACAAATATTTTTTTAGAGTATCTGTAAAAGCGAATACCTTCATGAGTTATTGCTTCATTTTGGAAAACATTGAAAAGTCTCTAAACTTTGTATATTAATTATTTAGCAATTTGGCAAACCAGATGTGAGGCAACCTGGGGGCACAATATTCATGGCAGATTGGCAAATGCAAAGGCTCTAAGTCAGTCTTCTACTGTCTTATATTTTCCTTTGCTTCATCAAATAAGGCTTATCATCCAAATAAAAATATAACCTCCTAGAGGGCAGAACTCACACTGTGTATTTTTCAACCCCTCTTATTCCAGGCAAATAGTAGGAACTAACAATGTATTCGTTGAAATGAAATGAATTGGTTAGTTCCTATAGTCATTAACACCAGAAATATTTCGAAGTGTTGAAAACTGCATAATCAGTCTGAAGTAAAAGTATTTTTATAACTTCTAACCTTAGGTATACTGAGGGTCTGGAGTGAGCCAAACTTCAAAGCAGCCTTTCCTTTTTAGAGGATTGTTATCACATGTCAAACACTGATTTCCAGTGTCTTTACTGGTAGAACAATTGAAGGTTATCAAGGTTAAATTAAACTTGGGAGAAATAACTTTTCACTTATTCGAGGATCTAAGAAGTATTAATTAGCTATGTAAATAATATCACATAAAGTATTAGCATTGTTCTTCAGCCAGGTGCTAGGTACTTGGTATTTGTTTTATTATTCTTTGTGCCATTTATATATATTTTAATATATGAGCCAGTTCATAATACAGTTGGACATAAAAATAAATGGTATGGTTTGTGTCAGAACTCAACACCGGTTTACAAATTCCATTTTGTAGTTACGGCACTGTTTGGAGTTTATGTTGCTGTGACTTCTTATTACTTATTGCTTTAACAGTGTATTAGTTAACAAATCCCAAATGCATATATGACACAAAGGTTCAACTATCCGTTTCCCTTTGTGATTCTTTATAGGATCAAGTAACTCATTATGTAGTCAAGCTCCTTAAGAAACTTTAAAGCTGTTTGCCTACTTGAAGGAAGGCACTACTAGCAAGCCTGATTGTGCCACTGTTTCTTCTGGGTATGCTAGACTTCTGAAGAAACATCCTTCCTCTAGAATTCATATTCCCTAAGACTATCAAAATGCTTGATGATTGTGTTACTGGTAAATGTTTTTATGCATATCTCTTTGAACATTGTTAGTGCTCAGTAAATATTAGACTACCAAAAGGCGAACATATTTTTAAACACAAGTTGGTACCTTAGTGTATTAAACTACTTCCCCGCTTTGGTTATTTTTCATCCTTTGCTAAGACAGTAACTTCAAGAACATTATGCTTTGGCTTACTATGTATTCCAGGCACTTCGTGAAACGCTATTTCTTTCTTTGTCTTTCATCCTACACTGTTCCATGAGAGGATATACCTTATTTCAGTGAAATCTCAGGGTAACCAAGGATTTCATTATGGTATATCCTAACATCAAAGCATTTTTGTTTGATTTAACAGAGAACAAGAAACTAGTATACAACTGCAGGAACCTTCCCCAGGAGGAATAAGAGGCATGTGGCATGTGTAATTGTCTCTTAAAATGACTAAGTTACAAAACTGTCGTGCTCTTGGTTGTGCACATTCTTTCTGAAGTGAAGATATCCCACTTTCCTTATCTTTTATTCCTTCAGCTGGCATCATTGGAAACACATTGATTGGGAGATTCGGAGACAAGTGATTCTGATGGAGATATTGGAACATGATAGCCTGGCGTTTTACATCTTTACAGATTTACCCTTCTACATGGCACTTATCCTCTAAAAAATTTATGCCATACTGATTTTTACATTATATCCCTTTTTGAAAATGTAGTGTGGGCAATGAAAAGTAATGTTGCTCCATTATGGCCAGATTCTATGTAACAGAGGTAGGAATCCTCCAAGAAAAGCTGTGAGTTTGTGCATGGCCAATTTGGAAAAGTGGATAATTAACAAAAATTTTTATTTCTAAAAATGTCCAAAGAGAAATTAGACATGTGAGGAATACCTTGCTTCTTGTTGCATATTATCTGAGTGCATCATAGGCTCATAGGCTCTGTTTTAAGATGTGGCCTACTTTATTGATAGTGGATTATTTTATTTATAGTGGTTTATCTGGCTGCTGCTTCCTTATTTTATTTTACTTTTGCCTCCCTTGCCCCTCCTTCCCCTCCTTATCTCCTCTCTCTCTCTCTCTCTCTCACAAGTGCACACACACACACAAATACATATTTGTTGAGTGATTTTGAACATTAGGGATACAACAGAGGTATACCTCTGAGTCTTGATGAGTAATGAGTAATCACTCTTCATGGAATGAAGAAAAGCTATGTTTGATTTTTATGTTTTTATCTCAAATGTTTTTTCTTTATTTTGTTATTCTTTGTGGATATTTTGGTCCTTCATTTGAATCGTGCATAAACAGCATTTTCCTCATCATGACTGAACTGTATTATTTAAGAAAGAATATTTCACAGAAACAGAACAATTAGTGGATAGCATTAGAGTAATAGTACTTTGGGGGGATTTTTCAGGCTTAAGTGAAAAGTAGCAGTCATAAGTGGGAAATTAAAAATAGTAATTAATCATGTGAATGAGCCTTTTTGAATTCTAACAAAATATCACATTTCCTTCCATTTTAGCCTCTGTCTTCCATGCCTGAGAGTACCGAGATCACAAAAAGACAGAAGTACTACAGTAGTGACAGCAGCTATGGTAGTAGCAGCAGCTCAGAATCAGAAGAAAATGAAAAAGAAGAGTCCCAAAATAAGAAAACAGAAAATCAAGTTACATATAATCTTAAACAGTCCAACCACTACAGATTAATCCAACCATCCAGTAAGTTAATTTCTTCTAATTTAGTTGTTATGTGAAAAATTATGGAACTGAAATTACTGAACTTAATAAAAAGACCTTGGGCCAAATGAACCCTTGTGTGTGAGGAGACCTGGATTCTCTCCCACTTCCTTCTCCAACCAGACCTTGATTAGGTCTGGATCCCACAACCCTTTTCAGGGTCTGCAAATAGAAAACAAAAGAGTTGACTTAAGGATCTCTACAGTCCATTCTTCTATATTTCAAAGTTTTTGTTAAGTCCTAGATTTCTGCATGAATTGTATAAAATGTGCCTCATGGTTGATCTGATGAGTGCATTCTCTTTTAAGCCCAAATATTCTCTCATTGTATTCCCCACTCTGGCACTCATTTTGTTTCATATTCTCGCCTGTTTTTAAAAATGTGTGTATCTCTCTAGGCATTTGACTTGAATGTATCTGTGAGCCACACAATTGTGAAATAGTTAAAGTTTTGTTCCCTCCCATTTTCGTCACGGGTAAGCACTTCAGTCAGGGCTTCGGTGTATAGGAAGGAAGTATTCAGGAGAGGAACCAACCAGCTTCTCTGTCTCCTTCCTTTCCTGCTGCCTTTTTCCTCTTTCATCTTTTATTCCTTTTCCCATTTTCTCTCTCTTCCATTCTCCTGTCTCTCATTCCTTCTTCGATCCCAAATGTCCACTATTGTGTCTGTTATTCTTCTTTCATCCCCAGATGTCCAGTGTGGTACTGCTGTTGCCCAGGCTCAGTCGGATACCCCTTCCTGATGCTGCCTCCAAAGCAGGACTTTTCTTAACCTCTGTTTCTCTTCTCTCTGTTTGCCTTGTCCTCCCTCATCCTAGGGCTCCACAAAGGGACCGGTCCAATCACGCTATAAACACATTTCTGAGCCTTTGTTGCTCTGTCTCCAGCAATGGTTTAATAGTTACCTGATAATATGTATGTTTTAAACCTGGCCTTCCAGACTTATGAGAAAATGCATAAGGAATGCAGACCTAATAGTTGAAGATGTTTAATGGTCTTTATCCTGGCCATTCTATAGACTCCTATCCATTTCCCCTTATGAATCCTGCTGTAAAATATTCTATTTCTAACCTCTACACAGATTCTAATAAGTGACCAGTCTAGTCCAAAGATAGTAGGTGGCATCATGACATTATAGAAAGAGGGAGGTTGCTGCCATTAAGTCAAGATTTAAATCTGAGCTTGGTAACTTTCTTGTCATGTGACCTTGAGAAATTTCTTTCTCTGAGTCTCCAGGTGATGGAGATTTGTACTTCGGAGGGTTTCTGTGAGAACAAAAATAAAAGTGAAGCACCTAGCATGATGCCTGGTTTATAGAAGGTGCTCCATACATGTTAGCATTCCTTTCTTTTGTTCCTTTTATGTCATGTTTTGAGAATAGAATATTAAAGTACCGTTTAAGTATTATTCTCATGATAGCCATTCTTTATACATGACAGGGGTTCTGCACCAAGTTCACTGCTTAAATTGAAGAATTAACTCGAAACTCATATTCTCACGATGATGCCTATGCTTTGACATTTACTGCCACCCTGCTACTCATTACTCTGTATAGATCCAATACAGTGGAGAACTTCTACTAACTCTGCTGCTGTGCGATCCCTCCTCTCCATCATCCATAGGCTCCATAAGGCGTTCAGTCAGTTGCCCTCGGTCCATCTCTTCTCAATCATCATCCAGTGCAGACAACCGCCCCTTTTCTGCTCAACAAGTGATATCATCATCCCGGTCAGCTTCAGGGTCTCGGTCACATTCTTTAAACCGTGCTTCCTCCTACATGAGGCATCTGCCTCAAAGTAATGATGCCAGCTCTACTGACTCTCCGATGGTAAGTCTTCTGTTTTGCTCCCCTGAGATTAGCGCTGTACTTAGGATCTAAGTGGCAAAGAGATTAGCTGGGAGGAGAACAGATTGAACTTTAGATCCTTTCTATAATTCAATTCATGGTCTCCTGGAATTTGGGTTTATTCATCTTTCTTCACCTATAACTGAGTATGGACTCTTAAAAGGCAGACTTCACTGTATCACAGAACTTGAGGATGAACACTGAGAATAGTATTTTATTTTCCATTTGCTGATGGAGTAGGATAATTGTGTTGAAAATCATCTGAGTAAATATGTGATTTTGCAGCGTACTGTACAGTATATCTGTAAATTTGGGGAAATTTGTTGTATGGAAAATTTTCCTTAATGGGACTATTGATTAATAGGTTAAAAAAATAAACTATTGGTAAATTATCCTTAGAGCACTGAAGTATGGCATTGTTTATAATGTTTTCTGTATATTAAGTTAACATATAGTATTAGTTTTATATATATATATATAACTTAGCATAAATCCCAGAGATTCAGTATTGAGGAAGTCAATGAATTTATTTTGCAACCAGGCTTACTTGTGAATGCTCAAATAGATATCTCCATGTACCTTCACATAGACCAGGGACTTATTTAATTTGTTTATTTAATGTGTATGTTGCTTCCAAAGGGAAGAGTCTGAAGAATATAAGTGAATGAATTTCACTGGGTAACAATGAATGCTTTTTTTTCTAATCAAGAATTGCCTAAGGTATATGTAGAAAATGAAACTGACCAGGAAGTCTTTTTTAAACACTTGTATTTTTGCTTCAGTATTTTGAGCTACATAAAATACAACTGTGTGGAAGTGTGAAAGACACTCTTGGGAAATCATACCCTTTTAATCCTAAGATTTTAATGCTAAGAATAAATGTAAAACCATTATTTTCTTCCTTTTTCATTGTTATTTTTTCAATTAAAAGCGCATCATTTTTACCTAGAAATATCTTTCAGATTATAGTGGCACAATGAAATAAGACCCCCTCCAAATATCTGTATTCTTTCAAATTTAAGAGTGAGTCTTTGCGGCAACTGAGACCAAAAGAACAAGAAGACGATCTAACAAGTCAGACCTTATTTGTTCTCAAGGACATGAAGATCCGCTTTCCAGGAAAATCAGATGCAGAATCATTACTTCTGATAGAAGATGTGAGTATTTGATGTATATAAAATACCAAGGAGCTCATACCTTTTTATTCTTCTTCTTAAAATATTAAAATTTATTGCTTGATGGCATTATCCTCAGTGACATAGTAAACTTAATTGATGTTCTTTTCAACCTTCACAAGCTTTAGAAGATACAGGGGTTATTTTAATTGTTATGATTCATGAGCAATGAGATCACATTTATAATCAGCAATGCAAAATATCTTTTAGTGTATAGTTCTATTTTAATGATGCTTCATCAAGTGAAAATAATTAGTGTTAAATAATTATTGTTCTTAATGATTAAAGACACATCGAGTTAACCCTGCTTCTATAACTATTTAGAAAGATCTAATATGGAATGAGATAATAAGGAAAAAAGTGGGGCCATGGGCATAAAGTGTCAGGAATATTTGAATGTGACACCTTGCATGGTGTTAGATTTTGAAATGGCTTATGTTGTGTGTGTTTTCTTGTTACACAAGCCTTTGCACCACCCAGTGGAACGTTCTAAAATGTCAGAGTCCTAAAATTCACATTAAAGTCAATGACTTACTCCTAATTTAGAAAGAAGGTCCAAGTTATTCGAATATTTTTGGTGAAAGAGCATTTCTTCACTCAAAGTTCTATGTCTTCATTCAAGCATTCTTTTCAAATTGTCATTCTTAGATAATTCCTCAGAATAGAACGTTGTTTTCTGGTTTCCCTGTTTTTTGTGGTTTTTTTTATCCAGAGGAGAAGGCACCATCTAGTGGCCAGTTGTAGGATAAAAACCACAGCCATACATTTGGCTTTTTTCACTTTTTAGCTTTACTTTAGACCTGTCTAAAGCGCTGTCTACAAACAAAACAAACAAAAAACAATAATAAAAAAGACTTTCTTAGTTAACAAATCAATAATGGCAATTTGTATTTAGTAGTCATAACATAGTTATAACCAAAATCCCCAAATATTATGCGTTGCATTTGTTATATATTTTTTAAAAAGTGAAATGGTATCTTGTTTGCAAATGAGGTGTTATTTGTTACATCAGGGGAAAAGGAAGAAAAATGAACATTAGTTATAAAGCATTATGCTAGATATATTTTTATTTACATATGTTCTTATTCCCTAAAGTAGGACGTCTTTGTACCAGACATTTTATTTCTATTTCTTAGAGATATAAATTATGTAATAGCTTTCTGAATCAGCTAGATGAAATATTAGATAATCTGAGAGTAGAACTAATATTTGTGGCTACTGTGATTGTTCTATAAAGAACATGTATATAGGCTTATATAATTGATAAAAGATATTAATAATTATACAAGACATTAGATTATTTACTATATGTTTACTTATGCAGCAACTATTTTAATCTATTTATTATAACGTATATAACTAGAATATATATTCAGAAATTTTGCAGATTTGCACAAAAAACAAAATAGGGGGATAATGGAATCCTAATTAAATATAGGCTATCTTCTAATGTGTTATTCAATATTTTGTTACTGTGAATGATGTTGTAAATACAGTTCTTGGAATTAAAATGAAAAATCTATGTTTTGGGCTTCTTCCCAAACCTTATATTCCTGAAGACATTTGACTTTCAATCATTAGAGATTGTGTGCTTTTTACAGCAAGAAGAGAAAAGCTTTAAATTCAGATGGCTTCTTTATATTACATTAAAAGTCTTTTCACATGTCTTTTTGTGAAAGTAGACATTCTTTATTGCAAATAGTATTATAGTGCTTTCATTTCACAAATTAATTAGATTAAATTTCTTAATGTTTCTCCCCCAAAACAGATCATTGATAACTGGAAGTATCATAAAACAAAAGTGGCTTCATATTGGCTCATAAAATTGGACTCTGTAAAGCAACGAAAAGTGAGTAATGAATACCCAAAAACAGGTTTGCTCTTTTGGATTATGTATTAAGCTAAGATCATTAAGCCACATTCATAATCAAACTATATAAATGCTCATCTGCTTACTCATTTCCTCAACAAATATTTATTGTGTATCTACTATGTTTCAGGCACTGTTCTAGCTTCTGAGGGTAAACAAGTAGATTAAAAAAAAATTCCATGGTCTCATAGAGCTTATATTCTAGTTAAGGTGTTTGACAATAAACCAATATATACTAGAAGGTAAGGTAGTATTAAGTACTATGAAGAAAAATAAATCAGGATTAAAAAATTGAGAGAAGGTGACCTAAATGAAATGAGAAAAATACTATGCAGACATCTGTAGGTACAAAGCATCAGGCAGAGGGAAGAGCAGACACAGAGGCCCTGGGGTAGAAGTTAGCTTGATGTATCCATGAGACAGGAGACACCATTTATTTCCTTATTTACAGGATAGTTGGTTTGTGCTGGTTAAGAGTGAGTGATGTGGAGGTGACAGTTGGATAGATAAGCAGGGGTCAGATCACAACTTTACAGGCCATGGACAGTCTTTGGGTTTTATTCCAAGTGATGAAAAACCACTGGAAAACTTTGAGCAGAGGAGTTACATAGTCTGGTTTATAATTTAGAAGGTTCATGAGAGCTACTTGTGAAGAATAGAACTAGGGGAGAGGGAATGTGGCAGAACAGAAGTAGAGACCAGGTAGAAGGTTTTTAGAGTAACTGAGGCAAAAGCTCATGGTTGCTTAGCTAGGGTGGTAACTGAATTGGGTGGATGCTGGAGAAAGAGCAGGGCTTTGTTGTTCCTGTTGTTTTGTTTTACTTTGATTTTGGACCTGCTAAGGTTGATATATTGGTTAGACATCCAACTTAAGATATTGAGTGTGTAGGTGTAGAGTTTTTTAGTTCAGAGCTAAGGTTGCATATGGAGATACAAAATTTAAGGGTCACTAGGATATTTAAGCCTTGGGACTAGATGAGATTACCTAGAGAGTAAGTGTGGTTAGAAAAGAGAAGAGTTTTGAGGACTGAGCCCTGGGTCACTTCTATGTATAGAAATCAGAGAGATGGGGCGGAGGGATTAATCTAAGGGGACTGAGAAGGAGCAGCCAGTTAAGTATGAAAAACCATGGGAACTTAGGGTCCTTGAGACCAAGTAAAGAAATTATTTCAGGGATGGAGTGATCAACTGAGTCAGATGTTGCTGATAGGAGTTATAAGATGAACACCAAGACCTGACTGTTGTTTTTGACAACTTGGAGGTTAATGGTTACCTGATCATAACAAATTCACGGGAATGGTGGGGAGTAAAACTTGAATGGAGTAGATTCAAGATATGGGAAAAAGCACAGCTAGTCCAGGCACTTTTTCAAGGAATTTTGCTATAGAGGGGAAAGTTAAATGTGATGGTAGCTGGAGAGGGATGTGGGTTAAGGACAAGGTTTTTTTTTTTTTTTTTTTTTTTTTTTTTTTTTAAGATGAGGCTATTTACACTTGTTAGTTGCTGATGAGAATGATCTAGAAGAGAGGAATGGTACAGGAAAGAGAGGTGATAGAAAATCCTCGAAGTAAGTAAGCTGGGAAGGTTTGTCCTAACCAGGAGCACTTATTCTAATAGGAGGGAAGGTAGAGTCTGTGGCATTGTGGTGGGAAGATGTGAAGGTTTTCCTCCAATGGGGAGGGGCTTTGGAGATTTGCAGAGACAGTACAACATCTCAGAGAGTAGGAGAGGAGAGTGGCCCGCAGCCCGAGGGGCCCATAGATGCATTGCAACATTATCTGGGGGGAGATGTACTATTTTAGTAGCTTTAGTGAAGCTGTTGTATTCCTAAATAGTGCAAACTATTACTTCCCCTTTCTAGGATTTATTGCTAGTAAGCTGAAAGTTGACACGGATCAAATAATGACTTTGAAGTTATGTACTTTCCTCTGAGTAAACTGAACTCATTATTAAGCATTAACTCATTCAACAAAGGACAACTTAGTGTCCTGTCATGTGCCAAACACTGTGCTGCTGTTGAGGAGGGTGTAACAAAGCTGGTAACAGAAGTAGATTGAAAACGTACTGTAAGCCCAGAACTCCTGTTTCTCAAGTCACTAACTGTGGCCTTATTCATTAAAATAAGGACCTCTTAGTGGAATTGGAACCCTGAATCTTTTCAAGTCCGTGTACTTTTTGTAACCTAGAAGATAGAAGAATTTAGCTAAATTGGTAATTAAAACAAAATAGATAACCCAGAAACAGATTAAAATGCTTATAAGATATTAATACTTGATAAATGTGACATTTCAAATCAGTGAAGTAAAGGTAATTTTTTCCCCTAAATGATACTGAAACAATTGACTACCTATTTGTAAGAAAATTAGGTTGCAGCCTTACCTCTTACCATATGCAGAAATAAATTCCAGATAGATGATAGTTTTATATGTAAAAAAATATTAAAAGTTTAAAAGAAAATACAGAAAGCTATGTTTATAATCTTAGAATGAAGAAACAACTTCTTAAGGAAGACTTAGGTTTTAGAACCCAGAAATCATAAAGGAGAAGAACGACAGATTTGATGACATAAAAACTTAATGGATGGCAAAAGGTGTCTTAAACCAGGTTAAAAGGCAGAAGTGGTGAGGAGAATTGGGTGGCAGGGGAAAGGGGTGGATGTTGAAGAGGACAGATGTTTGTGGCACATAAAACACAAACTAGCACAAGTAAACCAATACTTCCTACCGATCAATCAGCAGAAGACATACTATCTTGTAAAGTTAGTAAATAAAATGGAAAAGCATATAAAAAAAGCCATGAAAAGACAATTTATGGATCTTCAAAGAGCCAATTAGCATGTAACTAGATCTTGTCCTCACTAATGCTGAAGGAAAAGCAAGTAAAAAACATCATATCAGCAAAAATTAATAAGACATAATATCCAGTGATGGAAATAGTCTGGATAAAAGGGGCTTTATTATACTATTATAGAGAGAACACATTGGTACAGCTCTTTAGAAAGGTAGCTTGCTGTATCTATTAAAGTTACAAATGTTCACAACCTTATGACTCAGCAAAACCACTTCCAGCATTCTGTCCTACAGAATAATAATCTGTATAAAATGTATGTGTAAAAGATTTATGCACATGAGCATTCACTGCAGTGGTATTTGTGCAAGCAAAACACTTGAAGCAGCCTAAATATCTATCAGTAGATTTATGGTTAAATAAATTATAGTACATCCATACTATTCAGTTGTGTTAAATTGAGTACTATTCTGGAATCATAGATCTTAACTTGAGATATAGCACAAGATTATGACTTGTGACGAATGCAACATATGTACATTGGTAAAATTAGCCAGACTTTACTAATCATGAGTGAAGAATATAAGCGATAAGCAGCCACCAAGTGCATGGTTTCTGGGAGGCCATGAGTCCATCAGCCCTCAGGCATCTCTTCTCACATATAGGAAGCATTCTGGTTCAGAGTGATGAGTGCCAACTAAGTGTGGTTCACGTTGGCACTGAGGGAGCCTTCCAGATTTCGGTGGCCTTCATCTTTATTCTTCATTAGTTACCCATGCAGTCTTTGTGACCAATCCATTCTCTAGCCAGGTGAAATAAAAATACCAGGTTTATTTACTATGAGTGTTGTCCCGTAGAACTTTCTGCAATGACGGATATGTTCTGTATCTGTGATGTCCAATATGGTGGTCACTAGCTGCATGTGGCCATTGAGTGAGATCTTGAAATGTGGCTATTGTGACTAAGGAACTGAACTTTTAATTTTAATTAACTTAAATGTAAATAGCCAAATGTGTCTAGTGGCTACTGCATTTAAGAGCGTGGATCTAGACAGACCACGTGTAGCCTTCTAAGTTCTTAGATGAGAACCTTCTCAGTTATTTTCCTGCTGAGAAATTCTATCAGAGGGCTTGCAAGAATGTCCATTAAGGTCAGCATTGCCTTGGGCATCTCAAAGAGAGAGTGCCTTTTTCCTTTTCATATGCCATCTTACAAAGATGCCAAGACAGTAAATTAAACAAACACGTTATACAGTAATATGTGTTGCCCTACTTTAAATCACCACTGTGATTTTTACTGTTTTAAAAATATATATCTAGTGTTAAAAAATTTCAAAAACTAAGTTCCGAATTATTAAGATATTTTATTTCTGGAGGATAGACGTACTGAGCCAGAGGAAGGAAAGTGGTAATATTTGGTGTCATGTTTCCTTTTGTTTTTGTATATTTCTGTTTTTTTCAAGTTAACATAATCTTTTCAGAAATGAAAGAATGACAGGGAGACACAGGCGTTTCTGTGAGGCCTGTCTGTATGCCCCCATAACCAGATATTATCTTTCCCTATTCTAAATCCTCCCAGTACTTCATACTCAGTTGTACTTATGATCTGACTTGAGAGGTTTCTGTATTAAATTTTCCACCTTTCTAAAAGCCAGGGGCGAGGGGGGGAGGTGTGTCTTACTTTGTAGTCAGCTGTAGGCTTTCTATAAACATTTGTTCAGTTGATTCAAATCTAGACTCTTTTGTGGATTCTGTCAATAGCAAGTTAGCTTCTTCTTTCTTTACCCTTGTTTCTTTACTAGTGCTATGTATTTATCTGAACATCAACAAATTAAGATAATGCTGTTATTTTTTTTAACATGTGATATGAGAAGGTCTGATAAAACATTGTATGGGGTGATCAAATGATGTGCATGAATAGTAATAATGCTTATCAATTAGAAGAAACAATCTATTTCATGTTTTAGGGTTGTTATGCTCAATTGTGTTTATAAATTTCGAGTAAAAGTAAATACTTGCTTATAAATTTACTAGCAAGTACTTGTGTCAGTATAGTGACTTCTGCTATACTGATTTACTCTAAGAATATGTGGAGTAAGTCATCTTTGTGTAATCCTTCCCTCCAGTTCTCAGATGTGCAGCTGCATCTCTGTATTCATCATACCCTGTTATGTTAAGGGAATGAGAGCACTGATGAGAGAGGGCATGTTTTTTATTACAATTTAAACACCTTTTTACCTTTTCTTTGAGCTCCTTTGTTGCATCTTCCATTTTGGCATTAATCAAAGCTACTATATTTCCTTTGTGCTTGTTATCAGTGATAAGATGTCCCATCTCCAACACAAAGCTACCCAAGCAGTTACAGTCATTCTTCTACAAGGTAATTTAATAGACAGTTCTATTTTGGGCTGAAGAATTCATAGCTTGAATTTTTAAAAAAATTTTATTGGAGTATAGTTGATTTACAATGTTGTGTTAGTTTCTGCTGTACAGCAAAGTGAATCAGTTATACATATATCCACTCTATTAGATTCTTTTCCCATATAGGTCATTACAGAGTATTGAGTAGAGTTCCCTGGGCTATATAGTAGGTCCTGATTAGTTATCTATTTTATATATAGTAGTGTGTATATGTCAATCCCAATCTCCCAATTTATCCCTCCTCCTCCCTTACCCCCTGGTAACCATAAGTTTGTTTTCTACATGTGTGCCTCTATTTCTGTTTTTAGGTAAGTTCATTTGTACCCTTTTTTTTTTTTGATTCCATATATAAGCGATATCATATGATATTGGGTTGGCCAAAAAGTTCATTCCTGTTTTTCCATTACACTTTACGGATGAACTTTTTGGCCAATCCAATATTTGTCTTTCTCTGTCTGACTTACTTCACTCAGTATGGCAATCTCTAGGTCCATCCATGTTGCTGCAAATGGCATTATTCCATAGCTTGAATTTTGACTCTCAGAGAAGCGTAAGGGCTGATCTTAACAAGAATAAGTTTATCTTGCTAAGTTGCCCAGGTTCATGGAGGGTCCGGAAAGGTGGCTGAGGGATGCTAGGTGTAGGTTATGATGAGAAGAGGAAGCCCAGTATTTACACAGTGTGCAACTTATCTGTAGCAACTTTTCTTGCAGTTGTTACGATTACTGTGTTTCCTGTTCTTTCATCAACCATTTTGTTCTTTAAAAGGCTTTTTTTCCCCCAAAACAGACTCTAATTTCCCAGATATATAGCGATGGATGAGACTTCCTTATATATTTATAATAATGTATATATTATATATTATTCCCTACCTTGTTTATTTCAGATGAAATCAGAGGTAAAGTGGGATCAGAGAATGACTGACTGACTGGAATATTTTTTTTCTTGACAACAAGAGAGCCAATATAATAATTAGCTGCAAAGTGTATTGAAAAATTTTTTGTAAAGCTTTTATATATTGATATTAAACTAAAGGGGCAATAATAGGTAGTGGAAAGAGGAACTGGACTTGTAGTCATATGGACTTGGGTTGAGTACTGCCCCTGCCCTTTTTGCGGGGGCAGGTAACTTCTCACAACTTCTCTGAGGTTCGTAGCATTAAGTATTGGACAGTTCTTGTGAGGAAGTAAGCCATCATATGGCAAGGTGCTCTAGGCTTAGAAGGTGTAAAATGCAGGTGACTTTTTTTTCCTTCTAAGGATCTTCATGTCAGGCTGTTTCTCTGATGTATTTTATTTTACTAAGAACTCTTCATGTGTAGAATTATTTTATGTAGAATATGTATAAATGAAGTATAAAATTTTGTCTGTTGGGTTATAACATGTTGACTCTTCATTTGACTATCTGTTTGAAACCTGTGCTATTGCTTTATAAAGCTAGAAACTGCATCCAAGACAAAAAAGAAACCTAGAAATGTGGGTCAGCTTTAGAATGTAGAATTAGGTATTATTAAAAGTTACCCATTTAGAAGGCCAAGAACTTAACTAATTTAACATCTAGATGTGGATTAATCAGATCTGTCCTTTGGACTGTGATGATAGTCAATAATCATTGGATGGCTATGTCAGTTCAGTTCCCTGGGAAGCAGACATAAGACAGAATTAGAAGTGAAAGACATTTATGAGAGAAGACACCCAAGAAGGATAAAGGGGAGAGAGAGTTTGAGCAGGTAGAAGAGCCTTCCACCTGCAATATTGGTCTAACACCAGTGAATGGAAGGTAGGAGGATTGGGGAGGAAGATCTTCAGACTTTAGTGAAGTTCTGAGAAAGGCCTGTCAGGCTGATGGGGAGCCCAGAACACAGATTGCCTGTTAGAGGGATCACACTGGGCAGAAATAGCCCCGCTCTGGTATCCCAACCATGCTCAATCCTTGGCCGGGAGCAGTCTGGGGAGAGTATAAGCTTGACTTGACTGTTGTAACGGATCCTGAATGGGGATGGATGCTGTCAGCTAACTGCACTCTTAGAAGCTGGTTGATTCAAATGGCATGTCTCCATGACTACCACAAAGGTTGTGTGTGATACAATTTAATTTGACAAACATTTATTGGTTGCCAATTTTGTACAAGAACTGTACTAGGCACTATTGGGGATTTTTAGAGTTGTTTATTCATTCATTTATTTATTTGCTCATTAAAACATGCACTCAACAATATTGATTGAGAGACAACCACATCCCAAGCAGAATTCTAGATGTGGAATGCACAAGACTCTCATTTAAATCTCTTAATTCCATTTAGAAACCGTTGTTGAAATATGTATCTCACTTTTTCTGCTCCAGTATCGAAGCTTTTGCTAGTTGCTCATTTGAATGTTGCAAAACTCTTAAGATTAGAATGCCACACACACAAACTCTTACACGTGTCTTATTTCAAATTTTCCTTAATGGGTGTAAAATTTAAAGGTCAACGATGTAGGACTAAACTACTGAAAGGAATCCTCACCAGGTGAAAATGGAATCAGCTAATCTTACTTACTGTCATGTTGTGGTAACTCCACACTAGCATAATGCAGCTTTCTGCTAAGAATGCAGTTGCTTTATATAGTTTGTAAGGAATATACTTGAAGTATGAAAATATCGCAGCGATGGTGGGCTGTGAAGAATGCCAAATTTTCTGAAAAGCTTATTCTCTGATATCTAGGCATAAACTAAGATTGGAGAAGGAAGAGAAATAAGTAGTGATAATAAGGTTGTACAATATTTGCATTTATTTTAAGGTTCTAAGAAATCCTTGTTTATCAAGTATTTCTTCTCTAAATAGAAGTTTTTAAAATACCTACTGTAGCTGCTTCTGCATGAATTTTGATGTTATTATTTTCCATCTCTTTTTCATTTGGGCTGACATAGATGCTGTACAGGGCTGTTCATTTTCCATCAGCAAAGATGCCTTTACCCTATAGTCATGGCTGCTGCATGCATCATTAGTACAGCATGTAGTGATTTTAATGTTATTTCTAAACCTCCCTCACCTCATGCCATTATTTTAATTTAGGACCAACTGTTCAGCCATATGGAGTAGTTTGTCATTCAGCATCTGTATGTTCTTGCAAAATGTGAATTTGTCTGTGTGCTTTATGCCTTCAAATGTGCTATATTTCATATGGAAAAGATAAATCTTTTCATGTTATTAATGCTTTCATTGACTGAATATCCCATTTATTTTTTCCCTTGGAGAGCTTGATGTTGAATCGGGATGCTTTTAAAAGTCACAATGTCAGGAAATGGATACCCATATTATATAAGTTAGCCTCACGTGAGTCCGCAGATAAACACAAAGGGCACCTTGCTGACTATTTGTTTTTGTGTTTCACAAGTTATTCATCTCCCCTCCATTTACTTCTAACCCCAGAACACCCAGAAATCCAAATAGCATTGCAGATAGAACTGACACTAATTTACCTCATCCCAGTTTGATTTCTTG
This sequence comes from Balaenoptera acutorostrata, assembly GCF_949987535.1. NCBI lineage: Eukaryota > Metazoa > Chordata > Mammalia > Artiodactyla > Balaenopteridae > Balaenoptera > Balaenoptera acutorostrata. The sequence continues at coordinate 74,116,789 of NC_080064.1, read as the reverse complement.
CCTGTTTTCTGCCTTCCTAAAATTACTCAGCCAGTGTTTTGCTAGAGGTACAGGCATTGTCTCCCCATCTGCGTGGCCTTTTAAGCAAACTGGTTCCTGATGGACAGCATGGCCTTATTGGAGGGGGTGCCTGGGCAACCTTGTTTGTACACAGTGACTCCACCCATTTTCCCAAGTATTACCTGACTAGAGGTAAATCTGAATCTAAGAAGAGACAGTTTCTTCTAGGATTTTGCTATTGGCACCAGGACAGATCAAATTAATTGTGAGGCATTGTCGAGTAGTGGTTAAGGTCATGGGTCTGGCTACATAGCTATCCATTACCTAACTGTGCAATCTTGGGTAAGTTACTTATCTGCTCTATGCCTGAATTTTCTCATCCATAAAATGAGATCCAAAATGTTTTCAAAACCAAACATTTTTCATAACCATTAGGCAGCAAAACCTAACCCACCGGAACTCATTTGGAGACAATGACCCTACAGGAAGTTATTTGTTATTTTTGTCTGTCTCTTGGCTTGAATATTCACATGTTTTCCTGTGGAAGTAGTAATGTGTATGATTATGAAATCTAGACTGAAGGTTTTTGGAAAGGGATTGTGGACCAATTTTATCTATCTCAATGTTTTTATTTTGAGGATTAAATGAATTGCTATTGTAAAAGTGATTAGAACAGTGCTTGGTCCATTGTAAGCCCTCAATAAGTGTTAGCTCTGATTTTTACCTTGTTTGCATAGGTTTTACTTTCTTGCAAGAAGCATTTTCACTAAGACAAACACCTACTAAGTGCTAGACCTCTTTTGAGCCTTGGGGACATGGTAGGTATACTGGTATAATTCCTCTTTTTATGTAGCTAACAGTCTCCATTAACTAAACAGGAAATTAACATAAAGTGAGATAATTATTAATAGGGGAAGAGTTGGGCATTAAGGGATCATACAATAGTTTAGTCGCAGGTAAAGGTCTCCCTGGAGAAGTGATGTTTGAGGTAAAACATAGAAGTTCACCAGGTGAACAGATGGGGCAAGACTGTTCCAGGCAGAGGAGAGAGGCTATGTGAAGACTCAGAGGAGAGATGAAGGGTTTGGGCTCTTGCTTCCTTGGTTTATATGCCCTCGTACCCTCCAAATTACAGGTCTCTCTAACCCACTCCTTTCTCCAGGACCAGAGCTTGAAATTGAAAGATGAAGGGAAGCAAAGGAGAATGTATCTTCCCAGGAGGTGCTCTGGCAAAGAAGGAGCAAGTTTCTGGGTTGCCCAGACCATGCTGGTCTCACAATCTGGGAGATCACTCCTCAGGCAGAGTTGTTTGCTGGGTTGCAAGAGGCCTGAAGATTTATCCATCTCCATGTTGGAGGAAACATTAGGAGTGGAGCAGCTGCATTCCCTATCCCAAACTCCTGGACCGTTTTCCGAAGTTGCTGCTTTTAGCCACGTGTAGGCTAGTATATTAGACCATCATGCTTTAAAATTCCCTCGAAATTAAGAGTAAAGCATATACAGAGTAGCGGCCAAGAGAGCCTCTCTAAGTGATGTACCGAGAGCAGTGCTTGGCACGTAGCAGGCAGCGAGTTCATGTGAGCTGCCCTCCTCTTTGGTTCTTTCGCATCATATGCATTTCACTGTGCGCATATTCAGAAGGAAATAACGAATAATCCGTCATCTCAAATGCTGTGTCACTTTAAAGCTGAATAATTATTTAATAATAGAATATGAAATGAAGGTAATGTTAAAATTTCCAGTATTGTTAACATTTTAATTTCATTTATTATGTAGAACTCGTATTTATTCTTGAAACCAATTTATGGGTTATCTTTGCTGCTTTTTAAATTCTTCCTGCGTCATGACTTTTGGCCTGTTATTACTCACTAATACATAGAAAGGAGGAAGGGAAATTGAGAAGAGAATTGATTAAAATTTACCGTTTACTGCTAGTGTTGATTCTCGTATCACATCAATTATGAGTCCTGTTTTCTACATTAAAAATATAAAAGGTTAAACTATTAGCTTAACTGAAAATCGTAAAAAAATAATAGGTATGAATTAATGTCTGATGTCCAAATTATATCAGTATTATTGTGAACAACTCATATCAAGAAATTTTAAATCCCTCTTCATAATTAAGCTTTCATTATCTGTAATAACAAGCTTTTCCAGGACAATTTTTTTCGCAAGCTACTTTATTACAGATTGCATTATCTCTCCTCATTCTCCTCCCCTTCAGCCCACACACCCCTGACGCCTGTAGGGTTTACGTACTGTTCCCACTTCACAGTGAAAGAAGCTGGAGCAGGAAAGGAAGGAATCATGCTGCTTACACAATTCACTGTGAGAAGCTGTAGTTGATATTCTTCTATAAATAAAATGTTATTTTGAAATTTTTTCCCTAAATTGATTTTTAAACAGATGTTTATTCTAAATTTGCCTTTATCAGAGAGAACTAATATCACTTCTTTAAATATGGCTGTTTTAAAGCGAAACAAATTAAATTATTCTTTTATATGCTTCCAATTTTCTATACGTGTGTGCCTATGGAGAAAAATCGTATCTTCATTCAGTCTTTTTGTTTGAAAGTCTTTCTCTTTTCATCTCTCACTCTCATCTTTACAAGGAGTTCCTTTAATTACATGAAATAAGAAGTGAAAAATGTACTTTGGTGAACTGAAATTAGGATAACTGTATTTGTTCATATTTACTTTTTTTAAAAAGTGTTTCCTTGCAAATAACTGAATTGCAAAAGTATTAAAAACATTGAATTGGGCTTCCCTGGTGGCGCAGGGGTTGAGAATCTGCCTGCCAATGCAGGGGACATGGGTTCGAGCCCTGGTCTGGGAAGATCCCACATGCCGCAGAGCAACTAGGCCCGTGAGCCACAACTACTGAGCCTGCGCATCTGGAGCCTGTGCTCCGCAACGAGAGAGGCCGTGACAGTGAGAGGCCCGCGCACCACCATGAAGAGTGGCCCCCGCTTGCCGCAACTAGAGAAAGCCCTCGCACAGAAACGAAGACCCAACACAGCCAAAAAATAAATAAATAATAAATATTTAATTTAAATAAATAAATAGATAAATAAATAAAACCATTGAATTAGTCAAAGTAGCCTTTTGGGATTTATAAATTTTTCAGAACCTCTAGGATTTTAGTTTCCCAGAATTAGATTAATCCTAGGCCTTGTTTCATGATGCTTTCTCATTATTGGTCCATATATGGTCTGCTTTTATTTAGTTAGTGTTTTTAAGTTATTGTACCATTTGTGAACCCAACACCCAAATCAAGTATCTTGGCAATAATCTATTATCTTATCAAATGACTACCTTCCATCCCCCTGGCCCTTCATGTCTCAGGTAGCCATTTTCTTAAATTCAGTATTCCCCAGTCCCTTGCTTTCTTTCTTTATATATTCTTGTTATAGCTATGTGTATTCCTCGTAAGTATTTTTAAAATTTAATTGTCTTTACCTCTATTAAAAGAGTTTCATACTGTATGTAATGACTGATATGTATTTTTTAAAAACTTAACCATTAATAATTAAGATGCTCCGTGTTGTTGTGTGTCCTTTTATTTCATTCATTTTGACTGCTGTATAAAAGTCCAAGGGAATGAGTATACAACTATTTATTCCCTCTCCCATTGATGGAGAGTTAGATTTTTTCAAGGTGTCTGTAATTGTGAACAGCTGTTTGAACATTCTTGTACATGGCTCTTGTTTTTAACCTGTGAGAGAGTTTCTCTTAGGAATAAACTTGCTGGGTCTTGGGGTATATGCATTTTCAACTTTAGGAGATAATGCCCAGCTATTTTCCAATTTGTACTCCTGCCAACAATGTCTAAGAGATGCTGTAGATCCATATTTCTCCAGCACTTGGTATTGTCAGACTTTTAATTTTTGTCAATTAAATGGATAGTAAATGATGTCTTATTATAGTCTTAATTTTTATTCTTTATGTTTATCATGCATATTTATTTCCTCTTTTGTGAAATTCCTGTTCATGTATTTTTGTCCATTTTTTTCTGTTAATTTGTTGGTGTGTATTTAACAATTGGTTAGGCATTCATTATATATTCCTGATACTAATCTTTTGTTAGATGTGTATGTTTTGAATGTATTTTCCCAGTTTGTAACTTGATCTTTATTTCCTTTAAGGTATCTTTTGATGGCCAGAAGTTCTTAATTTTAATATAAGGGGAACCTATTAATCTTTTATGTTCTATACTTTTTTGCTACTTAAGTAACCTTTTTCTAAACCAAGGTCTAAAAGATATTCACTAATACTTTTCACTAAGATATTTAATGACTTATTTTTCAAACTTAAAACCTTAATCACTCTAGAGTTGATTTTTGTGAATTGAGTGAATGATTCAACTCCATCTGTTTTTTCCATGAAGATTACTATTTAAAAAATCTCCATTTATTGATTTAATTTAAATTTCACTTAACTTTAATTTTTAAATTTAATCTCTTCTTACTCCAATGAGTCAGGTTTGCCACCTATGTCATATACCAGAGTTTCATAAATACTGGATCTATTTCTGGACTTTTTATTCTGTGCTGTCATTTAGTGAGTGAGTGAGTGAGTATATGTGTGTGTGTATTCATTTTTGAGTTATATATATTCTCTTTGAATTTTAGACACACACGTATACACCTAGATTTTGAAATATTTTGGTTTTTCCACTAGGTTTTGGACATAGTAAAAACAAGTGTCCGTACAGTTCTTCCACGCATCTGGAAGGTACCTGATGTCGAGGAAGTAAATTTATATCGGATTTTCAACCGAGTTTTTAATCGCTTACTCTGGAGTCATGGCCAAGGACTGTGGAACTGTTTCTGTGATTCAGGGTAAGTTTTAAGTTATCTTTTATTATTGTCATTTTTAATATTTTACTATTTAGTTATAAAGTTAGTTCAATAAAATGGCTGAATTTCTTTAATCTCTTAAAATGTGGATTTGTAACTGCATGTAAGTTTCAGTACTCAACTATAACTTATAGCATTTAAGCTGATGTAGATGAGATGATGGATATGAACACAACACCACCCAACAAATTTGAATTCAGTGGAGAGAAAGTAGTCTTAATTAATGAAAAATCTCAGTTACAAATCTGTATCCTTACAGCTCTTCTGCTGTTGCCTTTATGTAGCAGACTTCCAAAATCATGGCTACACTCCTGCTCCTCTCCAGACTTTCAGTCCTGTCAAAGCCGTTGTGACTCACTGTCATTTTGTCTTCAAGATATCTACAACCAAATGTTCCATACCTCCCTTTTATTCAGAAATGGCTTCCCTTCTGGACTTCCCAAATTTCATTGTTATTCTCCCAATCACATGGGTTTGATATCTCAGGGGCATCCGCACCCTTGTTCTCCTTCATTGTCTTTATTCAGTCATGTGCTAAATCTTGTTAGTTTTTCTGTCACATCCCCACTGTGGCTACTCTAGATTGTTTTTCATTGTTCTTAACAATTATCAATTATTTAATTGTAGATTGTTCTTCATTGTTCTTCACAATTATCTAGTATTTACTTGATAATTTAAATACTTTTGGAGATACAAAGCTGAATCTGACATAGATCCTGCCCTGAAGAAACTTAAAAATGGTAATAGCTAACACTATACCACTTATACTATGTGCCAGGCATTGTTCTAAGCACTGTACATGTATTAAGTAATTTAATCCACATAACATCACTTTGAAGCAGGTTTTACGGTAATTTCCATTTTATAGATAAGGAAACCAAGGCACAGATAGGTGCTAAGGACCTAGTGCAACTGGGATTTGAAGTTAAGCAGCCTGGCCCCAGACTTCATGCTCTTAACCAATAAAACTCTGCTGTCTCTAATAGACAAAATAAGATGCATGCAAAAGTCATGATTATGAAGGAGATGACAGATATGTTATTGTAGGATTTCAGCGAAGAGGAGCCTTTTTGGTAGAAAGGCTAAGTGAAATTAATAGATTCCCAGGCATTTTTGCCTCCAGTTTTTTGTTTCACTTATCCATTCTACTGTCAGAGTCATTTCCTAAAATCTGTAATGATTTCTCTCATTTATCATTAAAGTCTAGACTTTTTATCTAGAGATATAAGACTCTCTAATATGCTGATTCTTTCTTATTTCTCCAGTCTTCTCTCTCATTACTCTCCTACTTAAACTTTGCTCCCCCAAACCAAATTCATTATTTTTCAAATATCTTAAAAATTTGTCCTTTTCTACCTCCGAACTGTTAGTGTCAGTGAGTAGCTGATTGGGCTGCCTTCTACAACCCCATTTCTCCAATCCCCTCTGCATTATTTAAATCCTATGTAAAGACCCAGACCATGCCCTTTTTTTGGGTAAAACCTTAACAGACTATTCTAGTCTGACATGATCTCTGAATGTCTTCCATTTAAATATTCTAGTCATCTAGTACTGAATCATTTATACCATTTGCAGACTTATTCTCACCACCATAATTTTCCTCAGCTACCATTCACCAACAGGGAGAATTCACAAGGTGCTCTGGGTTGTGATGAAATCTGAGAATAATCTTGGCCATAAATTATTTCTACAGAGACTTAAGTGAAACATTTGAACTGTACTCCATGGCCCTTAGTTGATGGCTGTCTGTAGAAGTTCTCTTAATCTAAAGTCATAATTAGAATTTTTTTCTGTTTGTTGATCCATTGGTTGGAATGTTGAACATGGATTTCAGCTACTCTTCACAAATGGAAGGCAGTGAGATAGTCTGCTACTGAAATTGGTGCTGATGACACTATTTTGGTAATTTACTCTGACTCCATTCAGAATCCTTTTCTCTTGTACCTAGCACACTACTCCCCCCCAGATTTCTCCGGTGGTATCTATTACTACTAGTAATCATAAAGAATGTAAATAACATTTATTGAAAGATTACTAAGTGCCTGATAACTGTTTTTCATATTAAACATTTTTATAATTACCACTACAATATTTTGAGTAAACTATTATTATTATTCTCATTGTATAGATAAGGAAATTGAAGCATAAAGTATATAACTTGCCCAAGTTTTCATAGTGAGCCTGGATTTAAACCCAGGTTGTCTGAGTCAAGAGCCCAAGCTCTTAACTCTACGCTTTATTCAGTCCTCTCAAAGCGGCATTGCCCATGGTTGCCAAGCTTGCTATACTGCAGGCCCCATAGCATTAGCCCAATCCCCAGCCCATTGCAGGAGTAGCTTTGAGTCCAATTTGACCTCCACTCTCCATCCATTTCTTTAAAAACTTGGAGGCTTGTAGAGATGAGTTTTACATCAGATTTTTTTTGTTTTTTTTTTTGTACCTCTACAAATGGCATTCTTAGGCTTCTTCAACTTAGTGAAGTCACATAGTGTTGTGTGTGTTTGATTGTCACTTTGGACCCAGAATAGTTCTGCTTATTCTTTGAATCGTATCTAGTCAATGTATACTCCTTTAACCTTTGATCTAACAGCCTAGCGGTCTAGGTAAAAATCTACTCTTAGCTCATTTCTAAAGGAATGAGTTTAATAAAAGGTGCAGCTGTCTTTCACAGTTAGGTGTAAAACTCTTAGAAAAAATATTATCCAAATAACTCTGGGCCACCTTGATTCCTGCCTCTGCCTGTCAACATCTCAATAATAAAAGAAAATGAATAAACCATTCCCTGTCCACGTCCAGAAACTTCAAAGAATATTGTAGATGTTTGTCATAGGTTTTCCTAGAATTGGCCCCGGGGTTTTGCTAATGCATCAGATAGAAAACACCCTCCCCCCGCCTCTTGCTCTTCCAGGCTGCTGAAGCCCATGCTCAGTGACCATTTTTATCACATGCAGCCTCCTGGGAGTGCGATTCAGAATGATGCTCCACATTCTGAATGTGTCCTCTCCAGGGGAATAGCTCTTGGAATTTTCATGCATAAAATTATCCACCATGTTTTACCGAGCTAGGGGAAGCCTAGGTGCTATGGGACTCAAACTCAGGCCACAGAGCTCAGGAAGGGTGGCCAAGGGAAGTAACATTTCAGCTTAGACTTGCAGGATGAGGAAGAAGAGGAATTTGCCGGGTAAAGCAAAGAGGAGGAGGCAGGGGGACTATGGGAGAAAGAATGTATTATTTGGAAAAGCCCACTTTCCACTCAAACTCCTGATATGTAAACCCCAAAGAAAAGAGTCTAGTTTAGACCCTTTAGCCAAAGACATTTTCCTATGGAAGTTTGTCATAGATAAGCTTTTCTTTTACAATCTCGGGGAAAGAAGAAATTGTAAGGAATATTCTAAGGCAGCAGTCTGCTTCTAGGCTGAATTATATGCCTACCTGAAAATGTATGTGTATCATATAGACTACTTAAAATGATGTGAATCTTACTGTTCTCATATCACTTTCAACTGGATGTTGTGTTGTTCATACTTTTCAGCTCATTAATCTTTCTGTTGCTGATTATCAAGTTGGTGTAGCCCAGATTTTTTTTTTTTTTTTTTTTTTTTTTTTTACTTTCCTTTCTTCTTTGGGCTACTCAGTCATTCATTAGGGCTTCTACCAGAGGAGAAAGAAATGAATGTTTCACTTTTTAGATAGCTGCTTTATTAAATATTTTGATGAAAAAGCTGGTAAAAATTATTGGATTACTGGATAATATGAGGCTTTTCAAGTCTCTGGATTTCATTAATCATTCCCCTTTGTTACCGGGAGGTTACTCAGTATTCTGTATCTTATTGTTACATTACTAAAAATGTCATTTGAAGTCATTTCTTTTCATATTTCTCTGAGGATTAGGGAGTGCTGGAGAGAACTTTTTAACCATTTAATTTTTGTTTTTGAATTCATAGATTTTGGCCCTCCCATTTCCTTGGAATTTAGATTTAGAAAGCAGGCAGATAAGACCCTGGGTTCTTTGATAAAGGCACTGGTATTTTAAATTATTTCTCCATCCTTTCAGCTTCTTAAAATTTTTTGTGTTAGTATTGAAAATTGAGGTACTGTAGTGTTCTAGAGGCATTTCATATTACTCAGCTGTGCCAGGTAGTGGGTAGGAGGGAGGGGACACGGTTCAAAAACATTCAGGTTGAAGAATAGGTTTCTTTTGTGCAGCGGGGGTGCCATTAGCCTAGTACCAAACAAAGCAAGTCCTGGTCATTTTCTTTTTTCTTTATGAGTGATTCTGGAGTGTTGACACTTAAATAGGGATTAATAGAGTAGAATGTGGTCTTTGGTCAGTGGTGGTGAACATACACACCAAAATTAGGTAGAGAACCTTGATTCATATGTTTATTTTAAATATTTAAGGAACAATGAGAGAATGAGAGGCCAAAGCGGCTCATATTATAAGTCACATATTACTCAGAGTGTTACATCAAATTAAGGTGTTATTTGAAGAAGGTCCTTTGCCTTCCCTCCATTTTATGTGTTCTTTTCTTACGTCTGTACTCCAAGTCAGCAAAAGAAAAATTACCGTGATGTGAGTAACCTGATAGTGAATCTAATCAGATGGCTCCAAAGTATCAAAATATAAATATATTCAAATTCAGGGGGGAGGGTGGTGATGGAGGTAGGCTTTTACAGAAATACCCAGAATCCCAGGGGAGAGAAAGTAAAAGTGCTCAGCTGAGAGTCAGAGAGTCAGACTGTTTTCTTTGTGTATTTACGTTTGTATGAAATTTTGATTTCTCTGGGCCCAGGCATGTAAGCCTTGCTAGATCAAGACTTATTAGTTATAAACATATTCCCTTATTAATTGGTGTTCTCCTGTTTTTCTTGCTTACATTAAGTAAATTGGAGATATATCTATATACACACAAATATAGAGATATAAACACATGCATATCATATCTAGTTTTTCTTATATTTAGTAATAATTTAAATTTTTAGAGTTAATTTAACTAACATATTACTGTTTCTTGAATGAAAGTAACTTTTAATCCTTTTTACATAATAAAAACAGTATTGTATTTAGCCCTGAACATCTTAGAACGTGGAAGAAAATTTATTCCTTTCAATCTACGTATTTGAATCTTATTCCCTTTAAGAAAATCTGTCATTCACTGATGACATGCTGTCTTTTTGGGCCCATGTTTCTCCTGAAAAAATAAACAGTAGCCTTTCTACTAAAAAATACCTTTCTGAGTTTCTAAAGCATTTTTTAAAAATTCCAAAGATATCAAATATCCACAGAAGATTGAAAATGGAATCTTTGAATTTCCCATTGGGAAGTACATTTCTTCAGAAAAATATTTTCCTTAATATTTTTTTCTTTCTGAAAATCTAGTCTTTTCTCTCTCTGTGGGTTAAGCAAATTGGTTTATGTAAAATGAGACTTGAACCATTACCAAGTCTTAAAGCAAACCTTCCCCTTGAGGCTTGAACGAGTTTCAGTTACACTAAGGAAATAAGTCAGTCTCTCTCTCTCTCTGTCTCTCTCTCTCTTTCTCGATGGTGGTAGGGTGATAAGATGTTTCCTGATTTGGGCCATGACAATCAGCTTAGAAACTGTGAATACATATATATGCGTACACACACACACACACACGCACGCACGCGTGCATGCACGCATTTAAATTTACCAAGACAGTATGTACTACTGCCTGCTGTGCACTAAGCTGAGTGCACTGAAGGAGGGAAGACACTGCCTTTGGAACTGCAGTAGGGCAGGACTTGTGGAGATTACATTACTTCTACAGTGTAGAACCTGTGCTCTAGGAGTATCATGGACATAATTACATATGAAAGTGTTTTGAAAGGGGTGGTCATAAGCAAAGGATTAACTTAAATTCTCAGAGAGAATCTGAGAGATCACAATTAAGAGATCACAAATTAAGTTGCAGCAACTTTTTAATTTGTTTGTGGGATCATTATTAATATAAAAATAAATGTAGCTTCCTAGAAAACGTAAATTCCTAGGATACCTAACTTGTGAGAAATTAGCTCAGTATTTTACAATTACTTTAATGTAGAGTAACTCTATTTTTAGGAGGTGTTGGGAAACCATCCTGTTACTTAGAGCTAGCAGCAGTGAAGTCTTTAAAGATATGAATTCTATGTTGTGTTTTTTTTAATGTAAAGATTAATTTCCAAATTTATATATTTACTTTATACCTCTCAACCATCTGTAGTCACTTCAAATGTGTGAGGCCATTTCTACGTTATTTTAATGGGCTTGTTGCTAGGTAAGTGATATAGTTGGTTGCCATTTTTAACAGCCACATGAGGTCATGTCTGTTTCCATGCCAACAGATCCTCTTGGGAGAGTATTTTCAGTAAAAGCCCGGAGGTGGTGACTCCTTTGCAGCTGCAATGTTGCCAGCGCCTGGTCGAGCTTTGTAAACAGTGCCTGCTAGTGGTTTACAAATATGCAACTGACTCAAGAGGATCACTCTCAGGCATTGGTACCAATTGGGGTAATTCCAGGTACTTGTTTACATTACCTAGACCCTATGAGTTTTATATAAAGTAATGCCACAATGCAGTTTGAAATTGAAAGTCTCTTTTTGTCTCTATGGCTAGAGAAAAAGCTAAAGACTAAAAATTCATACATGCTATTATCTATAAGATTCTTTTAATTTGAACAATCTTTACCTTTAAAGGACTGAACAAGGACAGCAATCACAAACCCGGAGGTGACAGAAATAACCTACATGGAGATGATATTATTTAACTTATATACTTTTGCTTTCAAAGCCAAGAAAGAGCATACAGAAGGGTAATAAATTTAATTTTTCCCCCAATAGGGATATTTCAACATTTGTCTTTTATCCTAATATAGTTGAGAAGATGCCTTTAGTTTAATTTTTATTGTTCAGTATGCCTCTACTATTCCCTTCATCACCAAACAGATCTGTGGGAGGTGGATTTTAAATTCCATTTAAAAACTGGATTTTTATAAATATTGTCCAGTTAAAATAGGTAGCTTTCCAAAAGTATGAAAATATTGTTTTTAAGCTGCAAAGATACACGAATAAACAGGAAGTACATTTTAGCACTTCTCAAGACAGTTGTAGTTCCATTTAGAATTAAAGATGAATATGTGACTTTTAGTATGTGTAAGTTGTAGTACTCTCAGGATAGAAGAGAATAAACCATGACTTTGAAAAACTAAGTGATAGTCAAAAGATAATAGGATCTGCTAACAGTCGAATAGACGGATAGGAAAATGAAACTACCATAACTTGGATTTTCTTTTTGAAACGTCTAGAAATTGATCTGTTTATTAAAACGATCACAGGGTTTATAATATAGCTAACTTTCTACAAAATTGACCTGCAACAGCAGGATGGTTTGGAACACTTTTCACAAAAAGTATTGAGAGATATATTTTTAATGTTTGTTTGTCTTGTATTCTGTCATTATACTATTGTAGTATAATGCAGTACCTTTAACCTATTTCAACTCTCCCCCTGCCAACGGAAGCTGATTGATCACAAAAATGGTAGAGGTAAAGTTAGACATTAATATTTAAAATATGTAAATACCAAAGCTGTATTCTACAGTTTTAATGGTTTGACTGAAGCAAATTATTGAATAAAGCTTACATTACTTTCATTAATATTCTCATATGATTTAAAAGAATGATGGCCATCTTTAAGACATTACAACATATAAATGAAGAGCCTTCTCTTCAAGGAATGAAACTCTGGGAGCATGATCAGGAAAATCTTAAATTCCAGTCTAGGAAGGATGGTTTCAAACTCTTTAATATCCTCTTGCAATTCCAGATTTCATAACCCATTTTCTGTTGAGGGATCTTGTAACTTGTGGGTGAGCAAAATAGGATGAGTCTTCCTGGCTATTCTGTAGGGAGAAATTATACTTTACAGTTGCTTCAGTCCTTTTTATTTTCTTCCCTTTCTAGTGGTCGGAAGAAATATTCCTCAGCTTGGAATTTTGAGTTCCGGACTCTGGTAAACACTCACTATGACCCCAGTGTAGTGATTATAAGCATTTAGGGGAGAGGTGGGCCAGTCTTTCATTCCTTCCCAAGTTCAGAACCATTTGAGAGAGAAATGTGGGAGTCAGACAGGTGATCATCAAAATGTACCTTCATTACTGAGGAAAGCTATTGAGGGACATGGAGTAGATGTGAGCCAAGTGAGTTTTCTAATATTGAATTCCAGAATTAAGTGTACCTGTCCAGTCAAAGACAGAGCTGGATCAACCCAAACCTTCCACTAGCACTATCCCATGAAGTCTAATTCTATTAATGTTGGCAGGAGAGCAAGTAAAAAGGCATTCTTTCTGCAGATAGGCTGACCCAAAAAGAGAAAGGGGCTGAGCCAAGCCTGCCTGGTTCCTTCTTTTAAACCTGCAAATTAGATAACTCACTTCTGGTAAGAGGCCAGAAAGTTTATATTGGTGAAAGTTTTACTTGGAAACAAAGAAGAGAGAGAAACATGTCCTCCTAATATCTAGCTATTAAAGTCCAAGTCAATGTCACATTAATTTACAAACATGGAAAAAGTGGCCATATATTCTTTCCCTTGTAGATTAGGAACCTATAGCATTTTACTTTATATGTAGGAGTCAATTAATTTCATATTTATTAATAGATTGATAAATTTCATTTTTGAAGTATGCCTAGTAACATATAAATTTATATTTATACGTAAATATAAATATGCCTAATATAAATAATGTGTAAGGTATACCTAAATATTTTATGAGGAGATATATATTTGGCTAATTTATCTGTAAAATAAAAAGAGAAGAAAATAGAGCTAACATCAGTCAGGTTCATGTACCATCTTTACTTTGACCACATATCTGCAGGATATTTCTTAAAAGGCTTAAAAGTGTATGTGTCACCTATTACATGGAAGAGAGTGGCCTTCAAACTTGCAGTCTCACAGAAATAACAATTTAATAGGCATACCAACTGAGAAGCCATTTCTCAGAGGTAGACTCATAACTAAGCAAATATAATTGATATTTACACCCAGATGGTCATCTCTATCTCTATCTGTATCTCTATCTCTATCTCTATCATCTCTATCTCTCTATCTCTATCTCTATCTATCTCTGTCTCTATATACGTATCTATATCTATATCTATACCCATATCTCCAAGATACTAGAGTCTTTGGGACCAGCTCAATATTTCACTGTAACTAGACTTATATGGAAAGCTTTGGGATCACCAAACAATTTTCAGTCTCAGCATCTCTGTATTTCTATCTTTCATGTACTGAGCTTCCATATAAGCTCATTTCCGTGGCTAAAAACATTTTTTAAGAACCACTGAGTTAGGGCTTCTGCCTTTGGTAATAGAGCAAGCACTAGGTATTTGGACAAATCCTCCCTCTGATGACAACAAGAAAAGCTGGACAAAATACCAAAACATTTGCTTGAAGACATCAGAGAGTTAAAACCAGGTACTTGTTAGTGAGTACTTGTTAATACTGAATAATGCTTTTGACAGACTCATGGGCCTAAGGGAAAAATGTAGGAGTTCAGGGCCTGTCAAAGACTGGGGCCTTGATAAACACCATAGATTCCTTCAAGTGACAATGTCCCAGATGTTTTGCAAAGCAAAAGTTGACAGAATTACAGGGAAAAATAGACAAATCTACAACCATTGAGGGAGATTTTAATACATACTTCTCAAAATATTAGAGACAAAGAATATTTTAACAATATGATTAACAGATTTAACTGTCACATAATAGTGAATTCAGTGACCTCAGAATACAATACATGAACCATATCTGAATCTTTTATAAAAATCAACTATATAGTGGAATAATAAAACATAGTTTGAAAAATTGAAATCACACAGAGTATTGTTTCTCATCACATGCTATTAAAAATAACAGAATATCCAGAAAATCCATACTTTGGAAAGATAAAAAATACACTTTAAATAACCCAAGAATCAAACAAGAAATCATAATGAATGTAAGAAAATATTTTTAACTGAATGATAACAAAAATATTACAAGTAAAAACACAGTATGTACATAAATCATTATTATAGGGATACTTATAGACTTAAATGAACATATTAGGGAGGGGTAAGGCAAAAATTAAATGATCTAAGCAACCATCCTGAATGGTGACAGAATGATATTAAAGTAAACCCAAAGAATACAGAAAAAGGAAATAATAAAAATGAGAGCAGAAATTAATATAATGACGCAAACGGAATAAAGAAGATCAAAATGGCAAAAGTGGGTTTTTTAAAAGGCTAATAAAATTGATAAACAACTGGTGAGACTGATCAAAATATAAAAGACAAAAATAGTTAATGTCAAGAATAGAAATAGAGATGTTACTGCAGATATTACAAATATTGAAAATTTTATAAGAAATATGAATAATTTCATGCTGATAAATATGGTAATTTAGATTGTTAACAAATTCCTTGAAAAACACCTATTACCAAAAGTGAGAAGAAGATATACTCTTAATTATTGAAAAAATTGAATCAATAAATAAAAACCCTCCCACAAAGACAAGTCCAGATTCATAGGTCTTTACTATCTAATTCTACCCACCCAGAGAAGAGAGAATTACTATCTAATTCTATCTAATTCTACCCACCCAGAGAAGAGAGAATTACTATCTAATTCTATCTAATTCTACCCACCCAGAGAAGAGAGAATTACTATCTAATTCTATCTAATTCTACCCACCCAGAGAAGAGAGAATTACTATCTAATTCTATCTAATTAAACCCACCCAGAGAAGAGAGAAAAGGAAGGAATGTTCTCTAACTTGTTTTATGAGGCTACCATACCTTTGATACCTGACCAGGACATTATGGCAAAGGACAATGACAGTTTAGTCTCACTCCTGTACATAGATGGAAAAATCTTACATAAAATATTAGCAAAACAAACCCAGAAACCTTAAATAGGATAATGTATCATGACTAACTTTTGTTTATTGCATCAACTTAATGGTACAATAACATTAAAAAGTGACCAATGTAATTTTAGTAGAATAAAAAAATCATTTAAAAATATATGGATAAGTCACTTGTTAGAATTCAGTATCTTACATTCATGCTTAAAAAATGCTTAGCAAGTTAGAAACAAAAGGGAAATTCCTTAATCTAATAAAGGATAACTACAAAAACCCTACAATCATATACTTAATGGTGAAATGTTGAAGGCTTTCCTTCTGAGATGAGAAACAAGACAAGATTGCCTGTTATTACCACTTCTATTTACCATTGTATTGGACCTAGCTCGTTCAAGGAAGCATGCCAAAGAAGTAAAAGGCATTGGATTTGAGAGAAAGAACTAAAACTCATTACTAATGGATATGATTGTGTTCACAGAATATGATTGTGTTCACAGAATCTAAGTAAATCTACAGATAAATTATTAAGTAAATTTAACAATTTTGATGAAATCAAAGTTGGGATAAAATCAATTGTATTTTTTCTATATTAATAACAAACAGCTAGAATATGACATTTTAGATACAATATCATTTTTCAATAACATCAAAGAATAACTAATTCTTAGGAATAACAAAAATGTGTAAGACTTTTAAGTAGGAAAATGTAAAAGATGGAAAGTTATACCTTATTCATCATTGAAATCGATATGAATATGTCAGTTCTTCTCAAATAGTTCTTCACATCTATAAATTCAATGTAATCCTCATATAAATTCCAATAATTTTTTTTGGAGGGTGCAGAATTTGACCAAAGCGTGTTCTAACATTTATACAGAAAAGCAAAGGGTCAACAATAGATAAGACATTCTTGAACTAGAACAATAAAATAGTAGAATTTATTAACTACAGTATACTAAGAATTATAATAAAGCTATCGTAATTTAAGACAGTGTAATAGTGCCAAAAGGATAGACAAATAGACCAATGGAACCATTCAGAAAGGCCATAAATAGATACAGGCATATGTAGGGACTTGATTTATGACAAAAGGACACTTAACTTATAACAAATGGGAAAAAAGTTTGTTTAAGCAAATGGTTCTGGGGCAATTGGGTTTCCAAATAATAATAAAAAAAGAAACTTGCCTTTACCTACGCCATATACAAAATCATTTCCAAAGAATTGAGTACACAGATGTGAAAGGCAAAACTAAAGATTTGAGAAGATAATATAGGAGAATATTTTCATGACTTGAGGTATGCAAAGATTATAAAACATCAGGCTGAAAAGTACACATCATCAATGAAAAGATAAATTTTACTATATTAAAATTAGGAGCATATGTTCATCAGAAGACCCCATTAAGAAGGTGAAAAAGCAAGCCTCAAGATGGAAGATGGTTTTGCAACCCATATAACCTACCAAAGATTGTTATACAGACTGTATAAGAACTCCTACAGATTTCTAAGAAGAAAATAGAACACTATGGAAAAATGGGGAAGATACTTGAAGAGCCTCTTCACAAAAGAGTTTTTTTTAAAGACAGTAAATATTTGAAAAACTGTTTAAGCTCATATTCAGGGAAATGCGAAACCCATCTTTCAGACCAAGAGTTGAGCAGGATGTAGAGAAATGGGAACTCTCTTACACTGCTGATGATAGTGAAAATTGTTACCTTTTAAAAAAAGTTTGGCATCACCTACTAAGGTTTACCATTTTCTCAGCTCTTCTATTCCCAGTAACTCTAAGCAGAAATGTATGCCCATGTGCATCAAGAGCGTAATTAGAATTATTCATAGCAGCATTTACTTATAATAGCTAAAAATGGGAAATAACCCAAATGTCTATTCCGGAAGAATGGACACATTTTTTGTAATATCCACTCAATGAAATGTTATACAGCATCAAAAATGAACAAACTGCACGTAAACATAGCAATATGGATGAGTCTCAAACAGAAAGTTGAGCAAAAGATGCCAGATCCAAAGGAATACATACTTCATTCTATTTATTTTTAAATAAAAAAACAGGGAAAACTGAATTATACTGTTTACAGAATGTGTACTTAGGTGGTAAACAGGAAGTAATTACCACTGAAGTCTGGATAGTGGGTAACTTTATGGGGAGAGAGGGTGCTGTAATACAGGGCTCTGGGGTGCTAGCAATCTTCAGTCATTCAGCCTGGGTAGCGGTTACATAAGTAATCACTTTATACTATTCATTTACTGGACATTTATGTTTTATGCACTTTTTGAATGTGTGCTATATTTTAAGATTAAGAAGTTTTAAAAATCAAGTTAAATACATGGTACCATTTTGATCTTAGGCTAAGATAGCTTGATACATCTATCTTAAAACAGGCATGGCGTGGCTAATAAGGCTGATGTTAATAACACATAAATAATAATATTCCACCTATGTGCACTGTTTAATTGGTCCCATACTCTGTGAGACAGGCATGGCAGAAACTATTGGGCTCTTTTCACCAGTGAGAAAACTGAGGCCCAAAGAGGTTAAATGGCTCATCGAAATCCACGTTGCTAGCATATGACAAGAGGTGGGACTTGAAACTAGGGCTTCCCCCCAAATCAAAGTTAAAACCACAATACAGTGTGCTGGCTATTATATTTAAAATGCAAAACAATAAGTGTTGGTAAGGACATTGAGAAGCTGGCACTGGTTCAGAATATAAAATGGTGTGACTGCGGTAGAAAACAGTGGCAGTTCCTCAAAAAGTTAAATATAGAATTACCATATGACCCAGCAATTCCACTCCTATGTACATGCCCCAAAGAACTGAAAACAAGGACTCAAACCAATAGTTGTACACCAATGTTCATAGCAACATTATTCACAGAGGTCAAAAGGTGGCAACCACCCAAATGTCCATCAACAGATGAATGGATAAATAAAATGTGGTATATACATATATTATTAAGCCTATATAAAATTATACATATAAATATAATACTGTTACATAATATTATATAAAATTTATAAATATAAAATATTATTCAGCCTATATAAAAAGGAATGAAATTCTGATACATGCTACAACGTGGGTGAACCTTGAAAACATGCTAAGTTAAATAAGCCAAACACAAAAGGACAAATACAGTATGATTCTACTTATATGAGGTACCTAGAACAGACAAATTCATAGAGATAGAAAGCAGAATAGAGACTACCAGGGACTGGAGGAGGAGGAAATGGGGATGTAGTGTTGAATGGTACAGAGTTTCTGTTTGAGATGATGAAAAAGATCTGGAACCAGATCATAGTTACGGTTACACAACCATTGTGAATGTATTTAATGCACTGAACTTGCATACCTAAAAATGGTAAGGAGCTTCATGTTATATATATTCTACCACAATTTAAAAAAATTAAAAAGAACACAGCCCAAATATGGTGATGAACTTTATTTACCTTGTGTTCCCCAAACGAGGAAGCTGAGTTTATTCTAGGAGGATTGGGGGTCCTGGTCTTCCTCCAGGAAGATCTCAGAGGTGGGTGTAGCTTCTTTCAAGCCTAATTAACTTACCACTCTTGAAATACTTCACGTTCTAGAGATTCTCCATGGTCAGCAGTAAGTTGGTACATGACAAACCAAACAATTCTACCTCAAGGAGGAATTAGACAAATGCATGTTTTACATTTATATGATAGATATGTGAAGATGTGCCTAGCTAGTCTCAGAGATGAGGAGTAAGGGTATGTGTGTGAAGCAAATAGGGTAGTCTGAGGTGTTTCTCCTTGGGATGAGTTAGCTATTTTTGTACTTCGAGAGTAAGCTACAATAAAAATAAAGCTGGAAACTTCACATTTTTTGGTGCTTTAGCACAAACTCTTTAGATACAGTCTATAGATCCACTTTCTAGAGATTCTTCCTGCTAAAAAAATCAAATTGTATTATTTAACTTCATTGCAAAGAACATTTCAAAAATAATCTTTGATGTTCAGCTAGTGTGGGATCTCCCAAGAGATACTAATGGAGATATTAAGGCAAATAATCCATTGTGTTTCCCTGTAATGCTTTAAAATATCCCACAGCACTTGCTTTAGGGAAGCAAAGTGTTTCTTCCCATGTGATTTTATATGATTTTTCTAGTTCACACTGAATTTCTTTTCCTTTCTAAGTCTTTAAAAAAGTTTTATTTTAGCCTTTTCTGCTTCTATTAAAAAGTTTAGGTTTGTGGATATATAATATTTTTCTACTTTCTAGGTTTTTTATACTTTATATTTCTGAAAAAAATGAGTATAATCATTATATCCTTTAGTTTTAAAATTGGGATTCACACAGAAATGACAGTATAGTATAGTTGCTGGGAGCACTGGTTCTTGAGTGAGACCAAATGGATTTGAATCCTGGCTCTGCCACTTACTAGCTACGTGCCTGTGGGCAAGGCATTTAACTCCTGCGCACTGTGGTGTTTTCATCTTTAAAATGGAGCTGATAATAATACATATCATAGAGAATCATTAGAAATAACTAATATTTTTAAATCAATTATAATGGTCCTGGCACACAAAAACACTTTTAAAATACAAAATAGTGTTAAAGAAAATAGTATAAGTTAGCTGTAACCCTGGACTTTGTACTTTTATTTTTTCATCTGTGAAAATGGAGATCTTTAGCTCAGAAGTCTATGTGAATGTTATCGTAATGTCAGCAGTAACTACTGCTTGGAAATTCTTCAAAAGAAAGTCGGCAAAAGTTACTGTTTACTATAATAATTATCAATGAAATCAGAATGTATTTTCAGTAGAAGATAGCATAACTCTCAACTAATATGGAATAGTGGTTTTTGACCGAACAAACACTTTAGTTGCTTTTGCGCCTTTGCCCTAGATAGGAAGGGTAGCCTTTTCCTGGCAGAAGATATCAGATCAATCATCATGACTCCACTAGCTCTTGACATAATAATTAATCCATATAAATTACCTAAGTGATATTAAGAAAATAATTTATATAATCTGTGATGTGAGAAATCAATTGTTTCATTATTCATCACCCATTGGGCAATTTTGATTTAATTTAGCTTGTTGTATATTATTTAACTGCTCTATTAACTTAATGATTTGAGTAATTATTTATAGTTCGTGATATTAAGTAATAGATTTAGGGGATATTATCAGATAATTCATGATGAAATGATGTTTATGAATATTATGGAGAATTCTGCCATTTTAATCTGAATGCTGTATGCAGTTTGATCATAATGAATTCATATTCTTCTACAAAATTCATATAACACAACTATAAATGTAATTTCCCATTGACACAGAGGTTAGTAGTTACCAACATTATTTCATATAGAATAGGTAGCTAATCCTTGGCCTTCAATTTCTTCATGTGTCTTTGGAAGTATGATACTGTGGCTGGAAGATGCTAAAGTCAAGTGAAGAAAATAAGTGATTTGATGCTCTACCTTCGTTTCTTTTTTTCAAGACTAATTGTAAATCTCCTTCTGTTGCTACTTCTGCTCTTGGAATTTTTTATAGATATCTTTGTCCTGACTTTCTAGCGTGTCCTTCTCATCATTACCAGGACTTAACGCTTTTAATAGTGATGCTTATTTGCATTTGCTCATGTGGATTTCCTTGATCATTTCTCTCTCTACATATAGATTGGACTGGCCTAATGCTAATCAGAGGTTTTCCAGAGAAAACAGATTATACAGGCACACGCTCCTACTTGCAATTACTGAATCCCAAAGCTCTGAAAACTCAAACGAATAAAAATAAAATAAAAGTAACCCATTTATTGGCACATCTGAATTGACACGAAGTTGTTTATAGTCTTCATCCAATTTATTGTGAATATTTCTCTATTTCACTACAGAAATATTAATGATTTGTTTACAGGATGCTGCCCCAAGACCCTGATGATGTTACATTATATATAATATATATACTATAGGGTCCTAAAATCTGGAAAATTTATGTATTCTGAAATATATTTGGCTGCAAAGGTTGCATGCAACCTGTAATTATGATTGTTTTTGGTTTTCTGTAATCACAAGCACCCAGTAGTCCAAGAATATAAAATTTACAATCTAGTTATGAATGTTAATCTTTAACTTTTGCTTTTAGATTACCTATAGTCATAACACATCAATGATATATTTATTAAATTATAATCAATGGTTTCAACATCCTTGAAACAATTATTTTAATTGGTTAGCCAAATTCTCATGTCACATGTTTTTAAGAATTATTTGGTTACACACATTATTTACAGAGGTGAATGATGAATTCCAAATTAACATGAGTCATATAAACAGTCTCCTAGCATGTGAGTTTATGGCTCTTTATGGGATGTCTCGGGACACTAAGATCACATGTTACATCTATATTCAACTCTTTGGGTGAGGCTTTATGACCCTCTCCCTGCCTCCCCTCCTCAGCTCAGGAGAGGAAGTCTTTTTATGTGGGTTGCATTGTTATGGTATCATTTCTCATGTAAGATGTACAAATTATTAACCACATAATATTTTAGTGAGAGATGTTAATATTAGTTTGTAAAGTCTAATTTTTTAACTATCATTTTTAGGTATTTACTACCAGGAAGTACACAATTCTTCATGAGAACACCAACCTACAACTTGAAATACAGTTCACCTGGAATGGCTCGCTCCAATGTTTTGTTTACATCCCGGTATGGCCATTTGTGAAACAGAGGGAAGATCGCCATGGGTTATGCATAATAGCAATTCATATTTTTCCCAACTTAACATTGCAAAGACGGTGACCATTAAGTGCTGTTTTATGTATATATGACACATATGTGTGTGAAACTATATTCACACATGCACTCAAATAACATATATATTTATTATAATATATGAAGGAAGAATTAGCAGGAAACTGGATATAAGATTTAACCTTCTGGAAATGTAATAAACCATGTTAAAATTGTTTACACAAATATGTGAATGTCTAGAATTTGCTAGGTTTATAATTACTACCTTCCTACTAGAAATGTTATTTTTGCTGCAGAGTATATAAAACAGAATTGATCTTGACGATCCCATTACAGTCTTAAATTATTTTCTAGGTAATATGTCTTTTGACTTGAAAAAGCATTAATAGTAAATTACCTTATTAATTCTCATATATAGTAGCTATTTAAAATGAAAACAAAAATTAGAAGCCTGGTGTTGCTTGATGATAGGATTAAGTATGAAACAGGTTTGTCATTACTATAGCACACCGTAAAGTACTATAAAAATCCCAACCAGATTCTCCAAGATTTTTATCCCTCAGTGTGGAAATTTAGCTACTTGTGAAAGTGATAATGTAAATTTTCAGTAAGGATCTAGTAAGGTCATATTATGATCTAAAATGGAAGACAATCCAGTGGGTTAAAAATAAACAAAACTTACTAGCTTGTATTTTTACTTTTTATTGGGAGTCACATAAAGGGAACAGAAAATGGTGGTAATGACAAAATCGTTCCATATGATTTTTGTATCTCTTACCACTGTTACCACTCACTTTTTTTTGGAAAGTATATCTCTGATGAGTACATATGGTCAAAAACAATTTCTTCTGTCCAAAGAGTTGATATTTTAAACTTATTTCAGTGTTACAGAATGATGTGTCACACTTATTTTATAAGTCTCTCAATGCTGAGACCAACTTACATTGCAAAGACTAATACAGAGTTTCATATTGCACCATAGAAAATAATCTAAATTATTGCAAATAGAAGATTCTGATTACTAAATATTATTAGTCATCGATGTGCCCTTGAGAATTTAAAAAAAAATCAAAATAGAGTTTGAAGTTTTCTTCTTGTCCGAAGTTATTATGTGTAAGTTTCATAGCAGTTTACTTCCTTTTTTTGCTTACAGTTTCAAAAACAATGAGTGAGCTTTCAGTTTTCTATACAAATATAAATAGTACCATGGATATCCTTAGAGACTGCAATATTCACCTTTTAGAATTTTATTTAAACTTCTCCCAGTAGTTTTATTTTCTCACAGATGGTAATTATTTGCAACATTCATGAGTGTTTTACCTCCTTTTACTATCCTGAAAGCTATTTCCAGTAAATCGAGAAATGGTCCCAAAGCAGAAGGAGAACTGAGAGGGGCAAACTGGCCTGCTTTAATTCACAAGCTGGATAACTGGCAACCCAAAGTTGTAAGTTGATATATTGTGCTTTTAAAGCCATGTCCTGAGGCTGTATTAGGATAAAATAGGTCCTTCCCTAAATTATTGATGGCTACTTGATTCTTTATGACTACCTACCATCCGTATTCCAGTGGATACTTTTCCTTGCTAATTGCATCCCAAAGAAGAGTTTGTTATTGTCTTTGTGGGAAAAGAGGATAAGGATGTCAGGATGAAGGAAATTGCAGTGTAGCTCTGAGTGTTTATGACGCCATTTTGTGAATTCTTAAATATGTTTAGAATTTTTTGGAATAAATAATGCAAAAATTGGGATATTAGCAAAATTATTATAAGAATGATCATCAAGTAGGCCTTTTCATGGAGCAGTTTTAGTCATTTTTCATTGAAATTCATGATTTGTTCATGAATGAGACACAATTTCAAGTGTCTGATATCTGATATCAACCCAGTTTGTTGGCCACTCACTTGCATTAGCTTAAATCACAATGGTGACTTAATTTGCTAGAGTGGGTACTTTGGAAGTTCTTTTCTTAGTTGTATAAAAGTGAAAATTTTATTTAAAACAAAAAAAGAATGTCCAACATGTCTCCCCCTGGGGAAAAATAAATACAAAAAAAGTAAATTTAAATGGATGAAACTACCCAGTTAGTTACTGATGAGCAAATTTCATTTTCATTCCTCTAGCTACCTAAGTCTGCCTTTGTTTGAGTGCTAGAATTTTATTGCCCACATTTGCCTCTTTATCCTGATCTAGTCTGATATGATGAAGTTGTGAATAAAAGCCATGTGCTCATTATTTATGTATACTACCTGGTATGCTGTGGACTACGGTTGTGTTAATGCTTATTCCCTAATGAGAAACTAAGAAAAGAAGATACAGTAATAAACCGTGGAAGTCTTTAGAGGCCATAGAAATATTTTAGTGATATAAAATATTCCTTAGTTTTTATTATAAATTTTTTATTCATAGAGTTAAAATGTAACAGTATAAGTGATAGTATGGGTCTGACTCTCTCTCTTCTAGGAGAGAAAATAACTTTATCTGAAAAACTCAGAAGCTATTCAATCTTACCAAGAGATTTTGATAGGGAATTTGGTTTACTTATGATGAAAGCATATTTTCATTCTGTTATTAAAAAATATATCCCTGCTCATTCTGTCACTGATGCTTTCCAGAACTGTATATGTTTGGAATGATTCCAGAATTGTACAAGAAGTAACCTTTTAATGTTAAATTATCATCTATGAACATTGTATGAGATTGCAGATTAGTTTTCACTGTAATAATCCAGCATTGTAATAATTACCATTTGCTTTATGTATTCTGTTGAAGGAACTATTTGTGATTCATATTATGATTATTAGCAACAAATTTTATTTCATGTTGCATGTGTAAAAATGAAATTATAACAGGATCAAATATGGAAATGCCAATGGTAACCTCTATCAGATGCAAAGATCTATACAGATTTTTTCATATATCTGAATTAGGTCTAAATACACAAAATTTTTCTACTAATTCCTCCCCCCAGAACTAAAATGAACCAAACTCAAGCAAAAAACCCCAATCTTCTTCTCATCTAACATTTACACACAGCTAGATGATAGTGGCTTCTAGACATCAAGAAAAAGATTTCATTCTAATTCTTTTTTTAATTTGGAAAGTATATGATTATAGAATTTTGTTATCTAACTCTAAATTTCACGTTTTAATATAAATTAATCCAAATGCTTTCTTCTTTAGCATGACAAAGTCATTCCATTTAAAACTTCTCTTTAAATCTAAACTTCCACATTACTTATTTTCAAAAGTACCAAAAAATTGATAGTTGCATAAACGCTATTATTTCTAGTTTTCTATAAAGCATTGATTCATTCTTAAACGTATATTCTTTAGAATATAATAGCAAATACCTTGAGAAGAGTGACAATAAATACTTTCCTTTTCTGTTCTGTAATGCTGTTTTACATTTTGAGTCTCAGTTTACTTGGTTCTAAGGGTTAAATAATAAAAAGTGTAAGTACAATTAGTTGTGTTCCTGTGACCTGATGATTTTTGAAAATTTCTTTTCTCTTTAAATTGAGAAATTTAATAAAGCTTTCAAGAACTGAATTAGTTATCTAAATATTTTGCACTAATGCTACTTACCAGTAAATTAAAATTTTGAAAGTATTTTGATGATGAAAATTTTACTCCTTACAACTGTTTTTTCTTTCTTTTCTTCTTCTTTTTTAAACTTTAAGTTCCATTTGAAGTTTTGACCTTTGCATGGACAAATTCAAGAAAAGAGAAATCCTGCCTTTTAAACATTGGTTTATGGTGGTGTATTTTTGCTTCAGCAACAATAAAACTTATAAGATGTGTTATTGGATCAAGTTCAGTTTTTCTGCTGAGATTTTTAAGAACAAGGTTGAAGTTTCAATGTCTGAAAAGCATTAATTGTCTGGATCCATATGAACCAAGATAATGGCCACAAATAACAGTCTTGCGACCAAAAACTGTTAAATTAAAACTAATTGCACACTTTGCGATTCTTGCCCTTTTTTGGTGCTTTTTTTGCCTTGTTATGGGTATTGAAGGAAAACTATTCAGGTGAAACATTCTGCATTAACTGGGCTGTATTACCTAAAAAGAGCTACATAAAGTTTTTATTTTATCCCCACCTGCTAATTTGAAAACTATTGGTAAAATCATCATTCAGTGCCCTAATATTTTCTAAATTAGTAAGAAGACTTACCTAACAAAAATAATCAGATAATGCTGATATTTTGCTTTCAAAGGCTAACAATGACAGTTCTTGGTCCTGAGCTGGTTGGTTCATACAATAATTAATGTATGTGCTACTACATTGAGTATTAATAGATTTGCTGAAGATTCTGGGTTTGAGGATTAGCTTGAAAGCAATACATTTGCTACCATGAATCATGACTCAAATTATCCCCATGTGTTTTACTACCTGTATATGAATGCAAATGTTGTTACAGAAAATATGCTTGAAATGTCAACACAATGTGCAATTAGTATTGCATTGTCATGCTTCAGCATGTGATATCTGTATGGTGAAGTTATTTCAATTACTCAGATATGTTACTATAATAAAAAATGTTTAATATAAGAAAGCTACATATGTCATCAAATGGTTATTTCTGTTCCCCCCCCCGCCCACACACACACACACACACACACACACACACACACACACTGTTTTTAGTAGTAGAAGAGACTGGCTCTCAATTAAGCTTTCAGGGTGATGAAATATATTTTCACAGTAATTTTCTTCTGCTGTAGAGTCAGCAGTAGAACTGTGGGGATAACTTTACCTGCTATTAAAGTCAGGTTGAGTAAACAGAATTGGTGTCAATTCCTCTCTTAGTTAGCTGGAAGGTAGACTGGTCTAAAATTTAGAAATGACATTTTTATATCTTTCTAGCATCATTATAACAGTAGTATTACTAATCTGAATAGATATATGTCAGCATCTCAGCTATGACATTTTTTTCAGGAATTTATAATTTTATCACTATTAAAATACACTAAACCTCAATAAGAAGCATATCCTAGTCTTATTGCCACTATTACCATTGTCTGTAAGATGATTGTATATAAAGAAATTGAATATTTTTCCTTTAAAGGAAGGAAGCTCTTTGGATAAAAATCTATCATGATAGGAACTTTAATGCATGTATACCTCAGTAACAAGTGATACAGATATTGACTTTTTAAATGTATTTTTAAAGATTTGTTATTTTATAAAGTAAAAATATTCTATAAAAGCTTTAAACTGAATTTTTGAATTTTTTCAGTGACAGATAAAGACGAGACCAATGTGGGTAGTTTAGTATCTCCCTATTTTATCAAATAATTTGTAAGATAAATATACATATAGTAAATGATTGAAAATCTTTTAAAACTATAAATAAATCATCCTGAAATAATCTCAAGTGTTAGAAAACTTCTTGTAGTGCCTTAAAACAAGATTAACATTTAGCTCTTTTGTAGAAAGTAAGACAATAGATCTTTAATTTGCAGAGAGTAATCTCTTAGTGATTATTCATGTACATATAGAATATAGTGACGGAAATGTCCATCACCACGGTCAAGTAAATGTGGAAAACATTGGATGTATAAATTGGAATGTGTTTCCTTCAACTTTCAGGACCTATCAAGAGTCTTTAGTATTCTAAGATGATTTGAGAGTCCCCAGCGAGGGACTGGGACATAACACTAGTTCCTAAACTAATTTCACTATGGTATCTTATTGAAATGCATCTCCCAGGACTAGTCTTCTATTGACTAAGGTTTGGAAAACACCTAACTACACCAAGTCATTCACTAATAAAGGAATCAAGGTATTTATTAATTTAATATAAACTGGTATAATTATGAACACTGACAAATCTATTGCAAGAATTTACTTGCACTTGTTGCTTGAGAATTTGGTCATTTCCAGAGGAATATTTGAACAACTGTTTCAGCAGGAATGTCTTGACCCAAGAAGGATGACCGCAGATAAATAGTCTTAATGGTAAACATGAGTTACATTAGATATTTGAAACATAATCATGATATGCAAAGTAATATAAAATGCTTAAGATGTGGACAGAATGTGGTTCAAGCCCTTATGAAAAACTATTAATGATGTATTGGGTCTAACATGATAAAAGTTTGTCTTTAATGAGAGTCTAATGTCACCCATCAGCAGATGATAAGAGCTTTGTATAACAGACAATATATCTAGATGCCCTTGCTGGCCATCTGAAAGACTCTTCTTATAAAAACAAAAAGGCCTGTTTGTGGCTGATAAATTTCCTTCAAAGCTGGAATTTATTAAAAGTTTGTTGTATTTGTGAGAGACAAAATCTACTGAGCCAATTTTTTTTCTGTGGTTAAGTTTTCCTTAAGCAGTATGTTAGACACTTTGGGAGCCTTCAGAAGTTTCGTCTTTCATTTCTATCTGTCCTTATGAAATATTGCCAAATTAGTCTCCCTTTTTAAAAATATAGGAAAAATACTGCTATTCAGTATATTTAGGGAGTTATACACTGAATGGTACTATAATGACCTAAACTGAACTATTTTATATAGTTATCAAAAATACTAAAATTTTGGCTTGGAAAGTAGTATCTAGACTTTTGTACAGAAATGACACCATTTTTATAACTATAGCAAGGCAGCCTTCAATATTTTATATAGAAGTAGAAATATACAGTGAAAGTAAGCAAATTCCAAATTTTGTCCTAAGAACAGGTACAAGCGGACATAAACCACATAAATTGGCACTGTTGTAACAAAAACCTTCAAGGATAATAACAAAACTATGTACATTTAGCCAAGCTCTGTTCTATTACAGATGCTGTTGCTAGTGATAGAATAAGATAACTTTTAAAAGGTCAAGAAACATAATAAAATTTATTTTTTAACATGGCAATACAGTATGCTGTTAGCAGTAAAAACGTTAATATATTGCCATGTTTATAATATATCTGATTTTGTGGAAAATATATGACAGTGTGTGTGAAAAATACAGAGTATATAAACCTTAATGCAATCTAAGAAAATACAATTTCAACATATTACCTCATTTTCATTAAAATGATGAAAATGTGAATTCAGAAAATCTCATAGTCCTTAGTCTAAAAATAGGTAGATCATGAAAACCTAATATCATTTAAACTCAAATTGGTATTTGTTCAGTAAATGTTCTACATCATAATGTGATGTACAAAGGAAAACTCAAATTTGTGGAAGAAAATGAAGGGATTATTTTAAAAACAAATTTAGCTAATCCCATTATGTTTTTGACTCTTCCAAACTGAAGCAATAGTCTTGTTGTCATGAAACATTTACTGCCAATAAAGAATACGTAGATTCCTCAGAAGTTAGCTAGATTTTGTATTTTAGCCTCAGGTTTCTCAGCCAAAGATTACTTATATTTGTGTTTTTGAATTTTTTTCCCGACCATTTCTAATTTTCTGCATTTCATCTCCTCTGGTTCCACTTATTACCATGTGAAGCATTACCACATTATTCTCACTCTAAAAATACTAAATAATCATTGCCTATTTTGGTTGTTTTAACTAAAACATTGAGTTCTTATAAATGTATACAAAGTGCAAAGGCAGATTCCACTTCTGCATTATTGTCTACACTTTTGGATTAATACTTTTTTCAGCATTTTGGTCCACATAGTATCCATTTTTTCTGAGCAACAGGTAAATGGTTTCACTTCTCTTAAGTTGTGTGGCTTAGAATCTCCTGAGAATGTACATCCTGATAAACCAGGAGAAGCTCACTTCTAGAGCTGAAATGTTCTAATATCGATCTTGCTTCTTATACATGCTAGAAATTTCCACACCAGTTTGCACATCTGACCTAGGTACTTAGTTATTAAATAGGGGATTACAGATTTCTAGAGAACTCCATGGCACTTAACACCTTGCTAAGTAATCCCAAGGCTTTGGGAAAATAAAAGGAAGCTCTTTATAAAGATTGGAGTCTGCTTTATTACCTTCCTTAGCTTATTATCTCTCATCTACTGTCTTTTTTACTTTTCTTATGTAATAGAACATCCAATAGAATAGGAAGCAGATGATGTGTGTTCCAATCCTGGTTCTGCTATGAACTACCTGGGTGGGACAGGGTGTTCGTTTCTTAAAAATAAATACCAACTTTGTCTATATGAGAATTGTGTTGTGAGGAAAATAGAAAGCACTAGTCTCTGTAGTAAAGTAGTGTCATTTCCCCATTGTATATAAAAAAAATCTCACCGATGATCAGAAGACTCTTCTTTGTGATTCTGAGTCTGTCGGGGTATCATCAGGATGTCAGGATCTGTAAGAATGAGACAAAGGAAACTTGTTACCAGGTGGTGATCATCTTCACCCATTCTATAAAAACACTTTACATATACCCACTAAATTCAGTCTCAAGATCACAAGTAAAAGTTATTTACACAGCCAGGGATTTTAGACAAAACCAAAATCCTTAGATTTTGTTATTCTCAGTAAAGTAAGATGCTGGTTGAAAGAGTGGCCTCAGATGCCAGATGACCTGGGTTTCAATGATTCTGAGCCTCAGTTTCTTCATGGTAGAATAGGGCATTCCCTATAGTGTTGGAACTAATTGGACTATTCTATGCAAGGTTCTGAGCCTGGTGCGTACCTCCCAATAAATGTTTGTTGCTGTTATTTTACTTCCACGTGATGCCTTTCTCCACCATCCCAGAGAAGCACAATTCTGTGGTGATATTTTAGGATTGAGAGCTCCCCAAACCGTCACGGCACTCTGGGCCATGCTCCAGGTCCTCCCATCACATATTTCCAGCCTTGCTGTCTAGCTCGTTCCTCCTCTTGAAGCAGGTCAGTTTTGGTCAAGGGAACAATGTGTCTGTTCAATTCCCCAAAATTTCCTCTAACCATCAAGATCTCTGAATACACTGAATAGAAGGGAAAATAGAGTGTTCTGTAAGGAACAGACTTACGTATTTGTTCTTAGGAAATGCTAAGTATAAACATCACAGAATTACCATGCACATGCCTTTTCTGAAACAAGAAGGTGTAAAGAAAAATCATAATAAGTGAAAACTTTTTATGGGCTGCTCTTGGTTTTGCTCAACAGGGCTTGATGTACGCTGTCAGCACCACAAACAGCAAGCACTAGGCCTCCTACCTGCCAAGCACTGCTGAACGGAGCCCTGGGGTATACAGACCTCACATTCTGGGTGGGGAGATACATAGGCACTGCTAGGTAGCAGTAATGCAGGCAGGTGGCACAATGGAGATATGAGGGGTTTTTTTGTTTGTTTTTTTATTTTTATTTTTGGCTGTGTTGGGTCTTCGTTTCTGTGCGAGGGCTTTCTCTAGTTGTGGCAAGCGGGGGCCACTCTTCATCGCGGTGCGCAGGCCTCTCACTGTCGCGGCCTCTCTTGTTGCGGAGCACAGGCTCCAGACGCGCAGGCTCAGTAGTTGTGGCTCACGGGCCCAGTTGCTCCGGGGCATGTGGGATCTTCCCAGACCAGGGCTCGAACCCGTGTCCCCTGCATTGGCAGGCAGATTCTCAACCACTGCGCCACCAGGGAAGCCGATATGAGGGTTTTGTGCGAGAACAGCAGAAACCACGAGCATCCTGCGTGGGAGAACTGGGAACAGTGTCACAAGACACCAGTGGAGTTAGGTCTTGATATATGAGCAGGATTTCAAAAGAAAAGAAGAGGGTTCCAGATACAGGGAATATCAGAGGTGAGAGGGCCCAACTCACTCACAGAGCCGAGAAGCTCCGTGTGGCTCAGTGTGGGTTGGGGTGTGGAGTGGATGAAGAGATGCAGGTTGAGCCCAAACTGCAAAATCCTTAGATGCTACAGTTAAGAGTTTGGATTAGACCCTTTACACACTGGAATCGATGGGCATTAAAAAAAGATCAAGTAGTAAGGAGATGGGGTCTGCGATTTATGGAGTTGGCTATGCTGGCCTGGTGGAAGGAGGAGGGAGACTGGGCTTGGCGGCAGGAAGCTAGTTAGGACTGGAGTTAGGACCAGGGCCTCAACTTAGGTGGGTGGATCCAGATTCAAGAGACATTTCTGAGGAAGAATCCTTCAGACCTTTGGACCTATTTTATATGAGGAATGAAGGAGAGAGATCAAGGGATTGCCTACTTTTTAAAAAATTATTGTGAAAAATTTAGTGTAAAAAATGTGCGTTTAATATGCAGGCTGAAGTTGTTCCTTTCAAGCCTGCTTTTGTTGGCTGAGGCATGTAATTTCATTTTGACAAACATGTATCAAGTATCAGCTGTATGTCAGGAGCTGTGCTAGATACCAGAGAAACAAATGATTAATAAGACAACATGCTCACTTTCCATGAGCTGCAATTCCAGCAGAGGAAAAAGTCATCTACACAGATCGCTATAGTAAAATATACTAAACATAAATAACAGAGAGATATGTAAGGAACTCTGTAAAATGTTCTATTCTTGGTAACATGGAGGACCTCTATAATGTGAGGGCTTAGCTCTGGTTGCCAGATGAAATTGCCCTTATAGGCATCCAGGTACAATGAGTAATTTGCTTAACAGAAAGCGGAATTGATGTTTAATATTTAGATTATAAATAGGAGCACATAATAGGAAGAGGTTAAAAAAAATAAAACAGTTAAACTTTCTCTTCAGAAAGGACTCCTGGATTTTCTACAGTTTCAACTTTAGTCCAAATGATGAGAAGTGTGTAATGCGGCTGCTCGGAGGCAGGACTCAGAAGTGAAACTGTCAGGATTTGAATCCCAGTCCTACCACCTCCTAGGAGTCTGACCTTAATACCCTGTTTCTCATTTTCCTTATCTGTAAAATGGGGATAATAATGACAGTGTTGATAGGGTGGTTATGAAGATTTTTTGTGCATTTCTGAAGTCATCAATGAGAGAGATGCATTTCATTCCTTATGCTAGATAGCCTTCAAAATAGCTGTACCAGAGGTCAGGCTTTTATTTTATTAAGTAAATACCTTATTGATTTGATGCAGTTTTTAAAGTTATTTTTATTATACGGTTTCACAATAGATTCTGATTATATGTTGTATTTTAAACTTGATTCTCACATATCTTCAACTGAATGACTTATAACAGTGCAAATTGCATTCCCATTGATTGTTCTTCGCAGTGTGATAATTCTTTCTTTCTGCGTTACTGATATGATGATCTTCCTGTTTGTCTGTCAATAATATTAGCAACAACCTTATATCACTAGATAGTCTATTCTGAGGTTTAAATGATAGAGAGACAACTCTTGCTGCTTCTCTAACATCCTTTCATCTAAAATGTGCTTTTGTTATTGGTTTTCATTAGGAGGAAATACATGGAAAAATTAATTTAAAAGACACTGTTTCTGCCCTCAGTATCTGGTACTGTTTATCAATTGCTCAGCTCTGCTGTCACTCTTAGTGACATTGTTAAGCTACTTAACTGAACTATTGCTCAGTTAGTCTCTTTCTGTTATTTATATGTAATCATTAATTAATTAATATTATATTACTTTCAATAGAATAGTCACCGTGTGGTATAACATCTTCAAGCAGATCCTGGGGGAAGAGGCAGAACTGGAATAATAATAATCAAGCCTCTACTCGATAATCCTCCCTACACAGTGAGCTGTCCTTAATGCAGATGCAAGCTACCAGACCGTGCGCTGTGAGTTCCTTGCATTGCCTTTGACATCTGTGAGCTGCAGAAAGACTATGATACTTCAGAAGTTAAGTTTTCATACCTTGTAGAATAGAAGGTCCTGCTCTGTTTTAAACACCATAACACTTGTTTCCTGAGGTTATTTCTCTAAACTTATGGGTAGGTCTTCCAAGGGAAAGGAAAACTCTGAAAAGTCCCTGAGTCTTGCCTTCCAAAGATGACCCAGTGAGCATAAGAGGGGCTTGGCTTATGGAATACCATTTTCAAGTCTTTGTCAAAGAAACTTTTGCTTACATCTTTCATGTCTTCGTTCATGTGATTGAACATACACTTTATTCAGTCTCGTATTTAAAATACTAAAACAGTCTTTCACTTTGTTTGTTGAGTGTGGTATTTTGGTAAGGTAAATTTCCCAAAAGTTAGTCGGGTCTATTTGACTAATGCAGAGAACTGGTTAAAGTATGACTGGAATGCCTCTCTGAAAAGACTCTTGATTTGGAGGAGAGGAAATGTGGAAAAGGTAATTGTGAAGTTTCTATGCTGACAATAAAATGCTATATGTTGCTTGAATTATAAGTGAATTAAAGAGAAAGGAAAAGATGCCTGTTTATTCCAAGATTCTACACTCAGTTTAGTTGTATTTTCACTTACACAGTGTTTAGTAGGTAATGGCTTCCCCTGGTTCTTTATTCAGTATTTATATTCATTGTAATTAGGAAAAATTTTGTTTTTTGTTAATTTGTTAATTATATATCAATTGTCATTAACCAGTGGGAAAGACCTTTTTGGCATGCTTTTTGACATTTCGAGTGGTGTGCTGGTAAATACACACACATACAGAAAAACAAAACCCTGATTTACAGTGTTTGCCAATTTCTGTAGTGTTAATACTCCCACATGACAGATTTCTAATATCAAAATTATGTCCATGAACGTGGAGTTGGGACATTATTTTCACAGTCAGCTTTTGCAAGTTGGTAATAGCTGGCTCCAGCAAACCACTGGCTCTGATTTTAAAATTGGTAATCACACAATTTTTTTTTTAATTAATCATTTGGACTTTTGCTACTACTTATGTTTATACAGTAAGTTTTCTTTTCAAATGGTTCATAGTTTGTTTCTGCAAATATGTAAATGGATAGAGCACTTAGGAAACTGCAAAGACTTTCACCTTTCAGTAAATCAGGTTCTCAAAGCTGAATTTCTTAAGTAGTTAGTACCCTCCTGTTCATTTTCTCTGGTACTTTGTTTATTACAAAGTGAAATTTCCTGGCAGGCCATAAATGAAAACGTTTAAGTGTGTGCTCCAACTGGCTTTTAATTCATGTCAATTTAGAAACTCAGAATTATTTAAAGCAGTTCTAGCTGTTCTAAGGTTAGCAATTAGCACTTCAATTTGTGCAAATGGCACTGAAAATGCTGTGTTGAAACAGACTGTTTCTCTTAACAAGAAAACCTTTAAACAAAGTTTTAAAAAATCGGTGGCAATCAATCTGAACAGTACTACCTTTTCACCAAGAGAGAGCAACATAGGCACACTTTACAAAAATACATTAAGTGGCCATTTTACACTGTAAGTGGTAGAACCGTGTCCGAGCTCTACTTAGGAACCTATTACTTTACCTGCCTCTGAACATGATGGATGAGGTGCAGTGATTAGTTAGGGTTATGGCAGTTGACGATCTCTATAAAGATCATATTTTTGCCTTCAGATATTTTTCTATGCACAATATGTTTCTTCATTACGATTTCATTTATCGTGCATGTTTAAGTTTCTGAATATTGACACTGTCCTGTCAGAAATGGTTTTCAACAAGATATATTTTCTCCATCTGATATAATGAAGTTAAGTAAAACTGCAGGAGTTTTCAATGTGGGAGTGGTGGATTTTTAATTTTTGTATTGTTTGAAAATAATTAAGGTGTGTAATATCCAACTTTAAGAGAACTGGTATGTCTGGAAATTTTCTTTAGGGAGATCTTAGTTCTATTAAATGGAATGGCAACTCTGAATACAAACAACTGACACTTGACCGTAAAGTGGAAGTGTGAAGATGTCACCAATAAATTTTGAACTTTCAAAGAATTAATTGTGATTCACTTTAATTGGACATTTTGCTGGATTTTGTGTCTCAAAGTCTTGCCTTAATTACTTTAGGGACAAAATTTCCTCTTAAGGTTTTCATACTTTAGTAAGACAGTGTATTTAGGTTGCAGTAACTAAATATTAAACTTATATTGCTTCCGTATAACAGCAGGACTACATGCAAAACATATCAGTTAAAACTCGATAAGGCCAAATCTTAAAAATGTCAGTGACAAGTGATTTATTATACTTTTAAATTCAAGTTTTATGGATCTTTAGATACTTGTCAACCTCTGGGAGTGCATTTACCAGGTGAGGGCAGAAAAAGAAAAAAAAAAAAACGGTCATGGCTGCAAATAAATTCATCAGATCTATGCTTTTAGGAAAGTTACTTTCATGTTACTTTAATTCAGGAAAATTCAGAAAAAATAAAAATACACCTAAAGCATTTATTTTTAAAAGATTTACTTTTAGAAGTCTTTATAGGAAGAAGCTTGTGGCTTTAAAAAATTCTGTGTAAATATTTGCATGGTTTCTGTAGCTTGCTGCTGGGAATGTTGACAGGCGTGTGTTAGGAATGTTAATGCCACAAGGAGGCGTTGCCCTGTACCCTTGAGGTCTGGTCCTGCTCTTGTCCTTTCATATTTTACTTAGTTTTGAAAAAACAGTAATTATATTTAACGTCCTGGGTCTAACTCTATACTAGACATAGTTACCTCAGAATATAACAAATTTCATGTATTCAGTGAGCCACCTACTTTGCAAAAAAATCCTCAGATCATGTATACGTACACACACACACACACACACACACACACACACACTCGTATACTTATAACTGCAAGATCTCAATTTTAAAGTTGTAACTTAGGAATTATTCTGCACATTTAATAATATTTTTCTTCTGGTTTCTTTATATAGATAATTCCCCTAAAGAGTTTAAAATACAAATTAAATGAATAAAATTTTGACTTGTAGACTTTAAAGGGCCATCAATCAATCAAAAAGCTATTGATATTTACAGAACACACACTATGTTCCAGGCAGTGTGATGAGTACTAGAGATCCAGAGGTAAAATACCTCTGCCAGTGGAAGGACATCCCACCAAAGCTCAAAGTCCTTGAAAAGTACAAGATGGCAAGTTTAGGGAACAGAGAAAGGCTGTGACAAGAGGGAGGGGTGGCCTGTGGTAGGTCAGGGAGGGCGGCACAGATGAGGATGGAGACGAAGGAGCTACTCACATGGGCTTGCTAGGCCATGGTGTGGAGGCTGGATTTTTTAAGTTCCGTGGAAAGCCACTGCACACTCTTAAGCAGAAGAGTGAGACGCTGCTATATCTTTGAAGAAAGACCTTTCTTACTCCTATGCAGAAGACAGATCGTAGGGTGGAAGGAGTGAATATAACGTCATTTGGGAGGCTACTAATGTTAGTAGCTTTGATGAGGGTGAAAGAGACGATGAAGATGAAGAAAGGAGAAATTAAAATATTGGGGAGGTAGAGCATAAGACTTGCTGGTACTGGGGGTCAGTAAAGGGAAAGAATCAAGGATGTTTTTAGATTTTTTGACGTGAACACCTGAGTGTATGGTTTATTGACATTTATTGACATGAGGAGGAAAGGTTTGTGAGGGGCTGGGGAATATAGAATTCGCTTTTGACTTGTTAAATTTGATATCCAAGTGGAATTATTAGGAAGATAGTTGTATATAAAAATAGCTACTATTCTCATATCCATTTTCAAATGACAGTACTGAGGCACAGAGAGGTTAAGCAACTAACCCAAGATCATCCAGCTTAGTTTCATCAGTGGAGCTAGGATTACCATCCAGGAAGTCTGGCTCCAGAGTCTACTCTTCAAGCCACTGCTCTGTCATTTTGGCATTCAGGGTTGGAGATTTTTAAAATCATGGTGTTGGAAGGAGCTCCCTCTGGAAGAGAAGGTAGATAGATAGGGAGTAGAAAGACTCCCAGCCATGCCTGTACACTCCTGCATTAGAGGTGTTGAAGGAGATGAGAAGATAGCAAGGGAGACTGAAAAAGAGCCACCACTGAGGTCTGAGGAAAACCAGGGGTAGGAAGGGTCATAGGAGCCAAGAGGAGAAATTGTTTCAAGCAGATGAAAGCTGCATGGACATTGAGTGAGATGAGAAAAGAGGTGAATTGGTCAACATGGGACAGGTTGTGACCTTCACAAGAGCTCTTTCAATAGAGCAGTAGGGAAGGAAACCAGTTTAAATTAGGTTGACCATATTATGGGAAGCACAATACCGACACGGAATTAGGAATTAAGAAGGTATCTCATGTTGCTACATATGTGACGTATGTGTAATCTGGACAGTGAATCGCATTCTGTTTGGGTCAATAATGTGGAGAGCATGGGCTCTGGAGTCAGACCTGAGTATTAATTCTAAATCTGATACTAGTTCTGTCATCTTAAGACTTTTACAAGAGCTTTTAAGCCTCTTTTATCTTAAGCTTCTCTGAGGCTCTTTGTTTATCCGTACTGTTTGTTTCATGCAATTCTTGGAAGAGGCTCTGCTGGTTACCTCCTTGCTTTTCCTTTTGTAAAATGCTATTCCCTTTACTTGAAATCGGTTGAAATCTCCACCTGCCCCTAACGTCCTCATTACTAACTGCCCCGGTCCTTTATGTTAAGGCTTATATGCATTTCGAAAGTTGCATTAAAACTTTTTTTTGTGATTACTCACATTTTTCCCTCCTAGTAAATTGTGTGCCAATTAATTAAAATAGGGTTCCTGTCTTTTCATTTTTTATCTCTAAACACCGATCAGATTGTGCAGCATAGAGTACGTGTCCCAAACATTTTGACCGAGTTGAATTACTTTAGTCCCACGGTGTGAGTGGAGCATGAAGCCAGTGAGGACTGCTGTGGGGGGAAGGAGAGGGCAGGGAACACTGGGGCTACACAGATGCTTTAGGCAGCAGTGCAGTGGTGCAATCCACTTTCAGTTTAAACGCCAAATGCAGACACGTGACCAAAGAGATTTAGAACTTCTCCCATCACACAACATAGAGAGAAGGCAGCTGTCAGAACAAAGGATCCAAGGTCCCTACAGAGAGAACTCAGACATGTTTGTTGTGCAGTGGTAGAGAGACGAGACAGGGAGCTGTGCAGTGGTAGAGAGACAGGGAGCTGCAGCAGTCTACAGCCGTGGCCAGGAGTTCATAAAGCGGACTGGCGGAGGCAAAGTTTTCAGGAGAAAACAGTTGATGATATATTCACTCAGTACTTTGAGCTAAGATTAAGGGTAAGGCTTAATAATAAAGAGTCCCCAAATAAGAATAAATAAGGTAAATAATCTGACTTTAGAATGTTGGAGTTTCACAAAATATTGTTTACTTAATATACAAGTAAACTTGATCTTGTTTTGTACGGGGGAGTTGATTATGTAAGGGCATGAAATAAAGTAAAATGATGATTGAGCCAGGTTTGTTCATATGTTACTTTCTAGGTGTGACGGAATTTTTCTTCTTGCTCGTAATCTGTTCATTTTCAGATTTCTTTTAAGGGCACTTCTTATTGCTCTCAAATTAAATAGCTTTATTCTGGCCCACATACTAAGAACATAAAAGAAATGAGGTCAAGTCTAATGAAAATCATAGAGTGAGACACTTGGTATCAGACAATGAGTAGAAATGAGAAATGAATGTAATCGCCTTCTATCATTTACGGGTTTTTATTATTATCATGATATTTCATGAGGAACTGTTTTGGGATATAATCGAAGCATCTAGATATGAAAAGAACCTCAAAGTTGTCAGCTCAGAAGGTCAAGAACTTGTTTTGCTGTTGAGTTCTACTGACATATATAGGGAGAAACATAGGCTACCTAAGTAGTAAAGAGACATTTTAAGTGTAAAAATTAAGATTTGAGATCAGGGAACATAAAAATCTAACAAATATAAAATAAAGTATACTGTCACTTAACTCACTAAGGAAGGGAGAAGAAATACAAGGAAGTTTGAGGTGGAAGGAGGGAGAGGACCAGAAAAAGAAAGAGACTTCTGACATTCGTGTGGACAGCTACCAAGAGAGGGAAGGAGAATCAGACTCCCCCTCAAACACAGCAACACAAGTAGGAAAACAAAGTTTAACAGGCACCCCCCATTTATCTAGATAAATTGAATAGAAAAAAAGAAGAGAACACCATATAAATACACTAAATAAAAGAGATTATGAACTCCCTCAAGGCAAGGCTTGTTTCTCATTTATCTTTGTGTCTTCAGCTCCTAGTACACCAAAGTAGGTTCTTAGTAAATGTTTGTTAAAATGTTGAAAAAACAGAGAAAACAATTTCTTATTGAGTAATAGCTCATCCTGTAGCCTACAAAGGTACTTTGCAACTCCAGGCATGAACAGAATATATAAACTGTAGTCACTCATCCAAGGACTGTAAGAGATTCACTGAATATTGAACGTTTTCCATTATGCTTTAGCCTATTGATATGGAAAGCAATGGAAGGAAGGAGTCATGACTTATAATTGTTGAGGTCAACACTGATATGTTCTGAAATGGTCAATACAAATACATTTCAAAAGACACTGAAAAAATTTCTAAGAAGTTGAAAGAAATACTTGCTTGTGAATATCTAGAGAAATGTGGAATGCACCACGAACATTTTTTATGACCTGATACATTTTAGGTATTTAATTTTGAAAACTGAGTATTATCGAATTCAGCATAGAGTGCCTTTAAATGCCTGTGTTGATTTGACTTTAGAATTCCTCATAGCCATACCACCTCTGCATATGTTCCTTCCTCTCTGTTTTCTTTTAATAAGAAACTTATTTGACATAACTTAGAGTTTTTAGAAAAGAATAAAATATTCTTGTTATATTGCTCTTAATATATGAGACCATGGGAGAAAGTGGTTTGAAGCCCTGCTATCCAGGAAAGCCCATTTTCCCCACATATTCTAGTTGAGAAAGTAGTTAGAATAGCTGGTGTGATAACTTGTAGTAAGATGGAAACTTACTTTGCTGTATTCTGCTTTTTTCAGATTGTCAGGTTTTATTGTTGTTGTTATGCTTTTCTCCTAGGTAAACATTGGTATGTTTAGACCTTATCCTAGGAGAAACAATGATAACTGTGGTGTTTTGGCATGGGGGCTGCTAGGGGCATTGGGTGGGAGTAATCACTCAACATAACCCATGTACAGAAGCTGGGGGCTGGTGGCCTCTCCTTCTACTGTGATACCACCACACTAAGATTCCAGTGCACTCTGTTGGAGACTTTCAAGTGTCCTGAGCTTCCAGAGAGTCAGTAGGAAGAAGTAGATTGTCCATAAAGGACGATTCAGATAGGGCTGAAATAGATAGGCATGATCACCAGGTGATAAGTAGACTACAGTGAATAGTAAATTCCTGGATGGTAATAAAAAGAAAAGCTGATGGAATTTCTTAGCATCAGTGATGTGTACTGGTCCATTGGATGCTCTTAGAATGGACATGGGACAATGAGACGATTTTCTATGCCTCTCTGATGCTCGTAACACGTACGTATTGCTCTGGCAAAGGCTGGGCAGTTTCTGGGTGAATTTTGTTTGTCTTCCAGGCTCAGGCCCCCATCTTGGGCCTCAGGGACCTCTTCCCCTAGTCACATCCTCTTTCATTATTGTCTTTCCTCTTCCAGGCCCCTGAATCTTTATCTCCTCTGGAGTGCAGTAACCTGGCTCTCTTTTGGTCTTTCCAATTAGTGTTTATGGCATAAACTTTATGTCCCAAGTTCTTTCAGTGCTTTGCCTTTTTATTTCTGACCCAATTCCCCAAACCATGCTTTCGAATTAAAAAAAAATCTTTCTTGCAAAATAACCTGGTTCTTGCAAGGAAAAACTTCAGCGTTCACACTTTGCTCTGTGCTATCAGTTTCGCAAATCTACTTTAAAATTTAAAAACTGAGCACTCTCTCACTTCATCCCAGCTTACCCTTCCCCCTCCCCGTGTCCTCAAGTCCATTCTCTACGTCTGCGTCTTTATTCCTATCCTGCCCCTAGGTTCTTCAGAACCTCTTTTTTTTTATTTTAAAGATTCCATATATATGTGTTAGCATACAGTATTTGTTTTCCTCTTTCTGACTTACTTCACTCTGTATGACAGACTCTAGATAGCTAGTGGGAAGCAGCCGCACAGCACAGGGAGATCAGCTCAGTGCTTTGTGATCACCTAGAGGGGTGGGATAGGGAGGGTGGGAGGGAGACACAAGAGGGAGGAGATGTGGGGATATATGTATACGTATAGCAGATTCACTTTGTTATAAAGCAGAAACTAACACACCATTGTAAAGCAATTATACTCCAATAAAGATGTTAAAAAATAAAAAAAATAAAAACTGAGCACTGCCTGTTTCTCTTCTCTCTCTCTTTTCATTCCGGTTATAACAAGGCTGATCTCCCAGAGACAAAGAAGGCTATTCATTATTGAGTGATGGGTTCATCAAGAGTTTGTGGGGCTTATGGAGCTGCCTGTGCAGGGAGAAGTGGCAGCATTAAGGCAGGTCTCTGCTCCCATCAGCTGGGGTCACACAAATATGTATTTTCCATAGAGCAAGTTCTTAATGTAACTGGGCTCCAACTGCTTTGATGAGACCCTGGTGTGTGTGTGTGTGTGTGTGTGTGTGTGTGTGTGTGTGTGTGTGTGTGTGTGTGTGTGTGTCATAAGAAGTTAGGTGGGGCATGCCCACATCAGCTAAATAGGGGGTATGATGTACCCACAAATGGCCCCCGCAGAAAAGCTAACATGTGAATACACAGATGGCATGTAAAGCATCAGGAACAGCCAGTATAGAACTATAAGCATCATTGCCTAAGTAACAATATTTTGTCCCTTTCTCCGGACACGCCTTCTCCCTGTCCTGACTCTAGAAAAGCCAGAGTAGCTGGTGGGGGAGAGAGTGGGAGAGAGGAACAGACAATGCCCAGCTTTTCTGCTACAGGATCCTGGACTCAGGTTGGGCCTGAACCGTACTGGGGGGAGAAGAGAAGCTTTGAATGAGATGTGAGGTTAAAGTTTCAATTTTTTTTTTCTTTTTTTTTGGGTGAAGTAGAAAAGCATAGCTTTATTGCTTTGCCAGGCAAAGAGGGCCATAGCGGGCTCATGCCCTCAAAACTGTGTGTCCCAACCTGGAGGGGGTAGTGAAGAGTTTCCTAGTAATTGTACAAAGAGGAGGGCATGATCAGCTGGTGGACATTCTTCTGATTGGTTGGTGGGGAGGTAAGCAGGAGTCAGCATCATCAGCCTGCTGGTTCCAACCGGCCTGGGGTCTATGTGCCTGTGGGCAGCACACAGTTAACCTCTCCCACCTGGTGGGGGTTTCCGTATCTGGTTTCAGGACTTAATGAAGCTCAGGCTCTTGATGTCTCAGCGCAGAAAGAATTCAGAGAGAGACAAGGTGATAGGTAAGAAGTGGGTTTATTTAGAGAGAAGCACACTCCACAGACAGAGTGTGGGCCATCTCAGAAGGTGAGAAAGGCCTCAAGTTTCAAATTTAAGAGAATCTTTTACTATCTGGAAGTGTGTCATAATTACTGAAATGGGACTAATTTTTGTTGTTGTTATTGAAAATGACTAGAAAGTAATGAAGCTGCCTAAAATGTCATTCAGGTATGGGAGAGGGGAATCTGGCATGTTGAAAGGCAGTGGTAGGAGGAAGATACAGCTGCTTGCTTCCTGTTTGTACTCAGTATGTTCAGTCCTTTCAATAGACTGGTTACACATCTATTGATTCTCATGTAGTCATACAATGACTAATAGCAACCCACACTGCATCCCAAGCATGAAAGCCAGAAGACGGAGGATCCCAAGCAGAACATGGAGAGGCTCAGATTCCCCAGCTCACACAGAGGTGTGCATGGGCTGACATGCA
The DNA here is from genome assembly GCF_949987535.1 of Balaenoptera acutorostrata. Lineage (NCBI taxonomy): Eukaryota > Metazoa > Chordata > Mammalia > Artiodactyla > Balaenopteridae > Balaenoptera > Balaenoptera acutorostrata. The sequence continues at coordinate 74,072,700 of NC_080064.1, read as the reverse complement.
TGTCCATTGTGTCTATGCCTGGAACCCTGAACTCTCTCTCTCCTTGTCTTCTTCAAGCCCCAGCCTGAAATTGTTAACATTTTTCTTTTACTTTCTTACTCATCCTAACCCGTGTTTTCTGATTTCTTTTGCAAGATCATCCTCACCATCACCTAGGCTTGACCTTGTATTTGACACCCTTCATAGCTTTATCATTCATGTTTAACAGGCAACAAGCCTATGCAACAGCCTCCAAAACACCCCTAGTTTAAGACTTTATTACTTCTGAGTTGAACCATTTATTGATTTATTCACAAATGTAGAAAGGCCTATGATAAAGCCTACCCAGCTAGATAAGAAATGCTACTAGTTCTCTGGGCCCTTGTGGTTTAGAGAGCAATGGACTCATCAGTAAATCATTGCAATGCAATGGGATGAGTGTGATAGTGGAGACACAGTGGAGACACACAAGTGGAAACACACAAGCTGCTATGGAGTCTGGGGAAGAGCTAACTGCTTAGCGGAATGGAGAAGACTCGTCAGGGGAGGGGCATTGGTACTGTTCTTTAAGGATGAAATACAGAGACGTGAAAAGCAAGGGGGGAAATCAGCCACCCGGAAGCCATTAAGTAGAGGGAGACTGTTAACAAAAGACAATGAGAATTGCCAGTAGTTCCTTACAGCTGGAGCTAGAGAGTGCTGTGGGAAGTGACAGAGATAGGGCTAAAGAGAGACAGTTTAATATTTTAGACTATTCCTTTAGAATAGATTCCTTGGAACAAAATGATAAAATGTCATTAGTATTTCTGCTGGGAGAGAAGGGGAGAACAGCACATTGCAACAGAGGCTGAATGGGCTTTAGGAAATGTTGGGAGGGTGTGTGTGTGTGTGTGTGCATGTGTGTGTGTGTGTACATTTGTGTTGGAAGCACATAAAAGGTAGATTATGGGTCTGCTTTTGGCTAACAAAGTACATACCATGTCCTTTGTTTAATAGGCAACATGGAGCCATCAGCGGTGTTGAAGTAGGGTGGTGAGGAGTATACACACAATTAGGAATATGATTCTAGCAGTAATGAGAAAGTGAGGCAGGAGGCTATTACAGTCATCCAGGTGAGAAATAACGAGGACCTGAGGTGGGCAGTGGGGGTGGGTATGAAAGGAAGAGACATACTGAATGGGAGGAAATTGAAAGTAGCCAGTGACTCCCAACTTGGTTGAGTATCGGATCACTTGTGCATCATTATAGCTATAGATTCAAAGGCTGTACCCCAGGCCACCTCAGTCGGAATTTCTTAAAACTGAGGATTTACCAAATTTGCAAATAGTGGCACTGATTGGTCTGCCTTTGACTTCTCTCCTACTTCCTTTTACTAGTAGTTACGATCCAGTCTAACCACCTAGTAAACCTGAATGTCTACCAGCTACTGTTAGTGCTCCCCATAAGTCCCTTCTCTGCCCCTGTGCCTTTACATGTGCCACTACCTTCTTTTTCAAATGTCCAGTATCCTACTTCCCTGCATGGCCGATTCCTAGACATCCTTGGAGGACCACCTCAATTAAAATCTGTCATGTAAATCTTTCTCACATCCCTCTTCCTTCCTCACATGACCAAACCCAGCCTCCTCCAGTGAATGAGACTGAGATGATAATCCTGCCTCAAGCTCCAGAATAATTTACCTATAATTCATGGATGGACCATCACCTTTTACCATGCAATAAGGTTATATATGAATATATCTTATCTCTTCTATCACGCTGTGAACTCCTTAGGAAAGGGATCGTGTCTGGCATAAGATGGGTGCTCAGTAGATAATAAGTAAGTGAATATTGGTAATCATGTTTACCAACTCATGATTAAAAGAATAGTATGATATTTTCCTCTTTAAATGGGGGGAGACACAACAACTTTAAAAGATACAAAACATAGTTTTAATTAAGTCTTCCAGTTTGATCGGAATCTTCATAAAATTTTGCACACTTGAGGATTCCATTTTCTGACATTAAGATCTAAATATATAAATGCTATTCATTCCTTTATTTTAAATAGGGATTAATTCTTTTTCAAAGGAAAACTGCAATCCTTCAATAGTAAAACTCACAAAAATGACTCCCATAATTCTGTTTTAAAAAGCAGAGGAGGAGAGACCTTCAAGATGGTGGAGGAGTAAGATGTGGAGATCACCTTCCTCCCCACAAATACATCAAAAATACATCTACCTGTGGAACAACTCCTACCGAACACCTACTGAACACTGGAAGAGACCTCAGACTTCCCAAAAGGCAAGAAAATCCTCACGTACCTAGGTAGGGCAAAAGAAAAAAGAAAAAACAGAGACAAAAGAATAAGGATGGGACCTGTACCTCTGGGAGGGAGCTGTGAAGGAGGAAAAGTTTCCACACACTAGGGACCCCCTTCACTGGTGGAGACAGGGGGTAGGTGGTGGGGGAAGCTTCAGAGCCACAGAGGAGAATGCAGCAACAGGGGTGTAGAGGGCAAAACAGAGAGATTCCTGCACAGAGGATTGGTGCCGACCAGCATTCACCAGCCTGAGAGGCTTGTCTGCTCACCCGCCGGCCGGAATGGGTGGGGGCTGGGAGCTGAGGCTCAGGCTTCGGAGGTCAGATCCCAGGGAGAAGACTGGGGTTGGCTACATGAAGACAGCCTGAAGGAAGCTTGTGCGCCACAGCTAGCCAGGAGGGAGTCCAGGAAAAAGTCTGGATCTGCCTAAGAGGCAAGAGACCATTGTTTTGGGGTGCACGCGGAGAGGGGTTTCCCGCTCTGTGTGCCCACAGCTGGCTTAAGTGAGGTCCAGAGATGGGCGCGAGCTGCAGCTATCATCTCAAACCCCAGAGGCAGGTATGGACCACTAACACTGTCGCTGCTGCCACCAAGAATCCTGTGTGCAAGCACAGGTCACTACCCACACTCCCCATGGGAACCTGTGCAGCCCGCCACTGCCAGGGTCCTGTGATCCAGGGACAACTTCCCAGGGAGGACACACAGTGTGCCTCAGGCTGTTGCAACGTCACACTGGCCTCTGTAGCCACAGGCTCGCCCCGCATTCCAATTATGGCTAACATATGCCTCCCTCTCCCTGGCCTGAGTGAGCAAGAGAACCCTAATCAGCCACTGCTTTAACCCCCTCCTGTCTGGGCAGGGAACAGATGCCTGAGGGTGGCCTACATGCAGAGGCGGTGCCAAAACCAAAGCTGAACCCCAGGAGCTGTGCGAACAAAGAAGAGAAAGGGAAAGTTCTCTGTGCAGCCCCAAGAGCAGCGGATTAAATCTCCGCAATCAACTTAATAAACCCTGCATCTGTGGAGTACCTGAATAGACAACAAAAGTTCCCAAAATTGAGGCGGTGGACATTGGGAGCAAATGTAGACTTGGGGTTTGCTTTCTGCGTCTGATTTGTTTTTGGTTTTATGTTTATCTTAGTTTAGTTTGTAGTGCTTGTTATCATTGGTGGATTAGTTTATTGGTTTGGTTGCTCTCTCCCTTTTATTTTTTCCTTTTGATCTTTTTCTGTGTGTGTGTGTGTATGTTTAGGTTTACTTCTACCATTTGTCCTATGGTTCTGCCTGTTCATTTTTGTTTGTTTTGTTTGTTTGTTTTCTTTTTATGATGGTTTGTGTGTATGTTTCTTTGTGTGATTTTGTCTGTTTAGTTTTGCTTTTACCATTTGTTTTGGTGTTCTATCTGTTCTTTTTTTTTTTTTTTTCTTCCTTAACTTCTGAGCCATGCGGCTGGCAGGGTCTTGGTGCTCCCACTGGGTGTTGGGCCTGAGCCGCTGAGATGGGAGAGCCGATTCCAGGACATTGGACCACCAGAGACCTTCTGGCCCCACGTAATATTAATTGTCGAGAGCTCTCCCAGAGATCTCCATCTCGACGCTAAGACTCAGCTCCACCCAACAGCCAGCAAGTGCCAGTGCTTGATGCCCCATGCCAAACAACTAGCAAGACAGGAACACAACCCCACCAATTAGCAGAGAGGCTGCCTAAAGGCACACTAAGTTCACAGACACTCTGAAACGCACCACCAGAAGCAGCCCTGCCCACCAGAAGGACAAGATCCAGCCCCACGCACCAGAACACAGGAACCAGTCCCCTCAACCAGGAAGCCTACACAACAACAACTGAACCAACCTCACCCACTGGGGGCAGACACAAAAAATAACAGGAACTACGAACCGGCAGCCTGCAAAAAGGAGACACCAAACACAGTAAGTTAAACAAAATAAGAAGACAGAGGAATATGCAGCAGATGAAGGAGCAAGGTAAAAACCCACCAGACCAAACAAATGAAGAGGAAATAGGCAGTCTACCTGAAAAAGAATTCAGAGTAATGATAGTAAAGATGATCCAAAATCTCAGAAATAGAATGGAGAAAATACAAGAAACGTTTAACAAGGACCTAGGAGAACTAAAGAGCAAACAAACAGTGATGAACAACACAATATATGAAATTAAAAACACTCTAGAAGGAATCAATAGCAGAATAACTGAGGCAGAAGAAAGGATAAGTGACCTGGAAGATAGAATAGTGGAAATAACTGCCAGGGAGCAGAATAAAGAAAAAAGAACGAAAAGAATTGAGGACAGTCTCAGAGACCTCTGGGACAACATTAAACACACCAATATTCGAATTATAGGAGTCTCAGAAGAAGAAGAGAAAAAGAAAGGGACTGAGAAAATATTTGAAGAGATTATAGTCAAGAACTTCCCTAACATGGGAAAGGAAATAGTCAATCAAGTCCAGGAAGCACAGAGAGTCCCATACAGGATAAATCCAAGGAGAAACATGCCCAGACACATATTAATCAAACTACCAAAAATTAAATACAAAGAAAAAATATTAAAAGCAGCAAGGGAAAAGCAACAAATAACATACAAGGGAATTCCCATAAGGTTAACAGCTGACCTTTCAGCAGAAACTCTGCAAGCAAGAATGGAGTGGCAGGACATATTTAAAGTGATGAAAGGGAAAGACCTACAACCAACATTACTCTACCCAGCAAGGATCTCATTCAGATTCGATGGAGAAATTAAAACCTTTACAGAGAAGCAAAAGTTAAGAGAATTCAGCACAACCAAACCAGCTTTACAACAAATGCTAAAGGAGCCTCTCTAGGCAGGAAACACAAGAGACGGAAAAGACCTACAAAAACAAACCCAAAACAATTAAGAAAATGGTAATATGAATATACATATTGATAATTACCTTAAATGTAAATGGATTAAATACTCCAACCAAAAGACACAGACTGGCTGAATGGATGCAAAAACAAGACCTGTATATATGCTGTCTACAAGAGACCCACTTCAGACCTAGGGACACAAACAGACTGAAAGTGAGGGGATGGAAAAAGATATTCCATGCAAATGGAAATCAAAAGAAAGTCTGGTGTAGCAATACTCATATCAGACAAAATAGACTTTAAAATAAAGACTATTACAAGAGACAAAGAAGGACACTACATAGTGATCAAGGGATCAATCCAAAAAGAAGACATAACAATTGTAAATATATATGCACCCAACATAGGAGCACCTCAATACATAAGGCAAATGCTAACAGCCATAAAAGGGGAAATCGACAGTAACACAGTAACAGTAGTGGACTTCAACACCCCACTTTCACCAATGGACAGATCATCCAAAATGAAAATAAATAAGTAAACACAAGCTTTATATGACACATTAGACCAAATGGACTTAATTGATATTTATAGGACATTCCATCCAAAAACAACAGAATGCGCTTTCTTCTTTAGTGCACATGGAACATTCTCCAGGATTCATCATATCTTGGGTCACAAATCAAGCCTCGGTAAATTTAAGAAAATTGAAATTATACCAAGCATCTTTTCCGACCACAACACTATGAGACTACATATCAATTACAGGGAAAAAAATGTAAAAAATATAAATACATGGAGGCTAAACAATACACTACTAAATAACCAAGAGATCACTGAAGAAATCAAAGAGGAAATCAAAAAATACCTAGAAACAAACGATGATGAAAACACGATGACCCAAAACCTTTATGATACAGCAAAAGCAGTTCCAAGAGGGAAGTTTATAGCAATACAATCCTTCATCAAGAAACAAGAAAAATCTCAAGTAAACAACCTAACCTTATATCTAAAGCAATTAGAGAAAGAAGAACAAAAAAAAAAACCCTCCAAAGTTAGCAGAAGGAAAGAAATCATAAAGATCAGATCAGAAATAAATGAAAAAGAAATGAAGGAAATGAGAGCAAAGATCAATAAAACTAAAAGCTAGTTCTTTGAGAAGATAAACAAAATTGATAAACCATTAGCCAGACTCATCAAGAGAAAAAGGGAGAAGACGCAAATCAACAGAAATAGAAATGAAAAAGTAGAAGTAACAACTGACACTGAAGAAATACAAAGGATCATGAGAGATTACTACAAGCAACACTATGCCAATAAAATGGACAACCTGGAAGAAATGGACAAATTCTTAGAACAGCACAACCTTCTGAGACTGAACCAGGAAGAAATAGAAAATACAAACAGACCTGTCACAAGCACTGAAATTGAAACTGTGATTAAAAATCTTCCAACAAACAAAAGCCCAGGACCAGATGGCTTCACAGGCTAATTCTGTCAAACATTTAGAGAAGAGTTAACACATATTTCTCAAACTTTTCCAAAATATAGCAGAGGGAGGAACACTCCCAAACTCATTCTACTAGGCCACCATCATGCTGATACCAAAACCAGGCAAAGATGTCACAAAAAAAGAAAACTACAGACCAGTATCACTGATGAACATAGATGCAAAAATCCTCAACCAAATACTAGCAAACAGAATCCAACAGCACGTTAAAAGGATCATGCACCATGATCAAGTGAAGTTTATCCCAGGAATTCAAGGATTCTTCAATATACACAAATCAATCAATGCGATACACCATATTAACAAATTGAAGGATAAAAACCATACGATAATTTCAATAGATGCAGAAAAAGCTTTTGACAAAATTCAACACCCATTTATGCTAAAAACTATCCAGAAAGTGGGCATAGAGGGAACCTACCTCAACATAATACAGGCTATATATGACAAACCCACAGCCAACATCATTCTCAATGGTGAAACACTGAAAGCATTTCCTCTAAGATCAGGAACAAGTCAAGAGGGCCACTCTCACCACCCTTGTTCAACATAGTTTTGGAAGTTTCAGCCATGGCAATCAAAGAAGAAAAATAAATAAAAGGAATCCAAATTGGAAAAGAAGAAGTAAAACTCTCACTGTTTGCCGATGACATGATACTATACATAGAGAATCCTAAAGAAGCTACCAGAGAACTACTAGAGCTAATCAACGAATTTGGTAAAGTAGCAGGATACAAAATTAATGCACAGAAACCTGCTGCATTCCTATACAGTAGTGATGAAATATCTGAAAGAGAATTTAAGGAAACGTTCCCATTTACTATTGCAACAAAAAGAATAAAATACCTAGGAATAAACCTACGTAAGGAGACAAAAGACCTGTATGCAGAAAACTGTAAGACACTGATGAAAAAATTAAAGATAATACAAACAGATGGAGAGATATACCATGTTCTTGGATTGGAAGAATCAACATTGTGAAAATGGCTCTACTACCCAAAGCAATCTACAGATTCAATGCAATCCCTATCCAACTACCAATGGCATTTTTCACAAAGGTAGAACAAAAAATTTCACAATTTGTATGGAAACACAAAAGACCCTGAATAGCCAAAGCAATCTTGAGGAAGAAAAACAGAGCTGGAGGAGTCAGTCTCCCTGACTTCAGACTGTACTACAAAGCTACAATAATCAAGACAGTATGGTACTGACACAGAAACAGAAATATAGATCAATGGAACAGGATAGAAAGCCCACGGATAAACCCACACACCTATGGTCACCTTATCTTTGATAAAGGAGGCAAGAATATACAATGGAGAAAAGAGAGCCTGTTCAATAAGTGGTGCTGGGAAAACTGCACAGCTACATGTGAAAGAATGAAATTAGAACGCTTCCTAACAGCATACACAAAAATAAACTCAAAATTGATTAAACACCTAAATGTAAGACCGGTTACTATAAAACTCTTAGAGGAAAACATAGGAAGAAAACTCTTTGACCTAAGTCACAGCAAGATGCTTTTCGACCCACCTCCTAGAATAATAGAAATAAAAACAAAAATAAACAAATGGGACCTAATGAAACAAAAGCGTTTGCACAGCAAAGGAAACTATAAGCAAGACAAAAAGACAACCCTCAGAATGGGAGAAAATATTTGTTAATGAAACAACTGACAAAGGATTAATCTCCAAAATATACAAGCAGCTCATGCAGCTCAATATCAAAAAAACAAACCCAATCCAAAAATGGGCAGAAGACCTAAACAGACATTTCTCCAAAGCAGATATACAGATTGCCAGCAAACACATGAAAGGTTGCTCAACATCACTAATCATTAGAGAAATGTAAATCAAAACCACAATTAGGTATCACCTCACACTGGTCAGAATGGCCATCATCAAAATATCCACAAACAATAAATGCTGGAGAGGGTGTGGAGAAAAGAGAACACTCTTGCACTGTTGGTGGGAATGTAAGTTGTTACAGCCACTATGGAGAATGGTATGAGGTTCCTTAAAAAACAAAAAACAGAACTACCATATGACCCATCAATCCCACTACTGGCCATATACCCAGAAAACCATAATTCAAAAAGAGACAAGTACCACAATGTTCATTGAGGCTCTATTTACAATAGTCAGGACATGGAAGCAACCTAATTGTCCATCGACAGATGAATGGATAAGGAAGATGTGGCACATATATACAATGGAATATTACTCAGCCATAAAAAGAAACGAAATTAAGTTATCTGTAGTGAGGTGGATGGACCTAGAGTCTGTCATACAGAGTGAAGTAAGTCAGAAAGAGAAAAACAAATACCGTATGCTAACACATATATGGAATCTAAAAAAAAATCGTTCTGGTGAGCCTAGGGGCATGACAGGAATAAAGATGCAGATGTAGAGAGTGGACTTGAGGACACGGGGATGGGGGAAGGGGAAGCTAGGACAAAGTGAGAGAGTGGCATGGACATATATACACTACCAAATGTAAAATAGATAGCTAGTGGGAAGCAGCTGCATAGCACAGGGAGATCAGCTCGGTGCTTTGTGACCACCTAGAGGGGTGGGATAGAGAGGGTGGGAAGGAGGTGCAAGAGGGAGGGGATATAGGGATATATGTATACATATAGATGATTCACTTTGTTATATAGCAGAAAGTAACAATATTGTAAAGAAATTATACTCCAATAAAGATGTAAAAAAGAAAAAGAAATAAAGGAGAAATAAAGAATGTCTCAGACAAAAAAGAAAAAAATCAAAAGCAGAGTAAAATCTCAGAAAAACAAACATAATCAGGTAACTGCACCCATGTTATTGTGACATATTACATCTCTCCAGGGAGCCCATATTAGGTAGCTTTGCTATTTTCCAGTGGGCATCTTTATTTTTGTCCCCTGTATCCTAAGTGGCTTCCTTAGAGTTTACTGGAATGCTACATTTTTTCTAATAAATTATGAGCAACATGGATGAATGGACATGTAGTATTTTACTTTTGCCTCATTATGCCTTAGATGTGGGATCTCCAGTTTTGTAAATGATAGCTACGATATATCAGGCCATCTTTACACATGCTCATGCTTGAATGCCTCCTGCTTCTCCTCCCATATGGAACAATGTCAATCATTGATGTACAGCTGTTGTTAAGATGCATCCTATGTCTACAGAAAATAACCCATAAGTATTTGCTATAAAATAATGCATAAGATTGCAGGAAAACACAGGAGAAATGGTCTTTGCTGAAAAAAGGAAACAAACAAACAAGAAAATAAACCCTTTGGAATATTTTTAGGTAAAGGGAGACAGGAAGTATTCCCTTTTCTTAAGGCTCTGAATTCACCTCATAGCTCCTGCTACTCCCTGGGTGACTGAGACGTTTGCCATCATCTTCCTGAACCTCAGTTTCTTCATTTGTAAATAATTCTCAGAGTTGACAGTGTTTTTTGAGGAACAACAGATAAAAATGCCTTGAAAGTGCTTTGCGAGCCTACAGTAATCTGTAAAAGCTTAATGATAATAATATACAGTAGGGTATCTTCCCTTGAAAACAGCAGGAGCGTTTCCTTACATAATGACCTGACAGATGGGTTGTGGTATCTAATCCCCTTAAACCTCCAAAGCTCTTTGATAGTGGATGTTGTAAAAGGCCAGATTAAAGCTCATGCTGCTCTTTTATTGAGCCCTTTCTTTCAGTATCTATGCCATATTCAATTGCTTCCTTCTCTAAGTACCGTTGCATGTTAACCTACTACCTGCAGGAACAATTAGGAACAGAAATAGAGACTGAAGGACAGTGCACTCCAGTAGAAAAAATTAGTAAATGCTTGTTGTCCCCAATATTAAAATCCACTTTGGCCTTTATATGTGGCTTTTATCGAAGGTTCCTGCCCTCCTAATTCCTGACTATTAGTCTCAAGCTGTGGGTATTTGTCGATGTTGAACACAGGCTGTGTGTGTGTGTGTTTGTGTGTGTGTGTGACAGTCCTGTAAGTGGTGAGAATGGAGCTTTAGTGATATTAATTCTAAACCAGTGAGGCTTATGGAAATCACCAGCAGTTTAGGATATTTGTAACATTTATGGAAGAGCTGGAGCTTTCAATCTGTTCAAAATGAGGAAAGGATGATTACCAGTTATTCTACTGTAACCTTAATTCAGCTCTTGAACCTGCATTGGACCAAGAAGTTTACATTTCCTCTTTATGTTGTGCTTGTCTTTTGAGAAGAGCCATTAAAGTTATCAGTTTCTAAAACCTTCCGTGAAAATCCCTTAACCCAAATTCATCATCCTTCCTTAGTGACAAACTTTGCTTTCTTTGCATGCTATAAGAAGTGTTAATTGTGAAATCACCCATGGTATGTAATCTGTATAATCAAAGAAAAGAAAAGGAGGAGCAATAGTAGTGTGTGTGTGTGTGTTTCTTGTTTGGCAACTGAGTATATGCCAGCACTGCATTAAACATTTTAAATGCACTATCTCTTTTAATTTGGTGTGTTTAAAGAGACCACGATGGTTGTTCAAAAACCTTTCTGAAGAGTCCCTCCATTTATATTCTGGATCCATCCCATCTTAACCTTCTTAAGAACGTCACTTCTATATTTGGGTCTTCTTTCCCTGTATCTTCACGTACTCCTTCTTTTCTGAATCATGGTGCAAAAAGACTGAAATATCACCCGACTTTATACAAACAATGTTACCTTGACCCCACATTCCCTTCCTGCTCTGTTTTTCTGAATATTTTTGTAGCAGAACTTCCCCAAAGAGTTATCCCTGCTTGCTATCTTAACTTTCTCTTTTCCTATTCTCTCTCTCATTCTCTATTTCTCTCTCTCTCTCTAACTCTCACTCTTTCTCTCATTGAGGCATATATATATATATATATATATATATATATATATATATATATATATGAATATTCCTCAACCCCATAGGCAATCACCATTCTGATTTTTCGTACCTAGATTTGGTCTGCCTGTTCTGGATTTCATGGAATAATAGAATAATAAAGTATGTGTTTGTGTTTTTTTGCTCAACACAATCCATTTGAGATTCATCCAGTTGCTGCTTGTATCAATCCATTCTTTTTCCTCTTGCTGAATAGTAACTGATGTTATGAATATGCCACGGATGGTTTTTTTGTTTTTACTGTATTCTCTTGTTGAGATTTTGCATTGCTTCCATTTTTTTTTTTTTGTGGCTATTATGAATAAGGTCTCTACAAACATTCTTGTACAAGTATTATATTTGTCTTTGTCTTGGCATATGTCTCTATTTCTCTTGGGTAAATATCTAGGAGAGCAACTGCTAGGTAACGAGGGTAAATGTATGTTTGACTATATATGAAACTGCTGGTTTTGAAAGTGATTGTAGCATTTTTATACTCCTGCCAGAAGTATATGAGAGCTCCAGTTGCTACACATTCTCACCAACATATGATTTTGTCAGTATTTTAATTTTAGCCATTTAAAACAGTGTGTGTGAAATAGTACCACATTCTGGTTTAAATTTGCATTTCTCCGATGAGCACTTTTTTTGTGCTTATTGACCATTTGTGCATCTTTTTTGTAAATTGTCTGTTCAATCTTTTGCCCATTTGAAAAAATTGGGTTGTTTTTCTTTTTATTACTGATTGTAGTAGTTCCTTTTGTACTCTGTATACAAATCCTTTGTTAGGTGTATGCATTATAGGAGTTCCTTGCAGTCCATTGCCTGCCTTTTTATATGCATAAATGGTATATTTTGTTAAGAACAAGTCTTTAATGTTGATGATGTCTACTCAATATTTTCTTTTAAGGTTAATGCTTTTTTGGTGTCCTATTTAAGAACTCTTTGCATACCACACGGTGATGAAAATGTTCTTTTATATTTTCTTCTCCAAGTTTTATAGATTTAGCTTTTACATTTAGGTCTGTAATCCATCTCAAATTAGTTCTTGTATATTGAGTGAGATAGGGGGTGAAGTTTGTTTGTTTTTCCTTAAGGGTATCCTTTTATTTCAGCGCTACTTGTTGAAAAGATTTTCCTTTCCTCATTGAATAATCTTGGTACTTTGGTCAAAACTATCTTGATCATATATACACCCTAACATAGTTTTACACAGAGTTTTTTTTGTCTATCGTTACACTAACACTACATGTATACCACATAATTATGGTAGCTTTATATTAAAGTCTTGAAATCAAATAGTGGCATCAATACAGCTTTATTTTGCTTTTTTAAAAAAGGTTGTTTGGCTGTTTTACGTCCTTGATAGCATCATATAATTTTATGATATATATGTCAATTTTTACAAAATTCTTCTAGGGTTTTGACTGGGATTACATTGACTTTACACCAATTTGGGTAAAATTAACATCTTAACATTATTGAGTCTTCTAATCTCTGAATATGGTTTATCTCTGTCCATTTATTTAGGAATTCTTTAGTGTTTCACAGAATGATTAGAATTTTCAATATGTACGTCTTGACTTTTTTTGTTAGATGTATTCACAAGTATGTATTTTGGGTGCTTTTTAAATGGAAAATTTTTATTTTCTAAGTTTTTGCTGATAGGATACAGAAATATAATTGCTTTTATTTATTATTGGGTTGGCCAAAAGGTTCATTCGATTTTTTCCATAAGATGGCTCTAGCAGCACTTAGTCGTCTTTAACTTCATTCAGAACAATTTGGTTAGACTGTATGTAACAGATGTCTTATCAGTGTGCATTAAAAAAAAGACTTATCAAAATTGGTGAATTTTTGTGTAGCCATTTTAATATTGAAGATGGAAGAAAAAAAGCAACATTTTTCGCATATTATGCTTTATTATTTCAAGAAAGGTAAAAATGCAACCGAAATGCAAAAACAGATTTGTGCAGTGTATGGAGAAGGTGCTGTGACTGATCGAACATGTCAAAAGTGGTTTGTGAAGTTTTGTCCTGGAGATTTCTCACTGGACGATGCTCCATAGGCGGGTAGACCAGTTGAAGTTGATACCGATAAAATTGAGACATTAATTGAGAACAGTCAACATTATAGCACGTGGGAGATAGCTGACATACTCAAAATATCCAAATCAAGTGTTGAAAATAATTTGCACCATCTTGGTTATGTGAATGGCTTTGATGTTTGGGTTCCACATGAGTTAAGCAAAAAAACCTTCTTGACCATATTTCCATATGCAATTCTCTACTTACAGGTAATGAAAACATTCCATTTTTAAAACAAATTGTGACGGACAATGAAAAGTGGATACTGTACAATAATGTGGGATGGAAGAGACTGTGGGGCAATCAAAATGAACCACCACCAACCACACCAAAGGCCGGACTGCATACAGAGAAGGTGATGTTGTGTATATGGTGGGATTGGAAGGGAGTCCTCTATTATGATCTCTTTCTGGAAAACCAAACGATTAATTCCAATAAGTACTGCTCCCAATTAGACCAACTGAAAGCAGCACTCGATGAAAAGCGTCCAGAATTAGTCAACAGAAAACACATAATCTTCCATCAGGATAACACAAGACCACATGGTTCTTTGATGACCAGGCAAAAACTGTTACAGCTTGACTGGGAAGCTCTGACTCATTGCCATATTCACCAGACATTGCACCTTCGGATTTCCATTTATTTTGGTCTTTACAAAATTCTCTTAATGGAAAAAATTTCAATTCCCTGGAAGACTGTACAAGGCACCTGGAACGGTTCTTTGCTCAGAAAGATAAAAAGTTTTGGGAAGATGGAATTATGAAGTCGCCTGAAAAATGGCAGAAGGCAGTGGAACAAAAGGGTGAATATGTAGTTCAATAAAGTTCTTTGTAAAAATGAAAAATGTGTCTTTTATTTTTACTTAAGAACCGAAGGCACTTTTTGGCCTACAACCCAATACTTTGTATCCTAATCCCACCTGTGGTAGCTTCTTCACGTTTCTGCCTGGGATGAGAGCATATGGAGGTTTCACTTTTCCTACATAATATGGTTCCTCTATTTCTGATGTTTGGGTCATTTGTGGTTCTTTTGGTGCTCAATATTTTGATTGGTTTTATAATCCTATTATTTTGTAGTTTATCTGATCTGCCTTGTTTTGGTTGCTAGGATGAGAGTGATGGTCTCTTGCAACTTTCTATATCTAAGCCAGTGGTGGAATGGCCCTTACTATAGTTTCAATGTCTGCAGGACATTGTCCTACATGTCTGTAGGATCTCACTAAATTATATTTTATGTCTTAATCTCTTGCTCAGTTCACTAGAAGTTTATCAGTTATTTTTATTCTTTTCAAACAACCTTCTTTTGATTTTGTTAACTTTCCCTGATTTTTTTTTCTATTTCCTTTTTTTTCTGCTCCAATATTTTTATTTCCTTCCCTCTACTTACCTTGGTTTTTATTTGCTCTTCTTTTTCCAGATTCTTAATGTAGAAATTTATATCACTATTTTTATACCATCTTTCCTTCCTAATATATGTGTTTAAACCTATAAATTTCCCTCTAAGCACTGCTTTAGTTGCATCACACGAATTTTAATAGGTTGTATTTTTATTGCTATTCAATTAAAATTGTTTTAATTGAATTAAAACAGTGATTTATTCTTGGCCCATGGGTTATTTAGAAATGTGTTACTTAAGTTAAAAATATTTTGGCATTTCATAGATCTCTTTCCGTTGTTGATTTGTGGTTTACTTCTGTTGTGCTCAGATAACATATTCTATAAAATTTTGGCCTGCAGTCAGTTATTTTTAAAATAAATGTCAATTAAGTCAACTTTGTTATTCAAATCTTTATCTTGATAGATATTTTTGTCTAGTTGTTCCATCAGTTTCTGATAGAGGAATGTTAAAGGAATCAACTGTGATTGTGGATTTGTCTGTTTATCCTTTTAATTCAGTCAGTTTTTGCTTCCTGTATTTTGAAGTTCATTAAGATTATTATATGTGCATTGAAGGACATGATCAACAGAGTGAAAACCAATGGAATAAGAGAAACTATTTGCAAATCATGTATCTAATAAAGGATTAATATATCGTATATAAAGGACTCCTACAACTCAACAACAAAAAACGAACAGCCCAACTTAAAAATGGGCAAAGGAACTAAGTAGAGATTTCTCAAAAGAAGATATACAGATGGCCAATAAGCACATTAGATATCTAAATGATATTGAGTCCTTAACACAGCTGATTATACTCTAAATGTCATTGTTTCTTTGGTCATGGGACATGCTAGGAACCCAGAGACTGGCTGAATGGGAGTTGAGAAAACAAACCAGAATACCTAAGAACTTACAGAAGAGTTACTCCTATCCATGGTGAAGCCAGACAGACATCCAAGGCCCCTAAATATAAGAGAAGACAACAAATTCTTATTCTAGCCAGGACTCTAGTGATGTTAAGAGGCCCTTTGAGATGGTAGACAGGGCATGGCAACAGTGTGTAATTGGCAGGTCATATTGCTGTAT
Source organism: Balaenoptera acutorostrata (assembly GCF_949987535.1). NCBI lineage: Eukaryota > Metazoa > Chordata > Mammalia > Artiodactyla > Balaenopteridae > Balaenoptera > Balaenoptera acutorostrata. Next base: position 74,056,629 of record NC_080064.1, on the reverse strand, counting down.
AAAGTCAATAACAGGAATATCAGAAGCAAGATCTAGTCTCTGGCTGGCAATAAAGAGAAGAGTTCAGTACCCCAAGCTTAGGAATTAGTGCCAGGCCTCAATTGCAGTTAAAAACTGTACATGGGTAGTCAGGCATATACTAACAAATAGTCCAACATATGTGCTCAATGTTAGAACAAAGGGCTAGAGGTCAAAGCTCTTTTAGATACTCAAGGCACAAAATTTATTACAGAATCATAGGGTGTGAGAACTACAGACATATTCACTGGTTGGGAAGGATAGTACTTCGCCATTATCACCTCAGTATCAATTTAAGGCTGATCCTGTCTGTAATTTCATGTTACTTCTGGCACATCTGGAGCAGAGAACTTCTTGAGAAATTGTGTGAGGATCAGAAGACTAGAAATAGATGCCATTTTGATTTTTAAAAAATGGGACAAGAGTGAATTCACTGAACCACAGATCTGTTCATTCATTCATTCAACCAACCAACCAACCAACCAATCAACCAACCAACCACCAACTAACCAACTAACCAACATTTATTGAGTGCCTACTGGATGCTAGGCACCGTGCAGGGCTCTCAGGACACAAGGCAGTTATGGTACCCTGCTGTCATGGGTCTTTCCATTTGCCTTTATTAAACCCAAAGGTAAATTCTAGAAATTAATGTCAACTACAGGCAAAATTATAGGCGGGATATTGAATGGATGGCTGGATTTACTAAAAACAAGACATGTTAATCTAATTCTTTCTTTGCCAGAGCCATTTTACTAGAAGATCTTGGAGATGTACTATTTTATATTGACTTTTTCCTCTGTGTCATGATAAGCTTAAATTGAGGGGACAAAAAGACTGCTTGGAAGTAAAATTAGGCAGTGTCATAACAAATTAAGCAACTATGTCAAAATATTTCTGATGAATTCAATATATTAATAATAATATATTAATCTGATAGCAAGTTTGTAACACTTCTGTCTTCAAACCTGTTCTGTATAATGTTCTGTTAATAGATTGCTTGAAAATATGAAAGGGTGATTTTCAAATTTGCTGATAAGATGAGGCTGAAGAATATCAAATATTTGTTACATGAATACAACAAGAGTTGAATTGGAAAACCTGTTCTCCACATTGGACTCCATTAGAAGTTTTCTTAGTCTTGACTAACAAGTTCAGTGAATGCTCCTTTAAGAACTCACCTCCATGTAGATTCATGCTCCCCCACCCTTAGAGACACTCCTGTGTAGAAATTCTGCAGCCACTTTGATTTGGAAGGCAAAATTACTAGTATGACTGAAGATACTGACAAGCTGAAGGGAGGGGTAAGCAGAATCTAAGAAGACAAGTTTTTATGAGTTAACTGTAAGATTATGTATGTGGGTTCAAATAAAAATTAAATAAATGACAATGATACAGAATCAGGGAAAGGAAAAGGGGACTTAGCTTGCCAACAATTTCTGTTAAAAAAATGATTTTAACATTTTTTGTCAGTCAGAGACACCTGAGACTCCTCACCAAAGAAGATATTCAAATCACAAATAAGCATATAAAAAATGCTCCACATCCTATGTCATCAGGGAAATACAAGTTAAAACAACCATGAGATACCACTACACACCTATTAGAATGGCCAAAATCTGGAACACCGACCTCATCAAATGCTGACGAGGATGTGGGGCAACAAGAACTCATTCATTCTTAGTGGGAATACAGAATGGTACAGCCACTTTAGAACAGTTTGGTGGTTAATTATGAAATTAAACATACTCTTACCATATGATCCAGCAATCGCTGTCCTTAATATTTACCCCCAAAATGTGAAAACTTATGTTCACACAAAAACCTGTACACAGATAATTATAGCAGCTTTATTCTTAACTGCCAAAACTTGGAAGTAGCCAATATGCCCTTCAGTAGGTTTATGAATTAACTGTGGTATATCCAGATAATGAAATTTTACTCAGCACTAAAAAGAAATGATCTTTAATCCATTTGGAGTTTATTTTTGTGTATGGTGTTAGGTAGTGTTCTAACTTCATTCTTTTACATGTATTTGTCCAGTTTTCCCAGCACCACTTATTGAAGAGGCTGTCTTTACTCCATTGTATGTTCTTGCCTCCTTTGTCATAAGTTAGGTGCCCATATGTGCGTGGGTTTATCTCTGGGCATTCTATCCTAAGACCAGACTATAAAACTCTTAGAGGAAAACATAGGAAAATCACTCTTTGACATAAACCACAGCAAGATCCTTTTTGACTCACCTCCTAGAGTAACGGAAATAAATATAAAAATAAACAAATGGGACTTAATTAAACTTAAAAGCTTTTGCACAGCAAAGGAAACCATAAACAAGACAAAAAGACAACCCTCAGAATAGGAGAAAATATTTGCAAATGAAAGAACAGACAAAGGATTAATCTCCAAAATATACAAGCAGCTCATGCAGCTCAATATCAAAAAGACAAACAATCCAGTTAAAAAATGGGCAGAAGACCTGAATAGACATTTCACCAGGGAAGACATACAGATGGCCAAGAGGAACATGAAAAGATGCTCAACATCACTAATTATTAGAGAAGTGCAAATCAAACCTACAATGAGATATCACCTCACACGGTCAGAATGGCCATTATCAAAAAATCTAGAAACAATAAATGCTGGAAAGGGTGTGGTAAAAAGGGAACCCTCCTGAACTGTTGGTGGGAATGTAAATTGATACAACTACTATGGAAAACAGTATGGAGGTTCCTTAAAAAACTAAAACTAGAACTACCATATGACCCAGCAATCTCACTACTGGACATATACCCTAAGAAAACCATAATTCAGAAAGAGACATGTACCACAATATTCATTGCAGCACTATTAACAATAGCTAGGACATGGAAGCAACCTAAATGTCCATTGACAGATGAATGGATAAAGAAGATGTGGCACATATATACAATGGAATATTAGCCATAAAAAGAAACGAAATTGAGTTTTTTGTACTGAGGTGGATGGACCTAGAGTCTGTCATACAGTGTGAAGTAAGTCAGAAAGAGAAAAACAAATACCATATGCTAACGCATATACATGGAATCTAAAAAAAAAAAAAAATGGTACTGATGAACCTAGTTGCAGGGCAGGAATAAAGATGTATACATAGAGGATTGACTTGAGGACACGAGGTGGGAGGGGGAAGCTAGGTCGAAGTGAGAGTAGTATCGACATACATACACTACCGAATGTAAAATAGTTAGCTAGTGGGAAGCAGCAGCATAGAACAGGGAGATCAGCTCTGTGATTTGCAATGACCTAGAGGGGTGGGATAGGGAGGATGGAAGGGAGGCTCTAGAGGGAGGGGATATGGGGACATATGTATGCATATGGCTGATTCACTTTGTTGTACAACAGAAACTAACACAGTATTGTGAAGCAATTATACTCCAATAAAGATCTATAAACAAACAAACAAACAAAAACAAATAAACAAAGGTGTCCTAGGATACCTGGGCACTTTAAAAAAAAAAAAGAAATGATCTATCAAGCCATCAAAAGACATGGAGGAACCTTAAATGCATAATACTAAGTGAAAGAAACTAACCTGAAAGGCTACATACTCTATGATTCCAACTACATGACATTCTGGAAAAGGCAAAATTATGGAGACAGTAAAGAGATCAGTGATTTCCAGGGTTTGGGATTGGGGGAAAGATGAATAGGTGGAGCACAGAGGATTTTTAGGGCAGTGAAACTACTCCGTGTGATATTATAATGATGGATACATGTCACTACCCATCTATCCAAACCCATAGGATGTACACCACCAACAGTGAACCCTAATGTAAACTATGAAGTTTGGGTGATTATGATGTGTTAATGTAGGTCCATCAATTGTAACAAATGTACTACTCTGATAAGTGATGCTGATAACGGGGGAGGCTATGCGTGTGTAGGGGCAGAGGGTATATGGGAGATCTCTCTACATTCCTCTTATTTTTACTGTGAACTTAAAAACCTCTCTAAAAAAATAGTCTTTAAAAATCTGAAAAAAAATATTAGAAGTTGGCTACCCTAGAAAAAGTTTATCAAATTGATGTGTCATTGTTCAGGAATATTCCTAGACACAATGTTAAAATTCCCCAGTATTTAGGAGATGTGTTGTATTGGACATGGTACAATGACTAAATAGATTTGAAATTTCTTGAGGGTCAAGCTGGGTCAGATTGATTTTTTTTTTCTCTTGCAGGGTGTTTGTCTGGAAAGCCAGATATGCTAGATCTAGTTTTGCTAACGACTTTTTTCCATTACCTGATTGGCCTATAATTGGCCTGCTGTTTATTAGAGGCTGTACAATATGAGACAGTCTCAAGTTGTGAATTTTTACATAAGAACTAACATACTTACTGACTCTGGGTTCTCCTCATATAATTAGAGAATAGATTCTCAATTTTACCAAATCAATTAAAGAGTTGGAATATGAAGCATCAATTTACAAATGCTTAGTCTCTTAGGTATAGAGGATTTAGCTATATGTTTAGGTTAATGTCCAAAAAACATCTACTTGAAATGTTAAAACTATGAATTTTAGCCTTTAGCAACATAAAATATTCAGGCATGTTAATACATGGATACTGATTTAACCAGTAACCATGGATACTGATTTAAGAGAGTCACTATAAAGAGGAAACAAAATATGAGATAGCAGTGAGAGTATGCCAAATAACATGTCAAATCATGAAGCTCAGTTCAAGAGAGAACTGAGTTAGAATCTTGTCTTCTCCCTATCTATTAGTTGGATGATCTTGGATAAGATGCTTAAGTTTCATTGTCATTGCCTATAGGATGGGAATAAAAAATAGTATTTCTATAATATTTTGTACCAATAGAATGGCAGTGACATTGCTTTAAGAAAGAAGTGGAGATTGTTCCTTTGAGTAGCAGCGTTCTTGCTGCCCCATTTAACATCTCTTTACTAAGGTGTTTACTGGACAAGACGTTGAATTGAACTGTCTCTATGCCTCAGATATGCAGGCAATTCTCCAAAATGAGAACAGTAGGCCTCCCATTCTAAAAACGGTCTCCAAAAATCCTTGCAGGACATACTTAAGAGGTGGCCAAACTAGCCCCTCCATTTATACAAGGAAGTCAAGAAGAATAATCAGAGAAGTTGTCAGCTTAGAGGACAATGCATTCTTGGAGCACCTATACATTGCAGCCACCAGAACAAGTGAGGGGAGAGCTAAGAGAGCCACTTAAGTTTGTAAGGGGGACTGGAAAAAAGGGAGAGAGTCTGGCTTCTTCTCTCCAGGTGGATCTCTGTGTATGAACAGGACTTGCTGATGTGAATAAAGGAAAAAAGGAATTGGCAAGAGATGAGAATGGAAATATTGCTTACAGCTACACCACTGTCTGGCCTAGGAGGGTTCTATGAGATTCTTTTTGACCTCTTGACCTCTTGGAACTAGCTGGGCTTGAACCGTCTGGACAGGATGCTGATCAAGAGCTGAAAGAAGTGACACCAGTAGCAAGGGGGCTGTAGTGAATTGTACCAGGGGCCAATAAAGAGAGAAGGTTTGAAGAAATCATGGCAGAAAGCATATCCCCTACAAGAAAGTATGCAGCAGGGACTGAGCCTTGCAAGGTCCAGATTGTTCAATACACCACTTATATTTGCTTTCCATGAGATTCTTATCTGCAGCCACAACAGAATCACAATAATGGGGAAAAACAATAATCTCCGGCTTAGCACCCCCAGCAAAATCACTGGCACCCTAGTTCCCCCAAATCCTTCCTATCGATGACAGAAGTATCTGTGGTCTCTTATCAAGTCCTTTGATCCGGCTGATCTCCACGTATTTCCCCTTGTTATTTCTGTTCTGACACTCTCAGCAATGGCCACGATGCTCTCAGGTATCTGTAGTATTATCTTCTGCTATTTTCTTTCTTTTTTAAAAACGCTTTTTAAAATTGTAGTATAGTTTATTTACAATGTCATGTTAGTTTCAGGTGTACAGCACAGTAATTCAGTTATACATACACATATATCCATTCTTTTTCAGATTCTTTTCCCATCTAGGTTATTACAGAATATTGAGTAGAGTTCCCCGTGCTATACAGTAGGTCCTTGTTGGTTATCTCTTATATATACAGTAATGTGTATGTGTTAATCCCATCTTCTTCTGCTGTTTTCAAATGGCTTAGTTGTCCTTCAGTCTCGCACATGGAAGTGGGGAAATACTCTCTTCTCTCTCTTGCTTTGCTCTTTTCTCATCTCTGGTGGCTTGATCTCCCATGTGACTCCGCATCTATAATCATTTTCCTTTGAAGGTAATATGAGTGCCACCAAACTGAGAGATGCTTAAAGTCATTCATCCTCTGTGACCTCCCGCCCCCCAACCTCGTTCCTGGGTCAAGTGTTGAACCTCCACCTTCTCTTCTTAGGATGGCTTGTTTCCCCATCCGACCATCAGCATCATTACCTTCATTTCTTCACTGTGTCTATCCAGGTGCACTGCTTGGGGCCCCTGGGAAGGCTCATTGCTGGAGAGTTTAGGATCTTAGCCCTAGCAGTCACGTGTCAGTCTCAGTATTACTAAGGCATTTTGAAACCTTGCATCTTCTTGCAGATGAGACATGGTTGGCCTTCCTTGCCAGCCTCTGGGGCAAGTAAAGCTCACTGAGTTTTGCTGTATATATTTAGTTTAAAACTTTGTTTTGGTACCCCCTCAGAGAGAAGAAAATTCATGCAGGTGATGTTAATGGGGAAAAGGATCTGAAGAAAAGGGCGCGTGTTCATAGCATTACAAAAATATTCTCTCAGTTTATTTTCTCTGATGAATCATATGCTCATAATCGAGCTTTACCATGTTGGCAAATCTCAAGGCTTTGCTTTCAAACAACTTGGAGAAATGTTTCTAGGTACAAGTGATTGCTAACAACCATATACATTATTTTGCAATATAATGAGTAGTTACAGAGCTTAATAAAAGGGAAAGAGCCAAGCAAAAACAAATTTTTTTTTTCCAAGCAAAAATTTTTGACAAGAATAGGGAAATTGAGCATTTGACAGGATTTGTTTTCAAGCTGTTTTTTGGGAGATTTAAATAAATCTTCTTAAGTACTCCAACTTTTGAGCCCTAACTGTGCCTTAGTTAGTTTTACAAATTTTTTTTTTAATCGGGTAAATGGTAGTGTAAAGAAAGACCCTCCCAGTTTCTGGGTGTGATGAAGTCTTCTCTCTCAGGTTCATGGAAGGTTATGCCATAAAATCTGTGAAAGATGCTTCTACACTAATGATGCTACTTAAAAAGTTGTCTCCAGTTCTTGGCGCTTTTAAAGACAATGACAGTATTTTCAGGATTCAACCATTTTGAGATCAAAGTCCACATCCAGGGTCAGGCTAATTTGGGCAGATATTTCAGTGCTTAGCAATCAAAGACGCACTTCCCAACTATAAATTTGACTTTCCTGTCGTAGAATCCGCACTAGTATATCTGTCAAGAATGGAATATTTTGATTAATTGGGGCTTTGTGATGGCATCTGGCTTAGGAGGACTTAGTCACTCCAGGTAAGTATGGATTGTCCTCTGGAAGACCTTCAGGCATAGAGGTTCCAAATCCTTCTTCAATTTTCCTCACCATCTAAATGTCCTGTGCACTTGAGGGCTTCCTTTCTTAATTTTTTTTCTTCTAGTGAAGATAAGGTACAGATGGCCCATATCTGTATAAAATTTTTAAGTTTATGATCATCTTATTCCTTCCTTGCTCTATTAAAAAATGAAATCCTAATTTCTTCATCTAAAATACTCCTTAATTAACTAAAAAATGAAATCCCAGCTCCTTATACGTTTAGTAAAACTTGCTACTTATTGAACCCATAGGGAACACATTGTTTTGAAAAATGGTATTTGCCGCTAAATAAAGTTTCAAGTCTCTGTGTAATAAACAGTTATTGAGCAGAGCAGTTTGCTTACAAGAGGACTGTCTTCGTGGAGACGTAGGTAAATGTGAACCGTGTGGCAGTTTTCTAGAAGCTGCATTTTCCCAGGGTGGGCTCAGAGATCTTAGATGACATTGATCCATACCGTTATCCCCAGCCTCCCAAAATTACCCAAAAAATACAAGGTATGACCATGGTCATTTACTTAATGCTTTGTACTGGTCAATCCCAATGTGTGAGAATTAATTTAAGTAACAGTGAAATACTGAAAGACCAATTAAGAGAACAGTAAAATCATATCTAACACTCCCAAACTCTCACAAATTTTAATAATTTTGTAGTTTCTTCATGTATGGGTGAAGGTTTTAGAAGTCAAATTTTGGTTTACAATAACTACACGTTCACAGCTGTGCAAACTGGCTTTTCTCATCTTTCTCAATTTATGACCATTCAATGAGAAGAATGCTATTTCATATCTAGAGACATTTTAATAAAAGCCTTCAGCTTTCATGTCCTTTCTTCAAATGTTTAACAGATGACAGTGTATCATTCTTGATTCTTAAAGAGACAACTTGCTTCAAGCATATGAAAAACATGAACTTAATGTAAAACAGTAATGCATATTTCTTGGCCAGAGGCTGAAGACAGAAAAAAAATTGCAGCCATGTTAACGGTGGACTCGTGTCCTTTTAACAGAAATTTCCTATATCTAACAATGCAGTGAAAGCAGCAGTATAACTTATTGAGTGGTTCTTACGTGGTGATCATGGTGCTAAGTCTTTACAGTATTTCACAACCCTAGGAGATAGCTATTGCCTTTTCTACTTACAGCTCTATTAAATCACTAAACTTCCAGAGGATAAGTGACTTGTCCAAGGTCATTCCTTTAATAAGTGACTGAGCTAAGATTTGAACCCAAGCTATCTGACTCCAAAGTCATGCCTTTCAGCCATCTGATGGCACTTCATTTCCCACTAGAGAACTGTATCAGATAGTCACTCCTTGAGATTGTTAAAAATCTCCAATTTTTTCCCATTTTAAAACCACAAAGTTATATGCAGGCAGTTTAAAAGGATGTTGAGCTCAGCCATCCTGAATGTCAAGACCTTGTCTTTCCTGGGAGTTTTAGTCTGGTCGCTAGTGTTCCAGTGACACATATTAGTTGCAGCAATTCTATTTCTCCATTAACAGAACTCAGAGAATAATACCTAATTCTAAAGCTGTTTTTTTCTTTTTTAATTGTTTGTAAGGAAACTGACTTTTCCACTTATTAAAAAAAAATGCTAAGCTTTTACCTTATATATGCAGAATGGCCCCTACCGAGTCTATCTCATGTTGACATTTGCTTATGAATTTCATTTCTCTTATCCCAGAAGCACTGCTCCTTGATTGAACAACTTGAATGGTCGTGATGACCTATGGGCACCTCACATAACTCCAGTCTGTTAGACGATGACTTGAGGATAGGGGTGCTTCAGATATCTTGCCTGTCTAAGGCATTTCCCTCTTTTTTTCCTGTGTGATGTATCGTGTGTGTGACCACAAAGCACTTATCTCCTATGATCCATGCCAACTGTAACTTTGGACCAGAACCATATTCAGCTTATCATATCTATGGTTTGCTATCCAGAAAGTTCTGTCTCTCCTTAAATAATGTAATCAAAACAAAAATAGATAAGTTAGAAGTTATTTTATAATATCCATAGTCCCATTACTAGTTACTATGTGTATTAGAAACTACCTTCATTACTTATAAAATTTTGAAATTTTAAAATCCAATATATTATATGATTAAGGTTACCTATAATTTAAATTAATGTTGAATTCTTAAAATTAAAACTCCCTACTTTTTTTTCTAAATCTTTGAAGTTCAATTTATAAATAGTTCTTGTTACAAATTTAAATTTTTAAACAACTATGAAGCCTAACTTTGAGGGGGAATTGACTAAGTGTTTGATCAACTTAACAAACTAATTTCTCTTTAAATAGTCAGGCTCGTTTACAAACTTGGGCATTTTAAACTGCAGCTATAAATGTAATGCATTCAGTTTTCTTTTTAAGCACTTTAGATACTTGACCAGACAAGTTTATGTCTCTAATGAGCAAAACGGCCTTGAGAGTTCAAATAAGTCATTTCAGTCTAATAAATTATTAAACTTATAAATATAGTAAATCTAATTCTCTTAAACATTCTAATTCTGTTTACAAACTTAGTCAAAAATCTTATACCTCAACTTGAAATCACAAGTCAATTACATATTTTAAATTGGACTCACAAGGCTAATCTGTCAGACTCTCTAATATGCCAATTCTAAATCATTATGAACACTTTAAATACTAAATATACACAGGTTGTCCCAATGATGAAAAACCTATTCTTGAACTTGACACGAAAGTATTAATACTTCATCATCTTTATAATTAATTCTAAACCATCCTGGATTTGGAAAGACACTCACTAAAGGAATAGTTTTTTTTATCTCAGATGTGGAATCCAAGGCTTTACACGTTCAGGGTTATTCTTTTTATCTCAGATATGGACACCTGGACCCCTTTTTAGTAGTTGCTATGAAAACAAGGACTTCAAGCTACTTTCTTCAGATGAGGTTTGTTTTACAATCCCTATCTTCTGGGTTCAAGGTACGCTTTATCTAATTGCTTCAGCTGATTTGTTTAGGTGCCAACCTATAATATTGTACCTCCAACCAGGATATAACTAACTGCCCTTCATTTTCTAAATTTCCTGATTAAATTTTGGATCCTTTCTGCCTCTTTGGGCCACAATAATTATGGATATTTTAATGACATCTTATTGGATTCTGCATATTTCTCATTTGCACATCGGATTCTACACATAGCCATAAAGATATACTAATGACAGATACATTTTAGGGGAAATATATTACAAATTGGAAACTAGTTTTAGTAAATTCTTGCTAATAGATGAGTGTAGAAGATCATAGAATACTCCTTACTCTTTCTGTGTCAAATGACACATTATTTTTTCTTTTCAATGAGTTTGTAAGTCAGACTTTAAGAAAGATATTTTCTAAGAGGCTTTTTCAGATATAGCAAAAGCAATAAGAAAGAGTAGATAAATTATACTTCATCAAAATTAAAAACTTTTGTGCATCAGAGGACACTATCAAGGAAGTAAAGATACAACCTTATAGAATGGAAGAAAATACTTGCAAATCATACATCTGATAAGGGCCTAGAACCCAGAATATATAATGAACTCTTATAACTCCACAAGAAAAAGGAAAAAATCCACTTAAAAATGGGCAAACGACTTGAACAGACATTTCTCTGAAGATGATATACAAGTGTCCAACAAGCACATGAATAGACATTCCACATCATTAGAATTAGGGAAATGCAAATCATTAGAGAAGCACACCCACTAGAATGGCTAAAAAAATACAGAAAATAACAAGTGCTGACAAAGATGTGGAGAAATTGGAACACTTATATATTGCTAGTGGGAATGTAAAATGATATAGTCACTGTGTAAAACAGTTTAGCAATTCCCCAAAAAATAAAATTTAGAATTACCATATGACCTAGCAATCCTACTCCTAGATATATATCTAAAATAATTGAAAACAGATATTCAAACAAAAACTTGTACATGAATGTTCATAACAGCACTATTCTCAATAGCCAAAGGATGGAAACAATCCAAATATCCACCTACTGATGAATGGATAAACAAAATGTTGTAAATCCATACAATGGAATATTATTCACTCATATAAAGAAGTGAAGTACTGATCTGTGCTACAAAATGGATGAACCTTGCATATATGCCAAATGACTGAAACCAGACACAAGAGGTCACATATAATTCTATTTATATGAAATGCCCAGAATAGGTAAATCCATAGGGACAGAAAACATGTGGTTGGTTTTCAAGAGCTCAGGGGGAGTGGGGGATGGGAAATGACTGCTTAATGGTTATGAGGTTTCTTTGGGCTGTGAAAATGTTTTGGCAGGAGGTAGAGGTGATGGTTGCACAACGTTCTGAATGTGTCAAATGCCACTGAATTGTACACAGTAAAATGATTAATTCTATGTTGTGTGAATTTTACCTCAATTTAAAAATGAAAAGGTTTTTTCAACAAAGTCCCGTTTTTTTTTTCTCCACTAAGGATGATATTAAGAATCAGATTATTACCAACATTCTTTCTCATAACTTTACTGGTGAAAATTTGCCACAAAGATGGAGGTTCGCTCCGTAAGGGGTGAACAATGTTCCATAAAAACAATATGCTCCAAGCTATACAGGAGCAAAGTTTCCTGACTCCCTCTTATAAAGAGATGACTGACAACGATGACATCAATTATGACTTTTCTTTCTCTATGGGGTCACCAAGAAGGCAACTTCCTCTATTTAATAAAAATTATGCTAAGCACTAAGATATAATTACTCAGGACTGATATCAATACAATTTTCAGACTATTTCGTACATGACACACCCTCCCCCCTTTTTTGGTTTTAACATCTGTAAATTATCTTTTGCAAATGAAATGGCTCAATTCTCGTGGTATCTTGCTCTAGAAACACTCATAATAAAAAGTTACAAGCTCAGAACAAGCTTATAAGAGAGGCAGTATTATTATCTTCATTTGATACGGAGGAGATTGAGGGACAGAGAGATGAAGTGAATTGGTCAAGTATACTTAGCTATTTAGTGGTGGAGCTGGCAGTCAAACCCAATCTCACTCTAAAGTCCAGGGTTTTAAACTATTGCTTTCTATTCTACCTCTCCTAGAATCAGTTTATCAAACCTATCATGTTCTAGGTGAAGAAAGATGTGGCAAAGGTAGTTTGTGCTCATTAAATATCCATGTGCTTCTCTACATTTCCCAGCTCTGTTTGCAGCTGAGTTGAGGTCATGTGACTAATTGTGGTCTATTAATTGGGAGTAGAAGTGATTCGTGTCACTTCCAACCCAAGACAGTTAAGAGCAAGGGTGAGTTTTTCATGCTCTTTCTCACTCATCTTCAAGGCTGGAAAGGAAGAACTTTCAGATGGTGATAGATGCAAGATGAAAACAGTCTGGATCCCTGAGTCACTGTTAGAGGAAAGTTGTACCCCCCACTCTGCCCTCAAAAAAGAGCTACCAGATCCACTACAAACTGTGACACGAGTGAGAAATAAACCTTTGTTGTGTTAAGCCATGCGTTAGTTTGTGACCAAAGCATATCCTACTCTCTTCTGCCTAACTCAGGATTGTCATACGATAAATGACATAAAGTCTTGACCCAAGAAATAGGATTTTTCTAAGGGCCTTTTGGTGTCTCCTTAGGGATTGTTAAGGGTTGAATTGTGTCTTCCTCCTAAATTCATATATTGAAGTACTAACCCCAAGTACCTCTGAATGTGACCTTATTTGGAAATAGGGTTGTTACAGATATAATTAGTTAAAATGAGGTCATTAGCATGAGCTCTGATCCAAGACGACTGGGTGTCCTTATAAAAAGGAAAAAAAATCTGGACAGAGAGGCACTCACACCAGAAGTATGTCATGTGAAAATAAAGGTATAGATCTAAGAGCCAAGGAGTGCCAAAGGTTGCCAGCCAACCACCAGAAGCTAGGGGAGAGGCACTAAACAGATTCCTTCTCACCATCCCAGGAGGAAAGAACCCTGTGGACACTTTGATTTTGGACTTCTACCCTCCAGAAATATGAGACAATAAATTTCTATTGTTTTAAACCACACAGTCTATGATACTTTTTTTTTTTTTTTAATTTTACTTATTTATTTATGGCTGTGTTGGGTCTTCGTTTCTGTGCGAGGGCTCTCTCCAGTTGTGGCAAGGGGGGGGCACTCTTCATCGCGGTGCACGGGCCTCTCACTATCTCGGCCTCTCTTGTTGCGGAGCACAGGCTCCAGACGCGCAGGCTCAGCAGTTGTGGCTCACGGGCCCAGTTGCTCCGCGGCATGTGGGATCCTCCCAGACCAGGGCTCGAACCCATGTCCCCTGCACCGGCAGGCAGACTCTCAACCACTGCGCCACCAGGGAAGCCCCCTATGATACTTTTTTATGGCAATCCTCGCAAACTAACACAGTGATCTCTGTATGCTCCATCTCAGTGGAATGGCAGTTGTGATGCATTCAGACCTGGGCAGACCAACCAGCACGTGGACATGGCACATTTGCAGCTGTGATTCTCCACTAAACTCCATTAAGAACTACCACAAGCCTGTTAAGAATCCTTTGGGACGCCGGATAAAATGGCCCAGATGGGCTTCCCTGGTGGCGCAGTGGTTGAGAATCTGCCTGCTAATGCAGGGGACACGGGTTCGAGCCCTGGTCTGGGAAGATCCCACATGCCACGGAGCAGCTGGGCCCGTGAGCCACAACTACTGAGCCTGCGCGTCTGGAGCCTGTGCCCCGCAACGGGAGGGGCCACGATAGTGAAAGGCCCGCGCACCGCGATGAAGAGCGGTCCCCGCACCGCGATGAAGAGTGGTCCCCACTTGCCGTAACCAGAGAAAGCCCTAGCATGAACCGAAGACCCAACACAGCCAAAAATAAATAAAATAAATAAATAAAGTAGCTATAAAAAAAATTAAAAAAAAAAAATGGCCCAGATGAAGTAATAAGTCTTTGTTTTAAAAGAAAATCTCTCTAAAAACAAACATGGAAAGGATCATAGGGTGAAAAAAAAATGTTCAAACAGTGATAGGAAGTGTATTATAAATACATGGCATGGACAGAGCGTGAGGCCACGCAAGACAATTTTACGGTCTGAAATTGAAATTCCTCACTAATAAATTTTTTACCCCATGACAAAGGGGAGTCTTGAAAGGGAGAGCTCGCTAACCTTTGGGAGCTTGTTCAGACACCGATAGCAAACTCAATCTTCCTGAGCCAGGCAGAGGTCAAGCCCCAAATGGAATCCCTTTTTTCTTTCAGCCTGTGGATCCTGGCAATTCCCCCTGCCTGTCTGAGCTACTCTCTGCATCATAAGTGGGATACCTGAGGCTGGGTGCCCTTGTGTCAGCAAGTTGTGCTGGAAAAAGGAACAAACCTTCTCAAATTCCAGCCTCAGAAAGTAACTATTCTCATGCAACAGCGTCCTTATTCAAGAGGTCCATCTAATTCAGGAAAAGCCCTGCCATATAGATCTGGGCCTAAAACTTGCCTGAAGAACATTTTTTTCCTCTTAACAAAAACTATAAAGATGGTTAACAAATCACCCCAGATAACCCCAAGCGATATGCCTTGAATCTGAACTGAGCATTCCAGCCCCATGAGCAATTTACAATATTTATTATTCTCCCCTCACATATCTTGAGTAGAAATAGCTTAACCGCAATGAATCATGGTTGGTCCTACTACTTATTTACTTTAGGTGGTTTTTATTCTCTAAACAGAGAGGTTGGAAAAATGGCTCTGCTTTACCAGCTACCGCTTAGATTCCTTGGCTATGCCTTTCTTCGTATACCCTCCAGCAAGGTTTGCTTAGTGAAAGTTGTAAGTAAGTAAGGTATTGATTGCCAGGGGGATGTTACAAAACAAGAGCTAGCTAGTCGTGGCAGGGTCTCGCAGGGAGCATAATGAGCTATAATTGTTGGCTGGGATCTAAGAGGAAGGGAAATCATTTGAACAGGCCTGTGGTTCCTGCTCCAGGTAGTACAAGGCTCCTTGCCTGTTTCCCCACTGTGTGCTTCCTTGTGCTAAAGGGAGAAAATCTGAGAAATGGAAACAGTTGCCTCTATGGCAGTATACCAGGTCTCTGAGCTCAGGAAATACCTGCCAAGGTAAAAATCCTTACCCTTCAGTCAATCAACAACCACTTAATGAGAATGTGTTTAATTCAATTCAGTTATTTGTTGAGCCCTAACTATGTGCAAAGCAGTTATAGGAGCTGTAGAGATACACACTTGAAGCAAACAGAGTCCTGACCTCGGGACGTTCATAAAGAAGACGCAGGAGGGGTGGAGTCAAGATGGCGGACTAGGGGGACGTGGAATTCCCGTCTCCTCACAACTAGGGCACCTACCAGGCACCGGTGGGGGGCCACGGACACCTAGGGGACGGGAGGAACCCCCAGCGACCGGGTAGGACTTGGGCGTGGGGGGAGTGAAGGGGGAGGAGAAGTGGAGGTGGGATGGGACTGGCGGCCCTGAGGGGCAGCTGGGGGAGGTGAAGGGATCCCACGCCTGAACGGGGAAATTGGGGGACCACTGGGGGGGCAGAGGATCAAAAGGGAGTGTGGCCAGGTTTCCCTGCCCACTTGGGTGCCCGGGAGCCAGCTGAGATCCCGGGCCTGAACCTCTGCCCCCCTCCAGCAGTGCAGGTCCTGAGGGAGTGGGAGGGAGGAAAGGGGGAGAAAAAGTAAAGCCTGGACCTACGCACCCCTGAGGGGGTGGCTGGGGGGAGGGGAGGAGTTCCTACACCCAGCGGGACCCACCCACAGTTAGGGGTCCAGCAGGGATGGGGGAGACAGGGAGGGGGGTGCACAGAGGAACGGAAGGGAATGCCGCCAGCACTTTCTCTGTCTACTTAGGCACTGTGGAGCCTGTTGGGCTCCTGGGCCTAATCCTCTGCCCTCCCTCCTGCTGTGCAAAGCCCAAGCCCCGCCCCTACAGCCCCACCCAGGGGAGACCCCCTCTGAGACCCCCTCCAATATGCTGGGCCTAAACCCCACCTGCACAGCCCCATCCAGGGCCCTACCTCCAAACTCCAGCACCCCACACTCCAGAGGCCCTCCTTTCCACGCGCTGCCTCTCCGCTTCCACGCAGGTCCTAAGCAGAAGCTCCGTCCCATGCTTTTGAATGGCGCCCTGCCTAGGCCCCACCCCCAAGGGCTTTTCCAGCTGCTGCTGTGGGTCCTGAGCCTAGGCCCTGCCCCATGCTCAAACGTCGCCCCCTCCGCCAGCCTAGATCCTGCCCCTGCCTAAGTTCCGTCCCCGCCTAAACTCCGCCCCCATAGCCAAGGCTTTTTTTTTTTCTTTTTTCCTCTTTTAGATTGGGGTTCTGTTTTACCTTGTTGATTCATTTATATTTTTATTTTTTCTAATAAATCTTTTATTTTTCTAATTTTATTTTATTCTTTATACTTTGTTATTGTTCTTTCCTTTTGGCTTGTCCCCACACCCCCCTTTTTTTTCTTTTTTCTGATGTGGTTTTATTTTACCTTGTTGCAGTTGTTTCAGTCATATTTTAATTTTTCCTAATATATTTTTTATCTTTCTAATTTTATTTTGTTTTTTATTCTTTGTTATTGTACTGCTCTCTTTTTCTCTTTCTTTCTTTCTTTTTTTTTGCTGCACCACACGGCTTGCGAGATCTTGGTTCCCAGGCTGGAGGTCAGGCCCAAGCTCCTGTGGTGGGAGCTCCAAGTCCAAACTGCTGGACTAACAGAGAACCTCAGACCCCAGGGAATATTCATCGGAGTGAGGCCTCCCAGAGGTCCTAATCTCAGCACCAAGACCCGGCTCTATCTAACTGACTGCAAACTCCAGTGCTGGAAGACTCAGGCCAAACAACCAGTAAGACAGGAATACAGCCCCACCCATTAAAAAAAAAAGAAACAAAAAAAAATTTGTTACAAACGAAGGAGCAAAGTAAAAACCTACAAGACCAAATAAATGAAGATGAAATAGGCAACCTACCTGAAAAAGAATTCAGACTAATGATAGTAAAGATAGGCTGCTAAGCTGGACACAGGCTATTGAAGGAGTGATGAGGAGGTGAGAAGTATGGAACCCAGGATGCATGTGGTAGGGAGGGCTGTGAGGAATTGGACTGAATATGGGGCATATCCTGGAGAATTTCTAGGAGTGACACCTAGAGATCTCTGCTCTGAAACAATAACCTGCAGCTTATAGAATTTGAGGGACCTCCTCTAAGAAAAAAAAAAGAAAATTATGAATGTAAAACTACATGTGTAAATAAAAGAATATTTACAATGAGAAAAAAATTTATCATATTAGTGGAGCCTTGAAGATCACGTCTCTACCCTCTGAGATCTCTTTAAGCAATTTACCAGAACGGCCTACATAGAAATGCTCATGACTGCAACCTGGCTTCACTCCCTCCCCAGGCGGACACTCTGTACCTCCCAGCATATCCACCACTCCCAGGAGCCTGTTCTGATAAGGGGCCTTGATGGTTAAACCTCTTTCGTGTCACAGTAAATCCACCTGTGCAGAAGTCTCCAACTTTTGCTGATTCCTTGGTAAAAAGTTTGAGTGTGAATCCAGACTATGGCAAGGGGAATAGGTACCATGATTAGTCCCCTCTAGGTCAGGTGCTTCCCCCTGTGTCTAGGAGGGGATATCTGTGATGAGAACCTTTCCGTCATCCCAAAACACGTGGTTAGAATAGGGAAGCAACAGTTCCCTAAAAGAATGGAAGTGGATGGAAGTTTGTGCTACTCAAAGAGTATTTAAGGAGACAAACATGGTAAGGGTGTAAAGAAAAAGACTGGAGAAGGGAGAGTCTTTAGGCAGGAGGCCCAGATGTGAGACTGTAGCCCAGGTCTGAAGAACTAATGTTTTGGACAAGGCTGATGACTGTGGGAAAGTAAATGAAGGACCAGCCATGAGTACTGTTATGAAGAAGGGGTTAAGAAAACTTGGACCTTACAGCATTCACTGCTATTAGTATATCCATTACGATTCAACACTTCAATAAAAGTCAGTCACTATTTAAGTATAGATCCTGCTGTCTTGAGTTTTATTTCTTATCCATTCGCTGACCTCCAAGTGAGCCATAGATGTAGCTGTGACTTGTTCAAACCCTATACACATATGCCTGCTCACCAATTCTCAGGCTAGAGGTTCTTTCTTTCTTTCTTTCAATGTGGTCACCACACATATTGTCCCTGCACATCAAGGTGGCAGAAAACTAGTGCCTTGATTACTCAGAATGATCTCCTAGGACAATCTTGGTCTCTCTTTGCAATGGTAACATTATTATTTCTTGAATACCAGTCTCTGGCCTCCTTGTAAGTAACAGTCAGGTCAGCTTCCACGTGTAATGGCTCCCACGCAGCCTATAAAGCTTTGATATACTTGAACTAGTCTTTCACCGAAAGTTAGCAGTAAACAACTGGCCTATAAAGCTTTCCAAGAAGCAAGAGAACACACGCTTGGTTGCTATAATTATGACTTCTCTCTTCATGATGACCTTTGAGGAATATAGTTAAAAAGCAGAGATGCCACCTTTCTATTTTTCTCCGCAGTTTATTTTGCACAGTAAATTGCCAGCTCTGTGTTTGACGTAGGAGCAAAACACTGCTGGGCCTCTTACCTCTAACTCTAACAGAGCAACAAAGCGTATACCCTTTAATTCCAACATAATCAAGAATTTATTTTCTACAAACTACATTTCATCTTTTTCCCTCACGCGTGGCTATTGGTGTTTGGAGTAGTTTCAAGTGGTTTGAAAAATGTGCTTGCCTCAACAAAATGGGCAATTTATTTCTGCACACAGTGTAAAGACAGAGAAATGGATTATTCTAGTGAGGTTAATGAGAAACCTACCCATGGCTGGCTTGTTCTCCTGGTCCGTGACACTATTGGTCAAAGAGTGCTCAATTAGGCAGTACATTCATAACAATAGATGCCAGGATCCTAAATGTGGCAGGACAAGTGGCTAGGGTCCTAGCATCATTTTGTCTATCTCAAAAACTTCACAGTAGAGGGAAATGGAACCTTTCTCATTACTTGAGGCCTGTTTTGGCAATATCAGTTTAGCAACTGTGGCTCTGAACGGCATTGAGTGGGGTGAGCTTTTTCCTCAGGGGAATTTAGGAAATGGAATAATTGATTGTGCTCTGAGTAGTGGTGCACTCAGAGATGGTTGATATGGTAATTAATTTATACATCCGCAACTCTCAGCTCAGTTTTATCCGCAAATATTTATTTAGTTTTTTAATGTTAATTTTAATTTTTAAATTTTTGTTGAAATATAGTTGATTTACAATATTGTGTTAGTTTCAGGTGTACACCAAAGTGATTCATATATATATATAAAAGAATATATATATATGATATATAAAGAATATATATATATATATATTTTGCCCTCTATACCAGATACCATGTCATGTGCTGAGAAGCCAAACCTGAATAAAATATGGTCTTATTCCCCTCTTTCAGTGCAGGTTCTGATAGAGGAAGAAGAATTGTTCATAGCCTGTTTTAATGCAGTGCGGGAAACTCAGTGGTAGCAATGTGTATTATGCAGGGTTGCACGGGGTAAAGGGCACCTGACCCAGTCTACAGGGAGCGGAGGAGGAGGACAGGAAGGTTAAAGGGGGGGGCAGCTGGAACTGAATTTTTGAAAGGGAGTAGGAACTAGGGGAGCAATGAGGGCAAAGGCAGGGAGGCATGAAACAGCACGGAGCGTGTGGGTAAGAAGAAGCAGATTGAATTTCTAGTGAGCAGAGAGCAAGACAACGAGTGGAGGAGACGACGGTAGAAAAGTAGGCAGAGACAGATCCTGGAGATGCTTGTACATCTCCTGAAGAGTGCAGCTTGGTCCTGTAGGTAGTGGTGGGGGATGGAGTACTAAAAGTCATAAAGTGAAGGACAGCATGCTTTAATTTGGGTTTAGCAACCTGGGTAGAATAGATTTGAGAAAGGCAACGCTGGCGTAGAGGACAAGGGACATTGCGGTAGTCCAGGAGGGAACGGATGGGGACGTGGGGGAGGACAGCAGGATGGACGTGGAAAACGTTCTGGGGTTGAAGCTCAGAGAGGGTCGAGGCTGGAGATGGGATGTGGAAATCACCACCACGTAGGCTGGGGTGAATGGTGATTAGCGTGTTCTTGTGGAGCGTGTGCAGTAAGAACAAGAGACTAAGCTCGATCCTCTCATGGATGCGACCTTTCTGAGTGGACAAAGGAAAAGAATGTCAATGAAGGAGACTGGGTACAGAGGAAAAATGAGAATCAGCAGAGTGTGCTGTGACAGAAGCCAGGTGAACAGAGCTGGAGATATTTTAACAAGAATGCTGAATCGTCACATCTGGAACTGTACTGCAAAAGCTAGCATTAATCCATTCAACAAATATTTACCGGGTCCCAACTATGTATCGTGTACATGATGGTTTATAGTATTTTTAACTTATAATTTTCCTGAGATCAACTTGCAGATGACTAGCCTAATGCAAGCTACAAAATAAGTTTGTTGGATTTCACTCCGGCAAGTATTTATCTGCTGTTTTGTTTTGGTCCCATCATTGTTTTCAGTTGATTTCCACTTCTAACTTTAAGATTTTTTTATACACTACAAAAAAGGCAGAGACTTCCATCTGAGCCTGGCATGAAGAAGGGCAATGGCAGAGATGTTGACTGCTGGTGAAATAAATGCTATAGGATGAGGAAAACATTTGTTCTTTCCATTCCTCAGAGTAAGCAGGCTGGACCATGTCGGGAGAGACTGAGAGTTCCTCACTGTTGAAGGGCAAAGATTGCTCTTCATTAGAGTTTTCCCCTCTCTCCCTGTGCTTCTAATTCCCTTAATGATCAGTGTAAATGTGTCATATTCTTTCCACATTGTTATGTGCAAACGTACCCTTAACACCTGCTCGGTACCTGACGTGGGATGCTGAAACTCAGCTGAGGTCATTCTCATGTCAGACTAGTGAATTTTGCTTCTTTTTATCATCTCCCAAGAAATCAGGAAAGAACTGGGATACATATAGGTAGGGGTAACAAAGATGGATTAGCTTTACTTAACGGCCTTTGAATTATTCATAGTCTAGCAAGATAATTCATATATGTGAGAATTCTTTATAAACTCTTAAGTTCTTTCCCTTTACCACCTGGCCCTTTAGATCACAGACATTCCAATATGCAGGTAAAAGCAGGAGGGCCAGATGGCTCATGTGAAAAGCACCACATCTGTGGCAGGCCGTTGTTGATCTCTGCCGTGGCAGCCTTGTTTTGGTGACTGACTTCAGCCCCCTTCAGACTTCCATTTCTCGCAGTTCCTGGCTCTGTTCTCTGAGTTGGAGGGCCCTAAATTATCACGGATGAGATATTCTCTGCTTCTGTCTTGGCCTCTTGGGATCCTCTACTGGGAGAACTGAGGGGGAAGATGCGTATTTCTATATAAATATTAACCTCGGTAATCATACATCAAATCCCAATATAATCACTGCATTTGAGCGCTTGTAATTGCTTAATGACCAATATCTCATTAATTTGTAAAAGACATGTTTAATGTAATAATCTTAGCAATATGCCCTATTCTCTTAGCTAAGTGTTTACGCATATAGATTTGTTCTTATGGTTAAGAATCTTATAATCATATTCTCTTCATACTCTCAAAATACCATTTGGCTTAAAGAACTGATGTTTTCGCTGATAACTTCCACATGGCATCTGCTCAAACTATCCTTGAAACTACTGCATTAATTTGCTAAATGTTTATCTCTTTGCACTTGCCTTTGCACTTGTGGAAACTGATCTTTTACTGGTTCTCTTTCCCCTAAATCAGCAAAACCTCAGCCTGCTCCATCTGGCAATATCCTCATTTTCCACTTGGCAATATAGTGTAGTGGTTATGAGCACGGGATTTAGAGTCCATCAGGCCTGGGTTTGAGTCCCGGTTCTAGAACTTTCTAGACATGAGATCTCGAACAATTTACTTCAACTCTCTGTGCTAGGTTTTCCAACTGTAAAATGGGTAAATTAATGTTAGCCATCTTGTAGGGTTATTGCAAAATGAATAGCACTGTGTCTGATTCAGAATAAATGCTTAATAAAACCTTTTCTTATTATAATTTTCTCGCTATAGTGGGAAGCATTAAAATCAGATGGACTTGTTTGAACTATGTCACTGGGCAAGCCAGTTGCCTTTCTGAATCTCAGTTTCCTCATCTGTTAAATGGAAATATCAATGCCTTCGAGCATTGATATGCTATTTCAAAGACTGAGACAAAATAGGTAAAAAATAAATCGTCATGGTGCCTGATATGATAAAGTGATAAACACTGCTTATCAAATCTTGTCAAGGATTTCTACCATGACTCAATCCCCACACCTAAAGCATCCCTCCTTAAAATCAATCTCTTGCCAAATCTACACGTATACTCAGTATCACAGAGGGCTTTAGCACATGTAAAAAATCTGGTCTCCTTGACTGGTGTTACATACGGTTTACTAATCATGAAATCCTTTTCTAATTATTTCTCCTTGGGTACAGGTATAAATGTTTTAATAGAAAATATTTTACCTCTAAGTACACTTGAAATTGTCTCTAGTTCATGCCATATCTTTTGCCTATGTTGAAGTACTGCTGGCAGCATGCAGGTACATGCCTGCGCTCATTCACTCACTCAACAATATTTGTTGTACATCTACTATGTCCTAGGCAGTGCTCTAGTGTTTGAGATGATCAATAAACAAGCCAAACAAGTATTTCTTTGTGAAGCTTATATTCCAGTGGAGGAAGGCAGACAAGCAATGAAAAAGGTTAGCAGTTGTATTGATGGGTTTTATGGAAAAAAGAAAGAGTAAGGAAGATTAAGGGGATCAGGAGTCTGGGGTACAGTCACAGTTTTAAATAGGGTGGTTAGAAGTAACCTCACTGAGAAGGTGACATTTAGACAAACATTTTCGAAAAGTAACTTGGAAACAATTTGAACAGTATCCTACCCTTTTTCTAACTCAATAAAACCTCAGTAATTCTGACTTGATTACTTCATCCTTCCAAGAACACTGCCTTGCCTTTGTCTTACCTGGATGTCATGGTATTACCCTTACCTCCTTGTGGTCTCCCTTTGCCCAGCCCTGGTTCTCTGTTATTAACAATCCCACATTGCTGCAAAATGATATTCTAAAACTATAGGTTAAATTGTGTAGCCTTCCTCCTCAAAGGATCCAGTCGCTCTCTGTTACTTTCAGAGTCAAGTTCATGCTCCTTGGCAGGACCGTAATTCCCTGGAATGCTCCTCCAACCTCCTCTTGAATCTTGGGGCCATAATTCAACCACTCTGGAGTTCCTGATCTTTGCCTTTGCCATCATTCCCATCAGAAATACTCTTTCCCACATTTTATGCCTATTAGAAGTTGTACTCATCTTTCAAGTCCCAGCTCCAATGCCGTCTCCTTTGTGGAGCCTTTCTGTGCTTTCCAAGTGAAGTTAACAGATCCATGCACTTCCCCATTTCCTTGGCCCTGAATGCTATATGGTTAGTGGATTAGATAGCCGCCTTCTCTTGAAATTGTCAGTCCTTTCTCTACAGAAGATTGTTCTCACTTACCATGGAATCTTTTCAGAGTTTAGCACACTTTTTGGCCCACAGTAGACAACCTGCTTACTTGAATCAATCTAATTGGCCAAGCCACCTCTCAACTTTGAGCTCCAGTTTCCTTATCTTAATATGGGCTAAAGACACATTTTCATGAGGAATAGATAAGGATTAAATGAAATTACATGAGATAATGTCTCATTATTTGAACGCTTCTTGGCTGGCATGCAACTTGCCTTCAGCAAACATTCTATGAATCTAACTTTGTTTTCTAAATTGTCTTTTAATAATAATGAAGTTCCATCACCCGTCATCTTACTTCTTTACATTGCATTATGGCTTCATAATTGTCACTATTTTTTCTTTCTGGATTTCCAAAGGAAAGTGCTCCTTCAGTTTTCTGTTTCTAAATGACTTTCATACAGTCTCTTTGGCTTAATTAATAGATTTTGATTTTTAGAACAGTTTTTGGTTTACAGAAAAATTGAGTGGAAAGTACAGAGAGCTCCATAAACCCCACACATGCACAACCTCCCTCACTATAAACATCCTCTACCAGAGCAGCTATATTTGTCACAATTAATAGATGAACCTACACTGGCACATTACTTATCACCCAAAGTCCACAGTTTACATTAGGGTTCACTCTGGAAGTTGTACATTCTATGGCTTTGGACAAATGTATACCGACATGTACCCACCGTCATGGTATCATTCAGAAGTTTCCCTCCTGAACAATTCTAAATCTTTTGTGTCATTCTGACTGGACTCTTCTGCTCTAAAGGACTTTTTGGGAAACAGGAAACTTAAGTGGAATCTGTCGATTAGATGGTAGTAATGTATCAGCATTAACTTCCTAATTTTGATGACTGTATTTGAAAACATAGGAGAAATATATGTGGGTTTTTAAAAATAATATAAGAGAATTATCTTTGTTTATAGGACATATAAACTGAAGTATTTAGGGATTCAGGATATCATGTTAGCAAATTACCCTCAAATGGTTTAGGCAAAATAGTTCTTTGTACTGTATGCACAATTTTCTACAGGTTTGAGATTATTTTTTTAAAAGTTGGGGGAGGGGGAGAGAAGCCTCTATGGAGAGGTCTGGACATGTTACCAGCTAACACATCAATGGGGGCTTCTTTGGTAGTCATTGAAAACACAGCTCTGGAAAATACAACACCAGGGGAACTTGCCTATCATGGTGCTAAATGCACGGCCAGGGCTGGGTTTCTAGGGGCATGGAGCTCAGGCCTAACTTTGCAATTTAACAGCAGAATGTCTTTAGAGAGAACACCTACTTTCTCTGGACGGCTATTTCCTCATCTGTAAAATGAGGGGTTGATGTAGCTCCCTTCCAGCTCTAAAATTCAACACTGTGACTTCACCTTCTAATATGTGACAGCGCTCACCACCTGCTTTGCGGTGGCCTTCGCTGCGAAGTTCTCAGTTCTCTGTATCTCGCTGCCCCGAGGAAGTCTCTGACTGATGTGGTGCTACCTCGTTTAGCAGTTTGGTCACCTTGGCCTGATTGAATTCTCCTCAGGCAGGAGAATTAGTGTCTCTGACATGCAGAGCTCCGGGAAGGGAGCACACCCCCGTCTAATAGTACAGTGATGGCTTTAAGATAAATCCATGCTCTCTTCTGGCCTGTATCATTTCAGCAGCATGACTTGAGGCTCAGTTGCACACTGGCCACAGAGAACGTTTCCTTGGAGGGCCTCCAAATGTGAATTCTGGACATGATGGTGGAGCCAGAGGTGACGAGCCAGATGGGCAACACTGGTCCATGATAAGAATATCATCTCCCCACACCCAGGGCCGTTGGAGTTTTAGAACATGCGAGGAAACGTTAGCAACATCCACATGCGTACATGCCAACCACACATAAAAATCAGTCATACCAGTTGACATTTTGCCAATGGAAATTCATATGCTGTAGTGTGCTGGGAATGCTCTCTTCTTAATAATAACCAGACTTAAGAGAATGAGAACAAGATGCAAGACTACTGAAAAATGAAGGGCAATAATCTGTATGTCATATTTTTTCATATAGAATAAATTTCCAAATTCCAAAGGCAGCAGATTTTATATATAATTTAACTGAGGATCTTTCCATCAGGTGTTTGTAATTAAGAATCAGCGATGCATCAGGAGGGCTTGCTTGAGAAAGAACACCAGCAGGATTTAGGAATTTCTTTACTAAATTACCCTAGTGCCTGGCACATAATTGGTGTTCAATAAACATTCACTGAATAAAGATATAAAAGAATATATTTACCTGTAATGGTGATATTCATGGATATGGACTCAGGCAGCTAACTATATATTTAAAACATTTCACAATTTCGGCTCCCTATAGAATTCCAAACCAGATAGAGATTTAACAAAAATGGATTAAAACTAATGATAAATATTTCCTGAATGAAATAGAGAGCTCAACCTAAGAGATCTTTTTCTGTTTGCTGGAATTCTGTTTCTCTTTTTGTCTTTTCAGGTCCAAGTTAAGACAGTTTTGGGGACACTGCCTCTTCCACACCCCACCCCTACAATCTGGCAGGTAGGGGTAGCATAATATAGACTGATTTTTCCCTATGTGTGCACTGGTATTTCTCTAGTGCAGCTCAATCCTGCCACAAGGATGATGGCTTGCTTATAAAGCTTGGGTAATGAATAGCCCAAGAGTTATTTTCACATTTATTTAGGACAATCTTCTCACTGTCACTGTGCCAACACCATCAGTACAACATCAGATGTTGCATTAAAAAAAAAAAAGCATAGCTTTGGAGAAAAAGAAAAAAGCCTAAGCTTAAATGTCTGCTCTGTCACTCGTCAACTGCATGCATGACCTTGGGCTGGTTATTGAACATACTTGAGCCACATTTTCTTCACAGTGTTGTTGTTCCAGTTAAACAAGATCACATTTGTACAGGGCCTGGTACCTTGTAGGCCTGCAGTGTTAATTTCCTCTTAGATCACTTCCTAGGGGCCCACCTTAGCTTTCTTGTTTCATGACTGCCCTTCTCTGTTCTCCCTTTCTTCCTGGCTCCAACCTGAGGCAAATAAATAAGCTCATGAATGATCACAAATTCACTGGCTCACCCTATAGTTGGACTATTCCTGTGATGTTGTAACTTGGTCAACATCTCTTTGCTGATCTCACAGGGAAGGTGAGAGTTTGTGATTCTTGGAGGTGCCCTAGGATGTCTTCTGCCAGAACAGAAGTCTATTATTTTGAACCCTCATGGCTTCAGTAGAAACATGTATAATTTTAAAGTTCACATTCATGATTTAAATTCATACTCTTGCTCAATTTATATAACTTCATCTTAAAACTTTCCCCTTGGGGCAGATTCTAAGTGCCTTGCCTGCTTCTGTTGGAAGTGAGCGTGGAGACACCAGCCATCATAGCAGTTGACATTCAATACCATGGTCACCTCCAAACCACTGAGTGGCTGTCACCTAACATTAGTACCATTAGGTGTTATGGCCTATTATCAAAACAGCAGCCAGAGTGATTCTTTAAAACATGTCAGATAGGGCTTCCTTGGTGGCGCAGTGGTTGGGAGTCTGCCTGCTAGTGCGGGGCACACGGGTTTGAGCCCTGGTCTGGGAGGGTCCCGCGTGCCGCGGGGCAGCTGGGCCCGTGAGCCACAGTTACTGAGCCTGCGCGTCTGGAGCCTGTGCTCCGCAACAAGAGAGGCCGCGATAATGAGGGGCCCGCGCGCCGCGATGAGGAGTGGCCCCCGCTTGCCGCAACTGGAGAAGGCCCTTGCACGGAAGCGAAGGCCCAACGCAGCCAAAAATAAATAAATAAATTAATAAAATGATTTAAAAACAAAAAAAACAAAAAAAACATGTCAGATAATAAAGGACACTCTCCTGCTCGGGGCTGTCCAGTGGCTTCCCATCTTACCTAGAATAAGATCAGGGCCTTTCATCCCATGGCCCACGTGAGCCCATGGGACCTGGCCTTGCCTACTCTGCGACCTCATCTCATTCTCTCTCTTATTTACTGTGTTCCAACCCCATGGGCCTCTTTGCTGTTTCCCCACCACTCAGAAGTCAAGGTCCCACCTCAGGGCTTTCACACCTATTGTTCCTATGCCTGGATGCTCATCCCTCCACAGAGCCACATCGTTCCAACCTCTGCTCAAATGTCACCTCTTCAGGGAAGTCTGCCTACCCTTGTCTAAATTAGCACTGCTGACCACCACTCTCTGTTCCTTAATCAGCTTTATTTTTCTGAACACGCAAATACACATTTGTTAATAGTTTAAAGCCTATCTCTCCCTCTAGAACATGGGATCTCTAGAATGCAGGGACATTGTTTTCTTCACTGTGGTATCCGCTTCACTGTAGTATCTCCAGAGCCTAGAATAGTGCCTGGCCTGGAGAATGCACTTGGTAAATGTTTTATGATTGAATGACGAGATAGGTTAGGTTAGTTTAAATGGCCCTGAGGCTATTAGGATTTGGTAAGAAAAGGGCTGTGAAACCACTTTTGCTCTAAAGACATCTAGATGCTATGTCTCCATAATAAGGACAAGAACAACAGCCATGTAATAGCTTCAATTTATTGAAAATTATGATGCCTTGCTCAGTGGGAATCTACAAGTTGTGATCATTCATGAGCTTATAATTTTATCACTTTGGTCTATGTAAAAATGTGCAATAGTTTATTAGAAGGTTATTACAAAGAAAATGTACAGTTTTAAAGCTACTATACTAAGGTAGCACATCATTAAAATTACACTCTCATCTACTGATATACACAAAATATTTTGTCATAAGAGGTCCTCCTACAATTTTAGTCCTTTCCCTGACACATCCCCAGCACTCTAACCTGACACTTTCCCCATCTCCTGCCAAACAAATCCAGACAAAGCATCTGGGATCATAAGATTGGGATTCTGAAACTTGAGCACTAGAACAAGACAGATCTGGTTCAAATATATATGGCCTTGGTTAAGTTACCTAAAGTCTCTGTGCCTCAGTTTCCTCATCTTTTAAATGGGGAGAATAATAGTATCTACGTCATGGGTATGTACTATTTGATGTATGTAAATTAAATAATACATCATGTGATTAGCATGAAGCCATCACTCAACAATTGTTAACATTAGAAAAGGGGTGGGGCTAAGTATATGGGGTTTAAGAAAGGCAGTTCTTTTCTAACATGAGATAAATAATTACTTTTCTTTAGGATATATAATCACAATTATATCAGAAATTCATACAAATCTGACAATATCCAAATTTAAAATGGTGGCAGATCTCTGCTCTATAAAATACCTTTTGAATTTAAAATGTAATTGTCCTCATAGCTTTCACTATGGCCAGCTACATGACTGTGGCATTTTCAGGTCTCAGTCCTTTGGTGGAGTGAGTGAGTCTTCAGGATTTGTTTTAAGCCATTTTCTTTCCTTTTTTTTTTTTTTAAAGCACAATTTTCATCCATTGCTTTACAGAAAACCTTTTTGCTCCCTCTGGAATGGTGTGGGAGGAGTAGTTCCAGGAATGACGGAGGCATGACGGGTTTGCCTGTCATGGGGTCAGATGTGAGAGAGCTCCACCGGGGCTGAGTTCAGACTAAGGTCCTTTGTGTTCCTCAGATGGAGATGTTAAGAGTTCACGGCCTCCTCTTAAACCACGTGCAAAAGCAGGCATTACTGACCTCACGTAGGTACTAGGGCAATTTCATTTGTATTTCTTTTATTTAGTATCAGCTTTTACTTGGAGGAAGAATATTATATTATTTCAAATGGCTACACACACACACACACACATCAGATACATGCATATCTGAGGCTGAGGAAGATCCAGAGAGACCAGATAAAAGTAAGATAATCCAAGGACATATCCCTGAAATGATCTTTTTTTAAAATTTTTGTATTTTCCTGAAATGATCTTGAGTCAACTCAGTAACAAAACTCTCTCTCTAAGGTGAATTGTATAGTCCTAGAGGAAATGTCAGTGCAGAGATCTGCAGGAGCCCAGGGGTATGTGTGTGTGAGGTTGGGGGCATGCCAGGGGCACCAGGATAAAGGGAGGACAGAAACAGGTACTACTTCAACAGAAATACTTTTCTCTTTCTTGCATATCCTCCAACTCATAATAAAATATACTTTTTCAAATTACACATCAGCTGTTTGCAGTGTCTGAGACCGACTGCCTGGGCTGTGATTTTTTTTTTTCCCCAGCAGGAAACTAGGAAATGAGTCATAAAACATTAATACTGCCTTAAAATAACTTAGGGTAGGGTGATCCCAAGATGAACCCGAGTTGAGCACCAGAGGGAAGGAAGCTGCACCTCCAGAGGAGAAATTTCATTAAAGAGGACTTGCCCTTTCCCACAGAGAGCTCTGGGTCTAACTTCTTGAAGCTGGGAGGGCTGTGTCATGCTGAGTGGGAAACCTGGCTGCTTCACACATGTGGGGGACACTCGACTTCTCAGAAACAGAAGAAACTGAAGAAGTGAGGCAACCTCTCGATTCTAAATGAAGGAATTCTAACACATCAGCTGGGCCCATTATGAAGTGCTTTTAAGTTTCCACAATCGCAACCAAATTTAGGACTTCACTAATTCGGACATGTGATAAGGAGGCCGAAATATGCAATAACGGTTAAGGGCACAGGTTTAGGAGTCAGACAGATCTAGGTTAGAATCCTGGCTTTGCCTTTTATTAGCTGTGACCTTGAACAATTTTTTTACTCTCTCTCAGTCTGTTTTCTCTTCTGCAAATCTGGGACAATTATAATTATAAAGTCGTTTTGAGAATTAAATGAGATAATGAATGCACAACCGTCCGTGATTAAAAAGTAAAGCCATATTCCCTTTCATAAATTACCCTAAGCCCTCACCCTACTGATTATAGAAAGTCCAATTTTCCATTGGATCCCCTTTCCCCCAGTTATTTCTGGGAATACCAAAGAAAACACTTACTAGTTCTACAAAACACCCCTGATGATTATTCTTCCTATGAAAGATCTCTGCTCCAGACATCGCCTGTAACCTCATGCCATTTTATAATTCATTTCTCTGGGCTTGAATCAGTTAGAACGAAGCCACAGCTAGGCCATATAGTGTCTTTGTGTGAATCAGCAAAAGATGTCCTTTCCAGATAGGGTCAGGGCTTCAGGAGCAGGCAGACTAGGCCTTTGGATGAATTAGAAAATAGAGCCCTCTTTATCCAGGGGGACTCAGTCCCATATCAGATTCATGGTTTGTTGAGGGGAGTACAGTCTGATTCCAATCCCCATCTCTCTTACCCAGCCAGATGCTTTTGTGCAATAAAAAACCAACAGAGGCATGTGCAACCCTGGGTAGTCCCTGGCTGCATGTAACAGAAAATCCCAAAGCAATACTGGCTTAAACAAAATAAAAGTTTATTTCCTGCTCATGTAAAAGAAAGTAGGCCTTCCAGGGTGGATCTGACCACTTCATAGTGTCATTAGATTGCTTGGTTCCTGTTTTTCTGCTCCACTATCCTAAGTAAATGGCTTCCACTGTCAAGGTCATCTAGTAGTCCATGATAACCGCAGAGCTCACGTTATCTTATCCAAGTTCAAAGTAGTAGGATGGAGGAAGAGATGAAGATGGGCAGTGTAAGGATACTTTGGCATAAATCTTATTGACCAGAAATTGATCACATGACCGTGCTTGCTTGCAATGGAAACTGAGAAATGTTTTAGTGGGGCTCACTGCTATATGGGGTTCTATTATTGAGGAGGAGGGGAATGAATGTTGGAAGTAGGCAGTGGGCAATTTCTCACAAGGCCTTCCTTGCTCCTAGTTCTACTTTGCTCTAAACATGGGCCGAGTCACTCCTTTATCATTACTCCACGCCCCACCCCCCAGTGCAAAAGCGCCAACAGCCTAATTTAATAAAGTTTAACTGAATGCAGAGAAGAATAAGACAACAATACTGCAGAGAGCTGAAGGCAGTTAAGTATGTGGGTTCTAGACTCAGATTGCCTGGGTCCAAACACTGGCAGTACGATAATTTCTTAGCTGTGAGACCTTGGGCAGCTTTCGTCCTAACCTTTCAGGGTTTTTGGTTTCACAATCTTCAAAATAATAGGGTTGTTATGAATATTAAATGAGATAATATACACATAGGCCATTTCGTGCAGAGCGCATGTATTCCCGCAAATTTGCACTCTAACGGGTGTGAGCGCAGACAGGCTATGACATACTCTGGCCATAGTTTCTTGAAGATACCATTTATAAGACTGTTGGTCTGTGCTTCCATTCTGCAGTGATGTTTATGAAGTCCCTCCTAATGGCAAAAGACCCACTAATCCCTTCTTCCCTCTCTCTGTTGAAGGCCATGCTCTTTCCTACCTGACAGTGGAAACTTTCACTTCCTTCAGGGGACGCTCTTAACCCTACCCAGAGGTATAGCCTGAATTCCATTGTCCTGACAAGACAATCACAAAGGTTGAAAGCATTTACATCACTCAAAAAGTAAGTTTTTTCCAACTTAAGTAATACCATGTGTGAGTTCTAAAATCCAGTTTAAATCCATATTTTGGAAACACATTTCTCTGCATCTGCAAAGATGTAGCATAGTTAGAGCTCGATTTAGTTTGTACTGTAGTAATAAACAAACACTTAATATCTTAGTCTACAGCATCCTCATTAAGGTTTATGGTGACGTCACAGTTTTTCTTTTCCTAAAAATCTATGGATAAAACTTACGTTGTATCAGTAATAGCAAGTTTTTTCTGATCATAATTCCAACCTCCCACCCCCTAAAAGAATGTCCCAGAGGTCTCTATCTGGAGAAACTGAAAACTGTCAACCACTTCCAAATTGCACTTCTGTTGCTTAAAAAGAAAGAAAAGAAAAATTCCTCTTTCACTGAAGACCTCACTACATATATACAGTTCTTGCCAGTGTTTAACATATGATAAGCACTAAAAGAGTAGCTATTGTTCCTGCCTGCTTCTTTCTAACAAAAGTTTATTTTTCATGGCTTTAAATAAAGGGCTGATGTAAAATAAGGTTACAATATTGTAAAATCAGGATCATGTAAAAGAAGAGGTCCAATGTTAATTGCAAAAGACAGAACATTACTGTGAGTTTCCTTGTAGCCAGGACAAAGAAAGGAAACATGCCAAGCTTTATAACTACGTATGCTCATTCTTCAAGGGAGAAATTTTTTCATGGCAGTGCATTCTAAAAGATATTTCCCCAATGATCTATTATAGAAAGAACTGAGAGACATAATACAGTGTCCTTGAAAACAGATTTACAGGTTTCATATGGCTATTTCTTGTAAGAACTAAGAAAAGCTAAAGGCTCAGGGTTTTTGTGCAACTTAAGACAATTGTAAAGGCAGCTAAGCTGATGTGGAGGTCTGCCTGGACTGATGGTAGACGTGA
Source organism: Balaenoptera acutorostrata (assembly GCF_949987535.1). Classification (NCBI taxonomy): domain Eukaryota; kingdom Metazoa; phylum Chordata; class Mammalia; order Artiodactyla; family Balaenopteridae; genus Balaenoptera; species Balaenoptera acutorostrata. The sequence continues at coordinate 74,023,083 of NC_080064.1, read as the reverse complement.
GAATGCAGGGGTGAGGCTTGAGCTTTAGGTCAGCTCTCCCAAATATTCCTTCTTCTCAGTTGTATGGTAGACATCTGACAATGAATTGTCTGTCTAGTGGCTATTGTCAGATGGTGTGGTAAAGACCAGAGGAGTAGTTGAGAGAGTTGAATTTGACCTTTGGAGGTATCTTTTAAAAAAAGTTTGCTGAGTGCATTGATATATAGAAATAATGTTTATAACTACTTAAATACAACTTTCTCTTTTAAAGTTTTTACTGTAAAAATAAAATACATACAATATACAAATAAAATTGGTTAATAGAGGAACAAATGGGTCCACCCACGTCTCTACAAATGGATGGACCTAGAGACTGTCATACAGAGTGAAGTAAGCCAGAAAGAGAAAAACAAATATTGTATATTAACGCATATCTGTGGAATCTAGAAAAATGGTTCAAGTGAACAAGGTTGAAAGGCAAAAATAGAGACACAGATGTAGAGAACAAATGTATGGACACCAAGTGGGGGAAGGGGGGCTGGGATGAACTGGGAGGCTGGGATTGACATATATACACTAATATGTATAAAATAGGTAACTAATAAGAACCTGCTGTATAGCACAGGGAACTCCACTTCGCTGGCTGTACAGTAGAAACTAACACAACATTGTAAAACTATACCCCAATAAAAAAAAATTAAAAAAAAAGAAACAAATGGGGGACTTCCCTGGTGGTCCAGTGGTAAAGAATCCACCTTACAATGCAGGGGATGTGGGTTCGATCCCAGGTCAGGGAACTAAGATCCCATGTGCCACGGGGCAATTAAGCCCGCGCACCACAACTACTGAGCTCGCATGCCTCAATGAGAGAGCCTGAGTGCCACAAACTACATAGCCCACGCGCCCTGGAGCCCAGGCACCACAACTAGAGAGAAGCCCGTGTGTCGCAACGAAGAGCCCACGCGCCACAAGGAAAGATCCCACATGCCTCAACGAAGATGCCACGTGCTGCAACTAAGACCCAATGCAGCCAAAAAATAAAATAATAATAATAATAATAATAAATAAATCTTTAAAAAAAAGAAACAAATGACTCACGCTCCTGCAATTATAATATGATTACTGTGGTGATTTTAAAATACATCCATAATTTCTTTGATAATCCTCCTTTCAAAAGGGGGAAGCTAATTCCCCTCTCCTTAAGTGAGGGCTGGATTTAGTGACTTGATTCTAACAAGTACAATGTGGTGGCAGTAAAAACACGTGGGGCTTCCAAGCCTAGGTCATAGAGAACATGTGGCTTCCTCCCTGCTCTTGCATCACTTGCTCTGGAGGAAGACACCTGCCATTTAGTAAGTACACTCAGGAAGCCCTTCAGAGAGGCCCACGTGGTGAGGAATTGATGCTTCCTGCTAATAGACAACAAGAAACTGAGGCCTCCTGCCACCAGCCATGTGAGTGAGTCCTCTTGGAAGCAGATCTTTGAGCCTCAGTCAAACTTTCAGGTTACTACAGCCCTGGCTGTCAGCTTGACCATGACTTCATGAGAGACCCTGAGCCAGAACTACCCAGTGAAGCAAACTCTGCTTGCTGCTTCAAGCGGCTAAGTTTGGGGGGTAATTTAGTTACAAAGCAACAGGAATTTATATAATCACCATTAATACCCTCTTGGTTTATTTTTTCAATTCTCTATTTCATTTATCTCTGCTCTGATTTTTATTATTTCCTTCCCTGTGCTAGTTTTGGGTTTAGTTTGTTCTTCTCTTTCTAGTTCCTTAAGTTGTAAAGTTAGGTTGTTGATTTCAGATCTTTCTGGTCTTTTTTTAGTGTCTCTTCTTGAGACCGGCTGGCATGTAGTCTGAGGGCAGACAGCTCCTAGTGGGGTCTTGAAGAGCTCAGACACTAACTTCAGTTGCGTTCTGCTGCATCAATTCTCACAAGTGCACCAAAATCCAGATAGCAGGGACCGTGGTCTAAAACCCCTGGGAAGCAAGGCATCTGAGCTTACTAGCTGTGTGACCTTGAGCAGGGTCAAGGCTTATTTTCCTCAATTACAAATTTATGGGCTAATAATTCTCACCTTATAAGGAGGGTAGTGAGGATACAATTAAATAGCTTTAGTCCAAGTACAAAGTCACAATATAAAGATGGTAGTTATTCCTAGATCCTGAGCATCCTGGAGGCAGGGAACTGTGCCTTTTTCTCCTTCTAGTGAATGAATGCCATAGCAGCTTCCAGATAGGGGCCATGCATCTCCAGCGTCTAGCACATGATGGACACTCAGCACATGTCAATTGCATGAAAGAACCACTTCCTCTTACCTTGAGTGGTGACCCGTATGGCCTTTGACAAGCGTTTCACCATCGTATCCCTCTGCTCTGCCTCCCACTAGTGTTGTTCCTCCATCAACAGGAACTCCTCCGGGGTCAGTTCTTTCACAGCCAGAGCCAGCACCAGCACAAACATTTGTCATTATCACGGGAGATGCCGTCCCACTGGGATGACTGAGAAGAGACAGGAGAAAAATAAGGAAGAGGAGTAGCATTCGCTTGTCTCAGCGTTTCTTCATCTGCTTCTTGTCATCTTTCTTGCTTCCCTAACACACACACACAGACACACAGACACACACACACACACATGTCTGCTGTCTTCCATCCAGAAAGACACACATGCGTCTCCCAAGTATCACTTTCGGGCTGGACTCCACAGTCTTCTCTGATCTGAAATTCACTGTGCACTTGCCACCTGGCAGAGCCTGCAAACAGCTCAGTGGGTGTTTTTATAGTCAGCACTAAAATAAAACTGCCACACTACTAATAAAGTTGTCCTTATTGTTGCCACTGTTGGCAAAGGCGAATGTCTGGGGAGATTGACTGCCTGAAAAGCTTCATTATGCTGTAAGAACATGTTTGATAGAATTTCAACAGCGCCTGACTGACTGTCAACTTCACCGTGTGACTTATATCCCCCCTACCCCTCCCTAATTGGTCCTCAAACTCACAAAAACATTCAGGTCAGTTGTTGAGTACCTGAATCTTTTCAAGTAATTAGCAGGTAGAATTACCAGGTAGCAGGCAGTGTTTGCGTGTGATCTGTCAGTCTGGGCTGCTGTGGGGATTACTGTCATCTGGAGTGGCCTTGCAACCATGTTCAATTTAAAGTGTCAATAGAAAGTTTATTTCTGTCTTTTGTTTCCACTGCCAGGTTGTGAGTTTTCCCTTTAGAATCCAGACTCAAATTAAGACAGGTATTTGGAACATGTGAATTTCAAGGAAAAAATTTCCCCAGCAACCCCCAAAATGTAAAAGCATTTAGGCATCATTCCTGGATCCACAAGACTTGGTCGTGTTATATCAACTTATATATTCAAGGAAGATACATGGTATCTGAGAAATGTAAGATAGACATTAAACCTCTTACCAAGCAGAGTTCCACTTTGCCAGCTGGGTTGGGGACAGGCAGATGAGGGTCTTTTAATGCTAACACTTGACTAGTAATATCAGTGGCTGCTACCACCATTAGGCTTCTTGCTTTTTTGGCAACCCGTGGACCTTTCTTTCTTAATTCCTCACTGAACTGCTTTTTAGTTCAAGATAGATAGATTTGCCAAAATGACAAAGTGTATATTGCATAGACAGTATGCCTAGATTTACAGGGCACTGGTTCAGGAACACATTTTTCCATGAGCAGAGCCTGGGTCTTGGCTGCAAAGTTTTCTGACAGCTCTTGGGATCAGTCCTGGTTCGAGGCGCTGTGAGGTCCAGCTGACTGCTTCATTCTCAGAAATACCTTCCCTCTTTGAAGTCTCCTTGACTGGAAAAAATCATTCCTTGTTTTATATTTAAAGACAGGGTCCCATTATCTTTTCTTTTCCTCTTTTTTTTTTTCTGACTCACATATAGAACCAAGATGTTGGGTTCCAGAAGCCCATATGCTAATTCACAGATGGCTTTTAGTGATGATTTTTTCTTGCCATTTGAATCATTTAGGTAATGTGCTTTATTTTCCAATACAGAATAAAAAAAACATTCTAAACAGACATCAGTGTCATATGGTGCCTTACAATGTCTTCAGGTACTGCAATCAATGTGGTTTGTTTGGTAATGGTATGGAGTGAGATACATATTTGACTATGAAGTTTTTCTTGGACTTGCTTTCTTGAAGATATCATTTAAGGATGAATTCTAAATGCTGCTGATATAACAGCTCATATTCAGCATTTGTTTTGAATTTGTATTGAATCAAGATAAATTGATTTTCTTTACAGGTAAAAGAACAACTAGTATGGAAAAAAAGAGTAACTTGCTTATAATCTTATAGCCAATACATTCCATTAATATATTTTAACTTTAAGAAAGTATAATCAGTTTTTATTAGGGAAGAAACAAAACAGCATGCAGAGAAACATGGTTTTACGTGGCCTTGTCATAGGCATTCAATATCTATTTGGCCTTAGTAGATCATCGTAGAAAGGGAGACTCAAACTTGAGAAAGTAAACCCACTGGAAACTTACCTCTGTAACATTCAGATGATTAAAAATCTTGCCCCCCCATCTCTTTTATTAAACAGCTATCAGCCAATACACAAGTGATCCCTGTAACTTTGGGTATAAGGAACAGAAAATGTGTTCCAAGCCAATTCATGGTATAACTAAGCTTCATTGCATAAGTCCTACTCTGATGGGGATTCCAGATAAATTCTGAGGTAACCTGACAGATGTGTCATAATGTCTAATCCCTTTAAACACCCAGAGCTCTTAGAAAGTGAATGTTTTAAAAGAGCAAATTGGAAAGCATGCTGTTTTTGTATTGAGCTTTTTCCCCCACTGTCCACACCAGCCCCCAGGATCAGAGTCCTTCCTTCTGCAAAGCACTAGGGATAAGCAAGATGTAAATCTAGGCATTTAAACAGTAATAGGAAAACAGGAGCTAGATGGTGTTTCTTTGCAGCTGAAACAATAAAAATATAAAGATGTGAACCTAAATGAGCTTGCCTTTCCCCAACAAAACCCCCAAAGCTCTACCATTTTCATAAGAAGGCCTCCTTCAGCCCAGCCACTCAGTGGCAACATGCTTGCATTCCTGAGTTAAAGAAATGCATCCTGGATTGGCATCTGGGAGGGCCAGAGGAAAAAAAAAAGTGGGGATAGTCTCATAATGAAAGAAATAAGAGCTGCCCCCTAAAGATCCTTTCAAACCTGCTCGGTGTTTTTGGACTCTGTACCACATTTCTGGATTGTATAAATCTCTGTTCGGCGTGGCACGGTGCCAGGTTCCACGGAGGCCGAGAGTTGCTTTCACGGAGAGGAGTGACACCCTCGGAATTGCACACAGTTGTGAGGTCTGCTTCTCAGACATTTGGACTACTGCCACGAGGAAGAGAGGGAGGAAATTGGGCTAGTTTGCATTCTGTTACAGACCAGCCTTTTGGATGACAGAATTCTTTCCAATCAAAATGCCATGGATTACTCCCTGCTGTGAGCTAATAGGGTGCTAATTAGCATATTTCATTTATTACTTAACTGGAATAGAAACCATTGGGCACGTGGCCCACTTAGAATGGTTTCCTGGGGAAGCCGTGCACTGTTCTAAGCACTACCTCCATGCCTTAAGGAAACCAGTTCACAGAAGCACAGTGTCGGGTGCCCCCCTCTCTGCTCTCTTCACCCCTCCCTCATCTCCAAACGCACACACACAGCACAGACAAGGGCTTGAGTCTAACCTGGTCTCACTTCAATAAGAATCGGAAATGAGGAATGAAATTCCACAGCCATTTCCAATAGGTCATCTCCATGGCCGGTTTCTGGCAACCGCGTGGACAACTCGACTTGCCTCTTCACCTGTGATAATGATTCTTGGGCATCAGCGGAAGCAGAGGCCTCTCCTGATCTCTTTATCACTCTCTCTTTCAGACCTAGAGCCAAACTCACAGAATGACTGAAGATGGCTGCTGGGTTCCAGAACCCTCTCTGGACTACTACTTGGGGAATCTTAAAACACCTGTTTGCCATGGTTTCCTCCTTACTTAGGCAAGAACTCACTTTATAATACTCACGTTCCTTTAAAGTACTTTTAGGCTCTTAGGCGTTCCATGTGTGTTAATCTCCCTAATGGCATATTTTGTTTGTTCAAGGGCAGACCATGAACAACATACAATGAAAACAAAGCAGCCAAAACTCACTAAGCGAGGAGAGACTGACGCTCATCTCAAACTGCCTCCCGTGCTGTGGAGGTCCATAGGGCGGAGCAGTAATACGGGGTGGCGGGTATACAGGCAGCCAGTGCTCTACAGAGAACTCTCAGTGGGCAAAGAGCTAAAAAAGCAGCCTCACTCAGTCGGAGTATTTCTCAATAATTTGGTAGAAATACATATGTGTAAAGGGTCTTGCAGTGTTTCTGCATAAAACTTTATATACCGAGGACTCAGTTAACGGCACCATAATCCACTGTATTGGCCAAGCCTGACAATCTCCAGCCTCAGAGTCATCATGAATGTTTCCTCTTACCCTAATCAGTCACTGAGTCTTGTCAGTTTTACTTCCTGGATGCTTCTTGGCCCGTGTCTTATCTCCTGCTTTTCCACTGTCACTGCCGAGTTCAGTTTTAGGTCACCTGTCACCTAGACCTTTGCTACTCAAAATACATGCCATGTACTGGAGCGTCATTCTCACCTGGGAGTTTGTTAGAAATTCAGAATTCAGTGACTCCTTCACCCCCAGGAGAAATCAGAATGTGCATTTTAACATGTCTCCCAGGTGATCTGTCCTCACGTTAAATTTGAGGATCACTGAAGTAAACTCCTACAGGCTGCCGCCTAGTATCCTTCCGCCATCCATGTCTTCTCTCTCAACGCCTTCCATACACCTTTCTTTACAGTCCATAGATCTGATTATGTCACATTCTGCTTGAAATGTTCCATACCTCTCCACTAGTTACAGAATACCATCCTGTAGCAGAGATGATATTTCAGTCTATGATATCAGGTAGCCCCAAGATATAACTGTAGTTTTGTCTCCAGAATATAGTTTCTGTGTCAGGTTTTCTGTACGGTCTCATGGTGGAAAATGTTTCTAGTCAATTCTAGAAGACCCCAGTCACTTCATGTTTTCCTCAGTCGCTTCACATTTAAACTCCGTCAGTCATGATTTGCCACTCTTTACTTTTCATCTTACCCTGGCATCAAAATTCCTAGGGACTTACACAGTTTTAATGGTGTCATCTGGACTGTCATTGACCATTTGTGGTGTTTGTCCATGCTGCAGCGGGTCTTCAGGCATGGCCCTCGCTCCATGCAGGTGTCCACTAAGCAGTCAGATCCCCATGTTTCCATCCTCTCCCTGATTTTATGGTCTTTGCTGCTTTCTCTTGTGGCACTTCTTTGTGACAACCAGGGAGTCCCCTCTGGGCCAGCTGGCTTTCTCTCTTTTTCAATTAATTTATGAAGCCATCTTGGGGGACAGAAAGACTTCTCTGTGTTTTGTAGCTGAGAGAGATGTAGTGGAGTGGCCTCGATCCTCTGTAACCCATATGCTCCTACATCTACCTCTACTGTTCTCTAGCGTCTGTGCCTGGGCACCTGAGGTTTCTAAATCTACTTTCTAGCTCTTCTTCTCACTTCTTCTGCCACTCAGAATTTGGCACTATGTCTACTGGAACCATTATCAACTGAAATGAGAGATATGATTGTATCTTCAGGCTCTTTACAGAACACACCCTGCACCTTTCACCTAAATAGTGTCTAGGTTCCCCCAAAATAAATAAATGAATAATAATGATATTCTAACATATACTTATAAAATGCTTTGTCCATTACAAAGCTCTTTAAAACCCACCCCCCCTCCCTCCAGCCATTCAATTTACACAGGTAGGTAAGCTAGATATCTCAGGATGTCACCTCCAGATGAAGAAACTTTATTTTAGAGATGTTTAACTTTCCTAGAATCACCTGATGCCTAAAAGGTAGAGGGAAAAATAACCTTGAGGCCTTCTGAATCTGGACCTACCAATATCCCTTGCAATGTATCATATAGAAAACTAATTTCTGGTTCTCCCCCTCAACTCACATGGTTTCTATGCAGATCACTTAAACTCCCTGCATCCCTGCCAATTACACTGTAAAACGCTTATGAGAATGGTACTCTCTGCCAGGTAATTATGATGTGCTTTGAGCTCCCTGGGGGAGAGAAAAACTGTAGGTAGCATTTGCATTTCTCAGTTTCTCATATTTTGTCCAGAAATTTTCTCCCATTTTATTTCTACACATCTTATTTCACCTCTTAGATATTAGGCAACCTGGCAGGCAAGGACTCTTTCCTTACCTTCTTTTATTTTTTCATAGTAATTAGTGCAATATGGGGTAGACAGTTGGTAACTAATGAATGCATATCAAATTAATAAATAAATAGAATCTTATTCCTGTATTAGCTGAACCATGTGAAAGGCTCTATATCTCTGTGAAGTTTGTGATATGTCTTGTTGCTTTATTCAAAAATATCTTAATTTTAATATCACAAGCTGTTTCTTAATTTAAACCACTGGTACTCAGCTTCAGAGTTCCAGCTGTATCTTGCCAGAGGGTAACATCAAGTGTTCTCGTTGAGGGCAACATCCTTCTAAATGAAACAGCTGAAGAGCTTCACATATTCAGCAACAATTTATTATTCTCTCATTCAGGAATTTCTTAGTTCAGTCATTCATACATAAACAACTTAATTAATGGATGAATTTACTTATTCCCTCACTGATTTGTTTAAACCTTTCCCAGATTGCTCCTTTTGGAAATGCTACCTAATTTCTCAAGTCCTGATTTGAAGTTTCCATCTCCATAAAGCCTAAAGCCTTTTCTGTTTGTCTCAGATTGATGCGATCTTCTCTTTTTAGAAATTTACCATATTCTAGCATTTATATACCTTTACTATTTTCCTGATGAGAATTGAAGTTCTTCTAAGAGCAGAAACAGTATGTTGCCTCTTTCTTGGCCCACAAAATACCATACATAACTGTCCAGTAACTCTCTGAGTTTGGTTAACTGAAATAACAAGACATTCTAGTTTTATTTTTGAACATGAGAAAGAGATTATTTCTTGCTGGAAATATTATGGCAACTATCCATTAACATTTTAATATTATAGCCTATTTCTCCTCCTAAGATTTCATCCTAATAACTGAGCCCTCCAAAAATACCAGTGAGTATGCTATTTGCAAGAAAATTACAGGAAGAAGGGAAAGAAGAGTCTCTGATTTTATTTTTTTCTTAGAGCTGCTCTGGGCTTAAGTGATAGAATTTATGATTCACTCATAGTTGTTGTTCATATACTAATACAATTATTTATATGCTCTCATTGCCAAGGTCTTAAATTGTAAATGTATCCACGTCTGGTATCCATTCTGCTCCTGTGAGTATCCACCTACTTTCTACTGGATAATAGCCATGGATCTTAAGAACTAGTAAGAGGTAGCCTGATTGAAGCCCCCAAACAAGAAAATATTCCTTATAGAAAGAAAGCTACTTTTTAAACTGAACACCATGAGTTATGAATACATAACGCTAGTGAATATACTTAAAATGAGATTGGAACTACATTTTCTTTCTTTTTTAATTGAGATATAGTTGATTTACAATACTGTGTTAGTTTCAGGTGTACGGCATAGTGATTTGTTGTTGTTTTTTAAACAGATTATATTCCGTTATAGATTATTAAAAGATATTGGGTATAATTCCCCATGCTATACAGTAAATCTTTGTTGCTTATCTACTCTATGTGTATCCATTAATCCCATACCCTTCTCTCTCCCCTTTGGTAACCATACGTTTGTTTTTTAAGTCTGTCGGGACTACGTTGGCAATGTTAGGAAACACATTGAATAACAGTTGTGATTATCTTCCATATATTATAGAAATAAGAGAGGACATAGTTAGGGAAAATAGTAGGAAAAATAAGGTAGTTGTTAAGGGTGCTGAGCTATTGCACGGGTATAAGTTAGCTGGGGTATCCTTGATTTACTCAGAATAAGACCTGATAAGAAATGATGTGAACGCAGGAGTCAAACTCCTAGGTGTAGCTCTCTTTCCAAAGGACCAAGTATTAAAGCTGGTCATAACATCTCTCTGAATCTCACTGTTATGGACTGAATGTTTATGTCCTCCCAGAATTTATATGTTGAAACCCTATCCCCCAGTATGATGGCATTAAGGAGTGGGACCTTTGGGAAGTATTAAGATTAGATGAAGTCATGAGGGTGGAGCCCTCGTGAACAGGGTTATTGCCCCTAAACATGAGAGAGCTTGCTTCCCCTCTCTGCTCCCTGCTGTGTGAGGACACAATGAGAAGCTGATGGTGTGCAACCCAGAGGAGGGATCTCATCAGAACTTGACCAGGCTGGCATCCTGATTTCAGACATCTAGGCTCCAGGACTGTGAGAAATAAATTTCTATTGTTTATAAGCCACTAGTCTATAGTATTTTGTTAGAGCAGCCTGAACAGACCAAGACACTAGTACTTCCTTCCTTGGCAGAATATAAGGAAAAAAAGAAAATGTACTTAGAAGATCAAAAGCACTGATGAAAAACCACATATATCTCTCCCCACCTTCTTTCTGGGGCTTAGTGGTATGTGTGGGTTTAGAAGAAAGCCAGACCATCTCTCATGAAACGTCCAATCCAGGAACTTCTGTTAAATGATCTCATTCCTCAGCTTTCCTAAAGGTCATTCTGGGGACGTGTTATTTCCTACTGTATGTGATGCAGGAGGAAAGGGAGGAGATCATAGGGCTGTAAGCTACAGTTGTTGTTGACGGGAGTATTGTGTTTTGAGAAGTACAGTATGTTATATTAGCCAAGGATGTGGCCAGGTTTGCTGTCTGCAGGAGTTGAGCAATGGAGTTATTCTTCAAGGATCCAATTTATAAAAATTGTTAGTTTGAGGATGATGAGCTGTACATGGGGAATAAAAGTCTAGAAACAAAGGGACATATGAGCAGTAGGTAATGGAAAGCACCAGTTTCTTGCCTTCCCATCTAGATGACAATGGTTTCTTGGATTACTGATAACCCAGGAAAGGAGCAAGGGGCTTAGGACAAGGTAGGAAGCTGGTAAAATGGCCTAGAATTTGGTCTCTATACCTGCCATTAGCCTCTGAGATTGACTATTCATCTCTGATGCAGGACCAGGCAGCCGGTCACTCTGAGCGTCACACTTCCCCTTCTGGTGGATAAAGACCAGAAACCATCTCCTCTTGTCTCATTGGCCCAAACTGAGTTACATGATCATCTTTGAACTGATCACTGTAGCCTAGGAGATGGGTTTCACTCATGGGATTAAGTCAAGAGCACTTTATAGGTATTTAAACCACCAATTATTTTTGTTACTTTGAAATAAAATATATGTTGATACTTAATCAATCATACTTATTAGTTTTAGTATAGCCAAATTATTCTAAATTAGAATGCAAAAGAAACCTTAGTTGCTTATTAATTCCATGAAGCACTAGGTAAAGCATAAAAGACTTGCCAATTTGGCTAAATTAAATTGTAAAAAATATATTGTGGATGGCTGAAACCACCTTGAAGATTCTGAAAAATACTTTATCCTCAAATAGATTCCTGGTCAGCCAGATGTGACCTATGTGAAATCCTGCTTTGATACAGGAGGATGGAATAGATAAAGGCTCAAAGATCCTTCTGTCTCTACAATACTAAGAAAATACATAAGAAATACTCTTCATTCTTCCTACCACAAAACAAAGAGTAAAACCACACACTTGAAACATAATGTCTCAGACCATACAAGTTGTTATAACAAAATACTAGAGACCACCTAGTTTACAAATGACAGAAATTTTATTTCTCTCAGTTCTGGGAAGTCTAAGATCAAGGCATCAGCATGGCTGTGTTCTGGTGAGGGTCCTCTGCCTGGTTCACAGTCAGTGCCTTCTCGCTGTGTCCTCACACAGTGAAAGGGGCAAGGAAGGTCTCTGGAGCCTCCTTTTATAAGGGCACCAATCCCATTCGTGAGGGCTCCACCCTCATGACCTAAGCATTTCCTAAAGGCTCCACTTCCTCATACCATCACCCTTGGGGATTAGGATTTCAACATATGTATTTTGAGGGGACACATTCAGACCATAGCACATAACTTTTCTCCTATTAGATGATTTATAATCTAAGAGAGTAGGAAAAGCAGGGAATGGGAATCCAGAGGGAACTGGCTTTTGATATCTGCTCTGCTACAGACAAGCTGGGTTAATTTGGTTTAATCATTTCAGATCTCTAAACCTGTTTCCTTACCTGTAAAATGCAGATAATAATACTTACCCTCCATCTATTTCTGCCATGAGGGTCAAATAAGAAAATATTTCTAAAAGTGCTCTCTAAACTGTAAAGGGCTTTCTGGATGTAGGGTATTTCCTTATTACTAATACTATTATTTGACTGCTAAATTTACCCCAAATAAATTTATGGCCTTGGCCAAATTATTTAATATCTTTTACTCTTATTTTCTGTTCTTAGAAAAATGAGGGTTTGACCCAGATGATCTCTAATATCTCTTCCAGCTCAGCTTCGGGGTCTTTTAATTATATTTTTTTCTTGCAACTATTGAATAATGCTTGCCCATTGGACAGAGAGTTAAGGGGGCATGGATTTACAGTGGCCAGCTTTGGACAGTAATGCTGAGGGTCAGCTACACTATATCTCTGATATAGATCCTTGGAATTTTAATGATGGTAATTACAACCAATGTAGAGTATTTGTGTGGTGCCCTGAGTTGTTTTATGTATTTTTTTTTCAAGAATAGCATTTCAGTTTTAAATTTTTATTTATTTATTTATTTGTTTGTTTATTTTTTGGCCGCACCATGCAGAATCTGGGATCTTAGTCCCCCGACCAGGAATCGAACCTGTGCCCCCATCAGTGGAAGCGTGGAGCCTTAACCACTGGCCCACCAGGGAAGTCCCTGTTTTATGTTTTATATGCAGCATTGGATGTATAAAAGTTTGCAAGTTAGTTTGTGGGCATACTTTTTAAGGAAGAATGTGCACAATTCAGAGAACTGATGAATTAGCCAAAGACATTCAATTTAGCAGCAATTTCAGGAATAGAATTCATACATCTTGATCTTCATGGAGCAGGATTTGCAGTTATTATAGTTTTAGTTTTAAAGGAATAACTGAATTAGTGAGAAAATGGCCTCCAAAGCTAATGAGAAAGGGTTGCCTTTGAACGTGGGAGGTTTTGAACTATCTGGATGGATAGGAAAATGAAAGAACAGTTCAGAGAATTGGGACCTTGAAACAGTGAACTATTAGGTTTATGAACTAATAAAGGAGTGCTATATGATAATCTTGCCTATGTATTCGTTCTAGACAAGGCTTTTATTTGTTTGTATTTTCAGACCATAAATGCGAATTCTTTTGGCAGAGATAATGATGATGACGATGATGATGACTACCGCACAAAGACAATAATAGCTAACATTCAGGACTTGCTTACTCTCTTCAGGGCCCTAATCTAAGCCCTTTACATGTATTCTCTCATTTGATCCTGACTATAATTTCATGTGATGGGCACAATTATTATTTTCTCTTTGTAGATGAGGAAATGGAGGCACAAAGTGTTAATTACCTTCCTCAAGAACACATAGTAAATAATGGGCAGAGCTGGAAGTCACACCCATATAACACTGAAAACACACTTGACCAGCTGGCTATATCACTTAATGCTACCACCAACAATACGAACAACTAACCCTACTGATGTTTTTACTATTCTAGGCATGTCAGCTGTTAACTTACTTTGTCCTCATTACAACCCTAACTTGTAGGTACTATCATAATTACTGGTAATCGTATAGATATGAAAACTAAAGACCAGAGGGCTAGCTCTAGAGTTTGTGCTCTTAGCTATTATACTATGTCAGTAATAATATTTTTAAAAGTAGTAATGGAAAACACCTTAAAAATAATAGCAACAAGTACTTGTTGAGATATTTTTGCAGGCCAGCTACAAAATGCTTCGTGCACATTGTCTTTATTATAATTGTCATAGGTGTGAAATTTTTTATCCCCATTTTACAAAGGATAAAATTGAGATTTAGAAAAATTAAGAAATTTTCCTATTGTCTCATAATCTTGTAATGTTAGGACCCAAGCCTCCAGACTTTGGAGGCTGGCCCCAAAGCCAAATTACAACACTAAAATAGTTCAGTTCTGGATTGGGGACAAGGCTTTATGAAATATTGGCTGTTTATGGCCATAACATTTGTTCATTCTTTCATTCAACAAATGTTTATTGAGCATCTATGTATTGTGTACCAAGTGATACAACCCCATTGCTTCCCAGGTGGGTTGTAAAATAGTGCATGGTATTTCCTCAACCACAGAAAGATTCTAGAAGGGTGAATAAACGGTGGCAAAGATGTGTAAAGAAAATGAAAAGGTAGTTTGATAATGATCATTCTAGGCTTGATCTCAGAAAATATTTAAATACCTGATTCCATTTTAAAACAAAATATTTAAGTTAGCAAGCAGGAGGAAAAAAAAATCTCCATTTTAAAACAAAATATTTAAGTTAGCAAGCAGGAGCGAAAAAAAAAAATCTCAGAAATGCTTATAAAAACAATGAGATATCACCTAACACCAGTCAGAATGGCCATCATCAAAAAATCTACAAATAAATTCTGGAGAGGGTGTGGAGAAAAGGGAACCCTCTTGCACTATTGGTGGGAATGTAAACTGATACAGCCACTATAGAGAACAGTATGGAGGTTCCGTAAAAAACTAAAAATAGAACTACCATACAACCCAGCAATCCCACTACTGGGCATATACCCTGAGAAAACCATAACTCAAAAAGAGTCATGTACCACAATGTTCATTGCAGCTCTATTTACAATAGCCAGGACATGGGAGCAACCTAAGTGTCCATCGACAGATGAATGGATAAAGAAGATGTGGCACATATATACAAAGGAATATTACTCAGCTATAAAAAGAAACGAAATTGAGTTATTTGTAGTGAGGTGGATGGACCTAGAGTCTGTCATATAGAGTGAAGTAAGTCAGAAAGAGAAAAACAAATACCGTATGCTAACACATATATATGGAATCTAAAAAAAGAAAAAAAAAGTAGTTCTGAAGAACCTAGGGGCAGGACAGGAATAAAGATGCAGAAGTAGAGAATGGACTTGAGGACAAGGGGAGTGGGAAGGTAAGCTGGGATAAAGTGAGAGAGTGACATGGACATATATATACTACCAAATGTAAATAGATAGCTAGTGGGAAGCAGCTGCATAGCACAGGGAGATCAGCTCGGTGCTTTGTGACCACCTAGAGGGGTGGGATAGGGAGGGTGGGAGGGAGGGAGACGCAAGAGGGAAGAGATATGGGGACATATGTATATGTATAGCTGATTCACTTTGTTATGAAGCAGAAACTAACACACCATTGTAAAGCAATTATACTCCAATAAGGGTGCTAAAAAAAAAAAAAAGAAAGATCAGGATAACTTTAGCACAAATCCTTCCATAAAGAAACCTCCCCCCATTTCAATAACTAAATCTGTGAAAATCAAATGAGATTACCTAGTGCAGTGTTGAAAGCATGTTGAATAGCTTCTCCCACTCTTTTACTTGCAAAGTAAGTGCTAAGTGGGTAAAGCCAAGGTCTTTCTGTTGGGAAATCTTTCTGGGAGCAAGGAGTGACAACAATTATAAAGCCAGTCACTTTAAAGCTAGGAGATGTCACAGGTGTCCTAATCAAAGGGCCTTTGTGTGATCAACCATATCCTCCCTCTTCTTTTGACCTTTTACTTACTTCCGATATTTTCCACCTGCTTGAATGCACTGGATTTTTCATTTCAAGAAAACTAATTTCTTGGCAGATATTTACGTTTGTTTTGTAGAGATAAAGCTAGTTGTTGTTTTTTCTTTTGAGTTTTAAGACCAAAAATATTTTCTAATTGTGCATTAGTTGTGAATACACAGGTTTGTTAAAACTTTTGTAACTAACCAATGCTGGCAGAAATAGGGCTCCCTGGCTAAGGGTGTGTTATCTATCTTCCTCTCAATTTCAAAAATGTGGCATTTTCACAGTATAACATAGTACCTTTAAATAGTAGGTTTTCAATTTATGCTTGTTGAATTGGAATTTAAAATTTTAATTGACATATAATTAACATACAATGAAATGCATACATTTTTGTTATTCATCTGATGAATTTTGACAATTCTTTCCAACCCTGTAAGTGCTACCCCCCCCCAAAAAAAACCCACAAAAACATTTTCATCACTCTGAAAGTTTTCTCATGCCTCTTAGTCAATCCCTATCCTATACCTGAATTCAACCACTTCCTACTTCTATCTCCATAGATTGGTTTGCCAATTTCTAGAATTCATGTGAATGGAAACATGCAGTGTATTTTTACATCAGGATCCTTTTTCTCATCTTAATGTTTTTGAAAATCATTTATGTTGTCGCTTGAATTTGTACTTCATTTTTTTATTACTGAGTAGTGTTCCGTTTTACGAATATAATACAATTTGTTTATCCATTGTTTTGTTGATAGACACTTCACTTGTTTCCAAGTTTTGGCCTATTGACAGTCTAGAACAAGTGTTTTTGTGGATAATTTTCATTTCTTCCTGGTAAATACCCAGGATGGAATTCCAGGTTATGGGATGAATGTATATTTAACATTACGAGAAACTGCCAAAAATTCTTCAAAGTGATTGTGCCAGTTTGCATTCCCACCAGTATGAGACTTTTAGTTGCTCCTCATTCTCACCAACATTTGGCATTTTCAATCTTTTAAATTTTATCCATTATAGTGGGTATGAAGTAGAATCATATTGTGGATTTAATTAGCATTTTCCTGATATGGAGCACTGATGGGTGTTTATTGACCATTTGTTTATCTTTTTCTTTGTAAAGTATCCCGGCCTTTTGCCCTTTTAAAATTTAGTTTTCTTTTTATTCTTGATTCGTAGGAGTTCTTTATATATTCTTTATATATCTACATGTCTTTTTCAAATGTGTGTTCCAAATATTTTTTCCCAGTTTGTGGTTTGCCTCTTCATTTTCTTAATGGTGTCTTTTGATAAGCAGAGCATTTTCATTTTGATGAAATCTAACTTATCAATTTTTTCTTTTAATGTTATTGCTTTTTGTGTCTGTCCAAGAAATCCTTGCCTAACTCAGGGTTGCAAAGACATTCTCTGGTGTATCTGTTTTCTTATAGAAGCTTCGTGGTTCTGAGTTTTTTGTTTAGGTCTATCATCCGTTTAGAATTAATTTTTGTGTATGGAGAGAAATAGGGATTCATGTTTGTTATTATTCTTTCACACAGCTATCTAGTTGTTCCAGCAACATTTGTTAAAATGATGTCTTTTCCCCAGTAACTTGGTATTGTGGTAAAAAATCAATTGACCTTATATGCTGAGGGTCTATTTCTTGACTCATTTTTCCTTTAATTTGATATCCTATGTTAGTACCACACTATCTTGATTATCTGGTTTATAATGTCTTGAAATCAGGTAATTTAAGCCCTCCAACTTATTCTTCTTTTCAAGATATATTATACTATTCTAGATCTATTGTATTTCATATAAGGTTTAGAATTAACTTGTCAATTGCTTCGAAAAACTCTGATGGAATTTTGAAAGGGTTTGCATTGAAAATCTAGATACATTTGGGAAGAATGGGCACAGAAACACTATCGAGTCCTCCAGTGCATGAATATGACATATCTCTCAATCTATTTATGTCTGTATTAACTTCTCAGCTGTGTTTTGTTGTAGCTGGTATGTATGATTACATATTACTCATTATGTATGATTATATTACTTGGGAATAATTCCGGTTTTACTATTTTTTCAATATTTATCTCTTTTATGCATTTATCTTCCTTTATTGCACTAGTTAGAACGTCCAATCTTATGTTGAAAAGAAGTGATGAGGACAGTCATATTTGCCTTGCCTCCAGTCTTAATCTATAACTGTTAAATATGACACTAGCTATAGGCTGTTATTAGACACTTTTAGCAGGATGAGGAAATTCCCTTTTATTCTTAACTTGCTGAGATTTCTTTTATCATAGATAGTATTGTCGATTCTTTTCTGTTTCTATTGAGACGATCTTTTTTTCCCTTCCATTTATTCTGTTAATGTGGTGATTTACACTGACTGATTTTCAAATGTTGACCCTACCTTCCATTCCTGGGATTAAACCCACTCAGTCATGATGTATTTTCTTTTTTATATATTTCTGGATTTGATTTGCTGATGTTTTGTTAAGGATTTTTATATCCATCTTCAGGAACAATATTGCTCTAAAATTTTCTTCTCTTGTAAAATCTTTGTCAGATCTTGATTTCAAGGTTTTGCTGGCAGCATAAAATCAGTTGGAAAGTATTTCTTCCTTCTCTGTATGCTGAAGTAAATTTCTGTAAGATTAGGATTATATTTTTCTTGGTTGTTTGATAGAATTTGCCACTGAAGTTTTGTTTGTAAGAACATTAGTGCACATTCAATAAAAAACAGGTTTTACTATCTATTGCCGTATAACTAATTACCATAAACTTAGCAGCTTAAAACATTACATATTTATTACCTCACATTTTCTCTAAGTTAGGAATTCAGACACGGCTTAGTTGAGTTCTCTGCTTCGGAATACCTCACGATGGGGGAAATTGAGGTGTTGGTCAAGACTGAGGACTCATCTGTGGCTCAGCTGGGGAAAGAGCTGCTTCTAAGCTTATTTGATTACTGATTGGATTTAGCTCTTTTCAGGGACTATAGGCTTCATTTCCTTGCTGGCTGCTGGCTGGAAGTTCTCCTGAGTTCGTTGTCTTGTGAGCCTCTCTACCTGGCAACTTCATTAAAGCCAGCAAGGGAGAGTGTCTATACAGAGAATCTGCCGGCAAGACAGGAGTTACAATCCTGTAACATAATCGTGGAAGTGACATCCCATCAGCTTTGCCTTATATTATTATTAGAAGCAAGTCACAAATGCCACCCACTCCCAAAGGGAGGGAATTAGATAAGATGAATACTAGGAGGTGGGGATAATTGTTAGATAATTTTTAGTGTCTGTCTACTACATACAGGGCTATTTTAGATTTAGTGTTTATTCCCATATTAGTATTGGTTAAGCTGTGTTTTTCAAGGAATTTTTCCATTTCATCTAAGTTGTCAAATTTATTGGCATAAAGTTATTCATAGTATCCTCATTATCTTTTTAAATATTTGTTGAATGACATTCTATTTTTTGTTCTTGATATTAATGATTTGCATCTTCATTCTCTTTTCTTCTTCATCAGTCTTATTAGGGATTTGTCAGTTTTATAAATCTTTTCAAGGAAACAGTTTTTGACTTTGTTGATTTTTCTCTGATTTTTCCATTTTCTAGTTCACTGATTTCCTCTCTTATTTATTGTACTGTTTTTTTCTATTTACTTTTACTATTTTCTTTTTTGATTTTCTTTGTCTAGTTTTTTAAAGTAGAAGCTTAGATCATTGATTTTAAGCTATTTTTATTTTTTAATATAAGCCAAATTTTCAGAACTATGTGACTGTGTGAATACTTCACTAGGGCCCCTCACAGGACTTCAGAAGGTATTATTCAATTGAAAGGCCCTGAGGCTAAAGCTTCATTTGGTTCAAAATAATCCACCTCGTCTACTAGTGCATTTAATTTATTTTAAGATGCACATTTCCCCCCCCCCCCGCCCCAAATTTTAACATCTCTGAAAATGGAATATGTTGTATAAGCTGCGGCATCTTATAATTGCTATCAGCCAGGCAGAAGTCATGGCATAGTCCTCACTGCCTGTGTATGCACAGACTTGGCTATAGCTGTTCACATTATCAGCATTTCAGTTGAGTCGTATGCACGTTTGGTACCTATACTGAGTTTCAGTGTTAAAATAGTATAAAATGATTACATTATGATTCAGCACTGAAGCCAAAAAATAGGGTATGTTCAGAGAAGCAAGGAAAGACAGGCAATGTAACATTAGTGAAGCAAATATTACAGGAGGACTGCTCATAATTTAATGTTTTCTTGCAAAGAACAACCAATTTATTTCATTGTATTTTCCTTTTTACGTGTGCATCATAGTAATACTGGAGGAAAACTGCGTCTAAATCATAGCTAACATAAAAATTTTAAGTGATGAGATAGCATTGAGTCATACTTTAATTGGCAGAATTTTTTTTCCTGATGTATCTTCTGTTGACAGTGCCTCTGATTTAATGAAATATAGGTAGCCTACTTAGTTCTCACATAAATGCCCTTGAAGTTGCTATTATCCATTTTCAGAGATGAGAAAATTGAGTCCCGGGGAGTTTAATTGTCCAAGGTCACAGAACTAGTAGGTGGCAGATCTGGGATTAGAATGTAAGCGTCTGGGGCTTGAGTCTTTACTCTTTACTGCGCATTCTATCGCCTTGGTAGATCACGGAAGGGAGGAGCAGTTTCTCTTTCAAGATCCTCATCAACTAAAAATATTAGACTTTCCAGACAGCTCTTGGTCTTGTCTGTCTCCTGCTTCACCACCACCCGTGGATAAAGCCTAAATTTCTTAAAATTTAAAGCATTCTGTGATCCAGCCTCAGCCAGCTCGTGCCTGACTCCTGCTCTTCAGCAACTTGGAACTACTGTCTCTATATATGTCCATACCTGGGACTTTTCTTGTCCTGGTCTAATATTTAATTGATCCTTCTTTCATTGTTAAAAACCTCTAGCTAATTTCTTTTTCCTTATCTGAAGTTATTCATGCTAACCCCTTGTGTAAAAATTAGCTCACATAGTAGGTCTAATGGCTGTCTTTTGAAAGGCCTGCTTACAAAGTTGTCCCTTGGCTGGTGTCTGGAAACTTGATTCGGGGAGGGTTCCAATCATTTCTAGAACTGATAAGAGTGACTAAACTGTTTATGCAAATAACATGGTTTATACAGAACACTTGTTTTCCTTCTGGGATTCTGGAATATTTGGGCATACTAGGCAAAGGATGCCTAAATGGTTATCCCCCAGTAAAACCCATGGGCTCTGAGTCTCTAACAAGCTTCGCTGATTGGCAGCAATTCCTATGTGTAGCCACACTCATTGCTGGGAGAATTAAGTATGTTGGGAGAGAACTCTTGGAAGCTTATTTGTGGTTTCCCCTGGACTTCTCCCCATGCATTGCTTTCTCTTTGCCAATTTCACTTCATATCCTTTCACTTTAATAACTCATAGCTGTGACTATATGTTAAATCTATTATGAGTCCTCCTAGAGAACCATAAAACCTGAAGGTAGTCTTAGGGACCCCCAATATACCCCTCTGCCAGGAATCCCTTCCTATGCTCTTCCCCTTCCCTTTTTACCTGGATAACCTTTTCCAGGAAACTGCCTCTGAATCTCTCCTACATCATTTTTCTGCATTTGGTACACCTCCTCGGGACTACTGTAACATCCTGGGGCTCTCTCTATTATTACACTTATCATATCATTTTATAATTATAGGGACATTGTCTTTAGTCCACTGGTCTGTGATTTTCTGGAGGGCAGAAACTGTGTTATATTCATCTTTATATCTGTATACCTGTCACACAATAGTGGTCAACTGATATTTGTTGAATAAACAAATACCTTGGCCAATCTGAGATAGTCTTTTGATTGCTAGCGGTATCCATAATTAAAATAATTGACACAGAAGTTCGGAATGGGCTTTGAGAACTATTTTTTAAAACATATCCTTGCCTACACAGTTAGTTATTAAATTGTTTCAACTTTCAGAAGCGACTTAGAAAACACCTACAGTGTATTATATTTTAGGTGGGAGTTTTGGGTATTAAAGAAAAAAGAGGGCTGACTTGAGGTTAAGAACATTAGGAAATTAAATAAGGCCTCAGCTTTGTCATTCTGCAAAATGGTCCTAAGGATACCAGCTCTTCTAAATCCTCAGTCATGATAAGAAATAAAGTAGCCTAGGGTGATGCTTTGAGAGAAGGTGCTAGGTAATTGCAGCTGTTTATCAGTAACTTGTCATTCATTAATTCCAAAGAAAATGTATCTATCTTCTTCTGTGGATTAGCCATTGGTTGGAAACTTATACTCTTGTTCTGGTGCACCTGATTTCTTTATACTTTCATAAAGATGGTGTTCAGATTTATTTTTTTCCTTCTTTCATTGTTTGCTAATGCCTTACTTTCCCCTCCCACAGTTATATAATCAGCTTGCTATTTTTAATACTGCACTTCTGACAAAACCAAGTCTGAGCTTTAACAGATACATTTTCATATCTTGGAAGTTACCTCAATGATTCATTCTGCTAGAAACTGAATATATTATGTATCTTTTTGATTGTTCTTACTCTTAAAAAGGATATTGGTTTTCTTCAGATGTGATTTTTCAAGTTAAAATTAGAACTAGGAAAAGATACACTCTTTTGGGGGGTTGGGGGTTGTGTAGCAAGGAGTGAAAGGTGTTGGTAACTCAGGATAGAAATAAGTTCAGCTTAGCTCAGCCAACATTGTCATTATATCTTATATTTTCTATTCGCAATGTGGAAGAATATGTGGGAACTGCTGGTATGGAATTGATCAATGTTTGCGTCATTCACTTTGTGAGGACTTCAGCTGCTCTCAGTGTGTTCAAAGCACACCCGTCTTACATACTCTCCCTGAGTCATTAACAGCCCTTATCCTGTCAAGGAGAAAAGAGTGCTTGAGACCCTGCTTTCAGCCGTGGAAGGCTTGGGGAATTAAACCCTTAGCTCTTTTCTTCGTTTTGGCTTCTATACCAATTTTGCCTGAATCATAAACAATTTAAAAAATTATTATACATGATACGTGGGAATATTTTGGGTTATTGTTTTAATACTAGCCAAAGCATCTGTTTCATAATAGAAGGTCCAAATTGAGGCTGAATAATTCAGACATAAACTTGTAAAGAAACTCCTGAGGTAACCTTTTTTAAAAAACATTATTCGAATTTTTGTATTGCTCAAGCCTTATTTAATTTACCAAGATGAAAAAGGTATGTCTAAATCAAGTCGATTGTCTAGACGATAGAAGAAAAAAATCCACAGAGGCTAAATAATAAAATCACAGTTTGGAAAGATTCAGCTGCCTCGCTCCCAAATATTCTTGTTCTCGTGCTCTTTTTCCTCTCTTTGAAATATACTATGAATCTTTAAATTATCTGTTTTCATAGGTTTTTAACATTTAAATACAAAGTCAGCATACTTTTGGTAATGCTCTGATTTTAAATTTTTAGATGTTTTAGGGTTTTGTTCTTTCATCAGATCTATGCACTGGCCCACATTTTAGTTTTATGATTCTATCTAAAACCTTGAATGATGCCTAAGTATTATAGCTTAGTATAATCCTTTTTGAGATATTTTTATACTGATACAGTTTTCATGGCTTTCTGTTGTACTCTTTTATAAATCCTACCTTCAAGATGTTTCCTTTATAAAAGAAACCACTTCCTAACAAACATTCTGGTATTCCAACATAAAATTACAGTTTTACATCAGAATGAGACCTAAACCAGACTTACACGTTGCGTGGTGAGGAGAATACAGAGTAATAATGTTTCTTTTCACGTTGCTATTGTTCATCTCGGTAAAGAAGCAGGAACAAAGTCGTATCCTGTGAGCATAGTGTCTCTTCTATAGGAAAGCAGCTAAATGTTGGACATCTTAGTGTGAAAATAACTATTGGAAGAACAAAAGAACCAAAATGAAAATCTCTGGCTCACACTTGAAGAAATATTTTAGCAACAAAGTTCAAACTGCATTATTAATAGGAAGCTGAATTCTTTCTGGTCCTAAACACTGGTCTGTGGACCAATAAAGACTATTCTATTATTGGCCCCGTCCTAAGATTTCTCATCCCAGCCTTTACATTTCTTTTTTTTTTTTTTTTGATTTATTGTTTATTGAAGTAGTTGAATTACAATATTGTGTTATCTGCTGTACAGCAAAGTGACTCAGTTATACAGATATATACATACATTCTTTTTCATATTCTTTTCCATTATGGTTTATTACAGCATAATATAGTTATGAATATAGTTCCCTGTTCTATGCAGTAGGACCTTGTTGTTTATCCATTCTATACATACCAGTTTGCATCTCCAGACTTTACATTTCTGATTTCTGATCAGAATTCCAACCCTCTGAGGAAGATTTTGGGCCCTAACAGCTCTGGAAAACCGAGCAGCGTCTGAACATAAAATGATTGATTCTTGCTCTAATTGTGATAGCTCTGAATGGAAAGTTACCGTATGAGAAAGATTATTTATTTTAAAACAGCAACCCAAATAGTCGTATTTTCAAGAACACCCTGGCTTGATAATCATCATTTTTCTACGGTTGCAATATATTTGTAAGTGTTGAAAAAAAAAGCACCGGCAAAAGACTAATTGAAATGTAAAGATATGCATCTATTATTAGGATCGTCAACTGATTATTTTTCACCACTTGTTTTATTAACACACATCTTATGTTACATGTTGTTTTAATCGTCTTTATTAAGACTAGCTGAAAAGTCCTGTCATTATGTATCGTTTCAATGCCTCAGGATCCATGTTTTGTTGAATTTTCTATGCCAACTTCTTTTGACATGAAAGTGAAATATTGTTGTTTGGCTAAATGTGCAAATGGGTCTAGGGTGGATGTTTTATATAAAAACAATCACAGGAAATCAGTTGTGTGAGCAAATTCTATCTTCAGGCAAAATAACACTTTTGCTGCAAATGATCTCCCTCTGTAAATGTTCTCTGATCATCGCTTTCTCTGGGCTAATGTGGTCCTTTCTCATTGCTCCCCTCCCTTTCATGCCCCCCAACTCCAGTAAAACCAGAAATACTATTGTGCAAATGGAGAAATGCACATACTTCTCCTTTCCAGGGACACTTTTAGCGAAAAGGGAATATACCCCACAGTGTTTTACCACTTTGACACAGCTTCGGTAAAGAAGAAAGAGTTAAGTTCTCGGTCTGCAGCTGATCCTTGCTTAAGCAGTTCACCAGGGCATCATGGTTATAACTGTGATAGAGTATCCCGGGAGCCTGCATAATTTTATTCTATTTTTCATAAATAAGTAAAAATGCATCAGAAGGCATTCCCACTTCCCAAGGAGTGCACAATTAAAGAAGGCAGAGGAAAACAAGACCTAGGATGTGGGACTCTGGCTTCAGTCCTGTGGAGGAAAATGTGTTCACTTTTTTTTTTCTTTGCTTTTCTCAGTCCTCTGATTGAGTAATGACAATAGTGCAGTAGGAAAGCATACAGAAAGAAAATCATGCCCCAGAGCACATCAGTAGTAAAAGTAATTAGTTCATTGTTAACATCAGGGTGCTGTTAACAAGCACACGGGCCCTGCTTTCTGGCTAAGCTGCTGCGTATTATGATGGTCGACTCCAAAATAAAAATTACTTTGTGCAGAAGGAAGAAGAGCGGGGATTATAAGCTTGGGAAAGACGAAATTTGGGGATCGAGGATATTTTTCAAAAGCATAATGAGAATCCACAAATGCAGCCTCGCCTCCCAGATCTGGTCATTATGCACCACATGTGTATTCAAAGCAGGCATGCTTATGAGAAGCGCAGAGACAGGGGGAGAGAAAGATTGAGAGAGATTGAGAGAGAGGAAGTGCCAGAGCGAACTAGTGAGTGCAGGAGACTGAGCAAAACCATTATTATACACAGCACCTAGGGAACACAAGATCTAATTGGAGAATCAATAACTGAAACCCCATTTTAAATATTCTGCTCTATTAATTCTTCAGGTTAATAAAAACTGCCCGCACGATGATATTTGGGGATATAGATATTCAGAGTTGGATTACTTTTGACAAGAGCGTAAGGAATCTATTCAAAGCTGATTTTCCCCCCTTTTGTTCACTGAGGACCTGCAGAATCTAAGATAAAAATGGCAGTTGTCCTGAGGGCACCCTGAGGCATGTCATTAAAATCGGAATTTGATCCTCTTTTCATGGTTACTTGGGACAATCAAGCACAGGAAACCTGAAAACTCATCAGTTTTCCAAAATATGACATGCCCTTGACTTTGTCAGTTTGGCTGCCATAGAGCAGCCCTGGCTATTTCAAAATCCCTTTAGATGTCACTCTGTTTTCAGGAATGCACGCTGCAGATATTCTGCGAAAGATGAGAGACTCGAGGCTTCCTCCTGGCACCTTTGCCCAGTTGTAGCACTTGCTTCTCTGTTTCCCATCAAAGAGAAATTCCATCACAGTCTTCCAGTAAAAGGCTTGTGTTTTAAAAGAAACGAAGCAATTTCTAATTGTACTTCATGTTAATCTCAGAAGTGTTTTCCATTTACTCATTCAAGCATCGCAGGTAATGGGTTACTTTGGTTTTTAAAGCTGCAGTGTGTGGTAGACTAAGGGACCACAGAGAATCTTGGAGATAATTTGTTGCCATATAAAATTATATGGCTTACTATTGTCCGTTTGTTTCTGTTTCTTTGCTCTGTTTTTTAAATGTTAGTTTCTACTGATGAAGGCTTTCTTCGTTTTATTGTTTGAATCATGCAATGTTGGAGACGCCACAAAACTAGAAATCTGGCCCACTTGGGTTGCTAGGAAGATGAAATGTGTATTCCACAAGGCAACCTCCAGGAACCATAGTTTTCTTTTAACTAATAAATTCCTAAATGAATCTGTGAACCAAGGCCTCTTCCCACATTTTACCCTAATGCTGGTTTTTCCAGGATGAATGACAAGGAGAGTCCCCATCTCCGAGCTGTATGTATTGCCTTGACCTGAGAGACATTTGAGTATTCCCAGCAGTGAGAAGAGCTTTCCATGGGGAAAGGCCAAAACTCTAAACCCAGGGCAAACAGGAGGCTTTTCCAAGTAGGGAGCATGTGGGTTAGCTTTTTCTGCCACATGCCTTAGAACTAACTCCTCTTTCTATAAAAGTGAAAATAAGAAAGGTGATTTGGCTACTGAACTTTACCTGCCCACTGAAGCTAGCTGCATTTTGATAGATGTTGCCTGTTGCAAATATTGTCAGGTCAAGACAGTACAGGGGCAACCACGTGACCAGCCAGTGTGTAGAAGGATAGTAATTCAGCATCGCTAGCAGGGTTAGGAAATTCTGGTTGTGCTTGGGTCTTATACTTGGGATATACCTCTGCGTACGTAGAATTTTACTTAATGGAACTTTGGATGGTTAAAGGTTTTGTAGTTTCCACAGGGTTAGTTTTTTAGAACTTTTTGTCAGACTATAGATCCAGTACTCAAGTTAAATAATGTGTACAAAAAAGAAATAACTTTGAGTGAGCAAGGTCTTACGCAAATCTTTGATATTGTTTCTTGTTATTAACCAACCGTTTCATGTAAGCTAATCAACTGGTCTTTTACTTTGCTTTGTTCTATGGCTTTGCATTTGTTTTCCCTCCCACCTGGAATGCCTTTTCTTCTCTCTTCCCCTCCATGTAGCCTGCTCTCAAAAACCAGCTCTGAAATCGACTCCTGCTAAAAGCTTATCCTGATGTGTTCAACTTGACAAGGATCGCTTGTGTGTGCTTCTTTTCATTTTGTCATTGGTGTGATATAGCTCATAGTTCATTATTGCAGAAACTTGAATATCTTATAAATTAATGAATGTGCCCCCAAACCCAAAAGGAACATCCTGTTATGACACCTCTTGCCTGGTGTTAACACCATCAAGGGACTCCAGTGGCCCAATTAGCTCTCCTGGGTGTGTTTCTTGATAAACTCTTCTCTCATGTGGGTGGGTTATTAAACATAAGCAATTGAAACCACTATCTTCTCTTCCTTTATGTTCTGTAGGATGCCTAATATTATGCCTAGCACAACTCAAAAAGTTCTTTCAGCTCAGTAAAGTAGTACTGAGTACTAACCATATACAAAGCACTTGAGGTAACATGATAACGACAACATGCCACTCTCTGGTGGCCACTTAGACTCTAGATCAGGGATTGGCAAAGTATACAGCCCATGGGCCAATCTGGCTTGCCGTCTATTTTTTTTTTTTTTTTAATAAATAAAGTTTTATTGGTATCCAGCTAAGCTCATTCACTTATATATCATCTAGCTGATTTGGGGCTACAATGTCTGAGTTGAGTAGTTTTAACAGAGACCACATTTCCCACAAGACTAAAATATTTATTATCTGGCCCTTTACAGAAAAAGTTTGCTGATCCTTGACCCAAATCTTTGCACTGACTATAGTAAGAAGACAACTATTGGCTTAAGACTTAGTGTAAAAATCAACCCAAATGAACTATTAACAGATAAATTATAAATGTACAGTATTGAGCAACTAAAAGGGCAGCTTCTTTCTATGAATAAATATTTAGGAACTTGTATTTTCAATGGAGAAAAAAAGAACACAAACCCTAAACAAAAACCCAAAGCCTAGAGAATTAGGATTATCATTCCTCAAATCTACTTAGAACAAGCCCTGTTTATATGTGACATAATCATTTCATTTATTTATTCAACAAAATTTGTTCTAGGTACTGATGCCAGGGATTCAGTGATAAGCCAAAATGGAAATGGATACTTCACTTCCCATTTCTTATATGAGAAAACTGAGTCTCTGTAATAAGTGGCTTAGCCAGGACGGGAACCCAGTCTTCTGACCTTACATTCAGTGTACTCAAGTCAGTACTCATTACCATAGGAGACACAGATTGGAAAAAAACAATAAAGATTTATTATAAACATCATTTTTCTCTCCAATGGTAAATTTATTCGTTGGTGGTACCCTATTTTTCCCTATAAATTTTCAAATATGAGATAATCTAAGAGGCAAACTGATATTTACTAGCTATATGAACATTGTTTCTCTAAACCTCAATTTCCTCATCTGTACAATGTGGGTAAATAATATCTAATTTGTAGATTACGGAAGGTAACTCAGTAGGGCACTGTACTCTGAAACTAAAAAGCAAAATCCTGAGCGGTTTAGGGTTAAAGTCTTAAGTTTTAAACCTTATACTTAGAGACTCTCTGCCTGACATGCAATAGAGCATATTTAGATGTGGATTCATAAGTTTACTAAAAAATATTTACTGAGAGCCCACCATATGTAATCTGGCCTGGCACTCCCACTTTCTAGCTTGTGACCTACTTGCTTAATGCTGAGTCACATTGTCCTCATTGTAAAAATTGGGAGAAACAATACTAGCCTAACAGAGCTGTTGTGAGAATTGACATAAGACATGTGAGGGCATCTAGCAAGGCCTCGACTTTGTATGAGGGCCTCAAGAGATGTTAGTCTCCTTTCTTCTATCTGTATCCTCTTGAGTACTAAAATCCAATCAGGATAATATTACTACTATTCGGAAGCAAATCAGGTTGCAAAAATAGGAGAGGGAAGAGAATGCCTATGTTTTTTACCCCTATCCAGGCACACAGTGAAAATGGTCATACTTTCCAAGGTGATGACATTGATGAAATTGCAGGAAACTCTATCTGATGAAAATCCGTTAGCACATCCCATCAGAAAATCTTGTTTCCTTGCCTTGGTTTGAAATTTGAAGACAGAAGAGCATTCCCTTTTATCACTTCAGTTGCCAGGAGCGATCAGACAAATTACACGTAAAAATAATATTTAAGGGTCAGGTAATTCTTCTAGTGACTTGGGGGAACTATCTTGGTAATAAAAGAAACACTCTCATCTCTTCTGAATTCTGAAGTCTAAACTTCTTTAGTGCCAGTCTGCTTTGAAATCTGATGACACCGCTGCTGGCTGTCGCTCCGCGATGTTAGAGAAAGTGTCGAACACTTAATGAATTCAGGGGTGTGTTTCTAGTGACGAGAAGCGCTGTCTTGTGTTAACAGTGTCAGTATGAGAGAGACTTGAAGGCACAAAAGACTATGTTTATGTAGGTGCTCTTTCATGTCGGGTGCTGCACTTACTGCTTTTGATTAAGATGTATGATTGAGTTACTGGATATGACATTTGTTGAGAGAAGGAAGATTACCACGGGTGAAGTGCAAGAGAGTAAAGAGGGAGGTGGTGGATGAAGTGTGAATGAAAGGTTACGTGCATTGATGTCTTGTTTATTTGATTTAGGGGTTTGAGATAGAATCAATCTATTTCATTTTTTAGCGTGTTAGGAGAACTGTCTTAAAAATGTACCTTCCAATACATAATCAAAATATATCAAAATAGACTCTGGAAGGTAGCTTTCAGTCGGCTTGAGCTGTAGAAAAGTGTGTGTTGGGGGGCAGGGTGGAGATGACACTTGGGGACACTCCTCCCAGGGAAGCTTAGACTGCTGTCACATGTATTATTCTATTTATATTCACAGTACTCCAGTGCAATAGGTAAAGCCAGCTTTTTTGTTTTTTTCATGAAGTTTAAATGTTTCAGATGAAAACCCATTTTATCTGCTATTTTTCTGGAACACTGTGAATGCAAACCAAACTCATCATCTCTGAACACAGAAATTAAAGAATGAAATGGACTATAAACTGAAGCTGAACAATCTAATTTCACTGTTGCAGTTAATATGGTGAGAAAAACCTCAAAACCATGGACATTTAAAGGGGAGAAAATAAATGCACTGCTTGAGGTTGAATTCTCTAAATAACACCTGGATTTTGGCAGCTGAAAACGATGTTAGAATCCACAATGAAGAACCGAAAATTCTCCCAGAGCTAATCATGCTCTGAATCTACACAGTGTCTGTCTCCGACTATTTGCTAATTCTGCATTGCTAAGGGTAAGCTGGGCATACTCTCGCTTCCATTTACAGATGGAGAAAAAAGAAAGAATGGAGTTCTAAACTGTCCCGATTTACAAAGTGATTCAGTGGCAGTGTCAGAAATAGAAAACTAGATCTTCTTACTCTCAGACCAGCGCTCTCTCTTCGCTAAACCAAATTCCCACTCTCTGGTCCATTCTAAATCCGTTTGTTTATTTGCATCCTTAGATAAGCCCCAGTATCGGGGTTATTAGTGCTCTTCAACTGGCCTAGGCTGGCTTCCCCCAACTGAAGGGCTGACGGCCACGAGGAGACCCGTGCTTCCTTCTGTTTTCTAATCAGGCCCATCTACTGCAAAGCAGTCTCGCCCTGTTCAGAAGCCTGTGTGCCTCATTTTGTTTTAGAACGTATTATAAATTGACTAAATACTTCTCTCTAAATTTAAAAAAAACTGTTAAAAGTGAAATCTAATTTTTCAACTCCGTGGATCTTCATTTTAGAATAAAATTTCGTAGTTCACAGGAAATGTTAACTCCTGTTAAGGAAATAAAACAAATATCTTCATCTTCATTTTAAACTAATTCAGATGGTTTTCTTTGTTGGTTTAAAACAGGAAACTTTTACTGTGTGTGTGCTTGTCTCTGTGCATGCGTGTTTATGTCTCTATCTAGACATATAGATACATATACATAATCAAAGGAAATGTTTGCTCTTCCCTCCTTTACACTATTATTACCTTTTCTCTGTTTTTTCTATCCATTTCTAGTTAAGGAAATGGTGTCGCTAGCAATGTGAAGATGACAGTAAGTCATTTAGTGAACTTCCCTGTTGAATCGCAGGACACAAAAACAAGCCCTAATCAAAACTTCATTTTTCCTTCTCCCCCACACAGGATCATTTAAAATTGCATTCATTTTAGGATTTCTATTGAAATACATAGAACCAAAGGTCTGAAACTGTCTACCAGAACAGCCTGGAGTTTAGCAATGCCAGCCTAGCTCAGGTGACTGCCTGACTCCCTGGGACCCCCCATCAAGTGATCTGCCAAAGGGCATGGATGGAATCTGATATGAAGGCAACCTATTGATTCTTGAGATTACCTCCTTGGGAAACTAATGGTTGTTTAGTCTTTACATGGGTGGATTTTTGTATTTGAAAATCTACTCTTTTTTTGTCAACGAGAGAAATATTAGTTTTGATCCTCAAAGTTCTTGCCTCTGATTTTAAAGGGATATTGCTTTAGTGCTCCAGCCTTTGTGGTATCAATAAGCTAGTGGAAAAGGTGGCAAATAAATCCCATAGAAACTAAAGAAGATCAAACATAACCTACACTGCAGACGTACAGGTGACTATTCTTTACTCAAAAAAAGATCCTGACTTGGAGATGCCCTCTTCTTTCAGAGAGCAACATGTTGTTTTCTTCTTTCATTAACATTTACATGAAAATCAACTTTTATTGTTTGCTGCAACTGAATGTGAACTTTGATAAATAGGGGGCAGATTTAAATTACAGGCCAAATGCTTCCTTACTATATTCTTAACCAGGTACCACTTTAAAAGCATAAATAATATTTGGCCACTGGAGAAGGAATATTAATAAAGTATTAACTTTTAAGGAACAGGATTGCTAAGAATTTTAACATAATTTAATCTTGCTGCAGTGCATTCAGTTGAAATATGTTAATAACTTACTATCCATCTTTGCTATTTGAGGGTCATTTCATTTTTCAATGCTATGGGCAGAGATTTAAAGATATTTAAGAAAGGTTATTCTTTGAAGCTTATTTCACTTACCTTTCCTTTAAACACATAAAAAATAAAATTTTCATTTAACTTGTTTGGGTCTTTGAAATTTCTGAATGCCTACATTTTATCTGCAATATCATATTATTATTCCAGTTAGAGTTTTCACGACAGAAATAACTTAGTACCTTGGCTAGAAATCTTACCATGAAGAACTTTATGCTAACGCGGCAGTTGGGTAATGAGGGGTTTGTAAACCGAGTCAGAGAATGTAATTCTCCATCTAGACTTTGTGACTTTAAGGTTGCTCTCCATCTAGACTTTGTGACTTTAAGCACTTCATGATCAGTAAATAATAAATTCAATTTACCGGATAGAAGTTTTGTCACTTGGAAATACTCACTTGGAATATATATTCCTTAATTGGCATCAATGGCACATTTCCCAGGAAGCATAACAAAATGGATCATTTAATAGATGCGCAATGTCTCCATCCATCTATCGGTGCAGCATATGATGTTCCAACTTTACTATGGTAATTAGCTCAGGCTGACTTCAGAGCAGGAAGCTGCCTCCCACACAGCAGTGCTTAATTACTTTATTTATTTTTATTTTTATTTTTTTTATTTTTTATTTTTTTTGACAAGTAGATTAATTTTTATTGAACATCATCTATATGCCAGGCATAATGCTAAGTGCTTAATTACTTTAGACTTCAGCTTGCCAAGTGAAAAATTGACTGTTTTTTTGCACATTGCATGGAATTGAAATGATTTCATTGTCATTTCAGTTGAAATACAGCCTGACATCAGCATAGAATCATGGGAAAGATAATGCAAAATTTCTCTGAAATTCTAAAATGGCCTGAAAGCTGCTTTATTTTTTTATGAAGCTGCATTTCATTTTCAGAATGTTAATGAAGATCCACTTCATCTTGAGAGAAGCAAACTTTTAGGAATTCACTTCTGTGAATCCATTCCAATGGCAATTCAATGAAGGGCAACATCATTAGGAAGCTACAATTAAGGGGGCATAAGAGCCATTGGAATGGGTGTTGACATAATTAGTAGTAAAACCTGTTAGCTTAAGCGTACAACTAATGAACGGAATAATAACCCCCCCATTCAGAAAATTTAAGAAAACTCACCTTTATGCGGATTCTACACCATGATACTTTAATGTGCAGTTATGTGACATAAACTACACGTTTGTACAATAAAGTGGCAAAATAAATCCAGGCTATCTTGTGTTGAAATTTATCAAAATTTTTTTTCTTCAGATTTCAGCTGTCAATCACATGCTACTAATTGAATAATTTCCAAGATACCAAAGGTAGATTTCATGAATAAAATGTCCACAAAAATGTGCTCTTGGATAGAGGGAGAAAGTAAAATTATGAGAGAAGGCATTGGTATAATGGAGCAAATCAAACCCAAGCTTTCACTTTGGCCAGAAGCACTCCGCAAGTAGCAATGACACCTTTGCCATGAAAACCACCGGGAAAAGTAATTAAATTTAACAGAAGCTGCCCTTGATTTAAAGCCACAGGGGAAGTAATTAAATTTAATAGAAGCCACTACTTCTAAACAAAGATATATGGTATTTCTATCACCAAATGTTACCTTATGTTTTTCAAATGTGCCTACAGCTTCTAGTAGCCTGCTTGTGGAAACTAGTTCCAAAACATCTGATGGACACTATATGATTGAATATTGTGAGCCATATTGGGCAGTAATGTAATGAGAGCACATCTGAGCTGCAATTCAAGAAATGCCAAGGTGCTGCCATTTATGGCAGTCTGCTCAAAACCAATACTGGGCCTTAAGATGAAGACAAG
This sequence comes from Balaenoptera acutorostrata, assembly GCF_949987535.1. Taxonomy (NCBI): domain Eukaryota; kingdom Metazoa; phylum Chordata; class Mammalia; order Artiodactyla; family Balaenopteridae; genus Balaenoptera; species Balaenoptera acutorostrata. The sequence continues at coordinate 73,988,831 of NC_080064.1, read as the reverse complement.
AAAGTTTGGGGAAAAGAGTAGACTTGTGATTTTTTTTTTTTGGTCAACTTTGATGCATTTTGTACATCTGTTTAAACTGTGCCCTAACCTCAGCCCCTGGGGCTACCGTTCTCTTGTTGAGCTGATTCAGTACCCTGGCTTTGGAAGAAACAAAGTTCTCCTTTCCTAAAATGTGGGCTCTTGTCATCAGGGTTCTCCAGGCCAGGCCATAGGGCCCCACATATTTTCTTGCACATTGGGCCAGCCCAGTTGAAGCTGGTCCCAGGGTCACTGTGGTTACCATGGATACCTGTATAGGATGCTCACTCCAAATGGTGGTCTTTACATCAAGCCTTGTACCCTGGCTCTGATGGCTTGAAAGAAAGTTTGTTTTTTAAAATTTTGTGTCAGGATCCCTTGCTTGTCAACTCACGCATCTTCTGGGCTTTGTCTTAAACCTCGCAAAGGACCATAAGGACAAGCACGTCTCAGTTTGCTCCTATCTTCTTTTCAACTTTGTGTTAAGAACACCAACAATGAACATTTCTTGACTCTTTTTACGTAATCAGATTGGAAGGAGTAATAGTGATTGAGGGTGAGAAGACTCATTTTCCTTCCTGAATTTAAGATTAAGAAAACCGGAGATATCCTGCTTACTTAGAGCGTAAGGGGCGAAGCAGTAGTGGAACAGGTGTCATCCAGAGGAGCGACCCCAATGAAAACCAACTGTTAAGACAGTTTCAGTCTCAATACAATATAGGTTACAGTGGCAGAGGGATGAAGAGTTGGACTCCGTGTGTAGACTACTTGTTTGAATCTGGTGCAGCCACTCGAGCTTCATGACATTGGCAAGTTACTTTCTTGGTTTTATTATCTATAAAGTGAGGGCAGTAACAATATCTGCTGTACAGAGCTATGGAAAGGATCAGATAGATTCATACATGTAAAGTGACTAGAACAGCTCCTGACACACAGTAAACACTGTCTAAATGTTGACTCTCATTTTGTACAATATATGTTGCAGTTCACTGCCTATTGATGGTAACAGTTCCACATCATACCCAGTGTCATAAAAGAATATCCCCTATGGTTTTATTTGAATTCCATACTCCAAACTGCATTGTAAACATGTATCCTTATATATTATAAGTGGAAGCTATGCAACCACAGCCCCTATTGCTCTGATAGAAGAGCAATTGTGGTCTAGTTGGGAGGTGGGGTAGGGATTTGGGGGGTGAAGGTACTGAGGGATGAAATAGAAGATAAACTTAGCAAGGAGGTATAGTGGTGAGAGATGTAAGTCAGTATATCTAGCTAAATCTCAAACAAAAGCCCAAATAATGCTTCCCTTGCAGTTGTGGATTATGCCAGCTTTCCTGGTTAGCCCAGAAAACTGGCACCACAATAAGTGAAATCAGTCACTCTTCTTCCAGGACAGAACGCATAGTCACAAAGCATTCGTCAGCTATATCTTTTCCTGTCGAGTAGTCGTTGGGTAGAAAACCACCAAAAAAGAATTTATCTTTGTCAGATAAACTTTTCACAGTAGAAGAATGTAGTGAAGGCTTCTGAAATAAATCTAGTGGCACTGGGGAGTTTACAAATACTAGCATATTAATATACAGCTAAAATAATAATAAAAAACACCATGCTGCTAAAGATGTTTAGTACTATCAGCTCACTGCAGGAGTTTATTAGAAACTCCTGCTTTCTTTTATTAAAATTTCAATTGGCTTCATGAATGAGATCCTATGTTAGTGTCATAAAGTGAGAAGCCAGAAGGAGAGGATATTGGCATTTAAGTGCAGATTTCATTTTAAAAACACTTTACATTATAAAAGAAGATTGCATATTGTAAATATCACATATAATGCTAGTGGTGTTAAAAGTAGTGTTAGTAATTTTTTAAAATTCGTCAAATTGTCTTTGTTTATGATGATATCTGGCAGATTTTATATTTCTGTAGTAAAGCAACATTTTAAATTTATCCAAAGATGTTTTTAGTTATAAGCAGCAAACATAGTTTTCAGAAAGTTTTCATAAAATGATGCATAAGTGTAATTTAATGGGAGTCTTCTTTGGCAACAGCACTTGACAATTGCTTAATTCTATAATTAGCTGATTATTTCCCCTCTGCATCTTGGAAGCTTTTGTTAAACTAACTTGGTTTAGCTGGGCAGCTGGAAAGATTGCAAACCTCAGTGTATGGTTGAATGTTTGGGTTGGCAATGTTGTAGTAAATTATATGGAGCACCTTCTGAGGTAAGCCAGGGTTTTCTTTCCTGGTATTAAATGGTCACTGTTTCTTTACCTGGCAAAAAATTGTTAAGAAGATGGCGGCAGGCAATGTTCTAAAGTGCAACAGCTGGGGAGCTGAGATGAAAATCTTGCTTCCCTGTCTCAGCATCTGGAGTCTTCATGGAAGTGAGAAGTTTGCAGGTTTGCAGCTGCAGCCCTTTCATGACAAGTTCGGTAAATTTTACACATGGTTGCTTGCTTAGAAAATATTTTCCAGATTTAACATGTTTACAGCATTGACATTTGAAGCTGAAGCCCCTTCCTTCTTGATTAGAGCAGAGAGTACTCACAGACTGCGTTCTAACTTTATGGGGTTGGAAATCTGGGAATGGGTCATTTACAATTTTCAAACAAATCAAAATGCACTTTGATCTCTGGTCCAAGTTTCTTTAAATGCAATGAGTAATAATAATAAATTAGCCCAACTTAGCTATTTTCCCCTTAAATATGGTCATTTTAAATGTAATCATTTTATTGCATTCTAAAATCCAACCAACATATTTAATCCATCTTATTCAAAGTATATATTTTCTGAGAAGGAACATTAACTCAGCAAATTAGGTAAAGACTATGTGTGTGTGTGTTTGTGTGTGTATATTTTTACATTTTAAAGTACAACACATTCTGTGAAAATATGTATTAATAATAAAAGCAGCAGTTTTCTTTACACACATTTTCTAACTGAAATCTCATTTTATTTACGTGTTTTTAGGTGCCCTGAATATTGTCAAAGCAATATATGGAATGTTTCAGCAATAAGCTACATTCAAAACAAAGAGAATGTGATTTTGAATTTTCCAGTGTTAAGATCTCTAATTTAAAATTTATTTTAGCAGATTAATTTTACATTAATAACATCAGTTCTGTTGAACATTTGGATCAGACCTTTGAAGTAAGATAAGAAATAATATAATTGCTATTTTTTTTTAGAACCATAAACATTCAGTTGATTGTCACCTTACTCTTAGGTTGCTAGCAGGTGTGCAAAAGGCATTCATATAATGCGATACATTTCACCATCCTCATCTCCACAAATGTAAACCCTGTTGTTTTAAACTGGATTTACCGGAGTCCAGATGCATAATCCTAAGAATTTTCTTTAACATTTCTCGCATTGAATATAGTATTTCTCCTTCATGATTTAAGATAAACGATGGCACATACCACGTGAAAAAGTCTTTCATAGAATAGACTTTAGGTTATGATATTTCATATATAAAACAAAGGCACCTCTATTCCTCCAACAAAACAAATCAAAACAGCTTACAATTCTGAAACAATGCATTATGCGTGTTGTGATAGTATATGTGATACCATATATCACAAAATGATAGTTAGGTACCAATTTTGCTCCTCTAATTCACAAGGGGTAAAGGCAGTTTGTTCTTTTTTGTGTACTAAGTTTACTTAATTCCCCCGTCCCTAAATAAATAACTATTTGCTCTGAGTAATGTTTAACTCAGCCCAGGGATGACTTAATATGAGCAGCCAAACGGTTTGTATTGATTTTGATCTTTATTACTTGTAGAACGATATTTTAGCAAGTTTTTGAAAGAGTAAAGCATTTCAAAATCAAATCCCTTTGGGATTAATTGCAGAGTCGAACATTTTAATTTTAACTGGGAGAAAGACAAGAACAAATGAAAAAATATGAAGATCTGTAATGAAAAGCGGTAAAATCTGAGTGAATCATTTTATTAAAATGATTGCTTCACTATGAAGAACCATAAAAACTACAATTTGTGTATTCTGTTACAAAAAAACCTCCCTCTAGGCAGCCAACTACTAAAATTTTATGTGAAAATAAACAATGCTCCCCTAAGGAAAATGTGCCTATCTGCTGTTTCTTTTTTAACAAAGATCGAGATGCTTATAAAGAACTTAGCAAAGACTTCTGAAAATAAAAACTCTTTGCCGTCCCTCATACCCTCCATTGCACACACTATGTATGTGAGGGTTTTTTTTTCCCCTATTCATGCTGAATTGTCTGATTCCAATTTAAATTGCTAGTCAGTATTTCACGGCTTTGCACAGCACTTTCTAACCTTTTCCTCTTGGGCATCTTTATTTGAAATGAAGCTTTACTGTCTCTCATATATCTGAAACAAACAAGTGTACCTACTTGATGGTTTAATTGTAACTGGCTAAGCTCAAAAAAATGAGCAGCAAGTTTAGGAAAAATGCATGGGTCCCAACCAGCCGACACAGCCAAAACCCTCAGCAGAGATGCAAATGATATTTTATTATTTGAAGCAGCTGCCGTGCACCCTCAGACATTTATCTTTTCTTTACAGGTTTTTCCTGACTAACTTCATGCTGGTGTGGTATATTCTTTCATGCTTTCCCTGGTGACCGCAGATCTCATGCCATTTACCTTGCTCCAGGTAATTTGGAGAAATACTACAGACATGTATCATTACAGAGTCTGTATAGTTGTTTAGCTGCTAATTGATTCTCAAAGGAAGCCGACGGATACTGTCACTATTATGCCACGTTAGAAATTCTTCAATTTAAGCACTCTTATTTTAGTGAAATTAAAACTGCTGGATATTCTGTCTGGATGTTCGACTACAAAAAGCTTTTACAGAAGAGGTTATAATCAATATTGCCTTTACTAGCCAAAAATTAAAAAAGAAAGAAAGAAAGAAATCTATGCACATTTTCAGGACTGAGTTTTTTTTTTAATTAAAAAAAAATTATTATAGTTTTAACTGTTGAAGTACTTGAGGTATATAATGAGAAAACTTCAGTCTGGATGCTTTGAACCCACGATTGAAAAGGACTCAGAGCCTAGAATCAGAATCTCAGAAGACAGCGCAATAAATACTTGTTATAAAGTGGTTTCATTTCTCTTCCGTTTACCAGGTAACCCTGTTGTTAGCACCTGTGTTGTAATGAAAGCTGTGATATCATAGAAACTTGCGCAAAGCGTCCTGACTTTAAAAACAGAGTGCGGTGTCGATTTTTTAAAGGTACATTATTTCTGTGAATGGGTTTATCAGCAGTACAACCACATTACAAGACAAGCTAAGCCATAAAAAGGATTAAGTGGCTCTGGATAATACTGATTAAGTACCAGAGCCACATAGGCGAGTCGTGAGAGTAACTTGTGCTGCCAAGTCTTCTGAAACAGCTCAGTAGTAAAAGCTGACTTTCCTTGCAGGCCCAGCTCTTTCCTCTGGGATCTGCTCTAATAGTAGTCAAACATTAGCTCTTCCACAGTCACTAAATTCTGCCCACACTGAAAACAGTCATCAACAACAAAAAACCCTTGATACAAATGAACTTGTGTGCCAAACAGAAAGAGACTCACAGACAGAAAACAAACTTACGGTTACCAAAGGGGAAAGGTGCGTGGGAGGGATACATGAGGAGGCTGGGCGTAGCATAGCCACACTACTATATATAAAATAGATAACCAACAAGGACCTCCTGTATAGTACAGGGAACTCTACTCAATATTTTATAATACCCTGAGAAAGAATATATATATGTATAACTGAATCACTTTGCTGTACGCTTGAAACTAACACATTTTAAATCAACTATACTTCAATAAAAAAATAAAAACAAACAAACAAACAAAAAAACCCAAACCAAAATAAAGAAACCCAAAAAACCCTTTTTGTGTCTCCCTGTTTTACTAACGTTTCTGTGATGTGCAGAAGGGCTCGGTTCCATTTGGACTCTGCCACATAACCTTGAGCTGATGATAGAGGTGATACTTCACCTGTTCTATTTCCTTACCTGTAAAACGGGGGTGATTAGACTCCCTTAAAAATTATCATGAGGGTCAGTCAATGCGTATAAAGTGCTTAGTGCAGTACCCAGCACATTTTAAGCGTTAGAAATATTGATAACTCTTATTAAGGGAAATCACTGTAAGTCCTTTTTCCCCAGTGATAAATATGTTTGGAGCAAGAGACCAGCTTTTGTTTTTTAAGTCTACAGAAAAGTTCTTATTCTTATCTTACTCTTATTACAACACTAAATGGTGGCAGATACCCCAAGAATACTTTATCATGCTGTGCCCTGAAATTTAAGATAGGTGCAGAAGGAGATTTCAGATACACGCACATTTAAAAGGCCTTTTACAGATGACTTGGATTATTTGCCCCAGTAGTCTTTTTAATGTAAAGAATATTCCAGAACTGAAGTTAACACGCTGAAGATCCTTTACCTGTCAGCTGCTTATGAGAAGGGTTCACTCAGTTCAATTTTTATGTGAGAAATTAGTTTCAGGAGATAATTTCATTCATATCACTTGAAATGTTTTTCATATGGGCTATCAAGAATAATAAATTCTAACTTAATAAAAGGCAAAGCAGAAAAAAGAAGAGTCTGTTGGATTTCACACACAGAGTCCATTCCACATTGTTTTCTCTAATTTTTCTAAGACCCTGAGAGAATCCAACAGCAATAGGTTATATTGAGTGCAATTAGAATCATAATGCAGAAGCCAGTAAATTAGAGCTGATGTTGATATTTCAAAACTAGTCTGTTTTCCTTATATTTGGACATAATTCATGAGATGCATTAGGAAGTAACAATGTCTCCATTTCAATACATCAAGATTATTTTCAGAAAACAGGGAAGCAACATGCATTAGTATTTACATCTCCAAAATCTGGCCCCAAACAATGTTACTTTATAACATGGAAATGTTGATTATGTAATTGCACCCAAACTTGGAACCCTAGATTTTAAGTGTTTAAACTTAATTCTGTACATCACCTTCCTGGGTTATGCTGCAAACAGGTATGAGCCAGAGTGGGGTGCAGTGGGCGCACTGCAACACAGGTAATAGGATGAGGGGCACAGAGCAACGCTTTGTTGTTAGACATCAGTGTGCTGTTCACGGCTTGGTGAAGCTGCTTTTGATTCGGGAGGGTTTCTCTGCCTGAGCTGGAGAGAAACAAAGAGGAAGGAGCCACAGTGGAGGCAGATGTGGGGTGGGAGGGTGTCAGCAATGATGATCGGCAGACAAGGCAGCTTCCTGTCGGGAGGAAGCAAGCTGATGGCACGCAGGTAGGCTTGGGAGGGGAGCTAAGAAGCCGGAGTCCTGGAGCAGCTTCCTGGAAAACTGCCCTCCAGTTTTCTGTGAAAACAGGGAATAGCAGTAGAGGAAGCCAACCCCAGAGGACCTCTTCAGCCAAAGAAACTCTCAGTTTGGAGGGTATATTTTATTCTTACTTCTTATCACAACACAGACTATAAATTTTCAAACCTATTTGAGTAATTTCCCCGAGGAAGGAAGCTGACCCCATTCCCACAGCCTCCCTCCTCTCAGAGTGCTAAGTGTACCACAAAACATTTGGAATGCTTCTTAAAATGTCCAGATCATTCTCACTGCAGCGAGTCTCTTTCTTATGCTTCTTTACAAGGGCTGGCAGCGGAGAGCAGGTCCGACACCAGCCACGAGGCCACCCCGCACCCCGGAGATTTGTGGCAGGTGGAGGCGGAGGAGGAGATAATGACCATTTGGAGACAACCGATTTAAACAACTGTTTGCTGTACAATAAAAATTACTCGGTGGTTCTGAGCTTGAACTCTCAATGGGAGGGTGCTGCGGTCGGCAGCTGGAAACTTTGTTTTAACCAAATGAGCAAACAGGAGCCTGGGGCTTTGTTGAGAGGAAGACCTTCCTCACTTCCTCAGGCTTCATTTCCTTGTGAGGCGACAGGCCTGCCCCTCAGGGGCTCCTCTGGTGGATGAGGCAGCTGCAAAGGAGGATACAGGCTCAAGGCTTAGGAAGGGGGAAGCATCAGTCAGAAACTACGGGGAGGGGCTGAACAGATTTCAGCTTGGTGACCACCTTCCAAAACACACAAGTACCCAGTACTTCTCTCTTTTATATTATGCACACTTTCACAAAAACAGGAGCAAAGAAGAGCCATACCATAGCCTAAAAGACAGAGTCTGAACTCTGGCAACTGGCAGAAGCAGTGATTTCCAGATCCCAGGGCGCCGGGGAGTGGAATCTCAGGGGCCTCTGGAGGGGAGAAGGGGGCGAACAGGAGCAGAGAGACCCAGCCCCACCAGACCCCCGAGAGCCTTCCGATGGCTGCACCTTCTCTGAGATTCCACTGGCATCCAGATGTGTCTGGACGCTGCAGGGGAACGTTGCACTGGAAACCCTGATCCTCATTCCCACGCAACCCCATAATCAAAATGATTTTTAATGTATGCTGTTTGCTTACTTCAGGGAAAAATTCAGCTGAGGGAGAGCAGGAGGAGGGCAAAGAGAGTCTGGAGAACTCCAGTAACGAAAATGAGGTCAGACCAAACTCTAGGGTTGCAAAGCTTGCCTACAGGCGGTATTTCCAAATGGGTTTTTATACCAAACAAAAGGCAAAAGGCCAGTCAACTTGTGTGCCCACAGGAATTGCAGGAGGACAGCTCTGGGGCCTAGCTGGGCTCTGGAGGAGTTATATTCTCCATCGCATCTGGGGCTGCCATTCGGGGCTGCCCACAAGCTCGTCAATCTCAGTGCATGTAAAGCTAGTGATTAGAGGACTCGTTCGCCATGGCTCATCTCTTTGAAGCCAGGTCCTGGCTCAGAGAATCTCCCTGCTGGGGGGACTGGGATTCTTCTGCGGGTCTCTCCTGCAAGCTGCCTGCCCCTTTGTATCATCTCCTGGAGTTTGTTCTGTGCTCTGCGTGCATCTACTGTATATTTATTCTCAAGGATCGGGAGCCTCGGTGGGCAACTGAAGTTTCAGTAATTGAAGGGCACTTCGGTCCTGGAGAAGATTCATTATTGGTACATTTCTAGGCTGTTTGACATAGGAGATTTCAAGCAGTTTATGTGGTGAGGAGAAGGCAAAATGACAACATGGGAACCTCTTAGGATATGCAAAAAGTGCAGCCCACACAGGACTGCCATTCATTAGATAATAAATATGATGCCGGATTTTGATAAAGAGCAGTATGGAAAATAAATACTCAAGACATGGGCCAAAGTCCAAGGTAAGGCACTGGGTCCTGTCCATGGCTTTTGCCACCTCCTAGGGACTCCATTTCTCTAGATGAAGTTTAGCTCTTAGCAGCTACATTATGAGGCAGGGTTACTAATACGACTCCTTTGAATATGAAAAATAGAAAGAAACCCCTTTTTAATCTTTGTTTTTATGGCTGCAAACATGATTACATAGAGGAAAATCAATCCCAATGGAGCGCGATGTATAATACAAAGTAATTGATTGGCCTTTATCATGTTCCGTTACGATATTAAAATAACACCATAATATCAAGTGGCAGCCACTGATACATAAAGGAAAACAGGAGTTGATTATGTCTAAGGGTAATCAGGTCAGGGAAGTGTGAAGGTAAGATAAATAAGGTAAATACAAAAATAGAAAAAGGCTTCAAAGAAGCAAAAGGGAGTTGGTGACACAGAGCCTACACAATGGATGGGAGGTCTGCTGTTGGGAACATCGTTAAAGCAGTAAGACACGAGAGATGGTCTATTGCAGCTGTGTGATTGCAGTATGTCTCGGTTGGTGTCCCAAGCTATGGGGGCAAAAGCTGAGCGACTTTAACTTCTCAGAAAGTGCAATAATCCTTTCAGAATACGATGCCTGCAGCCTGATTGCTATCAGGCTATGAAATTTAGAAAATGAAGGAGAGAAAGCATTTAGCTCTTGGTATTTCCCAGGCACTAATGCCACCAGCATGGCATTGCAAGTAGCCACTTAGAAAACCTCCATTTTCAGCCAACTTTGCAAACTGCCAGAGACCAGTGCGGCTTTGTCAGCTCCCTAAACGCCGTGGTTTGTGTCCTAGAGGCGAGCAGCTGAAGCAGAGGCCTTGAGAAAAATTGCATCAGTAGAATACCTAGATATATTATTCTGTGTTCTTGCCTGTTTTATCTCTCCATATATATTTATTCTCTCAACGAATGTTCATACTTACGCATGCATGAATGTTACTAATTACACCATTTGACATTAAAATATGACCAAACTTTAATACCTACCGACATTTTTCTTCTTTGAAAATACTTTTTATGTAAAAATACATGTAACACACGTATGAAACCATCCAGAATAACCTTGTTGTGGCTGGAAGTCAGTTTTTCACATTCACACTTAAAATACAGTATAAAAATGTCATGCCCACCAGAGTGGTCCAGCTCTTTGGATAAGCAGTAATCAGGAATATAGCTTAAGATGGTGGAATAAATCACCGCACAGGTTGGGAGCATTAGAGAACTGGTTAGCTGTGATACCCTCAAGAGATGTGGGGAGTAGTTGCTTACTCAGCAGAGGGAATCTCCAAATTATACAATTTGTTTCTAAATTTTCTAAATCCTGGGGGGTTGAACTCATTTATTCATTCACTTGTTCGTTCTAGTAACTGAATGCCTGTTATGGATCTAGAACTGAAGTTGGTGCTGTGGTTAGAGAGATGGTCTCAAGGGGCATACAGGCTATTAGAGAGCATTGACATATATAGACAGATATATGAAAAGGTCCTAGTAGACATAACACAATTGCTATGAAACACAGAGCAAATGGAAGTCAGGGAAAGGCTTCGCAGAGGTACATATGGATGGAAAAGTATATTTCCAGACAGAAAAGATGGGTAAGGGCATTTTAGGCAGCAGAACTTCACATGAATGGTCCAAAAGATGCAAAGAGGGGTAATGTGTTGAGGAACAGAGGGAAGACCAGCATGGTGTGCCCAGGCATGGAATGAGTGTTGGGAGACTAACAGGATGGCAAATGAAGCCCTGATTCCCAAGGATCTCGTCTGCTATGCTAGAGAGATTTTCCTATAGAAAATAGAAAGCTCATAGGGGTGTTTAAGCAGAGACACAGTCTGATCAGATTGTTCTGGAGTGATGGCACTTGGGTACAGGGTAGAGAATAGGTAGGAGTGGGGACAAGAGAGGCCATTACGCCATGTAGTGATCCCCCGTCCTGGTTGAAGCCTAATGAACCACCTGTGCTCAGCGCAGAGGGGATCACACCGAAATTATCATGCCTTGTCTATCAAACGCTCCTGGTAGCAAGTGAGAGAAAACTGAAATGTAGCATCTCATCTAACAGGAAGTTCAGAAAGCCATGGCTCTGTGTGTGTTCTATCAGGGTCAAGCTCCACCTCTCAGCTGTTCTCTTAGCAATGCCTCTCCCATGTGATGACTTTGTCCTTGGGCTGGAGGCAACATGGCTGCAACAGTTCTAGTAATCTCATCTAGACACACAGTGTCCAGAGGAAGAAGGACCATCTTTTTTTTTTTTTTCTAATGTTTTTTTCTTAGGAATGAGGACTCCTTTCCCAGAAATTCCCAGCAGGCATCCCTCATGTTTTATTGTCCATGTTAGGGAGAATGCTCATTCCTGAGCCACTGACTGATAAAGTTTCACAACGGGCTTTGGAGAGTCAACTACTGTGCCCATCCTGCTTTCCTTTAAATATCTTCCCTCTTGATTTTGCATCTCCCCCACTGAAATGATAACTTCTAATAATTCTGTAATAGGCATTGGATTATTCCATGCCATCCTGGGCACAGGTTCTGCTTCATTTCTTTATCACATGTCAAATTAAGTCTGGTTTATCTCCATCCATGAGGACTGGTGAGATGTCTTCCATTAGTCACTGTTCATAGCTTCGTTTCCTTCCCTTGTGCTGATGAGTGGGAACCCTGCTATTTACACAGGTTCTGAAGATACAGGGAAGCCCTGGTCCTCAGTCCTCACTGTTGTGCTCCTTGCCAGGACTGTGAGGTCTTCTCTGATACTGTTTTAGGTCCCCACACCCTCTTAGAACCTGCAAGTCTCATCCTATTCTCAGGCCCTGGAGAACCAAGCCCTTTCTGGTATAAGGGGTTACCTTTGTCAGACAAATTCAGCTTAATTATCTCAGTGAGTGTGCCTGTTAGTGGTTGTCTGCCCAGATCCATCTCCGTCTGACAACTTCTCCCAAGACCTTGAGGGCCCAAGTACCAGCTGACTCTGGCTGGAGAGGTGGCAGGTGTGTAGGGGGAAATTCATTTCAGTTCTTCCTGATGAGCCCAGAACCCACCGAGTAAGATGCAGTCAATTACTCAATTGTCCATTCTACAGCAGTGAGTGTTCTTAAATGTCTTAATACAGTGCATAGAAGAAGTAAACACAACTATCCTGGGCAGGGCTGTCTTAATTGGTCTCTTAGAGGAAGTCTGACTTTAGAGGTTCTCTAATCCTGCAAAACCAATATTCCTTTCTTCTGTTACCCTTGCTCCTCAAGCCCCTCCCTCACCTCAAAAAACCCCCCACATTTCCTGAGTTTACTGACTTAAGAAGCTTGTTAGTGGGAAATGATCTGATTAATTAATTCACACCAAGTTTGAAAAATTGACAATCCTGATTAAGGTGATATGCTTACCAGGGCTATTTAAAATTTAAAAGAGATATCTTCTAACCCAGATGAATCAACCTCTAGTGGTGGAATTTCAGGCAACATAGAGGAACATAATTATTGGCAGATTTGCAAGTGTGACCTCTTAAATTCACCCCTTTTACAAACCTCTATTTTAGAATATTATATTTTAATAGTCCGCAGAAGAGGCTTTCTTACCCATGAAACTGACTTCACCAGAAGACCATGCCTCACTTGTTGTTTTGTCTTCAGCCCTTAGCGCAATTCTTATCACAGAGCAGCTTAATGGTTTTGGATGGTTGCTTAAAGCATCTTTTTACAATTAATCTGTTACCTGGGACTTGGGGGAATCAAAAAGAAAACAAAGAGATCACTTTCTTCTTTTCCATCCATAAATGATCCATATTTTCCTAACTTTTCATTTAAATTCTGTGAAGTAAAACCTTTCATTCAGTTGCTATAAATCTCTATTACCCAGTTAGGAACTGTCTTAATTTCTCCATGATCCCCTTAAAATGCAGAATTCCCATCAAGGCTTGGCGTTCTGTTATCTGGATGTTTAAGTGACCAGCTAAAGAAGTTCCCATAACTTACTCCTGAGTTCCTTTGGATGCCTGTATGTGTTTCATAGAGATTTCTCCCCAGGTGAGATTCCTCTGAATTTCCTGTTATTTTTCTGGAGATAAAATCCTCTATTTCAGCCTGAGCCCATGGTTTTGGTTTTCCTTTGAACAGTTCATTTCCTTTGAGCTGGAATAAGAGTCAAAGTACATGCAGGTTCTAAGGGTAGTTCTTACTCATACACTTTTTCAAGCCAAACCAGCGATAAGGCCTCACGTACCCAGACAGTCTCCTGGCTTAGTGCAAAAATGCTTCACGCTTGATGGTTTCATGTTATAATGAATTATTATTATGTTGTCTGCCCAACCTCTTTTTCTTTCAGCAGTTGTTCCTTCTAACCTAGTGAAACGTTGGTCACAAGGAGTTGCCTCCCCTGCCATGTTGGTGAATCTGTGACTCAACCTGGCCAATCGAGTTACTTCCTCCTGCTCTTGTGATACTTCCTAGATGGCCAAATGACCCAGATTTAGCCAATCTGAGTCATCCTCAGGAATTCTGCTGAATTTGTTAGGAAAGAATCCCTGACTTCTCTTTGTAATTAGCTGTAGGATGACAGAAGCTTTGGGTTGATTTGCTGGGGACTGTCTTTGGCATTAGGTATGAAAAAACTAGTGGTGCACAAAGAAAGCAGAACCAAGAGATGGATGGATGGGGGTGGAGAGAGAGAGAGAGAGGAGCATTGAGGACAATGTTTGAGGACCTGAATCCAGCCATATCTGAAAAGTTGAAAAATTCTCTTTTATTCTGTTTAAGCTAATTTGAATTGGGTTTCTGTAAATTACATCAAAAAGACTCCAGATAAACAAACGTGTTCTCAGTTTATTTATACAAGAACAAATGATATAAGCTTCATAAAATAAAGCTGTATATATATTTCTAGCCTTTTAAAATTGCGTTTTGAAACTTGCCATCTGAATCCACTGAACTGGGCATTATCAAACATTAACTTTGAACAAATAAAAAAAATAGCATGTGCTTTATGCTATAAAATGTGCATGACATTACTTCACCATAGAGAAATTTCTGTATCCTACATTTAGGTGAATTCAACTAACTAATAACTTTATAAAGCAACTGAGAAGAACTGGGAAAGTAAAGTGTGGTTCAGGATTAAAAATGAAATTATATTTAATACAAAATTATCTAAGAGAGAGAGAACATGACAAGAGTAGAAATTTTAAATCAATTATACAGAAAACAAAGTGGATGATTTCCTCATGTGTGAACAGGCAATGGTAGCTTTAGAAACATCCCTGTTCTTCAGATCAGAGCTTGGGTACCACTTCCTCTGAGAAACCCTCCTTCTTGGCTCCCCGTACTTACCCCTTGGCCAGCAGTTATTACACCAAACGGGAATTGCAGTTTTACTTCCTGATCCCTAATGAGACAATAAGCATTTTGGGTGCAAGGACTCTCTTGTTTATTGCCATATCCATCTTATCTGTCTCAGTGCACTACACCTGCTCCATTCACAAGGCATACTGAGCAATGGGACAAGTCTGTTGATAATGTCACAGGGTTGACTGTGCATGGAACCTGTGATCTGGGATCCTCATCCTCTGGGGCCAGCTACTGTCTTTGTTTGATCATCGACCATCCCCTTGATGTTGATTGTCATGCTATGTTACTTATGTTTATTACGTAGATGCCTCAGCCAGAGTCCAAAGCTCAGAAGAAACATAATCATGCAGTGGGAAAGTGTATGATGATTTCATTATCTGACCATGGCTTCTCTCCTTCTTATACACAGACATGTTAAACTGTTGCTCTTAGACTTGGTTTCCAGGGTTGGAGAGGAAGAATATTCTCAGTGTGCTGAGAACAGCTTCAATCAGTCCCTACAGGCTTAATTTCACTTACTTCTCCTAATTACCCTATGGGTATTATTATTTCCATTTTATAGATGATCAAATAAGACTGAAAGCAACTTTCCCTAAAAGAAAAAGCTCATAGTGAGCCAGGATTTGAACCTGGTTCTAACTTCCCAAATTGTGGCATTTTGCACAACCCTACTTAAAGGAGCAACTTCAATCCTAGGATTTTTCAAGCAAAGTTAGACTAAATTAGTTTCTTTAGAATTGTATATTCCGTGACAAAAAAGCAAATTCAATTACAGTCATCTCTCAATTATCAGCAACAGAAAAGTTATGGAGAAAGCAGATTACCTGCAAATTTTACGTGGATAAAACTCATAAATAATATGTGAATAGCTGAAAGTTGCCGTCAAACTATGCTCTCAGCCTTGAAAAGAGGCTGGTTATAAGTGAGGTGAGATGATTACCATGTTAGGTCAACTTACTCCTCCAGAGTTTATGGCAAATAATCATTTACCAGATGGAATTTTCTCTAAGAGATTTCATTTAGTTGACTTCCTCTTCACTTATCCTATTTTTTCATAAAGTTGAATCTGCTTAAAAATAACTTCTGGGATACCACTTGGGAGTGAAACATAGACTTACTTGATTCCAGAGGGAAAACAAAAGATTGTCTAAACATCAGCTTAATCCATAGCATGGAGTGGAGCCGGTAGGTCTATCTATTCTCCATGAGGAAGTCTGGGAGGGCAGAATAAATAGCGTGTGGAAAATCCAGAAAGGACCTGTGTCGTAGAGTCTAAATTATGAGGTGTTTTCAGGAAACATGCATTTTATCCCAGGTCAAGGCCAGATGGGGTTGGAAAGGCAGTCTCCAATGATTTGACATTTCCCTGTTACCTCCTGGAGTAAATACTCATGTTCCTAGAGGGGAGTGTGCTCTGGGCTGACAGCTCAGGTCTGTTTTCAAGGAACCATTACGTATGGCAGGTGATGAAATACTCTGTAAGTTTTGACTGGTGAAAGCAATAATAATTCAAAAGGGTCTTGCCTTCCTAGGCTGAGATGGCTACATTCCCTATGAGTCTTTACAGACCCCTATCATCTCCCGTGTACCCACAGTCACACAAACATAGGAACTATTCACACCCACACTTGCATGCTTATGTGCACACATATGCACACGCACACAGGCTCTCACACACCCATAGGCACTGTTAGTTTCTAAACTTTGCACCTTTACAAAGTCTTTAAATTGTGGTGTTTTGTACCAAGGAAAATAATATTTTGAAAATATTAGGCTATGTATTTTATTGCCCCTTAAATTTTGTTCCTTTGAAGCCTTCCATCTCCAAGGCTAAGCATGAGTCATATGTTCCCTGGGAAGGTGTGGGTTAGGGGATCTACCATCCAGAACAAAGAAATCAAAACTATGATTGCTAAGGACTGAATATTTGTGTTCCCCCCCACCTCAAATTCATATGTTGAAACCCTAATCCTCAGAGTGATAGTATTTGGAGAAGGGGCCCTTAGGATGTAATTAAGTCATAAGGGTGGAGGCTTCATGATGGGATTAGTGCCCTTATAAGAGGAGACATGATAGAGCTTGCTTCCTCTTTCTGCCACATAAGGATACATTGAGAAAATAGTTGTCTACAACCAGGAAAAAGCCTCTCACCAGGAATGAAAATGATGGGCACCTTGACCTTGGACTTTCTAGCCTCTAGAACTGTGTGGTATAAATGTTTGTTGACTCAGCCCCCCAGTCTACAGTAATTTGTTACAGCAGCCTGAGCTGGCTAAGACAAAGATGAAGGGAATGTCCTGGTTAAGGAAGATGAGAAAATAGAAATATTCTACCTTCTATCTCGTGAGATGGTAGATGGAGAAAAGGTGGAAGTAAGGAAATAAACAATAAAACCTGTTCTGAGCACTGATCTAGATCTAGGAGGTCACTAAATGTGGGTCATAGACCTCAACATAGCTTCATGTTTGTCTAATAAGACCCAATTTTGGAGTCAGTCATAAGGGACATGGCCTTGTTCTCCAAGAACTTTTCTAATTACAGTTGTTCATTTCAAAGATGAACACAATAGGATGTCCAGCCTGGGAACACTCAAGACTAGATCAGACAGCCTGTCATGGACACCTGCCTGGATACCAGCATGAGACCAAGAACCTCTCCAGCCCCACATCCTGAGCTATATCCCCTATATCCAAGCATCATTTGATGAAAGAAGAGGGGAAAGGGAGGAGCGGTTCCATTAGGGAGTAAAGTTTGAATCCACTGAAAACTTATCCCAAAGAGACCATGTAACTCAGCGGTGCTGAAACATCATAAATAGGCAAATTTAAAGTTGAAGCCTGTTGATCCCTACCTCCACCCCCATCAGCTATCTAGCAGAGTGGGAGTTTTTGAGAAGGATTCTATCACTTGTAGAAAATAAAGAAGTTCCTTTTTCTTTGCACATCTGATATGTTCATTGTGACCCTCCCAACTTAAGTAATACCTACAGCACGGTTTTGGAATCCCTGCTAGGACAAATGTCTTTTTCTGGGTCATTCTCTGGACCAGGAAAAACATCACTAAGTAAAACTTCTCAATGCAACCTGATGTCTTGTTTCTTTAACAACCTCCCAGTTTGGTTGGTGCTTGTTCAGAAAATGAAAAATGCCTTTTGGTCTATGTTTACCTGTGCAGATAAAGATCCTAATTGTGGATCAAGCAGGTACATAAATCTGTGTCAGGTTTCTCATAATATTATATCTGCAAATGAGATCTTGAAGGTATTGTTCTCCCTTTCACCTGATGACAGAACTGAATGCTTCATTGAAAAATGGTAAAGAAGGATAATTGAGTTCAATTCAGCCTGTGTATTTGAGTTTGTATATTTTAGGGGAAATGGACTCAGAAGACAGAAGAGAGTTTTCAAACACACCAAGAAGACTGGTTGAAACATCTGGAAAAATCCTTTTGAGGCTGAAAGCATGTGATACACAGCAAAGGCAGCAAGAAGTCTCAGTCTTTATGTATTTACGGTTTCTTGATCGCTGTGAAGAAACCAAGTCACCAGCAACCTATGTACCCCAAACTGGCCCTTGTTAATATCTGGTATTATTTGCCAAGATATTGAAAATCCTCAAAACCATGAGCAAGGAAATGTTAAATGCCTAATACACTCCTTACAAATTTAAAAGAATCAGAAAGAAAATAATCAAAGCATCTAGAATAATTGGATTAGGAGTTAGTAGATTTCACCCAAATCTCACTTTTATTGTGGCTTTTTTTTTTTCCTGGCAGGATATTTACTAGAGTTAATAAGAAGCCTTTGTATTTATTAGCATATTTATTGCAAGTAGCTCAGAGGCTCCACAGACATTCTTTTATTATTTCTCACAACATCTTTATAAGGTTTTCAGCAAGAGGATAGGTATTATCCTTGTTAAACCTGCTGCAGGAAAAGCAACTCTTTTCAAATGTTATTTACAAAAAGCACCTCTTAGGCTGAAATATAAATTGCTGTTAAGGAACTCTCTCTTGGGAATGTTTTTCTCCCTTTTCCCCTTTAATTTAAAGTATGAGACTGTCATTTCTGTCATTAGTTATTGCAGTAACTTTTTCCTCTTCAGACCAAGGTCAAAAGCCTCCCACTGTTAGTCTATCCAGGAAAGTGCTTGAACGTACACAGCCGCATATTATGCATATTTATGCTGCACAAGTATTAGAGTAAACATAAGAGGGATGAATTATTAAGGGCAAAGTAAGACTGATGAAATGCTGTTAGCTTGGATATTTGACTGATTTGTACATTTATGAGCTGACATGAAGCAGATGAAGGCAAAGGAAACAAACTTGGTCTTTATGCTAACTCCTTAAAAATGATAAGTTTTAGGAATTGAGAATGAATATATATTATTTATATATATCTATAGGTTTATATATTTACGTATTAGTGAATTATTTCAAGAAATGCCTAAGAGCTTCTACTCTTATTTATCAGGGTACCTAGGCCCCATGGACTATGCCACGTGGAAGCTCCTATTGGCCCTTATTTCTCCTGTAGATCTTTAATTGGATTGGATTTTTTTTTTAATTCAAGAGTTAGTATTTACTTTCAAGGCCACTTCCACCCAATCATCAGAGCCCCTGTCTAGAATGAATGTTCATTTCCAGATCTTTGGCTCTGATGTGGATGGTAAATATCATTGTACTCCCCAGGTGGCTTTTTAGAGGCAATCCTCCTTCCATGTTAAATAGCCCCAATTGTTTGGTGCTTAAGGTTCATCATGCTTTACAAAGCCTGCAAGTCAACTCTATTGGAGACTAAAACTCTGGTAAACAAGCCCCACTAGATTTCAAGGGAAAATCGTCCATTTTATCTGCCTTCTTTCATTGGGACTCCTCTCTGATTGCTTTGGAGTGGCTGGACAGAGAGACTGCTGAGTGCTCCAGTCTGCTGCAGCAGTTTGTTCTAATTGGTGCAAAGGGGTGGCAGAGCTGGAAAGATGCATAGAAAGAGACGCTCTTTCCTTATCCTTTAAGAGTTCTGTGAACTAGGTGATGAAAAGAAATCATGGCTGGGGAGATATTGAGGTGATGATGCAAAGATGGGAATGAATTAGTTAAAAGGCAGGGTGTGGAATTTTTCTAGAGATCTGAATTTTATGCCCAGGAAGAGACCATTTCTCATTTTCAGGGCTGCTAGAGTCCTGTTTGTGGTGCTGTCCTTGGTTATTTCTCTTTCTGTGATTGAAGAGGTTGTAAGTTGTCAAAAAGAAAAAAAAAAATGTTACGAACTGAACTTAGGTCTGCTCACCCATTGCAGAGCAAAGCCAATCCACTGACACAGGGTTATGGTGAAGGAAAGTACAGTGTTCATTGCAGGGCATCAAGCAAGGTGAAAGGGCAGCTAATGGTCAAAAGACCTAACTCTCTGATGGCTTTCAAGGAAGGGTTTTTAAAGGCAACATTTGGGGTGAGGGCTGCAGCTCATGGACTTTCTTCTGATTGGTTGTTGGTGAGGTAATAGGGTGATGTTTTGGGAATTGTAAGCATCAACCTTCTGGTTCCAACCAGTCTGGGGTGTACATGCTTGTGGTCAGCATGTAATCACCATCCTCTACCTGGGTGGGGAGGGGTCTTAGTTTCTGTCGAACAACTCAAAGATGTGTTTCAGATTGTTATGTATATCCCTTGAGAAGGAACTAGAACTTTGTTTTATTGCTGAACTATTGTTTCTTGATGGATTTTCCTTTGTTTCTTCATTCCCCTACTTCCCTGCTTGAATTTGGTCTTTGGAACTTCACTATTTTCTTTGATACACCTCAATCCTGAGGGGAACGGGGGCAGGATAAGAAAGGGAATAAAGTTTTGGATAGAGAGGGTAATCATAAACTTGACAGGGGAGCTCAGTTTTAGAGGGACTTGGTTTCAAAATCACAAACATAAACATGCCACCAAAAGTCATGATGTGGAAAAGGCTCTACTCTTCAATTTTGCATAAAGTGAATCAGAATCCTTTTTAAAAAATTGCTGATGTTATTGTCGTCTGAAGGAAGCAAAGAATTCCTTGGATTATGCTCTTTAGGAAAATGACAGCAGCAACCAACAACTTATTGCTTGATGTGATTTGACTCTTAAAATTATTCTTCACATTGACAGACTTACAGCATCTAGAGTGGTAAAACCGTGTACCCACCAAATAGCCACATTTCACAAAGTTACATTTAAATAGAAGATTGTCACATTGTCCAGGGAGTGCTTATCACTTAAAGAATAATTATTTCTTCCCTATTGCTTATAATAACTACTTTAAAGTTAAAATGTGAAATCTATTTCCTCACCTCAATTTTCTCTCTTCCATCAGGTTTGCATACACCATGGGACTTCTGATGACTGCTGGGCTGCTGGCATTGATCTTTCCTTTCCCTGGGGGGGGGGAAAAAAAGTGGCCTTGAAATTTTTCCTTTGGGGAAAAATATCATACATTTTACGAGATAACCAGACTTTCTCTCCTTTCTTCTGATTTGGGTTATTTTGTGTTCTTAAACAGCCTATGCTGGTGTAACAGTCATTTATATATCCATTTATATATTTATACACTTAAATATTTATCTATTCATTCATGGAATATTTTGGTGCCACTCATGTGCCAGGCATAGATGAAGGTGCCTGAGATGAGGCTGTGACTATAACAGGTGCTGTCCTTACCTTCATGGGGATTTAGGTCTATCAGTTTCCATTAAGTTGGGGAGAAAATTGTACCTACTATTCAGTGTGTAGTTGTTTGTTCTCATTTTCATATAAAATGATAAGAATATTTTCGTCAAAGAAGAAGATTACTGTGATAAGGAGCTTACCCTTTGGATCCACTAATCTTGAAGATAATACACTAATTACTTTGTTCAGTTCTCTCACTGTGTAATGGACTTTTAGAAATATTAGAGCATTCTGAAAGGTGAAGAAAAGGAGTCACAATATGTTCAGACTTTCAGAAGTTATGCGGAAGACTACAAATTAATATAGTATATTGATTTCTCAGTTAGTTCACCTGGTTAGTGAAAAGAATTTCAATCATTTCATTATGTATGTTCTCTTATATCTAGATAGGAGAGTGCCATCTTGGATCTGGAGAGGATCTTGATGATTTTTAAGCTTTGGGGAAAAGTTAAGTTTTGTTACTAAAATGTACGATTATAAATCCCAGTGTCTGACCTCCTCAAACAGTTTTGAATTATGTGCATCAAGTTAGGACCAAGCAGGGTGCTCTGGTCTTGGTGGTAGCCTTGGCTTTCCATGTGTGAGATTTGGTGAGCATGGGTTGAGTTTGGTCTGTGGTTTTACTGAATGCAAATTTTCTCTTGAACTCTGAACTCCAGACCAGAGGAAAGTTTCGCTGCCAGGAGAGTGAAGGGCAAAAGGAGATCAATACTTTTTTGACCTATCACTTTAAAGCTGCTCACTCCTGTTTTATTGCTTTCTCCATACTGCATCAAAGCAGGGAACTTTAAATCCTCAGTAAAGGAGGAGAATACTGCTTTTCCAGGGGCTAGGGTAGCTTTAATTAAAATTGGGTTTTATTTTGGAATGTTTTGCCTTGCATTTGAACCAAAAAGAAGTGAAAGAGACAGAGAGAAAAGTAGGGCAGTTGATGTCTCCCTAATGGCAAAAAGATCAATTAATTTACAATGAGAAAAAAAGAACTACATTACAGATTTACAAAATGTTCATTATCTATGGACTTTGGGTATGAACCATCATCAGCCTAGTATCCAAGGCAGAGATCTGACAGTTCCAACCCTGAATTCAGGGATCAGTTGATAAATTAAAAATCATTTTAAAATTTAATATTAAAATTGATAATTGCTCTGTGGGAAATAGATTTTTCTGAACTTACACTCTTTTCCTGCAGTGCCAAGCAAATGCAAAGCAATAAACTGTCCATTTGTCACAATGATAGATAGACAAATCCTACTTCTACCCTTGTTCCACAGTTCTCATACATTTCAATTACAGAGAAAAAATGCTACCATTTGTAACATGTATCCATATTGTCTTATATAGTTCTTTAGGGCATAAAGAATTCTCTGTAAGGAATAGAAAAAAGTTCCCCAGCTTTCCCATACCACTGTTGGGGTGTACTGCCCATCCCTTCAAAGAATATGGCAGTGGGGGTAGAGAAGAAGGCTGGTTGGTATTTGTTTCTTAGACATGTAGCATAGAAAGTGGTGTCTAGGAATAACCACTGATCTTCTAAATCAAGGAACAACTGATTCATGTGAGTCCTACTGAATTCTCCTCTGCCTGGCTAATGCTGGTGTATCCTTCAAGTTTTAGCATAATTGTCACTTGAGGTAGTATTATTGGATTACTCTTCTCTGTTTTTCAATTATTCCCTTTGCCCTGTGACTTTGAAGAGTGTTAAAGAAAACTCATGACTCCTGTTAAAGAATGGTAAGGCAGACTTGATTCAAGGGGACTATTGTGACAGGATTGGATTTTGTAGTAGGGGAGAGAGATTGGGCTCAATTCCAAATATATTATAACAAAGAAAAGTGGGAATTTATAGCCAAGGAGCAGGGTGAGTGGGTGGAAATTTACTAAAAGGAAATGTCAGGGGTAAGGGAATACTCTGGCTAAAACGACCTAACAATTCTTGCTGAAGGCAACGTTAAATACCACTGGGGGTAGTGGAGGATGAGGGACCGGATTAAACATTGAGGGAGATCAGATATTGAGGATGGGGGATCCTGGCTAAACTGACTTAGTAGTTGGGACTTCCCTGGCGGTCCAGTGGTTAAGACTCCGCACTTCCAATGCAGGGGGCACAGGTTTGATCTCTGGTCGGGGAACTAATATCTCACATGCTGCTGCAGCATGGCCTAAATAAACAAACAAACAAACAAATAAATAAATAAACTGACTTGGTAGGATTCTTACTATAATTAAATAATGCAGAGATGAATACAAAAGCCTGAAAGTCAGGGTTAGTTGAAAAGAGTTCAGAGGAGCCTGTCTAGAGTTTGGTCAAGAAGAGACACTTTGTCAAGAGAACTAGAGTCAGTGGGGTCTATTTCCCATCCCACTGATGGTAGGTTTGGTCATATGCCTTGCTTTAAGCTATTGGAATATTAGGGGATATGAGATTAGCAAAGGCTTTAAATATGCTTGTGAGGTTGTTCTTGACCACTTGGGCTCCTCCACTTGTCACGAGAAGAGCAAGTTCTAAGTAGTTGTTGGTCCTTTGCCCTGGGCCCCAGAATAAAGAACACAGTGCAGATATGTCCCTGACTGGAAGCTTGTCGTCAACCCGAGCCAACCCAGATCTGAAGCAGAAGCGCCCCAGACAATCTGCAGACCTGTGAGTGAGAATAAGCAGTCTTTATTGTTGAAAACACTAAGTTTTAGGGTAGTTTATCATTCAGCATTAATTGCAGCCATAGCTGCCTGATACATAATTCCCTAAGGGAAACTTCCCATGGCCTCAAAACTATGACTCACTACTAGCATTTATCACCACTGTAATATATCTATGTCTTGTTCACCACTCTACTCTAGCACAGGGCATATAGTAAGTTCTTAAATAAGTGTGTGTTGAAGGGCAAGTTTCTCTATATGTCATATCATGCCCAACTGCCTTGCCTCATAGATAATGTTCTTAGTGAGCCATCTTGAAAATATGTGACTTTGTTTGCAGCTGTGTCTATCCTCAAGCATTTATGATCCTTAGCAGTAGATAACACAGATTAATAAGTGCTGTGAGAAAGAAGTGTTTGGTGAGTGCAAAGTTTGGGAACTGAACTCAGACTGACAATGATGCCATTAGAGGATGAGGAGTGTAAGTGTCCCAGTGGACTTCCTGGGGAAGAAATGCTTAAAAAAAAAAAAAAAAAAAAAAAGAAATGCTTGAGCCATTTTAGAGATGTCGAGGCCAAATTCTGAAGCTAACAGTAATAGTTAGGCATTTGCATTAAGTGTTTTACATGTGTTATCTCACTTTAGACAAATATTCTGATTATCCCTATTTTATAAATGTGGACAGTCAAGCTCAGAAACATCAAGCAACTTGCCTGAGTTCACAGAGTTCGTAAGTGGGGGAGACGGGATTTTCATCCAGGACTGCTTGACTCCAATATCAACTTGTAATATCAGCCAGAAAAAAGTCATCAATACAGCCACTGAGTCCTGGACCAAAGCTGCTATCTACCAAGATCTTTGACATTTCCCTTGTTTGGTTCATTATCTCCTACCCTCCTCCTTCCTTTTCCCTGAAACAAGTACATTCATAACTGTAGCTGTGGGTGGAGAGAGAGGTACTCTTGCTCCTTGCCATAGAGAGAAGAGATTATGCAGGAGGGGGCCACTCATTAGCTGGTCCCAGCCCTTCACTAGGCTAACATGGTTTCTTTATTTTTAAGGCTTCAAGGCAGGGGCCAGGCTGGGCAGAGAACACTGAGTAAGTCATAGAGGTAATGCTTTTAATGATACATTCATTAATGAAATGGCACTCCATGGGTTCACTTATTAGTAACTTAGCTCAGCCATGTCCTACTGTCAGCTTGCCACCGATGACCCAGCGTGACCTCAGAATTGTCAACTCCACCTAAAAAAGAGCACATGTAGCAGAAAATACAGAAGCAGCAGCATAATTTGGAGTGGAAAGATTAGCAACAACAAGGAAAGCTCTTGAATCTCTGTATTTCTAGTTTGCTGTGAAATTATGTCACAAGTGTAGCTATTTGAAGAACTGGCTAACCTTGCAGTGTGTGGGTTTGCATGTAATTTGTAAACAATAGGATGACTTGATTGAATATTTTCAGTGTTGGCACTGGAGGAGTGACTAGCTCAACCCCATTCTCAACTAATTATATAGTGTGGATCTCCTTTATGTTTTCCAGGGCACAGGGGTTTTTAACTTTATGTTCAGAAAATGATTTATGGGGAAAATACTTCTGTACAGACCTTGCTTGACGATTGGGGAATCATAAATGATACATGGATGTGAAAGTTTATGATACTTCCCATTTATATAACCTCATTTATTCGAATAACTCAGTGCCCTTTCCATCAATTATTGAATTAAACCTTTTAATATTCCTCTGTAAAACGGGAAGCGTGTATTTACTCTGCATTTTATAGTTGGGTGATAAGGCTGTGATGATTTGAACTGCCTTTCTTAGGGATGAGTCAGATCTTGCATAGATATGGTTACGTAGATATGGTTAAAAGCTATTCCCTAAATGGGACACTCATAAATAAAACGTCCTTTTTTTATGACTCTGATGGGGTTAGGGCAGGCTGCCTCCAAATATGCCACTTTGGCATATTGATTAGAATTGAAGTTACTTAAGAAATAGCAGGTGCCAGAAGGACTCTCTGAGCCCACTTTGTCCCTCTGAAGGCAGGAAATAAAGTCCCCATGTGAAGGTAGTCTCCCTGTACCTGGAGGGTAGAAGGCATCCTTAATGCCAGAGATGGGGAATTCAGGGCCAAAGCTATGTAAACAAACTTTGTTACTTCTTAATTAATTTGCTACTCCAAGCCTAAAACCCTTTGTCAATTCTTCACAAATAATTGGTTTTTTGTTGTTGCTGTTTAAAAGGTATAAAAGTTGCCTATTTTGGTCACTTCTTTGAGTCTCATATTCCTATGAGCTCCTGTGAGTATGAAATTAATTTTTTTTTCCTGTTCATCTGTCTTATGCCAATTTAATTATTTAGGCCGGCCAAAGAACCTAGAAGTGAAGAAGGGAAACGTTTTCTACCCCTACACCTCTATACATTCTCATGAACAATTCATGATTCCTGTGCAAGGTTCCTATGCATTTTCTTTGTGCAAATCTAAACAAACACATAGTTTTTTTTTGTGTCTGAGCTTTGATTGTAAAACTGGAGATTTTCCAAGGTGAATGAATTCTTAGTAATTTTATAGCATGAAATCTAATGGTTTTCATTTTACTGCTGAACAAGTCATATTTGTTAGTGAGGAAATTATGGAAAGGGCAATGTATCTGAATCATAATCAGCAGCTTGAATCAGAAAAGCTTTCCAGATGTCTGACGTGTGGTTGACACATGTTGGCGGTGATCCCTGTTTCATGTTGTCTTCTCAGAGTTTCTCTTCACAATTTTCTAGTTGCTCGCGTCCTTCTACATAACCCCAGCAGTTTCTCACTTTGTCTCCTGTGACTATGGAGTAATCAGCTCATTTCTCGCAGCCTTTAAAGCAGCTCCATTCACCGCCAACTTCTGTATCCTTCCTGCCTTTGGCTATCTAGTCACGAAGCCAGGCAGTGATGAAAATGGGTTTCATTAAACAGGAATCCTACTTATTTTCTCAAACCACTATGCTAATAATCTCCCTTCTCAATATAAAGGCTTAAACACATACCAATATAACTAGTTTTTTCAGCTATTTTTTCTAAAGAAGATTATTTCCTGAGGATAAAAATATCTCTCTTCAAAATCCAGGACTTCGTTGTTAGAAATGAAGATCGAAAGTATATAGAACTCTTGTTTTTTTTTTCTTTTGCTCCAGAAGTGAATGAAGCTTGAAACTCCCACCTTTTAGTCATTCAGTTTTGAAAATGACCACAAAAGAGATATGAAGAGCTCAAACATTTCCTCACTAAAGCATGAATTTTGCAGGCCCTTATAACATAGTTTATAGACATATGAATATGGATAATAGAAATATAATTTTTTCCCTGGATCAACTAAAACATGTACCAAGACAAACATAGTATAATACTGAAGGAATAGCAAGTCCACAGAAACTCTGATGAGCATTGTGTCTTTTTTATTTTTAATTTTTAAATTTAATTTAATTTATTTTTTTATATAGCACGTTCTTATTAGTCATCCATTTCATACACATCAGTGTATACATGTCAATCCCAATCTCCCAATTCATACCACCACCACCACCACCCCCTGCCGCTTTCTCCCCTTGGTGTCCATACGTTTGTTCTCTACATCTGTGTCTCAATTTCTGCCCTGCAAACTGGTTCATCTGTACCATTTTTCTAGGTTCCACATATATGTGTTAATATATGATATTTGTTTTTCTCTTTCTGACTTACTTCACTCTGTATGACAGTCTCTAGATCCATCCACGTCTCAACAAATGACCCAATATCGCTCCTTTGTATGGCTGAGTAATATTCCATTGTATATATGTAGCACTTCTTCTTTATCCATTCGTCTGTCGATGGACACTTAGGTTGCTTCCATGACCTGGCTATTGTAAATAGTGCTGCAATGAACATTGGGGTGCATGTGTCTTTTTGAATTATGGTTTTCTCTGGGTATATGCCCAGTAGTGGGATTGCTGGGTCATGTGGTAATTCTATTTTTAGTTTTTTAAGGAACCTCCATACTGTTCTCCATAGTGGCTGTATCAATTTACATTCCCACCAACAGTGCAAGAGGGTTCCCTTTTCTCCACACCCTCTCCAGCATTTGTTGTTTGTAGATTTTCTGATGATGGCCATTCTGAATGGTGTGAGGTGATACCTCATTGTAGTTTTGATTTGTATTTCTCTAATAATTAGTGATGTAGAGCAGCTTTTCATGTGCTTCTTGGTCATCTGTATGTCTTCTTTGGAGAAATGTCTATTTAGGTCTTCTGCCCATTTTTGTGTGTTTCTAAAAGAAAGCCATCCGCATGGGACAGTGTCACCCTTCTCTCTCAGTGGGCTGCTGTCGCAGACCTCATTGTGATTGGGGTTGAAGTTCTTCAGCCTTTGCACCCTCTATCTAATGCCTGTAGTTTCTATTTGAGTATCTAACTTCCTATTTATCTGGAGGCTTGTTTTGAAATCGTCCTCCTTGTTAGTTATCTTGACATTCAGCATCACAGCCTCAGTCACCCTTTTTTTCCCCTCTCCCTTGTCATGAAGTTTGTGATCATCAACAAGAAGCTAATTTTGACTCTTCTCACTCTCTGGAGCTTTTAGAGCTCTTTGCAAATACAAGGAGCATGACCCTGGAAATTTTTTTTCCCCCAGAAAAGGAAAAAGCTCCACTTGTCAGTCAGTCATCCTGAGCATAAGTTCTCACAAAGGAACTCAGAGCAGCCCCTGTCTAAATCCATCAAGGTGGAGGGGGAGATGGGGGAGGGGGGTGTCACGTTACCAAATAACTGTGATCAGCTTTAAAGCCTAGCTTCAGGGTTATTACTTACATTGCCTTTCATACTACTCAAACACAGCAGAGACACACAAAAAATTAAAGAACACCAAATCCTTTGTTACTGGACAAGTTTGAGGATCCAGGCATTCTGAGTAATGCAATTTCTGGTTAATTGAATGTTAACCTATTTATAGACAGAGCTTATCTAGGGCAAGGGTTTGGCTGAAGAGCACAGAAGGATGAATGCCTCCTTTCAGATGTGCACGGTTTAACGATTCATCCCACACTACGCTGTATCTGTCTTTCTGTTCTTATATTTGTTTTATTTTATAGTGAGTGGTCCATATGTTTCTTTTACCCAGGAGGTTATAAGCAATTTGAGAGCAGAAGTGTTTTATTCCATTTTTGCAAAACCTGTAAAATATTTCACATCGTAGAAGTTCATTAATTACTTGCTGAGTTGAATTGATTTTGCCTCTCTAGTGTTTTTAGATATGTTGCTTTACCAATGACAAATGCCCACTATGTATGTCAATGCCTTAAGTGCAAAAAAAAAGAGGCCTGAAAAATATGAAGCTAGTGTGTACTGTGATGACTTTTATAAAACTTAAAAGTAAAACTTTTCCTTAAAACTTATATGTTCATAAAATAATACCTGAAATCTTGAGGCATACACCCCTACACACAATCTGTTTGAAATATGCTCTACCAGAAATGTGAAAAAATAAAGGTGGATCATAGATCAGTGAAGCACCTTGAAAATATTAGATATATGATTTAAAGAGACTGAAGGTGATTTAATAACAAGTATTTATTCAGTACCTCCTGGCTGTACAGTGCTGTATTAGGTATGCTGAGGGTACAAAAATTAGGAAGCCAAAGTTGAGCCTCTACTTTGTTTCACACAATCTTCTAGGTCCATAGGCTTCATCAGAGACCAACAAAATAGGTCGCTGATCCTCACCCTCATAAAGCAAGAGGGGAGAGTCCAACAATTAGCAATTGATATGATGAGTGAATTACATAGTGGCCAGAAGGGGGTAAATACAACAGACAAAGCAAAACCAGATCAGGGTAATTGAGAGTGCCTGGGTAGCAAGTTAAAAAGTGCGATCAGAGTAGGCTGCATCGAGAAGGTGATATTTGAGCTAAGACTTTAGAGAGGTGGGGGAGTTAACCAAGCATTTATCTGGGGAGGAGCATTCCAGGCAAAGGGAATGGTTAGTGCAAAGGGTGAGAGCAAGCCTGGCATGTTTAGGGACAGGAGGCAGGACAATGGAGGAGAACAATAGGAGATGAAGTCAAGAGAGTTTTGCAGGATCAAACAGGGTCTCTTAGGCTGCTGCAGATGAAAACTCTGAGTAAGATGGGGATCCATGGCATGACTTTTAGCAGAGAAGTGATGTGATCTGATGAACATTTTATTTTACTTTTTAAATTTTTTAAAATTATTTATTTATTATTTTTATTTTTGGCTGTGTTGGGTCTTCGTTTCTGTGCGAGGGCTCTCTCCAGTTGCGGCGAGCGGGGGCCACTCTTCATCGCGGTGCGCGGGCCTCTCACTGTCGCGGCCTCTCTTGTTGCGGAGCACAGGCTCCAGACGCGCAGGCTCAGTAGTTGTGGCTCACGGGCCTAGCTGCTCCGCGGTACGTGGGATGTTCCCAGACCAGGGCTCGAACCCGTGTCCCCTGCATTGGCAGGCAGATTCTCAACCACTGCGCCACCAGGGAAGCCCCGAACATTTTATTTTTTATTTTTTATTTTATTTATTTTTGGCTGTGTTGGGTCTTCGTTTCTACGCGAGGGCTTTCTCTAGTTGCGGCAAGCGGGGGCCACTCTTCATCGCGGTGCGTGGGCCTCTCACTGTCGCGGCCTCTCTTGTTGCGGAGCACAGGCTCCAGACGCGCAGGCTCAGTAGTTGTGGCTCACGGGCCTAGCTGCTCCGCGGTACGTGGGATGTTCCCAGACCAGGGCTCGAACCCGTGTCCCCTGCATTGGCAGGCAGATTCTCAACCACTGCGCCACCAGGGAAGCCCCGAACATTTTATTTTTTATTTTTTAATTTATTTTTGGCTGTGTTGGGTCTTCGTTTCTACGCGAGGGCTTTCTCTAGTTGCGGCAAGCGGGGGCCACTCTTCATCGCGGTGCGCAGGCCTCTCACTATCGCGGCCTCTCTCGTTGCGGAGCACAGGCTCCAGACGCGCAGGCTCGGTAGTTGTGGCTCACAGGCCCAGTCGCTCTGCGGCATGTGGGATCTTCCCAGACCAGGGCTCGAACCCCTGTCCCCTGCATTGGCAGGCAGATTCTCAACCACTGCACCACCAGGGAAGCCCCTGATGAACATTTTAGAAGGCTCATTTTAGCTGCTGTGCTGAGGAAAGACCCTAGAGGTACTAGAAGCATGGAGACTAGCTCAGAGGCGTCTTTATAATGTAGGCGAGACGTGCTGATGCCTGATTAGTTGTCAGGCTCCCCTGTTAGACTGCCAGTGCCCTTAGGGAAGGCACATCTTGCCCGAGGTATCCCTTCTAACACAAATTTTGTCACAAAGTAGGTGCTTAGGTATCTTTTTGAATGAATAGGTATATAACTTCAGTATATCACAGGAAATCACTAAAATATGCCCCAAAGTTTAGGATATAAAGCTACAGACATGTAGAGGAGGGTGAAATCATCAGTAGCTTATAAGATTTGTAGTGGAGGGAACATTTCAATAAGACTACGGAGGACTTGTGATGATGGTAACAGTAGTAGTAAAAATAATAGCCGCTACCATTTATTGAGAATGTACTACATTCCAGGTTGTAGGCTAAATGTTTTACATGTACCATCAATTGTAAAGAGCAAAGAAAGGAATTCCCAGTACAGGACATAAGGAAGCAAAGTCCAGGTTTTGAAAAGGAGGCTGGCTAGTTATTTTGCTTTGTTGAAAAGCTGATGCAGAGTACATAATAGGAAATAAAGTTGGCAAGGTTGGTTAAGGCTGGATTGTGGAAGCCCTTAAATTCATACATCATGCAAATGTTTTGGATATTATCCAGGTTTTTGAAGTTTATTTGTTTATTCAGCAGGAGAGTGATAGGTTTAAAGCTGAGCTCGGGGAAGATTAATATAACTCTTAGATTACCTCTGGATCATTTAGCTAGAAAATAAAACTAGATGAGTAGTTGTTTCTAAGGTCAAAATTACATTTTTATCATTTGGAAGCACTGATGTGGAAAACTGAAAAATGACACACCCTAATATTTGTACACGCCTGTGCAGTTTACAAAACCCTTGTATACGTATCATCCCACTTGATCATCACAGCAACCCTGCTAGGTGGCATTGTTATCACATTTTACAAATTGAGATGATTTATGCAAAAACGATCAGTGCACAGTGTGGCCTGTAGTAGATACTCAAGAAATGATAGCTGAAGTGAAAAAATAAGGAAACACAGGCTAAGAAAGCCTAAGCATTTAGCCCAAGGTCATATAGATGAAAATGAATGACAGAGTCAAAACTTAAAGCCAGTTTCTCTGAGAATGAGTCTAATTCTCTTTGCTCATACCTTAACTACTTCCCTCCCACCCACCAGAGAGCCTCAGAAGTTCTTGGAAAATGACAGGTGAAGCCGTCAAGGCATCATATGTATGCACCACAAAGTTTTGTGAAATGAATTATGTCTCATTTGATGAAAAAAAAAAAAATGACAGGTGAAAGAATCAAGCATAATACCAGTTAGCTAACCTAGTATAAAACCTCAGTATAGAAAGTATTATTTAGTATTTAATATAAATTTTTACTTTATTTTAAGGGTTCCTGATATATACATATATATTTTATTGTATATATGCTTTTATATATTTGCACGTATATATGAGTGTGTTTGTGTGTGTGTGTGTATTATTATACTAGTTTGCTAGGCCTGCCATAACAAAATATCACAGACTGGGTGGCTTCGACAACAGACATTTATTTTGTCATATTTCTGGAGACCAGGTGTTTAAGTCTAAGACGTCAGCAGGTTTAGCTTCTACTGAGGCCTCTCTCTTTGGCTGGCAGACAGCTGCATTCTCTCTGGGTCCTCACATAGTCTTTCCTCTGTGTGCATGCACCTTGCGTCTCTTTGTGTGTCTAAATTTTCTCTCCTATAAGGAAACCTGTCAGATTGGATTAGAGCCAAAGTAATAGCCTCATTTTAACTTAATCAACACTTTAAAGGTCTTATTTCCAAATATGATCAATTTCTGAGATACTGGAGGTTAGAGCTTCAACATATGAATTTTGAGGGGACCCAATTCAACCCGTAACATTTATACACATATATGTGTATGTAATTAATTTATTTGTTTCTAGGCCTTTTAGAGATAGATGGTACATCCAATCTCCTCCTTTGAATTTCCAAAATGTAGTATTGTCCATTAAACATTTCCTGGGACAAACTAAGGCCCTGGTACAATGACATAGGCATAGGTGCAATGTGATATATCAGTGGACATGACATGGGCTTTAGACCCCTATAACCTTGGTTTTAATCCTGATTCCATTGCCTTTTTCCACCTGTGTAGTCATAGACTTGTTATTTAACTTCAGTATTTTTCATCTATAAATTGCAGATGAAAGGGCCTTCCTGGCAGGTTTGAGTGAAGATTAAAAATAATCCATGTGAACATGTCTAGTACAGGGTCTGTCTCTTTGTAGGAGCTCAAAAATGTTAGCTCCCTTTTCCATCACTGCCCTGAGGCTCTCAGAGCTGTGCTCCCTCAGATAGAGGCAGACGTGCACACAGATAATCCAGGAGAGTGGCTTTTGTCTTAACTCCTCTCTGGGCCATTTCTCCCTGTCCCCTACCCCCATCACCCTCTCTCTTTCTGTTTCTCTGTCCCTTTTTCTCATCACCAGATACCATGTTGGGAGGACCCAGGCAGCCTATGGACAGGCTCATACACTGAAAAACCACGTGACATGGAAGCAGATTTTCTAAATCTTGCCAAGGGAGCAAGCCTGGAAGCAGATTCTCCAGCGCCAGTTGAATCTCAACCTGACTGCAACCCCAGCCAACAGCTTGACTGCATCTTGGGCTAGAGGCACTCTTTTAAGTCGCACCCAGATTCCAGACCCATGGAAACCCCGAGATAATGTTTGTTGTTTTAAGCTGCTAAGTTTGGGTGGTCATCTGACATACAGCAGTAAATAAGTACTTCACCCAGCTTGGAACACGTGTCTGTTTGTCTAAGTACAGAAATACTTGCATTTCATTCAACTTAAATATTTTATATGGAAATCTGCATTTTACGAGGGACTTTGCACTTATGTATCACATGTATACCATTTGATAAAAAAGAAGAGGAATTCTAATCAGAAGATGACTCTATATATTTTTTCTTAATATAATCATTGGGTGAAATATTGTTAGACTTAATATAATAAAAAATAAGCACAAATATTTTATTTTCCCTACTGGTGAAAAAATCAGGCATGGCTTAGCATTGCTGAAAAACACTTTGAGTACCACAGTAATAAATCACAACACAACTTAAGATCAAGGCTCACAAATGTGATCTATGCAGGAAACTCTGGCTGCTTAAAAGGGTGTTGGAAGAATGCAGAATAATGGGATCTCAAGAAAGGAAAGAGCTGTACAACTGAACAGAAACATATTTAATTTTTTCTCTGCTAGATAAAAATGCAAATAGATACATCATCCACTTTTGAAAAGATAGTGTTCAAAGTTTATAATAGCATTGACAAGTTGTATTTATAGGGCACTTGCATGTCTGTTCTTTATACCTTTCATATCTGTTCTATCCTGTTTCACAGTTCAGTTGTGAAACAGGTCAGCCTAAATGATTTTTGCCTCATCTTACAGATGAAAAACAGAGATTTGGCTCTATAACCTTGGGAATGCAGATTGACTAAACCATTTTTCATTGCAGTAATTTGGAAATTTTAGTTCATACCTCACAAAACAAGTATCTATCTATCATCTATCTATCTATCCATCCATCTGTGCATCCATCCACCCACCCATCCATCTATCTTCTGTGCTTATCTAAAGGTCAGCTAGCTGACAATCACAACCCTCTAGAAGACAGTCATGAGACTGGAGGTAAGGCTAAAGGTTCTTGGAATTGGCTATAATACCTGCAAAAGACATATGCACTAAAATCTCGGCTCTGAATGGTAATACTTAACTTTTTAAACGTTTCTCAGACTTTATACGCAGACCCTATGGACACTTATTTTAAACACAAGCTAACAGGTTTGGTTTTGTTCCTTTGCTCCCAAGACAAGAGCAGACTAACGGGAGAGACTGAGAAACGGTAGTGAGAGGCTAACAAACTGACAAGATGATCTGACAGCAAGGAGGGATAAAGAAAAAATTAAAAAGCAACCATGGAACCAGAGAGAGTAGCTTTTGGACACGTTTAAAGTGATGATAAACATTGTGACCTGTTTCAAAGTGCTCCATGATAATTAATGCTGATTATTATCATCCCCCCAAATCAGTAAAATGTCAAGATCAGCACCTTTAAGGAGACAAACTAATTGTAGGGGGCATATTTTGAATATTTACTTTGTAGCAAGAACCAAGTAGATGCTTTACATACATTATCTCTAATCCTCTCAGCACACAACATTTTGGAGACAGAAAAATGAAACTTGTAGAATTTAAGCCACTTCCCTAAGGTCACACAGGTGCTAATAAATGATCCAAAATTCAAATTCAGATTTTTCTAATTGAAAACCTCCACTCTGTCCACTATTCTACACGGTCTGAAAAATGCCTGTCAAAAACTGCTTAAGGTTTAAAAAAAAAAAAGTGTTTTAGTGCCCAAGGCCATAGTTTGCTAATTTGGAAACCAAATCAATTCTGTTCTACCTGTCGTTTCCCCCAAGTACTACTGAAAAGTTAATCTTTGTGTACATTTTGGCAAGGAGCGGGGTATATTTTTTGCTTGGCATGAACAGGATATACTTTAAAAATTAGAATTATACAACAGCAAAACAGACTGCTTTGTGAGTGAGTTTCCCATCTCTGAGAATATCATAGCCATCGTTATTTAACATTTTCCAGGGATGCTGGAGATGTTATTTCTTTACAGAAAAGAAAACGGATCACTAAGGACCTGCCTCATTTCTAAGAATCCGTGTCTTGAAAATCCTGTTTCATCCTTATATGCAGTATTTCTAACGACTCATAAATGGTGAAGAAAGATTTGCTACTAGATGAATTGTCATTCTTTTGAGCACAAAAATAGTGAGTTCAACTCTCTTGGCAGTTGCATTTGGCTAAGCAATTTTTTGTGTCTTTAATTCTTTGGTGTCAAATGTATCACTGCATGTTCAATGCTTAATTAGTGAATCTTTACCATCCCCCAATACTTCTGTGCTTAATATTTATTAAAACCCTTTTTTCAGGGAGACAAACTTTATCTACCATCGGAAATCTAATTTTTATGACGTTTTGTAGATAGTAGTTATAAACTAATAATACACAGTCTGTTTGAAATCATTCCTTATGTTATACTAGGAAATTAATTTTTCCTTTTGATTTTTAATACATTTCTCTTGTTCTATTCAAAGAACGGTAGGGTGCCCTCCTAGTGATAATTTTGACTAGTCATTTTAAATTGCTATTCAAAACAGACTGAGTAGTGTTTCACATGAACATTTCTTTTAAATTTCCCATGATGTCACTTATGATTAAAAAATAACCACTGTCGTAGAAAAAAAATAAAGCCAAAGAAATATATAATCAAATATTTTATATCTTACTCAAAACAGATGAAATAAACCTAAATCATCTTATGTAAGTAAAGATAAATATCTGTAAAAAGAGCTTCATTGATGAATACATTTGTCCATTCATTCCAGGGCTGGATTATCTATTAGTCTTGGTAGGCGTAGGGTATGGGGTCCGCAGTACTTTTAGGGGCAGACAAAAATGTTTTATTTTAAAATCAGAAGAGAAAAATGAACTTTTAGGTCAAAGAAAATGTTTCAATATAGAATATTAATATATTCATTTTTATACCAATGCCGTTATAAAATATAATTTAAAAAAAACTTTTTTAATGGACAAAGTGACCTATGAAGGCAAAAGTGCCCAGGGCCCATGCAAGATGTAGTGCTTTTCAGATTCACTCCTTCTAATGGGATTTAATGAGCTCCCTGCTGTTTGTTATCCCTGCTCTAGAGTGGATGTGTGTGTGGTGGGGAAAGTGGGGTAACATGGTGGACTGGAGAAAATGAAGAAAACTCAGCTTTGTCTTCAAGGAACACATAAACTCCTGATGAGTGAAGAAAGTACGCAAACCGATCTTTGTAATACAATGCAGTAAGTGATATTGTCGATACAGACAAGATACAAGGAAAGGACTGCGGAGGCTGTGACCAGCTCTGCCTGGGGGGTGTGGCGTGTCACAGCACATGACAGTTACACTGGGCTTTGAGAAACGAGATGGATTAATATGGGGGTACTGAGGGGGATTATGTTCTTGGCAAATGGACGGCACGTGCAAAGGCCTTAGAGTGTAATAGGCCTTGGTATTTTCCAGAAAGGGCAGATAGTTCATTACGTCTTCGTAGAGTACGTGCAAGTATCCTGGGGATTATGCATAAGGCAGACAGGGTTCACAACAGCAAAAGGAAGGGCCTAGGTGCCATCCTTGCCATGCCAATGAGAGTGCATTTTATTTGATAGGGTAGGGTTTCCGCGTTTCTTAACCTTGGCATTAAACACTTTCCCATATAGCTCCTTAGCGTACCATCTCCCACGAATGCTCTAACAAAATACTCCAATGCCAACCATCCCCGTGGATTCACTTCCCTGTTTCTGCTCTTCTGTACGTGTTCTCACTCTGCCTGGAATGCACCGCACTCTGTCCTCTTCTCAAAGCACCCGCCTCAGCATCCTGGGCTTCCTGCCTCAGCTGCAGGCAGCCTGCCCGCAAGCTCAAAGCAGTTCAAAGCTGAGAAGAACCTTTGGAATTATCTAGTCCTTAACCTTTATTTTACTGATAAAACTGAGGCCCAGAGGGATTAATCAGCTTGTGTCCTTTTCCACAGCCAGTAAGAAAGGGAAGAAAATGGAACCAAATTCGTCTGACTTATGGAGGCAACAATTTCTGTGGCAACTGTCTTCCCAGTGTCTTTGGTGATTAATCATGGACTGTCTTGACATAGCTTGTGTCGTCTTCAGCTATTTAAATTTTACCGTTTGATTTGTTTGTATCTTGTTATAGTTTCCTAATCAAATGTTATTGCCCTGTGGGCCGGAACCGCCTCCTACAGTGATTTCCCACAAGACCTAAAGCAGGGATCTGACATATCAGGAAGCCTTTAAAGAGTTAACAATCATCCTCATGAAATGATTTGCTTACTTTATAGAGATTAATAAATCTACAACAGGACAGAGAAGAAAACAACACTTGTCTTCATTTGGGTTTCCAAGGAGCAGTCTGTGGCATAGATCTTGTGCCCTTGATTTATTGAGTCTGCTTCTTAGAAAAACCCTGTGACAGAATGAAGATAGGAAAGGGGAAAGAGCAAGTCTAGCCTTGGCCACCTGATGTACTGGAGGGAAGGGGGTTCTGGTGCATCAGTCACTCCACAGAATTGTCCAACAAGGGGCAGGGCAAGCCTTTGCAAAGCAAGTCTTTGCCCGTGGGCTGCCCGAGGGTGGGGGGCAGTGAGTATAATCTCCTTGGTGAGGGAGCTCTTTTCTGTTAAGGGCAATCCCTGGAAAGGGGGTGGAGGCAGCTGTCAATTACTGGGAGTCAAAAATCACAGCATCTTGTGATGGGTAGACCGACTCAGTAAAGGGAATCTGGGCAGAGCATCAGCAACGGCGATTACCACTGTCACTGGGGGGACAAAAAAGAAAGAACCAACCAACAAATCAACAAAACAACCCAAGAAAACAAAACAAGACAGAAAACCCAGATAATAGAACCAAAGAACTGATCTCTGTCCTCTAAAATCTGGCTTCTTCTGTTGGATCATAAATTTTCTCAAGTTCCTCCCACAAAGCTTTACCTAACATAATGTCCATATTGAGTCTAATAAAAATAGATTTAATGTACAAACAGATTAATCACTTCTAAAGGCATGGCTTGTCTCTTAGAGGAATGCAATCACTGCTGAGAAAAAACATGCCATAGATCATCAGATAGGAAATCATTTCCAAGGTTTTGAAGAACAGATACTGCAGTTTCCAATTTTGCCTCCAAATAGCCACAATGACAGAGGAAAGAACTAAGTCCAAAAGTTAATCCTCCTCACCCCCTCGAAAAAGACTTCCAAATAGTTTGCCTTACAGATAACATAATAAATAAATAAATAAATAAACTAAGGCCCATATAAAGGGAGCTATTTCTTAAAGATCTCATCTGGCACAAAAATGTCTGTTGGGTGCAGTGGCACAGCTCTGGAATTAACCCACAATCTGCCCAGCAGTGTGGGGTCTGGCTGTGTGTGATGGATCCTAAAGACACCCTCCCTTTGGGCCTTGAAGGTAATTTTGCTCGTTCCAATCTTAGTCTGAGCCCCGCACTTAGGATTCCATCAGGTCTCTGCTATTTCAAATGGCCCCTGTTCTCACTCCCATCGTTCTTGCCAAAGAAAGTCCACTTTTTACTCCAGCCTTGGGCACCTCAGTTTACTTCAGTAAATCTGCATTGTGTCCCATGGAGCACATGACTCTGCATATGAATTTGGGCTTAGTAACCAAAGGAGACTTCGCTCTTCCTGAAGCTTCGCCCGGGGACGCCAAGCAGCAAGAAAAACGCCTGGACCCATTATGTGGTTTCTTTCTCTATAGCCATCTTTACCTGCTGCTCCTGGGTTGGTTTTTTATCTTCTTTATTCTGTAAACCTCTCACAGGGTGAGATTTAGAATAATTCAGCATTCCATTGGAAAGATATAGCGGGAGGTTCTCACAGATTTACTTGAGCACCATGAAGCTTAGCTGGGATCCCGGCCCCTGTGCTATTTCCTTTATAAGTCCCCCAATCAGACCAGATGCCAGGCAGTCCCTGTGGCTTTGCACAGCATGTTAGGAATATAAATTTGGAGAAAATAATTAGTAATAATAATTTCTAAGAAAACCGGGGTCAAAACTTCCAAAACGTTTACTTTTCTCTTGAATGTACACCTAATTACATTTAAACTATGACAAACTCTTAATGCATTTGGCACAGAAAGAAAAACCAGTTAACAAATGGGCACTCAAAAATGTTTCCCTGAGAGCCATTTTATCATGCAACCTCTGTAATTACCATTCTTTAACCCTCAGATTGTGTTGGAACTCATGAGAAGCTAAATAAGCACTCAAATGCACACTAGTGCCTCAAACCTTCCCTAGCTTTCACTTCACTTTGCATCTTTTAACATTTTAAAATCATGATTAATGAATGATTTAAAGCTGTGGATTTTCCCCACGACCTATTACCAATTCCTAAATAGATGAGTTTTAACTAAAAGATCATAGAGGAGGGAAAAGGCTTAGGTGACTCCACATTTTCTAGCCAGGAAGGCTGGGAGAACAGGAGTTACATAAATGGGAGTTTGGGAAAGTAAACTGTTTTGGTAGGGAGCTAGTACGGATTTTGTACATGGGATATTTGAAGTGATTTGGGACACCCAAGTGTTGATTCCATTTGGAACCATGAGGAGCTGATGAGAAATAAGACATGGTGAAAAATCATCACCATCTTTCATACTTAAGGATCTCTCCTAAATGTCACAGATTTATCTGCCCCCGTTCACCTGTGTTTAAGAGAAAAAAAATGTGCTAGACATCACAGAGGTTGCACGAGAGGCACCAAGTGAAGGTGGGCTAGCGGACCATCGCATGACAAAAGGATAGTACGTCCTTGAGCGCAAGGGGACAGCAACTGAGTGACTCCTGCAAGCCCCACTCTATATGCTAATGCTTCTAATGGGTTTGTCCTGATGAGAATTCACGAGTTAGAAATTGTCCAATTTTCATTCCCATTCAGCTGATAAGGGGTGGTCAGTGAGACTCTCTAAACCCCAGGAGATTATGGGTTTTGGCTTCGCTGCCCACATGACTAAAGGAAGCCACAGTTCTGATAATTTCTTCCCCTAGAGGGGAGAGAAAGCCAAAGGGAAAACTGTTACTCTGGTCCTAATTCTGCACAAGGGGAAATTGGTTGGTGAAGTGGAAATGATAAAAACTAAGGGAAAGAAGTGTCCATGCCAAGTGACCCCAACGCAATAACCGAGAGGGAGGAGGTTGGGCCTGGACTTCAGGAGGACTGGCATTTTAAAGGAGAGAACAGATAGGCAGAATTCTACAGCAATGTTTTGAAAGGGAAGAGAGTTTAAGAGAACAGGAAAACATTCAAGAATAGGATTCTAACTCTGTAGTTCCTTATTTTCTCCCACCAGCTTTATTGAGGTATCATTGACAAAATTGTAATATGTTTAAAGTGTACAATGTTGTATTCATTGTGAAAGATTCCCCTCATTGAGTTAATTAACCCATCCATCACCTCACCTATTTACCTTTTTTGGGAGATGAGAACATTTAGGTTTTACTCTCTTAGTAAATTATACAAACAGGGTTATCAACAACAGTCATCATGATATATTATAGATGCTCAGACCTTATTCATCTTATAACTGAAAGTTTGTACCCTTTTACCAACCTCTCCCTATTTCCCCCACCCCCAGTCCCAAGCAACTACTTTTCTACTCTCTGTTTCTTTGAGTTTTAGTTTAGTTTTTTTTTTTTTTGATTCCACATATAAATGATACCATGCCTATTTGTCTTCCTCTCTCTGGTTTATTTCACTTAGTGTAATGCCCTCCGGGTTCATCCATGTTGTCATAGACGAACAGGGTTTTCTTCTTGGTCATGGCTAAATATATTCTGTTACCTATCTATCTACCTATCTATCATCTATCTCACATTTTCTTTATCCATTCATCAGCTGATGGGTACTTAGGTTGTTTCCATGCTTTGGCTATTGTGAATATAAACTATTCAGTTTCAAATAATCTTAAAGTGCAAAAAAAGAGGAGATTTTATTAATGAAACTAAGGATGAATCAGAGATCAGAAAAATTCTGACAAGCCCTGATTTTCATGTATAAGCTTTTAGTAAAAGAGGCATTATTTATCCAAATTAATGAACTTCGGTTCTCAGGATACTAAGATTTGTTTCGTTAGACTCAAACTTCCGAGTTACTTATTCTACTTCGGTTATTTCATGTGGGGAAGACTGAGGCTCAGAGGTGCTGAAAGTCTGGTTAAGGTCAGTGACACAATCACAATCACAATCACGGCTGCAACCAGATTTTTCTGATTCTTAGTTCAGGCCTCTCTCTGCCACATCATTGTTTTCTAGACAATGATCTGAGGATTCCGAGGGACCCAAAAGCCTTTCTGGAGTGAGAAGGGACCCTGAGTGAGTGGGGCTCCTGCTGCATCCCACTTCTCCTCACCCCAACTCCCACTTTCAACCAAGGAATTTACTCTACTTTCTGTTTTATGAATATAGTGACAGTGTATTATTTAATCATTACAGGGAGTTCTGCTAAGGTGTTCCAAAACCGGCACCCCCTATGCCATTTCATTGGTTACAATTCCAAAAATAAAAATATTGAATCAGATACTGTGTGAGTAAACAAAAATGATTCAGATGGAGGCTCCAATAAATACATATTAAAGAAAATTAAATACAAGTATTATGCTAAAAAAAGCTAGGGCATATAAGCTAAGAGGAGAGAGGACTCCCAGAAGCCTAGAGCTAGGAACTGATTGGAGTTTCTAAAAATGGCAGTGAAACATGTATTTTTACAAATACAGTATGCTAACACATATATATGGAATCTAAGGGGAAAAAAAAAAGGTCATGAAGAACCTAGTGGCAAGACGCGAATAAAGACACAGACCTACTAGAGAATGGACTTGAGGATATGGGGAGGGGGAGGGGTGAGATGTGACAGGGTGAGAGAGTGGCATGGACATATATACACTACCAAACGTAAAATAGATAGCTAGTGGGAAGCAGCCGCATAGCACAGGGAGATCAGCTCAGTGCTTTGTGACCACCTAGAGGGATGGGATTGGGAGGGTGGGAGGGAGGGAGATGCAAGAGGGAAGAGATATGGGAACATATGTATATGTATAACTGATTCACTTTGTTATAAAGCAGAAACTAACACACCATTGTAAAGCAATTATACTTCAATAAAGATGTTTAAAAAAAATAGTATTTGGAGGATGATGATCAAGGACCACAGTGTTGCTAAATTTTGTTTTGTTTTATTTTGACTCAGTTCTGATAACTGGAGCTAATTCTCTCTAGACCTCTATCATATATACAAGTATCTAATTATAATGTTAAACTGAAAATATTTTAAAATACTTAACCATGATTTACCCTAAACTTATTCAATTATCATTTAGCCAAACACTTTTGAAAAAATAAGATTCAACTTTCATTATCCATGGCTGGAAAAAGTATGAGGTTTGGCCCATTCCCTGAGGGGTTCCAAGTTCTCTCCTTTGCCTTCCCCTGCTTTCCCCAGTCCTTCACCTTGTGTGCATGGCTAAGAGTTAACGACGGCCCCTCGGATGTGGGGCTGCTGTGCCTTGTTTATGGTGAGCCACGGCATGTTTGATTTTTCTTTGGTTCCTGATGCAGAGAGCTCTCCCAGGGCACTCTGTGACCTGTCAGCTTCTTACTTTCTGCTGAATCTGCTTGTGGAGAGGTTGGATCATGTCAAGTCCTTGTGTTACCCGGCTGCCACCAGCAAACTTCTTGCTCAGCACCTCTTGAACTTGTTTATTTAGAAAATAATTTAGGTTCAAGTAAAGAAAAAAGAAGTTTTCTGTGGTATATGCAAGAGGAATCTTCATGGAGATGATGGTTGGATTCCTGCCTTGGCAAGGAAAGGTGCGTGGGTGCTGCTACAGGGCATCAGACCCAGGCCGTTCCATTTTGGTGTTTCAGAGGTTGTCATTCTGCCCTTTGTTCTGAACTGGTGCCTAGTATATTTAGAGGTTTGCCTTGCGTGAAATGAGGGCTGCAGCATCAATGGATGTACCCTGTGCTTTTCCTGCTTTTGTGTATTTCACTCCCCTGGCTCTGACTCTGCCCGTGTTCTCATTCATTTGACTGCCAGTTGTATCCCCTGAAATGTTTAATTCATGCAGCTCATGACATTAACCTATATCTGCAGCCTCATCACCCAATGCACTGGCCACACTGAATCTAAAACTGATCACTAAACCTACTAAGCCTTTATATAATTGTGCAGCCTTGAGTACTTGCCCCCTCCTTCAAGTGCCCTGCACCCTGCCCATTAGGCAGACTCTTATACTGCTGCCAAGAGCCTGTTCCAACTTCTTTCCCTTTGGGAAGCCTTGCTGTGTCCCTTGGACAGCACCCATTCACATTAAAAACATTTTTAAAAAATTTTTTAAATAAGTTTAAAAAAATATATATTCTTTTTCATATTCTTTTCCATTATGGTTTAGCACAGAATATTGAATATAGTTCCCTATGCTATACAGTAGGAACTTGTTGCTTATCCATTCTATGTATAATAGTTTGAATCTACTAATCCCAAACTCCCAGTCCGTCCCTCCCCCACTCCCCCACCCCCTTGGCAACCACAAGTCTGTTCTCTATGTCTGTGAGTCTGTTTTGTTTCATACATGTGCTCATTTGTGTCATATTTTAGATTCCACATATAAGTGATATCATATGGTATCTGTCTTTCTCTTTCTGATTTACTTCACTTAGTATGATAATCTCTAAGTCTATCCGTGTTGCTGCAAATGACATTATTTCATTCTTTTTAATGACTGAGTAGTATTCCATTGTATATAGGTACCACATTTGGGTTG
This sequence comes from Balaenoptera acutorostrata, assembly GCF_949987535.1. NCBI lineage: Eukaryota > Metazoa > Chordata > Mammalia > Artiodactyla > Balaenopteridae > Balaenoptera > Balaenoptera acutorostrata. Next base: position 73,944,249 of record NC_080064.1, on the reverse strand, counting down.
TTTCCATGTATTGGCTATTGTGAATAGTGCTGCTATGAACATAGGGGTGCATGTATCTTTTTGAATTATAGTTTTGTCTGGATATATGCCCAGAAGTGGGATTGCTGGATCATATGACAACTTTATTTTTAGTTTTTTAAGGAACCTCCATACTGGTTTCCATAGTGGCTACACCAATTTACATTCCCACCAACAGTGTAGGAGGGTTCCCTTTTCTCCACACCCTCGCCAGCATTTGTTATCTGTGGATTTTTTAATGATGGCTATTCTGACCAGTGTGAGGTGATACCTCATTATAGTTTTGATTTGCATTTCCCTAATAATTAGTGATGTTGAGCATCTTTTCATGTGCCTCTTGGCCATCCATGTGTCTTCTTTCGGAAAATGTCTATTCAGGTCTTCTACCCAGCTTTTGATTGGGTTGTTTTTTTGTTGTTGTTGAGTTGTAAGAACTGTTTGTCTATTTTGGAAATTAAGCCCTTGTCAGTCCGCATCATTTGTAAATATTGGATTGGCAAAAAAGTTTGTTCGTTTTTTTCTGTAAGATGGCTCTAATAGCACTTAGTTGTCTTTAACTACATTGGAAAAAATTTTGTTAGATTGTATGTGACAGCTGTCATATCAGCATGCATTTAAAAAAAAAACTTGTCAAAATTGGTGAATTTTTGTGTAGCCATTTTAATATTGAAGATGGAAGAAAAAAGCAACATTTCAGCATATCATACTTTATAATTTTAAGAAGGGTAAAACCGCAAATGAAACACACAAAAAAGATTTGTGCAGTGTATGGAGAAGGTGCTGTGACTAATCGAACATGTCAAAAGTGGTTTGTAAAGTTTCATGCTGGAGATTTCTTGCTGGACGATGCTGCCTGGTTGGGTAGACCAGTTGAAGTTGATAACAATCAAATCGAGATATTAATTGAGAAAAATCAACATTATACCACACGGGAGATAGCCAACATACTCAAAATATCCAAATCAAGCAATGAAAATCATTTGCACCAGTTTGGTTATGTTAACCCCTTTGATGTTTGGGTTTCACATAAGTTAAGCGAAAAAAAACTTCTTGACCATGTTTCTGCATGCGATTCGCTACTTCAACATAACAAAAATATTCCATTTTTAAAACAAATTGTGATGGACAATGAAAAGTGGATACAGTACAATAATGTGGAACACAAGAAATCATGGGGCAAGCGAAATGAACCACCACCAACCACACCAAAGGCTGGTCTGCATACAGAAAGGGTGATGTTGTGTATATGGTGGGATTGGAAGGGAGTCTTCTATTATGAGCTCCTTCAGGAAAACCAGACAATTAATTCCAACAACTACTGCTCTCAGTTAGACCAATTGAAGGCAGCACTCGACGGAAAGAGTCCAGAATTAGTCAACATAAAAGGCATAATCTTCCATCAGGATAACGCAAGACCACATGGTTCTTTGATGACCAGGCAAAAACTGTTACAGCTTGGCTGGGAAGTTCTGATTCATCCGCCGTGTTCACCAGACATTGTACCTTCAGACTTCCATTTATTTCGGTCTTTACAAAATTCTCTTAATGGAAAAAATTTCAATTCCCTGGAAGACTGTCAAAGGCACCTGGAACAGTTCTTTGCTCAGAAAGATAAAAAGTTTTGGGAAGATGGAATCATGAAGTTGCCTGAAAAATGGCAGAAGGTAGTGGAACAAAAGGGTGAATACATTGTTTAATAAAGTTCTTGGTGAAAATGAAAAATGTGTCTTTTATTTTTACCTAAAAACCGAAGGAAACTTTTGGCCAACCCAATATTTTATCCCAGGCCGTAGGCTGTCTTTTCATATTGTTTATGGTTTCCTTTATTGTAAAACCATTAACATTTTAATCTGTCATAATGATGGACACATTTCTTTAGCTTGTTTATTCATTCATTGCTTTAACAAGTTTTATTAATCACCTAATGTGTGCCAACCATTCTAAGGCACTGGGGGTAGAGTGGCAAATAAGGCAGATATGGCCTCCAACAGCAATGATTATTGAAGGGAGAGATGGTTTTAAAAGTATCAACAGTGAAGTTAGTATGAAGAAGTACATCCCATACAGGAACATATATCAGAGGAGTAATGTAGTTTGGGGTTTTAAGAAGACCTCATTTAGGACCAAATATTTAAGCTGAGAGACTAAACCCTTGATGGAGGCAGGAGCTGTGTATACCCCCATGCATCTCCATTCATAGTACTGAGTCGTCACTTGATAAAAGCACATGGAACAAATGAATGACCAAATGTACACTGACAGTGGCAGTTTGAGGACCTCATTAGCATTTAATTTCTGCCAACTCATCTTAAGAGTTGAAAGGTTCTATCATATGGGAATAAAATGTGTGTGTACGTGTAATTGTGTATACATGTATATTCAGAAAGAACTTGAAGACACATACGCATCTGCCACATGATCTTGAAAATATTCTTGAACCCCTTCAACAAAAAGCTGTTTGCCCAACACTAGGCTAGTTGAAAGAACCTATGGCCCATGGAACCTGTTTGGGTTTGTGGAGGACCCTCTGCTTCACCCAGTTCCTCATTTCATGACTGAAGGACTATCCCCCAGCTTCCAGGAGATCTGCCGATTGAAGGTCCCGGGCAACAGCCCTCTCTGTGAAGTGTCCTTGGCTGAAAAGAGCTGTCTCAATCAAGCTTACTCCCCTTCCTTAGATTCCAATAACTGGTCCATGGGGGGAAGCCAGGGTTTAGAGGCCCAACTCCTTGTCATAACTCAGGACAACTCCAAAGGGACCATCTGAGGGCCAGAGCACCTCATATAGCTGGCTGAGGCGTTTATGCCTGATAAAGTTGGTTGGCTGCCTAGATCCTTGCTCTGCCCAGCCCTGCTTCCTTTTCTTCTACCACAGGTGATAGCCTAACAGCATTCCCTAATCAACTCCTTGTACACTGGTCTCTGTCTCGGAGTCAGCTTCCCTGAGTCACTGACTGGAAACAGAGTTCAAGGGAGCCCAATAAATAGCATCCTTCACCTCTGCATGATTCTGAGCACCACTCAAAATAAGACAAAACATAAGAGACTGGAAACCAAAATATCAGTTATTACTGATAAAATTGATATTGGAAAGTGTGGCATGTAAACATGCTAGGCTGCTTCATCCTGAATAATAGATTTAGACCCACTTATCCCCCTACCAGCACTAGGCTGGGGAAGACTGACCCCACAGAGACAAAGCCTGTTCCTATAAATACACCGGGGGGCGGGGCAACGAGAGGGGAGGAGGGGGCAGGGCTATGCCTGCATGCCCAGATCCGGCACCTCCCTTCCCCCTTCCAGATCTTGCAGTGCTCATTATGGAGAGGAGGGAGGCTGCAGAAAGAGGCTGGGCAGCTACACTAGGAGCGCTCCCTCCTGTGTCGGGACCACAGGCGGGGGCAGAAGCTCCCCACTCCTCTTCTCCCATGGCACCGCCACAGAGCCCAGCTTCTGGTGTCAGGAGCAGGAGAGGTCAGAGTTCTGGCTTGATTGGGGGGACCTCACTACGGGGCAGCTGTTGTGCTTTTGACACCTGCCTCCAGTCCGTTGTAGGTGTATTCAAAAGAAGTGCTGGAATTACCTACTGCATTCTTAGGAATGGAAAGCACAGAAACAAAGAGAATTTTCAGTGCCTAAGTGCCAGGCTCCAGGATGAATTCCTTTGCTCCTCGTTCTTAGTAGAACTGCTCCTGTGTTCATTTTGATGGGAACTATTTTCACTGGAGAACTGACATACACATATTCACACAAGTCAAGAAAAATGCTTATTTTTTGTATATATCAATATACAGTGGAAATATATATGGGAAAAGGAAAGAAATCAGAAAAATTGACTTCTGTTTTTTCTCCTAGGTTTACATTTATTATAAAAACAATAATAGTAAAGGACATTTTGGGAGAAAACAACTGTGTTTTGCCAAAATTTTATCACAGCAACATTTTTTTTTTTAAATAAATTTAATTAATTAATTAATTAATTAATATTTTGGCTGCGTTGGGTCTTTTTGTTGCTGTGCGCGGGCTTTCTCTAGTTGTGGCGAGCAGGGGCTACTCTTCGTTGTGGTGCATGGGCTTCTCATTGCAGTGGCTTCTCTGGTTGCAGAACACGGGCTCTAGGTGCGCGGGCTTCAGTAGTTGTGGCACGCGCTCTCTAGAGTTCAGGTTCAGTAGTTGTGGCACACAGGCTTAGTTGCTCCGCAGCATGTGGCATCTTCCGGGACCAGGGCTCGAACCTGTGTCCGCTGCATTGGCAGGTGGATTCTTAACCCCTGTGCCACCAGGGAAGTCTCACGGTAACATGTTTTACATTTTCACCATGTTTTGTCCATAAATATTAGTATTTTTATGGATTTGGATCCCTTTTCCATTTGGCTACTTGGTCTTTTTAATGATCGCTTTTAAGGTTACATTAATATTCCATCTCATTAATTTACTATAATTTATTTAACTATTCCTTTCCTACTGGATATTTAGAATGTTTCTAAATTTTGCAATGATGGATACATCTGATTTGAAAATGAGCAGAAACAAGAAATGCAACAAGTAATTTAAAAAATGACTCACTCATTACTTTTACAAATTTACAAGCTAGAAATACATCTGAACTCTTAGAAGAATGGAGTTTTGAGCTGTACTTTGAAAGAGAGGAGAGGCCTGCCTATCATCACACTCAGATCTCTCTCTCCTGTGCTTATGGATGAGAATGTGAACTCCTTCATGACAGTGACCACACTGTGTAACTTTATATCTGGAAGGCTTGGTGGAGGATAAACTGTGTAGTAGGTATTCAAGAAATGTTGGTACAGTAACATAATTTAATAAACAAATGTCAGGAGTGGGGAGTGATGACAGACAAACCTAGATGGTCTGGAGGCACATTTCCTTCCTCCTTTAGGTAGCTTAGCAGAGAGCTGGCTCAGCTTGTTCGAAGAAAAGGCCCTGCAAGGCAAAGCTGTTTCCAGGGACCTCATAATGGAGACCTTGACCTTTGACCCATGTGCTCCTAAGCAATATTTCTGAGGCTAGAGTTCCTTTCCTATCTTTCTTAGAGATCTTACTTGGGGAAGCGAGGTGTTCTCTAGCACCTCATAAGTCATATATAGATATTAAAATTAGGGGAGTTTAATTTACGCTAACAGTATCAAGACTTGAGCGTAGGTGTTCGTGCAAGGGTGGACAAACAGAAAAATGGAACTGAGTAAAAAATCCGGAAACATACCCACACGTCTATGGCCACCTAATCCACAACAAATGCACCACTGCAATTCAGGAGTGGAAGGATGGTCTTTTCAGTAAAGGGTGCAATGGGATATCTATATGGAAAAATAATTTTTTGAGATGGATAGACCTAAATGTGAAAGGCAAAGCAGTAAAGTTTCTAGAAGAAAACACCGAAGATCCCACAATCTTGGGATAGGCAGTGATATCTTAAAGGGGACACAAAATGCACTAACCAGAAAAATGAAAGATTGATAAATTGGACTTGAATAAAGTTTAAAACTTCATTTAATCAAAAACATCATTAAGACAGTGAAAATGCAAGTCACAAGGAGAAGAGATTGACAATACATATACTTAACTAGAATTTGTATTCGTGATATATTATAAATTCCTACATATTCAATTAAAATCATGGTACAAGCAACTGAAGAGCTGGGCAAAAAGACTCCAATAGGCACTTCACAAATGAGAATATCAAAAAGGCCAATGGGGTTATAAAAAAAATCAGATGATATCATCTGGAAAATGCAAATCAAAACCACAGTGAGATGTCACTACATATCACAATTGCAATAGCTAAACAGACTGGCAGCTGGAACATTTATTTACTTATTTATTTATTTATGGCCGAACTGCACAGCTTGTGGAATTTTAGTTCCCTGACCAGGGATCGAACCTGGGCCCTGGGCAGCGAGAGAGCAGAGTCCTAACCACTGGACAGACAGGGAATTTCTGGAACATTCATATTTTAACAGGGGTATAAATTGGTACAACCACTTAGGAAAATTGTTTGACAATCTATATTGAGGCTAAGTGTATGACTCAACAATTCTATTCCTAGTTAAATGCCCAAAGACTATACTGTAGTATAGTACCTGTACTATAAGTAATATTCTATACTTTTCATTGCAGTTCTGTAAATCATCAGCAGCAGCAGCATCATCATAATCATAATCAAAACAGAAAACAACCCTAATGGCCATCAACAATTAAACAGATAAATAAGTTGTAACATATTCATATAATAGAACACTGCGTAGTAATAAAAATATACTTTTTTAGTACCTGCAACAACATGGATAAGTAACACAGATAAGATGCTGAGTGAAAGAAGCCAGACACAAAAGAATGCATATTGTATATAATTTATATGAAGTTCAAGAATAGGCAAAACTAACTTCTGGTGACAGAAATCAGAATAGTGATGTATCTCTAGGGGTGGAATATTGACCACGAAGGGACATGAATGAGGGAGGCTTTGGTGATGTGGGAAATGTTCTATATTCTCATCTTGGTGGTGATTACATGATGTATAAGTTAAAATTTATTGACCTATTATTTAGGATTTTTGTATTTATTGTAAATACATCATATCTCAACAAAAATAACAAAAATTGTAAGGTTTTGCTTAATCTCATAGTACAAAGTTTCACTCATACACAATACCAAAGATCAAAATTGCCTGCCTTCTCTTGATCCCCATTTAGAGATACCACGCCTGTATATAGCAGCTATATATACTCAGGTGCAGTAACATGTGAAAGCCAACGTGGGGCTTAGTCAAAAACCTGATTGTACCTGTAGTGAAATAGCAATTCAGATGGGATTATTCACATTGTCCAGATTCCCAGTAAGTCCAGAGGATGGGGTGTTACAGTGAGCATAATTTTACTTAGTGTCTGACTCTTAGTTCACCATCCTCAGCCTCTTCTCCTTCCATCTTTAGAACTGGGGGTCTGCTCACCTCCACCAGATTACTGCTGCATCCAACTCCAGCCCCATGTCCATGAATTCAATCTATAGTGCTATCAATGAATTATTCAGTGGATTTTGCACAGTCTTTCTTCCAGTCTCCATCTGGTACTAATGTTGTCTTCTCTTCTCTTAACATTGTTTAACCATCTGTTAACCCAGCCTTCTGCCCAAGGGGGTTAGTGGGGAGAAATGATCTGAAGGTTCTGACAAAGAACTTCACAGTTTGGGATAGTCCATTAATTGTTGATTTTGTTTGTATTCAGCATTCTGCTTCTGTCTGTGGTTTTAACTGATGTGAGGGTGCCCAGGGGCTTGTGCTGGACCCAGCTGTATAAATCAAATAAATAAATGAATAAACAAATAAATAAATGAAATAAATCTCCCCTGAGATAAATAGATAACACAGCTTTCTCAATCTTTTTTTTTTTTTTTCCAACAGTGCTTGTAAATGTGCCCTGAGCACGTGTGAGGGATGTATCCAAAGTTTAAAGAAATAGATAATAACCATCCCTAGCTAAAGATGCAATCATGTAACTGTCTCTACCCTTTCATCGTAGCATGGAAGCTGTGGGGAGATTTGGAACATTTCTATTCACCTCATTACACTCATACCTTCATTTCAGATTGGTTTGGGGTTGCCATTGCCTCTGTTAGTTTCTTTTGAAGGTAAAGCAAAAGCAAAACAAAATGAGCAAGAAAAATAAAAGGAAACAAAATCTCAGTGGAGTAGTACCATCCACAGGGCTATGGAGAATTCTTAAGAACTGATTTTCTGCTCTAACAAGGGAATGGTTGAAATCTTCTATGGTTCAAACACAGGCTATTGAATAGGTACAGATCCTGCTGTGGCCGAGAGCAGAGTGAGCAAATACGATGAGGCTCACATTGGAACAGAGGATTTACATGTACTTTTGAGCTTCTGCCCTTGTGTGAACAGCACACCCAGCTAGCAGCTGCTCCCTGAACTCACATCCCAGAATGAGAAGCAAAGTGAGGCCCGCCGGACCCTGACCTGGAGTCTAGCCACAGCTGGCCCTCAGACCCGCGAGTGAGAAATACAAGTCTCCTGTTGTAAGACACTGAGATTTGGGGTTGTATTTTCCTGTGGTAACAGCCCTGAATCTAACACAGGGACCACAGCTTCTGCAAATTTTCAGAGACGGAGTCATAAAGCCCAGAATTAGGAAGGAATCTTGCTGATTGATGGCCTTGGATTTCCTGTATCTCCCCCATCCCAGCCTGGAGGTGGTCACACTCTGTCTCCAGTATCGGGAGATGAGCTAAATTTCAGAGGATGGTTCTGACTATTAGAATCATTTTCCTTCAAGGCGATTGCCATGTTTTGGGGAGGCAGTTTAGCACAGTGTGAAGAACCTGGGCTTTGAAGTCAATTTGAATAGTGGTGCTGTCACTTATTTGCTGTGTGGCCTTGGGCTTTGAACCCCAATTTCCTTACATAATTGGACAGAAATAATATTACACACTTTACAGGATTAAATGAGATGGTATGTATGCCTGGCACATAGTAAGGGCTCAAGAAATGGTTATTCTTCTTCTTTCCCCAGATGGCATGATCTAACCCATCCTCCCTAGAGTGAACTTTCAAATATTTGGACACACTTATTCAGCCACTGCTCTTGTACAATTGGTCTTTTGAGCCTTAGTTTAGTTGATTTTACCCAGATTAAACCTGTTCTGGCTGGACGTGGCTTACTGGGCCAGCCAGTGGCTAGGTTTTCAGATCTTAATTCTGCCACCTGATGTATTCACTAGAACTCTCGGCTTTGCATCAACCACAAATTTGATCAGTATGCTGTCCACTTCCTCATCCTAATTGTTGATAAATATACTGCAGGTGTTTCATTAGCCAGGCTCTTGGAGTCCTTCGGAGTCGTAAGCTCACTTGTATTCACACTACACTCAGATGTTCTAAGAAAATGTAGGTTCTTGAGTTCCAATAACTGATCTAATCTTCCTCAAGAGCCTCCCACCCCAGTGTGCTGCAGGTAAAAATAGCTTTATTTTAAACTTTCCAGTGCAAAATATCTCATTTTTTGTGAGTTCCAGTGGTTTTGTTTTGAGCTCAGGCTAGAGGGGGTGAGTGCTCAGCCCTTCAGATTTGCTTTCCTCCCCTGCTCTTCTTCCAGATGGCACCTGGCTAGGTTCTGTGAGCTTGTGGAATTGGGTTGAAGGGCCTGCAACCTGCTGATCTTAGGCTGGTCTTTAGCATGGTCTCCGCCGTGGCGATAGTTGGGGTTGCCTCATTCAGTAAGTGTGCCGGGTGGCCGTCTGCGCAGGTGTGGTAGTTCTGGCTCCACCCTCTGTTGTTGACCACACTGAAGTTTATGGCTGATGCAACCCGGTGTCGGTTCTCCTGCAGAGTTAGGACTCCTAGAGAGCTCCCTTGCCAACGCGGACACACTCACTCCACCCGGCTTTGTGAACCTCCTAAGGTCTGGCTCTGACTCCTTAACTTTGGAGGTCCAGTCTGTACCCCTTGGCCACGGGGTCACTATGTCCCTGTTGTTCAATCGCCAGCCAGATATTCAACTAAACCCTAGATTCCCTCTCAGGGGAATTGAAGAAACCTCTTTTTTTTTTTTTTTAATTATTTATTTTTATATTTATTTTTGGCTGTGTTATGTCTTCGTTTCTGTGCAAGGGCTTTCTCTAGTTGTGGCAAGCGGGGGCCACTCTTCATCACGGTGCGCGGGCCTCTCACTATCGCGGCCTCTCTTGTTGAGGAGCACAGGCTCCAGACGCGCAGGCTCAGTAGTTGTGGCTCACGGGCCCAGTTGCTCTGCGGCATGTGGGATCCTCCCAGACCAGGGCTCGAACCCGTGTCCCCTGCATTGGCAGGCAGACTCGCAACCACTGTGCCACCAGGGAAGCCCCTGAAGAAACTTCTGATGAAGAGCATGGGCTCAGGAGCCAAACTGCCTGGGTCTGATATCCAACGCTGCCACTTACCAGCCAAGTAAGCTCAGAAAGCTACTTAGCATAACTGTGCCTCCACTGGCTCATCTGTAAAAAGGGGTTAAGAATAATACCTACCTTCTAGGTGGGGTCCTTGTGAGGGTTACATGAGTTAATACATGGAAAGCACTTGGAATTGTGCTTGGTGAGCCCAGAGTACATGCTTGGTCAATATTAGCCATTAAAAAGTAGACAATTGGATGTGGTAAGTTATTAACCTCTCTATGCCTAAGTATTCCCATATGTAAAGCAAAGGGCATACTAATAGCCCCCTCATAGATTTCGTGTGCAAATAAAATTACTGAATGGGTAAAGGAATTAGAACATAGTTTGGCACAAAATAAGCCCTTATCATTGTCGTTATTGCGTTGTTGTCCCCAGGTCACAGGAGAGCCAGGAGTGCCTACTCAGATTCACTTCCTGCCAAGGCTGCAGCTGCCCAGGTGTCTAGTTGGGACACTCCTTAGGAATGGGAAAAAAGCCCCTTTTCTGCCTGGATTCAGCTTTCCCCTCAACCTGCCGTTGTGTCACTCCCCTGCCAGACGTCACCTGCAGGCACGCCTTTCCATGGCCAGCTTCTTCTCTGTGCCTCCCATCTCCCTTCTACGCCAACCACATGGGACAAGCTCTCCTCTCCACGTTCTTTCTGGAAGGAACCTCCGTTATGTAAAACTCTATTTCAAGTCACTCATGTCTAACTCTGTTTGTTAGCTAATGGAAACTTCATACAATTAGGATTCCTTTTTCTCTCCATATAAATTTGATTCTCAAATCTATTTCCAGCCTGTCGACTCCAAACAGAAATCAACCTTGAAATAATGACCCTCAAATGGATAAATAAAATACCACTAATTCAACTGGGGGAATTCACCAGACAAGGGGATGTATGGGAGATAAAAATATGTATGAAGGTGTTTTTTAAAATATCCCAGTATGACTGACAAAGATGTCATTTAAGGATGCCTCTGACACCTTCTTTCTAGCTGCTGCAGGATCACTACTTGGGAAATGTTTCCTAGAGTGGCTGACCAAGGAGAGGAATGAATTTTACAATCACAGAGCATCTGGGAATCAGGATTTATTTCCTGCTCCTGCAATAAAGAAATGGAAAATAATATTAAGTGAGTACCAATTCGGTGTCAGGCACTATACCTGGGGGTTTACATATATAGAGTCAGTCAAGATGATTCACTGGGCCTCCTGTATGTCCCACATGGTTTATAAGATACTAGGGATGTGGTGGTGAAAAAGACATATTCTCATAGAACTAACAATAGCTCTATGTGGTGGTATCACGATTATCTTTATTTATAGAATGAAGGAATAAAAGTGTCAGAAGAGGTAAGTAACTTAGTTCATGTCCAGGAGTCAGTCTAGCGCTGAGGCCCAGGCTCTTTCCACGAGGTGTAGCACTGAGCTTGATGATTGCAGCAGGTTGACAGAGACTCCAGAGACTTGTGTTCTGGAATGTATGGAAGGATTGACAAAGAATAAAAAGAACACTCAAATTTAACGCAAAATTATGCTTAAATTTGGTACGTGTGTTTTCTTTTTTTTTTCTGGAGGGAGAATCTATAACTTTCATCAGATTCTCAGGAAGGCCTGTCAGTGCAGAGCTGGTTTTCCTTGAGTACTTGCGGATAACTTCATTTTGGCATTACCATTGCTCTAAATCTGTATTTTCTCGGGCCCACTGGAGGGCAAAGTTCTAAGTAGGTGAGGACGCTGGGCGGTCATGAAGAAACACAGAAGGTGGGGAGAAAGGGGTTTTAGAATTTAATGCTAAAATAAAGTACTGAGCCTTTTACATAGTCATACTCTAACCACCAGAAGGGTGGGACTGCCACCTGTCTTCCAGAAGCCACCTGCTTCAATGCTCCGTATAGTCTGCTCTCCCTACATAAAAAAGGTGTGGATGTGTGTGTTGATTTGCAGCGATGGTGAAAAGAATAACAGTGTGATTTGCTTTCCGTCCTATTCAGGCTGCCTCTGACCTACATCCTAGCAACTTTATGATATGCATGGATGAGACTTATTGGAAAAAAGAAAGAGACTATGTCTGGGGCAAAAGACCAGGCACAATTGGCTGTTGGTTGCCAAGAGCTGCCTACTCAGCATCTGAAAGTGATGGACCATACTCTCCTAAATAATTATTCTTTCTGTGGACTGGACATCAGGAGCTAATCAGGGAAGTGGAGGAGCAATCATTTCTACTTTGAGGTGGAGAGGCCATGTCTGGAAACTTCCAGATGGAAAGAGAAGACCAGAACTGATTGCATATCCTGAGGTCTTCTGGATGGTACCTTGTAGTGACTTTAGTATTATTCTTTATATTTTCCTATTCCTTGCTTCCCAGAATAGGACTAAATGTTTGTGGATAATCCCCATATATCCCCAACTGACTTGTGACATTGTCGATCATATTATTGAATCCAAAATATTATCTCACTTGAGTGCTGAATGTATTAGTCTGGAGGGGTAACTTTTAAAAACAATATTATTGTAGTGTTCTTTAAGCCCTTCTAAGTATAGAGAACCACCTCAGCAAAACCATCTCTTTTATTCTTAGAAATAGGATTTAACCAAGCTAATGTTTATCGTGGCATAAGATCTGGAAACAATTAGAGATGTCACATATATTTGCATTTTTGATGACATTTGCAATGTAAATGATAGAATAATGGAAGGCTTTGGGAGAGACGTTTGTTCCCCTCTGAGCCTGGTGTACTTCTTCCCACAGAGGACACAGATTTAAGGAAAGCAGCTCCCAAAACAGAAAAGATAATAGAGGTGAGAATGTTATTTTAATTTTGGATTGGTGCATTTCTCTTTTATTGGATGAAGTAGGAAAGCATAGAATAAATGTCATCAAAATGACAGGTGTTAAATGCTTTTTCTGTGTGTGTATATGTCTGAGCACCTGTCAGCAGTGGAGGGGTGTGTCTTTGGAGGTGTGTTCACGTCTCGGGTGTCTGTGGCTGTTTTGTGTGTGTCTTTGGATGCAGGTCTGTTGTGTCTAGGTGGTAGGGGAATAGCTCTTGGGGGGTGTTTGGGAGACTTTTTTCTAGGATACCTGTGTCCACCTCTGGTGGTGCCAGTTTATGTATGCGTGTTTGTTTTCTGTGAGGGCATGAGCAGATGTTTATTAGGAATGAGAGCTTAAAATCATAACCTCTTATGACTGGAGGCGGCTTTACAGGTCATTGGATGGAACCTGCAAAATAGAAATCTCTTGTCTGTTGGGAGAGTGAAAGACTAAGCTGGAGTAAATAACCCCGAGGCGAGGGCTGGCCGGTGAACAGATATTTGATAAGCACCCCCTGAACACGGGACACAGTTCTTGACCAGGGGATGCAGTGATGAATGAAGCAGTCCTGGTCCTCAGGAAGGTTTCTAGTATGGGGAAAGAGACGGTCATTCAACAACAAAATCAGTTATTTAATTACATGTGTAAAGTGCCACAGAGGAAAAGGACAGTATTCTAAGGCAGCATATAAGAGGAGACCCCAATTTGGACAGTGGGATTAGGGAAGGCTTGCAAGAGAAAGTGACATTTAAATGGAGAAATCTACACTCACCCAGCGTGACGGTGGTGTTCAGGGCCCCCTCACAGCCCACACGAGAGTGGTGACTGATGCCACCCTCCCCCCGCCACGTATGATGGTGGGGATTAATGCCAACCCCCCCTTCCCTCCTGCATAATGGCAGCAGTGCTACATGCAAAGTCCTCAGAGAGCTTCCGCCCTGCACACCCTCATATCCTACTTATTTTGGTCATCTAAGTGAAGAGCTATGTGCCTTAGGGTAGGCCAACTGCCGAAGCAAGCAAGCTAAGCTAACCTTTCACAAGGCAGAAGCTGATTTCCTGTTTATGCATCAATCAAAACTAGGTGAACTAGGTGTTCCTGGTGTGGTGCTCTCCTGAATTGCTCTCCTCTCAGCAGCGACCCGGGCCCAGGCTCCTTCCATGCTGAGCCTCTGCTTTCCTCAGAGGTCTCCATTTTACTCCTAGGCAGAAGACAGAGAAAGAGAATGCAGCGTGACCTGCAGGAGGTTTGATGGGCTGAGCCTTGGAGCAGCGTACCTCTCTGATGCTCACTTCTCTTTTGCCTGTAATTCAGTCGCATGCTCCATCTAAACCCAGGGAAGAGGGAAAATACACTTCACCTCTCTGCCCAGGAGCAAGAGAGTGTGGATGAATACTTGGCAGTCTTTACCAGACCATGGCTGTCTCTTTGCAAGACCCAAGGGAGACTGTAGCAGTGCCTTCAGTCTGAAATGGAGAGCTGGGTACCCACATGTTAGCAGAGGAAGTAGATGACACAGGAAATCACAGATGGATAACATGACTTTTGATGCACTAAAATCTGAACTAATTGCTATGCCAGTACAGATATTATCTTAAGTTTTGTGGGAGGGGGGGCTTTTCTTTTGTCCTGCACCTTGCAGACATTAAAATCTTTGGAGGGGAAAAAGACGATCTTTTGTATTTCAGAATTGTGATACATCTGTGAATCTGCTGGGGAAAAATATCCACTGTGAATAAAGGTCCTATACTATTAGAATATTCCACTAGTTATGTGATAAGTCCAATTACCAATCCACATCCCACCCACCTCTCTTCTCTCTTTATCAGGATTATTAGCATACACACTGACCTTTTCTCCACGCCTCTGTTTAAAAGCATTTCAAAGGGATTGAAATGATGGATAACCATGAAGCTCAGAAGAAAGATGCCTTGTTCTAATAAGCAACAGAATTTCCATTCACTCTGCTATTAGGTGGCACAGTATTTGTAGTTTATTGTTTAAAATGATAATAATACCACTATTAAGAGAGGAAACAAGTTTCTACCAGTTTTACCTGGAAAAGAGCTTTCATTCGTCAAGAATCAGCTTATTGCCTCCTTGTCAAACCTTCCCTGACATTGCTCATTCCCTCCAAGTTGATCATTCCCTCCTTTGGGAGCACATTTTTCCTGGAACACATCAAGTTGCCATAAATTTTTTGTGTGCCTGTTTTCACAATAAGCATGTGAGGACTCTGGTGGCAACAGAAGTGTTCTTATTCCCCATTTAATATTTTGAATGTCTCTTTTAAGGAATTATTCCCCTTTCAAGTGCCTGGTGTAGTAGGAGCTCAGAAAATATTTGATGAGTAAATGAATGGTCTGATGGATGAAATAGAATGGTTTACCTGTGGATTTAATTGGAGAAAATAAGCATACCTCAAATGTTCAGCTCTGTATCCACCCTTTCCCTACACCCTCCTTGTTTTGAGTACCAGCCCTGGGATGGGAGGATCCAAGGTTTCCTGAGCCAGCTGCATCCCTGGCCTGCCTCAGCTGCGCAAACAAACACACTTACAGTGGCTCTGCATGTGTTTACACTGCCCTATCTGGCAAACCATGTTCCAAGAGGCTTGGCTTCACTAGGTAGGATACAACAGCAAAGAAAAATGCAGGGAGTGTGGCCTCCTTTCTGGAGACTTTTATTTCAACACGGTGCGTGAGGTCTTGGCAGATTCGGATGACCTCTGCCATAAAATGAATAACCCCAGCATGGGATGGTTATGGGAACGTAAAAGGTTTAGCATAGAACTTGGCATAAAGCAGGCATTTGATCAATGTGGCCATTCTTCTTCTGATGCAGTCACTACCACTTGTTTTATTATTTTACCACACGCTTTCTGCCAGAATCCCTTTCTAACCAGCACACCCTGATTCTGGAGAATGGGGAGAATGAAGTCCATTTCTTCCATTGTGTTAAATCAAATTTTGTGAGCATTAGTTATTGACCACAATGACATACATTATCTACTGCAGTGAAATACTCTCAACAACAGACTGAAAATCTCAACCTTCTGCTAGCCATTGGTTGGGTCTCCCAATTTAACATTCTGAAACAAGAAGTTGGCCTTTCAAAGTTCCACAGAATGGCTGTCTCTGGGTAGCCTGCAGTTGTGTTGAAACATAGAAATTCTAGCTAGACCCAATGTTAATAAAACTGTGTGACACATAAACCTCTATGATGCATGGTGACTGATAGTCCAATACTGTTTTATTCTCTCTAATATACCGTTTCTCTGCAAAGGCCAAGAAATTAAAGAACAGTTTTATTCTCCCATTCCAGCCTGTGCAGGGTAATTATATATTATTAATAATGCAGCAGCACAAATGATATTAAATGAACTACATTTGTTAATGCAGATCTTATCTAACTGCTTTTTCCATCAGTGGGCTGTTTCTCATCAGGGGGTACTAATTAGCTGTAATATGTAGAAAGATGGGACAGAAATCCAATCAGATAAATGGGATCTATTTGGAGAGATCCAGGAACGAGGAAGAAAGGCATTCATGATTCTGCGAGAATTGTTACAAGTAGAAAAGATGAAAATTTCTGCTGTTTCAACTTCATTTACATTTTGTGGCCACAGAAGTTAAAATGCAGTACTGCTGGGTTGCCCAAGCTGCAAAGTCCTGCAAGTAATTTTATTTATCATGACTGTAATGGTGTTGTCTTTTGCAGTAATAAAAGTGCATATAGCTCTATAAGAATCCCGAATGGTTTACATGGCCCTTGCAAACATTAAACCTAAAGTATTAGGGTAATAACTGATGTTCTCCAGCTTTCCCTAACTAATGTGGACTTGCAGGAAGCAGTCAGTCTCGAAACTTTTTTTTTAGGAAAGGATCACCTGAAGCTCTCAGATGATATATGCTTGATAAATCCTAGGCTACCCATAAACATACCTGCCAGATTCTCACCCTTCATAAATCTCCTGGGAAAGTCCCCATGTTGAAGGGCTGATAAGTCAGATCCTTTTTAGATTTCCCATCAACTAAGTTGGAGGGACATGTGGCCTAATTGCAAAATTAAAGCAACCCTGCCCACCCTGCCTGCTCACCTGAGCCAGGTTCACACTCACCAATGTCAGAGATACATCAGTGGTCCATTAACAAATGAAGTGCCTTACTAACCTGACAACATATTTATCACCGCTCTTATGGGACTGTGGTCTCTTGAGGCCACCTTGAGTGAGCTGGCAGGGACTCAGAGGAAGGACGCGTATTCTCATTGTGAAAATAGATTATTTCATTTTGGTTAGCTCAATTCTTCAAATGTAGAAAAAGGCTTGCCACACACTACTCAAAAAAAAAAAAAAAAGCTTGCTAAAATTAGGCTGATTATTGAAGTTAATTTTTAGAGGGAGCCCTGTTTTTGCCTGCCTCTTCAGAGCCAGTGATACCTTTTTGCTCCTTTCTAAATCCTAAACCAGTAGGCACCCCAATATTTGACTTCCATGTGTTAGGAAATCATATTTCTGGGAACTACCATCTCACTCGGGGAGCATCCTGGTCCAAACCACAGTGTGCACAATTAATGCCCAAAACTCCTAGGACAGCAGTATTTTACTTAAACCTTGGAGTATTTGGACTTGTTTCATGAATCCTTAATGATTATCAATTGAAACCATTTATTTTCTCAGTTCTTGGTGGTCCTGCAAAATGGCCCAGCAATGTTTGGAAAACTTTGGGCTCATACTTTAACTGCCTTTAAAAGGTGACGTTATCATTAATTGGAACAGGATTGGGATGGACACAAAAGATTTTACTAGCTGAGACCCCACTGATCACTGGAAACGAGTGAGATGCGACCTGGCCAGATAGAATGAGACCCGACGCTTCAGCAATCTGCAAATATTCAACACCTTTTTAGCAAAGTAATCATGAAAATGCAGGAGACATCATTATAATATAAAATCATCTAGGCATCAAGGGAAATATATTTGTCTACCTTATGACAAAAGTTGAGTGGAAGCTCAGGAGTACTATTTACATTTATATATACTTATATCATGTAATTAAAGCCAACAGATAAACACATCAATATGTTAAAACAGATGTAAAAATATATAGTTAGACATATTGCACTGAAACCTTGATATTGCATCCAAATGAAATCCTGTATTCCAAATATGCCCCGTAGGAGTTTTGCTCAAGGCTATGCTTAGGTATACTCAAAAATTCCCGATAGCGAGTCACCGGGGAAAACATGTTCTTTTACAGATAATTGCTACTGGCAGCCAGAGACCTAGAGAATTTGATGTGCAGTAATGTGACCTGACTATGTATTAAACTTTTTTGAAGGACATGTGTAAAGTAATTTTTATGTCTCTCACACACCTTGGATTTTTTTTCCCCTCACTTTGCTAGCACATTTTTAAACAAGTTGCCTATTTTTAATATCTCAGTTAGGTGTTGTCCTAATAGTTTTAAACCATGAAAGATATTGGTATTGTTTTCATCATCCCAAAAAAAAAAAAAAAAAAAAAAGCAATCTGGAGACAAGGAAAAATCCCATCTGAGCTGTAAGGAATATGTAAACAAAGTTATATTGTTGGTAATGAACTTCAGGAAAAATGTGAGAAATAATAGTTTCTGTTCACAAACAAGAGAAATTAGAGATTAACTGATTTCTCGAAGGTTGGGAGGCATCTCCGCTGCTATTTAAGGCAATAATCACCAGCTTTTCATTAAATCTAGGGACGTTTAGGAGACGGTTCCTGAGGTATTTTAAATATACTGCTTCAGAAACTATAATTAATAATTTGAAAAAATTATAAATTGGCAAGGACACACATGTGCAATGATACAATTCAATGAACATATATCATCGCTGCTAATTACTTCGGTTCCATTTTTTTCTGGGTTATTATGCTGTCCTCATTTTATTGTTCAATATTAACATGTAAACCTTAATTAAGCATAATGTCAGAAGGTTCCAGGAATATTGCTGAAGATTTCACAAGGTAGTTCAAAAGCTTGTTTGGAAAGAATCCCTGGATCAGCTAGGGAGTGTAATCTGTAAATAATGTGCTTTTGTGTTGAGAGTTACATGAATTATTACAGACTGACATTGAAAATTAGCTTTTAAGAGCAAGAATCCAGAGAGGAAAAAATGAACTCAAACCAGCATGTAGTACAAAAATCAGGTGTGGGAACAGGCTGAAAAAGCTGGGAATGTCACATCAGTTTCGTTAATGACAGGCGGCAGTTCGTAAATTTACATGCTTGTATTCTGGTGCCAGGAGGATGAACATCCAAAATGACAACTTATCAGGAAAATGATATATTTCTAGTTTCCATTAAAATCTTTAAAAGCCACATTCCTTCTTCAGATATGCAAATGGGTTTTCTATAGAAATCCATGAACAAGGGTAAGATTTGCCCTGTGTTCATGAAGAGCTGCAAAGAGAGTACTTTCTTTCAGAAACTTCTAGACACTTGATGGATTATCTAGGTCACATCTTTGTACCCCGTGTGTTTTGTGTTTTAGGGTTATTTCAGGTTCAGTTAGTATTGGTGCAAAGAAAAACAGGGTGAAATGAAGGCAGAGAGTTTTGTCACATATTGATATTTGGTAAAAGATGTAGGGGGATCAAATCAAGGTGAAAGCAAAATTTAGAGAGACAGTCCCTCAAGTTTCAGGTGGCCTTTGAAGTGTAGCAGACAAAACCAGGATGCAGTTGTCATCGTGAATCGTCTATATAACGGCCATGAAAGAATGCAGTATAGGCTTCAAAGCCAGCCTAGCAGCCAGAATGCTTGTGTTTGTTACTCCTCCCTTCATATTCATTAGCTGTGTGCTCTTGGACAATTTAACCTCTCTATGCCTCAGTTTCCGCACCTGCAACATGAGAATAAATTTTGTCTCTGCCTCAAAGGATTCTTGTGAATATTATGTGAGATCTCATATGCAAAGCATTTATGTGAGATCTCATATGCAAAGCATTTACCAGACTCTAGTAAATGCTATATAAATGCCCACTATTAATATTTTTCAAATCCTGGAAAATATCTTATGGGACCTCACAAATCTGTGGTTTGTGCCAATGGGGTTTTATCCCCAGGAGTGAAGCAATAGTGTTCCTTTTGGTTAAAGTTTGTTACAAAAATCACTCTCAAAAAACATATAAAACATGATGAAAATATAATCTATACCACACCCCTTGCTTCCTTTTAACAGCTAAAACTTGGTCTATTAAAATTCTATAAATGGAAGTTCGACTTTGCCAGTTTCTGTTCATTAGGAGTATATTGTCCCCAAGGGCAGGGAGGACACTATTTTATAAGTTCTTATACACAATGCGAGCACCTTATAAACGTTAAACTCATTTCAAAACAAATTGAGCTTGTTGGATAAACAGGAAGTGTATAAAGGAAAGAGACCAGATTTGATTAAGAAAAAGCCAGTACGTAAAAATGGAAAGCAGCCTTACTTAAAGAGGTTAAGAGGTTAACTAAGTTCGTTATAAATAGTATGTGTCAGGCTTCCCTGGTGGTGCAGTGGTTGAGAATCTGCCTGCCAATGCAGGGGACACGGGTTCAAGCCCTGGTATGGGAGGATCCCACATGCCGCGGAGCAACTGGGCCCGTGAGCTACAACTACTGAGCCTGCGCGTCTGGAGCCTGTGCTCCGCAACGAGAGGCCGCAATAGTGAGAGGCCCACGCACTGCGATGGAGAGTGGCCCCCACTTGCCGCAACTAGAGAAAGCCCTCTCACAGAAACTAAGACCCAACACAGCCAAAAATAAATAAATAAATAAATAAATTTTTTAAAAAGTAATAATAATATGTGTCTAAATTTTACAAAAACTGTTTCCAGTGACCTCGTGTCATGTATTGAAAAGAAACTAAACAATCAAGATATACCTCAATTTCAGTGTTATAAAATTTCTTTCCAGCGTGTTAGAGAAACAAAAATCTCAAGTGTCATTCCTCAACCAAGTTCTAGAAGAGCAATGCCCAATAGAAAGAGAATAGGAACCATGTAATTTTAAAGTCTCTATTTGCTGCTTTGAAAAATGTAATTAATTTTATGGAACACATTCTATTTAACCCAATAGAACCAAAATGCTTTCATTTCACATGTAATCGATGTAAAAAAAAAAAATCAATGAGAGAGTTCACATCCATCTTTTCCCTACGAAGACTTCAGAATCTGGTGTGTGTTTTACAATTACAGCACATCTCAACTTGGACTGGCTACATTTCAAGTGCTTCGTAGCCTCATACGGCAAGTGGCTAAGATTGTATGATACAACTCTAGAACAAGAGGTGAGGGGCTATACTTTGAGAAAGTACTCTGAACAGCAGGATGGCATCTGTTGGCCTCGGTACGAGCTGTGCTTTGAGTCTCTACTTAAAAAGAAATTTTTACCAGGGCCTTTGGCTTTCAGTGTCATTGGTGTTGGACACATCACCATTTCTGTTTGTTAATTTTTCTTTTAAGTGTGTACAGAGTACTCGTGTGCCTTTTGACATCTTGTAGCCAGGTCTGTTCTCTTAGAACAAATGGAAATCGGCTTTGGAATTCATGTGTCTGAAGAAAACTCGTCTTGACAGCTGCTGGGGAAGATTCAAGCACACATGAGGTGAGAGAAAACCACCTGGGATCTTTTTTTAATACTAGAGGTGGAATAAGGAGGTGGAGGAATGCCTTCTTAGAGTGCCAGATGAGACAAACAGGTGGCACAAGGAAGGAACAAGTAAAGGATGAAGGGAAGAGCAGCAGGTTAAGGCCTCAGGCAGAGCAAATACAAGATTCAGCTACTGCAGGTTCAAGCTGGAGGCAGGTTAATAGAGCTGACTGTGGCAGAAAGAAAATCAGACCTGTCAACATTGAGGTTCATCCATGAATGTATACCGGTAGAAGAGTGCAGAAGGAATGCAGCCTCTCAGCCTCATGGGGCAACCTCACCGTCCACAAAAGACATACCACGTCACAAAGAAGCCCAGGACCCCTGCAGGACTAATCAGATGACCCCTACAAACAGGATGTTGTGACAGGGACCAGGAAAGCTTTCTACTGTTTAAATATCTCTTTTCTCACTTTGCACACAAAAGGGATACAGGCAGCCGACCCCCAAAGCAAGCAAATGCACCATAACTGGAAAAAATATGAAAAGAAATAAAAATGTTTCTAAAAATATTTCTCTGTGAGGGGCCCTACATATCAGTGAAGAAAAACCAATAACCTCCCTCTTCCACACAAATAAATCATCACAGAGCCAACCCCAATGCCTTCTGAAATGAAGCCTGACACTAAAAAATACAAATCCCTAAAAAAAATAGGAAATATGTGCAAAACCTACCATAGACCAGGGAGAAAAAGCACGTTTTTCTTTTCCTCCCTATCCACCCACACTTGAGGGATATAGGGACATACACTGCAAAGATCCTTGCTCCGAGGTACCTTTTGGCGATGAAAAAGCCCTGGTGTGAACAGCTCTCGAGCAGCAAGGCCTTGTCTTCCCACAGGAAATCCAACAACATGGACTTTGAAATGCCCTCACCAAATTTCATGGCCAAACATTTCTTCAAAAGGCCCAGAGATAAAAGTATACTTGGCATAACATTTAGAGAAATCACCTAGTCTCATAAGTAGAGAAAGAGTGGTATTGAGTTTTGGAATGAGTCCAAAAACCTTGCATGGAATTAGTTATGTTTTCATTGTTATTTCTCAAAAAAAAAAAAAAAAAGAAAGAAAAAAATGGAGACAATCTGGCTGACTAGCCAACTCCCCTACCCTCCACTCCATTCGCTGTTCTCTGAGTCCTTGCCTTGTAAGAGCGGCCTCTGAGGAGGTACTTCAATTTAACTCATGAGCCCAAGAACAGGATTTCAGTCTTCAAAGCCTTCCCATAGCTATTGACAACTGCAAACACAGCTTTGCAGGAGAAGGGGCTTCTCTCCCTCCACTGCAGGAACCAGGTGAGGGGTGGTTTCACCTCTACTCAGAGGCCAATCAGAGCAGGATAGAGAAAACTTGAGTGGAAAACCCTTGGTCTGTGCCTCAGGTGAGGGGGACCAAGAGATTTACTGACATCCACACCCCCCCCGTGACAGTGCCCACTAATTGCCAGCCTGCTTTGCTTTCTGACTCTCTTTTCTTAGGGTAATGAGTGTATCTCTCATACCCTTTCCTTGAAATCCTAATATTTTAGAGCCAGCTTGTATCTTTAGGATCAACCTTTCCATTTTATAAGTAAGAAAATTGAGACCCAATGGAAGTACATCAACTGGTATAAAGTCACCACAGCATTATTTTCACAACCAGGAACTGGATCACAGGAACTCTGTGTTTCGTATTGACCCCGCACAGCACATAGAGAGGCTTCCAAGTGTCTGAGCAAAACTTTCCATTGTGGATAAGGTGGGGAGTTATGTTGAATAAGAAAGAAGGAAGATTAGATAGAAGCTAGAAAGACACTAGGAAGACAGAAGAGCTGCCTGCAAAGATGTGCACACCCTAATCTTGGGAACCTGTGAATATGTTACCTTATGTGGCAAAGGGCTTTGCAAATATGATTAAGGTTAAGGATCTTGAGATGAGTTTATCCTGCATTACACATGTGGGCTCAATCTGATCATGTAAATCCTTATAAACAGAACCTTTTCAGACTGCACAGACCAGAGAAAGGGCAGCGTGTGAGAGAGGTTTGACTTTGCTGGCTTTGAAGAGGGAGGAAGGAGTCAGCTTCTAGAAAATGGTAAAGGCAAGGAACGAAATCCTCCCCTAGAACTTCCAGAAAGGACAGAGCCTGCTCACACATTGATTTTAGCCCAGAGACCTGGTTCAGATTTCCATCCTACGGGGTTGTAAGATAAGTGATTAGTATTGTTTTGAAATACATCAAATATGTGGTGTTACAGCAGCAGCAGAAAACTCATGCAGACCTTCTCATAGCAAATATCCTCTCCACTCAGGGTGTTTGTTTCAGCAACTCTAGCTTTTGACCATATAGCCAGACCAGTGCTGATTAGGTAAATGCTGGGAGCGAGGGGTGGGAGCTGGCAGGCCTGCTGAGGGATGAAGGATGGTTGAAGCAAACAAAGATAGTAACTGCAGGAAAGAGCTACTACTCCTGGGGCTGGTAGAACACAGGGAAGGGGTTGGAGTTACCAGGAACTAGAAGCTTGGAAGAGGGGCCCCGGGGGGCTGGGACCCAGACCTTGGAGGACAGGGAGCTGTTCCTTTACTAAGACATGATGAGGCTGGTCCTGAGAACTTCGGTGAAAGGTCTGGAGCCTGGGAGAACGGCTGCTATGGGGCGGCCAGGCCCTGCTGGGGTGACACTGATGGGAGGAGCAAGCAAGGGAAGAAGCAAGTCCTTCTCCGCCTCTCATCTGCCAGTCTCTATATTAGTCTGCTCGGGCTGCCATAAAATATACCACAGGCTGGGTGGCTTACACAACAGGTGTTTATTTTCTCACAGTTCTGGAGGCTGGGAGGAGAGGATCAAGGTGTCAGCAGATTTGGCTTCTCTGGAGGCCTCTCTCCTTGGCTTTCAGACGGCTGCCTTCTCTCCCGGTCCTCACGGGGCCTTTCCTCTGGGCACACTGCTGGTATCTCTTCTGTGTGTCCAGATTTCCTCCTCTTATTGGGGTACCACTCAGATTGGATTAGGGTCCAGTGTACAGGCCTCATTTTCACTTCATTACCTCCAAACACTGTCACGTTCTGAGGTTCTGGGCATTCAGGCATCAACATCCAAATTTGGGGCACTGTGGGGAGATACAGTGTGGCCCAGAATGGTCTCCCTTTAGAAACTCCCTGTCGGTGAAACCTGCAGGGTGCCCGCTGACAAATCAATGTAGTTTTCAGAGTCCCAGCCCCACCATCACAAAAGCAGAGTTAAACAAAGATGGGATTTTGAGCGTGGTAACTGCCAGAAGAGGGGTTGACGATGGAAAGGACAGCTGGGAAACCTGCTATTGGGAGTGAGGGGGCAAAGCAGCCTCCCAGGCCCAAGTGGGGTCTGCGTATCTGTGAATCGTGTGACATGTACGACTGTGGGGGACCTACCTGTTTCTATCCTCCTTTCCCCCATTGGAGGCCTGGCTCTGAGAAGCAAGGATAGAAATGGAAGCGTCCGTCCCTTAACCGTAGTTCTTCATGCAGCCAGAGGGTGACGGATGAGGAAGGGTTCCTAGGGTCGTAGTCAGGAAAATGGGCCAGCAAAGCAAGGTGTCAGGATCTGGCACAGCAGCCCAGCAGTGGGTCAGTGGATGGGAGAGAGCCATCCCCTAAAGCACCCAGGATGGGTACGATGTCAGGACTTCAGGGGTGACTTCCATGGGAGTCAGGAAGAGGCCACTTGGAGGAAGACTGTCAGGCCCTTTGAGGTTAATACGGGGGCAGAGACAGACTGAGGGAAGGATATGGGCCAATATCTGTGCTGGTCCAACTTGTTCGCTGCTTCCTGGAGCTGCCCCATCTGAAGGAGAAAGATGACCCTTTATTTCTCTTATTCTTCCTCCCTCCCTCCCTCCCTCCTTCCCTCCCTCCCTTCCTTCTCTCTCTTCCTTCCTTCATTTTTCTCTCCCTCTCTTCCTTTCTTTCTTTCTTTCTCTTCTTTTTTTCCCTTTCTCTCTCTCTTTCTTTCTTTCTTTGTTTCTTCCTTCCTTTCTTTCTTGCTTGCTTGCTTGCTTGCTTTCTTTATTTCTCTTCTTTTCTTTCCCTTTCTCGTTCTTCCTTCCTACTTTTCTTCCTTCCTACTTTTCTTTCTTTCTTTCTTTCTTTCTTTCTTTCTTTCTTTTCAAAGAATTTGAAACTAGAAGAAAAGTAAAGAAAACCTGAGGTAAGTGCTAGACTCTGAAAAAGGCTCTGAGTAACCCTAGACCTTGGAATCCCACAGGGAGTAAACAACAGCTATCCATCTAGGGCCTGGGACTCCTTTTCCCAAGGTCATTATTATTGCTTCTGGGTGACCTAGGGATTGTAGGGCAGAACACAAGCCCATTTGGGGAGAGAGCACTCAAGTGTTCTTGTCTTAGAAATTTGATGAACAAAATGCATGATCAAAAGCATTTCAAACAACATGAAGGAATCAACCTCCCTTGGTTAATTTATTCCAAGCAAAGAGAAAATCTCAGAAATAAATTTAGTATTGGAACCTTTTGGAACCTTTTAAGTCAGTTTGCCTTTCTTGAACTGGAACTAATTTGTATCGTTTGGATTGTCCTGAAAGTTCTCTGTGTCATCAGTGACTTAAAAATACTGCTATGGGGCAAAAGAAATCAATGATCTCTACATTGCAGGCTGAGTAATTACATAATAATGATTTGCATTAATGAAAAGACAAGTTGGTCCAGATCCAGATGTACCAGTGACCACAGTTCCCTGCAACATCTAACCAGAATGCTGAGGTCGGAGACATTTCAGCATCAGTGGTGAGACAAAATGACTGGTTAAAAAAGTCTTTCCTAATCAACATCACTTAATAGATCTTTAATGACTGATTCATCACTTTCCTCCAAGTAAAAGTAAATTTAAATTTTAAAATAAAGCAAATTTTACTTATATCTGTGGCACAGAAGCAGATGTTTCCCTGACATGTGCACACAAGCTGTTGGCTGTGACCTTGCAGGATAAAGCAGTTTTGAAAATTAGCTTTTGTCTCCCAATCTGGGGAAAACAATGCTGCAGTGAAGATTTAATAAAAAGTCATAGCTTCTCACAGAAGCTTATTTCAGCAAAGTAAACTATTAATTAAAATAACAAATGTCAGCTATTTTGGAGGCTGACAGTTAACGCAAGGCAGCATTTGCTTACCTTGACGTACAGGATGCGTGGGACACCGGCAGGATCCGTAATTCATTCTAGGTACGGCTCTCTCCTGCCCTAATATAGTGATAACAGAGTGATAAATTAGCTCCTGTTCAGCAGTTTCGTTAGCAAAAGTACTTGGGGATTTGGGGAAAACCCACCTAGAGAGGGTCTTTTGGCAGGCTGAAGGAATGCACGCTCCAACAGCTTGAGTAAAAGTTTCATGGAATTCCTGGAAAACTTGAGTACCAAGAAAAACAGGTGGGGAAAATGTAAAACTATGTGAGAGAGAGAGAGTAAGTGAGACGGTGTGCCAGAACAGTGCATTACAATCTGCTTTCAGCCAAAGTGGGGAAAAATTATTAAGTAAAGGAAGACTGTATCACCCCCAAGAGACCAGGAAAAAGAGAGGTTAGGGAAAAAAGCAGCGAAGGTCAGATTTCAGAGACAGAAGGGGGATTGAGGAGGCTGGGAAGGAAGGGAAATTGACAAACATCATTCACTGTCTCTAAATTCAACAATTCAAAAGAGGTTTGGGGGCAGATAAGGCAGCAATACAACACCTGGGGACATTGGCTCTAAGCTGTTTTTCTACCACGATTACATAGGTGAGAATAATATCAATAAATATAAAAAGCTACATTGACTCTATGAGGTGTATTGGTGGGGAGGTCTGTTTTAGGGTCTTTCTGTTAAGACAGTTCAGTAATACATCTATTATAACATTAAGGAGGGAAGAAAAGCCCTTGGAGTTAGAGCACCCTGAAAAATGTGTATCAAAAGCCCAAAGAGGTGAGAAGTAGAGAAGGAAAGGTGACCTGGGAGAAACATCTGGGCAGAGCAGATTAGCAGGGCAGTGTGGTGTGGGTATGTCGGGTGGTATTGAGGGAAAAGCGCTTTACTATCAAGATAGATAGATGCACTTAGGGAAATACAAATCCCTTCAAGTAAAAATAGTTCTGCGACTTCCTTGTTATAGAAGGCAGAACAAAAGCATGTATCCTACAGTTCAGGTATTCCATGCTTCTTTTCAAAAGAAAAGAAAAAAAACAAAAAGCAAAAAAAAAAAAAAAACCCCACCAAACAGGATCCAATTAAATTAGGAGCTGGCTGCATGAGGTACCAGCTCTTTGTTTTCTCTTTAACAAAACCCATGATGGTCCAATGAGGGTTTTTGTTTTTGTTTTTTTCCCATTTCTGGGACTATTTTAATATGTTGTTACAGTGGAGGCATCTACATTTTAAAACTTACTTATTATCATTTCTACTGGAGTCAAAGCTCAGTGCATCATTAAGCATGATGCAGGTCACTGGACCAAAATGAGCCAATAATTAGAGTCCAGAGCATCTCTTTTGTGCCATACCTGTTCCCCATGATTCTCTCTTTCCTCATTGGCTTGGGGACTTCAGCTAAGGCATGGGTTGTAGGTGAAAGCTGTTCGGCATTCACAAAAATGAAGAACATCAGAGACATATAAACAAGCCTTTTGGTTACCTGGGCTTCAATCAAGCTAAATCCTGCCCCAAATTAATGACCAAAATCAATATGCAAGGCATAAGAAGGATGAACCAGTTTGGATGAAATCCTATCCGAAAACTTTATTAAAAATACAAAGTAAGAAGAATCCTTTCAAGAGATCTGAGAGAGTCAGATCAACCTTCAACTCAGATATTTCTTGTTGGAGGCAGAATTCTTAGGAACTAGATAAATGTTGCCTTTGTAAATATGATAGAGCGGGCCCTGAATGGAAGCGGGGCAGTGCTTGCTCCCTCACAGGTGCCTGATCCGGGCACCAGCCATGTGCAGGGTCTGCAGGGTCACCTGCTCACCTTGGGGTCCCCCAAGCTGGGAGATCAACTTTCGCATTCAGTGTGAATGTGGTGTGGGCTTCGTGCATATCTTCCAAAGGATCCTATCAACTCACAGCCCAGTGTAAGAAACCCCTTCACTGCCCAGTCCTCATTTTCTCACTTTCCTAGTGCTAAGACCCATGGGAATTTTAAGGCAAATTGGGTCTGGGCAGTGTTATTACAAACTCCCTGAGCACCAGAGAGAACCCACATTGCCACACGCATCCACTGAAAGCAACCTAAATCAGGGGCAGCCAGTATTAGATGATTTCTGCTTTCTCCTTTTTATTTTCCCTGCAAATGCTCTGTGACACTAAGTTGTCCCATTTGATGGGCAATTTGCTTCTGTGCTATGCTGCCATTAGCACTTGCCTCCAACGTGTTGCTTATCCCTCAAGGGGCTTTTCCACTAGAGTTCAAATCCATGGCAGAGCTCTGGCTGCCCTCCCAGTCCAATGCTCCTGTAAGATATGCAAAAAGAAAAAAAAAGTTGGAATGCCGTTGAAAAAGTAGGACATGGCTATCTTTGTCCTGAGTTTATATAGGGAGGAAAACTGAATTCTGTCACTGCTGCAGTTTGTGGATGCTTTACTTCTCTGTAATTGCCGAGGAATTAATGTGATTTAATAGGCACAACAATAAATATAGCCTTGACAAGGTGATTATCCCATAAGATTAAAATCATGATATAGCATAAATCAATACCAGCCCTAAGTATGTCTCCGAAAGGGGTATATATTTCTACATTCACTGCTAGATGTTGAACTAATTTTGGAATTAGAAGCTGTATGAAATGCAAAAGCTATTTTTCTCAGTGAAAAATTACAGAATATGTATGATGATCACTCAGAATATATATTGCTCATAAAATGAGTAGAAGGAAAAAGAGTGAAAAGAGGCAAACTTTGAAAGCTAGTTCATGTGTACCTCTCTGCTCCCAAGGGCATGCTTCTCTCTACTCCAAACCGACCCAGCTCAGCCAAGACCCTCTGATTGTCCTTTTTCTGCCCCACCTGCGGACAACCAGCCCATCTGAGAGATGCTTCTTGTGTGAATTGGCCCTTTCAGCCCGCACTACTAAGACAAATCAATTGATTCTCCTGCTTGAGAGAGCTCTGCCTAGTGCAAAGGACTCTTAGAGTCTCTGTGGCTGGAGTGGAGTCATACAGAAAGAGAGGGTATTGATCAAGAGCAATCGGGCTTAGCTTGCATGGGAAAGTTTCCCGGAGGACACAGGCACTTGATTTTGAAGGTCAATATTAACCACTCTCTTAGCTGTCCGCTAACTAAGGTAATCCTGTTTGAGCTGACTTTTCTGGAAGCCTGGCTCTGTGCATGTCAACCACCCCTCCCCCCAGGGAACTTACCTGGACGTGAACTTCTCAGCGCTCAGCACCCGCCCTGCTCAGACACATGGAGACCCTCCTCCACTGCCACCGCCCAGCTGAACATCACAGGCAGATACCAGACCCCTTCCAACCTCCAGAGCATCTCTTGCTTAGTCAAGAGGGCCCTAAAAAACTATGTAAAGCCTTAAGATATGAAGTGCCTTCTCTCAGAGCTGAGTTTCCCACTGCCAGATAAGTGCCGCCTTAACTGCATTTTCATGAAGTAGCTGCAGTGGCACTTGATAGCTGATTATGTTAATCCTTGAGGGATATTCGAGAAAATATCTTCAGATTCTTCCTATAGGAGAGTAATCAAGATTTGATTCAGGTATCAACCACCCGACAGGCCTTTCTAACTTACATGTTCTCAGAGAGCCACATATTGTATATTTTTTTGTTGTTGTTAAAACTGGTTTTTTTCGTAGAATAAAAGGTAATTGAACATTAAAAAAAAATTCTACCTAGATACAGTTTGAGTTTAAATGGGACTTAATTAAACTTAAAAGCTTTTGCACAGCAAAGGAAACCATAAACAAGACAAAATGACAACCCTCAGAATGGGAGAAAATATTTGCAAATGAAACAACAGACAAAAATTAATCTCCAAAATGTACAAACAGCTCATGGAGCTCAATATCAAAAAAACAAACCATCCAGTTAAAAAATGGGTGGAAGACCTAAACAGACATGTCTCCAAGGAAGACATACAGATGGCCAAGAGGCCCATGAAAAGTTGCTCAACATCACTAATTATTAGAGAAATGCAAACCAAAAACTACAATGAGGTATCACCTCACGCCGGTCAGAATGGCCATTATCAAAAAATCTAGAAACAATAAGTGCTGGCCCACATTGCCCCTTCTGTAGCTAAGAGCTCACGTGAGCTCTGTTGGCTGCTGCTGTTCTGGGCTCTGTTCTCACTGTAGAGGACAGGTGAGCAGAAAGGGTCTTAGAGATGTGTACCATGGAAGTCCTGTTTGGTCTAATGCTGAGCTTTGATGAACCACATATTGTATTTTTACTTCTCAATATTGCACATTTTTCCTTTTCACTCCCCCCTCCCGCAGTGCACACAAAGATTCCCTTAGTCACAAAGGATTGAATAATTCACCTATGAAGAATCCTTTTAAAGCATCAGTGCCTGTCTTGAAAATTGCTTCCCCTCCTTGCTTTTTTTTTTTTTTTCCAAACAGAACAAAGGAAAGTGTTAATCTTTTGATAATTGACTCTATTTTTACTGGAATTTCTTTTGTGATTATTTAATACATCTCCAGTCAATTTCAAACAGTGTCTGTTTTCAGCATCTATCCTCTAACCAGACACAAGTTGTCCAAGCAGGGGGTCTGGGGCAGGTTGGTTTGGTGGAAACAAAACCGTAACACAGTAATGAATGCAGCCCAAGCACACTGTCTGAAAATGAGTTTGGCTTTACTTACTTAGACAAAGACACACATGTACCTGTAGCTTCATTTACCACACAGAGCTCTTACAGAGAGTCTGTCTGCAAAGGGACAGAAAACTTCCTACTCTGATGGGCGTTATCAGTAGGGATTTTATTTGTGTCTTCCTGTAAATGCAGGAGAGCTCAGCTATTGATGACTTTAATTCTACAGGCACCAGTGGTTTGTATTTAGCCTGAGAAATAACATTAAGTGAGTTTATCTGATGGACCCCAGAAGCTTTCGCCGTGCTTGGGATGGACCGGGGTACAGTGTGACTACATGCTCTTTCTGGAACCTCTTCCCCTTCTCACCCCCATCCCCAACCTGGCTCCCGCAAGCCAAGCCTGTCTTTTCACAATTGCAGAGAATTCAACAGATGTACACCAATTCCTTCATCATTTCGGCTAAGGCTGCGATATCGATTCAGTCAGTGCTGTTGAGGTTGTGAATATCCATATTAACACATGGGTTAAATGGAAAAATATTTATTTGATGCTTCTGTTTACTCTTCCTCCTGCCTCTGACCCTGGGAAATACACAGGGACAGGGGACGCCCCAGCCGGGCTCTGTCTGGCTCCTTCCTGGGTTAATCATATTTCACACGTCCCCCAGCTCTGGCAGATGCAACACCTGACCTCCCCTTTGTCCCTCTCTGGATGAAAGTGTGAGGCTCCGTAATTTCCCTCAGGCACCAGAACAGTTTGCTTTCCCGCTGGAGGTGAAACTGACTCCCGGGAAGGCACAGCTGGGGCTTTTATCTCCCCTTCAGTAAGTACCCGGCGGCTGCGCTCTTTCACTGCGCATGAAAATAAGGCCGAGGTTGGAGCTGCGACCTTGGCTCTTCACCTAGTCGGGGGCAGGGGTTGGGGTGAAAGGTTCCCGGGGGGCGCGGTTCGCAGTGAAGCCCCTGGGCCGGGAGTGGAGCCGGCCCTTTGAGTAGGAGGTGGCCCGTGCTCCCGACAGGGGCCGCGCCGGGCCGCTACAGCGTCTGCAGCAAACGAAACATGTTTTGCAGGAGTGAAAGCGCTGGCGCAGCTGTGAGAGCTGCGGCAACTGCCTTAAGGGGAGGAGGTGGAAGGGCCAGGCCTGTGACAGGACCTTGAAGAGCGCACACGATCCGGAGCGCACTCGCGAGGGCACGGCTCACGCTGGACAGCTCCGCGAGGTATGCGGAGAGGCGCGTCTCTCCCTTCTTCCTTCCCACTGTTTTCAACACTCTGCCCTCCAGGGGTTGGCATGCTGCGAAGTCAGTAGCCGTTCTTGGTGGGACCGGAGTCAGCAGATCCATTAGGTTGACTAATGGTGATGGAAGGCTCGGTGGCCATTGGGTTAAGGTGACATTTATATTTGGACACCCTATTATTACTGGCAGGCCCCCCCGGGTTGCTTGGGAAATGTTTTGGGAACTGGGGCTGTGGAGCACCTCCCTGGGAGGGTGGCAGGGGTGACAGGTGAGCCATGACAGGGAAGGAGCCCAAGTGGCAGCCTTGCGGGGAAGACTATGCCGAGTGGCAGCCGCTCGCAGGCGCCTGGCAGCGGAAGGCCATGTCCTAAGGTGTTCCGCCGACATCCACCAGAGCAGCTGGCGCCTGGTGGAAGGCAGATGGTGTTGGATCCCCCAAGTGTCACTGTCTAGCAAGATGCCATGTCCACTGATTGAAAATAATTAAACATTCCTTCTTCCAGTGAAGGAGAATGGTAAGCACACCAGGCAGAGAGGTTGACAATGGCGTTACACAGCAAGATGCGGCAGCAGCAGTGAGTGCCCCGGGTAGCAGGTGCGCCTGGCTTGGAGAAGGTGGAGTGGGAGTGGGGGGGCCTGGTTTAGCGGTGACAGCAGGAAGAGTTTAGTGAGGATGCATATGCATGAGGGAGGCATGAACAGGATCATACTGGATGACTTTCTACTGTTCAGCCTGGTTTATGGAGAACATTTTCCACTTTCTGAATGAAAAGAATACAGTTTATGTATATGACCTAATCAATATGCACGATTCCCCTACTATATGCCTCGATGCTAGGCACTGTGGGTAGAATATATTAATAGATGCTATTCTCCATGTCCTCATCGTCCTTACTTTAGTTGAATTGACCCACTTTGTTCCTCCATATATGTATATGTTTTTTCTTCTGCAATAATGAGTCCGGGAAAGAGTTTGACAAAAGGATTGAACATACTGACATTCCTCAGTTGTATGGTCATGTTCAAGGACTCGGTTGTATTGTCATGAATGGGACCACCTCCCAAATCTACACAGGCTCATGAATATTGCTATCTTGCCCCCTTCCCCACACCCTATTCTCCTCCCCATTCAGGCCCCTTTCCTTTCACAAGCAAGTTCCTGGGTGTTGTCAGGAAACTCTGAAAAGGCAGGACACTTTACTGTGTATTTGTAAACTGTTTTGAATTTGTATGTTGTTTATGTGTTTTCCAAAATTTCTAAGACATTTGAAAGTGGAACTTCTGGAGTTAGTACCAAATGGCTTAAAATCTTTGATTTGATTTCAGGCCAATTGAAACATTCTAATCTCCTGTTAACTCTAAAAGGAAGTTTCTTCTTCTTCTTACTTATTTGTGTTTGAAATCATCAGTATTTATTTGATAAGTATCTACTGTATGAGTTCTACATGTCCATCCATTGTGAGAGTAGGGTTGCAAGAACAATGTACTTTGTACATGAAAGAAAGAGTAAATTCTTGTAAATTCAATATCACTCACTGAAGGGGAAGATTGAGGGGTTTTGGATTGAAGGAGCGATCACAATATGATAGTATTACTTAGGGAAGTGAGGTATATGCTGGCTCTTGAAATTTGGGGTTGCACACATGCTTGTGGTGAGGAATAGGAGCGTTTCCCGAGGATGGAGGAAGGGTTTCAGCAAACGCATGAAGAAAGGAAAGAGTGAAGAAGAAAGTTTGGCTTGGTTGATGAAGAAAGCCCACATTTTTTAGAAGGAGATCAGAAAGAGAGTACTTCCATGAGTATTACCCAAATAAGGACAACTATTTACCCAATAAGGCATCCTTTATAGTGATCTCTACAGACTTAATGACAGACACTGGAATGTTGAAATCTCAGGATTCCATTGTGGAGGACTCTGTATTTTGGCCCTTTCTGCACCCATTCTGAACTGTGGCCTAGCTTGATTCTTAAATCACAGAGGCTTGGAAAACTAAAACTTAACAATCCCCCAAATCCTTTGTAGCTTAGGTTTTACACATCATCTAACTTCTGCCGGATAGGTGCCCTCCTGTGAGACTTGGAAGTGGAGATGAACTCTACAAGGCAGCAGACACCAGAGGTGAGACCTGATCACCAGGTAAGCCCAGCAACAGAGGCATCTGGTCCTTTAGGGAAGCTGGGGTGGAACTTCTGGAGTTAGTACCAAATGGCTTAGGTGCTGAGCAGTTGTCAGCAGTGGTCTTTCTCTAGAACAATCCTCAGAGATTGGTTATTTTTCCAGGCTGCTCTGTTCCTGAGTGTGAATCATCTAAGCCTGGTTTTCTGGTTCTACCTGAGATTTTGTAAGCTATCTATATACCTTTCACTAAAACTTTTTTTAACCTTAAATCAGGTGGATCTTGTTGAGCACAAATAAGAACACTAATTACTATAATTCCCTTATGAGTGTTCCTTCTATGTGGTTCCAGATAAATGAAGAAACCGTAAGGTACACACAGGTGATCATGTGACAAACCATCCTGCCTTGGGCACAACTTACTGGATCAGGGGAAGGTACCTGACCCAAAGGTTGGTTGGTTGGTTGCCCAAAGGCAAATTGATTGGTTGACTAGTAGCCCTTAAGAAGTGGGCTTAAATGAGACCTTTGCCAAACAGGACCAATAATTACATACTCGACCGACTAGATCCTCTTTATCAAGAGTTTCAACTGCAAATATGAAAAAAGTCAGTTGACAGACAGGAAAGAAAGTATGAAAGACTTACAGAAAAAGAAGGCAGACAGTAGATTCATGTGTAATGAGAAACTGAAAGCATATACAGCATACAGTGATCTTGGTTAATAGTAGCAGGATTGGTAAAAGAATGTTAACGGTTTTAACGGTATGTCAAGATGGTGCCTGCTATACCCAACTTCCCCTTTTAGATGATTCTACCTCATCCACAGTTTCCAGCTTCAGGAAACAGGGTTTGTCTATTCTTTGTTCAAAGACAGCCACAAAATTGGACCAAGGAGCCCATCTGCAGGCTAGCAGGTAATTCATAGGATCATTGGTGTGAACGTCTCAGCCCAGTGACTGGTAGTAATACTAGCCAAATCAGTCAGACCAGTTTATTTTGGGTTGGGTTGGCAAGTCAGTAATGAGAGCAAAGAATAGACATGAAGGAAAGGCAGAGATTCACGGGAAAGAGGGTGAGTGTGTGAAGCTGATTCCTAGGTGGTCTCACTTTGGGCTGGCGTCTTCCTCCCAGTCCACACGTAGCTCTAGGATAGACAGTGCCTTTTGAGCCCCTTTGCTGAAGGCGGTAAAAGGAGCCTCTTCTTCCAAGGAGGTTTCCAAACACATGACCACAGCCTTAATGCGACCTGAAGAGACGACCCGATTTGCAGAGTGGCACTGGGTCCTGAGTAAACATCCAGTCCCCAGACTTGCTTGGCTCAGCAAGGCGAGATCCACTATGCCTTCTCTTCTGATCACCTCCTTGTTCAGCTTTCTGTGTTTCGTTTGTTTTTTTGTTTCTTTTGAGACCTGACTGCCCAACTGAGATTCTTGCTCTGTTATCACAAAAATACCCGAGGTTCTGCCCCCACCTCACCCATGGTACTTAAGCTACCTTGAGCATTTGTTTCTTGCGTCCTAATGAGTCCACGTTATAGAGTACATTCACCTTAAGAAAAAAATTTAGACCATCATTCTTCTGCCTTGCTCTCTTGGAAATGTCAGAAGTAGGAAGAAGAACAAGGGCAAACATCCTTGACTTGGATTTAGAAAAGTCTGAAATGACTTGATTTTAGATTTTTAGCATTGAAATACAGGTGAATAACCTTTGGAAACAGAATGTTGCCCAATTGGTATGTGGGCCACTATATAAGTCGCCCTTTAAATGTAGTATTTGATTACCACACATACTGAATAAGAGCTCGCAACTATCATCATCAACAATAGAAACCACACGAGCAGATCTCGACACGAGAGTGGTAATACACCCTTAAATTAAACTATTTTGGCCTTTTTGAAAGTCAGACCATTTTTAGTAGGTGCTTTCTTAAGCCTCA
Organism: Balaenoptera acutorostrata; assembly: GCF_949987535.1. Taxonomy (NCBI): domain Eukaryota; kingdom Metazoa; phylum Chordata; class Mammalia; order Artiodactyla; family Balaenopteridae; genus Balaenoptera; species Balaenoptera acutorostrata. The sequence goes on along the minus strand of NC_080064.1, from coordinate 73,907,745 downwards.
TTATTATTATGACTAGTACTAATTTATGCCTATATAATGAATTCTGCCTTATTGTACTCTGAAAATTATATTTCAGAATCATTTTACCCACCTGGAGAGAAGCATAACAGCTATTCCATAGCACTCAGCAATGTCTCAGGCCTGGCAATGAACAGAGGAAATGGCCATAAATATGCCACTTACAACAGAGAGGTGGAACATTCTTTCAAAAGGGAGTTTGGCTTTGACAGGTGGGTCCAGCTATTTGGGAGGATTGTATTTCTTCGTCTTCACCTATCATTCATCCCAGCCTAGTTGGGTGCAGAAAAACACCCATCAGTGATTTTCAACTTTGGCTGAATCTTAGAATCTCCTGGGGAACTTAAAAAAAAAAAAAAAATCTATGCCCAGGTCTCCACCCAACCAACAGGAATTATCTCTGCAGGTAAGGCCTGGGCTTAAGTACTTTAAACTTCACAGATGACTCCAATGGACAATTACATTTGAGATTCACTGACCTATAATGTTGATTTTCAAATGTTGGTTTCCTTCGTAATCACTGAGGAAGATTCTACTCATACATACTGAATCAGGTGATCCTGATGCACAAGAAAGTTTGCAAACCACAGACTTACGCATAATGAATTTGGTTCTTTTTGCCCCAGGGTTCTGTCCCCTAGCTTCCCCAATATCCTGCTGCAGTCCTGGCAATAGCTACCATTATACATCCTGGTTAAAATGCAATAATGTTAATTGGAGTGATAACATATCAAATTCACCATCATGAGAATGTTCTCAGAAGAGAACAGGAGGGGACAAAGGATGGGTAAACTTCACAGATAATAAGAGAATTCTAATGCTCTCTGCTCCTGTTTTCATCAGATTCATAAGACATCCAGCAATCGCTGTCCACCACAATCAAACACTGAGTCATGGCTCTTTCTCTACTGGCAAAAAATAGAAAAATATGTGTTACTTATTAAGGGTCTACTCCAATACTGGAGCACTGCTAGTATTATCTACTCTTACTATCACCTCATGATGTGTGTATAATTATTTTTGGTACTCAGATGAGAAATCTGAATTTCAGAGAAAGTGAGCTCTTATCTGAGGTCCTATAACTAGTGAATGGCTTATTGAAGATCAGACCTCAAGCCCATAGATCCAGGCTGCTCTCTTGACTTCCATATTATCTTATATCTGGCAGATATTTTAAATAGAGAAGGAATCTGGATTCAAATCTTTGAGGGGCTGTCATGAAAAGGAAGCAGACTTAGTCTGTGTTGCTACAGAGAGTAGAATATGGTCCAGTAAGTAGAAGTTCAAGAGATGCACATTTCACCTTAATATATTATAATTAGCATTAATTAAAATGTTACTGATAGCCATTTCTTGAACACTTTGTGGTCAGCACTGAACTGTGAGTGCTTAAATTAGTTGATCTCATTTCATTGTCATAACAACCCCTTGGTGACAGAGGTACTATTATTAACCCTATTTTGAGGTCAGCCAACTGAGTCTCAGAGAAATTAAAGAACTTGTCAAATATAGAAACCACACTTGTGGCTGTAATGGTGGAATCAGATGTAGTGAAAGAGAGAGAGAAAAAAAAGTTTAATTCAAGCTCTTCAGATCATTCAGGACATGAGTTGAGAATTATCTCCAAAGCCCTCATTCCTGACTGCTAAGCTAGAAATTTCTAAACAGAGGATTGTCAACTAATTGGTCAGACCCCTTTGTGAATTCAAGAGCTTCCTATCGGTCACTGGAAACACTTGAGAGAGGATGCATGACCATTAGCCAATCTGGCTTCACTTCCTTGCTGCCTCCCTCAGGTCATGGCCTCCTACACATAGGTGATGGGATTGAGATTAGCTATCTCTCCCAGAGATTCAAAATTCATATTGAGAGTGAGTGAATCTCTGTGAAATGTATGAATTTGGATAGCTGTGGGTGCTTTCTTCCAGTTACCTTACAGGCTGAGTATTCCTGTAACAAATTCCCACTTTTTAAATCTAGCTAGCTCAAAATGATTTCTATTTGAACCAGTCCATAGGAGCATGGGTGTCATGAAACACAGAACTTAAACTAAGTGTAAGCATGGTAGCACCTTATCATATGCTCAAATCAGTGTGGCTGCCAGTTCCCAATAGAGTCAGTGTTAACTCCTTTTTCTGGTTATAAGCACCTTTACCCTAAACATTGGGATCATAGTAATTTAACCCTCCTGACCTTAGTGATCAGTCCAAGAAGTGGGTATATTGCCTAGGTTGAGCAATCTTTCTCCAAGAATTTTTAAACAGCACTCTTGGCTAAGGTTGTGACAATGAAAGATCATAATTCCATGCTTGCTTCCAACTATATTCTCTACCACGTGGAGAAAGTCTGTCCACAGTAAGCTGCACATATAGGAGAGCAGAGGTGAGAGATGACTGGAGACGGATGGAAGGTGAGAGAGGTCCAGGCAGCAAGTGAGTAACAAGCTGAGAGCGCTACTCCATTGGGGGTGACTGCCCAGATGGAGAGGAAAGGTCCTGGCAGAATTGGCCGCTGTGCTCTGGTGGCTCCTGGTTCTCCTGGGTGCCGTCTCCAGTTTCTGACATCACACCACTTCTCTGGCGTCTTCTCCCCAGGCTGCTGAGTCTTTTTCACAGCCCACTCCTGGGTCTTGATTTTTACGTTACTTTCACAAATAAAGATTTTCCTTTTGATTCAGGTTCCCTACTGTACTTGCCAAAGGAAGTCCTGTTGCTTTGTTAGTAACCTGGAGCATTGCAGCCTGGTGGAGCTTTCCCATTCATGGAGTCCAGCAGTGTTTGGGATACTCAGTGAGTAGAACATTCCAGAAAGGGTAACCTCCATTTGTGCTCACACTCGGACAGGCAGGGTCATTCTGTGAGCTGAGGAACAGGCAGAGCAGCAAACTTCATGGTGGGATCTAGGGGCATAGAATGTTTACCTGCCCTCCTCTCCCATCTTAAAGTTTGTCTGTAACATCTTGCCACACTCTGAGCTTTCCAAATTTTCCCATGAGCATGCACCCAAATGTACAGGAGAATGAGGGACCCTCAGTGGCTGCCTCAGGTAAGAACTTTTTCCAAAACCTGGTATTTCATTTCAAAAATTCTTACGAAGTTTTTCATATATAATATATCTACATTTGCTTTATTATGAAAAGAATGTACTTTTCTGCTATCTTTGAGTAAAAATTTTGGGTCAACATCTGTGTCAGGTTTATTTTGTGATCAGTGTGTCCCTGACAGGTCAAAGCTTGACTTGGAGCTGGCATGACTTCTGTTTAGGATACCATGTCTCGCTGCATGTCCTTATAAAACCTTAAGTTTCTAGAGGAGATGCAATAGAAAGCCCTTAACACCTTAACTTAACTCTGCTTTTATTTTCTAAAATAATTTTTGTATTTATCAAAATATTGTCTACATATCATTAAAAATATTAAATACTAAGAAAGTCCCTAGCCGTTCTCTGCCATGAGTTTTCCTAAGACAGTCCTGTTGATTCTACTAAGTAAAAAGCTCTTGAAACTATTCCCCTGTAACTAGGGTGTCTACACATCCTAGACAGCCCTGAGTTATGTCTTATCTCCTGTATAACTTATTATTATTATTTCACTCCAAAGTATCTTGATTTGAATGTCAAATTTCATGGTCACTGTACCTACCTAGAGGCTGCCACTTCTGATGATTTTCGTGTTTGTTTTCTAGCAGTAAGCTCCATGTCTTAAAATTTATGGTTGTGTCCTTACTTCTTGATACTGTATCTACTTTAGACGTTTCCCATTGACTTCCTGCTATCATGATTAAGTACTTAGCTCACATGTAGCCCCATCTCTTTTCCTCACTTCCTTTGAATAAGTACATTGCTCTTTAGTTCCTCTGCTGATTACCTCTGTAACTCTATTTCTTGTTCCATTAATTATAGATAATTTCCCTTTACTTTCTAGTTTATAAAGTAGATATTAGCATCTCCACATCTTTTTTACCTGCCTTTTCCTTTTCATCCAAATCCTGCACCTTTACTTTAACATTGTCCAAATGGATAACAACTACGTTCTATCCTATAACCAAAATTAATTCCATGTTTAATCTATAGGGTGACTCTGAATGTTGAAGATCAATTGGTAGCATTTGTGCTGTTATGTCTATGTGTTTATTCCCTGCTAAATAAGTCAGCAGTGTCCTGTGGTTCATTCCTTTAGTCTTAATAGCAACACTAAACTAGGGACTATTACGATCTTTTTACAGAGAAGAAAACTGAGGCACAGAAAGGCTGAGTCTTGCCCAGGGCCATGCAGTTATTAATAGTAGTCACGTTTGATCACAGCAGCTGGTTCCAGAGTCAGTGTTCATTATGTTACCTTTCTGGGCTACTGCTCAATGGCTAAGATGTCTTCACTCTTCGCTTTTCCTCTGAATCCAATATTGCTGATCAAAAGTCAGATGCCAGTCTGGTTTCTGTTTCTTTACAATGTACTTTTCTCCTCCAATCTCCACTCCTATCCTATGGTTGCTTAGGATATTCTCTTTATTGTTAGTATTCTGAAATTTCACAATTAATTGTCCAAGTAGTGTCTCTTTGTCATTCACACGGGTCATTATCACTAAGTCCTTTGAATTGGAAGATTCACATCCCTCTTTAACTCTGGGAAATTCTTTTTACTTTTTTCATTGAAAATTTCTTGCCCTCCACTTTCTCTTGCATCTCTTTCTGGAATTCTTATTAATCACTTATTAAATATACCATGACTCTTACATCTTTTATCTTTTATCATATTGTCTCCTTGGTTTTTCATTTATTTTAACTCCAGAAGTACTCTCTGGCATTTTACATTTTAGTGAGGGACACAGAAAATAGAGAAGTAAACATATAAATAATCTGGTTTCAGAAAAATGTCACTATATAGAGAAAATAAAGCACAGTGTTTGGGGGCATGTGCATTTTTGTTTTATCAACTGTGAGATTTCCTATACTTTATCCATTACTTTATGGAATGTTTTATTTTGATAGTCAGTTTAGCCTTCTCATACTTTTTTCAAAGATACCTAAATATTTTTGTTTTATGAATGTAATGTATTCTTGAATATCATGATGGCAAATCTCTGAGAATAAAGAACTAAGGTATAATGAAACCTCTTTTTGATTCCCAAACTGTCTCTGCTTGCTCTTTTTTTCTTTTTTTTTCTATTTTTCTTACCTTGGTATTTCTCTGTCATATTTCTGGCTTTTCTCAAATGTCTTGGCTTTCCATTCACATTTAAGAATAAGGCTACAGAGAGCCTGCCTGTGGGCTCTGTGTGTGTGGTCAGAGATTGTCAACAGGCCGGTCATTCTAGAGAGGAGACCTGAGTGCCAGGATGACCAAGAATTTTACCTGGGACACTGAAGCTCATGTCAGCCACCCTAAGGCTTTTCAAATTATTTGTTTAATTTATTTAGAGAATGTCCCTCCGGTTTTACTATTAAGGCTTTGAATCATTTTGCGTACTTGGGCGAGGAAGTGAGTTCAGGATGGTTCCGTTCCAAAGTAATCCCCATTCTCTGCCCCCTCCTCACTCTTGCCCTCCACTGTAATGGCCACCTCTGCACGTCAAGCCTCAGAAGGATTCTGCTAGGCCCTTTGGCCACCTCTTTGTTGTACCTTCACATCAAAGGAATTGCGGCTTCATCCACTCTGTTTCAAAGTTTCTAGCTTCCAATACATTTGAAAAATCTCTCGTCTTCTTATGGGCTCCCACTTTTGTTATTTTTTCCTTGACCATAAGTGTATTGGGATTTCAGGAACTGTAGGACAAAAATATATCTGCTCAGCTTGCCATCAAATTCTCATAAATATTTTTTGAAGATGGGATTCCAAGGGTGGACTTTATGAGTATAGAAATATGATGGAATCATCCTGGGAGAGGAGCTTTGATGGAAAAAAAGATAGAAAGTCAGATCTGAAGAAAGACTGTCCCTGAGAAGGGCAAGCTGGTGCTAAAAGGGCTTCATGGTTCTCAAGGAGCCAAGTGCTAAGAACTGAATTGTGTCCCCCCTACCCCAAATCATACGCTGAAGCCCTAATCCTCAATGTGATTGTGTCTGGAGATAGGGCCTTTAGGAGGTAATTAAGGTTAAATTAGGTCATATCAGTAGGGCTCTAATCAGATAGGACTGTGGCCTTATAAGAAGAAGAGAGAAAGATCTCTGTCTCTCATTCCATCGTGTGAGGATACTCCATCTGCAAGCCAGGAAGAGAGCTCTCGCCAGGGACTGAGCAGGCTGGCACCTTGATTTTGGATTTCTCAGCCTCCAGTACCATAAAAAAATAAATTTCTGTTGTTTAAGCCGCACAGTCTATGATATTTTGTTAAAGCAGAGGTGACAAATACACCAAAAATTAGCACAAAGTTCCAGAGAGAAAGCACAAGAGCATCAGGGTACACTTAAAGCATTGAACTTGATCCAGGAGACCTGCTGAACAAAGTTCTGGCTCTGCTATTAACTGGAGTGACTTTAGGCAATCACTTCACCCAATGGGCTACAATTTTCTCATCTCTAGAGTGGAGTTAATAATTCCCATTCCCCGAGTCTTGGTGTGAGTATTAAATCCATTATAGTTTACCATAATCATTTATTGTACCTAGTTATTTATTCACAGTTGGTTTCTTTGACTGATCTAAAACCTTGGCAGTTGAGTCTGTGAGCTAGAAAAGGTAGACGAGTATTAACAGGCGTGGCCAGCGTAGCACTTGGCATTCAGTAGGTGCTCACTAAATTCAAATGTAAAGTCTATGTGTAACCAGGTGGTTATAAACTGTGGCTTTCTGATTGTGGTATCCCACTAGGGAGGCTCATGGAGATCTAAGAAGCTGCCATTCTCTGGAAGGATTCAAGTTCCTGCTGCTCTTTTGCCCTTGGCTGGTCTGAGATAGCACCCCTGGCATTACCACTGCTAAGTGTCCTAACTCAGCCTTCTGCATTGCTGGGAACTTCTCTCTCTATCTAATATTAGCTTTTTAAATCAAAATTATTTGGCTAACATTTATGTCTTTCTTTCTAGGCTGAGATCTTCTCAAGGGCATAACTATATCTGAATTATTTTCATTCCCAGTGTTTAGCTCATTGCCTGTCAAACAGTAGGCACTCAGCGAATATTTGTTTCACTGGGAGTTTTTATCTGGGAGACATCAGGACTCAGCTTGCTCTTTGGAACTGTCTGAGGTCCTCCTGTGCTCACCATCTTTCTGCATATGTCTAGGACAATGGATCTCATTTCTAGTTACAGTGACTTAAATGAGATCAGACTGTGTGACTCTAGGGCCATGTTGCTGCCGTTTTCAACTTCATATTTGATGTGAATTATGGCACAAGGGGGGATTCTAATGAGATGTTGAAGAAGCTCTATTTGTCATGTGTGGCAGCGTCCAGTCCCATTGCCACAGACCACATTGAACACAACTTCTATGTAACTGACCTTTAATCTGAGTCTGGAGGTGAAAGCCATGTTGACATTATGCTTTGTCAGCCTTTCTCCCAAAGTACATCCTGGCCTATTGATATAATTTTCCACTTTGAATCTAACACATAATCTGTCATTGTTCTCTCAAGGAAGTGAGAGCTGTAGTAATTTCACTTCTCTACTTCTAACAGTGATACCGGGTTTCTTTAGTGCTAAGTGGTACATGATGTTGTTAGTTTCTTCGATAATTAGACCACAGCACTTTGCAAAGTCTGCAGAGTGGTTTAGAATTTACCAGTTTGTCTGTGGTATTTGTGGTTTCAGAACATTATAGATATCTGTAATAAAGTAAACTCTTTTTCATTTGGATTCCTTCGTTCATCAAACATATAGCAAGAACCTTTTCTGTCAGGTCAAGTGTGAGCCTCTGACTTTCTCTTATTCACCTTTTAGCTAATGATGTTCCAAGCTAGAAAGCTGAAAAAAATAGAACAATATTTGGCTAATTCTAATATTAGCTTCCAGGTAGTTTGCTAAATAGTAATACTAATATACTGTGTATAAATATATGTATATATAAGTGTATACACAAATACATATATGTATGTATACCTTACTAATGCTAATATCTCACAGAAGTGCATGGGGTTTTTTGATTAATAAAATATTTTAGCACTTTTTTTAAAAAGTAATCTGATCTTCAGTAACTTTGAAAGATGTTCAGAATATGCATAACATTTCCACACGATTAAAATAGGTTTCAGAGTAGATAAATAAATTGCCCAAGGTTACAACACCAGTAAGTGGCAGAGGTGGAAGAGATTGATGAATAAGGTGGTCTTCTTTTTACTTAAGGCTGTTGCCCTCAAGGAGTTTAGGGTTGAGATGTTATTTAAGGCATGCGTGCACACACTAATCTGTTAAACACTGCCAGCAGTGTGTATTCCATTGTAAAAAGAATGCAGCATTTTCAGAGACAAGGCAGAGTAGCACAGGCTGGAATAGCTGGAAGAGCTCCATGTTGCAGTGGTAGATCTCGAAGAAGAGCTATACCCAGGGGTGAGGAAATAAGATTGGATAAATCTGGTGAGAAGAGAAAAAGTATGCAGTCTGAAATATCAGATTGAGAACTATGAAGCTTTATTATTAATTATTTAACAGTAACATGTTAAAGGTATGTGAGTAGGTAAGTAGCTTGTCGTAATAAGCAATTTCTCCATGACAGTTTGAAGAAAGGATGAGAGTAAGAAGATTCTGGAGGTTTTGAGTTTTATTTTATTGGAGAGTAGAGACAATATTGTGCAGGTTAGTTCCTAAATGTTTCTATCTTCGCTTTATCCACAATTGGGACCATTTGGGGCCTGCTCTCTCTGTTGAGCCTTGCCTGGCTCCAGTGAAAGGCTGTGTCTCTGGTCTCCACCCTTTGAGTGTATCCATTCCTGGGCAGTGAACCAGAGCAAACCTGTCTCTGCCTGAAATATGGCCATGCCATGGACTTTGTCTATAAATGCCAAGACAGCATCAAGTCTCAGTGTCTGGAAGAGCTGCTCTAAGCATCCAGGATAATTTACTAGCTGATCGATTTTAAATCTATCAGGACTGACAAACATGACAAGTACACAAGCTTGGACACATTTCTGATTGGTCTTGATGAAGATGGATCCTAGCAGGATCTTTTTAAAATTTAATATTGCAGGATTTCCTCAATATTACTTCAGTCAGCTTAATTTTCTTTTTTTTTTTTGCCTTAAAGATAACAATCTAATATTCTCAAACACTGAGGGCATTTGTGTGACACTCATTTGCTGGTGAACAATCTGAGCATATATTTATGCAGTCTCTCTTAGTTTTTCCTGTGAGCTTTGGTTGGCAGAGATCATCTGTACCAGATGGAGATGTGGCAAGGAGAGGGGTGCTCAAGTCAACAGCTACAATATTACAATCCTGAGTGATGAGTGCTGAACTTGACGCATGTAGGGCCTGTTTTGGGGCTTCAGAAAAAGAAATGACACTTAGTTTACACAGGGGAGGATGGTGTAACCTGTGGAGGGGATAGAGGGCCACTGACAGGTATTTCCTGGGGCAACAATGCTATCAGATTGGATTTTAGAGATCACTCTGGGTTATGGGGATGATGGAGTGGAAAGGAAGAATAAGGAGGGGGGAGATCAATTAAGGGCTGTATTAGGGTGTGTGTGTGTGTGTGTGTGTGTGTGTGTGTGTGTGTGTGTGTGTGTGTGTATGTGTAGGGAAGGCCAGCAAGCTGGAGACTCAGAGAGGAGTTGATGCTGCAGCTTAAATCCAAATGCAGTCTGGAGGCAGAATTCCTCCTTTATGGGAGACCTCAGTCTTTTATTTCTTAAGACCTTCAACTGATTTGATGAGGTCCACCCATATTATGGAGGTTAATCTATTCATCAAAGCATGCTGATAAAAATGTTAATCTCATCTAAAAAATACCTTCACTGCAACACCCAGGCTGGTGTTCAACCAAACAACTGGGTACCATAGCCTAGCCACGTTGACTCAAAACATTAACCACCACAGAAGCCAATGAAATTTTATCTTCCAAGTGGGAGAAGAAGAAGAATTACAGCAGAATTTGACTGGGTGGACACGCTGAGCAATTGGATGCACAGTCTGAACATCTGGGGCATGGATCCCTGAGATGGACGTGGTCCTGCCAATGTATCCATAGAGGTGGTCTAGCATCCCTACTCCCTTCCTCCTTAGTTCACTTATTCTATCATTTATTGGGTAACAATGTGCCAGGTACTCTGCTAGGAGCTGGGGATACAAAGATTGATGGAACACACTGTTTACCTGAGATGGTCTCCCAGTCTATTCATCACTGCACTACAGCTTTGTAGACAAGACTGAGAGCCACTTCATAACTTTTAGTCCATTCTTCATGTCACTCAGGCCTTTCCTGGAAGTGAGGACAAGTATACATGGCAAAAATACCCAAGCAAACCAAAAGCAAACCAAATTCTTCAACCTTGTTCATGTTGTTCCCGGTATATTTCCGTATTTGCAGTGAGGGTGGAGCCAGCTTTGCTCTGCTCTTAGTCAGTTGGTCACAAACTCATGAGTCCTACAGAGAAGACTAGGGTGGTGTCCGCGTCCCACCTTTGCCGCTCCACTCCCAACACACAGACAGGCTTCCTCACTTGAACAAGTGTCATGATGCAGGATTCTATACATTTCCTGAAAAAAATAGAATCTCCACAAATTCTCTTGTCCTGGTCCCCAAGAGACTTGCAGAAGTTGCAATCAGAATGACAAGAAATCAGTTTTTAGGAGCTAGGAAAAAAAAAAAAAAGAAGCTTCTCTGGGGAAAAATATACCTTAAAACGTTTAGTATAATGTTATATGAATTCCACATCTGGTTTTTCCACATTTATCATGGCGGTAAAACATGCACCTGTTCGTTTTTCATCACAAGCCATATTTCTCATCTGTCTTGTTTGACCTTGTCACAAGACATTTCCCTTTTAGCACTCACTTGGATTTTTGTTCGAGTGGAAGTTGGAAGTGATTGCGAAGGAAGGCAATTTCTTTTGACATCTTGTGTATGACCCATTTATCTCCTTATGGAATATGGGGAGGTGTTGGAGGAGAGCACTAGAGTAGGAAATATTTCTACAAGTGACAGGACTCCAGTTTCATCTTAGGTCTGTCTTAGTGATTTTAGCCAAAGAATATGGTATAATTATGTGGGTGTTTGGATCTGGAGATCTGGTACACCTTGGGGAGGGACAGTAAGAGGAAAGCCATTGCTTAGATTCCTAGGTACTGGCCTCTTTTTATTCTGTTCCTTATTTTTCTTATGGAAATTTCAAACATGTAGGAAAGTAGAGAGAAGAGTATCATGCACCTCATGTGCCTGTCATCTGGCTTCAACAATCATCAACAAAGTGAAAAACTTGTATCATCTCTACCTCCCTCCCGCAGACCCCTTTGGATTATTTTGAATCAAATTCTAGATACATCATTTCACCTGAAAATACCTCAATCTATGTATCCCTAAAAGGTAAGTACTCTTCTGATAAAATAAGTATAATACCATCATCACACCTAAAACACAATTTCTTAATATTATTAACTATCTAGTCAATACTCAAATTTACTCGATTATATCACTTGTTTGAATCAGAATATCCAAACTAGGTCCAGACAGTACATATACTTGATATTTCTTAAGTACCTTTAAATCTAACCCCTTACTTTTTTAACCTTTCAATTTACATGTTGAAAGAACTGGGTCATTTGTCCTGCAGAGCTACTCATATTCTTAATGTGCTGATTGAATCCTATAATGTCATATAACAGGTTTCTCTGTCTTTCTGCCCACTCCATATCCCCAAACTATATTCCTGTAAATCTAGATGCTTGTTCAGATTTGGGTTAGACTTCTTTGGCAGGAACACTTCACAGGGGAATGCTCTACTGCATCATGTCACAAGACACATACTGTCCCCTTGCCTCTCTTTGGGTGATGTTAAGATTGATCAGTGGAAGATGGCGGAAGAGTAAGACGTGGAGATCACCTTCCTCCCCACAGATACATCAGAAATACATCTACAGGTGGAACAACTCCTACAGAACACCTACTGAATGCTGGCAGAAGACCTCAGACCTCCCAAAAGGCAAGAAAATCCCCACGTACTTGGGTAAGGGAAAAGAAAAAAGAAAAAACAGAGACAAAAGAATAGGGACGGGACCTGCACCAGTGGGAGGGAGCTGCGAAGGAGGAAAGGTTTCCACACACTAGAAGCCCCTTCGCGGGCGGAGACTGCGGGTGGCAGAGGGGGGAAGCTTCGGAGCCGCGGAGGAGAGCACAGCCACAGGGGGGCAGAGGGCAAAGCGGAGAGATTCCCGCACGGAGGAGCGGTGCTGAGCAGCACTCACCAGCCCGAGAGGCTTGTCTGCTCACCCGCCGGGGCGGGCGGGGGCTGGGAGCTGAGGCTGCGCCTTCAGAGGTCGGATCACAGGGAGAGGACTGGGGTTGGCGGCGTGAACACAGCCTGAAGGGGCTAGTGCGCCACAGCTAGCCGGGAGGGAGTCCGGGAAAAAGTCTGCAGCTGCCGAAGAGGCAAGAGACTTTTTCTTGCCTCTTTGTTTCCTGGTGCACGAGGAGAGGGGATTAAGAGCACCGCTTAAAGGAGCTTCAGAGACGGGCACGAACTGCGGCTGTCAGCACGGACCCCAGAGATGGGCATCAGACGCTAAGGCTGCTGCTGCCGCCACCAAGAAGCCTGTGTGCGAGAACAGGTCACTCTCCACACCGCCCCTCCCGGGAGCCTGTGCAGCCCGCCACTGCCGGGGTCCCGTGATCCGGGGACAACTTCCCCGGGAGAACGCACGGCGCGCCTCAGGCTGGTGCAACGTCACACCGGCCTCTGCCGCCGCAGGCTCGTCCCGCATCCGTACCCCTCCCTCCCCCCGGCCTGAGTGAGCCAGAGCCCCCGAAGCCGCTGCTCATTTAACCCCCTCCTGTCTGAGTGAAGAACAGACGCCCTCAGGCGACCTACATGCAGAGGCGGGGCCAAATCCAAAGCTGAACCCCGGGAGCTGTGCGAACAAAGCAGAGAAAGGGAAATTTCTCTCAGCAGCCTCAGGAGCAATGGAATAAATCTCCACAATCAACTTGATGTACCCTGCTTCTCTGGAATACCCGAACAGACAACAAATCATCCCAAAATTGAGGCGGTGGACTTTGTGAGCAACCATTTCTCTTTTTGTGAGGGTGTATGTGTATGCTTCTCTGTGTTATTTTGTCTGTATAGCTTTGCTTTTACCACTTGTCCTAGGGTTCTGTCTGTCCGTTTTCTAAATTTAAAAATTTTTTTTTTTTTTAGTATAGTTTTTAGCGCTTGTTCTCATTGGTGGATTTGTTTTTTGGTTTGGTTGCTCTCTTCTTTCTTTCTTTCTTTTTTTTTTCTTTTTTTATTACTTTTTAATTTTTTTATTTTTAATAATTATTTTTATTTTAATAACTTTATTTTATTTTATTTTATTTTTTTTCCTTCTTTCTTTCTTTTTTCTCCCTTTTATTCTGAGCTGTGTGGCTGACAGTGTCTTGGTGCTCCGGCTGGGTGTCAGGACTGAGCCTCTGAGGTGGGAGAGCCGAGTTCAGGACACTGGTCCACCAGAGACCTCCTGGCTCCACGTAATATCAAATGGCAAAAGTTCTCCCAGAGATCTCCATCTCAATGCTAAGACCCAGCTCCACTCAATGACCAGCAAGCTACAGTGCTGGACACCCTATGCCAAACAACTAGCAAGACAGGAACACAACCCCATTCATTAGCAGAGAGGCTGCCTAAAATCATAAGGTCACAGACACCCCAAAACACACCACAGGATGTGGTCCTGCCCACCAGAAAGACAAGATCCAGCCTCATCCACCAGAACACAGGCACTAGTTCCCTTCAACAGGAAGCCTATACAACCCACTGAACCAACCTTAGCCACTGGGGGAAAACACCAAAAACAATGGGAACTACGAACCTGCAGCCTGGAAAAAGGAGAACCCAACCACAGTAAGTTAAGCAAAATGAGAAGACAGAGAAACACACAGCAGATGAAGGAGCAAGGTAAAAACTCACCAGACCAAACAAATAAAGAGGAAATAGGCAGTCTACCTGAAAAAGAATTCAGAATAATGATAGTAAAGATGATCCAAAATCTTGGAAAAAGAATGGAGAAAATACAAGAAACGTTTAACAAGGACCTAGAAGAACTAAAGAGCAAACAAACAGTGATGAACAACACAATAAATGAAATTAAAAATTCTCTAGAAGGAATCAATAGTAGAATACCTGGGGCAGAGGAACAGATAAGTGACTTGGAAGGTAAAATAGAACAAAGAAAGAGCAGAGCAGAATAAACAAAAAAGAATGAAAAGAATTGAGGAAAGTCTCAGAGATCTCTGGGACAATGTTAAACGCACCAACATTCGAACTATAGGGGTCCCAGAAGAATAAGAGAAAAAGAAAGGGACTGAGAAAATATTTGAAGAGATTATAGTTGAAAACTTCCCAAATATAAGAAAGGAAATAGTTAATCAAGTCCAGGAAGCACAGAGTCCCATACAGGATAAATCCAAGGAGAAACACGCCAAGGGACATATTAATCAAACTATCAAAAATTAAATACAAAGAAAACATATTAAAAGCAGCAAGGGAAAAACAACAATTAACATACAAGGGAATCCCCATAACATTAACAGCTAATCTTTCAGCAGAAACTCTGCAAGCCAGAAGGGAGTGGCAGGACATATTTAAAGTGACAAAAGGGAAAAACCTACAACCAAGATAACTCTACCCAGCAAGGATCTCATTCAGATTCGATGGAGAAATTAAAACCTTTACAGACAAGCAAAACCTAAGAGAATTCAGCACCACCAAACCAGTTTTACAACAAATGCTAAAGGAACTTCTCTAGGCAGGAAACACAGGAGAAGGAAAAGACCTACAATAACAAACCCAAAACAATTAAGAAAATGGTAATAGGAACATACATATTGATAATTACCTTAAGTGTAAATGGATTAAATGCTCCAACCAAAAGACATAGACTGCCTGAATGGATACAAAAACAAGACCCATATATATGCTGTCTAAAAGAGACCCACTTCAGACCTAGGGACACATACAGACTGAAAGTGAGGGGATGGAAAAAGATATTCCATGCAAATGGAAATCAAAAGAAAGCTGGGTAGCAATTCTCATATCTGACAAAATAGACTTTAAAATAAAGACTATTACAAGAGACAAAGAAGGACACTATGTAATGATCAAGGGATCAATCTAAGAAGAAGATACAACAATGGTAAATATTTATGCACCCAACATAGGAGCACCTCGATATATAAGGCAAATGCTAACAGCCATAAAAGGGGAAATCAACAGTAACACAGTCATAGTAGGGGATTTTAACACCCCGCTTTCACCAATGGACAGATCATCCAAAATGAAAATAAATAGGAAACACAAGCTTTAAATGATACATTAAACAAGATGGACTTAATTGATAATTATAGGACATTCCATACAAAAACAACAGAATACACTTTCTTCTCAACTGCTTATGGAACATTCTCCAGGATAGAGTATATCTTGGGTCACAAATCAAGCCTTGGTAAACTTAAGAAAATTAAAATCGTATCAAGTATCTTTTCCGACCATGCTATGAGACTAGATGTCAATTACAGGGAAAATATCTGTAAAAATTACAAACACATGGAGGCTAAACAATACACTACTAAATAACCAAGAGATTACTGAAGAAATCAAAGAGGAAATCAAAAAATACCTAGAAACAAAGGACAATGAAAACACGATGACCCAAAACCTATAGGATGCAGCAAAAGCAGTTCTAAGAGGGAAGTTTATAGCAATACAATCCTACCTCAAGAAACAAGAAACATCTCAAATAAACAACCTAACCTTACACCTAAATCAATTAGAGAAAGAAGAACAAAAAACCCCAAAGTTAGCAGAAGGATAGATATCATAAATATCAGATCAGAAATAATTGAAAAAGAAATGAAGGAAACAATAGCAAAGATCAATAAAACTAAAAGCTAGTTCTTTGAGAAGATAAACAAAATTGATAAACCATTAGCCAGAGTCATCAAGAAAAAAAGGGAGAACACTCAAATCAATAGATTAGAAATGAAAAAGGAGAAGTAACTACTGACACTGCAGAAATACAAAGTATCATGAGAGATTACTATAAGAAACTATATGCTAATAAAATGGAAAACCTGGAAGAAATGGACAAATTCTTAGAAAAGCACAACCTTTCAAGACTGAGCCAGGAAGAAATAGAAAATATAAACAGACCAATCACAAGCACTGAAATTGAGACTGTGATTAAAAATCTTCCAACAAACAAAAGCCCAGGACCAGATGGCTTCACAGGCGAATTCTATCAAACATTTAGAGAAGAGCTGACACCTATTTTCTCAAACCCTTCCAAAATATAACAGCTGGAAGGACACTCCCAAACTCATCCTACGAGGCCACCATCACCCTGATACCAAAACCAGACAAAGATGTCACAAAGAAAGAAAACTACAGGCCAACATCACTGATGAACATAGATGCAAAAATACTGAACAAAATACTAGCAAACAGAATCCAACAGCACATTATACACAGGATCATACACCATGATCAAGTGGGGTTTATCCCAGTAATGCAAGGATTCTTCAATATACGCAAATCAATCAATGTGATACACCATATTAACAAATTGAAGTGTAAAATCCATATGATCATCCCAATAGATGCAGAAAAAGCTTTTGACAAAATTCAGCACCCATTTATGATAAAAATGCTCCAGAAAGTGGGCATAGAGGGAACTTACCTCAACATAATAAAGGCCATATATGACAAACCCACAGACAACATCATTCTCAATGGTGAAAAACTGAAACCATTCCCCCTAAGATCAGGTACAAGACAAGCTTGCCCACTGTCACTACTATTATTCAACATAGTTTTGGAAGTTTTAGCCACAGCAATTAGAGAAGAAAAAGAAATAAAAGGAATCCAAATTGGAAAAGAAGAAGTAAAGCTGTCATTGTTTGCAGATGACATGATACTATACATAGAGAATCCTAAAGATGCTACCGGAAAATTACTAGAGCTAATCAATGAATTTGGTAAAGCTGCAGGATACAAAATTAATGTACAGAAATCTCTTGCATTCCTATACATTAATGATGAAAAATCAGAAAGAGAAATTAAGGAAACACTCCCATTTACCACTGCAACAAAAAGAATAAAATACCTAGGAATAAACCTACCTAAGGTGACAAAAGACCTGTATGCAGAAAAATATAAGACACTGTTGAAAGGAATTAAAGGTGATACAAACAGATGGAGAGATATACCATGTTGTTGGATTGGAAGAATCGACAGTGGGAAAATGACTATAGTACCCAAAACAATCTACAGATTCAGTACAATCCCTATCAAACTACCAATGGCATTTTTCACAGAACTAGAACAAAAAATTTCACAATTTGTATGGAGGCACAAAAGACCCCGAATAGCCAAAGCAATCTTGAGAAAGAAAAACGGAGCTGGAGGAATCAGGCTCCCTGACATCAGACTATACTACAAAGCTACAGTAATCAAGACAGTATGGTGCTGGCACAAAAACAGAAATATAGATCAGTGGAAC
The DNA here is from genome assembly GCF_949987535.1 of Balaenoptera acutorostrata. Lineage (NCBI taxonomy): Eukaryota > Metazoa > Chordata > Mammalia > Artiodactyla > Balaenopteridae > Balaenoptera > Balaenoptera acutorostrata. Next base: position 73,890,110 of record NC_080064.1, on the reverse strand, counting down.
AAGATAGAAAGCCCAGAGATAAACCCACGCACATATGGTCACCTTATCTTTGATAAAGGAGGCAAGAATATAAAATGGAGAAAAGACAGCCTCTTCAATAAGTGGTGCTGGGAAAATTGGACAGCTACATGTAAAAGTATGAAATTAGAACACTCCCTGACACCATACACAAAAATAAACTCAAAATGGATTAAAGACCTAAATGTAAGGCCAGACACTATCAAACTCTTAGATGAAAACATAGGCAGAACACTCTATGACATAAATCACAGCAAGATCCTTTTTGACCCACCTCCTAGAGAAATGGAAATAAAAACAAAAATAGACAAATGGGACCTAATGAAACCTAAAGTCTTTTGCACAGCACAGGAAACCATAAACAAGATGAAAAGACAACCCTCAGAATGGGAGAAAATATTTGCAAATGAAACAACTGACAAAGGATTAGTCTCCAAGATTTACAAGCAGCTCATGCAGCTCAATATTAAAAAAAAAAAAAAATTAAAAAATGGGCAGAAGACCTAAATAGACATTTCTCCAAAGAAGATATAAAGATTTCCCACAAACACATGAAAGAATGCTCAACATCACTAATCATTAGAGAAATGCAAGTCAAAACTACAATGAGATATCACCTCACACCAGTCAGAATGGCCATCATCAAAAAATGTACAAACAGTAAATGCTGGAGAAGGTGTGGAGAAAAGGGAACCCTCTTGCACTGTTGGTGGGAATGTAAACTGATACAGTCACTTTGGAGAACAGTATGGAGGTTCCTTAAAAACTAAAAACAGAACTACCATACAACCCAGCAACCCCACGACTGGGCATATACCCTGAGAACACCATAATTCAAAAACAGTCATGTACCACAATGTTCATTGCAGCTCTATTTACAATAGCCAGGACACGGAAGCAACCTAAGTGTCCATCGACAGAGGAATGGATAAAGAAGATGTGGCACATATATACAATGGAATATTACTCAGCCATAAAAAGAAATGAAATTGAGTTATTTGTAGGGAGGTGGATGGACCTAGAGTCTGTCATACAGAGTGAAGTAAGTCAGAAAGAGAAAAACAAATACCGTATGCTAACACATATGCAATGTAAAAAAAAAAGTTCATGAAGAAACTAGGGACAGGACAGGAATAAGGACGCAGACGTAGAGAATGGACTTGAGGACATGGGGAGGGGGAAGGGTAAGCTGGGATGAAGTGAGAATGGCATGAACATATACACTACTAAATGTAAAATAGATAGCTAGTGGGAAGCAGCCATATAGCACAGGGAGATCAGCTCGGTGCTTTGTGACCACCTAGAGGGGTGGGATAGGGAAGGTGGGAGGGAGATGCAAGAGGGAGGAGATATGGGGATATATGTATATGTATAGCTGTTTCACTTTGTTGTAAAGCAGTAACTAACACACCATTGTAAAGCAATAAAGATGTTAAAAAAAAAAAGATTTTTCAGTGGGTTTCGATGTTGTTAGACTGGTCCATTATTGTTGAATTCCCCATTATTTATGGAGGACCATTGCTTAGATCTATTTTTTTTTAATTTTTTATTAGAGATTGCAAAATGCAAAATGATTATTTTCTATCTTTCCTTCTTTGGTCAGTGGGAGACTTTTGGTTGATTCCAATGTCTTTTTGACAAAACCAGACATTTTAACATAAAATAAACGGTTAAGTATTTGTAAAAGATGGAAGCATATTTAACATTGCCACACTGAGAGGGAAATTCAACAGCATTGATAGTTTCTTAAAAGAATGGTTTGACTTACCAGGACTTGAAGGGAAATTCTAATAGATGAACATTTCACTCCACAAATAAAGGAAAAAAAAAAAAAAGGAAATAAGATGTCCACTGATAGGAGTAAAACCTGAACAATAATACTAAGGCAAATTGCCAAGAAAAGCAGCTGCAATTTAAAAAATTAACAATTCAAAATGTCTAACGGGTAACTTGAATCCAAGGTATTAAATTAGAAAAATGAATATAAAACTATCTTTACTGCTTTTTCTGTGTCTATGTCTGTACAAAGAGTTTATGTCTGGATGACTCTAAAATGAAGGTATATTTTATTTTGGCTTTAAAAAATTTGAGGAATGAAAGACATATATTTAAGTAGTAGAATGTATGATATATATCATTCACTTTTTGCCTTTCCGTGTGATTTCAATAATTGTACCTCATAGACATTTAATACTTTAGAGTGACTTCCCAAGTTTCATTTTCCTCATCTTGTGCGTTTTCCTTTGAATGTGGATGGCAGCTGTTTATGAGATCTGTGTGTCACCTTTGGCTAAAATTGAGCCCAACCTTATCTGAATGCTCCTCTTCCCACCCACAATTTAGCAGACTTGGAACAGCACTTTAGGTCACTGTTTATTACCACATTAGGCACGGGTGGGCACATTGTGGTGTTAGGAAACTTGACGTGTTCACTCTAATAGTGCATAGCTGGGAGGTGAGGAAAGAGAATGAAAGGCAGAAAAGCCATCCAGTACCTTTAGGTTCCATGCGTGTTGCACATCCTTCTAATTTCCCCATGTCTGAGTGGTCGGGGGAATGGGGGATGCACATGGATAACATTTTATAAATATCGCTAGACTCCCATTCTTGTTAGAAATTTTCACCTAGGCTAAGTTTTAAAATTAGTGGAGAACCATATTTGGTAAATATCATTATAGTTATTTTGGAGACAAGGAAACTGAGACTCAGCATAATCTGTACAAGTTCAAAGAGCTAACAAGGAACAGAGCCAGAATCTGAACCCACACATCTGTGCAACTCAGAGGCCAGCTTTTTCCCCTATGTCACCTGCCTGTAGGCCATGCCCAAAATGGGGGCAATAAACAACCTAGCTCAGTTTTCAGAAAATGTGCTGTGTCGGTCATTTAGTATAGATTTTATACTGACTGGATGTCACCATATGCTTTTTTTCTTTTCAAAGAACACACTGTCTAGGAGATAGTGTCTGTCAAGAAAGTGTACACTGGCCAGGTTGTCCCCTCATTGGAAGTATTATAGAACGTAGAGTTGTATAAAATAGAGTAACCTGGTATGGTGCTAGGTGAAGTGGAGTTCTGAAAGCTCTGGCTCAAGCAGAAAGTCAATACATTAAGAGCCAGAGATCACCAAGGAGCAATGTGCTTGGAAACTCAATACAGTAATAAGTAATTCAGCACTATGTCTGTGAAAGATCCCTTATTGTTCACTAAAAAATGTTAATGCACTGCCCCTTGGTGTCAGTCAGTACTGCATTTTAAAATATACACATAAAACAAATCAATGAGAGGATTTTTTTCTTCCTTGAAGTTTGCTACACAGTCTTGATGATATTATCAAGGCAAAATCTCTATGGGACTATTTAACAACCCTGGACGCTTTTGTTGTAAAATTGAGATTAAATTGAGTACATTCAGAATATGCACTTTTGTGAGAGGCTTATAATCACATACATATAATTAAAAATTAAAGGAATAAAAAAGAATGAAATCTTGTCATTTGCAGCAACATGGATGGACCTCGAGGGCATTCTGTTAAGTGAAATAAGTCAGACAGAGAAAGAAAAACACCATATGATCTCACTTAAATGTGGACTCTGAAACAAACAAACATAGTTCATAGATACAGAGAACAGATTGGTGGGTGCCTGAGGTGGGGTGTAGGGGTGCGGACAAAATGGGGTGAAGGTGATCAAAATGTATGCACTTCCAGTTATAAAATAAATAAGTCATGGAGATATAATTACAGCATGGTGACTGTAATGAATAATACTGTATTGTATATTTGAAAGTTGTTAAGAGAGAATATCTTAAAATTTCCTATCACAAAAAAATTCTGTAACTATGTAGGGTGACAGATGTTAACTAGACTTATTGTGGTGGTCATTTTGCAATATATACAAATATTGAATTGTTATGTTTTATACCTGAAACTAATATAATGTTGTATGTCAATTATACCTCAATAAAAAATTAAATTAAAATAGATGGTTCTCTCTATATGAAATATTTTGTCTCTGTTATCAAGTCATTGTATTAGTGGTGATTGTGAACACAGTCAATGGTAATAGACCCTCTGCATTTCATAGTTTGTACGGACAGGCACCAGCCTACCTTAATCAAGATTCTTGATAACACCATTTGTTTATGGAGTGCCTACGACATGCTAGGTTCTTGCTAAGCTGTGGGGAAACAATGAAGAATAAGACAATTTGCTTCCTTGTCTTGGATTATATATCACAGGTGAAGACAGACAAATGAACAATCAATTGTAATACTGTGTAATAAGTGTTTGGACACTTTCCTAAGCATATAACAAAGCCATCAAATATAGCCTGGGGCAGGGGTGAGGAGTGGGTCCTGAGAAGACTTGTAAGAGAAAGTGACGTTAAGCTGAGAGAAGGATAACTTGGAGTTAGTTAGACTAGAGGGTGGGGATTAGGAGGGGTAGGATGGAGGGAGGCATGAGTGTTCCAGAGGAAGTGAATGGTATCTGGGAAGGCCTAGAGGCTAGAGAGGGCATGGGATATATGGCAAACTCAAGGACAGACAGAAAGGTGGGAGTGAGGATGATGAGAAACGTAGAGAGCTAACCTTAGAATGTTAGGTGAAGGCTGAGGCTAGAGAAATCAGGAAGAGCCGTGGAAGCCACGTTTCGATGACTGGACTTGACTCTGAAGACAGTTGAAGGGAAGTGAGGGAGAAAGTGAGATGGTTCAGCTTGTGTTTTAGAAGGGCCATCGGCTACTGTGGGAGAATGGATGGGATAAAATAGGACCAGCTGGGAGGCTTCTCAGAAACCCAGGTGAGAGGGATGGTGGCCTCACCTGGAGGATAGGCAACTGCAAAGATAATGGATAGAAATGGACGGGTTTGATAATTGACAGGACACGATGATTGTTTGGATGAGAGTAGTGAGAGAGAGGATAGAAGCCAGGATGATACCTAGTTTCTGGCTTGGGCAACTAACTGAGCCAGTGGCAGATAATGATTACAGGATGAAGAACTGGTCTGCAAGAGATGATGAGTTCATTTCTGGTTGTGTTGGGTTGGATGCACTAGGAAATCAATCTTCATTTTCTAGTGTTTTACAAAGAGTGAGCTGTACTGCGCCTGTGAAGTAACTGAGATAGACAAGCTCACCCAAGTGTCTATGTGGGTGCAATGGCATTCAATAATCATAAGAAGCTGACTTTCTTCTGATGGTACTCCTTTATACTGACAACAGATACATATGTGGGCCCTCAGCATTCATGGAGAATACATTTGGATGGTCCCTGTGATAATCTATGTGGCTAAGAATTAGAAAAATAGACAAGCTGGGGATGGCAGTGATGGGCAAAGGCATCTCCTTCACAAACACCCTCCCAACCCCTGCTCCCCACCATTTCCTTCTTTTCTAGAGAAGATCAGGGCTTGGAGCTGCATTTAGGTGATTGTGACTCGCTCTCTAGCACAGAGCAGGCTGTAGGAGCTCCCTGATGACAGTAAATATAGATTTTATTTTTTAAAATACCTTTGTTAAGGTTTAATTCACATACTATACGATTCACACATTTAAAGTATACAATTCAATGGGTTTTACTATACTCACAGAGATGGATAACAATTACTATAGTCAATTTTAAAGCATTTTGATTACCTCAAGAAGAAACCCTTTATTCTTTAGCTATCACAGCCTTAATCCCACTCCCCTCCAGCTCTAAGAAACCACTAATCTATTTTCTGTCTCTATGGATTTCCCTATTCCGGAATTCATACGACTGGAATGATATGCTATATAGTCCTTTGTGATGGGCTTCTTTCACTTAGCATGATGCTTTCAGGGTTCATCCATGTTGTAGCATGTATCAGTACTTCGTTCCTTTTTTATGGCTGAATAATATTCTGTCGTATGGATATATTTTGTTTATCCCTTTGTTTGTTGATAGACATTTGGGTTGTTTCCACCCTTTGGCTATTATAAATAATGCTGCTGTAAACATCTGTGTATGCAGTGACTGCTTTTTATTCATCTGTCTGCCTCCAGGCCTCGCACAAGGAAGGATGAACTTTTCTGCCACTGATGTCAATTCAGAGAGGATCCCTAAAGGCAGCAATGGTCAGTGGCTCCCAGGCAGCCTCTAGGATCCTAGGCACAATTGTGAAGTAGGAACATTCATTCTTGATTCTCTATTCATTCATGTAGGTGCCTTTTTCTTGCCCTCTCCCTCTTTCCTTCAGAGCCTTAGACATTGAAGTCTTGATCCCTTTCAAGGACTGCTCTTTAGGCTGCTGGAATTTCTACTCCTCCAACCTGCTCTAATCCAAGCTGTCATTCTTTAAGTATGGCAAAACAGCTGGTAAATTCACATAAAGGTATGAATGAGGCCTCAAACACAAAGATTCCTTTGCCTTTCAAAGAGAAGCGCAGGCCCAAACAAATCTTATTATAAGAAGTGAAGTTTCTTTAAAATTTGCTTTTGCAAAGATTCTAATGTCTCTAGACTATTTCCAGAAATCCCTTACCCTCTATCTCCCAAACCCCCTCATCCTGGTCTTTGCAGTTAGTCTGAGACTTAAACCTGAGGAATTGCTTAGTAAGTAATTAGTTACTCACTTATTAGTTAGTCTGAGGAATTACTGGACATGAGTGCCTAAGTAAATTTAACAGGAAAAGTAAACACTCAAAAGTTGCAGGTCATGAACCTGAGAATGCAACCAAAGTCTTTACTATTTCAAATAATTAATACAGTGAGAATGGCACAATCAAGGATCATGTGTTGGTGTGCTTACCATCATAAAAGTTATGGTCTACCTTCCTGGAAAATGTCCCATTTATAGAAGTGCCCATGAGCAAAAATCTGATTAGCTTTGCCTGAATGTGAAGGGAGATTTTGCAGAATTCTTTAAAGTGTGATCTGTGTACCAACTGTATCCAGAATAAATTTGTGTGCCAATTCCAGGTGCCTCATTCCAGCTACTGAAGCAAAATCTCTTGGGGATGTGACCCAGGGATCTGTCCTTTGAGCAAGATCCCTGGATGATTCTTATGTACATTCATGCATTAGGGCCATTCAAAAAAATAAGAGCTTCAGTTATTTGCATATTAGATACGAAAGGGTGACCATAATATTTTTCATCCAAACTTTGGAGAGTGTAAAGAAGTGCTATTAATAATGCTAAGAATACAAGTGAATACCAGGACTGCCCTGGCAAACCAGAACACATTGTCACCTTGCAAATAAATATCACCCTCTCCGAGTGAGAACTTATTCTGCCATCTTACTCTGCCTTTCTAACTCACCAGAGCCACACTCTCAAAGCCTGTCTACCTCAAAAGTACCCCCTATAACTTTCCTACTTTTGTTGATTGCATATTCCCTAAGTGCACTTGACTTCGCCGTGGTAGTCATTTGTGCTGCTCCCCGTTCCTTGTTCTTCCTCTTTTTGACATAGACCAGGCTGAACTTTCTGTCCACCTTGTGGTTGGGTGGGGTCACAGGTCTGACCTGGCCAACGGAAGGATTATTGAGTCACCATGGGAGACCTAACAGAGTTCCCCACACTTGTGGTGCCAAAGAACTAGGGATGTGAGGAACATCCCTTCAGTGCTGCTAAACCTGCTGTGTAACTGAACCATACTTAGTGTTTAGTATCCAGTATACTGCCATTTAGTGTCCAGCAGGCCTCAGATGTGATGCTGAATTTGTCATTGCAGAGGCCAAATGTGGTATCTAATAGTACATACACATGTCAGAATCATATCTATTCACCCCAGGTGTCTCCTTCTTCTCCCATCTGTTTATAATTTACAAAGAACTCTCAGATACTGTACTTTGGCACTTGATATTTGTATTAGTTCCCTGTGGTGCCAGAAGAAATTACCATAAACTTTTTGGCTTAAAAAATAGAAATGTGTTCTCTCACAGTTCTGGAGGACAAAAGTCTGACATTAGTATCACTGAGCTGAAATCAAGGTGTTAGCAATGCTACGCTCCCTCTGAAGGCTGTAGGGGAGAATCTGTTCCTTGCTTCTTCCAGCTTCTGATGATTACCAGCATTCCTTGGCTTGTGGCCACGTCACTCTAATCTGTAAGGCCAGCATCTTCAAATTTCTCTGTCGTCTGTCTTCATATCATCCACTCTTTTGTATGTGTGTCTAATCTCCCTCTGTCTTACTCTTATAAAGATTTATGTGATTGCATTGGGGGCCCACCTGGATAATCCAGGAGAATCTCCCTATCCCAAGATCCTTAACTTAATCACATCTGCAAAAACCATTTCTCCAAATAAGTAATATTTATAGGTTCTAGGAATCAGGACCTCTTATCTTTGGGGACATTATCAGCTCACTACAACATTCAGTAAATCTTTGGGGGGTGGTGAGAGCAGACATGCATTGTCGTCTTCATTTCACAGTCAAGGAAGTTGAAATTCAGAGAATTTAAGATATGTCGTAAGCCTGTCCAGTGGCAGACAAGGGACTAGAAATACTGAGCAAATCCTTTTAAGCTGTGTTGTTTCCTTAAGAGAGCCCAGAGGACAAATGGCACGTGGTCCATCTCTTTGCCTTTCTGTGCACCATTGGACGGAGTGCACAAAAGCACAGCACAAAAAGTGACCCTTGGTGCTCTCTTGCTGATGGAAATCTTAGCCTGTATAGGACTTTCTTGGCACCCTAAGGACCAGTAAAAAGCCTGGTGTGGAAATCTGGATCCAGCTGTGTCATTAATGAGTCGTGTGAGTTTGGGCAAGTTTCTGTGACTTTCTGCTCCTCAAGATTCCCCATGCTTAAGACAAGGGGATTGGGCCAGAAGATAATATGACAAAATATAGATACCATGTATGGAGTACCCACAATGTGCTAAGAATCTCTGTGCTGGACTAAGAACTTGGCCTACATTATTTCATAACCCCCCTCACAAACAACATGATGAGAGTGGTATCATTATGCCCATTGTTCTAAGGAGGTTTAGGGAGATTGAGCAGTTTAACCAAAGCTACCCTGTAAGTAAGTGGTGTGCCCAAAATATTGTTCACCTATGTGGCTCCAAAGTCTTTCCTTGACCTCCTGCTCGCTTGATTCCCACGATACTGCCCACCCACACCACTGTGATACCATGATGCTGGCATGGCACAGGGATCTGCGGCATATCGCGGCCACATGCCAACCAAGCCAAATTTCACAGGACACAACCTGCTTGTCTCTGCTCTTTTTTAAGGAGCTAGCTGCTGGCTGGCAGCCAGATGCAGGAGAGTCCTTTATTCAGGATAGTGTGTGAGAGAGATGTGGTCCTGAGCAAAGCCAGAAATTCCCAGGGAAAATTCCCTCATGGGAATGTCACAGGAAGCAGAATTGTGTGGTTCAGCGGCAAACAGTAGTCTGCTTTTATCAGTTAAACAGCTTGTAAGCATTTGTGTCTGTTTTGGTCTATAAACCCTAGGTTCTTTGTCTCCATGGTTTTTGAGGCAGCTTCGTACAATCATTGCATATCAAGGCTGGGAGAAGCCCTGGAAACAGGGTAATCTCACTTCTGTATTTTGCTTTTGATGAAACGGAGGCATAATTAAGTGAAATTCATTTATTCAGCAAACATTTAATGAGGGCCCATGTTTCAGATATAGTGCTAAATGCCAGGATGAAGAAATGAAACAACACATCACTGTTCTAGGATCTCTGTGCCTAGTGGGTGAGGCTTGCTCATAAACGTACAATTTCAATAAATATGGTAAACACTGCAATTGTGCTGAGTATTCTATGGGAGCCTGAGGGAGTCAGCAGAGACTGATGTTTGAGCTAGAAGAGGAAAGGAGGGAAAGACAAACCAGGCAAGGGAAATAGGATCCGGGAGGGGTCAAGCGTATCCAGAGAAGAATGGTGAGAAGTTTGTGGTGGCTGGAACCTGGGGGTGTGTGAGAGGAGGTCACCGAGGGGCCAGGAGACTTGCCTCAAGTCAAATAACTTCTGGACTGTTGAGATTCACACGTTTCAGTCCATACCCTCAGGTAGGTTTTAATGTCACTTTCCTTTCACTGGGTCTATTTTGCACACCTTGGTTTTAGTAGGCTAGACTTGGCATCCTTCACCTGGCGTGTGAATCGCTTTCCCATGCTGCAGAACTTCCCAGGGCAGCGTTCTGTGATGTGTGTGGATCAGCTCACGCTCCGGTACCCGATTTTCTGTTTCTAGCCTGCAGCAAAGCCATAACCCCGCTCAGCACGGAGGCCTCAAGTTACACTGTGATTGTGAGAGAACCTGGTACTTCTGTGTGTGCACATAGTTAAAAATTTCTTCTGAATAAAGCCATTGTTTTTTGAGATTGTTTTCCGGTCCTCGGGCCCCCTCCTTCTCCGAGCGCATCCAGCACCTGAAGCAGAGCCGCTGCTGCCTCCCGGGTCAAAATCTCACGAGAACTCTGTCGTTTTTAATCACCAAAGAATAACTGAAATTCCGAAATTTGGGACTGCTGTGTTTTCTATAGAAATGAGGAGAAGAAAGGTCTACTGTTCCTCTCTCGAGTTCAAGATTAATCTATTGCCCTTTTAATCCAGCTTCCAGATTTTTCTGCAGAATTAATTAACCACAAGTTGGTTTCCGGATCCCCATGGTGCCTATGTATATTTTTTTTTTTTTATAACTGGCTTTTTTTTTTTTTTAATTTATTTATTTATTTATGGCTGTGTTGGGTCTTCGTTTGTGTGCGAGGGCTTTCTCTAGTTGTGGCAAGTGGGGGCCACTCTTCATCACGGTGCGCGGGCCTCTCACTGTCGCGGCCTCTCTTGTTGCGGAGCACAGGCTCCAGACGCGCAGGCTCAGTAATTGTGGCTCACGGGCCCAGCTGCTCCGCGGCATGTGGGATCTTCCCAGGCCAGGGCTCGAACCAGTGTCCTCTGCATTGGCAGGCAGACTCTCAACCACTGCGCCACCAGGGAAGCCCTATATTTGATGTACTTTTACTGGCTGGCTGAACATTATGTTGGAGATGGAGGTGACGATCCACTGCTACACTAGTAACATCGTCCCATGGTATTCCCTTGTCCTTTAAAAGTGGTGGATCCTGCCAAATTCCTTTTCATTAATTATAATAACAATAATAACAAAAGATTCTTTTGGGGACTCCTGTCTGCCTTCATAATGTAGTCCTTTCTCTCCTATATTCCCCTTAGGATATTTTCTACTTAATGAGATACAGTGATACATATTCTTCCTCACTGTTTCTCTCCTGCCTGAATGTGATTTTTGTACCTGCAATGGTCCTGCAGTTTGGGTCCAGAGTGCCAAACAGGAATCTTTAAAGAAGAAGGAAAGAAAACACTGAGGCTAAAATTGTGCACTCTGGAGAAATATTATTTTCTTCCGTTAGCATGTATTGATGGCCTACTCTGTGCTATGCTAGATTTTGAGGGTGTAAAGATAAATCAGTCTATGTACACAAGGAAATGAGTTGAGTGAAGAAGACTACTGAGTAAAGAAACAGACACACAGACAGAAAGGATGGGCATCCCTAAAGGGCTGTGAAAGTATGACACAAGGACTACTTAGCCTGGTTGGAGGGCGGGAGAACAAAGGGAATACATTTCCAGAGATACACTGAGTTGACTCTTAAGGAAGAGAATTGAATAAGTATTGAACGGAAAATTATGGAAGAAGGGGAGGAGGGAGAGATGACACAAAGTCGGGGGCGGGGTAGAATAGAAGGGAGCATTATTACAAAGACCTGGAAGCCAGAGATTGGCACACAAGAGCACGTGCAAAGGACTGTATTGAGGAGGGGATAAAAGTTTTAACTAATACCCTTTCGTATACCATTATTTCACAAATGTTGGTTGAATAGATGACTGTGGTAGGTATATATTACTGTATCGAGATAAGAACACTCTAGGCTGAGGACATCGAGTCCTTTTTCCAAGTCCTTGCAGCCATCTTATAAGTGAAGAAGCTGGGATTTGATTTTACTCCCCTGGCTTTTGGTTCAGGTACTTTGCAGCTGCCTCACATGCATTCACAGAAGCCGTTGTTAGGCAGCCTTTCTCAAGAGGAAGGCCAGTAGCATTATGTGAATTAACAACCACATTCTCTAGGACTTCGAGGAAACCTGTGTAATGTGTGTACATAAGAAATCAAGGAAGAAAAAAAGTGGTTCTCTAAAGGACGGCATTGGATGAGTTAAAAAGAGAAACCAAAGATAAAGAAGGTTAAGCAACGATGAAGAAAAGGAGGAAAGTAATTAGAGTTCAGTGAGCTAAAGATACAATTTAAAGACTTTTCAGGAAGGAGCCAAGGTGGGAATGGGAGAGATTAGATTGGAAGGTTTCTAAGGGCTGGCAAAAGCTTTAGGGTAAATCAAAGCACTGTTACCAATTCAACAGAATTTTATATAATTCTAGGAAATTTAGTAACAGTCCATTAGCTGCAAAGCCCAGGATCAAGAAGAAAGCTAAAACACACGGCAAGTTCTGGAGGCCTCATATACCTAAGGGTTTTGGCCTGTCAACATGCTGATGCTGGAAGGGTCTGAGAGATCATCTGTTATGACCTCCTCACTCTGCAGCAGAGGAAACTGAGGCCAGAGAGATGGTATTAATTCTACATGTGATTGAGTTTACTGCTAAGTAGGGACTTGATTATAAGCTTCCAACACTCAATTCAGTGCTCTTTGCAAGAATGTGAATTTCAGAACAGGGCATGTGTTTCCAAAAGTGGTTGGAACCGTCTCTATCCTCAGGTCAATCATAGAACATAGGGTATGGAGTCAGGAACCTGAATTACAAAGAACAATGGGAAGAGAAAGAGAAGTGTGATCTGGGAAAGCAAGCACTGGGAGGCAATGACATTATAATATTGTAGAAGACTGGGACATGAGGAAAGGTGGAGTGTGGGAATGAAGAGGGTGGTGAAACACAGAGGGAAGAAAAGGGGTTGGAATCTTGTTAGTAGATGTATCAGAAAGGCTCTTTCATTTTATGCAGAGTAAGCCATTACTTATGTTTTTGTTAAGACATTTTTTAAAAGATTAAAATGTGGACATTTCTCCAGGAAAGGAAGCATGGCATAACGAGCAGGGTGTGGGCTTTGACCTCTGTCAATCTTGACCTGAAATCCTCACTCAGACTCTGTGTCAGGGTTCAGTCAAAAAAGTGTGAACCGCCAAGTTATTTTGACAAGACAAGGTACTTTATGGAAGCTGTTAAATATTATGGAAAGATGGAAAAGAGTAAAAGGAATAGTGAGGAAACCCAAAATTGCAGGAAGCAGCTACAGGCCCTTGGGCTGGGGAACAAAAGGAAGTGGCTGGGATTTTAGAGCTTAGAAGCTTGAAGGAGGGGCCCTTCCAGACTTCAGAAGAGGCAACTGTCAGCTGGTGCCCTGAAAACAGGGACTCAGGCCATAGAGGAGGGAAGGCCACCTGTATGGTTCTGATATTGGTAAGCGGGTGGTTTTAGGAGTGGAGGAAAAATACAGACAGTAGAACTAATTGCTGCTCTTGGGACCAACTACTGCTAGGGTGAGAAGCATTGCTGGGCCGGTACAGATGGGAACAGCAGGAACCAAGAAGGCATCTGGGCCTTTTCCCCTCCTCCAGTCTTCCAGACTCCATCTAGAGTCCGCTAATGGCAGAACACAACAAAGAGCCATCAGAAATGGAAAGATATAGTTTTTGAAGTCTTAGTTCCCAAATTAAAAAAGCAGAGTATAGAATAGGGTAGGTTTGAGACTGAAATGCCACAGCTTGAAACCCAAACAACCTCTCAATCGCTCTGTAATCCCCGTCTGTATAGGTCTCTGATCCTAGAAACTAATCTCTCCCCCTTCTTGGTTCTGACCTGCTTTTCCTCTTCCCTTTTATGGGAAAACTTCCTCACCTCCTGTTTTCTCTTGAAGCTTTTCCAGTCAAGCTCTCATCCCTAACACTCCACGGGCACCAACCTGTTTTGCATTCCAGAAGGCTATTCTTCCTCTGGTCATGGTTCTAAGTTTTATCTAAAGGATGGTTTTTAAAGGGACATTCTTCTAAAACTCATTGCTCTCTAAAACAAACAAAAACAAAAAATACACAGACAAACAAACAAAAACTGTAGAGGCCAGAAGTATGACTTCCCCAGAAAAACCTCATGGAGGAAAAAAGAAAGATAAACCCACCCATTCTTATTCCAAAACCAAGTTTTTGGATAGGCGGAAAGTGAATGTATTGGGTAGACAGAACATTTTCAGTTATTCAGGATATTATCTTGAGAAGAATGTTAGCTCCAGCTCTGGCTTTTCAAATGGCTCATCTGAGGGACTGATTTGGGGCTCAGGGACATGAAAAAAAAATCTGACCCGCTTTTTTGGAGAGAAATTATGGATGATGAAACTTGTCCTTCATTCTCCTCACTTCCTTTGACAATAACCACCACTTCCTCCTTGTTCTCCAAGTTATCAATGCAATTTAGGCTGGAGACAAATCTGAGTAGCCATATTGATTTCACAAATAACTGTTGTCAGTTTCGATCTCTGGTCCAGAAAAATCCCACTAGATCTGAGCAGCTTTTAAGCTACTTTTAATCCGCAAATAACACTAATCTGAGCTCTATATTCATGGGGAAAACACACAGGCACCCTGGAACTAGAGCAATGTATATTTTCTTTTAATAAACAGTTTGAATATGAGATTTGGGAGGCTGGAGAAGACTTCTTTTGAAAGAAATCTTACAAACATCTTGTCTACTAGAGCAAACCTTGCTCAACTGCATTCTTTAAGTCCTTCTTTAGACCTCTTTAATCTCCTCATCCCATATCCTTGATTTAATACTATAGCTCAGATATTTGTCTCAAATCTTGGGAAGCATATCTTGATCTTCATCATAGGTAAAATGGGGTAAGAAATGAGGTTTAATGTTACAATTAAGATAATATCATGAACATGGAAGCAACCCAAGTGTCCATTGATGGATGAATGGATAAAGAAAAGGATACAATCCAGTATTTTTTTTTTTAACATTTTTATTGGAGTATAGTTGCTTTACAATGGTGTGTTAGTTTCTGCTTTATAACAAAGTGAATCAGTTATACATATACATATGTTCCCATATTTCTTCCCTCTTGCATCTCCCTCCCTCCCGCCCTCCCTATCCCACACATCTAGGTGGTCACAAAGCACAGAGCTGATCTCCCTGTGCTATGCGATTGTTTCCCACTAGCTATCTATTTTATGTTTGGTACTGTATATATGTCCATGCCACTCTCTCTCTTTGTCATATCTTACCCTTCCCCCTCCCCATATCCTCAAGTCCATTCTCTAGTAGGTCTGTGTCTTTATTCCTGTCTTGCCACTAGGTTCTTCATGACCTTTTTTTTTTTTCTCTTAGATTCCATATATATGTGTTAGCATACTGTATTTGTTTTTCTCTTTCTGACTTACTTCACTCTGTATGACAGACTCTAACTCCATCCACCTCACTACAAATACCTCCATTTCATTTCTTTTTATGGCTGAGTAATATTCCATTGTATATATGTGCCACATCTTCTTTATCCATTCATCCGATGATGGACACTTAGGTTGTTTCCATGTCCTGGCTATTGTAAATAGAGCTGCAATGAACATTTTGGTACATGACTCTTTTTGAATTATGGTTTTCTCAGAGTATATGCCCAGTAGCGGGACAATCCAGTATTATTCAGCCATAGAAAAGAAGGAAATCTTGCCATTTGCAACAACGTGGATGGACCTTGAGGGTATTATGCTAACGGAAACAAGTAAGACAAAGAAAGATAAATGCCATATAAATTCACCTATATGGAACCTAAAAGCAAACAATCAAACAAACAACAGCAACAACAAAATTAACTCAGGTACAGAGCATAGATTGGTGGTTGCCAGAGGATGGGGTTTGCAAGAGGGTGAAATGGGTGAAGATGGTCAAAGTGTACAGACTTCCAGTTATAAAATAAATCAGTCATGGGAATATAATATACAGAATGGTGACTATAGTTAATCATACTGAATTGTATATCTGAAAGTTACTAAAAGAGTAAACCTTAAAAAAAAATTCTAACTATGTGCTGTGATGGATGTTAACTAGACTTTAATTATAGTGATTGTTTTGCAATATATACAAAAACTGAATCATATTGTACACCTGAAACATATAATGTTATATGTCAATTATGTCTCAATAAAAAAATAATAATATTGTGAAAGAACTTGGCTCATTGAAGGAACATGGTAAATGTTTTTTTATCCTAGCTGTAAAGATACCACAAATGAATTTCAGGAGTCTGTGTGCTGTCTTTGCTTCCAAAGAATCTTAAAGAAGACTATTGGACTTTGCATGAAAGCCTCAGATGACTGTCTAAGGGCAGCCTAGTCTGCTCTGCATTTCCAGGGAGTTCCAGCCTCTTCAGGAAAAGATGTTATTAGACTCGGGGCATCACCTGGCCCTTGCTGCTTCTATTCAGGGCATTAGGTAAGCTTCCAAAGGGCTCTTCACACTGCAGTGGGCTTTCAGACTCCTAAACAAACTGGCCCATGATTGATTAGGAAAGTGGGGTATCTACAGTGGTTCTGATGATCTCAAAGAGGTAATGGACTGTGGTAAGATGCAAGATTGAAGATGAGACGATGGAACAGAATAAGCAAATTCATTTATTTATTGATATGGCTATAGACACATAGACTTTTAAAAACAAAGCTAAAATTTGGCTTGTGAACTATAAGAAGAACAATGCCGACAAGTTAAGAAATATATGGCAACCAGATACTTTTAAGTACCCCAGATTAAAAACTGCCCTAAATAATACAAAGGATTCATCTATTTCATCTGTTAATAATTTTGTGTCTCTAACCCTTCTATTGTACTGTACAGGCAGCTAACACTTCCAATCTTTTAACAAGTATAGGAGAAATCATTTCATTGCTATTTTAATTACCACCACCCTCATTTGGGTAGATGGAAATGTAACTTTTGTGAGTCTCTTAAAAAAAGTCTAGGAGTGACTATGGTTATTTTGAAAGTCCTCTTGGGCGATCTCCTTTGATTGGGTTCCACAGATAGTTTAATCTTATCACTTTTGCTCAAGGACCCACAGTGTCTCCCTGTTGATCCTTAAATCTGATACAAATGTCTTCACCTACTGCCCATCACTCAGCCCATCTTCCCAATCTAATTTTCATTATAACTCAACATAACACTCTGGCTTGTCAAGTTAACTTGCTTCTTACTTCCCTAAAAGCAAATTACAAAATTATAGTTTTTTGGAAAAGACCATCTCATTTACTCCCTTATTTTCAGATAAAGAAGGCTGAGATTGGCTGAGTCAGAAGGCTGGTTACTAAGAGAACTGGACTTAGGCTCAGGTCACTTTACCCTCCATTTAGTTATCTTTCTCCCAGACTGCTGCTTCCTGATTCTCATTTTCACCTTTTCACCCTTGATCAAGAATGGCACTGCTCCAAATGCCATCTGCTTCCCTCTTTAAATGTATGTCTTTCCATCACTCCATAACACTGCTTCAAAACTATGCTCCTCTAAAATCCTTGGCCTTTAACCCCAGGTGGCTCTCACCTGCCTTCATCTAGTGTCAAAATCTCTTCCCAAATCCCACCAGCCCTTCCTCCTGTGTACACACATGAATGAATTCAAGTCAGATTAATATGACTTTGGGTTTATTCTACTTCCTATTTTTACTATATGCTTTTTGGTTCTCTAACAGTGAACTACTCGATGGAGTTTCCGCCATCATTTTCCCTTCTATCCTTGAGCTAAACACAGTGGTTCTTTACACAGACAGTAGTTCAATATCTATTGACAAAACAGCAGAAATGGGGGAGCAAGTTGCCCTATCTTGTTTACATCTTATTGCTTTTAAAACACACAGAATTCTCTCTCTGTTGATAGAGTGCCTGTTCAAAGCTGCCCATACCAGGCCAAATATATTCTATGTCAATTCTTCTTGGCCTTGGAGCTGTGACACGGTTGAAAGGTATATTGCAAGCAAATTGTTACTAATAATAATTATAGCACTGACATTTGGAAATAATTTACATTTTTTTTAAGTAGAGAAAATCAAAGTAGTTATCCCTGTAATATTACCCTTACCACTTACATTTTTGAATGGTTAGAAACGGGGGGAGTTATAGCTTTAGATTAGCTACCCTCTTTTAAGGTAACCTTGCATTGTACTTTTGTGTAGTGAACTTCTGTTCATCCCTCTGCTTAGGCCCACATACTATCGCCTCTAAGAGTATTTGGCTGTCACCCCAGCCCAGGCTACGTGCCCCTCCCCTGTGCCTCCATTGCCCTCTCCTGATATCCCTTATACATTGTATAGAAACCGTCTGCCTCTCCTCCATGGACTACCGGCTTCTTGGAGACAAGGACTCTGTTGTACTGGTTTTTATACTCTTAGTGTCAGTAGAGACCCTAACACAGAATAGGCTTTAAACATGTTTGCTGAAGCGAGCAGAACCCACTATTCTGAGTGAGTTTGGGTTGGTAAGTTACATCTTGTGAACTTTAGAAAATCTTTGCAACGTTAAGACACCACATACAATAAGAAGAAGCGAATGGAGGCAAATAGGGCTGTCATTTTTAAAGAAGGAAAAGGTGAATGGTCCCAAACTCTGTATTACTGAGTGTTACAGGCAGCTTTTAGGCTAGATTGTTGAGGTATTAGATTTCATGTCCTTAGAGATAAAGAAACAGCGATCACTAGTAACCAGCACAGGATCTCCCCACTCCCCCGCCAGAATATTCACTGGTTCACAGTAATTTATGGAACCTATTCTATGGGCCAGACACTGTACAAAGGTAACTGACTTTAACCTTGAAGAGATTTCAGTTCTTGTGGGACAGTCACACCTGAACAGCCTCTAAATAGGTATATAATAGACATCTTCATGACTTATGGAAAACTTTACTCAAGGGCTGGTGATTAATAGGTCAGTGTTTACCTAAAGATATATTTAAAGTGACTTGCACTGAGATGTTTCCCTGTTTTATTTTTACCTACCTTTTGTTAGTGATAATTAACATGATAATGTAGAGATGGTTATATTGGTGGCTGAATCAAAGTTGGGAGGGATGGTAAATATGGGAAATAAGATCTACAACTATCTTTGTGGTTTTAATAATAAACAACATTCCTTAAGATGAATGTAAAGTTCTGTACATCAATTTCAAGGCTTAATATTCCTAGACGGAGGCTGTAGCAAGACAAATTCCAAATCAGCACCAGAAAGAACTTTCTAATAATCAGAGCCATTGTCCAGAAATGGAACAAACTATTCTAGGAGATAATGTGTTGTCCTCACTAGATCTTTCAAGTAGACGCTGGGAACCCCCATGGATGCAGGTTGGAGGAGTGGGCCTGCAGCCCAGGTGGCCCAGGTGGTGGATGAGGGGGATTACTGTGGCGAGGGAGTGCACAGGCCTGGGGTCAGAGCAGAGCTGAATTCCCAATAGGCAGGATAAGCGTAGGCTCAGAGCACTGGAAGGCAGGGGAAATCTAATGATAGGAGAAAATATTTCTGAAAGCATTTGATAGGAAATATTTCTAAAAAGGCATTTAAAATGAATCATCCTGGGAAAAATCAGAACATCAGAGCACCTCATTATACTTTGCTTAATATTTTTATATTGAATGACATATGAGGCTGTTACCATAATCTTTTTAGAGGTTACTAGAATCTCTGAAGACCTTTATCTGGTCCTCATTTGGAAATGTAGGTCCTGACCCTGGTTCTGTCTTTGATTCACTGTGTGCTTTGGGCTGCAGTTTTCTTTTCTGAAAAAGTGGGAATTTGACGAGGTAATGACTCAGAGTCTAGGATGGCCCAAGTTGCTTCATTTTTTCTCTTTCTTTCCGAGTCACCTGGCTGAGGAGCTGGGAATGCTTTCCCAAGCCCTTCATCTCTGTGGAACGCCAGCAGTTTTCAGGAGGTGGGATGCCCCCAGGCCATGGTGGGAAGGAGCAGGCCTGCCTAGTTCTGCCAGACCTCTAGGCCACACTAGACACTTAAAGACCTAAATGTAAGGCCAGACACTATCAAACTCTTAGAGGAAAACATAGGCAGAACGCTCTATGACATAAATCACAGCAAAATCCTTTTTGACCCACCTCCTAGAGAAATGGAAATAAAAACAAAAATAAACAAATGGGACCAAATGAAACTTAAAAGCTTTTGCACAGCAAAGGAAACCATAAACAAGACCAAAAGACAACCCTCAGAATGGGAGAAAATATTTGCAAATGAAGCAACTGACAAAGGATTAGTCTCCAAGATTTACAAGCAGCTCATGCAGCTCAATAACAAAAAAACAAACAACCCAATCCAAAAATGGGCAGAAGACCTAAATAGACATTTCTCCAAAGAAGATATACAGACTGCCAACAGACACATGAAAGAATGCTCAACATCATTAATCATTAGAGAAATGCAAATCAAAACTACAATGAGATATCATCTCACACCGGTCAGAATGGCCATCATCAAAAAAATCTAGAAACAATAAATGCTGGAGAGGGTGTGGAGAAAAGGGAACACTCTTGCACTGTTGGTGGGAATGTAAATTGATACAGCCACTATGGAGAACAGTATGGAGGTTCCTTAAAAAACTAAAAATAGAACTACCATACGACCCAGCAATCCCACTACTGGGCATATACCCTGAGAAAACCATAATTCAAAAAGAGTCATGTACCAAAATGTTCATTGCAGCTCTATTTACAATAGCCAGGACATGGAAGAAACCTAAGTGTCCATCATCGGATGAATGGATAAAGAAGATGTGGCACATATATACAATGGAATATTACTCAGCCATAAAAAGAAACGAAATGGAGGTATTTGTAGTGAGGTGGATGGAGTTCGAGTCTGTTATACAGAGTGAAGTAAGTCAGAAAGAGAAAAACAAATACAGTATGCTAACACATATATATGGAATCTAAGGAAAAAAAAAATAGGTCATGAAGAACCTAGTGGCAAGACGGGAATAAAGACACAGACCTACTAGAGAATGGACTTGAGGACACGGGGAGGGGGGAGGGTAAGATGTGACAAAGAGAGAAAGTGGCATGGACATATATACCCTACCAAACGTAAAATAGATAGCTAGTGGGAAGCAGCCGCATAGCACAGGGAGATCAGCTCGGTGCTTTGTGACCACCTAGATGTGTGGGATAGGGAGGGCGGGAGGGAGGGAGATGCAAGAGGGAAGAGATATGAGAACATATGTATATGTATAACTGATTCACTTTGTTATAAAGCAGAAATTAACACACCATTGTAAAGCAATTATACTGCAATAAAGATGTTAAAAAAATAAATAAATAAATAAAAAATCTGGAGCTGTTTAACATTCCTAAGCCGGTTGTGTGTGTGTGTGCACACGTGTGTGTGTGTGTGTATGTGTTTATGTGTGTGTGCACAACATGCAAAACTTGAAAGCAGAGAGTTTCAGTTGGCCCAGAACTTGCCATCTCCATCCAGCTGTTGGCCTTGTGCCTCACAACTCACTTACAGCCCATATTCATAGCTCCTGTGAAGTAGGCCCTGTGATTTTACCCAGGCGATAAGATTCCCAGCAGCTGGAGGGAACCTGTTTTGACCCCAAAACAGACAAATAAGACTCTTCATCTGGTTGGGGACCTGGGGCCAGGGTGTGTGAAACAACACTGATATCTTCCTTCTTCACAGAATCAATGTCAGCTGGTTCATTACTAGAAAAAAAATGGTTCCACCGAGATCCTACATAAAATATAAACCTCTGTATTTTCTGTTTTATCCCTCAGTTATCATGGTCCTTTCTCATGAAAGTCACAGATTTACTCAAATCACGACTGAGAGGAAAGGACAGCAGAATGGTAATGTGCCACTTTCACCTGCAAGGGTGTCCTCTTTGGGAAACAAGCAATATTTTAGGCAGGACTGCTGTTACTAAGCTTTCAGTTTAAAATGACTAATAAGAGGAGGCAGGAAGAAGAGGTCTTTTTTTTTGTCTTTGCTATTGTTCTGCTGTCGTCTCTGTGATGTTAGGAAAGACACTTAATCAGTTGGGGCCCTGTTGATCAGCTGGCCCCTGACAGACCATGGGATGTGTTCTGTCAGGGAGGCTTGTCGGCTTTCAGCAGCCTCCATTCCAAAGAGGAGCTTTTACTTCTTGGCTCTTGGAACGATGTCTGATAGCTAACTAATCACTTGCAGCTTTTTATTCGTATCCACATTTTCTATCTCACCCACATTTTGGAGATTGGGCTGAGTGAAATGTTTGCATTTGCTGAAGGTCTGAACTCAAACAAGGCATCGGGATTTTCTGACTGGGACCAGACCCTGTCAAGCTAATTTGCTAGGGTACTATTAGAAAACTCGAAATACATCTGAACAGATATTTTTAGATCTTGATTGAAGACTTTTCTCATCTTTATTCAAGGGGCTTGATTCAATTATAAAAAGAAAAACAATACAAAGCAATACTCGACCTGGCTCCTCAAAACCAGACTTACTGTAACTCTAAAATGTTACAGTACTTACCATTTGTCCTTGGGTTTTCAAGCTGTTCAGCATCTGAATACAAAAATTCATTGTTCTGCCCCAAATAACCTCTGTATATTTTGAAGACTCAAAGGCAACATAATTAGTTTATATACTTTTACTTTTAACTTAATTGTGTATCAATTTTTGTCATTTTGAAAATAATGGCACAGTAAATCTGAAATGATATTATCAGGAGTTTGTCATTTGTAATCCCATGCTATAGTTCAGTAATTATGCAAATTAATGAAGTAAGATAATCTTATTTAGAAGCAATTCACACGATAAATGGAAAATAAAACACAAGAACATAGTTAAACTCAATTCTCATTTTTACAAGCTGTGTCTTTTCATATTACTGGACTGAAACACATTTAGGTTTTCATTGTGAAATGCTGTATTTGTAACAAGTAAGATCACTATTAAAATTAAGCATTAAAGAGTATATTCTTTGCTCTTTCTTTATGCAGCTTGAGAGTATAATGTGTTCCTCAAATTGCTACCCTATTGTTTCAGAAATGCTTATCAATGTGAAGTGTTATTCAATTTCACAGAGTCCACTGTTCCCATTCAATTGTAAACCAAACAAGAAAACAGATGCGTGATTACAGCTCTTTTGAGAATTAACTTTCAAAAAGATGTGCCTCTCCCCCAGATTCCAAATAATTTTTTTTTAGTTACCTTCCTCATTCCAGTTAGCTGTTTTCTGTGACTAGGAGAGGCAGTAGTCAAAATGATACTATGAAAATTTGTCTTCAGAACTACCAGTCTTCTCTTGCCTCTTGAAGACTTTCTTGCCTCCCTTCCGCCTCCATCTTCAACAACTCTGTTCTGTCTCCTGTGTTCTTCCAACTATGGAAGCCGGTGCCTAGGAAAGCAGCTAACATCAGTTATTCCCTAGTGTGATTCCATATCCAGGATTCCAAGGGTATTTCCATTTACTATGGAGAGAATTAGAAACTCTACTTTGGAAGAGATCCTAGCAGTCTGATCATGCCATCTTGCTTTTGTTACTTCGATGTCAGAAAGTTCACGCTTTTCCCGCCATTGCTGACGAGTTCTAATTTTTTTTGGTGGGTAAAATCTGCTTCTCTACTTTTTAATCATTGACCTTAATTTGCCCTCTAGGAGTAATACAGACTGAATTGAACTACCTGTTCCACTTGACAGCTTTTCAAATATCTGAGGAGAGTAACCATGTCTTCCCTTTGCCTTCTTTTAGTCAAGTTAATCATTCCCAGGTCTTTCATTTGTTCCTCATTTGACATGGTTTCCAGATTCTGCCAAGTATTTGCCCTCTCCACCGCCCATCTTGATCACCAGCAGTGAACAAATTCTAATTTCCCCATGCTCTAAAATATGGTATCCAAGACTGAACACGACACTCCAAGTTTCCCTAATTGACAGAGGGGCCACAAGTGACCTATAATTTGGTATCTACACTTCCCTTAATGAGGTCTCCTGGACACCCCGGCCTTCTTTCACTTAACCTTTTTTAGATCTGTTAGGCATCAAGCATGGCACTGGAGAGACAATAATGAACAAGACCCAGTCCTTGTCCGTGAAGAGCCTATAACTGAGATCGAGTCGTGTAAATAAACAATTACAATGTGGAGTGAACACACAGTGATAGGCCTGTGTAGAAGGTGCTGGAGTGAGAGGGTGCAGTGATTGACTGTGGGTGCCATTGCCGAGGAAGCAGTACTAAGCAGAGATTTGATTGCTGCCAATCCAGGTCTCTCTTACTGATAACAGATTTTCAAATGTAAGCATACATTTTCTCTGGCAGCTGTCAAATGACAGGCTTGTTCATTGTTAAAGGAATTTCAGGACTTCCTCTTCGGCAGCTCTGAAATTTCAGCTCCACCCTCTCTGTGTAAGACCAGCACAGAAACTGCACCTGGAATTCTAAAGGCAACAGGCACAGATGTGGTAACAGGTATCATTTTGTTTCTTAAATGGTCTAGAACTTACACCTGAAATGATCTTTTTGCTAGTATCAGCATCCTGTCAGTGACTATTAGTCTTATTTCTTTAAAGGGTGATAGTCAAGATTCAAATCCACAAATATAACCATGTCCTTAAGGGAGATACACATCCAGATGCCACTTTGGACAAAATGTACACATGGATTTATAGCAAGGACATTGTCACCAAATTTTGGCTTGGTTTCTTACCCCATGAACTGGGTGACTGTTAATAATTCTCTGCTTTCTTATCTAAGACTGAAAGCAGAGATAAACAGATCACCCTAACCTTCCTTTATTGTGGGCCCTTCTTGGAAAACAGGAATTAGTTCCATACATACCTTGTCATATTACTTCTATGTATTTGCAGCTTATTCATTCTTCCCATTAAATTTCCAGCCCCTAACACAGCAGTCTGTTTTGTTCTCAGCCTACATCATAGCTGTTTTTCATTGATAAAGGCTGAGTACAGGGACAGAGAGAGGGCTGATAAGAGATACGTTGAAGAGGGTGTGAGTGGTGAGAAGGTGGAGAAGTGGAGAGAGGTCTTAAAAATTACCTTAAGGATAAATATTGAATCTAAAAAGACTTCTGGAGATTGCAGCTCAGCTTATTTCCCGGGGAGCAGGAAAAAAAAAATATGCTTATTGTGTTTGACAAGGTCTTGCCTGTGTGAGGCACCATGAGAGAAAACATGGGTTGGCTGCCTTTCCCACGTAAGCTTTCCTTTACCTTTTGTGTGTACTCCTGCAGATAAAGTGTAGATGACCATCTGGATCAAACACAGGGAGATAAACAAAAGCACTCAAGGAAATGCTTTATTTTTGTTGTCATTTACCTCTAATTATGGGCATAGGTCTTTCCTTACATAGGGTTGAAATACAACTTCATCTTCTGTTGTTAATCTCTGAGAGATTGGAATCTTATGGCTCTGAGCTTTAATTCTTTAGCTTCAGAGGTGACCTTGACAGGGCCAAGTTCTTTTTATGATAATGCCTTAAATTTGTGCAATACTTTACAGTTCAATGGAATCTCAATACACATTATCCTTCTTGGAGTTAAATAGAAAGGTGTTATTCTATTTTATAGGTGAGGAAACTGAGGCTCAGAGGGGATCCAAGTTGCTTCAAGGTCATAGATAGTAAGTTATGGAGTTGGTAGTATATGCTAATCTTTGCATTCTGGCTCCAGAACTTTCTCTCCTGAACGGCAGCCTCTAGTTGCAGTGGAGGTTGCAGTTTATTAGATCCTAGTACAGGTCTTATTGTAAGTGATCCTCACAATGGCCCTCTAAGGGAAGATAGGCAGATATATAAGGCATATTGTTTCCTTTGCTCCTTTCCAATAGGTAGGCTAAATTAGAAGACAATTATGCTTAGTTGAAAGCCAAAGAAATCTTTTACTATCCATGATATTTTATTTTGTCTTCTAATCTCTAAGGCTCTTTCATACTGTCATTCATGCGGCATACTTACTAATATTTAGGAAAGGTCTGTTGCTGAGAATAGTTCAGCAACTGTGGCCATCATCAGTTTTGATTAAAAGAAAGAGATGCTTCTAAATAAGAATTGATGCTCCGTGGTCTCTGGGTATGACTCCTGGCTGAATGTTGGCTGACAGGGTGTAAAGTCACATTGTTAATCTTCTTTCTTCTCTTCATCTTTCTTGTCTACACTTTTCCATCTCTAATAACAAACTCAGTCACCACCAGCAGCTTTTGACTTGTCTACACCTTGAGACAGTCACTCATCACCAGACCACACTGGCTACTCCTGCATTTTTCCCACCGTGACTGCCAGCTGCTCTCACTGGATAAAGCTCTCTACAGAGCTTCTTCATGAGCTTGTCACCTGTGTAGTTGTACAGGATATAGTCCTAAGGAGGGCCCCATGCTTAGCTGAATGCTCCTGCTGTCACCAACTTGAAAGTCTTATTAATTTTTGCACAAGGGGCCTTGCATTTTCATTTTGTGTCCGGCCCCACAAATTATGTAGCTGGTCTTGGCTTTCTAACCAAACTCACTGCAGCACACAGAGGTTCACGTTCTTGTTCCTTTCATTTACTTCAGACGTGTAGACCTCTATCCAAGAGACCGGATCTAGTCTTTGACTAAATTTTATCTGAAGGTGAAAAGATTTTTCTAAAATACATAGACTTCTGTCATATTTTCTTTCTTAAAAGAAAAGAGAGTTATATAGCTATTAAAAAAAAAAAAAACTCTTACTGTACAACTCAGGTTCCTGTTTTACAGGAAAATGATCTCCTATAAAGATGCCCTCCTGACAGAGAATGAGAGAGAGAGAGAGAGATAAAAGGGGAGATAGACGAGAGAGAGAGAGAGAGAGAGAGAGAGAGAGAGAGAGAGAAAGGGAGAGAGAGAGTTACAAATAAGTTTCAAATTCCTGGGATCAGATGTTGAAGAGCTCAGAAAACTGGAAAGAATAGGATATACTCTTATATAATGAGAGGGAAAATGCTCATCTATCAAGCGAGATAGTAGATGAAATTTTGTATGGCTCTGAATTTTGAATTCTATGGAGGGGGCTGCTGAGAGTGGGGATGATTAAGGGGGTTAGGAAATGTGGAACTTTCTCTCATTTGTACCATCCCTTGCTCTGGAGCTGACTTCTACGTAACCCCTCTGCACCGCTTTTTCTTTTCCTGTTTTCTAGTTTTTCCTCAATTCTTTTTTTTTTTTTTCTTTTCACTTTCCTAGCTTTTTTTCTTTCCTCCTTCCTCTCCCATATACATATTATTTTATTTAGTTTATTGACTATAAAGGTATGGCCTTGGTTCTTAATTTAAAGAGTGATTAACATTTTTATACATTCCTATACTGTTTGCTTTTTTTTTTTCAAAGGACAAGCTGGGGAGTAAGAGACTAAATTTGAATTACATTGAAAAAAATACTTAAAGAGTTGATTACTTGAGAAGTCCATGATTTTCTTTATTTCCTCTCTAGATAATTACCAAAAAGTTGAAATTATTAGCAGAATTTAAAAAATAATCCTTAATTATTTTCCTGTTTATCAGTTGCCCCTAATGAATTATCAAGTTCTCCAACCCAAATTTATTTAATGACTATATGGGTATATTTTTCCTGTATTAGACTGTCTTGTCATTAATGGAATTTGATTATAGAATTAGTTTCAAAACTTAAACTTAGTGCATTATCTAGGTTCTATATCCATCTTTTGTTCTGGAATTTAATTCTTCCCTGTCTTTGTATGAGCACAATGAGAGGCATTGGAGTGAAAAGATGAAAAGGCACGACCCTCCCTCAAGAAGTTTACAGTAATTGGGAGAGATATGCCAACAATTACAGTATGAGAATTGATGGCTGGGAAATGGGGCCACAGTGTAATAACAGGGCTTTCACAAGTGTGAGGATCACCAGAGTCTTGAGTGAGATCAGAGAAGGTTCTCAACCAGTACAACTGGTAAACTTTCGCCAATTTCCAAAGTTATGGAAAAAATGCTCTTGTATTCTGATAGGAATGGAATTTTCCTTTTGGTGGGAGTTTGGAGAGGTTTGATAAGCACTGGTTTATAAGATATTTTTGGGAAAGAGATGAAGGTGGCATAGCTAGTTAGCACTCTCCTTGAGACAGTAACAAATGTTAGGAACTAATATGACTTAGGGTAAAATACCTAACCGCTCTGTGCCATTATTTCCTTACCTGTACAACAGGTATAAGAACAGTACCTATATCTCATGTAGAGTTATTGTGAAGATTAAGAGAATTTGCATGCTTAGCAGAGTAAAAATGTAGTAAATATTGCCATTATCATCTTGACAGTTTCAAGGAAATGTCCACATTTAAAGGGATTTTCTTCCAAAGCAATCAAGCCAGATACAGATTTTCCTCTCATGCATCTTTTAAAGCTGAGTGTCAAGCAGGCAAATTAGAGGACAGTTTCTTAATCTGTGGCATCGATTTTCACTTTCTCCACATATCATTGCTCATTTGTATTGAGATATGCCAGCAAAGGCTAAAAAAAATGTCAACTACTAGCCTGGATTACAGAGAGAGTCGTGGAAAGAGGGCCAGTAACAGAGGAGGCACTGGGCTTCATCAGGATGGTGAACTGGGCCATGAAAAGGGCATTCTTCAAGGCATGTGCATGACTGTAAAGGCGTGGGCTTCAGAGCCTAAAAGCACTCTGCTGCTTTCTAGCTGTGTGACCTTGGGCAAGTCACTAGGCATCTCTGAGCCTCAGTTACCCATCTCTAATGGGAAATACAATTTACCCCCCAAAAATATAAAATAAAATAAACAAATACAAATAAGAAAAAAAAGAGCACCTGGTCTGTTTTCTTCACAGGGTTATATGGAACCATGAAATTTCCTCTTGGCCCAGAAATGGGCCAAGGTCGAGTGTAGAGGTAATAAATGAGAGTTTTATAAGCCCCACTTCCGGCATTGGTGATTATCTTCTGTTACAAGAAATCCAGGGGCCATTTCCCTATAAAGGACAGGGTCTTCTCAGGATATAGAGCCTCAGAAAGTGAGTAGTCAGCAATTTATTTCTGGACTTGGATGCCCAGGAAATCTGAGAGCCTTTCTTTGAGTGACATGATTTGTCATCTAGGATAAAGGGCATTTTTATGGCCCTTGGATCTCTGTTCTGAGATGATGGCTCTAACTTTCAGGAGGTGCTAGTTTGTGGCCAAAAACAGATTAGGTCTGACTGATCAGGAGAAAGAGGAAGTGAGAGGAGAAAACAAACTGCCTTTGGAAGAGAGAAGAGTTGTTTCTAGCCAAAATGTAATTCATACTCATTGTGAAGAAATGGGGAAATGAAAGGAGGTATATAGAAGTAAAATCAGCTGAATATCCACCAGCAAGAGAGATAATAGTTGTCAGCACTTTACTGCAGTTGATAACTTGGTTTTTTGATGCATGTAGAATATTTTACAAAATTAGAAAGATATCCAAAATGCAGTTGAATATCCTGTTTTGTACTTAACATTATTTTATTAGTATTTTCCACATCAATAAGTATTAGCTAAAATTTCACTTTTAATGGCTATATAATATTCCACTGTGTGTATGCCCCATAATTTATTCAATTCTTATTTTTAAATATTTTGTGGTATTTTTGATTTAGTATAAATAAAATCTAAAATATCTCTTTATACACAAGCTTTGTATGGGTTTCTCATTTTTCATTAAAGATATATTTTGTAAAATGGAACTCCTGCAAGGAAGGATCCAAACTTTATGGACCCTTAGTACATATTCCCAGATTGCAATGGAGTAAGATTGTTCATACTTATATTTGATGGTGGCATACCAAAGCACATTTCAAATTATTTTTGCTGAGCAAGGCACACCTTACTCCAAACGACATTTCTGGCTCCTTTCCCTATAATTCATTACTGAAAACTGAGCAAGAACCACTGTATTCCCCAAATCAAAGACTCCATCAATTATACGATGCACTGTTACTTTACGTACCACTGAGAAAGAAAAAATGCTGCCAATGAAATTAGGATGCATCATCATTTCTAAGATGCAGCCCAACTTCAGAAATGTTAAAGTATGGAAAAATGTGCAACTCGGAATGAAAGAAATATTTATTTCATTTTTTTCTCTTTGAGAGTTCTTCCTTGGACCTTTTGTAAGCAGGTCAAGATGGACATGACACCAAATGCAGGGGAGGCAGTGTCTGGTTTTTATCCGAGGTACTGGATACAACCCCTCTGCCTTCTGTCCTTCTCTTTCCCACCTTTAGCCCCTCTCAGGGATTGCCCCCACGTACCCCTCATCACAGCTCCCTTGTTACCGACCTTAGTTCTCTACTCTCCTCACTGTGCTTCTGAATCATCTTGCTGTAGTGAGTAGAGTCACCTGGGGTGGTGGTGGAAGTAGGAGCAGAGTTTGCAATATAGCGTTTTCTTGAAATTTTAACTGACCCATTTCTTACAACATGCTCTTATTATCCAGTTATTTTGGATGACCACCCATGCTAATCAGTCCTTCCTCTTGTAGGTTAATCCCTATTTTTCTAAAAATGTACTCCCAAATTTTATAACCTTCCTTCCCTATTTATATGGAGAGGAATGTGCACACACATACACTTTATATCTTCCTCCTTTCTCTCTCTCTGTATGTGTGTGTTTGTAATACAAACATATGTACGTATATACATACTTCTATATGTATATATTTTGTGAATATATACTTTATACACTTTATATTTCTTGGAAAAAGAGAGCACTCATAATACGCCCACAGTGAGAAGCATATACCCATACTTTATTAATATACATATTTCATAGAGAAAACATAATGTCCATGTCCACATACATTTATTTATTTATAAATATATATTTATATATATTTTGTAAATGGGTCAGTATATAATACCCTCTTTTCCCCACTAGAGTTCTGAACCAGTTGAAATCAACAAACAGATAGGCAGATGAAGATCAGAGTACCATTTTATTTCTGATAAAGGATGGGTTGGAGAGTGCGGTATAGACAGGAGTCACAATAGGTATACTAACGCTGAGCCCAGAATTAAACTGACTCGGCCTTCAGACCCAGGCAACACAGGACCGCCACAACCCTCCCTCTCCCACAAGCGGGGCACGTATCTAATCATGAAGGTTACTGCGTGGCCCAGAGTAGATAAGATGTACTTTCCACAGGTTGGCCAGTTCCTAAACACAGTGAGGGGAAGGGGCTGAGCTGGCCATGCCTGGTTTTTCTGCCTACCTCACCCATCACCAAGGCACACCACCACCGAGAGGGGTGCTGCAGGAGATTGGGAACATTCGAGGAAAGATCCCTTCTTGTAGAAACCTGATGGGTGGAAGAGGCAGGGTTCTCCCCTCTCACTGACTTTTATTTTACAGAGAAGAAAACTGAGACCAAGAAAGTTTTACCCACTTTGCCAGAATCATGAAGCTAGTTAATGGCAGAGTTGATCTTATATTCGTCTTCTCCTGACATTTACTTTGGTGGTCTTTGGCAGAGCAAAGGGAATGGGCTAATTCATGATAAAAAGGCTATTCATTCATTCAACAATAGTTATTGAACACCCCTGTGTACCAGCCACTGTCTGGTCTCTGGAAATAGTGCTGAACAATATAGAAAATGTACCTGCCTTATTGAAACATACCTCCTAGTTGGGGAGACATAATAAACTACTCACTAAGAGTATAAAGACAAGTACAACAGGGTAAGGGTGACAGAAGCTATTCTTATAGGAAGTACACAGAGTAAACCTCCAGGAGAAGAGATTTGAAGAGGCTAGCCATGGGATTTTTGGAGGAAAAAGCCTTCCGGGCTGAGGGAATGGCCACTGTAAATGCCCGGAGACCTAATGTGTCAGGTTTTGAAGGTGTATTCTTGCTAATTCGAAGAGAGAAGGAAAGTCAGAGAGGGTAACAAGCAAATGAGTAGATATTTTGGACTCCACACCGAGGAGGACTACTTGCCCCTATTCCTAAAGCTAATCTAGCTGGCGGTTATTGGTGTTTAAAATCCTGGACGAAATATCCCTGGAAGACCTTGCCAACTCCTCGTTTTAATTCTCAGCTGAGCAGTGTTATTCTAGGTTACGCATCTGGAAGAATGCCTTGGAAGGATCTTTATTGTCCTGTGGTTCTCCCATGCTAATAATGCAGCACCCTCTCTGAGCAGGGAATGCCATGCACATTAGGGGCGAGAGTGTCTAAAAGTCCTGAAGCCTGTTTTATTGCTTGTTCACTGTCATCCCTTATTAGTGAAGGTGTCACAGACCAGACTTATATCCTGTTGGGCATTTGGTATGTTTGTAGTGAATGCTTGTATTACATTGATTTTGAATTGCCAACGCTATTAAGCGGGTAAACAGCACAGCTTTAGAAGAAATCCTCTGAGCTTTTGGATATTAAGATATTCTTAACAACTTCTGCTCTATTTTTGCTACAGCAAAGTCTCTGGTAAGTTCCAAAGGATCATATAGCCTGCCTCATCAGTAGGCTCAGGATCCATGAAACTTGTGTTTCGAGCTAGTTACTGCCGTCATTATGGTGTGACACTATAGGGACCCACAGTGATGTGAGATTTCAGGGAAACTGCACATTAAGAGCCAATCCGCTCGGTTCACCTGGAAGAAAAGTCACTGGGCAAGAAGTGGGAGGGTAGCAATGCCCAGGACCATTAACTGGCTCAGCATGGTGCTGAGCTAGTGTCTGCCAGGGGGCTACATAATTAAGGCACAAGCACTCTCCTAACTGTGGTAGGGGAGGAAAGGTAATGGGGACTGGAACAGATCTGGAAAAAGTCTATCTGTGTGCGTGCGTTAGTGTCTTTCAAAGGCACAGGTGACAAAATGCCTCTCAGAAGTAAGGAAAGAGAATTGAGGTGGGTAGTCACATTTCTCTCTCCTCTCCATCTCTCTAGGAAAAGCCAGGGAAAGCAAAGATGGGGGGATAAAGTGCACTGTGAACTAAGAGCGGAGGAAGGGCCATGGGTGCAGGGTGAATGTGTTGTGCCTGCCATTGTATTTTCCCCTCCCTGAAACATTTTCTAATGCGGTGCCCAGAACACAATAGGGGCTTAATTCTTATTTGTTGAAAAAATTAATACATGAGTGAATAAATGAAAGACGTGTGGGCTGGGGACATTGACTTAAAGCCCGGTGCTCTTTTCAGGTCCTGCTTGATAAATTGTTTTAAAATGAATTGTTTTAAAATGAATTGTATAAAGAGAGATTATTTAAGTGAACTCCACTCAAAATCACATTGTATTTGATAGGGTGACTTTGAATGTACTCATCTCATGCTTTCAAAAATTTTAGAGAGAAATCAACTGCATTTCGATAAAAAAAGACAATAAAAAAAATAAAGAAACCCCCAAATTTTAGAGAAGACCGTGGCCTTAAGGCAGAAGAATAAATATGAACCTGTCCCTAGACTTAATGTAACATGGAAATGCTTACATGAAACCTTTCATTGTAAGGTTTGTCATACCAGTCAATTTACTATGGGCAACATTTTACTATTGATGCACACAATTCACTCCTATTGGCTTCAGCAGGAGCTTCAGAAGTGCCTCAAAGTCCTATGTGGGTTAGACATGATCCTTGAGACAATGCAGGCCTTATCCTCAGTTTCTCTCTGGCTACCATAGTATTTAATAGTAATCAATTATCTGAATATTTTTCTGTAGTCATTCACATCTATTCACCCAGCCTTCATCTTCCTACCCTTGTATACACATATATCCATCTATCCCACCACCTGCCTCTCAAATTCTCCATTCACGCATCTATCCATGTATCCACCTACATGTCCATCTATACATTCATCCACACATCCATCCATCCATCCATCCATCCAATTTTTATTTACAAGCATATGCTATGTGCCAGGTTGTGCGTATTGAGACTAGACATAATGACGACAGGGTCTTTTGTCCCTGTAGCTTATTGTCATTTTAGTCTACATTTTGGACTGACCCAGCACACTGTGTAAACTTCTATTGTACTCTCATGCTGGTACACTTGTCTGTTTCCACAACTACAAAATTAGCCAATCAAGGCCATGATTTGTTCCAACTGCCTAATTATGTTGATGGGAAATCTGTGCATGAGGGAGGATGTGTGATTTGCCCATGTGTTCTGAACTTCATTGCTGGCTGAATAGAAACTAAGACTTAGTAAGACTGTGTTCTCTCTTACAATCGGGGGTCCTTTCTGTTACATCATGTACGATGAGTTCTTCCTGTACTTGTGCTCACAGGTGGTGTGCATCTGGGACTAAAGCTGAAGTGAGTGTTCCCTTCCTGAACAGAATGTAGACTCTGCAGATGGTCTGAAGTTTGGGGTCTAGCTATTATTCAGGATGACCCTGTAAGTCTTGGGAACGTAGAGACTGATGAGTCCTCAAGAAGCCAAAAAAAGATCAGTGCTGCCGTGTCTTTCAATTTTTCAAGGAATATTTATGACGTGTCATTAGAGGCCTTCAAGCCTCCACAAAATACTGCATTTACAGATGACACCCACTTCAGTAAGAGCCTAAGGGGGGACTCATTAGTAGGCAATCAGTTATTCAACTTGTTAAACATTAATTTCTCTTATGCTTCTGGTCTGCCTTGCGCAAGCATAATGGGTGGGGGGAGAGAGCAAACTAGAGTTTGAACAAGTTATCCAGTGCTTGCTGGCAGCTCTGCTCTTTCTCTATGGGTCTAAATATTTCTTTGGTATCTCCTTAATTTTCCTGGGGGCTCATAGAACAGGAGGACTTCTAAATAGTGGGGCTGTTCCCTCTAATTTTTTAAAAATCGTGAATGGATGGTCTTTTGCATACAAGTAACAAGGCGGTCTCATGCTCTCACCAGGGAGGGTGAACCCCAGATGTCTTGGATGCTAAAGTTCTCAAGGCAGTAGACATTTGCCCATGCGGCTATAGGTATCTACTGATGGGATGGCGATGCTGTGGGAAAAGAAAGGATCCCCTCCTGAGGATTTGGTAAAGGAAGTATGGGACAGAGAAGAGGAAGAGTGAGGACAGATTCTAGGTTCCCAGAATCTGGGAACCTGGGCAAGAGAAGGAAGGGAGCAGTATGTAGAGAGAGAGGCAGAGAACTAGCAGAACAGAGATGCTGTGCTCTGGAATAGGAAGCCGTGGAGCCATGTCTGGGGGGACCAATGATCAGTGGTATAGTCTGAAGCATAGTCCAGGGTAGGGCTGACACGAGTCAGGCAAGGTGTCTGGGATTGTACTACAAGGTACAAGTTTGGGGCAGAACTTTAGAATCAGCAGTTTGCTGCCATCCAGAGCATGACTTAAAGAGAAAGTCAACAAGGGGATGGGTAGAGAAAGACCACGTGCCCAGACCAGTCCCTGGGGCTAGAGCAGCAAGGCGGTCTGCAAGGTGAAGATGTCTGCACTGGCTAGAAATGGTCCCCACACCAGGTGCTCAGGACAGTGAAAGCCATGGCTTCTTGTCACCATTTTCCTTGGTCATATGAAGGAAGGCAATAGTTTGGGGACAGATACCTAAAGAGAAGCAGAGCCGAGAAAAGAAGAAAGGGGAACAGCCCTGGTGATATCAGTGAGACTCTGTACCTAAAGTTGTCTGTGTCCCTAGACGCCCTAGTAAATGAGTCAATCCATACTCTCTGTTCTGCTTAAACCGTTTCAATTGACCTTCTGGTATTTGCAACATCAAGTGTCCTAAACTGCCTAGTTCTGGTTCTGCAGCTTAGGGTTCACTTTAAGCTAAATTTCAATAAATAATTGCTGTCATTACCTGGGCATCTCCCCACCGTGAGTCCAGGTCATACTCACATCTCCTCACAGTGGAGACCTTTCTTCTCATTTTACAAGTGGGAACACCCAGGTCTAGAAAAGCGGAGTCTCTTGCCCAAGACCACAAACCTGGTCAAGCTGCAAACCTGATCTGACTGAACTTCAGACGTTTTCCTCTCTGCCATGTTGCCCCTACCCCCGCTGAGGAGGTTTATCCCGGAGCTCCCCCTGACCTCCCTTTAAGGGTCTTTTTTGTCCTCTTCACACTTAGGCTTCCTTTTCACTTTGCTGTCTGCAGCTCTGCAAGCTTTATTCCTTTCCCTTTTTCTACACCCATCAACATGTCTGAGTCTTAAATAGGGCCCCAGGACCTTGCTCACGGCTGGGAATGGCTGACTATCTGTGTGTAGCGTGCTGATGAGCAAAGGCACACATAATATGCAGAGAACTGCTGCTCAGGAAATGGTCATGAGGTAACTCAGTAGGGCTGCATATTTTCTTTTTGCAGACATCTACTTAACCCAGAGGAGGGATGTTAATGCAGGCCAGGACAATAAGGTTTGGAGGGGAGGCCTGTTTCCTTGACTCTCTCCTCTCAGCCTCTTCATAGGTGGCTATGCTCTACGCTGCATGCCTGTCTGCCAGCCTACCAGGTGGGTCTTCCCTGTTAGTGCCAGCCTGCTGCTTTATGTGGTGCTGTGTGACTGATTTGATGACCTGTGACCCGACTGTCCATCTGGCCACTCCAGAGTTCTCCTGGCTCTTTCCCTTTTTTTGCTGTGACTGAATTTCCACTGCTTCTCTCAGCATCTGACTTGCAAACCACTCTGCTCCGTCTGTTAGATGGATGAAAAGAGAGAGTGACCTCCTGCTGCCAGCTCTGCCCGGTGCCCTCCCCGTCTTCAGTGGGAAAGCACCTGGGCCTGGGAGTCTTCTGCTTCCTCCTGAACTGGCTGGGGCCACGGCAGCTGGCAGCACCTCAGCCCGCCGTGTGCGCAATGCTCTGTGAAAGGAGAGACGTTTCATTTTGTACTTGGCAGGCGCTGAACTCAACGGGACGGTGAGACCCAGGAAATATGACACCATCTGCTTCCTGCCATGTTCCGGCTCCAGCGCTTGATGTCAGGGCATCAGCTGTTACCTGAGTGTCCCTGGTCCTGTGAAGTGAGCCATTCAGGAAACGCCTTCGCTAAGACTCTCCACAATGGCACCATTCATCCTGGCCAGGCTGCCCTGCTGTGCGTTTGTTGCTTCTTGACTTCCAAAGTAAAAAATGTCTTCCTGCTTTCTAAGTCTGCCACAGAAAATATATACACATAAATATGTATATACATAATATAGATGTTAGTTTATTCGGCCATCCTTTTCCATACCTGGACCTTTTTCTGCTCTAAAGGTAGTCTTCCTAGATCAGTCTCTGGCTGCCTTGAACTGTATCCAGTGCTCTGTGCTTTGCGTGCCTCTGCCTTCCAGGTGGGAGTGATGTCCTTAACTAGCGGTTAAGGGAGGATTAGCTACTCCAAGGGGAGGATTAAGCAAACAACAGTATCATAGAAAATAGGAAAAACCAGTTGGACCTCCCTGTGCTGGGAGTGCCCAATCCAGCTAGCAGTATTAAGGGCTACGGGAGGGAACAGGAGTGCTGTATCCCTTGTGCCATGGCCCCTGCAAATCTCAGATTTCCCTGAACCTCTGACATGCTGGTCTCTAGTTCAAGAAGCTGCCAGGCAGGTGGGATGGGCAATGCATTGAAGGCTGAGTCCTTTCCTGACAAAGCCCCTTGTTCCCTTTGTGGACAGACAAATCAAGCCACCTGTATGGAGTATTAAATATGAGACAGAACACAAAAAACAACCCTGTCGATCTGTTAATACATATTCAGACTCAGAGTACGCCATCTGGACCAGACACAACGGCTGCTGGAATTTGTGTTGTTTCTTTCTTCTTTCTTCTGATTTTGACGTGGTTTTGGTTAGCTATTCCTATTTTGATGCCTAAAGGGTGGTATTAAACATAATCTGAATCTTAATTTAAAATGTATGCTTTTCTTATTTAAACTTGTTGGCTCTTTGAAGAATTACGGCATGGCAAAAATGTTGCTGGGGGGACGTCCCAGAGAAAATTCCCTTTGGTCGCCAGATTGTTTCCTAAATTAGTGGAAGCCTTCAAGTCCTAGGTCAGAAGGAAGATGGAACTATTTGTTACAGTGTTGGAGTCTGATGGGAGAGCACGTGCTACGTTTGCATTTTAAGAGTGGCAGTGGTTTCCGTGAAAAACTGGGAGAGCGGGTGGGCTGCTCAGACACATATGCTCCAGCCCACACAGCCAGCCATCACCATGACTTTCACAAGTGCCAGGACTATACTCAGCCAGCCCTTCGACACACACAGCCCTTTGCTCTAGGAAGACTGATGAAATGCACGTGTGCATACACATGTGCACATGGACACACACACTATGGTCCATGCCATTGTGGTTACACCTGCTAGAACCTATGGACAGAATTGCTGTCTTCCCTCTGACCAGATGAGCTCAACCCAGAGTCCCTTCCCACCCACCATCCCCCTGCCAGGCTAAGCACTCCCCTGTGTGGAGTGATGAAATCTATAACTCGTAGTCTTTCACCTAGAAGTAGCAGAGGTGGTATTCAAAACTTGCTTATGTTTCAGGCTCAGTGGGTTGTACCATCACATAGACTATGGTTTATTTAGTTATTAATTTCTGGTGAGCCCATGTTCTATTGTTTAAAGTTCTTTTAATACATCTTGGCCCTTTGACATTTATAGGAATATTTATGTGAACAACATGGTAGACCTTCAATCTTCTCATTCTCCCTCTTTCTTGATTGGGGTAGGGCTATAGGAATGGCCCATTCAGCCCTTTAAAGGATCAAGACTGACTGTGCACTTCAGTAAGTAAATCCTGGCTCGGACTTGGCTCTGGCTGTGCTCAGCAACCTGAAACCCTAAGGCCTTACAGGCAGGACCTTGTGTGGCAGTGGCCAGTTTGTTCAAAAGGAATGATAACAACCTTGGGCATCTTAGATGATGCCATGTTCTCTTCAAAGAGCCCATCACACACAGAGAGTAAAGGATTAGCAGTCCCATAATAGAGATCCATTAAATGTTGTGGTGTTAGTAATAATTAAGTAGCGTTTTATGATAGCACCAGCAGGCTAGTCAAGTGACTAATTCTTTTCAGGGTTTGCTCTCTCTCTCCATTGGTAAAGGATTTAGATGGATTTATGACATTGGCTGAAACAAATCAGTGGATGAGTGATTACAGGAGTTGAGTGTGGTTAAGCCAAGATTAATGCCACTAATCCCTGAGAATGAAGGAGATGACTGTCACCCACAGAAGTGAACTTGCAGTTCAAGATGTGCGGGCTTCTAGCCAGCAGTTCAGATCTTCTGGGCACACATGCATGCCCACACACGATCTCAAGCCAAACCCAGCATCCCCCTGTCACACTGTAAAGGATGGTAAGCAAACAACAATAATGACAGAGGCCTTGAAATATGGTGAATAAAATACTCAATGTGGGCAAACTGCTGCTTACTAACATTCTCAGGTCACCAGGGTACCATTTCAGCCGAGGCCTTTACGAGGTCATTTACCTTTACCTACACCAGGACCATTATCTTAATTGCTCCTCAGCCTTCATGAAAGTGTTTGTGGGTAAACAGTTTTCACCAAGGGAGTCATTAAGTGCCCCCTGGATTACCACAGGATCAGGAATTATAAAAATAGCAGCAATTGTAGTCATAATAACCTATGCTGGGTAAGTATCTGTTATAAATATGTCTTAAATTTTCACCACCAGCACCACCCAGAGCAGCTTCAGGGTGAAGCCCAGCAT
The DNA here is from genome assembly GCF_949987535.1 of Balaenoptera acutorostrata. Taxonomy (NCBI): domain Eukaryota; kingdom Metazoa; phylum Chordata; class Mammalia; order Artiodactyla; family Balaenopteridae; genus Balaenoptera; species Balaenoptera acutorostrata. The sequence goes on along the minus strand of NC_080064.1, from coordinate 73,850,523 downwards.
AAGAAACAGAGCGCTGATTATTGAAAAACATAGATGGATAAGAAGGCGCTCCTCATTCGTCAAGTCTGGAAGGCATAGAAGAGCAAAAGGGCTGCCATAACTCAGCCCCTCTCTTACTTATGGCGTTTCATACTGGTGCTGAGGAACTAGCGGTAGACGTGAATTCTTCTCACCTCAATAGAGGGAGGAAATATGCTAAGCTAACATATTTTAAATGCATGCCCAAGGTCAAGGGAAAGCCGGAGTTTTGGAAAGTGTCAGTTCCATCCCCATGGCTCATTTTATGGCTACATGACACCCAAATAACAAGTTGCAAGCAGATATTTCAATCCATGCTCAATAAATAATTAACTAAATTAAATAAATTTGGGGGCTGTGGAGACCTAGCCAGACCACATCGTGGACTGCTTCTCTAGTTCCTAGTCATGTGTCCAACTAATAGTAGATTTGTTGGAAACTGAGAAATACCTAGACTGAATTCCTGGTTGATTTGGCTTAGAAATGCCACCACATCAGTTCTTGGGTGTCCTAAGCTGATATCCTCCATCTGCATGATTTAATAAGTCCTCTCTGCTTCTGGGCTATTGTGATATGTCTCCTGTTTCTCCTTAGTTGTTTGCATTACCTGCAAAATAATATTCAACCTGAGAGTGTTGCATTTCAGCCTGTCTGCATTTGGACTCCTACCTGCCTCTGCAGCTTTCTCTCACAGCATCCCTACCCATGTGGTACTTTGGATCAGTAATGCCCCACTCTTTATTCCTGCCCTGCCAGCAGAAAGCAAGGTAATAAAGTTCTCATATTTCTTGAATTGAGCAGTGAAAAGACTGTCTTTAGATGAAACAAATGATCATGGATTTCCATACTGATTTGTTAGTTAAATAAGTACAAATGAAAAACTAGGTATAAACTTCTGCAAGGATTCTATAGACTATGATTCTTTTTCTTGGTCAGTATAGAATAGGATAGTTCTTCTAAATGGGAGCCTTTGAAATATTTGAGAAAAAAGCAGTCAGATTCTTCAAGTCCCTTCCTCATTAGGGTAGCATTTCATGTTTCTTCAGCTGTTACTTACAGGAAATGGCTTTAAATTCCCCCCATTCAACTTACTTCTCAAATGACATCCAGTTGCTTAATGTCTTTCTGAAGTATAAACTGTGCAGCACATCCTTCCCTTGATCTGGATCCCACATTTCTAGAGTTGTCACCACAATTCTTAAGAAACTTTTTTTGCAGTCACATCTTCTATGATTGACTTCTGTTGAGCCTGCTATCAACGAAAAAGCCTAAACACAGGCATGATTATTTTGAAACCATTTCTCCTCCATCCTGTATTTATGCAGCTGGTCTATTGAGCATAAGTGAAGGACTTCACATTTATCCCATGTTAAAAATCCATCTTGTTAGTAATCCCAACATTCTGGTCTCTCAAAGTTTCTGATGATCCTGATTCAGTATTTCAATCTAACTAGTCCTCTCAGCTGAAGATTTGGTCTACATACCAATTTTGCACTTTGTAAAATTTTGCTGTCACAGCCCTGTATTCTAACCTGAAGAGATTTGTCTCTGTCTAGGTTAATAGGTGCTGAAAGCTCATCACCTACAAGAGTGAAGAGATAGGTACTAGGGAGTGGTGGGGCTTGTGGTCAACCACAGTGTGTTCAGGTGTTTCAGTTCACATTAATTAAGAATATGAATAAGAGTGGCGAGAGTGGATATCCTTGTCTTGTTCCTGATCTTAGTGGAAATGCTTTCAGTTTTTCACCATTGAGTAGGATGTTTGCTGTGGGTTTGTCATATATGGCCTTTGTTATGTTGAGGGAGATTAGATTTGACATAAATACACTACCATGTATAGAACAGATAGCTAGTGGGAACCTGCTGTATAGCACAGGGAGCTCAGCTCGGTGCTCTGTGATGACCTAGAGGGGTGGGATTGGGGGTTGGGAGGGAGGTCCAAGAGGGAGGGTATATAGGTATACATATAGCTGATTCACTTCATTGTACAGCAGATACTAACACAACATTGTAAAGCAATTTTACTCCACAAAAAAAAAAAAGAATATGAACAACAAGAACAGAGTGCTAACCAACGGCACCAAGTGAGCCTTGTCAACTGGTGGGTAGAAGCAACTCTGTTGCTAAGGTGTCACTCTGCAGTTATGTTTAAACCACATTGTCTAAGACTAAACAGCTCCTGACGCTCTCGACAGCTCAAGCTGCAACAAAGTACAGTCTATTTTTCATCTTAAGATAGTGCTCAAGATACAAACTGATCAAAATAGGGTACAACAAAATCATCAAACAAATCTCCTTTCACAGGAGGACACATACCTTGCTCTTGCCCCCATGAAATTCTGCCCAGCAATGACAAGGAGATTGCAAGAAAGAACCCCCCTTGAGCCATAGCCCAAACTCCTTCCTGGACTGCTGGTGGTAAATGCAGCCCAGAGAAAGGGCAGAGCAATCTGTTTACGTATCACTGACTAGGTAGCGTCCAGATAATGAACAAAGGGGTGATTTCTCAGCAAACCAGTAATAACTGACCCACACTGTTGCTTTAAAAAAAAAAAAAATTCTCTTATGGCATACACACATATACACGCACAAACATACGTATTTCTTTTGCAAAAATGGAAACACTAAATATTTGAGTGAATGAATGAATGAGGAAAAGGCCCATCCAGTGTAACCTGGGATTAACTCACTGCTGCTTTCCCAGGTAATGAGGGTGGCTACCTTTGTCCAGAACAGATGCTATGAGATCATGTCTCCAAGAGATGAACTGAGACTGGATTCACTGAAATTATGGTGCTCACAGAGAGGATTTTAGCTTGAACATTTGTTCATGTGATTTACGGCACCCTCCATCCGGCAGAGTCAATGCAAAAAAAATGAAACTTAATTACAGCATGCAGACAGAGTTTGCTTAAGAGAGCTAAAAGTTTGCGGGGATTTTTTTTTTTTTTTTATGAGACAGGAAACATCCTAAAAGAAAAAAGCAAAAAGCTTTATACAACCTTTGCAACTCATCAAGTGTGAGTCTGACCCTTGTGTGGGGGGATGGGAGGGTGCTGGCTGTGACTTCACTTGGCCTCCAAGCAAATTATCCCCAACCATAGGTCCCTGCTAAACTCCTACCTCCTCCAATGCTTGTGTCTCCAGGATTCCCTTTTATTTCAGCCTAGCCTTGCCCTTGAAGGAAAAGAGTATTATTGTCCTTTCTCTCTGGCAACTCAAAAGTCCGGAAGTTTAAATTTATAGTCTGAGAACTGTTCCAGTGTATATATGGCTCAGAGGGTGTTATTAACAAATCCAATTAAAAACATTCCTTCTGCTAATAAAAAAGTCAGCACCTTCCTATTAAACTAGGACCCACCCTTAAGTTAATTAATGGCCGTTAACACTTTATTTGCTTTCAAGGGTCTCTTGGGTACCAAGCTTCTGAGACAAAGCAGATTCTAGTTGGTAGGTCAGTGGCTTTGTTTGATGCACACCCCTGACCCTCCACTTATTCTACATCTGAAGCTGAGTCTCTTTGTGTCTTGAGATCTCCTCCTGAGACCTCATCCAGAGGGGCCTGGATAATGGTACTTATTTGGCAAAAGTTTTTAAGATCTACAGATGAATCTGGCTGATGAATAATATCAATGCTTATGATAGTCATTGAATGATAATTGGCCCTTTTTGGACCATGTAGGATTCAAGTGCCTCTACCCAAATCATTACATGAAAGGCAGCCAGCCCCTGAGGTTTAGATTTGGCTTTTGCACTTAAATTTGCAAACTGGCACTACTTTCATCAAGAAAGAAAATATGACGATGAAGTGCTACTACTGATATTTGGACAGCATTTTGTATTTTCAGCATGCTTTCAGATAATACATTATGTAACTCGCAAGCAAACAGCATTTTATCTTTTGCAGGCATGCGAAGACAGCAGAACTCCTGAATTCTCAAAAACTAATCATGAACACTTCTGAGACTGACAGTTGGGTCTATTTTCCATAGATTTTGCAGTTAAAAAAAGTGATCGATGATTCAGTTTCCTCTCTAAGAGTCAAGTGAATTTATCATCTTCTGATTCCTGCATTCACCTAAAATAAGGTGCTGGTCCAGGCCATGAAGCTCGGATTCGAGGGGCACCCGCCCAATTCATCTTCTTTTCTTTATTACTCACCCAGCAGTCCTTCCTTCTGTGCTGCTCCGGTAGCTTTAATGGTGGGCATCAGCCCCGAAGAGCAGCTCTACAAATGAAAGTGTCTTCTGCGGGCAGAGGAAAGAGGAACCTCTATCACCGAAGGCTCACCTACAGACGATTTCTCTCACAAACGCCATTTCCTGTGTGCCCCTTGCCGGTGTTCACAGTGTGTGGCGGTTCCCAGGGAGGTCCTCATAAAGGACTGTTCTGTTGTAACCCAGAGTCATATTTTTTCTATTTAAATAATGAAGAGGCTTCAGCTCCCTTTCTCTTTTGTTTCCTACTGCCTAGATAAGATGTCCATATTCAGAATGTTTCATTGACATAAAGGTTGCCATCTGTTTTTTGCCCAGATAGGGGCCATCTTTGTATGTATTTTTGTTACTTAAAAAATAGTCTGTTGCATTTAAGCAGGTTTCCTCCCTCCCTCCCTTCCTTCCTTCCTCTCCCTTCTCCCTCCCTCCCTCTATCCTCTCCTCCTCCCTCCCTCCCTCCTCCCTCTCTCCCTCTCCCTTCCTCTCCTTCTTTCTTTGACAGAGATTGCCAGCTTTTCTATGTCAAGTTGTCTTCCTTTAGAAATTAAAATATATGGTAATAAAATGCCATTCATATAATCACTTGACAGGTAAACTGTTTTTCTGACAATGTTTGAAATTAATAGTAACCTAAATAGCACAGAGGACTCTGCATTAGGGAAGTTTCTTCCTTCTTTCTTCTTTTTGTAATCCTCCAACAGCAAGCCATTCATTTCTACATTTCCATGTTAAAGATACAACACTAAAAGTGCATTACCTTAATAATCAATAACTCAGTGGGAGGTCCTAATGGGGAGAATTCACTGGAAGCTACATTCCAGTTGAAGTAGCAAAGGACCACCCTAGGCCTGCGGGCTATAATTAGACAACCATAAAACCAGGAGGTAAATGGTGGAAGGCTACATTAGCAGTAAAATGCTAACTTGCAAGTAATAAGCCTGAAATCTTTCATGTCTACTGGAGTGTCACTTACACTGGAACAAGGAAAATGTTATGTTAAAGAACAAATTTACATTTAGGATCCCTAAAGCTTAAGGACTGGTGAAGGTTAGCGTGGCAATGAGAAAACAGATGAATACAAATCTGCACACTTCACAGTTTTCACTCAGTTTGCCCCTTCCCTCTCCCTTTCTTTTCCATCCACCAGTTTCTTCTTCCCCCTCCAGGCTTTGAGAAACATTACAGAATTTAAACACAGGAAACCAATATAAAAACCCTCTCAGGCAAAGAAACAGTGCGGCTGACTTTACATTGTTTCTATTCGTGGCTCCCTAGTTTTACATTTTCTGATCAGTGACTGCCACTGAGACCAGGAGACCAGTTTCTTCAAGAGCAACGGTGGCCTGTCTGCAGGCCTTGCATTATTGATTTTCTGCTCATAGATACCAGTTGCTCTGTCAATCATGGGCCAGAAATACAAGATGGCAGTCAATAAGCAAAAGGACTGAGCTCCCATGAAGACAACAAAATAATTCAGGAGATCTGACTAAAACAGAAAATGCCAAAATCCTCAAGAGAAAAAAAAAAAAAAAAATCAGTTAAGCCTTTCCGGGAAGGAAAGTCTGTAGTGCCCCCGAAAGACATATTATGTTTGTAAGGGAGTATATTCTTGCTAAGTGAGTCTGGAATTTTCTCACCAAATTAATTCATTAAAGAAAACATTTATTAAGTGTCTGTTAGGCAACCATAGGCACTGAAGACAAAATGAGGAATATTACTCTGCTCCTATTGGATACAAATGTATAGGGTGCACATATAATTGTAAGAAAGTATGCTGAGTACTGCAGTAGAGTTTAAGTACAAATGGCTTTGTGAGTATAGAGGAGGGAGATACAACAGCCTGGACAAGTCAGGGAAGATTCCAGGAGTGACAACAGTTGTGTTGTATCAACATCTTGAAGGAAGCTTAGGAGTTCTACAAACAAAGGGGAAGCGGAACACTCCAGGCTGGGGACCCAGCATGTGAAATCACTCTACACTTGCTCACCTTGTTCATACAAATTTAATGGACATGCAAATTATTGAAAGAAGCATTCTTTAAACTAAAGTTTATGAACTGAACACTGTTATGTTGGTTTTCAACTATTTAATGATTTTTTCCCTCATCCTCTATCAGATATAATCCCACAGTGTTTAACTCATGCTTTGCACAAAGAAGCTTCTCAATAAATATTTGTTAATGGTTGGATTAGAGAGAGGAAGCCCAAACAGGAACTAAAGCAGGTAGTAAAGTATCTTTAAGGAGTTCTTTTTTTTAACATCTTTATTGGAGTATAATTGCTTTACAATGGTGTGTTAGTTTCTGCTTTTAACAAAGTGAATCAGTTATACATATACATATGTTCCCATATCTCTTCCCTAAGGAGTTCTTAAATGTTTTTAGGACCTCTCCATGTGATCTTCAAAATCTCAAAATTATTATGTGGTTAAAAAGAACAACTATGAATTCTGTAGTAAAGAATCCATTACAAACCCAATGTTTGGATAATGGGATTTTCTGGTTGATACAATTTTCTGGTTAAAGAAAAACTATCTTAAATCGTTAAAAGATTTTCACAAATCTTTTGAAGTTGTGTTTGTTCAAGTGACTACCTTACCTGCTCGATAAAGCCCTAAGGGCTTCCATCATCCCCTGAATAATCTGACTCCACTGCCCAGTTTCCTCTCCCACCCCTCCCTCTTCCTGTGCTCCATTCACAGTGTTCATCCAGAAATGCCAAGTGTCTCTTCCCACTTTAGGACATTCTAATATGATCTTCTTTCTTCCTGGCACACATTTACTCCCCTGCAGGGTATTGGGGGCTCACACAACCATGGGAGGGCTGGGTCTCAGTCTCACCAAGCTCAGCCTGGAGAACTAACCTCTAGAAAGTTGTCACTAACCCTTGCAGCTGCCTATAGCACCGATGCAAATGATTGGCAGGAGATCACCTCAAATCCACTGCCAACCTCCTCTCTGCTGTCTGATTATGCATCTTTGCAGTTGCTACTTGAGAATGATACCTTCTGCTCCTTCTCTTCTTTTCTGCTTTCTGTTCATTGTCAGACACTAAACAGGATCAAGCAAAGAGGATTCTGGGAAATGTCCTTCTCATTTCTTCTAACCTGCAGCGGGACTATAGTAGAAGACAGGATGGTTAGACTGAATTGACTACAGATGATCCAGCACCCTGGCCAACTTCTACACAGCCTTCATTTTTGCCGACTGTTTCCTAAACCCTAGGCAAGATTATGCTCCTCTGTCACAGCATTTTTCTTGATAACATCACAATTGTAATATGGTTAGATGTGTAGTTGTGGGATAAATATTTTTCTTATCTGCTACAAGCACCAGTTCTTTGTGTCTACCAAAATATCTTCTCACCCTCTGGAACCTATTAGGCTCTCAATAAATATTTGCTGAAGGAATGAATGAAGTATCTCAACGTTCTTTAGTGATTTATGTTCTTGCAATGCCTGAGTGTCATCCCCTCTGAACGTTGTACAGAGGTGAGGTTTTGCTATAAATGTAACAACTGGAAGAGACTGGGTTAAATCAATAATTGCAGGATAAACTTGAAAATTCTTTTAGAAGTTAACAGCAGGGAGGACAATTCGGCATTCTCTATCAGAAGTTTTTAAAATATGTCTATCCTTTGACCTAGAAATTCTGAGGATTTTTTCTAAAGACATTTTAAGCTGTGAAAGAGATTGATGAATAAGGATTATTCATTGCATGATTCATTGTAAATTCTGGAAAGAATTGTCCTTATTCACACCTCCCACTCACTTTTTAAGCCCTTATTATATGGCTTCAGTCCCCATAAACCCACTGAATATGTCTGTCTAAAACCTCTTCTTATCAGTAAATCCAGTGGATACTTGTAGTACGCATCTTCCTTGACCTCTCAGAGCATTTGACTTGCTGAAGGTTTTTTCTTTCTTTGAACATCTCCCCCTCTGACTTCTAGTACCTGGCTCTTCTTCTGCCTCTCTGGCCATGCTTTGTCACTCTTTTGTGAGCCTTTCTTCCTCTGCTTCTTGTTTCTGCTCTAGGTTCTTGTAACCTTCCTGCTATCTCTGGGCAAATTCATCATTATTTCAATTACCATTCATATGCTAAAAAAATCTCAAGTTTATCTCTAGACTGAGAGGATCTGATTATATGCATTTGGCTCCTGGACACTTCAACTGAGCGTATGAAACTCAACTTCTCTAAAAGTAAACATGCCATCATTCCCAGCAAATGTGCTTCATTCAATTACTTACTCAATCAAAAGTGTGAGTGTGCTTGTGTGTGTATATGAGAATGGAGGTGCAGGATATTTTTACTTACTCTCAGGTGGGCAAGCTAACCAGCATCAAAACATAAGTAGTCCATGATTGTTATTTAATCTAGTTCTCCTTTTATTTTCACAGTTAGTAAATTCATTCTAGATTTTGGCAATGGAATTACTAATTTAGAGCACTTGGGTTTTTGACCATCTTTCCTCTTTTCCTGAAACTTTTTGGATATTTTAGATAAGACTAAGAGAGCTTGGTACCATTTTGAACCAGAATCCATACACATCATAATTAATGGCTACACAATTCTATCGTATGCAAATATCAGAGTTTATTTTACCATTCTCCTGTTGCTCCTTTCTAATAGAAGAGGAATTCAGAAGTATTCTAGTGAATTGAGGATGCAGTTTAGTTAGGCTGCAGTCAGTATAGACTTCATTATATACCAATGTTCATGAGTCTGAAAATATTTGGAGTTTAATTTGAAAAAGCAATTCTTAGCAGAAGTATATTTACCTGCATTTCTAAATTCCCTTGAAAGGGATTTGAGCCTATATTCTGGAAAAATCTTTCAAAAATAAAATAGAACATCATCTTTCAGAGATTGGGGGATTACTGTGTAGTCTCTGAAAGAACTTCATATATTATGTAATTATGGGAGTGTTTTGCTCTGCCTTGGTTGAAGATTACAGAAGAATAGCTTTCAAGATGCTTTTGCCTTACTGACCTTTCATAATTCTGGTCAAATAAGATAAATATCTGCAAGTCTGAGGACAAAAGAAATATGGTAACTTATTTTTCAGAGAAGTGTGACTTTAGTTTGATTCATTTGAATAGTAAGTGAAGTTCTAGGATGATTTTTAGTATGCTCAAATAACTGTCTACCATGTCCTGTGGCTTGCCTTCATGCAGGCTGAGAAAACACCAAATATCTGCATAGGGTTTAAACATGACACTAAGCTCTCCTTTGCACCCACTACCCTAACCTCAACATTTTCTCCTTAGCAACCTTTTTCTGACTTGTCATAGTACCTTAATTAATGAGCATGTAAGTAATAAAAGTTTATTCTCTCACCCAGGCTGGACATTTGTTATGAGGGACATGACCAAAATTTGGGCCATTCTTCAAGGAGAAAACAATGTTATTGAGAAGAAGAAATATGTGTATGAAATAAATAGATAATAACTTAAATAAATTGGAGATCTGGAACCTGGAGAAGAGAAGACTTAAGTGATGGGGTGATAGGAGGGTTTGGCAAGATAAATATTGCCATGATGTCCATATGAAAAGAGTGATTTAGCTTGCTCTGTTGAATACCACTGGGTGGAACTAGAAAAAGGATGGAAGTTATACCAAGGCATCTTGGAATTTAAAATTATAATTGACCTGGGCTCAGAAGGGCCTGTGTTAAGATAGTGAGTTTCTTGTCACTTGTCATTCAGGGAGATGCTGGATAAACACGGATTAATGCTATTCTAGAAGAGGGGGGAGAGTGATATGGGAAGATGGACAGGGAAAACTTAAGATCCATTCTGACTCCGAGAGTGTATGTCCAATTAACATGATTCCTGACAATTATAGATTCTAACAAATATAGATGGTATATTATGTAGAAAATGTGGAACCGGGCACTGTTTCAATAGACCTGGGTGAGCCACTTCCTCTTCAGAAATAATGTTGTAAATGTGTCAGAATATGCATTTTTCTGAGATAGTATCTCCTGCCTTCATCAGATTCCCAAAAGTTCTATGGTCCCAAATAATTTATGACCACAGCAATAGGGGGCCTTGGTTCCGAGCATTAACGCTCACCTGTTGTGGTGTTTCAGTGAGTGAAACCTCAGTGGTGAGGTGGCTGTTGACTAACATAAAATTAGGTCTAAAGGACAAAAACATAGGGAAGTTAAGTACTGAGAGTGGGGAAAGGAGCAGAAGGGAACTTGTGAGACTTAGGAGTGCTGAGCAGTGGGAGTCAGTGGTAGAGACCTGGAGGGGTATGATCTTCTTGCATTGGCTCAAAACTGGAAATTGTCTTCTTCCCTCCTCAGAGCAGCTCTCTGTCCATTGCCACAGATTATATTAGGGTTCTCCAGAGAAACAGAATCAAGAAGGTATTCGTGATATATCAAATGAGGATATCAAGATATATACATCTGTGTATATCTGTGTACATATATCTGTACACAGATATATATACACAAGATACACACACACGCACATCGGTGTGTCTATGAGATTTCTTTTAAGGATTTGGCTCATGTGGTTCTGGGGGCTGGCGAGTCTGAAATGCATAGGTAAGGCTGGCAGGCTGGAAAGCTGGCAGGCGCTGATGCTACAGTCTTGAAGCAGAATTTCTTCTCCTCTGGGCAACCTCAGTTTTAGTTCTTAAGGTCTTCAACTGATGGAGTGAGGCCCACACATATCATCAACAGTGATCCCCTTAACTTAAAGTCAAGGGATTGTAGATGTTAAACACATTTACAAAATACAAAATTTACAAAATTTACATTACAGAAACACTGAAATTAGTGTTTGATTAAATAACTGGGTACTACAGCCTGGTTAAGCTGACACATAAATTAACCATCATAAGTACTATGCTATTATCTTTCAGGCCAGAAAACTTAAAGTTGTCATTTTTCTTTATGAAATTTCATTGTGCTTTTCACCTAAGAAGGAGCACAGTGAAAGTCTGGTTTTAATGGAGCTGGAATGAAGATGAATGGAGTACCAAGAAAACACACAATGCCTCTTTCACAGTTGTGTCTAGGACTGGCTTTAATCAACGGAGTTGGTAATTGCTAAACTATTTGTGCCACTCGCCAAGTAGTAGCAATGAATTTACCCTTATTTATCCCATTTTGTTTTTGTGAGATGGATGGCTTAGTTATGGGTAAAATTTTTAGTTGAGTGATATAATCCCACCCTAACCCACTAAGCTGTCTAGGGGAATGGCAGATATTAGCAAAAACCCCTTAATTTGTACCTTTAATATATCACATCAACATCACATTAATACTTGCAGCAGTCAGTTATTTCTGTATATCAAATAATTGCAAAATCACTTATTTTCACTCATGTGTGTCTAAACTTGCTTAAATTTGGCTGTAGGTCCTGAGTTTACTTTGTATCTCTTCTGTGTTCCTACATATTTCTGCTACTTGACTCTCTGAGAAATGACCATCTCATAGAAGACAAGCAACTGAGGAAAGTGGAAACACAGGATGTCTCTGAAAGCCTAGGCTTGGAGATGACATACTATCTTTACCTACATTTTATTGGCAAAAAAAAATTGCATCAGTGGTGTGGGGAAGTATATTCTACCCCTGGTAGGAAAAACTGCCAAGTCACATGCAAAGATCATGGATACAGGGAGAGGTGAAAAGTTGGGCCAATAATTTAATCTATCAAATTTATGATGGTGTATTAGTTTTTTTTATGGCTGCTTTAACAAATTACTACAGACTTGGTGGCTTAAAGCAACAAAAATGTATTCTCTCGCAGTTCTGGAAGCCAGAAATCTGAAATCAGTATCACGGAGCCCAAATCAGGATGTTGCAGGTCACGCTCCCTCTGCAGGCTCTGGGGGAGAATCTGTCCCATGCCCTGCCCCGCTTCTGGTGACTGCGAGCATTCCTTGAGTCCTGGCTGCATCATGCCGGTCTGAGCCTCCATGGTCACACGGCCTTCTCCCCTTCTATCTGTCTCCTCTTATGTCGACTTGAAATTTCCCTTTGCCCTTCTCTTTAAGGATACATGGGATTGTATTTAGGGCCCATCTGGATAATCCAAGAGGATCTCTGTATCTCAAGATTCTTAACTTAATCATATCATGTACATGTAAAGTAATATTCAAGGTTCCAGGGATTAAAGCCTGATATCTTTGAGGGACATTTTTCAGCCTACTACAGATAGGAATAGCAGTCACAGAAGGCTTTCCACCTACAAGACATTAAACTAAGCCTTTACATATATTAACTCATTTAATTCTCAAAACAACCCTTCATGTTGTTTCGGTTATTAACCCTGCTTTTTAGATGAGGAAATTAAGGTGAACAGAAGCTAAACAACAACTTGCCAAGTAAGGCAGGATTTAAGCTCTCTGTCTCCAGTCTTTCTTAATCACTACATTCTATTGCTTCTCTACTTTGCTTATAAATCAACAGAAACATAGATGGAAACCACAGCATCTAATACTGAGACTTGAATATCGGGCTTTTAATATCATTAGACAGATTGGCTTCTTATACTGAGAAATATGGACTGAGCTCTTGAGAAGTTTAGGGAGTGGCAAAAAAGAATATCTTGGATGCTGTCAGCAATTGTTTCAAAGCTGCTGGGCTGGGATCAATGACCATGTTCGTAGGTGACATTCCAGTGGCCAAGTTCTCAGCAGAGTTTGGAACATTTGTGCTTGTCAAGGTTTCTTCTCAGAATTACTAAGAAGCTGTAACTGGTGCTTGACAGAGTTTGTGCTCTTGCTCCCTGCAGAAAGCTGAAGCCAAGGAGTTTTAATACCCACAATTTAATAGGAAAAAGATCTGAGTAGTGTTGATGGTCAGGTCATTTCAAACCAGCCATTCAACAGAATGATGTGTTTCTTTATTTAAAAAAATTTTTTTTTCTTTCCATTGTATTTTAATATAGTTTGCTTGAGTTTATTTTTGGTTACAGGGTTGGTGACAAAGGCTATGTTCTTTGTTTCTTCTTTATTTCGGTAAGAATTCTTAACATGACATTTACCCTCCCAGTAAACTTTTATGTACACATTACAGTGTTGTTAACTATAGGTATTACGTTCTAAGGCAGATAGGCTTATTCATCTAGCGTAACTGAAACTTTGTAGTCTGAACAGCAATCCCCCTTTCCGCGTCCCCCCTTAAGTAACTACCGTTCTGTTCTCTGCTTCTATGAGTTTGACTATTTTAGATACTTTCTGTAAGTGGAATCATGTAGTATTTGTCTTTCTGTGACTGGCTTATTTCACTCAGCATAATGCCCTCTAGGTCCATCCATGTTGAAATGGTGGATTTCCTTCTTTTTAAGGCTGAGTAATATCCCATTGTATGTATATACCACATTTTCTTTATCCATCCATCTGTTGATGGAAATTTAGGTTGTTTCTACATTCTGGCTATTATGAATTATGCTTCAGTAACATGGAAGTGCAGACCTCTTTTTCCTAACCTGATTTCAATTATTTTGGATACAACCTAGAAATAGGATTGCTGGAATATATGATAGTTCTATTTTTAATTTTTTGAGGAATCTCTGTCCTGTTTTTCATAGTGGCTGCACCGTTTTTCATTCCTACCAGCACTGTGCAGGCATTCTAATTTTCCACATCCTTGTCAACATCTTTTATCTTTTGCTTTTTGATAGTAGCCATCCTAACAGGTGTGAGGTGGTATCTCATTGTGGATTTGTTTTGCATGATTAGTGACAGTGAGCATCTTTCCCTACACCTGTTGGCCATTTGAATGTCTTCTTTGGAGAAGTGTCTATTCAAGTTTGATGTGTTTCCTTAAATACACTGGCAGTTTTTAATGACAAATGCTGAGCTTTCTTAGCATGGCCTCTGATCGACCCTCCAAAAGGTATGTCTTAGCTACATGTATCATTATGTTTGCTATTTTGATTTAAATACTGACAAAATATAATTTATTATATTATCGAGAACCCTAACATTGCACATGGAAGGTTGAATCCAACCACATATGGCGTTCACCAAATGTCTCCAGAGATTTTTCTATTTTTTATATGCTTTACCAGGATTTTGCTTCCTTCACTCTTTAGCCCATATGTTTTTTTTGAAGGTCATTAATTGGCACAAAGTTTAAGCATTTGTCCCCAGTCAATCAAAAATATTTTATATAGGTAAAATATTTATTTCCAAATGGCTTGGTTGGCTCTTTCAGTGTGCTAAAGATTTTTCTATTACATTAAAAACTACTGTTATTATTCTCTCCAAGAGTAAATAAATTTAGATCAATGACTTTCATATATATTCCAGGCTTTCCAAACCTACATCCTTAAGTCTGCCAAAATGACTGAACAGTAAAAATCACATTCTCATTTAGGCTTCTGGAAGTTGGGACAAAAATCAGTTTCCAAGGTACAAATAATAAGCTCAAAGCAAGACCTTTTCTTTCAGTTTCTCACTTTCTATTGCTTTGTAGAGAATTATCATTTGGCTTCATCGTCAAGAAAAGAAGGAAAATCAAGGCTAATAATTAAATTTCTGCCACAGATGGAATTGTCAAAAATTAAGCATGGTGTGGTAATCAAGGAATTACAGGGAGTTTAATACCTATCTCTTCTCTGGATTTTATTGCAGGCACAGAGGAAAAACACCCCAAAATATTAGGAGGTTCAGGATATTTGTGTGTAGTAGAAGGTCATATTTGGGAGTTTCAGGAGAATCAAGAACCGTTCAGATGATGATAATACATCAACACTGAGCTTGTCCCCATGTCAGATGTTAGCACTCACTCCCCTCCCCTGGCCTGGAATAAGCTTATGTCAGATGGCCACATGAACTGCCCTTACTTCATTCAGATCTCTGCTCAAATTCTTTCTCTTCAGAGAGTCCTTTCTTGACCATCCTATCAAAAGTAGCAACCCCTGCCACTCTAATCTTGCCTCTGTTTATTTTTTCTTCTTGATATTTATCTCTACCTCAGTTTATATTCATGTTCACTTGTTAATTGTTAGCTTGCTTGTTGCCTTCCCCCACCCCCAGAGCAGTGCCTGGTACAGAGTGGATGCCAAGTACATATTTGCTATTCCTATTGAACACCCTTGTCACACTTTAGTTACAAACACATTCTGTTTGTTTGCTTTTAATTTAGTGCTTATGCATAGACACTTTGAAATTTTAAAAAAGTCTGCTTGAAATATTTCTAAATATTTAAAAACAAAGAACCAGGGGGCATAGGATATGAGAGGCCATCTTATAGGTAAAAAGGAAGCTCAGAGAGAAAAAATGAATAGTTCAAGGTCACATGGCTGTCAAGAATCTTGGGGGTGGGTCTGAGGTTTTACCCTACTGGTAAGCTAGCAATTTATCCTTCCATAGTTTCATGGATGCTGGCAGAGACATAAGACTCCTGAGTCAGAAACAAAGAACTGTATTCTCATGGCACAGCAATCTTCATGAACATCATATTTGCCCCATTTCTCCTTGTCCCCTTCCCCTACTTACCAGCCTCATGGGAGTGATGTAGAGCCTGCCCAAGTGGTTGCTCTATGTTCACACTGTGGCTCTGTGTCACAGCTGAGGAGCCCTAAGCTTAAGGATTTGAATCTTTTATAATAAGTAGTAAGCAAACCTAACCTCTGATCCAAAAGAGTCACTTTCTGTGTTGTACAACATACTTGAAAGATACCACTCTCACAAAACATGAAGAAATGCTAGAGATCTATGGAGAATTGTCTCTCAACATCAGCCAGTTTTAGTAAAAATCAGTTGGTGCTATGTCCTAACTCTTAATAATCATTGCTTTATGAAATTGCATAAAACCTGTATAGCACACAGTACAATCCTTAATAAAAATTAACTCTTTATTTTCATTCCACATATTTCTTATCATCTTTGGGTTACATATAAGGTTTCTGCTTTATTTCTGATGATGTATCATGGATATTGGTAAAGGGATGCATCAGAAAAAAATCAGCTATAATCTCATCAATGCTAAACTCTATTCTGAACACATCAACAGAGGAAGCGCATTACAACAAATCATTAAAAGAATATAGATATTTCATGAGTATTTAATACCTTGTAAAACGTAATAAATGTACAGAATCTTAGAGTGGGGAACCTTAAGATCACCTCACTGAACTTCCCCTTTTTCCTTGGCTTTGCCAATTTACTGGTGAGGAAACAAGCTGAGGGAAGGAACAGCTTTGCCCACAGTCATATTGAGTTAATAGCAGAGTGGGGAATGTGACAGTCTTGATGTGGTAGTATGCCTATAACAATAACTTCAGTCTTATCTTCTCATACTGCTTTTCAAAAGAGCACTCATATATGAGTGATTTGAGTTAATGGCCTCCTTAAGTGCTTATCCAGGAGAATGCGGGGCTGCCCAGACCTGAAGGTGAGGAACTTGGATTGTATTGCAAGAGAAACTAGAGGCTTTTTGAAGTTAAGAGTAAAGATTAAATGCTGTGGAAAACCTTAACTGCATCAATTAATCAGTACTTATCCATTGTGTGGGAGGTGGTACATCATAGCAGGTGTAAACTCTGGAGTCAGATTTGGGTGTGAATTCCTACTTCATTTAGCTTTTTAAAGTTATTTACCACTGCTTTGCCTCAGATCCTTCATATAGAGTCTGAAGATAATGATTGTACCTTTCTTACAGAATTAAAAGATGAAGTGCATACACTGCATTTAGCACAGTCCATATAGAGAAAGAACTCAATAGTATTAGGATCAGTCATACTATTATGTAACCTAGATTTTACAAATCATTTGAACTGGATATTATATGTTGGCCCTTCTAGAAGATTCTTTCTCCAGCCTCCACCCTTCTCTGTGTATTTGGAGAATGAGCCGTATGTGCCACCTCAGTTGACAACCTTGAGTTAAGCCGATGGGGGAGCCCTGGCAGAGAATTGGGGAAAGGAAGGAAAGAACCATGTGAGCTCGCTGTGAAGTCCACCAGGAGCCCTAACTTCTGTCAGGCTGCCCTCTCTACACTGCCCTCTATACTTCAGCATTCTGTCAACTGCCCTCACCTCCTTGGCCATCACCCGCTAAACCAGCCATGGAGTACTGCATTGTGGTCTTCTAATACCAAGCTCACACTTTTTAAAAGGGTACCTTTGTTCATCTCTTCTCAAATTATCCTAATCTGAATGTGCCCTCTAATTCTTGCTGATTCATCATTTTCCCGTTTGATCTTTACAACAACTCCATGAACTAAGTATTATTTCCATTTAACATATGATGCTACTGAAGCTTAGGCAGTTAAGCTAATTTCCCGAAGTCAATTGACTAGTCAATGACAACGACAGGACCAGAATTCTGTTTTTCTGCCTCTAGAGCCCATGGTCTTTCTGTTGATGTGCTTCTATTGCATTCCTTAGGGCATATTCCTCAAGGTCAGCACCATTGTTTATTAATCTTAGTATTTAGTCCCATTTCATTCCAAGTATACAGCATATACTCAATACATGTTTTTAAAATGTCTATCAAATATAATCTAAGCTTAAAGGTTATTTCTAGGGAACATATATCACTTAATCAATATTACATTTCACAGCACACAATTTGAACATCTTGTTTTATTATAGGATAATAATCATACTCCTCAGTGACTGCCCAAGAAGAGCACACAGTTGAGGAAATGCTGTTGGTGGGCGGTAGGGGAAAGAGTCAGCCTGGGGAGTTGTTCTGGTTGACATCTTCAGGGCTTTTCTGGGCCTCTCTCTGAAATGTAAAGAGCTCTGGGACTCTGGCTGCAGATGAAAGAGGTGGAGTTTTTGTTCTGAGAGCAGCTGAGGGAGGTGGGTGTGTTTTGCTGTGTTTTGAATTTAGTTCTTTTCCTTCATTACAGAATTTTATTTCCTACAGAAAAGTTTAGCATCTGTTTTGTGATTTGATGAATGGCTTTGAGCTGTTAATTTAATTGCTTCCTAGTAAGACACTAATGACCTTTTTTGTTCCACTAAATACTAGTGTGTTTAGTTATAAATTAACCATAACTAAACACTTGGAGCTCCAGTACTTACAATTCACATTGCTCAGGTTCAGGTTGTAGCAACTAGAGTTAAGAGTTACAGGTGGCCTGTAGATTTTGCTTCCAAAATCTGTGGTAGGTGGGAAGAACAATAACTTTCTCATAACAGCAAATTCAGGAGCAATGCTCAATGCAATATGAACAGACAAAGGAGAAGAAAAGAGAAAAAAATATGCCAATGCATTTCCAGGTCTGAGAAATCCCATTTGCTATCTTCAGCCAAGGAGCTGGAGGCCTGGAATTTGGATCTTTCCAGTCTCAGCTTCCTGAGAATTACTTGTTCTCTGGGTGGCCACAAGCATCGGGTAGGGGTAGGGGTAGGGGAGTTAACCTAAAAGTCTGGACTCTCATATTTGTCTATTGATCATCAGGTTTCAAATGTTCTTTCAAGAGTGAGGGCATCTTTATATATTTGATGGGAATGAATATTAATTTGTCACTTCTTCAGCCCTTCTGGCATGGCCACTGAGTGTTGATTTCATTGGTAATTGAAATTAGGGCATTGTAGCTCCCACTGGACTTTAATCGGCTTCCTCTTGGAATACTGCCAAATAAGACCTTTTCCTGAAGGACCCTCAACTAAACAAGGAGGCCACGGAAGGTCTGGGTCTGCCTTTGGCAACTGGAGTCATGCAATTGCCTGGGACGTCAGTATCATCAGATTTATTCCCTGCCTTCTTTGAAATAGTGCTTTCTCACCACCAAGGAATTATCCCAATGCTCCAAGATAAATATTTTTGGAAACCAAATGATATTTGATTTTCTCAAAACGGAGACAAAGATAAGGTGAGTGTTCAGGAAGGAAAAAGGCAGGAATCTCACTCCCCACTCCTAGCTGAGGCATATTTGGTTTCCAAACTGCCTACAAATGGAGCAGTTGAAAGAAATTCAGAGTGAACTGAAGCACCAGTCAAAGGGCTGCACTGCTCCTTCATCTCCGGGACCCAGGGAGGGCTGCTGTGTGGAATGTGGACCTCCCACACATGGACTTGATTTTATGTCAAGGCTGGTATGAGGAGCCAAGGGACACTTTCTCCATAAGAAGCAAGGATTCTTTAAAATCGGAGCTTTGCCTGGTGTCGTTAAAAAGAATGAAGGAAGGAGTGTGTAGTGGGTAAGCCACATCTTGATATCTTTTTTCCTTAATCACCCCCACCTCCAAACTAAAAACATTTTCTTCAGCATTTCAATGACCATATTATGCTTTAGGTGAAGTGATACTTTATTATTGAGATTAAATTTGAATCCTTTTAAAGGAAGCCTGTAAGGATTGTTGTTAAAGCTCAGGCTCCCTATCACTTTAGCTATTAGAAAAGAATATATAACCACATGTTTAAAAGAGTGATTTAAATTTTTCTTTTTTTCCGGAAAGGTGTGTTTCTAAGTTAGAATTTGCTCAGAGCTCTTCCTGTTAAGCACAGCCATGCAGTTCATATGCAAGGTGGATTTTAATGTCTCTCAAGGTGAAACTCTGCATTGAACATGCAAATCACCAGCATCAAATTCATCAGCAAATATTGTTAGCTCAACCTGCAGAGTAAATCCAGAATTAGACCACTTCTCACCACCCCACTGCTATGGTTCTGGTCTGAGCCACTGGAACCTCTTACTATCACTTCCTGTCTGGGCTCCCTGATTCTAATTCTGATTCCCCTCAGGCTCTTTCTAACCCAGATCTGTTTTATCAAAACATAAGTTTACACTTTTGCTCAAAACCATCCAAGGCCTTTCCATACCACTTAGAGTAAAAGCCAAATCTTACCACGGTTTTAAAGGTCTTACGTGAGCCGGTTCCTACACCTACCCTGTTCTCTCTTCCATCTCCTACCAGTTTCTACCCGGTCACTTTGGTCTCCTTGCTGTCCATCAAAAGTCTTTTCCTTTGTAAGGCTCTCTCTCTCACCTCTTTCAGCTCTTTACTCAAAAGTCACTCTCTTACTGAGGTCTTTTGTTGCTACTCTATTTAAAATTGCATTCCTCCCATAACTGCCTGTATCTCCTTTGCCTGACTTAAGCTTTTCATGAGATTGACAATAAGTTATTGTTTGTTTACATACTTCTTTTGTTTACTGTCTGCCTCTCCCCTTGAGAAGATAAGCTCTTGGAGGGGTCATGGAGAACACTGGGAGTCTCAGAGTAGGCATTCAAAATTCTTTTTAAATGAGTGAGTAGGACACTATATTCTTATTCTTTGGAACCCTGTGAAGAGTTCCCATGGTCCAGTCTAAAAAGGGGTACAAAAATCCAGAGTATATGAGACATGTAATAATAGCACAACAGAGCAATTTTCCAATAACAAGTGCCCACCTACCCAACACATACGGAGATCAACCAATGCCTGGGGTTCTAGCACTACTATTGAATACTTGTTCCTGAATGTAACTGGATTTTTAAGCCTCTTGTTCTCGCCTCAGTTCCTATCTCAGCAAACTCTGACATCACAGGACAAACCACAAATCCGACTCCAGATGCATTAAAAAATAATCTGGCTATTTTACTGAAGATCAGTTAGAAACACTGAAGAATATTACATTTTATATTGCAACAAAACAAAACAAAACAAAAAACTTCCTAAAAAATACTGCTTAAATATCTTCTTTTTCCATGATTCCCTGCAGGGCTGTCCACATACTCTCTTGTCTCTCTTCTATGGGTCCCAGTAACTCCCTTGGGCTATTCAGAGACCCGAGTAGTACTTAGATCTGATCCACCTGGCCCACATTCTGTAATCTCATGTCATTGTTTTGTAATATTTGTTCATTCAGATATGTGCATCATAGTGTCCTGACTAAAACTTGCTATTATCTTCCTATATCCCAGAATATATAATACAAACATTTTATAATGATCTTGATGGTGTTAAACTTGCCAAACTTATCTCTAGCTGGAGTTCTCACAATTTAAGCTCCACTCATACTGAATTGCATCCTCTGGCACAGTTCTGAGCATTTGACAGATGCCTCCTTCCCTCCATAATACCTCATTTCTCAACCTTCTGATGGACTCCACTAGAAAATCACCTCACCGGTGAGTTATTTCCCATCTTTCACAGGAGGCATTGGTCATACTGGCCTCTTGCTCTTCTTTAAATACTCAAAGCTACTCCGCCTTGAGGCATTAGCACTTGTTATTCCCTCTGACCGGAGCACACTTTGCTTACTTAGCCACAGGGCTTCCTCCCGTGCTTTCTTCAGATCACTGCTAAATATGTACCAGGGAATTGTTTCCCAATGTGAAAAAGAGTCACACCTACCCTGATCCTCCCTCTGGCACTATCCATTCTCCTACCATGCTTTATTTTTTCCTCCAAAAGCATTTATCTCCATATGATATATATGTACTTGTTTATTTATTTATTCCCTCTCTTCCTCCACTGGAATGGAAGCTCTATAAGGGCAGATTTTTAAAATGTTTTCTTCATTATTGTTCTCCCATAATCCAGTACAAATGCTTGGCATATATTAGGTGCTCAACAAATATTTGTTGAATTAACTGATGAATAAATGGTCAACTGTCTCTCTTACTATCAGGTCTATAGACTTCATGAGGGAAGTTACTAGGTGCATTTAATTCACAGCTGTAGTAAATAATATGTGTTTAATAAGTGAATGGATGGATAAATAAATGTATTATATCTTGAGTACTTAGTACAGAGTTTGTTACATTGAATTCCTTTATATGCCTATACAGGAAAGACTTCTGGGCAGAGGGAACAGCGAATGCAAAGGCCAGTGGTACATATACACTTGACACATTCTAGGAATAGCAGAGTCAAGGTGAACGGAATGGAGAGAATTAAGGAGAGAATAGTAGGAGCAGAATTCTAATTGGGGTATATCACTTAGAACCTTGTAGGTTATTTTAAACAGTTTAGCTTTGTTAAAAATAAGAAGGCACTGTAGGATTTGAGCACTGTAGTGACATGATCTGGCTTGCATTTTAACAGGATCACTCTACCTGCTATATTAAAATGGAAGAAAAATAGATCGAAGGTGGAGGAAGGAGGGTCAGTTACAAGACTATTGAAATAATCTTTATGCGAGATCATGGTGGTTTGGATCAGTCATGATTTGATAGCCATAGAGATGGTGAACAATGGTTATGTTCTAGATAAATTTTAATGGTAAACTCAATAGACAATTCTGATAGATTGGATGTAGGAGTGAAAGAAAAATATTATGCTAATATTTTGGTTTGTGGACTTCCACTTCCAAACAAGATAGAATAACAGACCAGATTTACATTCACGTGTGAAATAATTAAGGAAAAAATGTAAAGTATTTGAAACAATAGTTTTTAAGATACTGGATATATCAGGCAATGAAGGACAGTGATCCTTGACAGAAATGAAATAAATGAAGTGAGCTCCATTATTGCCAGAACGCATGCCTTACTTCCCAGGCTGTGATGCAGGGAGGGAGAACCCAGGAGGATCCTAGGAAACTTATTCAGTTGAGATGGAGCTGAGATTCTGGGGAGACCAAAGTGGCTAGAGCTTTGAGGAGGGAGTAATGCAGAGAAGAGAACTTCACAGAGAGAGAGTCCTGGAGAACTGCAGAGGGTGCCCTTTGATTACTCATGAGAGTATCAATCAGAACATGCAGGTGAAAAAAATTACCTGAGGCTGTGAGAAGAAGCTTCCAAAAGGATTAGAGGCAGCAGGGCCCAGTATTCACAAAAGGCTAAGAGTAGCCAATCTGTAAAACTTCATAATTGTTGGGGCATTGGGTAAAACCCAAGAGTCTTGCCTAAGAAGTAGGGAAAAATTAGCCCTCAAAGAAATGTTAAGGAAACTCTTTAAGCAGAAGGAAGAATGACACTAGTTGGAAATACAGATTGACACAACAAATAAAGTGTATCTGAAATGGTAACTACATGGGTAAATATATAATATTTTCTTCATTATCTAAATTTCTTTAAAAGATAATTGATTTTTTCTAAATCGAAGCTGGAGGAATCAGGCTCCTGGACTTCAGACTATACTACAAAGCTACAGTAATCAAGACAGTATGGTACTGGCACAAAAACAGAAATATAGATCAATGGAACAGGATAGAAAGCCCAGAGATAAACCCACGCACATATGGTCACCTTATCTTTGACAAAGGAGGCAAGAATATACAATGGAGAAAAGACAGCCTCTTCAATAAGTGGTGCTGGGAAAATTGGACAGCTACATGGAAAAGAATGAAATTAGAACACTCCCTAACACCATACAAAAAACTAAACTCAAAATGGATTAAAGACCTAAATGTAAGACTGGACACTATGAAACTCTTAGAGGAAAACATAGGCAGAACACACTATGACATAAACCACAGCAAGATCCTTTTTTACCCATCTCCTGGAGAAATGGAAATAAAAACAAAAATAAACTAATGGGACCTAATGAATCTTAAAAGCTTTTGCACAGCAAAAGAAACATAAACAAGATGAAAAGACAGCCCTCAGAATGCGAGGATTTATTTGCAAGTGAAGCAACTGACAAAGGATTAATCTCCAAAATTTAAAAGCAGCTCATGCAGCTCAATATCAAAAAACCAAAAAACCCAATCCAAAACTGGGCAGAAGGCCTAAACAGACATTTCTCCAAAGAAGATATACAGATTGCCAAAAAATACATGAAAGAATGCTCAACATCACTAATCATTAGAGAAATGCAAATCAAAACTACAATGAGATGTCACCTCACACCAGTCAGAATGGCCAACAGCAAAAAATGTACAAACAATAAATGCTGGAGAGGGTGTGGAGAAAAGGGAATCCTCTTGCACTGTTGGTGGGAATGTAAATTGATACAGCCACTCTGAAGAACAGTATGGAGGTTCCTTAAAAAACTAAAAATAGAACTACCATATGAGCCAGCAATCTCACTACTGGGCATATACCCTGAAATAACCATAATTCAAAAAGAGGCATGTACCACAGTGTTCATTGCAGCTCTATTTACAATAACCAGGACATGGAAGCAACCTAAGTGTCCATCGTCAGATGAATGGATAAAGAAGATGTGGCACATATATACAATGGAGTATTACTCAACCATAAAAAGAAATGAAATTGAGTTATTTGTAGTGAGGTGGATGGACCTAGAGTCTGTCATACAGAGTGAAGTAAATCAGAAAGAGAAAAACAAATACCGTATGCTAACACATATATACGGAATCTAAAAAAAAAAAAAAAAAAAGTGGTTCTGAAGAACCTAAGGGTAGGACAGGAATAAAGATGCAGATGTAGAGAATGGACTTGAAGACATGGGGAGGGGGAAGGGTAAGCTGGGACGAAGTGAGAGAGTAGCATTGACATATATACACTACTAAATGTAAAATAGATGGGTAGTGGGAAGCAGCTGCGTAGCACAGGGAGATCAGCTCAGTGCTTTGTGACCACCTACAGGGGTGGGATAAGGAGGGTGGGAGGGAGATGCAAGAGGGAGGAGATATGGGGATATATTTATATGTATAGCTGATTCACTTTGTTATGAAGAAGAAACTAGCACACCATTGTAAAGCAATTATACTCCAATAAAGATGTTAAAAAAAAAAGATAATTGATTTTTTTCTAAAGAAAGGCACTATTTTAATAATAGTAAATTTAACAAGAGCTAAATTATATTTTTTTTCAAATATATCATATAACATGCCATATGATTTTTATTCTATTAGCCTTTCATAAATTTCAAGAAAATTTAAAAAAGAGAAAAAGCAGAAGGAATGTCACCCATCATTTCATCACTGATGTAGTACAAATATTCTTAACATGTTAATACTGATATCAGAATATTTTGACCTTTTTTCTTTCAGTAGTATTTCTATGCAAAATTTTCTGTGTTGTAAATGTAATATCCATGTTTAATTTAAAATGTTTCTTGTTCTTAGAACTCATACACATATTTCTTTTCAATTAATTAATTGTATTGTGGTAAGAACACTAGCACAAGATCTACCCTATTAAATTGCTAAAAGTGTACACTATGGTATTGTTAACTATAGGCACAAGCTGTATAGCATATCTCTAGAATTTATTCTTCTTACATAACTAAAACTTTACACCAACAAACAGAACTCCTCATGGTCAAAAAGAGAAGAAATCAAAAGAGAAATTAGAAAATATGTGAACTAAATAAAAATGAAAATCCAACATTTCAGAATCTGTGGGGTGCAACTAAAAGGCTAGTTGGAGAGAGAAACTGATAGCACTAAATAACTCCATTGGAAAATAAGAATGATCTCAAATCAATTTTCTCAACTCCTACCTTAAGAACTAGAAAAATAAAAAAAAAAATTAAACCCAAATTAAGCAGAAAAAAGAAAATTATCAGAGCAGAAACTAAAGAAATATAAAAAAACAGAAAAACATTCACTGAAACTAAAGGTGTTTCTTAAAGAAAGTCCAAAGAGATATGGCTTCTAGTAAATTTTACAAATCTTTTTACGGAAGAAATAATAACAATTCTACTCAAACTCTTTCAGAAAATGGAAGAGATTACTTCTCAATTCATTCTATGAAGCCAGCATTATCCTGATACTAAACCAGACAAAGACATTACAAAAAGGAAAACTACAGACCAATATCCCTCATGAACATAGATACTAAAATTCTGAACAAGATTTTAGCAAATTGAGTCCAAAAGCATGTAAAGGACATCATGACTAAGTATGATTTATCTGAGACATGCAACAGTGATTTAGCAATAGAAAATCAATAGAAAATGGATGAATGCAATTCATTTTATCAACAAACTAAAAGAGAAAAGTTGTACAATCATATAAATAGGTGTAGAAAAGCATTTGACAAAAATCTAACATCAATTCCTGGTTAAAACTCTCAACAAACTAAGAATGAAAATGATTCCATAACCAGATTAAGGGGAATTTACCAAAAACTTATAGGTTACATCATACTAAATGGTGAAAGACTGAATGTTTTCCTTTAAGATCAAGAATAAGGCAAAGATGGTTGCAATCACTACTTCCATTTAATACTGTGCCAGAGGTTCTAGCCAGTGATTTAAAGAAAGGATGAGAAACAAAAGACAGCCATATTGAAAGATGAAGGAAAACTGACTTAGAAGACAGCATAATCATCTATGTAGAATATTGTATGAAGTCTACAAAAAACTTATTTGAATTGAAAACCAAATTTAGCAAGGTTTCATGATATGCGCTCAATATACAAAATTAATTTTGCTTCTATATAGTAGCAACAAACAATCAGAAATTAATTTTTGAAGTACCATTTATAATAGCATCAAAAAACATGAAACCTTTAGGAATAAACCAGACAAAAATATACAAAACCTGTACACTGAAAACTGTAAACCATTGATGAGAGAAATTTTTAAAGACCTGAGTAAATGGAGCTATATGTTGGAAGACTCAATATTGTTAAGATGTTTGTTGTCAAAGATTTGATCTATAAATTAAATGCAATTCAAATAAAAATTTCAGTAAGCCTGTTTTATAAAAATTAACAAGCTGATTTTTAAAATTCATATGGAAATACAAAGGATCTAGAACAGCCAAAACAAGAACAAAGTTGGAAGACTAACACTAACTGATCTCAAAATTTATTATAAAGCTGCAACAATCAAGACAGTATGGTATTAGCATACACATAAAGAAACAGATCTGGAGAGTCTGGAGAGTCCAGATAGACTTGCATATATATGTACAACTGATTTTTGACACAGATACAAAATTAATTCAATTTAATTTTGGAGAAAAGTTTGTTCAACAAATGCTGTGGGAACAATTGGATCTGTTGCCACAGATCTGCCACACGAAAAAAGCAAAACAAAAAACAAACTTTGATCCATATCTTGAAAACCTTGTACTATATACAGATATTAAATCAAAATGAGTAATGGGTCATGGACCTAAATGTAAAACCTAAATGTAAACCTACATGTAAACCTAAATGTAAAACAGGAGAAAAATCTCTGCAACCTTAGATTAGGCAGAGTTCCTAGATAAAACACCAAAGGCATGATTCATAAAAGAACAAATTGATAAAATGGACTTCATTAATACTAAAAACTTCTGCTCTTTGAAGGACATTATTAAGAAAATGGAAAAGCAAGCCACATACTGAAAGAAAATGTTTGCAAGTCATATATCTGATGAAAGGCTTATATCCAGAATATGTAAAGAAATCCCAAAATTCAATAATGAAAAAATCAAACAACTGAATTAAACAATGGGCAAAATATTTGAATAGACACTCCACTAGCAAAAGACATATGAATGGCAAATAAGCATATGAAAAGATGTTCAACATTATTGTTCATCAGGGAAATGTAAATTAAATCCACAATGAGACACCACTACACACTCATTAGAATGACCAAAATTAAAAAATGATTATACTGGACTTCCCTGATGGCACAGTGGTTAAGAATCCACCTGCCAATGCGGGGGACACGGGTTTGAGCCTTGGTCCGGGAAGATCCCACATGCCGCGGAGCAACTAAGCCCGTACGCCACAACTACTGACCCCGCGTACCACACTACTGAAGCCCACGTACCTAGAGCCCATGCTCTGCAACAAGAGAAGCCACCGCAATGAGAAGCCCGCACGCCGCAAGGAAGAGTAGCCGCTGCTCGCCGCAACTAGAGAAAGCCCGCGTGCAGCAACAAAGACCCAATGCAGCCAAAAAGAAATAAATACATAAAAATTAAAAAAAAAAGATTATACCAAGTGTTGTGGAGAATGTGGAGCTACTGAAACTCTCATATATTTCTGGTGGGAATATAAAAAGGCATAATTACTTTGTAAAACAGTTTGGCAGTCTCTTAGGAATTTATACATACACCTACCTAATAGCCTGTAGAAATTTATAGCAGCTTTATTTTTTCCAGGCAAAAACAGGAAACAACCCAAATGTCCATTAATAGTGAAGGGACAAATTTATGTGTACTCATACTATCAAATATTACTCAGCAAAAATATTATGAATTAGTGATACATGTAAAGACATGGAAGAATTTCAAATTAATTGTGCTGATTTAAAGAAGCCAGAGAAGAAAGAGTATGTATTGTACGATGGTATTTATATACAATACATAAAAGAAAATGCAATCTTCAGTGACAGAAAGCACTATAATGACGGAAAGCAGATGGCTGGTTACCTAGCAAGAGGAGCGGGAGAAAGTGGTGAGGGTGAGGAAGGAGGGATTACAAAATGACTAAAGGAAATATTTGTAGTTGATGGCTATGTTCACTATCTTGATTGTGATAATGGTTTCATATGTGTATATATATATATGTCAAAACTTATCAAATTGTGCACTTTAAATTTGTGCAGTTTATCATATGTCGCTTACACCTCAATAAAAAAAAATGAAAAAAAATTTAAAAAGCCAAAACTTTAGCTTAAGCTGTTAGAGGAATGGAATTGCCTTTAACTGTGATGGAGATGCCTGTGGGTAGATCGGCTTTGGGGGGACGATCAAGAGTTGAGTTTTGGACATGTTATATTTAAGAGTTTATTAGACATCCAAGTGAGATACCAAATGGGCAGTAGAAAATACAAGTCTAGAGTTCAAGGGAGAGGTGTGGGCTGGAGATAAATGTGGGAGTCACTGACACACAAATAATACTTAAAGCCTTGGAAGGCACTCAAAGGACATTTGTGATTGACTTGGGAACGAATCATCCAACATTTACCAACCACTTATTACAATCAGCTCAATACAATTGATGAGATAGTAATGCATGAGGCTGTATTGTGTAACATATACTGTTTTTATGCAAGTGATTTGTGCATGATATACTTCTTTTTTTTCAGAGAATACAGTTTTCTTTTTAATGTGGCTTTGTCTGCTTTGGATGTCTACTAAAGTTCCCTAGGACTGTGCTTGCTGGGGAGCTGATGGTCTATCAGTTTTCTTTAGTTAGCGGGAGTTTGAAAGCTAGCGCTTAAAAGTCCGTGCTAATGACCTGCTAATTGTTTTAATGGATTTTCAATGAAGTGTGAAGTTCTCGGCTGACTTCTCAACAAAGTGTAAAGTATGGTAAAGTGTGTGAGAGAGTTATTCTCATTCCTGTGAATTTGTCTCTGTTTACAGAATCAAGAAACATTGCCAAGTACAGCTTTGGCTATTTTATCAATACAAATCTGCTTTGGGTGTGTGAGATTCAAGCAGGATTTCTGGGTTTTGTTTAGCAGGTGGGCTGGGGCAAAGCAGGCTGCCTTCAGAAGAGCCTTCAGCCCTTCTGAGCAAAGAGAAGACTTGACCATCTGATAGACTGAGAATAAGGGCTCTGAAGATGCCAGCCTGGATTCCTGGCAGCTATCTTGCTCAAGACTTCTCTTGCCTCTCACCTGGAAGGGAATAGATGCTTCTCTAGGCTTTTTCATTTCCTGTTTCTAATACATTTTGTCTAGAGGACCAAATATTCCTATTGTGGCCTCCCAATCCCCATAAAAGAACACTCCGTGCAATTGACTTTAGTGTTTTGATTTAGGTTTACTGCTGTGTTAAGCCATCTCGGGGTGTGCATTTATGCTAACCCAGAAATGATTGAGGACTAGCAAACTTTCCCCACAGTGCTGAAGGGATAGAGAATACATAGTTTTTTGTGTTATGAAATTTGTTTTTTTCTGCCTTTGTTTTATGGCATATAGTAGATTTCGAGGGCACGGAATGGTCAAATGTTGTTTCTTGTTTGAGTCTTTAGGGCTTGGAGTCTTTGCACTCTACGTCAGCTCTTTAGAAGAAATACTACTAAGAGTACAGGGAGGCCACTGACAACTCTACTCAAGGGTGGAATTCAGCCCAGGGCAAGGCAGTTGTGCCTTAGGCCCTAGTCAATGAGTTTTAAGGTGTTATTATGAATGAATCGGTCTCATAGATCTGAACTCCATTGAGGTTCTTAGTGTTGCAGTGAATTAACAGTGTATGACTCTTAGGTTGGGTTTCTTGGAAACAGACACTGAGATGGAGATTTGTATCCAAGAGGTTTATTGAGGAGCAGTGTCAGGCACAGCACCAAATGGAAAGTGTGGGGAGTAGAAATGGGTAGAGGGAGACGTTGAGCTGAGATACAGTTGCAACAAAGCCTTAGCCCATCCCCTGGGGAGCCCTGGATTTGGAGGGTGGCCCTACAGAGTTGTTCCAAATTGAGGCATGATGGTGGGAACTTTGTACCTTCCCATCAGCCAGTCTTTGGATACAGGCTGCTCTTGGAGAAAGAGTATAAACTTGGACTCTCTCCTTTTGGCACAGAGTAATTCTTGGATTGGGATGCAGAAGTTAACCATCGACAGTCAACACACCTAGCAGCCAGGGTAATGAAGGCCTCAATTCTGAAGGGAAGATCTGAGTCAGGCAACACAGCATCCTTTACATGATTAATAATGAAAGACAAGATTATACTGTAGCTATATTATTGACAACAGTAAAGTTTCATTTTGCTTTGAAATTATGTCAGTTATTTGTACTAATAATAACAAAATAACCGAATTGAAGGCCTACTCTGCACTGTCCACTTTCATATACTGTAGTTTCCTGTTTTTTTTTCTTCTTCTTTTAATCCTCACAGCAACCCTGTAAAGTAAGTATCATGTTACCATTGTTCTTGAAAAGTATGGTTCAGGGATATGAATTGCCCAATTGCATACAATTACTATCTGATCACATCACACGTTTCTTTCTACACTGTTGCCTCTGTCCAGCTATATTAAACTTTGTGTGTTTCCAAAATTTATCTTGCTTTTTCTTTGCATTTGTATGATGTTGATTACCTGGAATGTCTTGCCTTGCTTGTCTGCCTATCAAACATCCATTCGCCCTTCAAGCCTCATTCTAAAGATTATTTCCCCTGTGAAGTTTTCCTGGAATCCCTCTCAAGTAGCTATTCTCTCTTCGTCTGTGGTCTCGGAACACTTTGTCCATGATACCCCATAGATGCCTGATACACATGTTCCTGAAATGAAGGCATAGGTTCATCTTTTCAGTCATGTTGCTTGGCTCTGGGATTTGCCTAATACATTTCTTCTATGAAGCCACTCGATCTTGGAACCACTTTGTTTTCCTGCAGTTCCCAGTGAAGCCTGGTATGTGTACCCGAGGAATTTATCTTGGCTGATCAAGTTGAGCGTCATCACGGCAAATGTTGGAAACTGCTACCAGATTTTCCACTTCAGGGATGCTTTTGATGATGAATTTGTCTGAAACTCATATAAATGACACCCAAATTGTATTCCCAGGCAATTATTTGATTCCATGCTGATGATATACTGAGTTTGTTCATACCCAGAAAGTGTAAAGAATATCTTAATTCATTTTGTTTACTTTCTTTTTTGGGGAGCTTCTTGCACACTGACAGAATTTCAGCGTGGGGAGGAATAATGTGACAGTAATTAGCACTGATTTTGCTGATGAAATATCCGAGGTTGTAAGTAAAGATGCATGCTGTTAAATGACCTTAGTGATAATCTACAAACTTGCTCTAAGTTCTAGAGCTCTGCTGGTGGGCCCCATGCCTCAGGCTCTCTTCCCTGTTTTCTTTTGTGTTCACTCTTGGACAGAACTAAACAGGATGTTAAAGCTCCACGATGACCGCAGGATATGTAACTCTGTTCCCAAGTTATTGAGTTAGAAAAGGAATCTTCTGAATTAAAAGCAGTGATAAGTACAAGTTTATAAATTCTTTGTAGCAACTTTGAACAAGAGTAGAAATAATGGACTCTCTTACTAAATAGGACTCCTTGCCTTGCCTTACCTCTTTTCTTTGGCAATTTTACCAGGGACTAAAGCCAGCTCTGTCATCATGGAGCAATCTTTGACCTTTCATGAATGCTTCTGAGCTGACAAACTAGTTGGTGTCTGGAAGTTTTCTTCTATCAGACCAAGTATAATTTGAAGGGAAGATGTATCCTGGAAAATGGATTTTTGCTTCCATTGGCCTGCACTTTTGCCTGTGCTTTGCGGGCACTGTCAGGAGTGCTGCAGGGTAGACAGTCGTAGAGTGAGTGTCACCTGCCCAGCTCCTCTCACGTTCAGCCTCACCCAAGCCCTGAACATTCCCGGCACTCTCTTGTATCTGCCTTGTCTATCTGTTTCACTAAACTGGTTTCTTCTGATGACAAAGCCCCTTCTAAACTGTAAATTACATATCTATTCATTCCCCTTTCAGTGCATTGTGGTGCTATTTCCTCTCATAAAGGGATGATTCTAAGTAAGTGGGTCTATTGGAATAATTGATGCAGATCTCATAAGTGACAATTTACAAGTCAGGAGTGGCTTAAATAAGGGAAGGAAGAGGCTGGTTTAATTTACCTTATTGCACATTTCTTGCCACTGACTTTACAGAACAAATGGAACGAAATCATTGTTAATGCTGAACCTTAAATTTTTCTTCCAGTCATTTCTCTCTCTTTTAGGTATTCACACTCATAAATACACTGTCCCTTAAATATTAATCCAGCTTTGTTATTTAATCAAAAAGCTTCTGTGTTCTTTTCTTACTTTAGACTTTTGTGAGACATATATCAAAAGCACCAAAAAGACTACATAATTTATAACTACAGCTTCTTTTTCCTCTTTCAAACTCTCATTTTCATGGACAGGTGATACTTTTGTGACTTCTTGGAGACTATCTGTCATTAAGTCATTCCCCCGGGTCAGTGTGCCCTTTACCAGTCAATAATACAAATCAATATTCTGGAGGCTTATAGAAGATGTTAAAGACATCTCTCAGAAACCCAAAGATTATACTATTCTTCCAAAAAGTTTTAAATTGTCCTTCTTTAGCTCTTGAAAGCATCAATTCCTCACTTTCAAAGTATTGTGACAGTTTTTCTCTTGGTTTGTTTTATTTTAGAATCCAAGTTGTCCTTATATTCCTGTTTGTATTAACCATTAACACCATTTTACCTAATCCCCAACATTTGCTTATGCTTTGTGTCTTTGGATTCATTGCCTGAAAATGTGTGGTACATGTACTCACATTTATTTAGTCAAGAAATGTTTATTCAGGGACTACAATCATGCCTAATACCTTGGAAATGATGGATTTCCAATAATGGATTTCCAATGGATCCTCTAAAAGGATCCATTCCAAGATCCTTTTAGAGGATCTTATTCAGGGCTGCTTACACTCATGAGGTTCTATTCAGGGATTAAAAGCAGGGTATGGCATAGAAATTACCCATGAAGTGGTGAAAACAAGCAAGGAATCAGGGGGGTGCTCAGACAGTGAGGGGTCCAGGGAGGCACAGAGAGACAAGGTGTCTAACCAAGCCTGCTGAAGACCAGTGGGCTTTTTCTGGAGGATCTGATATCTACACTATATCTTGAAGAAAAAAATGGTCTCCAAGTAAGGAAAGAATGGAAAAGTGTAGCAGGCAGAAAAAAACAGTGGTTTCATATATCATGGTGTAGTTGGAATTACAAATAATTCAATATCACTAGAGTGAAAAGGAGAAGGCAGAAATTAGGGTTGGGAGACATGGCTCTGGAGGTGACAACAGGGAACTGTGGAAAGATTTTTAGCAGAGGAGGAAATAGATTTACGTTTCAGTTCACTTTCTGGGGTGTGAGGAGAACACATTTGAGGAGAGTGAGTTCAAGGGCAGGGAAAACAGTTTGGAAAGTGGTTGCAGTTCTCTAAATGAGGTGTGAGGATGGCTGAGACTCCGGTAGAGACGGTAGAGCTAGAAAGAAAGGGACCCGTTTGAAAAATCTTTAGGAAATACTCTTGTTTGGGGAAGGTGAGTGGATTGCCCATCCTGTCATCCATCCATGAGAGGGTGTAGGTTCAGCCTCTCTGGTGGTTCTTGGAGTGAGAAAGACATTGTTCTTTCCTGAAATGATGCCCAATATCTCTGGGCACTGTCAATACATTAGGCATCTGATTTTGCAAGGGTAATGCTCAAGAGACACCAAGTTTTCTGCAGTGGGTCCAATGCGTTGTTCAAAAGTTTTTTTTTTTTAACCTCTTGAATATCTGAAGCTTAATCCTAGTGAGGAGAGCTGTCATTTTCTTCCCAGACAGGAAGCTGAACTGTCTTTTCGAATACCCCTGGACTTTCTGGACTCACAAACCTTTCATTGTAAGTACTTGTCTAACTTACAGGAAGTTACACAGAGTTCTCACCATTCCCTATGCTTAAGATGCATCACGCGTCTATAGTCTGCCCTTGGTGCATGGGTCCCTCAAAGTAGGCACCTCCGCAGAGGTCAAAGGAATTGTTCTTTGAATTTCGAGATGGGTCTCAGTATGGGGGCATGTGATGTCTATGCTCAAGACTGCTGGTAGTTATGCATTAGATCCCCAGTGTATAGAAACTTAGCTGCCAGAAGAAAAGAAATATTGAACTTTAAAAAATTAATTCATTTATTATTTAAAATATTTATTAAGATGTTATTCCATAGCCTGGTGCTCTATGAGGTACTAATTGATTTATTCTTTCTCTGGGATTAGATGTTTGGTAGGTCAGGGCTAGGGGATGGGCCATGTGAGGCTGGCCCTCCCATCCACGGGTGGGAGTGGATAACCACCCAGGACAGCCATAAACCAGGGTAGTATGTGGAGGGATCTAAACCAAAGTCTTGGGGCAGAAGCCAAAAGTCAGGAGCTAGTGGGTCCACATGTAATTGTGAAATCCAAGGGGGAAGAAAAAAGATGGAGAGGTGAGACAGAGTTAAGGGGTAGCACCAGACAGGGATGGAGCCAAGTGACAGCAGGTTCAGAATGAGAGCAGAGGTCCAGGGACATCTCTGCAAACAGATGGGAGTGAGAGGCTCGCTGTACGGGATGCTGGGGAGTTATGTGTGTGGGTGCTTCCCGTTTGCTTAACAAGCACAGGTTTTGTGGCAGACGTGCCTTTGAAGGTGCAAGGTAAGGGCTCTTAAAAAATCCCTGTCTGCTTGCAGCAGATAAGACTAAAACAAATGGAAACCAGCAGGCACAGAGAGCAGACAGCACCGACTGACTGTACTATTGTGTGATGTGAGCACCTACAGAAAGAGTCCAATGTGGACCAAATTTGTAGGAATTCGGTGAATGAAGTAGAAGTTAAGTTGTACAATCGTCTTCCTCAAAAGCCTTATATTTTTCAGCCAAACTCACCATGCCTTCCCTGACTCCACATTATCCACACTCCCTCTGTCAACCACTACCTGTGACATTATGCTTCAGACTCTTGCTGAGAAGCCACCTCCTTTATGAAAGCCCACCCAGAGTCACTAACTCAGCATCGATTGCCCTCCCCCCCCATAAAATTTGTATTCACCTCCTCCTGGCTGGTAAGTCACTTGAGCAGTTGTCTCTGTTAGATCATGAGATCCACAAAATATTTTATTATTCACTGTTGATCTCCCTGGACAGCCAGCCCAACAAATGATAGAGGACACTTCACTTGGGCATTTACAGATCTCTATCAACTATCCCCCACTATCCTTCTCCTATTTCCACAGTTTTGAAAACTTCATCTTTCATTACTCTGGAATCTGCCCCTTCGCTCCAGGTAAGCCTGTCCATCTCCCCTCTCCAGCGACATTTTATTCCTTCCAAACTCTTTTTGCCCCCTTTTCCCATCTGCAATTCCCTTTCTTCCTTCGTCCTGCCATCACCTTCTCTTTTCCACTTCTTGTTCTTTTTTTGCCCCTTCAGGAACCATCTTCAAGATCTTGCCTTCATGACTCTTGACACATATTCACCTTTTGTACTATTATTCTTCACTTGCCAATATATTTGTAACTATCCTCATACCATTCATTCATCAAAACATTCATTCATCAGTTTTTCTCATCAAATACTTATAAGTGGCTACTATGTGAAATAAAGTGTGTTACACACTGGAGACACACCAGGGGATGTGACACAATCCCTGCTCTTCAAATGTTCAGTCTGGTGCATTTGGATTGTCTCCCTACTTGAGTTTAAAAAATAATAAACATAGACATTCACATTTACTTCATAGTTTACAGTGCATTTACAAACTTTATTTCTTGTGTAATTCAATGTTTTCCACAAATTTTATACGTAAGTTTAGTTGAGCAAGAATTAATTTCAAATAAATTATATTAATTTAAAGTTATCTATCGGACAACCCAGATGCTCTATCTCCAAGTCCAGTGCTCTATCTACCCAGGGGTACTGCAGGGAGGAGAATTTCTCCTCAGGTTCTTTAATAACTTCTCAGTAGTGCAAAGAATGGCACTCCCACACAGTTAGCACTCAGTAAATCTTTGGTCACCTTCCTGAGGAATTTGCCATTACTTGATATTCTGACTAAAAAAATAGAGGAGATCAAAAGTGGTTGATCTATCTGATTTTATTTGCCCAAGTTCATTTGACCCAAGGAAAGCTTGTGCCTGGGAAATGTCATACGGTCAAAATGGCGCATCATAAAACTTGGATCCTGTAAGAAAACAGAATTTAGTTCTGGCTCTTCTACCTTTGCACAGAGTGGTGGCAGCAGTGGTGGTGGTGGTGGTGATGGTGGTGGTGTGTATGTGTGTTTAAGTATCACTCTCTATCTCTCTGAATTTTTAAGAGTTTGAAGCATTTAAAACATATTTGTTTGAAAGTACCATGAAGACTGGTGGGAGGTGAAGCGTCAGGGTGCAGGCAAGAGAGGTATCAGGCATATTATGGTGGTGGTTGCCCTAGTCATTCTCTTTTCTTGGACCTGGTGATTTCTGGTTGCTCTGGCTGGGATCTGTGGTTCTCAAGATCAATGAACTCATGGAATTCAACACTGGTGGAGTTGAACATTAGAGTTCGACATCAATAACCAGATACATAAGACTAACCTCAAACATATTCTAACTTAACAATGTCATTGCCATGTAGAACTGCCTGTCGTTCCAACTTCTATAATTCAATACAATTCAGTTCAATCCCATTAAACTAACATTTACTGATCATTGGCAACATTCTAGACACTCAGGGTTACAGGAAGAATAATGCTCAGACCCTGACCTCCAGCAAACTCAAGTAGTCTTTCTTTTTTTCTCCTATCATGCCATTTTTTGGTCCTGTTTCTCTATGGTCCTTAAGGGATGTGGGGAAGACATCAATTATCTCTTCTCTTTATAAAGAAACATTGGTTGACATGTTTTTCTCTTTTGTCAACAGAATCCTTTTAGTCTCAAGCATATCCTTTCCCTGGCACCCGGTACATTTGATCACCTGGTAACTGTCCCAGCTCCCCACGAGAACCAGGAGAAGACCACAAAAGCCATTTTATTTGTTTCAACTCGGCTGAATTCTTAGAGTTCACCTTCCAGTTGGACAAACATTATAACAAAGTGAAAGGCAAAAAAAAGTCAACCTTTGAATGGCCTTGTCAGAAGAACAACACACTCTCAGAAGCTGGCTGATTTGCTCTATCTCTTGATTCTCTGCAGGATGGAAAAAAGTGCCTAACTGATGTAACGTTGACATTCTTTCTCTCCAAATGTCCAGAATGGCACCTTCCACGGCCGCTGTCATTCTTCTGAATGCTGACTGCCCCTCGGGGGGGAATTCACACTGAGACTTGTGCTGCACAGCAAAACTTCTACTCAGATAACAAAGAAGTGGCCTTGGGTGCAGGGGCGTGCCCAGTGTATGAAAATGGATTTGTGGATGCCACAAGAAGGGGCACAGAGATTCAGGAGCTCTCTTAGCTTATAATAGTCAGGAAAACGTCACGTTCTGTGCTAGAAATGAGAGCGGGAGAAAAAAATTAGCATAAGGAAATAAAGTGAGGAGACAATCTGTTTGCATCTAATGTCTCAGGAAACACATATTTTATATACATTCTGGCAACAATACAAAGATGCAAAAGTGGGTTTTTTTTTAACCCCCCAGATATTTCAACTGTAATGATCTGTTTCAAGATCTTTCCCAGTCATGAAATGATGAACTGGGGGAGTGAGGGGCCTGGAGCAAGGCGAAGACTACTGAGAGTCTAGGAAGTTTTTATTAAGTGACTCATAAATAGCAGGAAGAAAATTATGGTGGTTACAATAAGCTCATTTTAATTAAAGTGAAACTTGTATATTTTCCTGATGTGGGACTGTATTCTGAATTCATCACTACAGAGTCTGGATAAATTCAAACACTTAAGAACTAAGCCCTTATAGGAGCAGATGTGCTCTGGGTATGTTACAAATGGGGCCACTGATGCACTGGATTAATTTTCCTGCTTAACCTTGAAGAGCTGTGACCTCAGTGGCCCCATTTGTAATGTACCCAAGCTCTTTAAGCTCTTTGAGTTCTCTCAGAAGTATTTTTTCCATCTGCGAAACGGAAAGAGATGTTGCAGGTGCTTTGTGGGCAATGTAAAAACAGCAACAATCTTAGAGGAGTGGGATTTAGGAATAACGATGTTAAGTTTATGTCTCCCCCACCCTTTCTTTCCCACCCTGACCAGTCCTCTGTCCTCACAGACTGAGCTGACTCAGGGGCTCTTGCTCCCCTTTGCACAAGCCTCAAGCACAGGGAAGTTTGCTTGGGTGGATTTGACCTGTGACAAATATGCACTACAGAGGCACTTGAAAGAACACACTGAAAACATGGTCTACCATTCATGTCCAGTGGTAGGAAGAATGATGCCCTCTCATCTCCCAAGATGTCCACATCCTCATTCCCGGAACCAGGCAATATTGCTACCTTACATGGCAAAAGGAACATTGTATATATAGTACATTAAAGATCTTGAGGTGGGAGATTATCCCAGGTTATCTGGGTGGGCCCAAACAAACTACAAAGGTCCTTATAAGTGACAGAGTGGGGGTAGAAGAGTGGGTGTCAGACTCAGAGAGAGATTTGAAGATTTTCCAGCCTACAGAAGCTGGAAAAGAGGAAGAATGGATTCTCCCCAAGAGCTTCCAGAAGGAACCTGCCAACATCTTGATTTTAACCTAGTGGAACCCATTTCAGACTTCTGACCTCCCAAACTATAAATCTGTGTGTTCTTAAGCCACTAACATTGTGACAATTTCTTACAGCACCAATAGGAAATCAATACACATCCCAAAACCACCATTTCATCATTTGATAATAGGCAATAGAGTAAAAAAAAAAAAACAAAAACCTCCATCAGCCTTCTCCTTTAGAGGTAGTACACTGATTGCAGGAGAAGCAGAGCTGATAAGAATGGACTGAACTTTACATCCTTACTCAAGTGTCTAGTGTGTAGGGATATAATTTAGCTTTATTTTATTTACCATAATATATTTCACCTCACACATTCCAGAATGATCTTCTGAGACCAGAAATCTGATCGCGCCACTTTTTTGTTTAAAAAATTTCAGTGTTTTTGCATTGCCTTCAAGAGAGGGAGTGAATTCCTTAGCATGGTCTGCAAGACCACCTATGATCTGTTCCTGATTGAGCCCCTGGCTGCATTTCCAACCACACCTGCTCCCGCATTTAGATTTTAAGCTCTGCCCATGGTGAGCTACCTACAGGTTTCCACATGCTATGGTTTCCCACAGTCCCTTGCTTTCACTTGAATGTCCTTTACTTTTAGATAATATTTCTTGAGCACTTATTATTATAGCTGGCACTTATAAATACTTTATAAGTATTAATTCATTAAACTCCATGTTGTAGGGCTAGTATTATCCCCATCTTATAGATAAGGAAACTGAAGTACAAGGAAGTTAAATAGCTTGACAAAGGCCACATGCCTAATAAATGGAAAAACAAAGATACTGACCTGGGAGCAGGAGTGAGGCGCAAGGGGAAGTGAAACAGGGAAGGAGGAAAAGCCAAATAAAGGCAGTTGGTCATGTCTTTGGGCACGTAGAATTTGATCCTGCTAGATCCTTCTGAGTTGCAGATAGAAAACCCCTTGAAATTGTCCACCTGAGAATTTATGGGAAATGTATTTCTTCACTGGTTCCCATTTCCCATTGATGGAGGCTTGCCAATGTTGGGGATGTTAAGTGTCCCATATTATGTGGTGGCACATGGGTGCAAGGCAAGCAGACACCTGGGCTACACCAGTGTTCTACAAAGTGACACTGGAAAATACTTAGAATTGGAGATTCCCAGGGCAGAAAGCTAAAGGCACCCAGCACACACTTCAGGTGACATCTTGACATAGAAATCCTCGTAAAACTCTACCACAGCTATAGTGGAAATCGGAGGTAAGGCCAGAGAGGTGAAGTACAGTATAATAGGCTTCTGATACCAGGTCTTTGGTTTCCTGATAAGGTTAATATTTCAGGGGTGTGCGGTATGTGGAATGAAGCTCCTTCTATAAATGTGCATAGACTTCAAAAGCTAAACTAGGCCCTTGCTATTCTTGTCAACAAGAGTCACACAGATTATGTGGATCTCAGATACCACATGTCTTTCATAAACACTCTGTCTTAGGAATTACTGTATAAAAATGGTCACATGACATAACTTTTTAATGCTTTAATAAGTGTTATTTTTATTGCTATTACAATTTGTATTATTATTCATGTATTCCTTTCATTCAGTTAGATACTTTACAAATGTATGCTAATTATGATTCTTTGATGCATATTTTCTGGAGAAAAATAAGTAACAAGCTAAGCAAGGCAAAACCACACAGGTACGCACCAGAAAGAATCCAAAAATTCTGAGGCTGATACCAACCACACTAGTTTTGCTTAATGCCGTCCATGAGACCTAATTTAATTTAAAGAACCTATTCAAGGAAGGGGTGGGGTGGTGAGAGGACAGAACCTAATGGAATTTTTGGATTCGGTTGATTTGATAGAATCACATGGGTTCATCTGTCACTCACTTTCTGAATGTAAAAATAAGGGCATTCAGATTAAGTAAAAGGAAATACCTTCTCATGATGCCTCACTACCTACTAGGCTTGAGGCAGAGGCAGTACATTTGAGCAGAATTCTCATAGACCTGGAAAACACCATGACTGTTGATGACAGCTGCAGATAAGAGAGGAGCAGGCCAGGGTGGGGGTGCCATGGTGGAAGGGCCCCTGGAGGTGAGGAGCTCACTCTGCGGCCGAGCCTGGCGTTGCTGGCCAAGAGACTCATGTGTTTGAGGCCATGAGTATGAGGTTTGTAGGGACAACAGGGCGCTGATGTCCTCATGAAAAAAAACAAAATGAAGAATTCTCCAGAGGTCTGACTTTACAGCAATTCTGTGGTTCCCCAATCTCTTAAAAAAAAGATTATTTCCAGAGTCTATTTGTTTCATGGCTGGAAATCGGGTGAGCAAGATGTAAGGGCTGTTTGTCAACTCTCAGGCAGAGAAATCACTAATTCACTTATTTCTGAGGTCAGGGAACCTGGTCTCCTTTTATCAAAAGAAAATTACTTCACGGAGAAAGCGCTGTCATCATAAGGAGGAAAGGGATTCAGCAGCGCTGAGTTTGCAAGTTGCTCATTTGCTTCCATTCTTTAATTGATTTTTGAGTTGGAGATTACTTGTGAGCTTTCTGCCTAAAAGTTTAAAACTAGCCTCCTGTATGATTATAGAAAGTCATTAAGTTACATTTTGTTTTTAATAAACACACACAGACACAAATGTAGGCACACTCACACACGCCTCTATTCTCACAGGTCACCTTTACGTTGAAGGTTGAATGTAAACCCAATCCAGCAAATATATACTGAATGTGTGCTTTGTGCCAGATACCATGATGAGTGCTGGGGAAAAGAAAGACATGGTTCATGCCTTCGTGAGCCAACAATCTCTTCAGTAAGAAAAGAACTTGGAATGAGAAACCATTCATTCATTAACCCTTCACTCAACAAATATGTATTGAGGGCTTGTTATAGACTGAATTATGTCCCTTGCAAAATTCATATGTTGAAGCTTTCACCTCCAGTATGACTGTATTTGGAGATTGAGCCTTTAGGGAGGTAAAGTTAAATGAAGTCGTAAGAATGGAACCATTAACCCCTTAGGGCAGATGTCCTTATAAGAAGAGGAAGAGACACCAGAGAGGTTTCTCTCTCACAGCAAGCATGCACAGAGGACAGGCCATGTGAGGACAGGAGGACGGCAAGCTGTCTGCAGGCCAGGAAGTGAGGCCTCACCAGAAAGCAACTCTGATAGCACCTTGATCTTGGACTTTTAGACTCCAGAACTGTGAGAAACACATTTCTATTGTTTAAGTCACCCAGCCTGTGGTATTTTGTTACAGCAGCCCAAGCAGACTAACACAGGACCTATATATTATGTGCCAGGCACTGAGTTAAGTGTTAAGGGTACAACACTGAACACAACTTGCATAGATCCTGTCCTCAAGGGATTTCTTTCTTGTGGGAGAAGGTTAACTATAATGAATGCTATGAGAGTAGAAATAGAGTTACCTGTGGAGAATTCGTCAAAGGCATATGACTTATGATGCATTTCTAATATTTATAATTAAATATATGCATATATACATATATATTGCCTACTTTATCTCAGATATTATATCATGACTCAATACTGTTAAGATGTCAATTCTCCCCAAATTGTTAAGATGCCTATAGATTTCAGGCAATCTCAATAAAAATTCGAACAGCTTTTTGTAGAAACTAACTAGCTGTTTATAAAATTCATATGGGAATGTAAAGTATGTAAAAATACAAAAAAAACTTTGAAAAAACAAATTATTTACTTTATTTATTTATTTTTGGCTGCATTGGGTCTTCGTTGCTGCACACGAGCTTTCTCTAGTTTCGGCGAGCGGGGGCCACTCTTCGTTGCAGTGAGCAGGCTTCTCATCATGGTGGCTTCTCTTGTTGTGGAGCACGGGCTCTAGGCTTGTGGGCTTCAGTAGTTGTGGTGCGTGGGCTCAGTAGTTGTGGCTTGTGGGCTCTAGAGTGCAGGCTCAGTAGTTGTGGCATATGGGCTTAGTTGCTCTGCGGCATGTGGGATCTTCCTGGACCAGGGATCGAACCCGTGTCGCCTGCATTGGCAGGTGGATTCTTAACCACTGCGCCACCAGGGAAGCCCTATGACTTATTTTAGAAATCAGGAAATTGTAAAGTCAAAGATGGTGGAGATTGGGATTGGGGAGGTTGGTCTAGACAGTGGCAACAGTCTGTGTGAGGACATAATGGCAGGAGAGACCATGGCTAGTTTGAGACCCTGGAATGAGGCCAGCATGGCAGAGCTTAGCTGGCGATGGAGAGAGACAGGCATAGGTCATCTCACACAGACTCCTGAGGCCATGTTCAGAAAAGTGTACTTGATTTGAAGAACTCAGGAAGGATTGTAAACAAGAAAAAGAAATTAAATTAGAGTATTATGGAAGAACTCTAGTGGTGGGTAAGCAAGTCAGGAAGAATAAGGCCCTCAGACTCCAGTGATTATTATAGCCTAGAGCACTGGTTCCCAAGGCTGGATGGAGTACATGAAAGAAGTGATTTTTGTGGAAAAATAATCATTTGTATATGCGTAGAAGCATCTGTCCCTTAGGCATGTTTTATAATTGTACTTTCTGCAGCCTGCTAGGAAGAAAGTACCTACGTTATTTCAAAGGAAGGTACTTCATATGTTTGTGGTTTTAAGACCATCAGATGTCACATCAACCGTACCAAAATAGACTATGCAAAATGCAATGTGTTGAGAGACATGTATAACTGAATCATTCACTTAGAAATGTCTTTCTTTACTTGTCAGCTGAGAAATGGTTGGAACTGATAAGTGATCTGCTAGAGAGTCTGGTTCGTTGGGTGTACATCCATCCAGTAGGTGTTTGTTAGCAATTACACTCCTTTGACAGGGATTCAGGCCCACACCTTAGAACAAATTTCACCAATGACCAAAAGTGTTGATGGGAAGACGACTAATTATGGTGAATCCTGGATGTTTTTGCCAAGTTGTCACACTCAGCATGAATGTCATTCTCCACTCTAGAAAGGAGCTCAAAGGCCGTTGAGAAAAGGCTGGGGTTTAGAATTGTGGCTATAGGCAGGGTTGAGTGTGGGAAGGACAAGGGGGGAAGAAAAAACACATCGGGCTGCCAGACACTTGGTAGAGTTTATGCAATTAGTTCCTCATTCCTTTCATGTAGCTAAGCCAATCCAAAAGCACACAAAACATTCTTCTTAATGCCGTATGAGTTTCACAAGAGTGACTTTCTGGAACTGAATTGGACGTTTCTGTAATTTCCTTGACTTCTTTTTCTTTTTCTTTTTTTTTGTGGACCCTATTCCCTTAGTTGCTACTCTGCCTTGCTTCATCTACTACATAGCACATCAGAGAATATTTTATACAATTCCTGTGAGATTTGAAAACCCCGAACTTTCAGAGTCATAGCATTTCCCCCAATTGTTTATATTATGTTCTCTTATTTCTTTTTCTCCCTCTGGAATGCCCAGCTGGGCTTACATTGTATTCTGCTCTCTGACCTGTAGCATGGAGATTTCTGTACATGCATTCCACGAGTGGGCCGTCCCTGGTTATCAGTGGGAACTCTGCCCAGAGAATAAGTGCAGAGCATGTTCTAGAGGGCTACCGTACAGGCAGGAGACAAGTTTGCCTTTTGACTGCAGAGAATAGTAAATTACAGTGGATCATTTTTAACTCCATCTGCAACATTTGGCACACTAACACAGAGGGATGGCTGGAAAACCTGGTATCTTGGAACTGAGTATTCTTTAAATGCAAAAATGGAGAGCATGGCTAAATAAAAAGAGAAATGGCAGAAGAATTGTTTCAAGGTGGATTTGTCTTTTATCAGTGTAATATTTAGACAACCT
The DNA here is from genome assembly GCF_949987535.1 of Balaenoptera acutorostrata. Classification (NCBI taxonomy): domain Eukaryota; kingdom Metazoa; phylum Chordata; class Mammalia; order Artiodactyla; family Balaenopteridae; genus Balaenoptera; species Balaenoptera acutorostrata. The sequence goes on along the minus strand of NC_080064.1, from coordinate 73,805,625 downwards.
CTCCAGTCTCTCATTCCTTTCTCTCACTAACCTAGTTTTAATTATGCCATGTGAAAAATGTACTTGGTCTTTACAGCCATAAATTAAGTTGCTTCTGGTAACTGCTCCTAAATTTCAGGGGTGAAAGACTTGGGCTGGTCTTTGATCATGTACAGCAAAAATGTCAAAAGACCACAAGAAAAATAGACGAGATGAAAGCCTGTCAAACAAAGGTTAAATTTTACCAAGTTTCATTTTTCCTGAGTTCTTGGCTTCTTCAGTTACAAATTGATTAGGTATTTAAACTTAAATTAAGATTAACGTGAAATTCTTCCAACCTTTCTATTGGGTTTCAAGGTTTCCTTTTGGTTTTCTACACCTATGTGTACAAAAAAATTGTTGAGTTTATTCAAGTTGCCTTTTTCTCAATTCCTGAGCTGAAACTCCAGAACTCTGGGTTGTTGGTGCTTTGATTCTGGTAGGAGCCTTGTTTCATTTGTGCAATATGAATGACAGAATTTCACTCATACCTTAATGGTGGATTATATTTTCATTGCTCCTTATACTTTCAGGAGATTCCCGTCTTCCCCCCAACATTCCTTAATGTCTTTGTTTCAAACACTCATAAAACATTTTCTTTGAAGCAAGGTTTGAACTGGTATATTACAAAAGAATATTGTCTTGTTGTTAAAACCACCAAGGATGGAAATTATAACTAACTTTTTTCCCCAGCCAAGAAGCTAGTAGGGCTAGCTAATCTTTATTATAAGTACTGCATATTGATGCCCTACAGTGTGCAAAGCACTGAAGCTGTAGCTTTACATACTTTATCTCCTTTATCCTCACAATAACTTTAGAAGGTGGGAGGTGGGCACTGTTATGCCTATTTTGTAGTTAGGGAGACTGAACATCAAAGATGTTAAGGGACTTGCTCAAGGGAAGTCTTAATGGGCCTTAGAGTTGGGATTCACGCTCATGCTTGGCAGCCTGTGATCTTCCCACCCTGTCTCCCTGCCACCCAAGTGACCATAAGGGACTTCTCCTTGGGTGTGTTGGCTGACAGTTTGGGGGAGGGAGACAGAGAGTCATGTTTGGGACCAGTGGGAGGCAGACTCGTGAAAAGTTTATTTGGACAGATTCCAGGATCAGGTTGATGTTGGAACACTTAACCTCTGTGCCTCAGGTTTTTTTCTTTTTCCTTGTCTGTAGAATGGGGATAATAATATAATAGTATCCTTTCATAGGGCTGTTGTTAGGACTGAATTATCCATATAAACTATTTAGCACCTTGTCTGCTACAGAGAAAATTGTTAAGAACTCTTATTTTCTTTCTCTGCCTCCCTGCCTTCCTTCCTTCTTTCCAACAGCAATCATTCACTGAGTATTTAGTAAATATCTGTTATGCCCTATTCTAGATATGGAGTTATCAGATGTGAATGCAAAGGGAGTCCTTGAAACTCACAGATTTTAAACTCTTAAGCTTCTTGAGGACACTAAATTATATAACAATGGGATACACACAATTATAAAATTATGAGTGATAAAATAGTGGTTGAGTAGAATTTTCCCAAATGAAGAAACAGATGAGAAGGTGAGAAGGATATTTGAAGTGGAAGAAAGAGCATGTGCACAAATCTGTGGCATGTGGCCCGATGGGTGAAGGGTGTGAAGAGTGTAGTCAGGAGGGATGGACGGTGAGGTGGAAAAATAGAAAAGTGAGCAGAGAAGGGCTTCAATGCCTATGTGGGGCATTATTTTACTTATGTAACAAAGGTGTATAATCCTCACTATGTGTCACTTTTCTATGCCACTGACTAGTATTAACTCACTTAGTCCTCATAACACTGTGAGATAGGTACTGTCTTTATCCCATTTTATAGAGGGAGAAACTGAGGTGCATCTCAAGTCAGCCAGTTAGTAATTGGCACAGCTGGGATTGGAACCCAGACAGCTTGGCTCTGGAGCCCTTGTTTAACCATCTTGCTCAGCTACTTTGCAAATGTGGATCCAATCCTGCAAAAATGGGAATCTATTCACTGATCTTAGGCAGACCTGGAGATGTGATTTTTTTGAACTTTCAAATGTTTTTTCTTTGTGGTACCATAGGGTGATTTGAAGGGGGAGAGACTAAAGGCAGACAGATTGGTTACAAGGGTATAATAACGCAGGAAAAAAATGATAAGGGCCAGGTACATCATAGTGGGTAACACATTTGAGGGTTGGTTTGGAGGCATGATTGTGGGGTGGTGGAGAGGGGGAACAGGAGAAAGAAGGTAAAGATCCCTTTGGTTTCCAACTTGGGTGTCTGAATAGATGGTAGAACCATTAATGTTCGAGAATCAACCATGTGGAAAAGGGGGGATTAAGGAAGAAAAAGCAAATTCTTTTAAATCTGGGAAATGTAAAATGCATCATTAGATAAGAATAATCACGTGGCTTCTGAGTGTACCAGTTCGAACTCCCACCCAAACACCCACAGAGTTGATAGGAACAAATGAACTAAAATGTATATTTTACATTAAAATGGAAAACAAAGGCCAACAGAAATAGAGAAAATTATTTGGAAATATTTCTCTCTTACCATGAAAGTATCCAGTTTGTAGCATTTCAATGCAGCAAGTGAGCAGGGGTGGGGAGGGCTGGCAATGCTGAAGCAGGGCTAAGGGACTGTAAAACCAATACCGACCAGGGTTCTTGGCCTTCCCCAGTCAATAGAAATTGATAAGAGGCCAGTCAAGAAATTCAGGCAAGGCTTTACTGGGGCCCCTGTAGTCTCAGGAGGGAGCGAAAGCAAGTAACATCTTCCCTTGCTTGCTCCCGAGGTTGGGGGGTGGAGCTGGGGGGGTGAGGGTGTAGGACTAGCTGGCTTCTTATATAGGTTGAAGGTGGGGAGTGTGTCCAGGGATCGGGCCAGAGGGGTGGACAAGGGTGGCTTAGGTGTTTTGCCCACCCCTTTGCTGATGGTGAGTGCAGGGGGCATGTGCAGTACCCTGCTTTTGCTCCCAGCTCTTCAGAAGTGGCAGTTGGGTTTTTTTGGTCTTTTTGTATCTTCTTGTCCATAAGTTGCCCCAACTGAGCATGCATGCAGTTATTTTTACTCCTTTATAGTTTCTTTTATTTTGTTGCTCAAGGAGACGTTTGTCCAGGTGCAAGCACTGCAGCACTGCAGCAAAGGGTCCCAGGTCCCAGCCTGTCTCAAAATAATTGATTGCTTGCAGCATGGCCCTTGCTTACCTACAGTTATTGCCTTATAGGACTGGCAAGGGAAAGAAGAAAAAGTGCCAAATGAGACCATTGAAAAAATGCTGCTTTTGTTGATCTTCTTAGTCCCAGCTCTCCCTTCCTGGAATCCCATTGTTACCATACTCTCTCTAATTGCTCATGAGTATTTTCTCCAACTAAAACTAGTTATCTTGGGGCTGATCCTTTAATTGTTGTGTTAGGAGGCCGGAAAGCCTTATAGTGGATGCTTCTGAAACTTGGGGTGGAGAGGGATTGGGACGATCAGAGAATGGTACACAACAACTCAGCGATTTGTCATAGGAATAGCCCCTAGACTCATTGCTTTTTGCCTTCCTACTCAAGCTTGTTCACAAAGCTGTCTTAGACAATCTTTAAAGAGCCTTGAAGCTTTGCAGACCATTTGGACTACAGATTGGAATATAGTTGCAAAGAAGTGGACTTATCGTGTCAATGTAAAACAAATCGACTCAGAATGACAATTTCATATGGTTAAGCCATTACAACTTTGCTGGACTTCTTTCATCTCTTCTGAGTATATGGCATGTCATTAATGTTACCAGCTGCCTGTCTTCTCTGAATACCAACAGCAGAGGGAAAAAAACCCACCCTTAACAGCCACTGGCTCTCCTGTTTTCCACTTAGATAGCTATTGTACCGCCAAGGCAAATGTGAAACAGGCTCCCACAATAACAGCAATTTTCCAAATGCTCTGTTAATTTTCAGTAAACCAAAATAAAATGTGTTATTATTTATTAAGAATATACACTACATATGGTTTCCAGATGATAAGTATTTCAGTAAAGTACCACACTGAGAACAATTTGAGTTGGCTTGAAAGCTGTACCCTTAGAGTAATAGGTATAGCCCAGGGTCAGAATTGTCACTTTTATTGGGTTAATTCAATGTTCATGGTTTACAGGCTATGATACAGGACTAGTGAAAAGTTTTTCCATGCCCAGTATCAGCTGCATTATACATGTAATTTTACATAAAAAAGTAGTATCCCATATATCATTATTTATTCATAATGACGTTTACTAAACAACTGCATGGCACAGGATGATAGTGTAGTCTGGGTGTAGAACATGGAGCACAGATTCCAAACACTAGGTCCGAGACAACTCCTTCAATTATGTAAATTTTAGAAACAAGACATAGAAAAATATAATTTTACAGTTATCCGATAACATGTCATTGTTTCACAAATAGGATACAAAAATTTGAAGGATCTCAGGTTTGGGGACTGATTTGGGTTCCTTTGAGTGTAGTTTAATACATTAAAAATCTTTTCCATAACACTGGTCCCTGAGTCTTCACCTGGATTATGGGGAGCCCTGACTCACTCAGCTTTGATTTCTAGAACCTTCCACACTATGAGGGGAGGATGACTGCATCCAGCCAAAATTCTGGTGGTCACAGGGCATGCTCTGGATCTGGCCCCATGTCTGGTATTTTCGTTATAAGCATCTCTGCTGTAGACATCTTTGCCACAAACATTTTCGCAGCACAGGTAATTGGCTGTAAAGCAATTTTGCCATAAAAGATGAAATGACTAGTTGACTGTTTAGTCTGACATACAAAAGTCATGATAGATGACATCAATATGTCCCAAGAGTTGGTTTCTTATTTTGAAACCCACTACATTGGAGGAGAAAGAAGCTGAGGCTGAGGGCCTGGAAGCTGCAGAGTTGCACCCACATTTTCCATAGAACATTGGAACGTCTGTCTATCACGAACAAAGAACAGAGTAGAGACTTTCACAATGCAATACAAAGCTCAGTTACAAATATGCATCCTAGTATTTGAAAACTGATACCTCTCTTAATGAAGGAAGAAATTATAGTGAAAAAGGAAAACATGAACAAGGAGAGGACTCAACAAGCAGAAAAAAAGTATAAAACACTATGAACAAAAGACTTGGGAGACAAGTATTTAAGTACAACTCACAAAGTAAAATCAGTTATTTATGCAATATTGGATCTCCACACATTTTAAATGTATTCAAATATTTTGTATTTCACAATAAAACCCTTTAAATTTTGTCATTCATTTCTCATGTTTCATTATGTCCTTTTTCATGTCCCTCTTTAATTTTTTGTTATTTTATCTTTTATGACAAAATTGCCTTACAGCCAATTAGTTATGTGGCAAAAATGTTTGGGGCAAAAATGTTTATGGCAAAGACGTTTAAGGCAAAGAAGTTTATGGTGAAAATACCTAGAACCATCTGGCCAGTGCTAGACTTCCGGTGAGGGCTGCCAGCCTTGGCTTTATTTCCTCTCCTCTGTGTTCCAGATCCTCACAGCATGGTCTTTGAACAGGGCTGGACAGGCCTTGCATCAGGCTCTCTCTCCCTGCAGGCCCTGCTGCTAGAAGTGAGCCCAGGCCAGACCGAGGTCCAACACCTTGTGAAGAGTCTGTGCTGTGTCAGCACCACCCATCCTGGGGTCACACCTTCCTTGTTCTCATGGCTTCAGGTCACTCACTTAGAATTCCAGTTTGGTTCTGGCTATTTGCCTTAAAGAAAAGGAACTTATATTGCTTTTAAAAAATTAAACATAAAATACATATTCAGGGCTTTCCTGGTGGCACAGTGGTTAAGAATCCACCTGTCAATTCAGGGGACACGGGTTCAAGCCCTGGTCTGGGAAGATCCCTCATGCTGCAGAGCAACTAGGCCCGTGTGCCACAACTACTGAGCCCGAGTGCTACAACTCCTGAAGCCTGTGAGCCTAGAGCCCGTGCTCCACAACAGAAGTAGCCATCACAATGAGAAGCCTGTGTACCACAACAAAGAATAGCCCCCGCTCGCTGCAACTAGAGAGAAAGCCCATGCGCAGTGATGAAGACCCAATGCAGCCAAAAATAAATAAATAAAATAAACAAATAAATATACATATTCATTTAGGGAAATCAGAAAATCTCCTCCAAAATTACACAAACTCCCACTGACTAGTGATAACCATCACTAACATTTTGAAGTTTATTCTTCAAGACATTTTTCTCTGCACATATACACAAAAACTTACTTTTCTTACAAAAATGAGATTATATCTATTTATCTAGCTCTATCTCTCTCTATATATAGTTTTACAACCTGAATATACATTTTTTTCTTTTCTTGCATGAACCTAGTTCAATATAAAAAATACTCCACAACATTATTTTTAATGGCTACTTAGTGTTCTAATTTACTTTAAATAAATTCTGAAACTCCAAAATGCAAGAAGAATGAACTGTTACACATCCATTGCCTTTATTACCTCATCTGTTTTTGTCCAGTTTCTCTGTCTGAAGCCTTACGGTGGGTCTCTGTGACCCAAAAGGATCATCATTCTCACAACACAATACATCGAAGAATCATCCTTGGCACTTGTCTGGAGTTTATTTTCTTAGGTCCTAACCACAGGTATTTTCGTTTAGTGATTTTGGAGTGGGGTTCTGAATTTGTAAGAGTACCTGAAATGATTTTTCTTCAGTGTTTTTCACACTTCATTGCTGTAAGAACGCTTGCCCTAGAGGAACCTTGTTCCCCAGTGCCTCTCAGCCATTGTACTTGGTAGACCTCTGCTCAGGAAACCCCTTCCCACACAGTGGCCTGGGAAGCTGCTTCTCATTACTTCCAACTCAGTTCTCAATTTTCCATCACTATCTAGCTCTTCCTGGGCTGATCAGGCAGTTATAGCCTCCCACCTCTGTGTGTGTTTGACACTCATATGTACACCCATTTCTATACATGCCATTTTCCCCACTAGGCTGTAGGGTCACAACCACATCTTGCTTGTGTATGTGCCCAAGATCAGCCTGGCATCTGACATGGAGCATTTTATTTGCTCCATGTATGCTTGTGACCTGAAAGGAGGAAAAGAAAGAAGGAAGGAAGGAAGGAAGGAAGGATGGAAGGAAGGAAGGGAGGAGGGAAGGAAGGAGGGAAGGAAGGAAGGAAGGGAGGAGGGAAGGAAGGAAAGAAGGGGGGAAGGAAGGAAGGGAGGGAGGGAGTAAAGAAGGAAAGAAGGACTATTTTATTGGGGGAAGTCAGGGCAAGTTCCTCTAGGGGATTCCATTTGAGCTAAGCCTTAAATATAGGTGCCATTTGATGAACGGTAACTTCTGTATATTATAGTATTTCTCTGATATCTCCCAACAGCACCTTACAATAGTGCATTTTACAATTTCTAGAGTTACTTCTGAGTCCAGGGAGATTAAGTATCTTGTTCAAACCCCCAGAGCTTAAAAAAGGCAAAGGATTTGCACCAACACCGTCTATGGGACCAGACAGTGGAGTTAGGATAAAAGGTCATCTCAGATACATGGAGCACAGGGGAAGACATGGAGTAAGAATGGCTTATATGGGGGGTAATGGTATCCCAGAGTAACTCAGTTTAACCGGAATGTTGGACAGATGTAGAAGAGAGTAGGATTTGGGGCTGGAAAGGGAGTTTAGAGCTGAAGTACTGAGTTTATTTCACCAGACTTTGAGGAGTCACTACATTATTTTGAATAAGAAAGTGTTTGCTTAGAGCCTGAGGCAGTGTGCTCATTAGATGGGAAGGGAAATAGATAGGATGTGGGGAAACCAGTTAGGAGCTTATTGCAAAAGCCCAAGTGGAAAATATTAGGGCTGATGATACAGGGCACGGGCAGGGAGTGAGAGATGTATTTTAGACGTAGAACCCAAACACTTTAGTGACTGAATGTATTCAAGCAAGATTAGAAGAATCAGCCAAAGTTAATTCTAAGTGGCTAATCTGTGAAATGTGAATATCTTTGGCAGGGGTGAAGAACTGCCGTGGGAGAAGGTGTTCTGTGTGGGAGGGGTGCAGTGTGAGAAACTACGCTTTAGACGTGGTGGATTTGAGATGTCAGAGGAATTCTTGCAGACAGATACACAGCAGGTACTGGGGGAAACTGAATCAGAGTAATTAAGACAGACTGGACAAGTGTTATGAGAAAAACTGTAGAAGTGCCAGTCAAGTTGTAGAAAATGCCAGCTTCTCCTGACCCTGAATGTAGTAAGGTAGATTGGGGAGACTGAAGGAAACTCGTGTCACCAGGGAATATCAGGAGTCCGTTAAAACAAGCCGTGGATGGAGACAGTATAAAGGTAAAGGCAGAAAACATAGGGAGGTTTTTTTTTTTTTTTTTTAATATTGGCTATATTCCCTGTGCTGTACATTACATCCCAGTGTCTTATTTATTTATAAATTTATTTATTTATTTATCTATGGCTGTGTTGGGTCTTCATTGCTGCACATGGGCTTTCTCTAGTTGCGGTAAGCGGGGGCCACTCTTCCCTGCGTTGTGCAGGTTTCTCAATTCTGTGGCTTGTTTTTGTTGCAGAGCACGGGCTCTAGGCACGCAGGCTCAGTAGTTGTAGCTCACGGGCTCTAGAGCGCAAGCTCAGTAGTCGTGGTGCGTGGGCTTAGTTGCTCTGCGGCATGTGGGATTCCCCCCGGACCAGGGCTCGAACCCGTGTCCCCTGCATTGGCAGGCGGATTCCCAACCACTGTGCCACCAGGGAAGCCCCATAGGGAGGTTTTTTAATGGGACCTTGCTCTTGGGTGTGACCATGGAAGAAATTAGAACAATTCTCTGATAAATATGAGATTTAGAGGTGATTTCTTTTTGGCATTATAGGAAGTTTTTGCCTTTTAATAAGACTAGAGACTCTTCTCGACCCTAAATTATCTATCCAAAGATTAATTTTCCAAAGGTAGAATTGCAGGTACATAACAAGTTGATGGGAAAGGCTGTTTGGAGTCCAGGGACCTTATTAACACAAAAAATAATAGTTAACATTTATGGAGCTTATGTTAAATGAATTAACTTATTTAATTCTGACAAAATAACCCTATGAAATAAATATTATCATTAACTCCATTTTAGAGTTGAGGAAACAGAGGCACAGAGAGGTTAAATAACTTGCCTAAAGTCACATAGCTGGTAAACGGACACTTGGGATTTGGACTAAACAGGCTGGCCCCCTGCCCACGTGCTTCAATCCTCCACTGTGCCTCTTACACTTACAGCACAGAGTCTTTCCTGCCTCATCAAGAGTGAGCTCAAGCCTGGAGTTGGCATCACTCAGACATAGTCTTCCACAGGACAGATATTCTCTTGTTTACCGATAGCTCTTTTCTTTCATAGGTGCAGGTAGGGTGGGATATTGGTGAGCAGAGGCCCAGGGTTTTCCACTCCCTAGCCTAGCATCTCTTTTTGGATCACGGCATGATGTTCCCTTGGAGTCATCTACAGTCTAGGATATGCTAGAGCAGATAGACAGGCCCCTATTTTCTTAGCTCTGGAGCAGTATGGAGGGAGGGCTGGGGTGTGGGAGGTGAGCAGGTAAGTGGTCCTTGACCCTTCCTCCAGGATATCGCTGGGAGTCTGACCACATCCCCACACCTACCCCTTCCCTCTTTCTGCTTATTTACTATCCCTCTCTAGGTACTGAGGGTGTAGAATGGTGAGAATTGAACTGAATAACTGAATGTGTGGATTTTATGCTAGCCTCAATCCTGTGTAAGTGTCTTGTGTGTGTGTGTGTGTGTGTGTGTGTGTGTGTGTTGGCTTTGCCTCTGAGAGGTATGAAAATACAGAAAGAATGGATACATGTTTCATCCAAAATATTTTTCACTTGAGTGTAGTTCTCAGGAACAATGCTAATTTTATATGAACCTTGATAATCTCTTATCTGCATGTAGAATATATATATTTAAAGAACTATCATTCTCTGGAGCCATGCCTCAGTAAAAGGAAGGAACCTGGAGCTTCAACGAGTAATTGAATCTTACTTATCAATTGACAACTAGAAGCCAGCGTACACTATCCTGACATCCTCCACTTGAAGAAAACAGCACTCTGACACATGACTATTTCAGAGTGGCATAATCTGCAGAAACCCCCTGCCAGTAACTGACAGGTCACATGATTGGTAGCTGAAAAGAACAGGAAACCTCCTGTAGGTGTGGGAGGAGGTGATCGGGGTGCTTTCATCTCCCCTTGCCACTCGCCTACTTTGCTGGAGCGCTAAGCATGCTCTCACCTGCCTGTCCCAGGAATACAGTCACATTCCGGAGGCTCCACTTTAATACTGCCAGGTGGCTTCTCTCTTCTTCAGCGTGTACTTGGTGCTTTTCTTGAAATTAAATGGTGACCTCTCACTTACCTTCAGGTCTAACGCTGGGCTAGCTGTGATCCTGCCCCAAATCTTATCTCCTGATTCATGTAACCAAACAGTCAGGGAGTCATCAAGAGTGGGAAGGAAGCCTTTGCTCTTCTGTACTTGTCATCAAAGCCAAAGGAGCTCACAATCCTCGGGGCAACATCTGGCTAGAATTTATATGGCAAGCATGGAAATATTCTTTTTCAGATCTTATGATTTCTTTGCTTTGGCATTGCTAAAATGGCATACCGCCGCCACCAGAAAATAACCATGTCATTTTCCTCATGTCAACAAGCTCCTTGCCAGTAATGGTTTCCTGTCGTTCCTTCCCAGTTTCTGAAGAGGTATCTGCTCGGCTGGCAGCATACTTTAGGAAAAACATCAAATCAGCTGGGCAGCTCTTGAGGTAGGGAGCTCTTATGCCAGAGGAAATGACTTTGTTAGGATTCACTGCTACACTGATAACTATGGTCCGGACTCACTCCTCTGATGCCTAATCAACAGGTCCTCCCATAATCCCCCCCAAACTCTTTGCTTCCTAGCCATTTTTCCAAGTGAAATACGGTTTTGGCTGAGTTGCTCTTCTCACTGTCTGTCCCCTCTTTTTTGTTTCTTTAGATGGCTCCCTCCTTCCCAATGGTCTCTCTGCCTTTGCTTTCTAGGTCATTGGACTCCTCTGAGGCCTTTGACATTTCCCTTTAGTGTTTCCTTGTGTCTGCTCCCAATCGTTCCTCTGGCCTCCTGATGTTGGCTATGAAAGCCTTTAAGCATTCTGTCCTTGCGACCTTTCCTCTCTGCTCATGCTGAGAGGTCACCCATACTCACAGCTTTAGATACAATTTAGTGATACTTAAACCCTTAACAGTGGCTTTAAAAATATTAAAGTTGTACAAGCATGTAGTTTAAAGAGTAAACTACTTTTACAATGCTTGACAGAATTAGTTCCCTGAAGGAAATCCCCCATACTCTGCCATTTCCTGCTTGTGGAAACCACATTCAATTCTTTTAACTGCTGGGGGCGGGGACATTTATCTCTAAATCTCTAAAAATGATGCTTATTTTTCTATTTCTTTCTATTTTTTAAAGGTTTTCTCTCTTGATTTCCAACATAGATGCTGAAGATTGAGCCTTTCCCACTATACCACATCATACCTATATACTTTTCTTAGTCTTTCAAAGTGGTCATCTTATAATTTGGGATAAATGAATAATCACTCTTTATATTTGACTATGAAAATGTTACTTACCGTGGAGAAACATAATGTCCTAGAGTCCAGCTGCCTGGATTCAAATCCCAACGACAGTATTTACCATTAGGGTGAACTTGAGTAAGCACCTTAACATCTGTGTCTCAATTTCTTCAACTGTAGAATGAGGTAATCACAGTACCTACAACAACACTGGGTCGTTGTGATGATTAATAGTTAATAAGTTAATAAATATAAAAAGAGTTAGAACAATGCATGTCGTATAAACACTAAAGAAGCATTAGAAATTTTTGTTTTTATATCTTTCCTTGTGCAACATTTAATTTTTTCTGAGATTATTAACAACAACCATAATAATAATTTCCATTTTTATTTGTGTAGTTTTCCATGTACTTATGGCTAATTTATCCCTAATCTTTCCCCTGGAAATCTCTTTTCAATTATATTCAAATATATTTGGTGAAACACTAACCCCATTTTTATGAAGTCCTTCCCAGAGTCTTTGCATCTGCTCTAGTTCCTGCTGGGTGATCTTCAGACCAAGACAGTATTCATCTCTCTCTTCACTCTCGTCCTGAGGAGTTCCGTTACTTTTTGTTTTATCATCACCTGCTTTCTAGATCTTCTTTGTCCCCCTCTTACTTGGTTCATCTCATTTTAGAAGAATATATCTTCTTGAGAAAAGATGAAAGTAATTTTTTTTTTTTTTTTTGAGATTCTGCATCTCTAAAAATGTCTCTATTCTATCTTCACACTTATGACTAGCTATAGAGTTCTGGGTTGGAACCGTGTGCTCTCAGAATTTCGAAGACATGAGTTTATTGTCTTTAGCTCCCTTGCTGCTGTTGAAGAGTTCTATGCTGTTAAAATTTTGATACTTTGTTTATATCCAGTTCTTCTTCTCTGGAAACTTTTAGAACATTCCTATAATCCCCGGTGTTAAGGAATTTCATCATGATGTGCTTTCACCCGGATCTGTGTCCAACTATCATTCTGCGCACTTGATAGATTTTTCAGTTGAGGAAATTCTTTTGAATTATTTCTCTGATGATTTCTTCTCCATTTTCTCTGTTTCTTATTGGAATTCCTGTTCTGTGGATGTGGAATGGTCCTCTAAGTTTTATACCTTTCCTCTCCTACTTTTCATCTTTTTGTCCTTTTGCCCAACTTTCTAAAATTGGTCACATTTTATCCCAATCCATCTACTGAGTTTTTTATTTGACTATTTTATTTTTAATTCTTTTTTTTTTTTTTTGGTCTCCCAATGTTCTTTTTTCCCCACTAAAGTCCTTGCTTTTCTTTCATGAATGTACTGTCTCTTTTTATTTGAGGATTTTAATAATTATTATTTTTAAAGTTTTCCTATCTCTGTATTGTCTGCTCTCTTCAAGTTTTTAAAATTTCTGTATCGTTTGACATCTATCTTTTATTTTGGAGGCTTTCTTTAAAGGTCTGGTGATCCTTGGATGTTGACTTTTATTTAAGATGGAGATACTGAGAATCAGATTGGAAAGTCTATGCCTGAGGGTGGCACTTTTCCAAGGTGCCACCAATGGCCCATTTAAGCTGGGCCATTAAGTTAGACAAGTCCTGAGGAAAATATCTATAGGTCTTTATCCTGGGCTGATCAGATTCCACAAAGAAGGATTGAATTTTTTGCCCTTAGAGTATAATCTCTCTTTCCAGATGGAAGCCTATTTGAACATTTAATTTGAAAACTTGCACTTAATCACCTGGCTTTAGTCCTGCAGCCGGCTCTCCACTGTGCCTGGTATCTTCTAGCCCAGAGAACTTTCATTTCTGCTCAGAGAACCCCAGTCTTCTGTTGGGTGAGGGAGAAACACCATGCACTGGGTGGGGGAGGATTTCTGATGATCTGATTCTTAAATGGATTTGGTTTTAGGTCTACCTCCTACATTCACAGGAAGCTGATGCCAAGAATTTCCAAATCTTTTAGTACTTCTCTGGTGTAGATAAGGCTGCATCTCAGCCTTTTCCAGCCTTCAGATTCAGTTTTCTTGGGTTTGCTAGGTCAATTGCTACTCATCTGCTTTCTAGCTGTCAGTGTTTTTTGCATTTTCTTTAAATTGAATTTATGTCTTAAAAAGTTCTATTATTATCATCTAGTGGGACTTACAGAGGGTGCAGAGGGCAATGTGTTGGGTAACATTGAGGCGACAGATCTTCAACAAATTAACACATGTAAATATGTCACTACAAATGATAATAAAAACTATAAAGAAAAATAAGATAATTTGAGAGAACAGTAAAGAGGGACTAATTTTGGATTGGTGCTTCAGGACATGGCTCTCTGAGAACATATTTAAACCAAGTTCTGAAGACCAGTGGAGTTAGTCCCACAAAGAGGATAGAGAAAAGCATTTCATGCAGATGAGCAGCCTTGGGGTGATAGAATAGTCAGGACTCTGGACTTAAAGTGACAGAAGTCTAAGCCTAAGCTAAAAAAGGAAATTGGTTACTACATATAACTGGGAAGTCTAAGATGTGACACAGTGTATCTTGGCTGGATCTGGGGTTTATATGAGGCCTTAGGTTCCTGTCTCTCTCTCCATTTATAGTTCTGCTTGTCACTGCTTGGCCTCCTTCTCAGAGAGACTTCCTCCATTTGGTGGCAAGTTGGTTACTAGAATCATAAGGCTATATCTTCGTTATTGCTCCTATATCGAAGAAAATGAGAGAGGCTTCTCCCACTTTTTTTTTTTTTTTTTTTTTTTTTTTTTGACTGGCATCCATATATGATCCTCCACATTCCTTGGAATAATCACAATATTGGAGTTCTATGTTTGGTCAGACATGTGTCCCACTCTAATTTGATCCCTGCAAAGTACTGAAAGATATTTACTATCAGAAGAAGTGTGAGAGAGAAAATTATAGAGACTTAAGTAGAGTCTTGTGGGTGACGTTAAGCTCTCGGAATTTAAACCAACTGCAATGAGAAGGTATTGATGGATTTTAATCAAGGAGTAACATAAGCACATTATGACTGTTAATTTAATCCACACTTCCAAACCAAATTTCCTTCCCAGTCCCCTTACCTGTGTCAGCAGCACCACCATTTTTCTACAACCTTAGCTTGACATTTTAGAGCCATCTTGGAAGTCTCTCTCAAATTGATCACCCGTATAAAATTAATCACTAAGCCCAATAGATTCTCCCTTCTTGAAGTCTCTTGGATTTATCCTGGCTCCTGCTTCATGCATCTCATCATACTATTGCAGGCTCTTATCAACTTGGACTTGGTTTGTGTGATAGTCTCCTAACTGGCTTCTCTTCTATTTTCTCCCTGCTTCTAAGTCATCACACATGGTACTGTCAGATTGTTCTTTCAAAAATACCACTATCTCTATGTCACTCGTCTAACCAGGAGTCCATGATGCCTCCCTATCATTTAATGAATCAAGCCCAAATCCCTCAGCCCAGCATCCAGAGCCTTCCATCATCTGGCCCTGCTGTACCTACCTCACCTTATCTACCAGTAATCCCTCCACCATGATAAGACTATATGGGCCCTGAAGACTCCCCAGTCTTCACCTTCAGGAGTGGGGGGAAAGATGGATGGTTATCAATCACTTTGCATATGGAAGAGGAGAGAAGCAAGGGGGCTGGGGGGGGGGGGAGAAAGGACAGTGTGAGCCATTCTGATGAGTCACAGCTGCATTAGGTAAAGAAAGGCTGTGGATGTAAGTACATGGCTCCCTTGAACTTGATGATGTGGCCAAGCTAGTCCTTCTGAGCCACATGGGCAGGCGTTAGTGCCAAGTTGAAATCTCAGTGTGTGTATTTTCAAGGTGAGGCTTTGGCTGGAAGGAGAACATTCGCTTAGACAAACCTTTCCAGGTCATAACACTCACTCCCTGATACAAAATGTGTGAGGCCAGCGCACGGGTTTCTGGGAACTTGCCCAGGATTTTCAGGGTCAATTGGTACTGCAGAGAAATGATAGATTATCCAGAGAAGTGTGAATAGTGTCAGGAAACATGATCAGCTCTGGTGGGATCTCATTACTTATTTTTGCTCAAGTAAGTTTTGGTGGGGCTTTGTTGTGGTGTTTGGAATCTGCAGAGGTAAAGTGCTATTAGAAAGGGAAGGGGCTCTAACAACTTTTTTAAAACCTACTAAAGTTCTGAGGGAAATTGGGTAAAAGATTTGTATCTAAATCCTAAAATGAAACAATAGAAAATTTTTAAAAGTTAGCACAGAATCACTATTATCTCTTCCTGGGATTGATTAATTAACTGCTTACTATAGTCATCAATTATTGGATGATATGGGTGGACATAATTGGTTAAAATTTTATAATAATTCCTATAAGACTTGAAAGGAAGTGTACTTTGAAAAGCAAGAATTTTACTCTAGATTTTAAGGAGTGAAGAAGGAATTTTATTCATCGAAGAGAACACTTAAAAAGAACATGATACAAGGCCACAGTAATTCTGTGGTAGTAAGAATGATAGTTCCCCAAAGATATCCACACCCTAATTCCTGGAACCTATGAATCTGTTAGCTCACATGGCAAAAAGAACTTAAGAGATGTGATTGAGGCTACAGACCTTGACGGGGAGGTTAGCCTATATTATCCAGGTGGACCCAATCTAATCACAACAGTCTTTAAAATCAGAAAACCATTTCCAGATGGGGTTAGTTGGCAGGAGATGTGACTATAGAAAAAGGGTCAGAGAGATGCAACATTGCTGGCTCTGAAGATGGAGGAGGGGGTTCAGGAGCCAAGGAGTGTGAGAGGCCTCGCTACAAGCTGAAAAAAGCAAGGAAACAGATTCTCCCCTAGAGCCTCCAGAAAGAAACATAGCCCTGCCAACACCTTGGTTTTAGCCCAGTGAGATCTGCTTTGGACTTCTGACCTATAAAACTGTAAGATAATAAAATTGTGTTGTCCAAAATCACTAAGCTTGTGGTAATTTGTTATGGCAGCCATAGAAAATAAATGCAAATTGTTTAGTAAATACATTTTGAATGAATGAAATTAGTCTAAGTAATTCATAAGGAAATCACATAAACAGGCTTCTTTTACTTGGGCTGGGACTTAAATATGCTTTTCATAAGTGATTCATTTTTTTTTATAGATCTTTATTGGAGTATAATTGCTTCACAATACTGTGTTAGTTTCTGTTGTACAACAAAGTGAATCAGCCATATGCATACATATATCCCCTATCCCCTCCCTCTTAAGCCTGTCTCCCACCCTCCCTATCCCACCCTTCTCTGTCATCACAAAGCACTGAGCTGATCTCCCTGTGCTATGCTGTTGCTTCCTACTAGCTATCTATTTTACATTTGGTAGTGTATATATGTCACTGATACTCTCACTTCGCCCCGAGCACTTACTATGTACTAGGCACTTTTCTTTGTTTTTGTATTAAAACCTCATAATAACTGAGGTCATTGCTCTTAGTTAGTGATGTAATCTTTCCAAAGTCACACACTTAACAAATGGAGAAGCTGAGTTTTGAACCTGGGAAGCTGTAGAGTTCATTGCTTAGTCACTACGATGGTTCTTCCCACATTTAGCAGCATATTAAAATTGCTTAGGGAGTTTTTACAAATCCCAATGTCCAGATCACAGCCCACATCAATTAAATCTGAATGTTCAAGTGTGGAGCCAGGCATCAGTTATTTTTCAAAGATCTCCTGTGAATCCAATCTGCAGTGAAGTTGGGAGCCACTGCATTTGGTGTACTCTCTCTCAAACTACAAGATAAATTTAGTTATTCCATCTACTAGAAAGCATTAAAACTTAGTTGGTTCAAAACTACAATCTAGATTACCTCTTACTCTGATGGTTTTTATCATCATTAGTACAGCAACTGTCATTAGCTGGATGAAAGGGCTGTCGTTAGTTAATCCAAAGACTATAGTAGAATTGATTTTGCATGTAGACACAATTTGGATTGCCAGTCAAAATAATGGAGGGCCAACAGTGGGGAAATCTTTCCCCAAATCAGACAAGGAGGAGGGAGAAACGAAGATCTTTATCTGGTATCTAAAGCCAGAAGAGAATGGAGAGCTGCCTGATGAGATCAGAGATCAAACTGCCCATCTGGACATTTTTGTCACCACTTTTGTTAAAAGTCTGTGCCTTTATTTCACCATCTGTTAGAAGCAGCTCTACGCTCCCATTAAGATTGGCGCTGTTTCCTTTATTTTGCCATAGCTTGGCTTCCTTGTGCCATACTGGACAGTACCTCTAGGGTGGCCATCCCATCAGCAAGATCTCATCCCCCTTCTGGTCAGGCGACAGACTGCAAGTTGGGGCACGATGGAATTTTGACAGCAAGCGTCTGGCTGCCACCGTGACAGATGACTGTTCCTCCCTTTAAATGGCACTTTCATAAGGTACAGTACCCAACTTCCCCTCAGGCAGGACAGACAGGCTCTGTTTCTTAATCTGCTGGAGAACTTCTTTACTTTCTCGATTACTTCTGCAAACAGAAATTGGTTCAGCACGTTTCAACTGGAAACAGGTGTTGATGGCAGTGTCCAAATCCTTGGTCGAGGGGCTTCTCTCCCCTTTGCCAGCCTCTCCATACGAGGAATGAACAGGCCTTTGTTGGATGGACCAGATGCACGTCTCCATGTGGGCCAGAGCCCTTGGTTCAAATTCCACAGATGAGAGCCATAAATTAAAATGCACTTTTGTCTCACTGGTAATAATCACAGACCCCAGTCCATCATCTTTTTGTCGAATCTAAGCCACAAACTTGCTTTAGCCAGGATTACCTCAGGATTCCTAACTGAACACAAGGCACTCTTTTTGGCCTGAGTTCTCCCAATTGGCTATACGCTCTTTGCAACTTCACCGGAATGTTGCCAACACTCTACTGTGTGCTGTGTAGATGTGGAAGTAAACTAGCTAAATCAAAACAGTCGGAGAAGTAACTTTACAAATTTTGCATGATTCGCGTTGCGGGTTTTCTCTTGTATTTACCCAACTTAGTAACTTTTACAAGTTACAATTTGATTTTATTTTTATTGATCCTTATTTTCTTTCTGGGTTTTTAAATTGATCAAGAAAGACATTTGGAGTTAAGAGAAGTTTCTTACTTCCAATGAGATTATAGCCTGAGTGGAGTGGAGACGCTACTGTTTATCCTAGTGGATCCATACAGCATAACCAGGCAGAGGTATCAGCCAAGAAGCCTTCTTGGAGCAATTGCATAAAATTCTGTCTTCTCATCATACAATATCATCCTGGAACAAGGATTCCAGGTTTTCTGAGGTTTAAAAATGGTCTAAAAATTCTTTAAAAATCACTGAGAATTAAGGTCTTTCACAAGTTATAAATTCTGTAATATAAAAACAAAAACAAAAACAAAAACCCTTATCTAGGGGAAACCAGTACTGTTTTCTGAGAATTCCCTTCTACATTTTCCTTGTGGTTAATTTCAAATTTTGATTTTCTCAAAACTGATTTGTATTTTGCACAGCTGTTAAGTGCTATTCTATGCCTTGCATTTTTCAAGGAGTTATATGGTTGCTCTCTTTTTTAAAGATAATTTCAACACAGCTTACAGACATGCACACCAACACACAAATTTATTAGCCAATATCAGTAAATGACTAAAGCCCTGAGGAAACTATTGAACATTAAACTTGGTTATAGTACAATGGTATCTGCAGTGTACTGGCCACTTATCCATGTTTATAAATAGGACACAAAAGCTTAATTTTATCATAATTGAAGAGTAATTTTGAGAAAGTCATGTAATTTAATGGTTTAACTGTCTTTTATTGCTATATGTAAATAGACTAAATAACAGCAGTAAATGTTGAACACAATCTAATGTGCTACAATTTCTTTGGAACACAATTTAAATTTCAAATTATGTTTAATGCTTCTGTACATATCACAGGTCTCTTTTTTTAAAACTTATCACGTGGAATTCATTTTTTCAAGGAAACTGGCCTTTGGGAAAAACAGAGAAGTAGAAGTAGTGTGGGTCATTTGGATATCTGATCAACTATGTTTTTTAAAAGTGCGTCACGTAGTTTTAAATCATCTTTTCCTTCCATTATTTTGAATTTTATCAATATCCTCCTGGGTTATATATTTAGATGATCTCTGAATAAGACTTTTTCCAGTTGCATTGTGTTACTTGCCCTCAAACATTTCCTTTTTCTTTTGTGTAATTAGGCTTAAAGGGAGAAGGTGATAGATAATAAGACACAATGTGCACATATGTTAGGCTACTTCTTCCCGTGGAAATGATTCACTAACTGGCATCCTTTGATTCTGTCCTTGTCCTGTCTTTGGGACCAACATATCCTTTCCTATGAAATCATGTTCAGTGAAAGAAGGGAAGAAATGCTGTTCTCTTTGGATCCCATCTGATTTCAGAATGTTAGCAATTAAGATATAGATGTGAAGGTGCCATAAGGAGTTAAAAAGTAAAGAGTTCCTTTGAGAGGCAGAGTTATAAGGCTCTGATGACATTTTAACATGGGGGTGTTAGAAATAAGCCAGGAGGTCTAATCTGTGTTCTCCTGGACTGTCATCAACAATGGGGGAAGATTACCCTAAAACAAACTCACTCACGGAATTTATAAATCTTAGAAGGAGAGTACTCAAAGTATATTGTGCACACAGCCATATGGTTTGGTCTCATGGAATTTTAATTTTTAAAAAGTTTAGTTTTGTGCTCACCAGAGGACTTCAAACAAAATTGAGAAAATATGGAAACAACTTGCTTTTAGGTTAAAAAGAAGTCTATCCATCTACCATAATAAAATTATTGCAATATTTACTGCCCATAACTATGAATGCTTCATTGGAAAAATCACTGAGATGTTTATCCTAAAACTTTTACCTTCTCCAGTGAAGTCTTTTCTTACTGTCCAACCAATTCTCCAATTCCCAGGAAGGTTGGTTAAATGAATGGGTCTTATTCGTTTATTTGTAAATTCATTCTTACTGTGTGCCAGACTTAAAGATTTAATGGTGGGCCAAAGAGTAATGCAACTCAAAGTCTTAAAAGGAGGACAAATAATAAACAAATAATTACATAAATATAATGAATTCCTAGATGGAGACTGGAAGGCTGGAGTAAAGAGAAGGGACTTGCTCCTTTCTGTTGGTTCCTCTTCTTGTCAAGATGAGCCTGGTTTCTTGAGGTTGGCAGCAGTCAGTAGCCTCACGACTCTGATTTGCAGTTTTTCCAATATTCACAGAACAAGCCTCATCTCCTAGCATCAGTGTCTCTCCTCAGAGTACTGACTCCCAGCTCTGTTTTGCCCTTTCATCTAAGCTTCTAAGTTTTAATAATTTCCATCTCTTCCCTTTGTTTTCCAGTCCTGGGAGTTCTAGTTCCTGCCTGTAATTCACATCTCTGTGATACCTTGGTGTTCTGGTTTGCCTTTTCAGTTCTCTGATACCTGATGAACAATTTTTGCATCAAAATCTCTCTATTAAAATAATTGGTATGGTGAAATCTGACTGAAATCTCTCTCATGCAGTTGGCAAAACCTAACATTAATCACATGTATATTTTTTTCCCCTAAAGACCTACCTGGATGCCGTGTTAGAGTTGGTAATCACATAGTCAGGATATCCAGAATAGTATTCAATTAAAAAAAAAAAAGTCAGATGAATAAGCCAGCCACTGTGGCAAGCTTTGGGAGATTATTAATGTTGAGTTTATAAATTAATGGAGAAGATGGAAACATAAAAAATTGACAATAAAATGACTTTTGAAATGAGGATATGAAAGATATTTTTAAGGCCATGCCAATCTGATGGTAGAGAAAATTGGAAAGATAGTGGAAAATTCATAACTCCTTAACTTGGCTTTACGTGGTGATTCATAGAAAATGTATCTATTAATGTAAGTCCTCTTGTGGCTTTGGGTGGGTGAAGCCCAAAGACAAATATCAAATCCTAGCCAAAAAGTAGGAGTAGTATTGAAAATAGGAAATAAATAGGAAATAAAGCACATAAGTAGACCCAAGGCAGTTAACGAGAGTTAGGATAGCAATCTAATTATTGGAGATACATAGCAACTTTGGTTATTCCTTGGTGTTTAGACATTTTGGAATGCTTGCTTGATAACCTCTTTGCTACCCAAATGCTGCCTGTTTACCACAATGCCCCATTGTCACTGCAGCATTGGACCCTTTAGCATTAGCAACTGGGTCTATACCCCACATTTCCCTCTTCCAGTTTTAGGGTTTTGGGTTTAATTCTAGTTCTTCGTCTCTTACAGCCTGTCTTGTTAGGTTGTAGCTAATTGGATAAGGGTAATTGGATAAGCTCTCACATGAGCTCTAGATTCAAATGTCCATCTTCATAGGATTATCCCAGTATCACAATACTTAATGCACACTAAAATAGCATTGGTGATAAGTGCTGTAAGAAGAGAAAAACAGGATAAAGGTGTGCTATTTCAAATGGAATAATTAGTAAAATCTGACTGATGAGGTGACATTTGGGCAGAGACTTAAATTGGACACAGAGGCAAGCCATGCAAAGATCAAGTGAAAGAACATTCCAAGTAGATGGAATAGCAAAGGCAAAGGCCTAAGGCAGACATAGTCTCAGCCTATTTGAGAAAGTGCAAGGATGCCATGGAGTTGAAGTTAAATGAGTAGGAGGTCAGTTATAGGACTGATACTAAAATGTTAGCCAGAGGTAGGCCACGTAGGACACTGCAGATCATGGTAAGAACTTTGGATTTTCTTCTCAGTGTGGTGAAAAGCCATTGAAGAGTTTTAAATGGGGAAGTTATGTCATCTGACATATTTTTAAAGGACAGCTCTGACTTTTGTATGGAGAATGAGCTATAGGTATCAGAAGTCCAGACCAGGTAGAATGTCACTGCAGTGGCATTCACTGCAGGAATAATGGTTGTTCAAAATAAGGTGATTGTCATGAAGATGTTGAGAAGTGGTTGGACTTGAGATACATCTGATGTTCAACAGACTGACTTTGCTGATGGTTTATCAATAAGGCTCCAAGAACAACTGTACAACTAATTGTACAGCTTAACAATATACCAGTTACTGAGATGAGAAATCTGTTGGGGGAGCAGAGCATATATAGATACTGTGTTTGAGATGATTATTTGATATTCAAGTGAAAATGTCACATACACAGTTATATACGCAAGTTGAATGCTCAGTGGAGAGTTTGAGCTAGAGATATAAAGTAGATACTATTAGGTGATACTGAAAAACATATGACTAGAGAGGATTATTTAGAAAATTAGTGTAGATAGAGAAGAAAAGAGGACAGAAGTCTGATTCCTGGAGCACTCTAACATTTGGAAGTCATGAAGAGGAGGAGGGTTCAGCAATGGAGACTGAAAGGAGAGTCCAGTGAGGCAAGAGAAAATCCAAAAGTGGGGTGTAAAGAGGTCTAGTAAAAAAAAAGGTTTTCATGAAAAAATGAGTGCTCACCTGTGCCAAATTCTCCTGAGAGGTCAGGTAAGTTTACAGTGGTGTACACACCATTGAATTAACAGCATGGGGTCTTTAGTGACCAATATAAGACAACAGAAGAATGGGGATAAAAATCCCGACTGGTGTTTATTCAAGAGAAAATAGGAGACTAGTAAAATAGGAGCTAGTACAGTCACATTTTAAGGGATTTTCTTTAAAGTGAATCAGAGATACGGAACAGTAGCTACAGGAGATGTCTGATTAAGACAGCAGTTCTTGTTTATTTTTTAATGGGAAGACATGCATAATTCTATGTTGATAAAAATGATTTGGAAAGTAGGGGGAAACTGATACAGGGGAAAGAAATAAAAACTATAGGAACAAAGTCCTTGAGTTGGCAGGTGGGGATAAAATCCAGTATAAACATGGGGTTTGAAAAGAGTATGGGCAATAACTGAGCCATGGGACATGAAGGAAAAAAGAGTGTATGAGTGTAGATGCAGGTAAGTCAAAAGATTTAGTCGTGGGAGAAGGAGATTTTCTTCTGGTTGCTTCTTGAACTGGAAAAAAGATCAACAGCTGAGAACAGTAAGGGGGATAGAGGATGTCAGTATTTTGATGATAAAAGACAGGGTGTAAAGTAGTTGTCTCAGAGAGTAGGAAAGTAAAATGGTTAGGGTACTGCAGTTGGATTGTTAAGCAGTGCTGACATTTTGAGGTGTGTGGACACAAATTTAGTGATGTCAGTCTGCATATTCAGATGCCTGGATAAAAGCAGAGAGTGGATGGAGAGTCCTATTTAACCAGGAATATGGTTTTGCTAAGTAATTATAGCAGAATAAAAGACAGGTAGGGGAGCCCAGATATATACACAGGAGTAGTTATAAGGATGGTCCACAGAATGGGATGCAAGTTGTATAAAGAAGGAAGTAAGGATATGACAGGATAATACAATGAAAATTGATTTGGTCAATTTTTTAAGCTCCTTTGGGGGGGGGGTCAAATAATTTCATGACCATATAGTTGATATTTTTGAGGTGATGTAGTTATTGGTGTTGTGAAAATGGGGTGAGGGACCTAATATAAGTAAGAGACAAGATGATTGGAGGTAAGGACATCAAGGAAGTGAATTTCCAGGAAGTGAGTTTCCATTGAGTTAGTGGTTTTCAGAGAAAGATGACAAGAGCAGTGGTAGAGAGATGGGCAGTAAATTGGTAATCAAATATTCACTGAAGGAGAAAGAGTGACCACAAGACTGGGTCCAGAAGGATGGTAGATGACTGCAACATGGCAGGGGAATAGAGTCCAAGTGCTTCAAAGGAGCAGGGCACTTTTAGGGATGTGGAGGAAATAACGACTGCGAAAAGAAATGAAGAGCACTAAGTATATATGCCATTTTCAGGCTTAATGGGAAGTGGGGTGGAAGAGGAAAAAGGGCCACCCTTAAAAGTGCCGCAAAGGTAGCAATGTCCTCCAGGGTTTCAGATTTCAGTTAGTGTAAGAAGGTGAAGATGAAGGCAACATTCAGAGAAACGTTTATGGAGAGGCATTTATTCTTATAACATTGCAGTGTATGAAAACTAAATAAAGAATCCAGGTCCAGAATAAAGAATCATTAAGGGATTTAGCTAAGAATGGTTCAAAAAGTCCTGACAACTAGAACAAAAAATTTCCCAATTTGTATGGAAACACAAAAGACCCTGAATAGCCAAAGCAATCTTGAGAAAGAAAAACGGAGCTGGAGGAATCAGGCTCCCAGACTTCAGACTATACTATAAAGCTACAGTAATCAAGACAGTATGGTACTGGCACAAAAACAGAAATATAGATCAATGAAACAGGATAGAAAGCCCAGAGATAAACCCATGCACATATGGTCACCTTATTTTTCATAAAGGAGGCAAGAATATACAATGGAGAAAAGACAGCCTCTTCAATAAGTGGTGCTGGGAAAACTGGACAGCTACATGTAAAAGAATGAAATTAGAACACTCTCTAACACCATACACAAAAATAAACTCAAAATGGATTAAAGACCTAAGTGTAAGGGCAGACACTATCAAACTCTTAGAGGAAAACATAGGCAGAACACTCTATGACATACATCACAGCAAGATCCTTTTTGACCCACCTCCTAGAGAAATGGAAATAAAACCAAAAATAAACAAATGGGACCTAATGAAACTTAAAAGCTTTTTGCACATCAAAGGAAACAATAAACAAGACGAAAAGACAACCCTCTGAATGGGAGAAAATATTTGCAAATGAAGCAACTGACAAAGGATTAATCTCTAAAATTTACAAGCAGCTCATGCAGCTCAATATCAAAAAAACAAACAACCCAATCCAAAAATGTGCAGAAGACCTAAATAGACATTTCTCCAAAGAAGATATACAGATTGCCAGTAAACACATGAAAGGATGCTCAACATCACTAATCATTAGAGAAATGCAGATCAAAACTACAATGAGATATCACCTCACACCAGTCAGAATGGCCATCGACAAAACATCTGCAAACTATAAATGCTGGAGAGGGTGTGGAGAAAAGGGAACCCTCTTGCACTGTTGGTGGGAATGTAAATTGATACAGCCACTATGGAGAACAGTATGGAGGTTCCTTAGAAAACTAAAAATAGAACTACCATATGACCCAGCAATCCCACTACTGGGCATATACCCTGAAATAACCATAATTCAAAAAGGGGCATGTACCACAATGTTCATTGCAGCTCTATTTACAATAATCAGGACATGGAAGCAACTTAAGTGTCCATCGACAGATGAATGGATAAAGAAGATGTGGCACATATATACAATGGAATATTACTCAGCCATAAAAAAAAACGAAATTGAGTTATTTGTAGTGAGGTGGATGTACCTAGAGACTGTCATACAGAGTGAAGTAAGTCAGAAAGAGAAAAACAAATACCCTTTGCTAACACATATATATGGAATCTAAAAAAAATAATAAAAAATTGTTCTGAAGAACCTAGAGGCAGGACAGGTATAAAGACACAGACCTAGAGAATGGACTTGAAGACACGGGAAGGGGGAAGGGTAAGCTGGGATGAAGTGAGAGAGTGGCAAGGACATATATATACTACCAAATGTCATATAGATAGCTAGTGGGAAGGAGCTGCATAGCACAGGGAGATCAGCTCAGTGCTTTGTGACCACCTAGAGGGGTGAGATAGGGAGGATGGGAGGGAGATGCAAGAGGGAGGAGTTTGGAGTTATATGTATATGTATAGCTGATTCACTTTGTTATACAGCAGAAACTAGAACACCATTGTAAAGCAATTATACTCCAATAAAGATGTTTAAAAAAACCTAAAACAAAACTCCTAATACTTAGCTTAATTTACAATCAAATTATTGTCACAAATATCACCAGATTATATTGCAGAGAAGTTTTGACGGACTCAAGTACTTTTTAACTCATGTTGTGGTTTTTACTGTTGCTGCTCTTGTGTGTGTGTGTTTTGCAGGTAGTGTATTATATAGGATTATTTCATACACAAGTTTAGGCACAAAGTTGTGCTTTTCTTATGTACTGGAACAAAAGTCAATTCATGTGTAGAGTTTTAAAGCTAATTGTAAAAAATGCATTTTTGGGCAAATTGAGTTGGGTTTTGTTTTTCACTGACTTTTGCTAATTTTCCATCTCCTGTTTCCTAATCATTGGTTTCCACTTTATAATTTTCTATACCATCTCTGTCGTGTCTTTCCACCTTCTAACCATCTTCAGGGTTGATCTTGGTGATCAACTATGTTTTACAGATTATGGAATTCATCTTTGTTTATTTGTTGATTTAAATGACAGACTTTGTATATCCCCCCCAATCTATTTTTAATTATACTGGACATGATTTCCTGCAGAATAGCTGACAAATAGGTCCACATTAAAGTATAAACTTTATTTAAAGTGAAATGTTAATATTAATACGAAGACTTGGACTTCTGTCAGCCTTTTCTGGATGGACAATTGCTTGAGCTGTTCTTATGTCACATAATTAAGCCGGTCATCTGATATTTATTACCCTATTCATGCTGTTAAGTAGCCATATTCTCTCGGTTGCAATTTGGACATAACACTAAGATGACCAAAAACCCCAAAGCAGCCAAGTGTTTCCATCTTTTGTTATTGGGGGTGGTGATTGAGGGCATGTAGTTTCAAATGGGCACTTGAGGGAAGTGCCACATAGTGTCAGAAAAAATGATATTTCCCCCATGAAGAAGGATTCCCACAGAGTTTAATTGTACTTCGTGGTGGAAGAGTTAAATAACCCATGCCTTACAGGAGATATTATCCCATTGCAGACATCTTTGGTAAGTCAGTGTCGAACCTCAGCGAGTGGCAGTGATTGATCTGCCCTGGGTGCAGAACAAGAGGAAATTTAACAGTAATAAGACTCACTGAAAGTAGGTTGGTTTTTATTATAACCACATGCTGGGAATTCTAGATAGTCATTAACAAAATACTTCTCTCTCAAAAAAATGTTTGTTGGCTTAAGTTCTAAACAATTACAATGATGAATTTGAATAATATATATGTAAGCTTCAAATTAACACATCTTTGTTGTGTGGCCTGTAATAAACACTGTTTTCTATGTGGAAGTTAATTTGAAGAACTCCCAGTGATACAGCTGGTTCCCCAACACATATGGACTCAGCTATAAGCGCTTGTTTTGAGAAGTTAGTTAAGGATTCGACTGTTCAGGGACTATTTGTGTCTTAAACTCCTAGGGCACTACATGTTCCTGTGTTTTAAGCAGTAGATTTGAAATAAATGGTCATAAAGCATTTGTAAAAAAGGAGAACTAGAACTTGAGTTACTTCAATTCTATCATCCTATGTGACCATTTGGATTTTAAATCGGTGTTTGAAATATAAAACGTGAACTACAAAGTTCTTCACTGGGAGTGCAAATTGTTCATATGTGAAATATTTTACTGCAATTGAATAATAGCTTTAAAATTCAACTTAATGTCTTTTTATATCATTTTAAAACTAAAGAACAAATAAAAAATACAATGTTACATTAGTGCTAAATTGTACTTTTTGTAGATGTTTCAGTTTTATTAGAATCTACTTAGTAATTAGGAACAGTTACCTACATAATTTATATATATATGATTTTCAATAAAAGGAAACTTTGCCTGCAATTCTTTTCTGTTCATTATTATTATTTGTTTCATTTCTTAATTATCTCTGAAAATAATTTTGTCATAGAGAGGAGGGTATGTTAAAAATGATCTGCTCTGAGTGTCACAGGCTAGATTTGCCACTAGGTGAAGCATTTCTGTTAATGGAATGGAGATATACATTTTTGTCATTATGAGGTGTGCTCCGATGGAAGATTTAGAATCAGGTTGCTAAAGATTTTTGGTGGAGAGATGCCTCAGAAGAATAGGTTACTTGTGTTTGGAAAACTAAATAGTGGAGATTCATTGGCAACACAGTTGTTTTAATTTGCTGGGGACAGAGGACAGTGAGTTTTATGTCTTGAGCATACTCCCAGAGGCTGAAGGCTAAAACGAGAGACAGGCTTTGGCATCATAGAGATCTGTGTTTGAGTCTAAGTCCTATCTCTTCCAAGCTGTGTCATTTTGAGCAACTTAATTTCTTTAAGCTTCAGTTTCCTGATCTGTCAACATGTAAATAAAACATATCTGTCTCAGAGGATCACGAGAATTAAATGTTGTAAAAATGGAAGTATAAGTGATGCTCAAGCCATAGGAAGTGCCCAATGAATGTGTTTCCTGTTCCTCTACTTCTTTAAATTCTCAGTTCTTTGCATACATTTTCATTAGATAGATACTTTCTTGTATTTTGTGCTGATTTTTTTAAGCACCAAGGAGGTTCATTGAACATTTGCTAATAAGTTGTGCTATGTAACATTAGTTTCTTGATGTCTTTGTTAAAGTTTCCACAAATTATTTATTGACTGACTTAGAGATAAAATGAATGAGAATAATCAATTTTTACTTTATTAAACATGTATATATCTTTCAATTATAAATGAGATCTTTCAGCTTCAAGATTGGAGGCCTGGGGAAGGCATGGAGAGTGCAGAGTGCAAGGGTGGGTGGTGAGTGGGGATTAAACGTAAGTTGATCTGTTGTAACAATTTTATATCGCTCTCTTCCCAGGGAAGATTTGTATCAGTGGCCCCAAAGCAGAGAGCTCAGTATCCCATTACCAGCCAATGAGTCATTCAGTCTCCCACAGATCCAAATAAAGTTTCACAGAATACACTATGGCATGCCTTTCAAAATATATGAAGGCCATAAAATATATCATTTATTTTACCATATGAACTGACTCTGCCCCTTTTTTACCATTTGGGATAGCAATCTCACCATGTGTTTTTGGCTCTTAAGTTATCATCAGATATATTGGAGTTCTCTGAGCTTTTCCATTCTTAGTCCCCACGGTCTTTTCAGGAGTTTTATAACTTGGCTGTAAAACTTCACTCTAAACTGAAACTTGGCAAACAGTATATTAATCTGGGAAGTTAATTTCTTTTATAAAGTCTAGAATCTGTTTAGCCCCTCTTTTGAGTTTTCAGAGACCTTGGAAAAATAAAGTGAGCAATTAAAGTATTTTTGTGTCTTAAAAAAATGTAATTGCATTTTTCTAAAATCCCCCAACCCTATTTTTACAGGTGAATAGCTTATATTTTGGACTGAGTTCTGATATATTTTGAAACAGATTTTTTTTTTTTGACATGGTGAAATAGAGTAATTAAAAAAGGAACTAGGCTGAGCTTACCCATTACATCACTGGAATAATAAAGTATATTTAGAGAGTGGTGCTTGTCTGAATTTACAAAAAAGGGTAAGATGTTAATATCATTGGATGTTCAACAATGTAGGAATAAATCAGTGGGAAGTATCACTTAAAATATGTGATGTGTCCTCAGTCTTGCAAGAATTGCTATGTTTGCAGTTGATTCATTGGGCTTTGGGAATGACTTTGCCATCAGATATTGCCAGGAAGTGTGAGTTCAACTTTCATGTCCTTTCGGTGCCAGTGAATGCTGTCACTGCCTCTTGCCTCTTACCAGGCTAAAGCACCAGATGAACTGTCCAGACAAGGTGATGGACCACATAGAACTTACACTAGCTACCTTCTCACCACAGAGACAAGCCCCGGGACAAAAGAAGCTCAACAAAGACAAAGGACAACACAAAGGAGCATTTAAAATGAGGCTTTACCAGCTTTAAAATACTTTCAGGTATATTTTACTGAGGAAATGTAGAAGAGAATTAAATCATGGTCTCTGGAGTTGGACAGCCCTGATGGTTACTAGTTGTGTGGCCTTGGGGAAGCTATTTAATCTTTTCCATTTTCAATTCAATTATTCCTTAAAGTGCAAAGAAAAACAGTACATACTTCTTAGAGTTATACTGAGGCTTAAAATATGAAAATACATGTAATGTAATTAGCAGAATGATTAGCAAGAAGTAATTAATCAATATTAGTTTTTGTTATTGTTAATGCTATTCAATTATTTGGCTAACTTTATGAGGTAGATTTCATTATTATTATGACTACCATTTTACAGATGAGAAAAATTTAGGTTCAAAATGGGTTTTACCTTATACAAGATCACACAACTACTAAGTATGCTTAGTTTGATCTCAAATCTAGGTTTCTTGATGATAAATCTAGTACATTTTTTCCTGGTAACCATAGTGTGTATTTAAGGAACACTGTTTCTTATTCAAAAAGTTGGATAAGTAGCTGTTTCATAGAGAACATAACCATTTTTTCATATTGAAAAGTTAGTTAAATTTTTAAAAATTTTATTGAAGTATGGTTGATTTACAATGTTGTATTAACTTCTACTCTACAGTAAAGTGACTGAGTTATACATATATATATTCTTTTTCATATTCTTTTCTATTATGGTTTATCACAGGATATTGAATATAGCTACCTGTGCTATACAGAAGGACCTTGTTGTTTATCCATCCTATATATAATAGTTTGCATCTGCTAATCCCAAACTCCCAATTCATCTCTCCTCTAACCCCCTCCCCCTTGGCAACTACAAGTCTGTTCTCTATATCTGTGAGTCTGTTTTGTTTCGTACATCTGTTCATTTGTGTCATATTTTAGATTCCACATATAAGTGATATCATATGGTATTTGTCTTTCTCTGTCTGCCTTACTTCACTTAGTTTGATAATATCTAGGTCTATCCATGTTGCTGCAAATGGTGTTATTTCATTCTTTTTAATAGCTGAGTGATATTCCATTTATATATATATATATATATACATATATATATATGTGTGTGTATATATATATATATATATATATATATATATATGCATGCCATATCTTAAAAGTTAGTTAAAAATTTTAAAGCACAGGTATCAATGTATTTAGCAAGTAGAGTTTCAAGTTCCCTAAAGTTTTTTTCTTTTTAATAAGGTATATTAACCATGTAAGAAAAATGTATGTAATGGATTCAATGTATCTGTGATAGCCTGTTATGTTAATAGCACCTGGAGTTCCCAGTGGACTAGAATGGTTTAGAATAAAGTTGCCATAACAGTTTAATAGTTTATTGATTTTATATACATGGAATTCACTTGGTACTGTAGGTCTTGTTTTGCACACAATGGTCATGATGTCCACCGCATACAGCTGGTAACATCTGCACATTGGAGTAGGGCAGTACTTGAGGAGGAAGGAGAGGCAGGGAAGGTTTTTACTTTTAGCATGAAGTTAGTCTGGACTTGTTTCAAACAAAGGAGGAATGGGGATGGGTTCATCAGATCAGTGACAGATGTGATGGATGTGGTCATGCATCCAGATCCCTCTCCGGGACTGAGCACACATTCCCCAGGTGCCAGTACCTCTTTCTGGCGATAGAGAGTTCCTCTCCCTGCAATGGCTCTTAGGTGAAAGGAACTGCTTTGCCCAAGGTGTTTCCCCATTTCTGGAAGTAGCCTCTGTCCAATGACTTGTTAATGGAAAGGTCTTAAAGTCTTGGTCCTTTGGCTCCAATTCAAGATAACTTGGATGTGCCATCCCTCTTCAGGGTTCCTGTAGGGTTAGCTGATGCCCCCGGTGCAAAAGCAACTCAGTTCAGCTTCTCCCTCTGCTCAGCCAATCCTATGCCCCTCATTTCCTTACAAGTGCTGTTCTATAGTGTGCTCCCAATAAACCTCCGGCCTGCCTATCTCCAGCTGAGAGTCTGTTTCCTGGGAATTCCAACCTAAAGTTGTAGCCATACACAAAAGAACTAAGGAGGTTTATCAGAAGCCCCAAGGAAAAGAAGCAGCTTTACAGTTACAGAGGATGAGGGGAGGCAGATTTGCAGAAAAGGCAATGAGAATCAATGCATTTGTGTGGATGCTAAGGTGTGTCATTTAGAGAGGCAGAAAAATTTTTTTTAAAAAACTGGAGGAGATGGATCAGAGGGGCTGAGACTGTATTACCACATTATTTGGTTATAGGATGGTCATAGATGGGTGAGATACTGTGGGATAAGTCTTTATAAGATAATCAATGTGTTCCTTATATGGCAGCTTGGCAAATGTAGAATTAGAGGTCAGACAGCTATAGGGATGGGTCTTCAAGATGGTCTCACAAATGTCTATAGCAATGATGCCCAGATGGGCAATGTGACCTATGCATGAGGTGTTGCAACCAGTGAAACTCTCCTCTGGAACAGCAGGCAAGGCTCAGACTGTAGTAATGGACAGAGATACCAGGCACAGTATTAAGGATCAATTTTGATCTTACATAGGGCTGTGTTAGGGGGCATTTGGGAAGGGGTAGAAGGAGCATGGGAGGCTATCACAGTCTTAGAATAATGAGGTAAGGGACCCAAAGAAATGCTGAGGAACCATGAATAGGGCAGGGAGCCAGATACAGGAATTGGAGCATAATCAAGTCCAATGTCTGGCAAATTCAGCAAGGATGACTGGTCCCTGAGTCAGAGCTATACTAGAGTGATTTTGGTTACAATCTATATGCTGATAACTCTCAAATCTCTATGTCCAGCCCCAAGCACATTTTAAAAACTTCTAGACTATGTCTCCAGTGGACATCTTCATGTGACTACTCTACCAGAAACTCATATCATACATATGCAAAACTCATTTTCTTCTCCAACCTTCACCCTTCAGTTCCTACTCTTGCTTAATTGCATTACCACTTCCTGGTTATACTATTTGTTCCTGTAAATACAAGAAGTGGACATAATAACCTGCATGAAAAAGAGTCTAGATGAGTAGGTTTTAAATTTTAGTGTAGAAGGAATTAGGAGTAGGAGATGTGGGTGCTCCTACTTTGTCTCTAATCCATTCCCAAGCTTTCCTGCTCTTATTCCTGATCACATCCATGACCCACTGTTATCACAGTCTCCACATTATAGACTATATGTCCTTGCCTCCTGGTATCTGGGCTTGACCCTCAAGAGCCTCAAACCCTTAGAACTGTGGTGGGTGAGGAATTGGATCCAGCCATCTGCTCTGTGTCTTCATCTCTCTGTTTTAATAAGGTCCACAAATGAGTTTTACTTTGGCATGTTTGATCACAAAACTAAGCGGAAAGTGCTGGAGGAAAAATATGTTGCACTTTATTGTACCTCAAGCCACTCAGAAATCATTTGATGATCTCTTTGAGCAGTGTGATGTTCAACTTAGTGAAATCAGAGTTGATGCAAGTAGGGGATCACCTGGCAATTATTTCCTTAGCTTTCATACTGGATAAGAGTCACCATTCATCAGTGTTTCCCAGTTGATTAAGTTGAAGGACAGTGCTGATGGCAGGGAGGCTCCTTAGCCTGTCACTCTGCAAGGAAGAATGTTGAGCAAAAAAAAAGCCAGAGTTCCCAGTGGGCTGAACTTGAGAAGTGGCTCAAGGATATCTTTTATTTATTCATTTATTCACTAAATACATATCAAACACTATATCTTTGGAGACTCTCATCTTTCTATTTTGTATCTTTTCTCCTATATCTTTATCTTCTCTATTACCCACTGTTCTCATGTTTCTTTTTCCCCTACTACCATCAAAACTTTCTCTCAGGTTTTTTTTCACCCATACTAACTTTATAAGCAACTAAGATGTTACATTTCTTTGACAACAATGCAATCCCAAATCTTAAGTTAAAGAATGAAATATGTATCAATCTTTGTGTCAGAGAGAATTTAGGACATCTGGGCCTTCCCAGTGTCCCTGAAATTGTATTACCTGATTGATCTATGCAGTAGGCTGGCCTTAGGTCTTCATGTCCAAGGAAACAGGCAAACCAGAAATAGATTACAGTAGAATGAAATGTGTTAGACGAGACCAGCAAAGAAATCTCACTGAGCAGGTGGCTGTAGAGTTAAGTAGCAGGGGTTTGGTGTCTGAAACAGCAGACTTTGAGGCTTAGGTGTGAAACAAGTTGTGAAGGTCAGTTCTGACCTTGGGCGGGCTGTAAGAATTAATTCATTATTTGCACAATTAGAATAATAATAGCACGTGTTCTTAGAGTTGTGAGGACTTCATGACATACTCTATGCAAAGTACTTAGGGAACAGTGCTGGCACACTGTAATTGCTCAATAAATGTGATGATGATGAGAAAGAGAAGAAGGAGGAAATGGAGGAGGAGGAGGAGGAGGGCTTTGTACTTGATTGGTCTTTGAGAGAGTTATATTGCTGTCGCTAAAACGAGATTTGTTGTCATGTGTACCTTCTTGCTTGGGATGCTGAGTCTTGCTGCTTATCTCCAGCTCAGACTGGTGTATTCTGGTGTGGCAGCAGTGACCATGGACTGCCTCCAAGCTTCCATTCTTGTCCTGACTCTACCTTGAAGCAAGGAAACCATGCACATACTTTAGGCATTCTTTTTATTTCCTGTCTTTTTCTTTTCTCCAACTTTAATGGAGGCTTAACTAGCAAGACCTGAAATAAAGACTGGGTTCTCTAACCTTTGAACATATTCTTTTGTTTAACAAGCCCTTAATGAAAATCAATATATGCTGAACACTAAGGGCTGAGGATTCAATGGTTAGCATTAACATGCAAACTCTGTGCTACTGGAGCATAAAATCAATGGGCTCACATGAAAAGATACTAAATATCCTTAGTCATTAAGGAAATGCAAATTAAATGATAATGACCTAGCACTACATACCTACTAGAATGGTTAAAATACTACTACTACTACTACTACTAATAAAACACTGAAAATGAAAAGTGCTGGAGCAACTAGAACTCTCAAACATTGTTGGTGAGAATGCAGGATACTACAGCCACTTTGACAAAGGGCATAGCAATTTTTTTTTAAGTTAAACATATACTTGATATACCACCCATCAAGCCCAACCCTACGTATTTACCCAAGTGAAACAGAAATTTAAATTCCCACAAAAACCTATATAAAATTATAAAGGCTTTATTCATAATTGTCAAAAAATGGAAACCACCCAAATGTTTTTCAACTGGTGAATGGACACACAAGCTGTGTACATCCGTAGGTTGGAATTCTGTGATCAATAAAAAGGAACACATTACTAATACATGGATCTTTAACGTATTACATTTCATTAAAAAAAGTCAGAACTCAAAAGCTATGTACTGCATGAATCCATTTATGTGACATCCTGGATCAGAAAACAGATCAGTGATTTTCAGAGATGGGAGTAGGAGGAGGGGTTAGTTACAAAGTGGCAATTTGTGGTAGTTTTGGGGTAATATAACTTTAAGAACCAAAAGGAATAAAATTTACTGTAAATAAATTTTAAAAATTAATTTGAAAAGAAAAAAATATAGAGGAGGGGAAGGAGGCTCAATAGTATGTTGACAGAAAATACATTAATCAAATGTCTTCAAGAGAAGATGTAACTTTGTGGATTCAATCTCTCATTTCTTGTAGATAAAGCTTCTATGTGGCTCTGATCATTTCAATTAAATACTAATAAGGCAAACATATTTTTAAAAATAGTTCTAACAGATCAAGTCAGTATTTCATAATGACAGGTCTAAAGAGGTATTTCGTTTAAACAAAATAAATAGGTTATGAATGTTCACCAAACAAGACTTGAAAATGTTATATTTTAGGTGGAGTAACTAAAGTCTATGTGAAGGGTAAGGACTTTAAAAGTCTTATTGATGTAACAAATAAAATTTACTTATCAAAACAATTTAATTTGATTACCAGTAGTCTAAGTTTAATTTGCTTTAGAAATAGCAATCTAAATCCAGCCCTGCCCAACAATCAATTCATCAGTAACCAAAGTACCTTAATCAACTGGTCAAAGATGGTATTCTTTTAATTTTGGGGTCTACAACCCTGGAAGTAAATCAAAATAAATATAGTGATTATTCTAGATAGGTATAAAAATAAAAGTAAAGACATAATAATGAAATAGACCCATGATGTTGACTTTAATTAAGTGGCTTTGTAATTGTTATATTTGTATATATTTTGTTATTTCAAGTGTTTGCAATATTCAAAAGAATTAACCACATATACAATAGCAGTTAAAATCAAGATAAATTATTAATAAATTTGTAACTGTTGTTTAAATGTCAAAGAAGGATGAGCTTCAAAATTATATTAATTAGATACATGAGTTTATTAAATTTAGCATTAAACAAACACAAACAAAAAATCCATTGAAAGGAACAAACAGCGAAAACTGAGAAAGATCAGTGGGTGGGATGAAATAATGAAAACTGGGAGGAGAGTTTGGACACCTGCAGATATAAATGGAAAACATTTTCTTGAGGTATAAAGAAGAGCTAAGAGTTAAGAAGAGGATCACAGTGATTTGAGTACGAAAGGTCTCTGAACTGTTGGAGAACCAAAGCCAGACCTCGTAATTTTGCCTAAGGCTCTGGTGGTAGCAACTGTTCTAGGGTGATGGGAAATAATTTCTGTAGCTTTTTATTACATTGTTTGTTTTTTGGTTTTGTTTTTACAGTGGATTCTCATGTGTCCTGGAAGTGTGAAAATGGGCTGTTGAGTAAGCAGTATCTAAAGAATGCCCATGCGAGTCAGTGGAGTTGAATCTATATAATTGTCATCTAACTGCTTCATCTCAGGCTGTCCGATTTGGCATTTGTTTTTTCTTTCTTATAGCTAACAAATGAACTCATTCTCCTACCTTGTAGTTGTAGCTCTTGGGTTATGCTAAGTTAGGACAGGGAATACTGGTTGTGACTCTTAGGAGATTTTCTTGTCTTTATGGCATTCTCCATATCATGGGAGTCAGGCCATGTCCCAGGATAAATCTCACCCAAAGACAAGATTTTTACAAACATTTTATGAGCTCAGAAATTAAAACAAAGTTCTAAATCTCTCCATCCATTTCATTTTTCTTCCTGTGCAACAAGGTAACCACCTCAAGTAACATGTCAGTGGGGAAGAAGGGACGGAAACTGAGGAGAGGTGGCTAAGGAGTAGAGGGAATCTCATCAGGAGGTTTGTGTGTGTGTGTGTGTGTGTGTGTGTGTGTTTTGTACTAGGCTGCGAGCTCCATTGTACCTAGGAAACAGAAGGAAGTCATCTTGCTGAGCCAAGGACCATGGAGAATCATTCCTGGGAAGATGTAGTACTGAGTCCTGGTGGAGGAATGTCTAAGACTTGCCTCTGATTCAGGACTGTTATGGATCAGTGACTCCTGTGTGTTTCTTATTTTCCCCATTTTGAATATAGTGGTTACCTTATTCCAGTCCCACCATTATATAATAGTATAATAGCTTTTTTTGTTTTAAAAGAAAAATTTTGTTTTAAAATTAAAAAAAAAATTATAGATAAGGGGAAATATACTTGAGGAGCTGTACTAAGGAACCAAAGCTGTCAAGCCTCATCATTCCCTGTATTTGATTTAGATAAAGAAATTCTGGACTTTGACCTGATGTTGTAATGGGATAAGACTTTTGGGGGCTTTGGGAGTAACCGACCATATTTTGCATGGGGAAAGGATGTGAATGAATGAGGGACAGAGGGTGAACTATGATTTTAAGGGTAGCCAGCTTCCCCCCAAACCCCTAATACTCCCTGCATCCAGATACACATGCTTTTGGATAGTTCCCTCCCACATTGTACCAGGGCTGGTCTGTGTGACCAATAGAATATGGCAGAAGTGATGGTGTGTCACTTCCAACATTAGGTAATAAAAGACTATGATTTCTGTCTCTATTTTGTCTCTTGGATCACTCTCTGGGGGATACCATCTGCCTTGGAGATGTTCAGGAGGACATTCAGGCAGGCTATAGAGAGGCCCACATGATTAGGAACTGAGCATCTGGCCAATAACCACCAAGGAACTGATACCTCCCATCAACCACACATGAACTTGGAAGCGGGTCATCCTCCAGTCTCGATGTCACATGACAGCAGCCCTGACTGGAAGCTTGTTTGCAGTCTCAGAAGATGCTCTGAACCAGAACCACCCAACGAAACCCCTCCTGGATTCCTTACTTACAGAAACCATAAAGCACAACTTCATGAAGTGTTACCAAAACTTTACTCCAAAGGAAAACTGTTGCCCTGTAATGCCACATCATTGTACCCAGCTGCCTCGGAAGTCCCTGACAGTCCTCATGGGGCATTTGACCTGTATTAAAGGCAGAAAAAAACAAATGGAACCACAACTCACACTTCCCTTCAGAGATGATTGGGATATTGCCGTTCATCCTTATTTCTCAGTCACTGCTGTGTGTCTGTCTTCCCTGGTCACCCGTCATTAGTAGAATCACACCCCTGTCCTGCTTTGATCCAACCACCTTGTTCTCTCCTCCTTTCCAAACCCTACTAATCTGCTTTCTTGGACCTTTGCTTCTTGTTCAATTCTTCTCTATCCTCCAACTTTTCTTTGAACAACCTTGCTTTGTCACTTTGCTATAACTGAAGTTTTGCTTGCTCTTGAGGCCCCTACTTTCCTGTAGCCTCCTGGTGGCAAGGCTTTATTGCTCAGGCTCATATATCTCTGGGACAGGAAGTGAGAATAGTGTTTAACTTACTCCCCATCACCATTTTCAGACCACTATGGCCTGTCTCTGTCTCTCTATCTCTGTCTTGCTCTGTCTCTCTGTTTTTCTCTCTCTCTCTCTCTCTCTCTCTCTCTCTCTCACACACACACACACACACACACACACACACATTGCTCCACTGAGGTGCATATCATTTAGTTATACCATATTCTTCCCAGACTCATTGCTTTTATCTATTGACCCCCATTCACTTCAGTTATCAAAAGTCTTAGTTTCTGGCTCAAAATATTTTTCTCTTCTCCAGATCCTGTGATTATTCTTGGTGACTTGAGCATCCATATAGATAATCTACCTAATAACCTCTGTCCTTTGATCTGCTCACACGTCGTCTCACCCCAGCTACCCAGGGCCACGTTGAAAGTATTTCACTTTTGAAATGTTGATTTCAAACACCCCAGCCTCTGATAAACTTTTTATTTTCCCCATGACATTTTAACTTCTCCTAATGACACTATTCTTTGGCAAAATTGAGATGTTCAATCTGTAGTCACCCATCATTTTTTTCTACTCATCAGTCTCCTCCTTGCTCTGCACAGTTTCCATATCCCTTCACTATGATTGCTCACAGAAAATACTCTCTATGCACTTCCCATCTTCTTCCTCTCATTCTTCTCCTAAAAACTCCAACACTGGATGAACTCATCCATCAGCTGTCTCAAAGCCAATATATGAGAAGTTTAGCCTTCCTAGAAAAATTTCACAACTGAATGGAACATTTTACATTTAAATTTATAACTTACTTTTCTTTCAACAGTGAACAATTGTTTATTCAGCCCCTATTTTATCTATGCCAGGTAATATTTTAGACATTGGAGAACCCCAAATCACCAAATATAAAGTCCCTGCCATCACAGAGCTTGTGTGTCAGAGTATCACTCTTCTCAGTCCTTCATATCCACTTTCTTCATTGACTCCCTGTGGTGGACTTATTGCTCCATCATAATGGCTCTGGTCAGTGACTCCCATGTTGCTAAATCCAGGGTACAATTCTTTGGTTTCATCTTTATCATCATAAAGATAGCATTTTTCCATCTCCCCCAACTTTTTTTTTTGCTTCTTCTTTTGGCTTCTGTTGTCACAGTCTTCTGCCCTTTCTTCCACCCCACAGGCCACTCCATCTCACAGTTTTGTGATTTCTACCTCACCTTGAACCATCTTCTCTGTTTATGCACTCTCTCAAGAGATGGCATCAATTTCTCTGCATTTAAATGCCATCTTTATAATGGTGATTCTTAAATATATGTTTTTAGCCTGGACTTTTCTTCTGATCTCTAGACTTTCATATCCTACTCAACATTTTAGTTGGGTGGTTCACAGACATCTCAAACCTGACATGTCCTAAATCCCTTTAACTATAAAATCTATGCTTTCTCTCTTTCCCAGTAATTTCTATCTTAGAAAATTATACTATATTTCACTAAGCAAGCCAGAAAATCATATCCATAATTTTATAATTATGGCTCTGTCTGGTCCCCAG
This sequence comes from Balaenoptera acutorostrata, assembly GCF_949987535.1. Lineage (NCBI taxonomy): Eukaryota > Metazoa > Chordata > Mammalia > Artiodactyla > Balaenopteridae > Balaenoptera > Balaenoptera acutorostrata. Next base: position 73,765,125 of record NC_080064.1, on the reverse strand, counting down.
TCCATCACTCTCCCATTTCTCTTTATAATCCAACCATCCTTGCTTATTCCCACTTCCTCATACAAAATCTTTCCTGGCTCGGGGACTTTGAGTATACTGTTTTCTCTGTTTGGCGTGTTCTTTCTCCTACTCACAAAATGGCTATTAACTGCCTATGGAGAAGATAGATTTCAGATTTTAAGTGTTCCACAAGACCTACATAATTCCTTTTTACCTCAAATGGAAGGAGTGTATGTATTTGCATTTATTGATCCTGATATCATATGTGGGTGGTTTTGATGCTGACTGTTGTCTCCTTCTAACACCTGGTTATGGTTACTTGTGGATTGAATACCCCCTTTTGGACCCTAGTGGGACAAACATCTAGTTAGATTTCCTCTATTAAGTGGAGACAAGTTAGCTTTTTAGCAGTGTTTACAGAGTCTCCCCACTTAGCACAGGCATAAACTGGAGATCCAAAAATGATGGCATTTAGTTTCTAATATGTGGAATTAATATTAAATACAGCTGATGAATAAAAAAAGTGGCATCTCTAGAAGAGTTAAAATCTTTATAATGCCCTTCCTGAGGACTCTGCGTCCTATATTGTATTCTTTCTGCAGGGAACACCATTGACTTTTGATGGTTTTTGACAATGCTGCTGTATAATAATGCTCAGTGCAACAATAAATTTCTTCAAGTGTGTGACTAAAAGCCGCCTGAAAGCCTTTGTAGTCATTTAGCCGAACGTTCTTCATAAACTTCCGCATTGCAATTCCATTTGTTTCTTGGTTATTTTGTACAGTTTCCCTTTAGTGGATGTCTGTAGACTTCTTCACATCTGGATCCAATTACAGAGCACTCTTTATGTGAATCTAATTATCTGTCTCTACATGTGCTCAGCAGACACACAATTATTAATAAGAGTTTGAATGTGGCTTTCCATTTCCAAATTGCCTTGTCCTTTTATTAGGCAATCCTCAATAACTTAAATTCCAGACCTAATCCTGACTCTGGCTTTTAGAGACATATTGAGAAAACTGGGGCACCAGAGAGTAAATTTGTTCCTATAAGTGGGCCAAATCAGGGGCAGTCAAACAGGGCTGACTACTATGTGGTATAACTTTAGGGCTACAAGGGAGGGACTTAATTTTAAAATGTTCATTGCCTTTATGGTTTAATGAGTCCTTGTTTCTCTGCTACTATCATACCTCCACTATCAAAAGAGGTGGTAGATTGAAGTTATATGTTGCTGTGAGAGTTTGCTAAATTTGATTGCCTGTTTCTATCCCCCCTCCTTTTTTAAACAAAACTCTAATTTCCTTTTGGAGAATTACTCCTTTTCCCACGCTTAATTTGTGTGCATCAGTGGGGGTGGGGGGCTGCACGATACTCATCTCCAGGGGTGGCACATGTGATGTAAGTCCTGTTTTTGGACACATCTTGAGCTCTTCTAGTAAGAAAAAGTCTTGAGTCTTGGAAACTGCTATGAGGAAAGAAAATTGAACTTGAAAAGACATATGCTGAGGTACTAGAACCGTTTTTCGTCTGGTGGCGAGATGGCCCAGCCATCCAACCTCTTTCACACCAGGACAAATGACACAAGCAACAAGTCACAATAAATCAGGCTACCATTAGGTAGCTTGTTGCATTGAGCGTTCATTATGGGCCGGACCCTGAGCCAAGCACTTTCGTTTCGTATCCATTGGGATCTCCCCACAAATCCCGTGGAGTATTTTTTTTAGTACAAGATGAGATATATCAGAGAATGAAATGAACTCAGAGGAAGCAAGCTGCAGGAGGAAAGAGAGAAACCAGGTCCTAGTGCTCTATGAACTCCTGGATTGATCCAAACCTAATGTTCCACTATTTTTTTTATTTTTAAATTATGTGAATCCAAAAATTCTCCTGATATTGAAGAAAGTTTAGTTTGGATTGCTGTTGATTGTATCTGAAGGACTCTCAGTTGACATTGATTATTTACATTCTAATTTTCATTGGTTCTTTTCTGAAAGTAAGATTTGATGTTCTGAAATTGAAGGAAAAAGCATGATGGCAATGAATGTGTGAGCAAACATGGAAATAAATCCAGTGAAGAGAAAGGGGGAGAGAATGAAAACCCTAGAAATTTAGATTTAAAACTCAAAGTCTAAGGTTTTTAATTTTGTGCTGGAACTCATTAAATTTAATCTTTCTACTTGTAATTTCTGACAAGTGCAACTATTTGGAAATGTAGCAGGAGACATAATAGAATAAAAAATAAAGAGTGTTGTATAGCATATATATATGTGTAAAATATATATGTATATTTTAGGCTGAATTGTGTCCTCCCAAATTCATAGGTTGAAGCTCTAAACCTCTGTGTCTCAGAAAGTGACTGTATTTGGAGGTAGAGTCTTATTTATTTATTTATTTATTTTTGGCTGCTTTGGGTCTTTGTTGCTGCGTGTGGGCTTTCTCTAGTTGCGGCGAGCGGGGGTTACTCTTCATTGCGGTCCACGGGCTTCTCATTGCAGTGGCTTCTCTTGCTGCAGAGCACAGGTTCTAGGCATGCAGGCTTCAGTAGTTGTCGTGCATGGGCTCAGTAGTTGTGGCGCATGGGCTCAGTAGTTGTGGCACATGGGTTTAGTTTCTCCGCGGCATGTGGGATCTTCCTGGACCAGGGCTCGAACCCCATGTCTCCTGCGTTGGCAGGTGGATTCTTAACCACTGCACCACTAGGGAAGTCCCTGGAGGTAGAGTCTTTAAAGAGGTAGTTAAGTTAAAATGAGGCCCTTAGACCCTAATTCAATCTGACTAGTGTCCTTATAAGAAAAGGAAATTGTGACACACAAAGAGACTTCAGGGATGTGCATGAATAAAGAAAAGATTATGTGAGGACACAGGGAAGAGGCAGCCATCAGCAAGCCAAGGAGAGAGACCTTAGAAGAAACCTACACTTGGACTTCCAGCTTCCAGAACTGTGAGAAAATAAATTTCTGTTTAAGTCACCTAGTCTGTGGTATTTTGTTATGGCCGCCCAAGCTAACTAACATAGGATACAACTTGCATTGATTGCTCACCTCAGAACTGGACTTTAATTTCAGGGTTTTTTGGAATTGCTAATTACTTAAAACATGCATCTATTATGTGAAAGAATATGGAGTAGTTCTGGGAAAGTGGGTATTCCCACATACAAGAAAAGATTCTGGAATGCATGATGTTTACAGTCAATCTGTGTACTTAAGCTGTCTGCACATAAAATATAGACCCCGAAATCGAGAAGTGGTGAATAAATAGCACCAATGTGGGTATTCTGGGGATGGCCAGGAAGTGGGGAGTATTACTTTAAACTGGAAAGGTTGGAACGTTTTTGCTAGAGAGATGCCACTTTAGTTGGGTCTCAAAATCAGAAGAGATTTTAGGTAAGAGCTAAGAGAAGATGTGCTAGGCAAGGGAAATTTTGTCACTAAAATCAAGAAGTACAAAAGATGTTTGGGGAATAAGAGTAAACAGGTAAGCTAGAATAGAGGATTCCTATGGAGAGTTGTCAAAAAATAAGCTGAGGAAAATAGTGTAGAGACAGAGTATGAAGAATTTGACTGTCAGATACGTTAATTTGGATTTCTTCTTAAAGGCAAAAGATGACAAGGCATTGATCGCTTTTCAGCAGAAAAGTAATGTGATAAAAGCCTGTTTGGGGAAGACTTCTCTTTTGGCCTCCGAGAAGAGTGTGTGAGAAGGAATTCGAGGTGAGAGACGGGAGACTGAAAGATTGGCACCATCGGCCCTGGTCTACCAAGGAGGAGATAGGGGTCCATGAAAAGTCCTCTTAAATCTCACCTGGAAATGTGTGCCCAAGTATAACTTTTAGTTTGATTTGCCTCAGGCAATGTGAACAGCATATTAACCCTTTCTAAACATATTCTGAATTCTCTTTTAAATGCTAAGTAAGTCCTTGTTCAGCTACCTTGTACAAGAGACTTCGCAAATCCTAATAATAATATACTTTCTTGAAATAAGATCTTTATATTCTTCTGTTACTCATTCTCCCGGTGCCCTTTCATGTAATGCATGAAATCTCCTCGTTATTGCTTAAATGCCCTTGCCGATATAAAACTATTTATTTCATTGTGGGAATTTTCCTTCAAACACCTGTTCCTTTTTTAAAAAAATGAGCAAATTCTCTCTAATTCAAGGTTATCTTTCTCTCTGTCTCTCTTTTTTTTTTGGTAACAAGTATTCAGCCCACTGAATCAGTTTTCTCATAGAGTCCACTGAGGAATGTACTGATCTGCTTTCTCTTTCCAGATGTGGTTTAATTGTTTAACATAAAGACATATGCTGAGATTCAGGAAGAACTCCCTCAAGAACTCAGTATTATCATTATGTGCCAATTTAAAACCATCAATGATCAACCAGAGATTTTTTCTGCCTTTCAGTTAAAACATACTAGATGGGCAGGATATGGTAAACCAGATGCAATAATTAAGAGAATAGTTTAACTGTTCATATTGCACAGTGCTGTTTGCTACAGCATGACCATTAAACAAAAAGTAAAGCCAAGAAGGGTTGTATGGCCTCCTAAAAATTCCATTTGGCTTGGAAATACAGTACCATTTTACATTAATGTTAAATACCCCAAGAGATAATTACACAGTCATGAGTCAACTGTGTCAAATAAATAAATACAGGAAATGTCAATGGGAAAAAAGACCCCTTCTTGACTTTGACCCTTTCCAAAAAAATTAAAGAAAAAAAATATTCACAACCTGCATAAAAGAATTCTCTTTGGAAGCCTGATCCCTTGGGAACTGCAGGTGGCAGCAGGGAAAAGATATTAGTATTACATTCCACATACACAGGAAACCATTTCCCCAGGCAGCTCCAAAATTTTCCAACAAGATCAATTATCTAGGAAGAATAATTATTTGGCAAATCCATTAGTGATATCAAAGGGTTACATAGTTTTTATTAAGTTGTATGGTGAGATAATTTATTACTTTCTATTTAGGTGATTATGGTAAGGTATTCCATGAAAACCTGATGGAAGGCTTTCTGATTATACAGCATATAACAGTATAAATTCCCCTGCTAATTATTTCTGCTGACTATAATCATATTGCCAAATATTCCGTTTTTGAGCATTTATCTTGAAAATATTCATTACTTCACTTTGACAATTTCCTTCCTTCTCTCTTTTTCTCTCCATTTCCTTATTCTTCTGCAGAATAAAGTCATCTTTCTGTTCTCTAGTTTGTTAATGACAAACTACTCTGCTTTGGAGTGGATGTGTGGAAGTTTACACACATTTGTGGTATTCCTCTTATGAGGGACAGAGGTATCTAACTTCTCTTTGATAGCAGATAGTTAAGCCCATTAAAATCTCTTTCCTTTGGGGTTTTTAAAGGTCCCTGAAACCAGAGTAACTCAGAATTCCCTTGTCTCCAATTAAGTTGTTGAGGGAAAAGGTAACCAGGGTTCTCCTAAGAGTCTGATGTTCGGGGCAAGAACTAGCTGTTAACTTAATGAACCAATCAAAGGAATTTATAAAAAGGTGGCAGGCATGGGGAACCAGAAAAGCAACTGAAAAGGAAATTAATCAGTTATGTGGAAATCAAGAAAGCGAATTAAATCAAATCTACTGAACTTCTAAGAAGTGATAATTTCATTTGAATTAAATCTGACCTTAGTTTTTGAGGATTTTATAATAAAGAATTTTGTACTCAGCTCCTGTTGGCTTTCTACCAGGGAATTAAATCCCAAACCTTAAGGGTTAGAAAAGTCCTTTTCACTTCAATTATGTGTGATTCATACGTTAATATTTGTACTGTCTATAGACTCCTTTTGTTGTCTTTTATAGAAGAAACGTTTTAATCTAGATCAGAAATTCAACCACATTAACATGCCACTTGGAGGAGAGCCCAGAATTGTGCAGGATGAAGAGACCCTCCTACCAGGAACTTTCCATGTTAGGGTAATAGGTAGTATGATCCAGTGATGAGTTATACATACTGTATAGTCACATTCCTATAATACAAATCCATAGAAACCTAGTGGATTATATTCACAGAGTGTGGATTTTCCTAATGTATTGTGATAGTTTCTGGCAGAGACTATAAATTTATAGCATGTCACCATAGTTGGGGATGGTTGCTATCAAGTATTATCATGAAATAGCCATCTTGTTGGAGAATAAAATAGAATATTATTGTGGATTCCTTCTATTCTTTAGTTTAGTTTATTACCCTTTGTAGTAGATACATGGTTGCGAAGTCATCCTGCCATAATATTTCTGCAGAATGGGACTGGCGCCCTCATCCCTGTGTTTCCAGGGGTGGGTGCATGACCCAGGGCCAGTCAATCAGAATCCTCCCTGGGACTTCTCTGAGCTTTTGGTAAAAAAAAAAAAACAAAAAAAAACAATGCTCGCTTTTTTTCAGTGAACTTGAGCTGTAAGAATATGGTGGCCATCTTGCTGTTACATAAAGAGAGACATTTGGGGAAAGGAGTCAAGCAGAATGAAACAACTAGAGGAGAGGAATAAGAAACAGGGCTCTGATGATGGCCAACTTCCTGAATCATGTTTGAATCCAGCACCATCTTCTCAACTTTCTAGTTTTTTGAGCCAATAATTTTCCTTTTTTGGTTACATTTTTTGTCATATGCATTCTAAAGTATCCTAATACAATTTTCCAACAAGTAATATAATAATAGTGTTTGAGAGAGGGTTATTTGTTTCTAACTTTCAAAGATAAAAATGACAAGAATGTTTCCAAGGTTTCCAGTGAGTGGTAAATGCTAGTAGGGTGACAGATTCAGGTTGTAGATCATTCCAGAATACGTATTTCCTGTAGCTTCCTAGGCATAGTCCAAGAGATTTTGGTGAAGTATACTTGGAGGCTGGCCAGATCAGCTCATTTCTAATGATGTCCCCAGATCTAGACCATGGTACACAGGGAAAGAATAAATGCACCAAACTGTCATACTGACTATAAAGAAAGGACAGTATGACTGATTCAAAGACCCTTCAAAACATGGGCAGGGTGATGGTGTTTAATGCTGTGGTAGAGGATTTTCCTGAATTGTCTACCCACTATTTCATTAGAATGATAGTGTATAAAGTTTAAATGAGTTTAGGATGTTTTAGTCCTAACTTCCATGTGGTACATTAATTTACCCTCTTATATCCCTATGAATATATGATTTAGCTTTTCCTTGAATACCTCGATCAACTTTCATTATTTCCAAAGGTATCTCATTCTGTTTGGGGAAGATCTTGTTAGTTAGAAGGTTTTCCCTCACACTGAACAGATTTTTATTTCTGCTGAATTTAACCTACTATACAACCTAAAGATTTACAGAACAAGACAACTCATTCCTCCATATGATATATGTTAACATATTTGAGGATGTCTAGCAGGAACTGACAACCTTCTTTCCCTTGGGGTACATTTTGTTAGTTCTTTTAACCATACCACGTATGTCAAAGCTTTCAAAATGTGTCTATCCTGGTTGCTGTTTTCTGAAGGTGCTTCAGTTTATTAATCCATCTCAAGAAGTGTGCTTAGAAACAATTACTACTCTTGAGACACAATCTGAAAACACAGGAAGAAATACTAATACCTTCCCTGGTTCTGGACATGAGACTTCAATTTATGCCATTTAAGATAACTTATTAACTTGTTTTGGCAGCCTCATGACAGAGTTAATTTGTTTTGAATTTGTACTTAACTAAGGCTAATTGCCAAAGCACTGTTGGATTCTTCACTCTGGTTGTCCTTTTAAGAAGTTTGTGATACAATTAAGCTTACTAAGATTGTCAGTGACTACTCCCTAATTATCACACTATAATATATTACTAGCAATAATCTGAAGCCTTGCAAGTCTTGTCACAGAGTGACTACATATATATAAAATTTATCATCCAAATTGTGAGTCTTTTGAGAGCGTAAGGGGGTGCTATTATTAATAATTACTCCGATTTAAATAGGAATGGAGGCAGCTAAACAGGGATTATGTTTCCCCTAATTATGGAGAGATTAGAACTAACATTTACAATCTAAACGAAAATAAAATCAAACTCATCAGTCTGAAAATTTTTGTTAACTACCAAGTAAAAATCTCAATAGTTTGACTTTATTTGCTTGACTGTGCTTCATTAATTTAGTAGAACTATTTTAGTATTCTTCTCAATTCTGTCCCTTTACTATGGGTAGACTTAAAGGATGCTTTCTTTGACCCAGATTTCCAGGTTGGCTAACCTCCTCTCCTTCAGAGATACATGCTCCATGCCAGCATTTCTGGTTTCCAGCAAGCTTTTCCAGACATTCCTCTTTCCCCCCATTTATCTCACGGGGTGTTGTTTCCTCCCCTGTGAAAGAGTCTGGCCAGTTGAGGTCACTAGGCAAGCGTTTATTTATCAACCATCAGCTGAATGCTGTGTGTCTGGGCTCCACCCATGGTCTCTAAACTAAAGATCTGAAGAATTCCAAATCCTTCTAAAACTCCCTTTGGGTGTAACAAGGAAGAGCCTGCAGGCTGAAAGCCAGCGTGTCCTCACCTCAACTCAATGCTCATTGTTCACTTGGGAACAGACAGTTTTAAAACAAAACAAACAAAAACACTATCCAACCCTTCCTCTAAATAAACTTTGTAAAGTATCAGATTGAAAAAAAAAAGACAAACTTTTGTGATTTTTTTTTTTTTTTTTTTTTTTTTTTGCTTTTTGCCTTTCTTCTCTGGATGCTGCATATGGGCTGTTTCCTGCCTTGTAGTCAGAGCCAGACTGCAGGCTTGCATGAAATTTCAGAGGTTAAAAAGAGACATGCTTTTGGGTGGAGTTGAGGGTTAGGGGAAGGGAAATGGAGAGCTTTGAAGTCAGAGATTCCTGTCTTCCCAATTCCGCTTGGTGTTTTGCAGCAGTGTCTTACTAATTGTAAGTATCTTCTGAAAACTTGTTATAAGAAGTAAACTGGATTCGTGGGTCATTTTCAAATTAAAATTTATAAAAAATATTACATAAAAATGTAATCTATTCCACACTGTGGAAGGGAATAATATCCTGTTTCTGTTTCTCTTCTTGGGCACACCCGAGACATAAAGGAAAGCACATGAATGATCTCCATAATCTTTCCAAATCTTATTTCTGAGACTATGGAGATGCATACCATCTCTTAAATTTGAACACTAATGCTTTTGCTTTAAAAACCATAGGCTTCCTATTAAAGAATCTAAGTAACAGGAAGATGAACTCCAATTATTTACTGTTGTTTGATTTAAGTGTACCAAATGCTTTAGGATTCCTTAGCTCAAAGTACAAATGCTACAGTAAAACTCAAACCAGAAGTTTCTCCATGTTGCATGAAGCCAGGCCCAAGAGATTTAATCTTAACTCCATTTCCAAAACAGTGAACACGCTGGAACTAAATCTGGGTTTTTGGGAAGTTGTCACAAAGAGAGAGAGAGAGAGAGAGGGAGAGAGATGCAAAAATCATAACAATACACTTAGCGTAGTAACGCTGCCTCAGGCTCAATCCCAGGTCACGATTTCCTGGATGCGTAGTTGGCAAGAAGACTCCTATATCTGCTAGATCATCCACATATGCCTCCTTTGATACAAGCAAAACCAAATGCCACCACCCTCCAACAGGGGTGACGCCTTGATTCCATCATTGGCAAAACTATCGGTAAGAGAGGTTATCTGTAAGAGAAACTAAATTGATTTTTAAGATTCTGCCTTTTCAGATATTTCAGATTCTGCATAGACTTGAAAAATGCCTGGTTGTTTTTGCACAGATTCTATGAAGTCCTTCATGACTCAATTAGACTTTAAGCAATCCACATCTCACGGAAGATAATTAATAATTTTAATAATATTAATTTTCTCAATTAGACCATGTGAGCCCTCTGAGTGATGAATATAAACTTAGCAAAGTTTAAAATTATTTGTTTCTCAATTTTGGCACTTTTCTCCATTTCTTTTTTACTATTCAGTAATCCTAGAGGTATAGTCAATTGGTATAAAAAATTCTTATCTTTCCAGAATGTAGAAGACTAGATAATTAATAGAAAAACACATTTTCAGCTTGATTTGCTTATATTTTATTTATTTTTTTAATTTTTAGAGCATTTATCTGTAACTTTATCTGTTGTTTGGAGTTATTGTGATTTTCAGCTAAGATAGTGGATTTAAAAGTATTTTGTAAACATTAAGCATTGCAATGTTAACATTTGTTATTTCTTTTATTCATCTCTTATTTAATATATATTATATTCCAGGCATAGTGTTCAATGCCGCCTATAAAAATATGAGCAAGACACAGTTTTGCCATGAAGAAGCTTACATTTTTTTGAAGGAGATGTGTTTCATCATCATCATCATTGTGATTTTTGGCATGCCCGCTATGAATTAGGCTCTGGTTCCGGCCTAAGGAAAAAGTGATGAAGAAACCAAAGTCTCTGTCCTCTTTTGATTTAGAAAGACAATAAATAAGGAAATAGATAAATGTGCACTTTCAGATAGTGATAAGAATTATGAAGAAAATAAAGCAGGATAAGGGGATAAAGTAATACGTGATATTTTTGGTAGGGTGGTCAGAGAAGACCTCTTTAAAGACACATGAGTTGGAATATGAATGATTTTTAAGAAGCCGTGCAAAGGTCTGGGATCCGTAAAATGGCCTCTGGGGCAGAAGGAAAACCAAGGGAGTGTGGTGAATTGGAAGCTAAGTAAAAAAGAAGAGAGGTCAACTCTTAAATGGTACTGACAGGCTGATTATAATTAGGAGTGAGAATTGACCTCTAAACGGGTAAAATGGAGGTCATTGGCAGCCTTGTAAGAGTGGTTTGGGAAATTTTGAGGGAAAAAACCCTGACTGGAGTAAATTAAAGAAAGATTTGGAGTAAGGAGGTGGAGCCACCAATTATAGACAGAATTCTAGAAACTTTGCTTAAAAAAAGCAAAGTGAAGAAATAGTATAGTACCTACTGAGGGACATGGAATCAATCTAGAGTTTTTGAAGCTTCTAGATCAGTGGTTCTTAAACTTTCTGGTTTTAGAATGCTTTTTTGTTTTTGATAGATATGCTAATTTATTTATTTATTTATTTATTTATTTATTTATTTATTTATTGGGGTATAGTTGTTTTACAATGTTGTATTAGTTTCTACTGTACAGCAAAGTGGAGTTCCCTGTGCTATACTAGAATGCCTTTAAATATAATAATATATAATACATTACAGTGATTGATATTTACTGTGTTAAAAATTAAAATGTAGAAATTATTTAACATATTTATTAATTTACTCAAATAATAATAATATGCTATCACATGTTAACATAATAACATATTTTTAATGAAAAATAACTACATTTTTCAAAGCAAAAAAAAGTAAGCCAAGTTTTTACGCAATTTTGCAAATCTCTTTAATGTTTGGCTTAATAGAAAAAAGATGGATTCTCATATCTGCCTCTGCATTCAATCTATTGTGATTTGTTGTTTCGGTTAAGCATATGAAGAAAGTCAGACGTCATACAGATATGCATTTTAATAGGCTTTTCTGATTATTGTGAGGATATCATGTAGCCTATCCTTAGAGACTGAGAGTAAAAAAATGCAAATAATGTCTTTGTATGTTTATGAAAATAATTTTGACCTCAGGGACACCCTGAAATGGTCTTGGGACTCTCAGAAGTTGCTGGACTACACTTAGAAAACCACTGAACATACTTTATATCCAACAATATCTGAGTCATGTTTTTTTTTTTTTTAATTATTTATTTATTTTTGGCTGTGTTGGGTCTTCGTTTCTGTGCGAGGGTTTTCTGTAGTTGCGGCAAGCGGGGGCCACTCTTCATCGCAGTGCATGGGCCTCTCACTATCGTGGCCTCTCTTGTTGCGGAGCACAGGCTCCAGACGTGCAGGCTCAGTAGTTGTGGCTCATGGGCCTAGTTGCTCCGCAGCATGTGGGATCTTCCCAGACCAGGGCTCGAACCCGTGTCCCCTGCATTGGCAGGCAGATTCTCAACCACTGCACCACCAGGGAAGCCCCTGAGTCATGTTTTGTATGAAATATTTTAGGATAACAAAAGGTGAAGTAACAACAATAGCAGAGACCTTGTGAAAAGCTGAAGTTTCTTTTCTTCTAAAAGAACATTAACTACGTTATGATATAGAATCTTATAGGATATACCAGCTGTGGATTTGCTGTCTGACAGTTTCCCCAAATGCTAACCACAGGTGCCAAAAGTTGGGTGGTGGTTGTTTTTATTTTTTTTTTCAGCTTTGTTAGGGTATAATTGACAAATAGAGATTATATATATTTAAGGTACACAACATAACTTGATGTTTTGATATACCTATACATCACAAAATGATCACCACAATCAAACTAGTTAACATTCCATCATCTCACATAGTTACCTCTTTTTGTATGTGTGGTAAGAATACTTAAGATCTATTATCTTACCAAATTTCTAGTATATAATATAGTATTGTTAACTATAGTCACTACAGGTGGTGGCTGTTCTTAAAAGAGTATTTCCGATGACTAGTGCTATCCTATGATTAGTAATGGATTTTAGAAATTGTTATTTGTTCCTTTCTTTCAGCTATGAATTATTTTGGGGTGATAGATGGATATGTGCTAAAATGCCTGAATTTTAATGTGTTTCTTTATTTTTCATGTCATAAAATTAGAGATGGAAGAGACCTCATGAGTTGTGCAGTCCATCACCCTGGCATAATGTCATGGCTCTTTCCAGGAAGGCTTTGTCTGGCTCAGTTCTAAATGAGAAAGGCAATTATACTCCCATTAGTTCCCTTGGGAGACTATTCCATTCACTGATAGATCTCCATTTTGAAATGTTGCCCAACATCAAGCCCATGTTGGTTGAATATCATTAATCCTTGACTGGATAAGCCCCATGTGGTGATCTCTATGAGAGAACTTCAGCCACATTACTCCTGTGGTAAATGTTCTTCTAGTATGCAAGAAATCCATGGTCTATGAGCTGTGCTACCTCACTGGTTATTGAGTGTATTCTGCACACTGGCTTGTAAATTTTCTCCTGTTGAATCATCTGATAAAGAATTTATTATATAATTGGCATAAGATTTCTGCAAGGATGTTCATTGAAAGGGCATCGGGGACTCTCGCATGTAGAAAATAGGTGAATGGATGATTTTATTTGATAAGAAAATTTTTACACACCAAAAGGAATGAAGTGTTGCTGAGTTATTCAACATGTTAATCAAACAATAGCCAAATGCATTTTTTTTAGAGTCACCCTAGAAAAATGACTGTTATATGAATAAGTGAATAAACATCTCAGGCATTTGTAGTAATGATGATGAAATAATTTCATAAACTTTTAAAAGATGGAATATACATTTCTATTTCTACAGAAAGTCAAGATGTAAATCTCCAGGGGCATGCTGTTAAAAAGATAACATTTTTTTTGTGCCTTGAGGATATTCATACAGCTTATTTAAACATTATTTTCTGAAAGCATAATGTTTGAATTCCCAGTTTCTTTATGCTTAGCTGATTGGGTGATGGCTTGGGAGACATTATGCTGTCCCCTTTTCCTTGCATTTAAAAGTTTATTTCCATTTACTGTTATAAATCTAGATTATTTTTTCTCCACTTTGAAAGGAATTTCAACAAATCTCTTGATGTAGTCCAGTAAACATTCTCATGCAAAATGATCTCTAGGTTATATCTTAAGAAGCAAATTTATCCCCCTTAAAATATTATCCCCCTTAATAACTTTATGATTTGTTCAAGTTAAGAAGAGGAAAAGCAACAAACCAGAAATAGAATTATGCTTATTTTATTATTCCAGTGCTTAGCACTTGGACAGAATATGTTTTTTTTTTTTAATTAATATAGAAGACTTTTTTCCCCCCTTTTTCCTCCTTGCATGACTTCAGTTGGTTTTTGTTGTTGTTGTTTTGTCTTTAAAGGAGACTGTTTGGATGAGTCAGTGGAGCAATAATGAAAAACAAGAGGTTGGAAGTTCCCACCCCTCTCTCCCAGACAACACGAGGCAAGGCAAGGGTTCCATATGATATTTTAGAAAGAAATCCAGCTCTTGAGATCTCGGTTAAAAGCACGAAACTAAAAATAAAAACAAACCAAAAAAGCCAAAGGCTCTTCAGTGGCTGTTAAAAGGGATTTTTCTTTATTCAATCTGTAAAGGTAAATAATCCATTATTCCTTTAGAAATAGTGCTGTATCATCTTTAGGATTTGTTTTACAAAATTTATGGCAAAGTCAATGCCAATACCCAATAACTCCATTATACACCCACATCTATGTTCTTTACCAGGAAATGAATTAACAGAAATATAAGGTAAGATTACTAAACTTTTAGAGGAATATTCAGATGCTCTTTGCTATTTCATATCGTTTTCAACTCTTGGGCATATTCTTAGCTTTAAAAGTTCATTTTGAAAAAAGAAATAAGAAAAAATAAATTTAGCTGTTACCTTAAACTAGTGCGTGTGTGTGTGTGTATACACTAATTTTTGTTAGTTTCTAAACATGAAAGACAAAATAATTTTTCTTTTGCAAATGCAAAGTGGGTAGTCTTCAATGATGGCTCAGCATAAAAAAAAAAAAACTACTAATCATTTCAGACTAATGATTTATAGCTGATCTTAAACCTCTTAGGTCTATGCTATGAAAATTAAGCATACTATTCACCTGAAATTTCTCACCAATTTATACAGCATTATGGGAGGTCTTTATTCCAAATATGATGCTTTAGAAAGCAGTCATTCTGTGATGGACTCTGGGAATACCAAAAGAAACCCAAAAGCTCTTCAGGGGAGCTAAAATGGGCCACATGCCATATATGTAATATCATTCCTTCATTCACTCATTCATCAAATATTTGCTTTTTATATACAAGGTGTTGTGCTAGATATTGGAGGAGAGAGGATAAGTTTGGATTATGATTTTCTCTTTTTGACCAGTTATACATGAAACTCATGTAGCTTTTGCCTCCTCTCTTTCTTGATTATGCCAAAGGCCGCAAAGAAATGAATGAGAGTCAAGAAGGTGATGGTGATTCAAAAGCCACCAGTACATTTTGAAAGCATGTTTTTTCAATACAGTGGTGAGGGGACAGTTTGAAGGAGGTTAAATAGAGAATGAGTTAAAATAAAGCTGAGTTTGAGGTATGGTCATACAACTTTGAGACGTTTTTCTTTTTGAGACTTTTTTCCATAAAAGTAAGAAGAGTGTTTGGCAACAGAATATGACAAGGTCAAGAAAAAGGCTTTTTCTTCCCACTAAATGAAGAAGACTTAATATGTGTTCAATCAAAATGGAGGAAATAAAAACAGTGGAGAAAAATATCTGGAAGTTGCTGTTGGTGGGGATGGTAATAGTGATATATATATGTTGTGAGATTAAAAGAGTAAACCTAATTTTGGGAGAAAGTAGGCTGAAATGAATCCAAATGTTTCCCACTACTGGGGGATGTTCTTCTGTGAACGTGGCACCATCGGTAGGTAGACACCCATGGGGATGGGGATCTGCAAAGTCCTTACTTCCATCAGAAGTCCAACTATTTGTCTCTTGCTTTGTGTATAGGCTACTGGTTATTCTGTACTGTATCCAGACTGTGAGGCTTGGTTTCCAGATACTACACTAACTAGCAAGTTATTGAAATTCTCTATTCCTTGGAGATACTACATGTAAAATGGAGATATTAGTAACAATCTTCATAGGTTGCTGTGATGATGATTAAATGCATTAATATACATAAAACACTTAAAAAAGTTCCTGGCACATAGTAAGTGTTTATTATTATTATTGAAACTTTACACCCTCTAACTGTGTCATTGGTGTCTTTCCATCAATCATATCATCAGTAGGTGTATTCAAGTTATTTGCCAACATCCTGTGGCCTTTATATTCCCGAGAATGTGGTTTTCAGAAAAATTCTGGTACAGTCCACTCTACCATTCTAAAGTAATAATTTGTTAAATGGGGTTCATAATACACTCAAATAATTCCTGCACTTCAACAGTTGGCACACGAATTTCCTCTCTGCCAAAGGCTCTAGTCTCCCTAAGATGGGTAATTCAGCTTTTATCATAGATTATTTTTTCTCATTACTAAAATTATTCCTATGATTATATAAAAATGCTTTAAAATCTCCTATCCTTCTGTGCACCTGAAACTATCACAACATTGTTAATTGGCTATACTCCAATATAAAATAAAAAGTTAAAAAAACATCTCCTATCCTTAAAGGTTCATCTTTTGATACCACATTCCACTCTAGCTATCATCCAATTTCTCTATTTTCTTCACAGGAATTCCTTAAAAGAATTATCTATACTCATTGTCTTGAATTCATTTCCCTTTGTCCTTTCTTGAATTTGATCCAATAAGACTTTCATCCCTACTGTCCACTGGAACTGCTCTTTTCAAGAATACCTAGGACCTCCCTGTGGCTTAACCCACTAGTGAATCTTGCCTTCCCCTAACTTGACCTATTGGCAGCAGGAGCATTAGCAGCAGCTTATTCCCTACTCCTACATCAACATTCTCCCCTCAGCTTCCGTTTCCTCACAAGCTTCTAGTTTTCCTTCTATTCCTTTAACTTGTTTTCAATCCCCTTTGTGAATTACTTCTCATCATTCCAATATTTAAAGATTGGGATGCCCTAGGGTACAGTTGCCAGAATTCTTCTCTTCTCTAGTTTTACTTATTTCATTGTAAACTCATCTGGTCTCATGATTTTAAATACTGTTTATATCCTCACAATTCTCACATTTATATTCTGGACCTGGGCTTCTCCCTTGAACTTCAGACTTATCTCTCTAGCTGCCAACTCAACTTTTTCCATTTGATTGTCTAATAGCAACCACAACTAAACAAACCTTAAACCGAACTCCTGATCTCTCTTGCAAAAGTGGTTCCCTCACTGTGTTTTCTATTAAGTTAATTGTAACTCCCCGTTTCTGGGTTCTCAGGCTCATCACTTCACATTCAACCTTGAATCTCAATTTTTTTCTCATACCCTCATTTAATCTATCAAAAAATTCCATTGTCTCTACCTTCAAAATACAGAATTTTTTCATCACTTCCCATTTATCATCACCTCCACCACTACCAACCCAGTCCAACCATTATTCCCTCCCTGGACTATTGTAATGCATCTTGACTGCTTTCCTGGATAACACACTTGCCTACTGTGCTATTCTCTATCAGAAGTAGTGCTGTTACCTTACTCTAAGTAAAAATCAAAGTCCTCTGCAAATACTTAGTTCAGGCTCAAAACTTTGCATGGCACTTAAATGGCAAAACACAAGATCCAATAACATAACTCCCCTCTTCAGTTTTTATACCATGTCACTTCACTTAAACTTAACAGAGATACTTCATAGCTGTTACAAACTCCTCTGCTACAACATCTCAGCCTTTGGCAATGCTGATGGGGTGAGATTAAACGAAAAAGGTAAACAAGAGAGACTGCAATAAGTCTAGGCAATAGGATAACATAAGTAATGGTTAATGAGAAAACATTCTTGTGCTTACGCTCTCAAGACATAGCCTAAAACAAGCTGATTGCTGCCTAAAGCTCACTTAGGCATGTTTCTTTCATGTTCTCTTACACAGTTTTAGTAGTTAACACACTGGCCCTTAAAAAGAGCATCTGTTAAATGCAATTATTGTTTTTAGATATACTCAAATTGTATTAAGTTTACCCCAACAAATTTGATTTGTAAGTATTTTCTCACCCAGGAATTTTCAAGCCCTTTTCTGTAGTAATGGAAGAAAGACAGGAGGCAGATGGCTGAAGACACACAATCTGAAGTAGGGCTGCTGAGGGCACACAAGCTTGAAACAGAAACAGACTATTCGTTAACATTCCACAAGAATGCTGGGAAATGATAGTGATTGTTTTCTATAAATATAGAAGACCCTCTCTTCCATTTATCTCCCCCAAATAATTTTGTACAAACCATTTTCTTCTTCAATCTGGCATACTCTAAACTTACATTGGGAGTAATTCAACAGAGATTTAAAAAAATTG
This sequence comes from Balaenoptera acutorostrata, assembly GCF_949987535.1. Taxonomy (NCBI): domain Eukaryota; kingdom Metazoa; phylum Chordata; class Mammalia; order Artiodactyla; family Balaenopteridae; genus Balaenoptera; species Balaenoptera acutorostrata. The sequence goes on along the minus strand of NC_080064.1, from coordinate 73,747,106 downwards.
TGCTGGGCTACTGTGTCTGAAAATTTGTATAATGCTATTGATGATAACAACTTTTGTCCAAGGATCTCAAATGACAAAGGAGACAACAAAACTCATCTTTACCAGGCACACACTCTGCCAAATATGAGACTAGAAGACTTGAAAACATTAACTCTTTCTGTCCAGGCTCAGTGGATGTTCACACGTGGTGACAGTCCTTCTAAGTTTCTCCCATTCATCTCTTTCCCATTCTCAGCAGTGACTTCAGAACTTTTCTATTCTGCTCAGATTTCTGACCCTGTCATCTTTCCCTACTCTTGGGAAATGACTTTGCCTTCAGCAGTACCCAGAAGACAGAAGTCATATATGGGAACTGTCTCAGTTTTCTTCCACCAAACTAACTAACTTGAATACACTCAACTCTCCTTTTCCTATTTTTATTCTTTTCTAACATTAATACTCTCCAATTGCTACTTGATTGGAAAACATCAACATTAAAAGATGCTCAAGGAATCTTTCACCTTAAAACAACAAGTGAACAGGTAGATAATCAAACCCTCCGATCTCTCGTCTATATCTCTTTACTTCCCTCCAGAGCCAAACTTTCTACTCACAGTCTTCACGTCTTCACTTCCTTCCTTGTGGCCATGACTTTGCTTTCCCCAAGGTCTCCCTCCTTTGACCTCCTAATTGCTAAGTCCAGTGGACTCTTCCTAGTCCCTAGGTTCCTTGACTTCTCAGTGTCGTTCGACCTGTCTTCTTAAAGAGTTCTCTTGCCTAGACTTTTGTAATTATACATTCTCCTGATTTTCCTGTGGACATCTTTTCTCATTCTCCCTTGTGGAACACTTTTTCTCTGTCTGGTTTGATGCTGCATTGATATTTCTTGGGGTTCTTGCCCAGAGCTTCTCTTTTCACTGTGTGTATTCCCTGGAAGTCTCACTTCAGTAAATTAATTTATAATATTGTTATAAATATTTTGCCTTTTGTTACCGTAAGAATTTATGTTCAGGGAGCCTGACTCTCCTATACATTTTGTGAATGTTTCTGGAAGCCTTCTTTGTAGTAGGTAGAATTAATATCCCTTTATGATTATGAGAACAAAAGTAGCATTTTCTTGGATGAGTTCTTGTTTGGAGGACTCTTTTAGATTTGTCCAAATCACTTCTCTTTAGGTCTTACTTCAGTTTCACATCTCCTCTTTCCTTGGGACAGGTTTAGCGTGAATGATTCAGCACTTTACAACACTCTTGCACTCTCTGTGTAGATTATAGCAACAAGTAGGTTTCCAGCCATACAACATGGCAGACAACCTGTCTTGATGGATTTTTGGAAGCATGAACTGAGGTTCTCTTTAAGAAGATCGTACTCAGGTTTGACATAATATACATGAGAACCTCATGTGGTCAGAAGAGATGGGATGGGGTGTGTGGGCAGTGGGTTAATAGTTTGAAATGAGTTGTAACTTAACCTATAGGAACAAATGCATAAACTGGGCCTGAATCTTGAAAGATGAACTTCTTGATCTTACATATTGATAATTGTTTTGTAATACTAATACTAAATTAGCAACATTCATTAGTGGCCCTCAATATATCCACCTAGTATGAAGAACTTCGATTGGTTTTACTCAGTATAGAACTCACTCATGAGATTGAGTTTCCCTTTTGCAAAACCTTGTCACAAGGGGCCCCTTGATATGGATTAAGAAGCTATTGAAATAGAAATAAATGACCTTTGAGCACATCATAAACACATAGATCAGGTCTTCCATATACAGGCTTACATTTTCACACATTACCATATGTTCTTCACACGTTGTACATCTCTTATTCAGAATCTTGGCCACCCCTCAATTCCTCTCACCTGCCTTAAACTCCACAAGTATATGTTTTATATTTTTATGTACAGTGTATGCATTTAGGCAAGCCAATATCCCCCTTTCAAAGAGATTTATTCACTTGGGAGAGGTTTACCTTCCATTCACTGTGTGTGCATAACTCAAATGAAAGCTAAGGTGGGTTATGTTTTTATGCCTTGGGAAGAATAAACTTCTTAAATGCTTTACAAGGCTTTTATTCTGGCACTGGGACAGGACCACCTTGTGTACTCCAAGTCTCTAAAATATGAAATCACTGACTCATTTTGGTTTCTGTAAGCCTTTTTTTAACAGCAAAGAAAGGTAATCTCAGTATTGTGATGTACTACATGCCTCAGTATAGTCAAGGTAATGAGCATGTTTGAAATGGAGGTCACCAGTAACAAGAAGAACTTTAAATTGGGGGAAAAATATCTAGTTTGGAGCCAAAAGCTGTTGTCTTGTTAGGAGGCAACACCATCTATTGTTTCAAAAAAATGTTCAAAATGGTAATATGTGAGGGAAGTAGCTAAATTTTGTAAAAAATGAAGTTGAAAGTGCCTCTCTCGTGTAGCAAGTGAACCTGAGATGAAAAGGCCCACTGGGGTGGAGAGAAAAGTAAGTTTTCCACATGGCTGTACATATTTTTAATAAATAAACTAAGATAATTTATTCTTCCTGTGTTCCAGTAGCCACCTCTCTGCCACCTTGCAGTTCAATTTATAGAGGCTCTGTGACATGTTATTTTTATATTTGTAGTGCAAACATATAGTAGCACAAGGCACCAATAGAAATGCAAAATCACAGCTTTTCTAATCCAGATACTTAAAGTTTAAAAGTGTCTGGGGCTTGCTTTTCTTAGAGACACACTATACTTTATGGCCAGCAGCAGGAGGCATTACCACAGCAGAGCCAGGAGAGGCTGTAGGTCTTCTGACTGCTTAGATGTCCCTTCCATTTGAGCCAAATAATTCCTCCGGAAGCCACTTTTTCTATCAGCATCGCATTTGTCTGCACAAGGAGAGAAGGGTAAGTCTCGCATTAGATGGTAAATTGGTAAATTTACTCCCTCTTATTTTACATCTGAACCTAGGCTAAACAGGCTCAAGTCCTTTGCTGTTTTGAAAATGGTATAAGCGGGTTTATAAGATATCCATATAACCTATACATTTGGGTCAAACAGATCAATAGAGTAGAAGGATAGAAAGCAAAAACAAAAAAAAAAAATTATCATTCAAGCTGTTATTTTCAACAACCAGAAGAGTCAAACCTCAGCATCCAGTAATCCTATGTAAACAGGTCCATGGAGTCTTCAACTTTGACCTGGAATCTGCCACTCTAAGGAGAAGGGGCTCATGTACATTCTTACATGTCAGCCAAGCACAGCTCCACGTCACTCAGAGACACCCTATTGTGGGCTGCTTCATTCAAGTCCACCTTGCCCAGATATACAAATAACATTTTTCATTGCATAAATATCACCACAGCCCCAAGCAAATTAATCTTGCATATGGCACTGTCTATGGCTATGAAGCCTGTCTCTTACAGACTGTGGGAGGCACCCAGGGAAAATGAGGAGAAATTAGTTTATTTTACTTATGGCCAAGATTGGAACATACACTTTTTTGTTAATGACATAAGTGTGTGTACCATGATTCTTGGCTACATGAACATTAAATTCCTTTTTAATTATGCTATTTATGTATTCATGTTGGGGCATAGCTCAAAATATTTGGATTCACACATGATGTATAAAGGGAAGCTTTTCACACAAAGAAATACTCTAATTATATACAATGCTTGTCTCAGATAGGTGGCAGGAAAGGCGGTGAAAAAAGCTATTGCTTGCTTTCTCAGGATTTATTATACTCATTGGTCTATTTCATCATGAAATGTCTTTGTGCCCAGAACATTAGGGTTAAGAAAAAAATACATATTTCAAAGTGTGTATGCCAGCTAGTGAAAGGGCATCCTCTACCAAATAAGTCTTAGATCAAAAAACCATCATGCAGCCTCTTGTAGGTGGCAGGCTCATAGAACTGTGCTTTTCACCTGGGCAGAAGGGTGTCTATTCCTCTGAAACAACCCTTAGCCCAAGTGACTGGGCCTATGGGGATGGATTCAGACTGTCAAGTTCCCATCTTGCACTTGGCTTTGTCATTTTTGTCTTCCTCCTGTTGACTTTCACTCAGCAAGGAACTTTAGATTCAGATTTGCCCCTGCAAGGATTTGTTGACACATTTTTGCTACTCTCATATCTTCCCTTGGCCACACTCTGCAATACGCTTTTTCTGTAGGAACTAAGTCTTGCTCATTCTTATCTCTGGTTTTTGGTCTGGTACTTCGATAATATAACAAATATTTACATAGTTCCTATTATATGCTAGGTAATAAATGCTGAGGATACAATGATGAACAAGACATAGTCTCTACTTAATGGAAATGATTGTCTGGTGGGAGTTACAGGTAACTACACAGGCAATTATAATACAGTGTCATAAGTGACATGAGAAGAAACAATTTAGGTTTTTTTGCCAGCAGAGAAAGCAGACACCTAGTCAGGAATGGGGGCATTAGTCACGGGTGTAAGCAAGGGAATCTTCCTAGAGGAAGTGGTGTGACCTTTATGTCTAAATAATAGGCTAGAGCCTGGACACAGTCTACATCTGTTATACCTTATGCAAAAGGACTTTTTTTTTTAAAAAAATTAATTAATTAATTTATTAATTAATTAATTTATTTATTTATTTTTGGCTGTGTTGGGTCTTCGTTTCTGTGCGAGGGCTTTCTCCAGTTGCGGCGAGCGGGGGCCACTCTTCATCGCGGTGCGCGGGCCTCTCACTATCGTGGCCTCTCTTGTTGCGGAGCACAGGCTTCAGACGCGCAGGCTCAGTAGTTGTGGCTCACGGGCCTAGTTGCTCCGCAGCATGTGGGATCTTCCCAGACCAGGGCTCGAACCTATGTTCCCTGCATTGGCAGGCGGATTCTCAGCCACTGCGCCACCAGGGAAGCCCCAAAAGGACTTTTTATGGCCTCGTGAATCCAACTTCCCATTTACCATACTAGTTCATTCTCAAAATATTCATTCTCAAACTTCTGCTCCTCCTTTCTTTCAGTCCTATGATAGGGCACTTAGTTTATTGAATTGCCCATAACTTTACCTTGAGGACAATGGCTCATGTAACACAGAGGAGACTGCCATTGTGAGGCTCACAACAGTGGCCAATAGGGTTTTTGGACAAAGCACCAACATCTCATAAACTGCAGTTGCCCCTTCCTCATTCATAATATAATTTATATGTGTCTTCTTTATCTTTCTCTTTTACTTAAATATTGAATCCCAGGTTTTCCTGATTTATGTTCACAGCAAAATTGAGAGAAAGATACAGAGGTTCTCCATATACCCTCTGCCCCTACACATGCATTGCCTCCCCAGTGATCAATATCACTCACCAGAGTAGTACATTTGTTAAAATTATTGAACCTTCATTGACAAATCATAATTGCCCAAACTCTGTAGTTTACATTAGGGTTCACACTTGGTGGTGTAAATTCTATGGGTGTGGGTAAATTTATAATGACATGTATCCATCACTATAATATCACACAGAGTGTTTTCACTTCCCTAGAAATCCTCTGTACTCCATCTGTTCATCCGTCTCCCAACTCTGACACCTGGCAACAGACCTTTTATGCCTCTAGAGTTTTGACTTTCCTAAAATGTCCTAGAGTTGGAGTCATACAGTATGTAGCCTGTTCAGATTGGCTTCTTTCCCTTAACAAATAAGTTTCCTCTATGTCTTTTCATGGCTTGATAGCTCATTTCCTTTTAGCACTGAATAATATTCCACTGTTTGGATGTACCACAGTTTATCCATTCACCTACTGAAAGACATTTTGATTGCCTCCAAGTTTTGGCAATTATGATAGAACTGCTTTAAACATTTTTGTGCAGGTTTTTGTGGTCATAAGTTTTTAACTCCTTTGGGTAAATACCAAGGAGCACTACTGCTGGATTATATGGGAAGACTATGTTGATTTTTATAAGAACCACCAAACTGTCTTCCAAAATGGCTGTACCAATTTACATTCCTACCAGCAATGTATGAGAGTTCCTATTGCTCCACATACTCTTCAGTATTTGATGTTGTCAGCGTTCTAGATTTGGGCCATCCTAATAGGTATGTAGAGGCATCTCATTGTTGTTTCAATTTACATTTCACTGATGACATATGACGTAGATTATCTTTTCATAAACTTATTTGCAACCTGTATATCTGCTTTGGTAGTTCATTATTTTTTTTTTTTCTCCAAACAACCAGTTTTGGTTTTTGTTGATTCTCTCTCTATTATCTTTGTTTTCTGTTTTAATTTAATAATTTTGCTCCTCTGTTTATTATATCTTTAATTCTACTTTCTTGGGGTTTATTTTATTCTTTTTTCCTCTAACTTCCTTCTGAAGTTAGACCATTAAATTATTAATTTTTATTCATTTTTTAATAAAACAATGCTATAAAGCTCCACTGAACATTGCTTTTAATGTTTGCTATCTGCTGGTTATGTTCTAGGCTGTCTGCCTGTGTTTTTTGCTACAGGAGGAAACACAGGTAGAAGGGTGTACTTGTCTGGCACAGACTTTGACTCTAGTTGCTGGTTCTCTGTTGCTTTAGTCACTGATTTTTCTTCAACTTTTATTCTGAATTGCTTGTCTAGCTTTGATTTATCAAAACCTCCATGTTTGGGGGCTTCCTTTGCTTTAGATTTCTTATCTCTTTTGAGTCACCCCTTCATCCAAGGTGGACTAATAGTCAAGAGCTCAGAGTTCTAGTCTTACCTCTGCTCAGTATAATGGTCTTAGGTCTAGATATAATTGTATTAGTTTTCTACTGGTGTAATAAATTTCCACAAACTTAGCAGCTTAAAACAACACAAATTTATTATTTTATAGTTCTGTATGTCAGAAGTCTGGCTTCTTACTGGTCTTACTGGCCTAATATCAAGGTGTTAACAAGGCTGCATTCCTTTCAGGAGGCTCTTGGGGAGGATCCAACTCCATGCTCTTTTGAGTTGTTGGCAGAATTCAGTTCCTTATGGTTGTAGGACAGAGATCCCATTTTGTTGCTGGCTGTTAGCTGAGAGTGACCCCCCACATTTAGAGACTACTTGCATTCCTTGAGTTGTGGTCCCTTTTTACCCATCTTTAATACCAACAACTGTGGGTTTAATTCCTCCCATGCTTCTAATTTCTCCTGTTTCCTCTTCTGTTTCATCTCTCTAACCCTCTACTTTTAAGATTCTCCACTTTTAAAGGGCTCAAAGGACTAGATTGTACTCACCTGGAAAATCCAGAAGAATTTTCCCAGTTCAAAATCTGTAACCTTTATCACATCTGCAGAATCCCTTTTGCCATATAAGGTAATATTCACAGGTTTTGGGGCTTAGAACCTGATGTCAAAGGAGGAAATCGTTCTGCCTATCACAATGATTTTTGCCTCTCTCTGCTTCAAATTTTTCATCTGTGCAATGGAACTTATATTGTTGGGAAGGTCCACTTACTGACTTGTAGTGAGGATCAATTGATGAGGTATATATAATCTGTATACTTGAAAGTAATATGCAAATTTGAGATACAAATAAAATTGTTAATAACATACTTGCTAGACATTGGGTCATATTTGACAGTGAGTCTCCAGTGACTAGCAAAGGACCTAACTCTCAATAACAGTTTGCTGAGTGACAGCATCAATAATTATCACTATAATTTTCCTTCACTGGGGCAGGTCTCACTTTTGTGGGACTTTAAGGTTATATAATGTTTAGTGCCCTCTTTAAGAAATAGAATATAAAGTTATAAATGTAAAATTAGGTACAGGCCTTAGGAGAGCCTATGCACATGAGGAGCCCTGAGATTTAATTTTCATTAGCTTTCCCCCAAATCTGCTTCTTATCTTTACTGTTGTTCCTTTTTCCTTTCTTGCTCCACACTTCACCAGTGATTTGCACCTATACTTCATTCTAGCTTTATCTTTTTTTGGTGTTTTTTATTCTGGCTTAAAACCTCACTCCATTGATTTTCTCATTGTTTTTGGCTCAGTGTGACAGTAGTTATGTAAGAAATGAATATACAATTAATGTATATAGCATGTATTTGTTGAGTGCCCTCAACATGCCAGCAATAGGCTCAGAGCTGTGGGCACTATGATGACACCATACGTCACATTTCATAAGTTTCCAGGTTCCAACTGAGCAAAAGATAAATCCTGAGGGCAGAGGGTCCCAGTCAAGGGATTTACCTAGAGTAGCCTGAGGAAAACTAGTCTGAACAAAATTAGAACTGCTGTAAAGAAGATATGACTCAAAACCCAACTGTCAGAAGTATAAGCAAAAATGGAAACGAAGAGTATATTTAAAAGCCTAGAGAATTGGGAGCAAGACAGACCTTGTGATGTGAGGAGATAGTACAGGAGCCCAAGTCAGAATTGAGGTGCTGAGGGACCAGGACATGAGGTGAATCTAGACCACACCTGTGTGTAAGAGGCAGCGCCTGAAAAGCATTTCATAGGGCAACATGCCTATTCTGAAGTTTCTCTGTATCAATTTACCTTGAAATCTTCATTTGACATCAAAATCTCTTTCCAGAGATTTGTTTCATCAGTCTTTTCACTTCGAGTGTTGACAAACTTATTAATCTCTCATAGATGTTGTGATGTTTGACACATATTATATTACTAGGATAAATGGAATTATTAATAGGAATTTCAGGGAACTTGAAATCTACTGGGAAATATATTTAAAATGAGGAGACAGGATTATTTTATTCTATGGAAAGCCTTTTAATAAAGTCACAAGAAGCACGCACCACATAACCTTGGCTGTATCTAACACTGCACATTTTATGCTTAGTCTGTGTTGGCACACAATATGCACTTGTTTATTAATAATTGGGTGGGATTTTATGTTTTTGAGGCGTTTTCACATGTTTTAAAACTCTCAGAGTTAAGGAAGGTGGCATTCCTTATTTTGCTTGGAGTTTGTTCTTACCATCATTGACTTATTCTCTAAAGTTCTTATACTGTTTACTTTGTTCCAGAAGCTGTACTATGTGCTGAGGATGCTAATACAAGGAGATCAAAATCCCTGCCTTAGAGATGTCTCTAGCCCAGTTGGGGAAAAGACCATCAAATAGAGGAATGTTCCATGCCTGGTGAAACAGACCACAGAGAAGGAAGGGCCCGCCTGCTAGAGAGTCAGGAGAAAATTTTGAAGTCTGACATTTTGGTGTTATGTCCTGAAAGATGAGTGGGCATTTGTCAGGCAGATAGAGTTAGTGAAAAGGATCATTATTTAATCAAGGTAAAGGGGGAATGGGGTTGGGGGGCAACCATGTGAAATGGCATACAGATGAAAATTTTCAAGTAGTTTAGGTGCTTGGTAGGACAGGAAAGGTTGGCTGTGGAACAGGCTATAAGGTTACAAAGCCTAAGGCCTTGCAGTTGAACCAGATCTCTTGACACTGGGTTCAACTCTTTCCTCTTCTGCCACTGGACTGCTTCCTAACTGGCTCGTTTGTCACTATGCCCCTTGATCCTTGGTGTCTGGCATATCACAGGCACTCAAATACTGATATGGAAGGGTAAAAACTGGAGTGGATGAATACTACACTGTTTCTGAACTTCCCTGAAGTTTCTTTTTCTACTTTATGGCACTGTGGACAGATCCATTCTATTTTTCTCTCTTATTGTGCTGTCTCTTTTCTACTCTCTTTCATGCTCTCTCTTACAAACACACACATACACACACACACACTGGTTACCCAACAGTGTCCATTCTGAGTATCAAATTGTTTATACTTCTCAACTGTAACTAATTCAGGAACTTTGAGCCCATTTAGCTGACACTCTCATAACAAACTGTGGATGTGTGGACTGGAGAAAATTTGAATAGAACATGCTAGTTACAACTTTTAACAGGTTAAAATCACCCATAATAATTTTGACTATATTTCAATAATCATCTCTTTTCTGATTTGCCTCAACTAAAGTAGAAATGCTGAGGAAGAAGCATAATATCTCCTCTTTGGAGTCCTTTTCTTAGAGCTATTTTTCCACTTGGTCAAAGAAAGACAAAGAAGAAATATCTACAAATCAGATCTAATAATTGTCCCTTTGACTGCATTGACTTTGATTAAAAACAGGGAACTTTTTACTGTATTTAAGAAAACATGAAATAATATCTTTCTTTGTAATTTTTCTGGTTGTGACATTTAATCCAATACTAAGTTGGAAAAACCAGCTGTTTTTTCAGTAAGTTGCTTTAGCTACCATAAGGAACAACCAATGTTTAAAATCTATACATCCTTTGTATAGAAAGGAGACACTCTGAATAACATTTGATAAAACATTTTGTGTGCAGATTTGAATAAGTTCAATGGTTGTTTTCTCCCTTCACTCTACCTTTGTTTTCTTTTTTAATCTTATCCTGTAGCAAGCCTTTCTTTAGGTCTTGTTCAGCCTTCCTGCAGTCATATTTTACTGTTTTATATCTCATTCCCTCAGAGTTTTGCTCTCAGTGGAGTGATGGAATTCAATCTGTAAACCAAATCATGTTACCGGGTGGAAGCATGTAAACATGTAAGCTGTCCATCTGAAAACCCAGAGTCACGGCATTCACAGTAGGAATTTTAAGTTCTACTTAAACAGAGAGAAGTACATTTTCTATTTGTCTGTAGAGAAAGTCCTTGTTTCCAGCTGATGCATGGATGAAAAGAAAAGAAGCTGACTATGGCTTCCAGTTTTAGGGACAGATGGAGATACATGGACCACTTTCAGATTGTAGACCTTGGAATTGTGTCCTCTTCTGTACCCTGATCAGTGGAAATTTCTTTTTCTTTCTCTGGAAGACACATTAGACCTCAGGAAAATACCTGTGACCCTGCGGCATTGCCATATTTCCAATGACATTTTAACTTATACAGACCATCTAAAAAGATTCCTTTACAATGATCTTTCCAGCTGCTTCAGCTGAACAAAAAATAGATGAATCACTCTACTAACAAGGGTATTTTCTTATCTGCATGGATTGAGTGGGAAGGGTGGAGGCAGGTGGCAATGAAAAAAGAAACTTGATTGCTTCTGTTTGAACTAACTATCTGATTAAAACAACAGCAACAATAACAACACCGACAAAGAGGAAAATATACTCTACCACCAAAAAAACACAACAATTTTCACTTTGGATGGACCATTTCCTTTGAAATGGAAAGAAAAAATGAAGCAGTTACACCATGGGTGTCCCTAGCACAAGATGTATCCAACCTATAACTTCTGATTACTCAGAAATTCACAGAAAGTAAATCCAGATAGGATTAAGAAAGCCCCCAGGGACGAACAAGTGGGAGAATATTTATTTGTTTGTACCAAATAGTTGACTGAATAATGAATAACTATTAACTTAAATTGCAATAAACACAGTTATTTAGTTGAGATCTAACAGTTGCATTTTTCTTGTTTTCTCCTAAGCAGCCTCTGAACGGCATCTTCAGAGTATCTCATAAAAAGGATGACTATGATCTTTACATCTGAATAGCAGATTTGTTTTTTAGCAATTTTCTGAACCTCCCTTTTGTTCTCTAAGATGACGCTTTTTAGAAGATAAGAACAGACACTCACAAAATTATTTTCCCCTGTTTGGACAAGAGTAAAGGTTTGCTTTATTTAGAAATATTTAAGTCTTTTATAGCAAAGAGATATTTTTAGAAATAGAAGACCAGGTTCTAACCCAGAATTAAGTTTCTCAGTCACTGATTATCCTCACCCTCCCCTCCACCAGTATCCTTTGGGAGTGAATGTGTTGATATTAAGGTTTATCGAGTTATATCAATTGACACATTTAACATTTTTTATTATTATGATTTTTTCTAGGATATCCCATTAGAGGATAAATTTTTAGTCAGAAAAACACCCTGGACTTTTAGGAAGCAATTCTTTAAAAAAGGAAGGATGGACAGGACCTTCTGGAATTGAATTTTTTTAATATATACAAGAGTAGGAAAGCAAGAGGACCTATTTGGAGAGAAATGGAGTAGAAAGGGGATATTTGTGAATAGAGCTTAGGATATTAGCTTTATGGAGAGTAAGGACAGAATCTGTAGAAAGGGTTGTGATTATATCTTTATGTTTCCAGGTTTTATCTAGGTTAATAATTCACAATAGTAATCTGGAATCTTTTTTCCCCTAAATTATTCTCTCTTCCTTCCATCCAGCTCAGAGAAGAGGTATGAAAATGCAGAAAGTAGAAATAGTGTGCTAATCTTTGGGGTTTTTTACTTGTTAATTTATCTGTTTGATTTTCAAACATCCCATAGAGGAGAGAGAAATGGCAGCTTGGACAAACTGTCTTAACCAGAAGCAGCAGATAGAGCTGGACTCAGCCCCCTAAAACTATAGAGAAGTGTCTTAGCCTGGAAGGAGAAAACAAGATAGCATGTACAAGCCCCTATGTGGTAGGGACTGGGGCCTCAGTCATCAACAGGAATGGTGAGCAGGGGCAAAATCTCTGAGAGGAAATGGCTATGTGGAATATTTGAGAAGGTGGGATACATACATAAGCTCAGAGGAGAGTTCCATGTCCAAATGTACCTGAAATCATGAGTGAGCCAGCAGTCTAGAAGTGGTCATGTGCATTAGAGCTGAGGGTGTCTCAGTGGCTCTCTATATGGATGAAGCCTGAAGATCAGAAAAGTCCCACTCCTGAATCCCAGGGCACTCTCCAAGACCCCAAAAGGAGACAGCAAACTATGAGTGGGACTGAGCTTCAGTTTCCCACCACCTCTGTGGTAAAGGTGAGTCTCAAAATAAAAATTAAGTTGAGTTTTATAATGCATAGGGTTGTCTATTTCTTGCTCAAATTGAATTTGTGGGCTGAGCTTCACACTTGTTAATAGGATAAAAAAAAACAAGAACTTTAATATTGGAGTGATGATACAGGAAGTAGGGTTGAGAAGGGAAAACAGGAAAGGAAAAAAGATTGGTACCCATATTATGTGGCAGGTACCTGAACCATCCTCTCCTGCTGCTCTGGGGCCAGCAAACACCATGAGTTGAATGTGTAGGAGACTGAAAGGATAGTGCACTAATTGCTTCAATCAGTATTGGAAAGCTAAGTGTAGCCCTGAGGATACAAGATGAGTGCAATTCCTTGAAAGTCAGCTGGATGGCATTTAGACCAGTGAGACAATCACAGCATAAGACCAGCATTGACTAGTGGACTGTGTGGGGCCAGGTTTCATCGTCCACTGTGCTGCAGCAGGATTCAAAGGAAGTAGTTACTTGAGACGCCGAATTTCTGTACCCTTGGGTGTGAAAGTCTGTAAAATCTTCTTTTCAGTTTGTTTAAACTGCCATGATTATGAACAAACCAGGGGGATGAGAAGCACCAAGAGGAAGAACCTGGGCTTCTTTTTATAAGACAAGTAATGCTTGAGCTATTGATTGGAAATATAGACATGTCCTCATCTGCACTCTGATTTTGTGAAGCAATTCATATAGAAATAATCCATATAAAGTGATTGTCTTCAGATAAATCTGTTTTACACTGCTGTACTTATTCTCTGAATGTCAGAGGATTTATTTGGGTCAGTTGGTCTTCAATTATTTCACATAACAGATATAAATTGAGTTCATTTTGATGTTGTTTGGTTTCTTGAGCCTAGTAGAAGATTCTGGGTTAAGAGTACTAGGTTGGAGTCTGGGCTTCAAATTTTAGAAGTCAGATAGTCTTGGGCATGACCTTTCTGACTGTTTCCTTATTTGTAAAATAGAGATGATAGCACTGCATGGTCATGTAGAAGGGAACAATGTGTACAGGTTGACATTTTGACATCCAAGGAAGTATAATGGAAGTACAGAGGAGGAATCATTAATTCTTCCCCAGGGATGGAATTAGAGTAAGTGACACCTGACTTTGGAATTAAAGGTTTAGTAGAATTTCACTGGCAATCACAACCACAACCACAACAACAAAAAGAGGCAGTCCTTACACAAATAACAGTTTAAGCACAGCAATAGAGGTATAAGTGAGACTGCGTTCTATGTCCACTAAAGTAGTCCAGCACCAGTGCTCAACCATATGTCCTTGGCATTCACCAATCCAGTAACATGCATTCTACTGGAAGCACTTAGAACTCTGCCAAAGGCATTCTATCTATTCATGCATGGGACAGGCTAAAAATGCTAGAGTGAATGCATCCAGAAGCAGATACCCCTTGGAAGCAAGTGGGGTTGGGCATTGGATAACAGGGTGGGGTGTTTCTCACTGTATCCCAGGATTCTCCAGTGAGATTGAAGCTTAGTTGTCCTATTCCAAAACCTGGTTGATAATGCATACCTTATTGGTTCTCTTTTTTTCCCTGTCTCCCTTTCCTGAATGTTTATGGTCCTTTCTAGGGACAACTCCCAAATAATAAAGCAATTGCACACAAATTATGTGTCTGGATCTGCTTCTGGGGAAATCAACTTAAGACAGAGACACTAGTTTGAAATATAGGGCATATGGAAAGGGTAGGAAGGAGCTAATGAGGAAACTGTTGTTTGGAGACTTATAGTGAAATCCAGTAGAACATTGTAAGTATTTGGCTAATATGGAAAATAAGAAACCTTTGAAAGCCTAAGCAGAGGGGAAGCTGAGAAGAAAGCAGAAGCAACATTTCATATCCACTTTTTTTTTTTTATATCCACTTTTTAAAAGACATTTTTAGAGCAGTTTTAATTCACAACAAAATTGAGAGGAATGTACAGAGATTTTCCATATACCCTCTGCCACCACACATGCAAAGCCTCTGCCGTCGTCAGCATCACTCATCAGAAGGATACATTTATTACCAAGAATGAATCTACATTGACACATCACAATCGCCCAAAATCCATAAATTACATTTGAGTTCATTCTTGATCTTGTACATTCTATGAGTTTGGACAAATGTAAAATGACATATATCCATCATTACAACATCATACAGAGTGCTAAAAATGCCCTAAAATCCTCTGTGCTCTGCCTATTTATCTCTCCACATCAACCGCTGGCAACCACTGAGTTTTTAATTGTCTCCATAGTTTTGCCTTTTCCAGAATGTTCTATAGTTAGAATACACAGCATGTAACCTTTTCAGACTGGCTTCTTTTACTTAGTAATATGCATATAAGGTTCCCCTATGCTTTTTCATGACTCAATAACTCATTTCTTTTTAGGGCTTAATAATACTCCATTGTCTGGATACACCCCAGTTTATTTATCCTTCACCTACTGAAGGACATCTTGTCTGCTTCCAAGTTTTGGCAATTATAAACAGAGCTGCTATAAACATCTGTGTGCAGGTTTTTTGTGTGGACATAAGTTTTCAACTCCTTTGGGTAAATACCAAAAAGTGTGATTGTAAGAGTATATTTGGTTTTATCAGAGATTGCCAAACTGTGTTCCAAAATGTCTGTACCATTGCTCATCAGCAATTTTTGAGTGTTTCTATTATTGCACATCCTCACTAACATTTGGTATCATCAGTGTTTTAGATTTTGGCTATTTTGATAGATATCTAGTAGTATCTTATTGTTTTAATTTTCATTTCCCTGATGACATGTAATATGGATCATCTTTTCTAATGCTTATCTGACATATGTATATCTTCTTTGGTTAGATGTCTGTTAGGATCTTTGGCCTATTTTTTGGTCAGGTTTTTTGTTTTGTTTTGTTTTCTTATTGTTGTGTTTTAAGAGTTCTTTGTATATTTTGGAAAATAGTTTTTTTACCAGATGTGTCTTTTGAAAATATTTTCTTCCACTCTGTGGCTTGTTTCTCATTCTCTTGACATTGTCTTTCACAGAGCAGATATTTTCAATCCTAATGAATTCCAGCTTACCTGTTATTTTTTTCATGAGTTGCATCTTTGGTGTTGTATTGAAAAAGACCATACCCAAGGCTGTCTTGATTTTCTCCTATATTATCTTCTAGGAATTCTTTTTTTTTTTTTTTCTTCTAGGAATTTAATAGGTTTTCATTTTAAATTTATGTCTGTGACCCATTTAATTTAATTTTTGTGAAGGGCATAAAGTCTATGTCTAGATTTATCACTATTATTATTATTATTTCTATTATTGGTTGTGGAGATCCAGTTGTTCCAGTACCACTTGTTGAAGAGACTATCTTTTCTCCATTGTATTGCCTCTGCTCCTTTGTCAAAGATCAGTTGACTATATTTGTGGGAGCATATTTCTGGGCTCCTTATTGTGTTCCACTGATTTATTTGAGCATTTTTTTTCTTTTTTTTTGCCAATACCCACTGTCCTGATTACTTTAGCTTTATAGTAAGCCTTAAAATACAGTAGAATTAGCCCTCCAAATTTGTTCTTTTCCTTCAATACTATATTGGGTATTTTGTGGTTTTTTCCTCTCCATATAAATGTTAGAATCATTTTGTTGATATCCACAAGGTAACTTACTGGGATTTTGGTTGGGATTACATTGAATCTATAGATCAAGTTGGGAAGAACTCTTATCTTAACAATATTGAATCATCCTGTCCATGAACATGGAATATCTTTCCTTTTACTTAGTGTTTCTTTGAGTTCAGTCATCAGAATTCTGTGGTTTTATTCATATTAATCATGTACATATTTTGTTAGATTTATATCTATGTATTTCATTCATTTTGGGTGCTAATGTAAATGGTATTGTGTTTTTCTTTTCTATTGGTATAGTGTTTTTAATTTCAAATGGTATATAAAAAAGTAAGCAGCTCAATATTAAAAAAACAAACAACCCAATCAAAAAATGGGCAGAAGACCTAAATAGACATTTCTCCAAAGAATACATACAGATGACCAAGAAGCACATGAAAAGCTGCTCAACATCACTAATTATTAGAGAAATTCAAATCAAAACAACAATGAGGTATCACCTCACACCAATTAGAATGGGCATCTTCAGAAAAATCTACAAACAACAAATGCTGGAGAGGGTGTGGAGAAAAGGGAACCCTCTTGCACTGTTGGTGGGAATGTAAATTGATACAGCCACTATGGAGAACAGTATGGAGGTTCCTTAAAAAACTAAAAATAGAATTACCATATGACCTAGCAATCCCACTACTGGGCATATACCCAGAGAAAACCATAATTCAAAAAGACACATGCACCCAGTGTTCATTGCAACACTATTTACAATGGAAGCAACCTAAATGCCCATCAACAGATGAATGGATAAAGAAGATATGGTACATATATACAATGGAATATTACTCAGCCATAAAAAGGAATGAAATTAGGTCATTTGTAGAGATGTGGATGGATCTAGAGACTGTCATACAGAGTGAATTAAGTCAGAAAGAGAAAAACAAATATCATATATTAATGCATATTTGTGGAACCTAGAAAAATGTTACAGATGAACCAGTTTGCAGAGCAGAAACAGAGACACAGATGTAGAGAACAAACGTATGGACACCAAGGGGGGAAAGCGGCGGGGGTGGTGGTGTGATGAATTGGGAGATTGGAATTGACATATATACACTAATATGTATAAAATGGATAACTAATAAGAACCTGCTGTATAAAACAATAAATAAAATAAAATTCAAAAATTAAAGAGAAAAAAAACAAAATTGACTTTTATGTATTAATTTTGTATCCTGCAACCTTATTACAATTGCTTATGAGTTCCAGGAATGTTTTTTATTATTATTATTGTTTCCGATTTTCAACAAAGAAGATCATGTTAAGTGTGAACAAAGACATTTTTAGGTCTTTCTTCCCAATCTGTGTACCTTTTATTTTCTTTTCTTGCCTTATTGCATTAGCAAGAATTTTTAATATTATGTT
Source organism: Balaenoptera acutorostrata (assembly GCF_949987535.1). Classification (NCBI taxonomy): domain Eukaryota; kingdom Metazoa; phylum Chordata; class Mammalia; order Artiodactyla; family Balaenopteridae; genus Balaenoptera; species Balaenoptera acutorostrata. The sequence goes on along the minus strand of NC_080064.1, from coordinate 73,729,403 downwards.
AAAAAGGAGTGGTAAGAAGAGATATCCTTGCCTTTTATATGATATTAGTGAGAAAGATTTAAGTTTCTCACCATTATATATATTAGCTGTAGTTTTGTAGGTAGTCTTTATCAAGTTGAGAAAGTTCCCCTCTAATCCTAATTTAATGAGAGTTATTATAATAAATGAGTGTTGGATTTTGTCAAATGTTTTTCTGCACTTATTGACATGATCATGCAATTTTTCTTTTTTAATCTGTTGTTGGGATGGATTACATTATTACTTTTCAAATGTTGAATCAGCTTTGCATACCTGGGATAAATACCACTTGGTTGTGGTGTATAATTCTTTTTATATATATATCTTTTGAATTTTGTTTGCTATCATTGAGAATTTTTCCATCTATGTCCATGAGAAATATTGGTCTGTAGTTTTCTTTTCTTATAATGTCTGTGGTTTTGGTATTAGGGCACTGTTGGCCTCATAGGATGAGTTAGGAAACATTTCCTCTGTTTCAATCTTCTCAAAGAGATTGTAGACAATTAGTATAACTTCTTCCTTAAATTTTTGGTACAAGTTACCAGGGAACCTATCTGGGACTGGTGTTTTCTGTTTTGGAAGGCTATTCATCATTGATTCAATTTCTTTACTAGATATAGTTTCATCAGGTTTCCTATTTCTTCTTGTGTGAGTTTTGGCAAATTGTATCTTTCAAAGAATTAGTCAATTTCACCTAAATTACTGTATGATCAGGCCCCCCAAGATGGCTGTTCTCTTGCTCTCTGTACATCTCCTGCTCAACCAGCACCTGGTTCACCTACACCCTACTTATGTAACTGACCTTCCATCTTAATCATAGAGCCTAATCAATAAATGCCTATGTACTTGCCCCCTGTCTCAGCTAGTGATTATTCTAATCTTTAGATCAGAATGTCTCCACTATGATAGTTTATCAAAGGAGCAGTGAAAGGTCTGCTCCTCTGCTCGTTTACCTGGTAGCCAATGAACAAACCTGATGTCAGTTCTCCCTGTAACTGATAACCTCACTCTTCCTGGGATAGAGAAGACTGCTGCCATGTCCTGCCTGCCATCTGCTGTCCACGTTGGAGTATTACTCCAGGACCCTCTTGCTTTGGAAGTGTAAGATCCTCCATCTATTAAACCACTGATTTCTCTGTCGCTGACTCCAGGATCCTTCTTTGATCTTGAGACATGCAGGCCTGCAGTGTGTAGCCCAAGAGTTACCAAATTTGTGGGTGTTTTGTTGTTCACAGTATTTCTTTATAATGCTTTTAATGTCAGTAGCATCTGTAGTGATGTCCCCTCTCATTTCTGATACTAGTAATATGTGTCTTCTCTCTTTTTCTTAGTTAGCCTGGCTGGAGGCTTATTGATTTTTTTTTTTAACTTTAAAAAATGTTTATTTTATTTTAATTATTTATTTTTTTATAGACCAGACTCTTATTAGTTATCTATTTTATACATATTAGTGTATATATGTCAATCCCAAACTCCCAATTCAACCCACCCGCCTCTCCCATCCCACTTTCCCCCCTTGGTGTCCATACGTTTGTTCTCTACCTGTGTGTCTCTATTTCTGTCTTGCAAACGAATTCATCTGTACCATTTTTCTAGATTCCACATATATGCATTAATATATGATATTTGTTTTTCCTTTCTGACTTACTTCACTCTGTATGACAGTCTAGGTCCATCCACGTCTCTACAAATGACCCAATTTCATTCCTTTTTATGGCTGAGTAATATTCCATTATATATATGTACCACATCTTCTTTATCCATTCATCTGTCGATGGACATCAACATGTCGATGGACATGTTGTTTCCATGTCCTGGCTATTGTAAATAGTGCTGCAATGATCACTGGGGTTCATGTATCTTTTTGAATTACATTTTTCTCTGGGTATATGTCCAGTAGTAGGATTGCTGGGTCATATGATAGTTCTACTTTTAGTGTTTTAAGGAACCTCCATACTGTTCTCTGTAGTGGCTGTATCAATTTACATTTCCACAAACAGTGCAAGAGGATTCCCTTTTCCACACACTCTTTCCAGCATTTGTTGTTTGTAGATTTTCTGAGGATGCCCATTCTAACTAGTGTGAGGTGAAACCTCATTGCAGTTTTGATTTGCAATTTCTCTAATAATTAGTGATGTTGAGCAGTTTTCATGTTCCTCTTGGCCATCTGTACGTCTTCTTTCGTGAAATGTCTATTTACGTCTTTTGCCCATTTTTTGATTGGGTTGTTTGTTTTTTTAATTTTGAACTGCATGAGCTGTTTATATACTTTGGAGATTAATCCTTTGTCCGTTGATTCATTTGCAAATATTTTCTACCATTCTGAGGGTTGTCTTTTGGTCTTGTTTAAGGTTCCCTTTGCTGTGCAAAAGCTTTTAAGTTTCATTAGGTCCCATTTGTTTATTTTTGGTTTTATTTCCATTTCTCTAGGAGGTGGGTCAAAACGGATCTTGCTGTGATTTATGTCATAGAGTGTTCTGCCTATGTTTTCCTCTAAGAGTTTGATAGTGTCTGACCTTGCATTTAATCCATTTTGAGTTTATTTTTGTGTATGGTGTTAGGGAGTGTTCTAATTTCATTCTTTTACATGTAGCTGTCCAGTTTTCCCAGCACCACTTACTGAAGAGGCTGTCTTTTCTCCACTGTATATTCTTGCCTCCTGTATCAAAAATAAGGTGACCATATGTGCATGGGTTTATCTCTGGGCCTTCTATCCTATTCCATTGATCTATATTTCTGTTTTTGTTCCAGTACCATGTTGTCTTGATTACTGTAGCTTTGTAGTATAGTCTGAAGTACTGGAGCCTGATTCCTCCAGCTCCATTTTTCTTTCTCAAGATTGCTTTGGCTATTCAGGGACTTTTGTGTTTCCGTACAAATTGTGAAATTTTTTGTTCTAGTTCTGTGATAGATGCCATTGGTAGTGTAATAGGGATTGCATTGAATCTGTAGATTGCTTTGGGTAGTATAGTCATTTTCACAATGTTGATTCTTTCAAGCCAAGAACATGGCATATCTCTCCATCTGTTTGTGTCATCTTTGATTTCTTTCATCAGTGTCTTACAGTTTTCTGAGTACAGGTCTTTTATCTCCTTAGGTAGGTTTATTCCTGGGTATTTTACTCTTTTTGTTGCAATGGTGAATGGGATTGTTTCCTTAATTTCTCTTTCGGATTTTTTGTTGTTAGTGTATAGGAATGCAAGAGATTTCTATGCATTAATTTTGTATCCTGCAACTTTACCAAATTCATTGATTAGCTCTAGTATTTTTTCTGGTGGCATCTTTAGGATTCTCTGTGTATAGTATCATGCCATCTGCCAACAGTGACAGTTTCACTTCTTCTTTTCCAATTTGGATTCCTTTTATTTCTTCTTCTTCTCTGATTGCTGTGTCTAGGACTTCCGAAACTATGTTGAATAATAGTGGCGAGAGTGGGCACTCTTGTCTTTTCCTGATCTTAGAGGAAATGCTTTCGGTTTTTCACCATTGAGAATGATATTTGCTGTGGGTTTGTCGTATATGGCTTTTATTATGTTGAGGTAGGTTCCCTCTGTACCCACTTTCTAGAGGGTTTTTATCATCAATGGGTGTTTAATTTTGTCAAAAGCTTTTTCTGCATCTATTGAGACTATCATATTTTTTATCCTTCAATTTGTTAATATGGTGTATCACATTGAATTATTTGCATATATTGAAGAATCTTTACATCTCTGTGATAAATCCCAGTTGATCATGGTGTATGAACCTTTCAATGTGTTGTTGGATTCTGTTTGCTAGTATTTTGTTGAGGATTTTTACATCTATATTCATCAGTCATATTGGTCTGTAATATTCTTTTTTTTGTAGTATCTTTGCCTGGTTTTGGTATCAGGGTGATGGTTGCCTCACAGAATGAGTTTGGAGTGTTTCTTCCTCTGAAGATTTTTGGAAGTGTTTGAGAAGGCTGGGTGTTAGTTCTTCTCTAAATGTTTGATAGAATTCACCTGTGAAGCCATCTGGTCCTGGACTTTTGTTTCTTGGAAGATTTTTAATCACAATTTTAATTTCAGTGCTTGTGATTGGTCTGTTCATATTTTCTATTTCTTCCTGGTTCAGTCTTAGAAGGTTATACCTCTCTAAGAATTTGTCCATTTCTCCCAGGTTGTCAATTTTATCTGCATGGAGTTGCTTGTGGTAGTCTCTTATGATGCTTTGTATTTCTGTGGTGTCCATTGTAACTTCTTTTTCATTTCTAATTTTATTAATTTGAGTCCTCTCCCTCTTTTTCTTGATGAGTCTGGCTAAAGTTTTATTAATTTTGTTTATTTTCTCAAAGAACCAGCTTTTAGTTTTATTGATCTTTGCCATTGTTTTCTTTGTTTCTATTTCATTTTTTTTCCACTTGATCTTTATGATTTCTTTTCCTCTACTTACTTTAGGTTTTGTTTGCCCTTCTTTCTCTAGTTCCTTTAGGTGTAAGGTTAGATTGTTTATTTGAGATGGTTCTTGTTTCTTGAGGTAGGATTGTATTGCTATAAACGTCCCTCTTAGAACTGCTTTTGCTTCATCCCATAAGTTTAGGATTGTCATGTTTTCATTGTTATTTGTCTCTAGGTAAATTTTGATTTCCTCTTTGATTGCTTTAGTGATCTCCTGGTTATTTAGTAACGCATTGTTTAGCCTCTATGTGTTTTTGTTTTTTACCATTCCCTGTCATTTATTTCTAATCTCATAACATTGTGGTTGGAAAATATGCTTGATATGATTTCAATTTTCTTAAATTTATGGAGTTTTGATTTGTGACCCAGGTTATGATCTATCCTGGAGAATGTTCCATGCGCACTTGAGAAGAAAGTGTGGTCTGTTGTTTTCAGATGGAATGTCCTATAAATATCAATTAAATCTATCTGGTCTGTTGTATCATTTAAAGCTTGTGTTTCCTTATTAATTTTCTGTCTGGATGATCTCTCCATTGTTGTAATTGAGGTGTTAAAGTCCCCCACTATTATTGTGTTACTGTTGATTTCCTCTTTTATAGCTGTTAACATTTGCCTTTATATTGAGGTGCTCCTATTAGGTGCGTATATATTTATAATTGTTATATTCTGTTCTTGGATTGATCTCTTGATCATTATGTAGTGTCCTTCCTTGTCTCTTGTAACATTCTTTATTTTCAAGTCTATTTTTTCTGATCTGAGTATTGCTTCTCCAGCTCTCTTTTGATTTCCATTTGCATGGAATATCTTTTTCCATCCCCTCACTTTCAGTCTGTATGTGTCACTAGGTCTGAAGTGGGTCTCTTGTAGACAGCATATATATGGGTCTTGTTTTTGTATCCATTGATTGAGCCTGTGTCTTTTGGTTGGAGCATTTAACCCATTCACATTTAAGGTAATTATCGATATGTATGTTCCTATTACCATTTTCTTAATTGTTTTGGGTTTGTTTTTGTAGGTCTTTTTCTTCTCTTGTGTTTCCCGCCTAGAGAAGTTCTTTTAGCATTTGTTGTAGAGCTGGTTTCATGGTTCTGAATTCTCTTAGCTTTTGTTTGTCTGTAAAGCTTTTGATTTCTCTGTCAAATCTGAATGAGATCTTTGCTGGGTAGAGTAATCTTGGTTGTAGATTCTTCCTTTTCATCACATTAAATATGTCATGCCACTCCCTTCTGGCTTGTACAGTTTCTGCTCAGAAATCAGCTGTTAACTTTATGGCAGTTCCTTTGTATGTTATTTGTCATTTTTCCCTTTTTGCTTTTAATAATTTTTCTTTGTCTTTAATTTTTGCCAATTTGATTACTATGTGTCTCGGCGTGTTTCTCCTTGGGTTTATCCTGCCTGGGACTCTCTGAGCTTCCTGGACTTGGGTGGCTATTTCCTTTCACATGTTAGGGAAGTTTTCGACTACAATCTCTTCAAATATTTTCTTGGGTTGCTTTCTCTCTCTATTCTCCTTCTGTGACCCCTATAATGTGAATGTTGGTGCATTTAATGTTTTCCTAGAGGTCTCTTAGGCTGTCTTCATTTCCTTTCATTCTTTTTTCTTTTTTCTGTTCCACGGCAGTGAATTCCACAATTCTGTCTTCCAGGTAATTTATCTGTTCTGCCTAAGTTATTCTGCTATTGATTCCTTCTTGTGTATTTTTCATTTCAGTTACTGTTATTGTTCATCTCTGTTTGTTTGTTCTTTAATTCTTCTAGGTGTTTGTTTTCTAATTCTTCTAGGTGTTTGTTTTCTAATTCTTCTAGGTGTTTGTTAAACTTTTTTTGCATCTTCTTGATCTTTGCCTCCATTTTTTTCCCGAGGTCCTGGATCATCTTCACTATCTTTTTTCTGAATTCTTTTCTGGAAGATTGCCTATCTCCACTTCATTTAGTTGTTTTTCTGGGGTTTTATCTTGTTCTTTCATCTGGTACATAGTTCTCTGACTTTTCATTTTGTCTTATTTTCTGTGAATGAGGTTTTCGTTCCACAGGCTGCAGGATTGTATTTCTTCTTGGTTTTGTTATGAAAAAAAGGCCTCTCTAGAGCCTTATTGATTTTATTGCTCTTTTCAAGAACCAGCTTTTGGTTTTGTTGTTTTTCTCTTTTTATTTCCTGTTATCAATTTTATTGATTTCTGCTTTCATTCTTCTTATTTATTTTCTTCTGCTTAGTTTGGATTTAATTTTCTTTTCTTTTTGTAGCAGAAACTTAAATTTTTTTTAGATCTTTTTTCTTTTTAATATATATATTCAATGCTATAAATTTTCCTCTAAGCACCACTTTCAGTGTATCCCATAAATTTTGATGAGTTTCATTTTTATTTAGTTCAAAATATTTAAAAATTTTTCTTGATATTTCCCCTTTGACCCATGTGTTATGTTTAGGAGTTTGTTGTTTAATCTCCATGCATTTTGTGGCTTTCCAGTTATCTTTCTGTTATTAATTTCTAGTTTAATTCTATTATAGTATAAAAATGGTCATTGTACGGTTTCTATTTTTTTTAAATTTTTTAAAGTGTGTTTATAGCTCAGAATGTGGCCTATCTTGGTGAATGTTCCATGTGAACTTCAGAAAAAATGTGTATTCTGCTCTTGTTTGTTAGCAGTAGTCTATAGGTGTTATTACATACAGTTTATAGTTGATGGTGTTCAACTACCTTCTTATTGATTTTCTATCTGCTAGATTGGTCCATTTATGAAAGAGAGATATTGAAGTCTTCAACTGTGAGAGTGCATTCATATATTTCTCCTTGCAGTTCTATCAGTTTTTGACTCATGTGATTTGATACTCTGTTGTTAGGTGCTCATATGTTAAGAATTGTTATTTTTTGGGGGAAATTGTCTTCTTTATCATTATGTAATATCCTTCTTTATCTCTGATAACTTTTTTTTACCTTTTACTCTGTCTGAAATTAATCTAGCTACTGCTTTCTTTTGATTAGTATTAGAATGATATATTTTTCTTTGTCCATTTGCTTTTAATCAATGCATGTTTTTATATTTAAAGTAGATTTCTTGTAGACAAAATATAGTTGGGTCTTGTTTTGTGATCTACACTGATAATCTCTGCCTTTTAACTGGTGCATTTAGACCATTGGTGTTCAAAGTGATTATTGATATAGTTGGATTAATATCTATCATATTTGCCTTTGTTATTGTTTTCTTTTTATTGCCCTTGTTCTTTGTTCTTATTTTTGTCTTCCACTCTTCTTCTCCCTTTTGTGGTTTTAACTGAACATTTAATGATTCTATTTTTCTCCTTTCTTAGCATATCAATTATACTTCATTTTTCCACCTTTTAGAAAGCAAATACTGCCAACTTTATAATAAAATGAGTTGGAGAAAGCATTACACTAGGAAAAGTGAGTGAGTCTAAAGTAATATTTTGGTAAGTAGTAATGAAACCTGAATTTGTGTACCAATAGAGAATTTGCAGTCTGTTGGACTTGTTAATTAATTGGACATAAAGTTCGGAGTGGGAGGGTGTGCAGTCATGGAAGCCAACTTTTTTCCCCTTGAAAATGATAGGTGATAAAGCAATCAATGAAGATAGGTAACAATGGGAGACAAAAATGGTGAATTTGTGGTGCTTGTTGAATATTCAGATGGCAGCATTTAATTTTTCGATTTAACAAATATTTGTTGAACTTATTTTAAACCAGGCAGTCTCTGGGTCCTAAGACTAAGAAGTCACAGCCTCTGTTCCTACACAGCTACACTGTGTGGTGGAAAGGTTGTAAATGTGATACAGATTGAGAAGACCATTTACATACAGGTGCTAGAATAAACTGTGGGAGTTGATTTCTTTATCTAGCAGAAAGAGTATTTTACCATTTCTCTAGGATAATGTCTTTAATTTGGTGTGATTTCTTTTCATAGGCAAATAATTCTTTGGATTTGGAAAGAATGGATTGCAACATTTTATCTCTGAAAGCTTCACATTAACATATTTTTAAAAAGGTGTAAAGAAGAGTGAAGAGTCAGAATTATAATTTCCCTGTTTAGGTTGATATAGAATAAAGTTCATAGAGCACTGTGACTTGTTATGTATTAATGGATTCTTCTCTGCTAATGTTAGTTGAATTTCAATGGCAGAGAAAATAAAGAGAAATATATTTTCTTCTCTTGATGTTATTTGCCTAGTTTGCAAATAGTAATATTTTTTGGCTTCCTGGAAAAGAAACAATGGCTGAATTGTGTTTTGAAACTCAAGGAGAAACACTAAAAACTACGTTTTATGCATCACCTAATTCTTCCTTCCTTCCTTCTTCCCTCCTTCCTTTCTTCCTTCCTTCCTTCCTTTCTTTCTTTCTTTCTTTCTTTCTTTCCCTTTCTTTCTTTCTTTCTTTCTTACTTGCAATATTTCAGTATAATTTAACTATCAGTAATTTTATTTTCTTTTTTTCCCTGCTAAAGGAAGGCAGTATATGTTCTTGCCAGGTTAGAGTACCAACTTTTATCCGTTTGCTGTATAGTTCTTGGGAACCTTTATTTGTGTAATTAAAATAATGCTATTTTGAATCATTCATCGTTGAAAACCTGAGCTTTTTGTGTCCCCGTTTATAATAATTCAAGAGATATAAGATATTTGCCAATGTGTATGACATAATCTCATAGCTTTTACCATTGTGGGAATAGGTTTTTTAAAAATTACTGTGACTATAATTTGTCTTAAATTATTCATTCCTAATATTACATTACTAATATTGCATAAACTTCACTCAAAACCAAATGATCTCTTTCAGGATATTTACATAGCTGTGACAATTTGATATATATCATTTCTCCTTGATTTATAATTTTTGTTATTTCTCAGTCAATCAACCAAATTAATCAATAAGTATTTATAGAGTTTCTATTTGGAATAAGAGATCTTTAGGCTTAAAGCTCAGGCCTGCCAGGGGAATCATTCACATGGCAACAAAAACTCTAATTTACCCACACTTTCAACAAATCCTCCAACATGTTGCTGGTTGTTTGCCTTTGGTGAGAAGGCACGGCTATAATGAAGTCCCCAAACAGTTTACACTGGCAAAGGAACAATTTTCAAAGAACCTGATGGGGACTTGGCAGCTGTGGAACTTGTAAGATTTGAGACCCTGCAAGATTTGTCCCTTCTCTGTGTTGTTCCTTCCTCCATGAAGATAAAAATCTAAACCTCAGCCACATTAAAGATATTTGTATTTTCTGGGTATGGTGGTGCCTTTCTAAGAATCACATCTTCATCATCCATATTACACAATGCATAACCCTCCTTTTACAAAACTCAATGTAAACATTAGAGATACAGTGATATGGAAGGCACTGAAGTACGGACATCTCAAAAACCATGGGCGTTCGAGATTGCAGTGTTTCTCAAACCTTTGGTGTCAGGATCTCTTTATAGTTTTAAAAAGTCATGGAAGACCCCAAAGACTTTTTTTTTAATATGGATCATAGTTATTTTATTTACCATATTATCAAAAAAGCTGAGGACTTTTTGACATTTTCATCACACTAATATATTTTAAATGAAAATAATTAACCCATTACAAGTTAAGTGTGATGCTCTAGAAGCCAAAATAAGTGTATTAATAAAGAATGTCGTATCTGTCAAATGGTGTAAAATATCAGAGGCCTAAAGTTGGGTCATGAGATTTAGCAACCTAGAGGTTTTCTGTGACCTTGGAGTGAAGGTCTTGTTACAGTGGGTTTATGAGAGATTAGGAGAGAAACTGGATAGACTGAGTATAGACCACCCCTTCTAGGTGCTTTGTTACAAAAATTAGAAAAAATAGTGTGATAGCTGATGGGAAGAGCGAGTCCAGTAAAAGGTGTGTTTTCTGGTTTAGATTTTGCTTTTCAAGATGGGAGGATTAATAGAATGATTATGTTTTGATGTGGATGAGTTAGCGAAGAGAAAAAGGTTGACAATGTAAGAGAGACAGGGAAAACACATGGACTAATGCTTTAGAGTGTGCAACAGGGCTTGGGATCTAGTACACAGGTGGAGGGATTGGTTCTAGAAAGAACACAGAAAATTCATCTTTCAAAACAGCCAGGAAGGCTGAGTGAGTACGTATGCCAATGGTGGGTGAGGAAAGGCAGTAAAGGGAGTCTAAGCAAGTTCTCTTCTGATTGATTCACCTCTCAGTGAAAGAGAGAGATCATGAGCTGAGAGTGAAGATGGGCAGGTTGGTGGTTTTACAAACAGTAGGTGTGGAAGAGTCAGCTAAGAGAGTGGACTGGGAATGAACTAGGACTGTGGTTCTCAAGGGGTGATCCTCAGACCAGCAGTATCCGCACGACCTGAAAACTTGTTAGAAATGCAAATTCTCAAGGACTTGCTTTAGACCCACTTCAAACCTTACTTCTGAGGGTGAACCCAGCAAATCCTCCAGGGATTCTGATGCACACTGACATTTCAGAGCCACTGGATGAGTACGTACCATACGATTTTTGGGTCACCCTAACTACCTTGAATGTCAAGAACAATGGAAAGTGAGACCAGTCAGCTAGTGTGTTGTAGGTTTTTCTCCAGCCAAAATCAGATTTTTTTTTTTATGGGATAGGCAAAGAGTTGGACTTACATGTTATGGTCATTGTCTTCTAAAACATTAAATGGCAAGTCTATAAAAATTACAATAATGAAGATTGTTACGGGCTGAGATGTGTCCCCCACCCCCCACCAACATTCATGTTAAAAGTCCTAACTTAATACCTCAGAATGTGAGTACATTTGGATATAGGGCCTTGAAAGAGGTAATTAGGTTGTATGAGGTCATTAGGATGGGTCATAATCCAATATGACTGCTGTTCTTAGAAGAAGAGAAAATTAGGAGACAGAGACACATGAAGGGAAGATCATATGAAAACACAGGGATTATACAGCTGTTTATAAACCCAGGACAGAGGCCTCAGAAGACACCAACCCTGCCAACACCTTGATCGTGGATTTCCAGCTTCCAGAACTTTGAGACAGTAAATCGTTGTTGTTTAAGCCACCCAGTCTGTGGTACTTTGCTCTGGCTGTCCAAACAAATGAATACAAAGATGCCAGAAAAAGCTTTTATTTTCTAAACACTTAAGATAAAAAGGGCTAACTTCACTTACCAGATCAGTACCTTAGCCAACTGACTTACTCTAAGTATCTTTATTCCTTTCTGTAAAGGGGAATTATAATAACATCTACCTCAAAGGGCTATTGTGGAGGTGAAATGAGGTAATTCATGTAAACCTTTCGCTCAGTACCTAACCCACGAAGTCCTCAAAAATGTCAGTCTGAAAAAAAAAAAATGGCATCACCTCAAAAAAGCACGCATGTTTTGCCAGGACAATTCTCGCTCTTGAATCCACAGTTAGAACTCAAATTGCAAAGTCTCTGGAGGCATCAGCTGTTGATTTGAGGTGTGTGTTCCCGAGCCTTGTGGCACTGCCCTTTTCTTCTTCTCCAGGATTGATTTCTGAAGCAGCCCTAAAGGCCACAAAGCAGGGTTGGGACTCCTGGATTGATTTTTTATGTTGACACACCGGGCCAGGCCCTGTCTGGTTTATAAACTGATGCTATATTATTTCCAGGTCTCTTATGAAAGTGAGCCAGAAAAATCATTTTTACAGGAAGGTTGGATTTTCTCTTGTGTAGTTTTGTTTGGGGAGCTATGGAGGCAGGGAAGGGGGACAGAGGGGTGACTGAGAGTGACTCCTTTTCTCCTCCCAGTTTTGTATTTCTCCATTACAAAGTGTTATCACTGAGAAAATATTACGTAATTGACAATATGATAGTTTCTTATATAAGACCGAGTCTAGGCTTGGGGTGCTATTTACCGTGATTATCACTTCCAAATGTGGTGCTTTGTTGTATTTTTCCTCCACAAACAGTTATTTGTTGGTAATGGATTTCTGTAAGCCAAATTATATCCTCCCTTTAAGAATCATTTTGACTGTGTATCTGCAACACCCTTTTTAGAGAGGGCTAATTATTATTGACAGGGATGATAGAGAGAGAGATTCTCCCTGTTCTGAGCAATTAAAAAACTTCTTGTCCCAGTTTACTTTGCACAGGCCTGACATTGAACCAGCATCCTTGATTTGTGTTTAAACTACAATAAAAATAAATGTAAGAAGTCTTGGCTTATGAAAAGACCAGTACTCCTATGATCTTAAAGTGGTTTAAAAATTTTGCAAGTATACTGTTTGTAAATTTCAGACTACTCAGGGTCACTCAGTGTAAAGTAATCATCTGCAAATGCCTCATTTGTCCATTAAGGCAGAGAACCAAACTGGTGGTTTATGGATGAATCAGTACTGCATGTTAAGGGCTTTGTTCACTTACCAGAGTGTTAGTGCTTTTCGTTTGGTTGTACGCGACCTTGGTTTAATAAAAATCTCTATCCAATATCTTCTATATTTGCTCAAAATGTTTTTCCAAGGTAATATTGGACTTTTAACTTTATTTATGATGTTTTCTCTGTTGTTTCTATATTCACAAACCTATTTATATTTTCCTTTCTGATGTGAGATCAAAATTCACATTGTTTTACCCCTACCCCCAAGAGCTCAATAATTATTCCCACATTTTCCTATTCCTGCCTGATTTGAAATGCCTTTATTATATAGTATTTTCTCATTTATGCTAAGTAATTTATATCAGATATCTGCCTGGTTCCATGGTGTGTAGGTCTATTATTTTATCAGTTCCATTCTACAAAGGAACCTTATATTTTCATATATGGTAAGGAGAATCCTCATCTATAACTCTTTATCAAAACATTTTATTTATTCTGAGCTGTTTATTATTCCAAATATAATTTTTAACCTTGTGATTACATACATAAAACTTACACATTTTTGATTATAAAAATTATCAAATGTGGAAGGATATCATGTTAAAAGTAAAAAGCCTCCTTGATTTTTCAATCCCACCCTAGAATCAAACAATTAACAATTCCATGTGTACTTATGGATCTTTTTCTAGGCATTTGCATATTATGTGTTTTCAAAATAGTTTGGGATTTTGTATTTACATGAATTACAATAACATACATACACATTTTTCAATATATATCTATTAGACACTTACCCATCATGTACCTTGCACTGGCATACATCAGTGACCAAGAAAGACAGAAATCACTGGGCTGGTGGGGCTTACATCCTAGTGGAGAAAAGCAGACAATTAACAATATACTTAACATACAATTAAATCATTTAATATTGTAGAATATGTTTAAATACTGTGGAAAAGAAAAGAGCGTGAGAAGTTCTTGTATGTGTAGTAGAGAGTGTTGCAATTTTAAATAGGATGCTCAAGTAGCTCCTCTAAGAGAGTCAGATATGAGCAAAGACCTGTAGGAGGTGTTCCAAAACTTGGTTTTAGCACTTATATCTTGAGGATTTTTCTTGTCGGCACATAACGATTCCTTCATTTATTGAACCATTCTTCAATATTCTATAACATTTTAATACTTCTTTCTTGGACACTAACTAACCAAGTATAGAAGATTTAAAAGGCACAATGAGCAACATTTATTTACTAAGCATAGAAGTATATAACCCAAATTAAGAGTATTCATTATTTTCTAAAATTATTGAAATACCTACAAAGCGTTTACTATATATTAAGCATCAATCAGTGTCTCAATAAATTGACAAACAAAAATAAAAAAAAACAAAAGAATAAAAAATGGATATTATTCAGGCTATATCCTTAAATCACAATGCAATAAATTAAGAAATGAATAATGAAATAATAGCCAACTTAATCTATTTACATAGAAATTAAAAAAATAGATAACAGTTACAATTCTTTATCAGCTTTAAAAAAAATTTGAGAATCAAAATTGATATTAGAAACTCTTTTCCTATAACTATGCTGTACACCTGAAAATAATATAATATTGTAAATCAACTATATTCAATAAAAAAGATTCTTTTAAAATCGGTGAGAATACTATTCAGCAATTCCTATGAGAGAGAGCAAAAGCAATAATCAGAGTTAATTTTAGAAGCTCCAAAGCATTATTTGAAAAAAAAAATGTGGTTTAAAATAAAGTATTATATTCAAAATCTAGAAGCAGAATGAGCTAAATGCAAGTAAAATAGGAGAATTTTTAAAGAAAAAAATTCTTAAATAATATTTAAAATATAAAAATATATATGGTAGTTTGAAAAAATCCATACCAACCTACTTTGCAAGTTAGTTGATGGAAAAAGGATAAGTAAATATGACAAATAAGGAGAAAACTTTTTTCATTGAAAAAAGATAGATGTATAATAGCACATACATTAAAAAAATCTAGAATCTAGATGAAATAGTTTCTAGAAAAATGTAAAGTATTAAAATTGATCCAAGAAGAATAGATAGTCTTGATAGACCAATTACAATAAAGAAAATATGGTATAAAATATTTCCTTAAAAGGACACTAAAATGTTTCCAGTTTTCACATGGCTGATTAAAGCCTTCATTTCCTACTTATTCTATTAAATATGAAAAAGTAACTGGAAAAATAAGAAATAAAAATGTAAATTCAATATTTTGTTGAAGCATGCAGACCACTTAAATTCCTGAACAACAAAATAAGAGGGGGCTGCCCAAATCAGTAAACATGAAACAGAGGTAGAGAGGGACATGGGAAAAGAATGTTCATGATTTTATTATTTTTATTAAAGTATAGTTGATTTACAATATTGTATTAGTTTCAGGTATACAACAGTGATTCAACATTTTTATACATTATACTCCATTTAAAGTTTTTACAAAACAATGGCTGTATTCCCTGTGCTGTACCATATATCCTTGTTGCTTATCTATTTTATACATAGTAGTTTGTATCTCTTTAGCCTCTACCCCTATCTTGCACCCCCCTCCTCCTCTATCCCCACTGGTAACCACTAGGTTGTTCTTTGTATCTGTGAGGCTGTTTCTGTTTTGTTATACACATTCATTTGTTTGATTTTTTAGATTCCACATATAAGTTATAACAGGTGATTTGTCTTTCTTTGTCTGACTTATTTCACTAAGCAAATAGTCCTAAGATTTATATGGAACCCCAAAAGACCTTGAATTGCCAAAGTAATCTTGAGAAAAGAGAACAAAGCTGGAGGTATCACACTCCCTGACTTCAGACTATGCTACAAAGCTGCAGAATGTCCCTGACTTTGGAGCTCAGAAAACATTGATAAAGCACATCTTTCTAGCGTAAGTAGCACACGCTATTGCAAAAGCAACATATTTTCCTTTACAACACAGGACTGGGGCCTGGAGACCATCAGTGAACTTCCATGGATTTGGTTCTGAGAGAGGAGGAGAGCTGCACTGGGAAACTTCACAGACAAGCTGCATTCACAGGAACAGAACATGAGGTAGAAGACATGAGGAAAATGCACATTAGGAGCAGCTCTGCAGAATTGATTTTGGAAGACTGGGGAGACATAAGGATAAAAAGACATATAATTCTGTCTTTCTAGACTGTCACATGACTTGGTCACTTCTCTACATATATTCTGAAAATAGTCAAAATGAAAAAGGTGAATTCTTCTTAAGAGAAAAAAAAGAGCTAGCTAGTATCTATGCAAAAACCTATTTAAAAAGAAGGAAGAGAACACAAAAAACAAACGATAGATATGGAACACTCTAGAAAAAACAAAACGGCTTTTCATAGAACAGAGAAAGTTGTTACTAAATATAACTTGTGAAATATGACTTAAAACAATTGTTTTCACAAAACAAAAGCACCACAAAGATATACAAGAGATTAGGAAACATGTGAGAGGACTACAAAAAGAAATATGAGTTGGCAAAATACAGAAAATAAATAGAAGATTAAAAGTCATCACAGCAAAATAGATGAAATGGAACCAGAACAAACACATACACAAAAGCTAGACACTGCTGAAATCACAATAATTGATACTAAAGGATGCAGATGCTATGAGCAACTCAAAAAAAGCAAATGAAATGGAAGTGAGCAAGAGCTCGAAAGGATTAGAGAGAAAAGTATAAATAAACATTATTGTATCCCTAAAAATTTAATGAAATCATGGAACTGAAAATATATCTGAAAATATGAGTCAAGAAAATATCCTTAAGTAAAAGAAAATGTAAAGTTACATATTTAAAGGACATACTAGATTCCAGAAAAAGATAAACACGTATTAGGCAACAGGCATATTCTATTGAAGTTACTGGACTTGAAAGATAATGAATGACTCCTAAATCAGGCAAAAAGTTGAAGTCTTCTCTAGGAGAAAACATCATCAGTAGCTCCACAGTAACATGAAGTGCTAGAAGTTCGTTGAAGCCATGACCCTAACCTCTAAAGATGAAAAGGGAATGTGATCTCTAAAGTTTCCACCCTGTCAAGTAACACTGACAGTAAGTATAAAAGGCAATGGAAATTACAATGTTATATACCACTCTTGCTTACCAGATTGGCATAATTCAATAAGTATAAAAACATATTAGATGTTAGTAAGAGTGTGAAAACACTGGGGTTCTTATACATAGCAGGTGGGATGATCGAAAGGAATAACTTTTTTTTATTGTCTTATTTTTTTTTACATCTTTATTGGAGTATGATTGCTTTACAATGTTGTGTTAGTTTCTGCTGTATAACAAAGTGAATCAGCTATACATATACATATATCCCCATACCCCCTCCCTCTTGTGCCTCCCTTCCACCTTCCCTATCCCATCCCTCTAGGTGGTCACAAAGCACTGAAATGAACTCCCTTTGCTATGCAGCTGCTTCCCACTAGCTATCTATTTTACATTTGGTAGTGTATATATGTCAATGTTACTCTCTCACTTCGTCCCATCTTATGCTTCCCCCATCCCCATGTCCACAAGTCCATTCTCTATGTCTGAGTCTTTATTCCTGTCCTGCCCCTAGGTTCATCAGAACCATTTTTTTTTTTTTTTTTTTTTTAGATTCCATATACATGTGTTAGCATACGGTATTTGTTTTTCTCTTTCTGACTTACTTCACTCTGTATTACAGTCACTAAGTCCATCCACCTCACTACAAATAACTCAATTTCATTTCTCTTTATGGCTGAGTAATATTACATTGTATATATATGCCACATCTTCTTTATCTATTCATCTGTCAGTGGACACTTAGGTTGCTTCCATGACCTGGCTATTGTAAATAGTGCTACATGAACATTGTGGTACATGACTATTTTTGAATTATGGTGTTTTCAGGGTATTTACCCAGTAGTGGAATTGCGGGGTCATATGGTAGTTCTATTTTTAGTTTTATAAGGAGCCTCCATACTGTTCTCCATAGTGGCTGCATCAATTTACACTCCCACCAACAGTGCAAGAGGGTTCCCTTTCCTCCACACCCTCTCCAGCATTTATTGTTTGTAAATCTTTTGATGATGGCCATTCTGACTTGTGTGAGGTGATACCTCATTGTAGTTTTGATTTGCATTTCTCTAATGATTAGTGATGATGAGCATCCTTTCATGTGTTTACTGGCAATCTGTATATCTTCTTTGGAGATATGTATATTTAGGTCTTCTGCCCATTTTTGGATTGGGTTGTTTGTTTTTTTGATATTGAGCTTCAAGAGCTGCTTGTATATTTTGGAGATTAATCCCTTGTCAGTTGCTCTATTTGTAAATATTTTCTCCCATCCTGAGGGTTGTCTTTTTGTCTTGTTTATGGTTTCCTTTGATGTGCAAAAAACTTTTAAGTTTCATTAGGTCCCATTTGTTTATTTTTGGTTTTATTTCCATTTCTCTAGGAGGTGGGTCAAAAAGGATGTTGCTGTGATTTATGTCATAGAGTGTTCTTCCTATGTTTTCCTCTAAGAGTTTTATAGTGTCTGGTCTTACATTTAGGTCTTTAATCCATTTTGAGTTTATTTTTGTGTATGGTGTAGGGAGTGCTCGAATTTCATTCTTTTATATGTAGCTGTCCAGTTTTCCCAACACCACTTATTGAAGAGGCTGTCTTTTCTCCATTGTATATTCTTGCCTCCTTTATCAAAGATAAGGTGACCATATGTGCGTGGGTTTATCTCTGGGCTTTCTATCCTGTTCCATTGATCTATATTTCTGTTTTTGTGCCAGTGCCATACTGTCTTGATTACTGTAGTTTTGTAGTATAGTCTGAAGTTAGGGAGCCTGATTCCTCCAGCTCTGTTTTACTTTCTCAAGATTGCTTTGGCTATTCAGGGTCTTTTGTGTTTCCATACAAATTGTAAAATTTTTTGTTCTAGTTCTGTGAAAAATGCCAGTGGCAGTTTGGTAGGGATTGCATTGAATCTGTTGATTGCTTTGGGTAGTAGAGTCATTTTCACAATGTTGATTCTTCCAATCCTAGAACATGGTATATCTTTCCATATGTTTGTATCATCTTTGATTTCTTTCATCAGTGTCTTATAGATTTCTGAGTACAGGTCTTTTACCTCCTTAGGTAGGTTTATTCCTAGGTATTTTATTCTTTTTTTGCAATGGTAAATGGGAGTGTTTCCTCAATTTCTCTTTCAGATTTTTTGTTGTTAATATATAGGAATGCAAGAGATTTCTGTGCATTGAGTTTGTATCTTGCAACTTTACAAAATTCATTGATTAGCTCTCGTGGTTTTCTGGTAGCATCTTTAGGATTCTCTATGTGTAGTATCATGTCATATGAAAACAGTGACTGTTTTACTTCTTTTTTTCCAATTTAGATTCCTTTAATTTCTTTTTCCTCTCTGATTGCTGTGGCTAAAACTTCCAAAACTATGTTGAATAATAGTGGTGAGAGTGGGCACCCATGTCTTGTTCCTGATATTAGAGGAAATGTTTTCAGTTTTTCACCATTGAGAATTATGTTTCCTGTGGGTTTGTCATATATGGCTTTATTATGTTGAGGTAGGTTTCCTCTGTGCCTACTTTCTGTAGGGTTGTTGTCATAAATGTGTACTGAATTTTGTCAAAAGCTTTTTCTGCATCTATTGAGATGATCATATGGTTTTTCTCCTTCAATTTGTTAATATGGTATATCACATTGTTTGATTTGTGTATATTGAAGAATCCTTGCATTCCTGGGATAAATCCCACTTGATCATGGTGTATGATCCTTTTAATGTGCTGTTGAATTCTGTTTGCTAGTATTTTGTTGAGGATTTTTGTATCTATATTCATCAGTGATACTGGCCTGTAGTTTTCTTTTTTTGTAACATCTTTGTCTGGTTTTGGTATCAGGGTGATGGTGGCCTCATAGAATGAGTTTGGGAGTGTTCCATTGCTGAGTCAAAGAGTACTTGAAGGTATATTTTTGAAGAGTTTGAGAAGGTTAGGTGTTAGCTCTTCTCTAAATGTTTGATAGAATGTGCCTGTGAAGGTATCTGGTCCTGGGCTTTTGTTTGTTGGAAGATTTTTAATCACAGTCTCAATTTCAATGCTTGTGATAGGTCTGTTTATATTTTCTATTTCTTCCTGGTTCAGTAGTGGAAGGTTGTGCTTTTCTAAGAATTTGTGCGTTTCTTCCAGGTTGTCCATTTTATTGGCATATAGTTACTTGTGGTAATCTCTCATGATCCTTTGTATTTCTGAAATGTCAGTTGTTTCTTCTCCTTTTTCATTTCTAATTCTGCTGATTTGAGTCTTCTCCTCTTTTTCTTGATGAGTCTGGCTAGTGGTTTATCAATTTTGTTTATCTTCTCAAAGAACCAGCTTTTAGTTTTATTGATCTTTGCTTTGTTTCCTTCATTTCTAGTTCATTTATTTCTGATCTGATCTTTATGTTTTCTTTCCTTCTGCTAACTTTGAGTTATTTTGTTTTCTTTCTCTAATTGCTTTAGGTGTAAGCTTAGGTTGTTTATTTGAGATGGTTCTTGTTTCTTGAGGTAGGATTGTATTGCTATAAACTTCCCTCTTAGAACTGCTTTTGCTGCATCCCATAGATTTTGGATCATCATGTTTTCATTGTCATTTGTTTCTAGGTATTTTTTGATTTCTTCTTTGATTGCTTCAGTGATCTGTTGGCTATTTAGTAACATATTGTTTAGCTACCATGTGTTTGTATTTTTTACAATTTTTTCCTCTGTAATTGATATTTAGCCTCATAGCTCTGTGGTCGGAAAATAAATTGATACAATTTCAATTTTCTTAAATTTCCTGAGGCTTGATTTGTGACCCAGGATATGATCTATCCTGGAGAATGTTCCACGTGCACTTGAGAAGAAACTGTATTCTGTCGTTTTTGGATAGAATGTGTGATAAATATCAATTTAGTCAATCTTGTTTAATGTGTCATTTAAATCTTGTGTTTCTTTATTTATTTTCATTCTGGATGATCGCTCCATTGGTGAAAGTGGGGTGTTAAAGTGCCCTACTATGATTGTGTTACTGTCGATTTCCCCTTTTATGGCTGTTAGCACTTGCCTTATGTATTGAGGTGCTCCTATGTTTGGTGCATAAATATTTACAATTGTTATATCTTCTTCTTGGATTGATCCCTTGATCATTATGTAGTGTCCTTCTTTGTCTCTTGTAATAGTCTTTGTTTTAAAGTCTATTTTGTCTGATATGAGAATTGCTACTCCAGCTTTCTTCTGATTTCCATTTGCATGAAATATCTTTTTGCATCCCCTCAGTTTCAGTCTGTATGTGTTCCTAGGTCTGAAGTTGGTCTCTTGTAGATAGCGTATATACGGGTCTTGTTTTTGTATCCATTCAGGCAGTCTATGTCTTTTGGTTGGAGCATTTAATCCATTTACATTTAAGGTAATTCTCGATATGTTTGTTCCTATTACCATTTTCTTAATTGTTTTGGGTTTGTTATTGTAGGTCTTTTCCTTCTCTTGTGTTTCCTGTCTAGAGAAGTTCCTTTAGCATTTGTTGTAAAGCTGGTTTGGTGGTGCTGAATTCTCTTAGCTTTTGCTTGTCTGTAAAGGTTTTAATTTCTCCATCAAATCTGAATGAGATACTTGTTGGGTAGAGTAATCTTGGTTGTAGGTTTTTTCCTTTCATCCCTTTAAATATGTCCTGCCACTCCCTTCTGGCTTGCAGGGTTTCTGCTGAAAGATCAGTTGTTAACCTTATGGGGATTCCCTTGTATGTTATTTGTTGCTTTTCCCTTGCTGCTTTTAATATTTTTTCTTTGTATTTAATTTTTGATAGGTTGATCAATATGTGTCTTGGGTGTGTTTCTCCTTGAATCTATCCTGTATGTGACTCTCTGCACTTCCTGTAATTGACTGACTATTCCCTTTCCCATGTTAGGGAAGTTTTTAACGATAATCTCTTCAAATATTTTCTCAGACCCTTTCTTCTCTTCCTCTGGGACATCTATAATTCGAATGTTGGTGTGTTTAATGTTGTCCCAGAGGTCTTTGAGACTGTCCTCAATTCTTTTCATTCCTTTTTCATTTTTCTGCTCTGCAGCAGTTATTTCCACTATTCTATCTTCCAGGTCCCTTATTCATTCTTCTGTCTCAGTTATTATGCTATTGATTCCTTCTAGAGTATTTTTAATTTCATTTATTGTGTTGTTCATCTGTGTTTGTTTGCTCTTTAGTTCTTCTAGGTCCTTGTTAAATGTTTCTTGTATTTTCTCCATTCTATTTCCAAGATTTTGGATCATCTTTACTATCATTACTCTGAATTCTTTTTCAGATAGACTGCCTATTTCCTCTTCATTTGTTTGGTCTGGTGGGTTTTTATCTTGTTCCTTCATCTGCTGCATATTTCTCTTTCTTCTCATTTTGCTTAACTTACTGTGTTTTGTGTCTCCTTTTCACAGGCTGCAGGTTCATAGTTCATCTTATTTTTGGTGTCTGCCCCCAAAGGGTGAGGTTGGTTCAGTGGGTTTTGTAGGCTTCCTGGTGGGGGGGATTAGTGCCTGTTTTCTGGTGGGTGGGCTGGATCTTGTCCCTCTGTTGGGTAGGGCCTCATCTGGTGGTGTGTTTTAGTGTGTCTGTGAACTTATGATGATTTTAGGCAGCCTCTCTGTTAATGGGTGGTGTTGTGTTCCTGTCTTGCTAGTTTTTTGTCATGAGGCATCCAGCACTGGAGTTTGCTGGCTGTTGGGTGGAGCTGGGTCTTCATGTTGAAATGGAGATTTCTGGGAGAGCTCTCACTAATTAATATTACATGGGGCCAGGAGGTCTCTGGTGGTCCAATGTCTTGGACTTGGCCCTCCCACCTCAGAGGCTCAGGCCCAACACCCAGCTGGAGCACCAATACCCTGCCAGCTGCATGGCATGGAAGAAAAGGAAGAAAAAAACAAACAAAAAAAAACAGACAGACAGAACCCCAAGACAAATGGTAAAAGCAAAAATAAAGAGAAAATATCACACAAAGAAACATATCCACACACAGTCACAAAAAGAGGAAAAAAAGAGAGCAACCAAACCAATAAAGAAACCCACCAATGGAAAGAAGCACTAAAAACTAAACTAAGATAAACATAAAACCAAAAACAATTCAAATGCAGAAGGCAAACCCTAAGTCTACAGTTTTTCCCAAAGTCCACTGCTTCAATTTTGAGAACATTCTTTGTCTATTCAGGTATTGCACAGATGCAGGATTTATCAAGCTGGTTGCAGCATTTAATCCACTACTACTGAGGTTGCACAGAGAAATTTCCCTTTCTCTCCTTTGTTCACACAGCTCCTGGGGTTTACCTTGGTTTTGGCCCTGCATCTGCATGTAGGCTGCCCTCAGGCATCTGTTCCCCACCCAGACAGGAAGGGGTTAAAGCAGTGGCTGGTTAGGGCCCTCTTGATCACTCAGGCTGGGGAGAGGGAAGGGTATGGTAGTCATAATTGGACTTCAGGTCATGCCTGTGGCGGCAGAGGCTGGTGTGACTTTGCAGCAACCTGAAGTACACTGTGTGTTCTCCCAGGGCAGTTGACCCTGGATCATGGGACCCTGGCAATGGTGTGCTGTACATGCTCACAGGGGCATGTGGGTAGTGACCTGCGCTTGCACACAGGATTCTTGCTGGCAGCAGTGGCAGTGGTAGTGGCCTGTGCCTGACTCTTGGGTTTGAGATGATAGTTGCAGCTCATGCCTGTCTCTGGAGCTTGCTTAGGCAGTGCTCTGCTATCTGTGGGTACATGGAGCAGGAAGCCCCTCTCCTCATGCACCCCAAAACAATGGTCTCTTGCCTCTCCAGCAGGTCCAGACTTTTTCCCGGACTCCCTCCTGGCTAGCTGTGGTGCACTAGCCCCTTCAGGCTGTGTTTATGCAGCCAATCCCAGTCCTCTCCCTGGGATCTGACCTCCGAAGCCCGAGCCTCAGCTCCCAGCCCCCACCTGCCCTGGTATGTGAGCAGACAAGCATCTCAGGCTGGTGAGTGCTGGTTGACAGTGATCCTCTGTGCAGGAATCTCTCCACTTTGCCCTCTGCACCTCTGTTGCTGTGCTCTCCTCTATGGCTCCGAAGCTTCCCGTCCCCACCAGTGAAGGGGTTTCCTAGTGTGTGGAAACTTTTCCTCTTTCACAGGTCTCTCTCAGAGGCACAGGTCCCATCCCTATTCTTTTGTCTGCTTTTTCTTTTTTCTTTTTTTCCTAATAGGTATGTGGGGATTTTCTTGCTCTTTGGGAAGTCTGAGGTCTTCTGCCAGCATTCAGTATGTGTTCTGTAGGAGTCGTTCCATATGTAGATGTATTTTTGATGTATTTGTGGGGAGGAAGGTGATCTCCACATCTTACTCCTCTGCCATCTTGAAGGTCTCCTCTGGAATAACTTCTATGGAGAACAATATGACAAGATCTGTTAAAATTATACCTTCAAGTACTCTTTGACTCAGCAATTACACTTCTAGGTTTTTTTCCATCAGAAATAATTGCATACAAGTATATGACTGCAATAATTTTCATGTAGTATTTTGGTTATAGAAAATGATTGGAGGCAAACTAAATAACCATCAGAAGAATACTATTTAAATAAATTATTACACAACCAAAAATGCTTTAAACAAGGTAAGTAAATTTCTACTGTAAAAGACAGATGGCAAAATTTTTGATCAAGGAAAGGAATTTCTGGCTCCTAACTATACAGTCAGACTCCTATAAAGGTTTTCTTGATCATTAGGAAAGAAACTACTATAAGCATCTCTCTTCACGTTATCTTCAATGCCTTTCCTAACCCATGCTGCCTTCTCCTAACTACCATCATATTCTCTCTTCTCTCCAACCCATCAAAACTATCTTAAGAAAGACTATGATGAATTTATTCTCTTTAAAAAATAAGGTTTACTGCATATTTTTTCTTGAGGCTATTTGCTGTTTAAGAGAAGATAACATTTAAGCCTGAAGAATAAATACATAATTGTAGAGTTGCTCTGTCAGCTTGCCTGGTGTTGAGCTGGTTGTTGTGAGGTAGGTGGTGGGAATGTAACCATTTCCATTGTTTCCCAAATCTTATACTCTGCCTACTTTTAATCTGGCCTTGCTCAGAAAATACATGTTGGCATACATTGCAAGAGAGATAGTTTTTCTCTTTTTAAAATTCTGTATGGTTATTAATCTTCTCCCTTGAGTATTTGTGTAGAGTTTGCTTATTTGTTTGTTTTATGTCCCCTCTGCCACATTACTGTGCCATACTCTATTCAACAAATGGTAAGGGAATTCAATATAAGACTTCTTCAAATTCAATATTTTATGTGCAAATCATGGATAAGCATTCTCTTGAACATTATGAAGAACATTGGGGATTTTTCCTGAACTCTTTCCTCAGTTTAAGATTTATTGGTTCCCTTCCCACTACATTCTCTCAGATTTCCTCTTCCACTATCTAGAAGTCTGTTTTTTGCCAAAGACCAGCTAATTTCTTGCCTTCTCCACAAAGTCTTCATTACCTCTCCAAACCCAGGAATCTCTCTGCTCTGAGCTCTTGTAACCTTTATTGAATGGATTTAAAATGTGATATTCTACCAAAAGGTAGCATGTGAACTGTCTCTTTCTACTGTGGCTGGTATGAGGTTTCAGGGTTAACATTTTATGAAT
This sequence comes from Balaenoptera acutorostrata, assembly GCF_949987535.1. Lineage (NCBI taxonomy): Eukaryota > Metazoa > Chordata > Mammalia > Artiodactyla > Balaenopteridae > Balaenoptera > Balaenoptera acutorostrata. The sequence goes on along the minus strand of NC_080064.1, from coordinate 73,703,994 downwards.
ATGCTTGTTTGGTTACAGTGTGTTGTATTTAGAAATATTTCTTTCATTGGACTAAGTGAAATCTTTAATGTCTCTTTCACACAAAAAATGTTTTGTAAGCACTACTGGCACAAAATTATATTAACATGCTTAATTCTTTTAAAAAATAGGTAATTAACATGACTCAGTGCTTGCTAATAAGAAGCTACACTGCCCAATCATGCCCACATTGGGAAATTACTGGCTTTGTGAGAGTTTATCAAGTTGTTCAAGATGGATTGAAATAGGGGGGAATCTCACTTGTGCTTCCTTGCCATTAAGGCAGGCATTCCTGATTCCCAGAATGAAGTAGCCTCCATTACTGTCCTGGGTTAGGTGGTCTCTTCCTTCCTCTCTGACTGTTGCCTTCAGCAGCTAATTGGCCTCATTCATTCACTTTCAAAATCTGAAATGCATGTTCACAAACCTTCCAGGTTATAAGGCATGGGAGAGATCCTCTGTTTTGCTCTTAGTGTTACCATTTTCTCCTTTTTATCTCCTTTCTCAGATGTCTTCCCTCTGTGGTTTTGCTGCCAGACACAGTTCCTCTTTCCGTCTCCTGTGACTTTCATTTTTATCACCAATACCCAGATCACATTTCCAGTGACACCTTCTGGAATGCCGTTTGCTGGTTATGTTTTGGGGGATTGCTATTCAGAGAATGGTGACTCTCTAACTAGATTCTAAGCATTTTAATATATCTAACATGTCTTTGAATCCCCCTACCCACACCACCCAAACCTACAGATCCTTCTACAGAGTGATTGCTCCACCATTGGTGTCCATTGTCAAGGGGATGACGCCTAGTCCACACTTTCAGGGAAGGGTAGGCAGGATGGCTCAAGTGTTCTACAGCAGGTAACACATGAGTTTCTGCTCCCCTCTGATTCCTTACGTTGTTACACTTAGGTTGTTAAAGTGATGTTGGCAAATGTCATAGCTGGTGGCTGGTCAGCTTATGGTGACTGTATCTATTCTACTATGAACACAAGCATTTCTGAAAAGAAAATATACCAGGAGGCAGCCCAGATTCTTCTCCCTTCTGTGCTCAGATCCCTTACAAGATGGAGCAAAATCATTATTTTACTTAATCTACCCTGGAAAGGAAGGTAACACTTTAAAGCTGATTTTATAGTGTCTCAAAACCCATTGATCCAGAACCCACATCACTTTTATAAATCAATCTGCTAGTAAATCATTCTCTCCTGACATATCAAACAGGGCAATTTCCAAAATTCAAATTAGCCATATTTTATCAGATGGGGTCTGTGTCTTGAAACAGTTTCATAGAGCTATATTTGGTAAAAAAAATATACAGAAATAGCATTTTTTTGAAAATATATTTTAAAATTATGGTTTCATTGTATAGATCAACAGGTCATGTGTAGTAAACTAATAGCTACATTGTAATAGCACTCAAGTGTTTTTACTAAAATTTAAATAAAATTATGTTTTGGCCATCATCCAGGTTGCAGAGACATAGTACTTTCAATATGATTCTGAAGTAAGACTTTTATTTTGCTGTTGGATTTCATACAAAACTTAGTTCAGTTCTCTAATGTCCAGGGAAAGTGGAAATCGCATTGGATTTAAAATTTATGTATGAGTTTTTTTTTTTTTTTTTTTCTTCTTCTTTCAGTTTAGTGCAATCAGATTAAAATAAGATACACAGGAATGAATTCTGTGCACAGTCCTGGGGCTTGTTTAATACAACGTATATACAGTTCTTATTCTCAGAGGGTAGCTTAGAAATGTAAGAAAGTGAGACCTACAAACCTCTTTTTAAAAGGATATTGTACCCACCTTAGCATTGTATCCTCTTGAAAGAAGATTATTTGTTGAAATAAGTGTAGAAGTTGGCAATTTTTTCCAAGAAAGTTAGAAAAGTTTCTTTTGTGTTTTATTCATAGTAGAGGCAGTCTAAGAAAAAGGTCTCCATTGACCTAGATTCGCTGTTTTCCTGAATGCCAATAATTCAAAAAACCCAAATTTATGCATCTGACACCATCTCATCATAAATAGCAATATACCTGCGTATATAGTATAGTGCTCTTCAAGAAGTGCAAATCATTTCACACACATTTCTTCATTATTTTTCTATGCTATTATCACCAAATTTCAGGGATGTGGAAATTGAAGTAGAGAGTAGCAGAATTACTTACCCCCAAACCTATACTATGCTAAGTAAAGAGCTTAGGAATGAATTCCTAGAGTGTTCTTTGTACTGGCAGTTCTGTTCTTCCCCATAGCGTAACTGGGATGTGTTCCTGCATAAAGTACTCCAGGCTTTAAATAGCTGAGGATATATATTTAGGCCAAGTAAACACTTACCTAACTTATTTATAGTAGCCACAGTGTCTCATTTGGGAGATCAATACTTCACCAATACTCAGCCAGGAAGCATAAATTCTTTTGTTTAAAAGAAAGCTGATTCCCTTATGGATTTATGGAATTTGGCTTTTAGCATCATGGCCCTGCCATCTTTCCCATTGGCATGGGCTTTGATAATTTATTTTGCCAAGGGCAAGATTTATACACATGGACCACTTTTATTCTAATAATGAATACATTACTTTCCCTCAAATGTACAGTGAAAAATTACTATGAAGTCATTACTCTGGCTCAGCTGATGGAGCCGGGGATGGGGAAATAGTTCTTTCAAGCTTTTAAAACAAACAAAAAACTCTCTTAAAGCCCTCATTCTTCTACAGGTGTGGGAGATGTACTCACAAGCCATTCTGAGGAGAAACCTCTTTTAATCTTTTGAGGAGATGTCTTTCTTAATCGCCATTTAACCCTCCTGTGTGGAGTGATTGGCAAGTTAAAAAGTATACTTCCTAGACTCCTTTGCAGCTAGGTTCTGTCAGTTAGACACACCTGGATGAGATCCAGAAACCAGAAGTGAGGCAGGGACCATTCTCTTGCAGTTGTAGCAGCTGACAGGTAAGTTCTGACAGCGGTGAGGGATCCTAGTGTCTCAACATGACATCTTGGAGGATAGTTGTCAGTATCCTGGGTGTGAGGAGTCAGTGGTTGCTGCAGTGACGAGAATCAGGAGCAGTAGCTGTTGCCTGTTGTGTAGGTTTCATATATAGTCAGTAGTATGACCTTAAAACTGAAAGTTCAAGAGCAGTCTATTCCTCCAGGCCTTCCAAAGATTTTGTAAACACACAGGTCCCTGATTGAAGTTACTTTCTGCTTGATGTATTCTCAGAGGTTTTGGAACCTGACTGAAGCAACAGCTGTTCTCCCACTTTTAAGTGCCAAGGAGTAGATAACTGAGAGTTGGGTCATCTAAATGTGGAAGGTCAGGCATATTTGGGTCCAAATCCTGGTTTTGATAGTAACTCTGAAACTTTGGCTCTATTTTTTCATCTTCAAAATGAGTCTCAGAATATCAACTTTACAGGAGTTTTGTGAATTTTATAAATAATAATGCATATAAAGTAATGAATCAATTAGTTTGACTTGGTTTTGATAATAATATTTTAAAAAATCTTTTTACTAAACCTGATTTAAATAATAAGAAAATTTATTATCTCGAATAATTGGAGGTAATATATGGGATGAGCTCCAGGAATTATGTAATCTATGGCTCAATGATGTCAAAATGACTCAATGATGTAAACAGGCCAATGGCTGTTTCTGAAAATAAAATTTTATTGAACCATAGATGCGCCAGAATGGCGACTTTTGCACTACAGTGGCTGAGCTGAATATTTGCCACAGAAACTGTGAACCATCAAGTCGGCAAAGCTATTTACTCTCTGGCCCTTTGTAGAAAATTTGTGTACCCTTCATTAAACAGTGACACTACTGACCTCAGCAGTAATTTCATCCTAAGGAGGGGTTTCTTCATGCCTGCAAAAATGGCTGCCAGCAGCTATCAGAAAGAGAAAGAGAGAGGGAGGGAGCTGTGGGGGGTGGTAAGGGAGAGAGAGAGAGAGAGAGAGAGAGAGAGAGAGAGAGGGGACCGTGACCTCTAAGAATGGCACAGTCTGTCCCTTCAGTTTGATTGGACCAAATTAGTTCACACGGTCACTCCTAGACCAATAACGGTTGTTAGGAGCTCTGCTAAGCATGAATGGTTTTGGACTAAACAGAATCCACTCTGGAGCTAATAATGGGCTGCGTACCTGAAAAACTGGGAGTCCTATAAGAAAGAAGACATGTTGGTTCAGCAACACACATTACCACAAACATCTAACAAAGTTGATGAAATGTGATAGGTACTCAATCAGTGTTCATTACTTTGCTCAATAATGATGGTGCCTACTTGAGTAGAGTCAAATGAACGCGGGCTAGGAGTTGGTAGACATGGCATTACATACTGACCTCAAGCTATTGTGACCTTGGAAAAAATTAATTTCTCCATTGAAATATAAAGGGCTATCGTTTAGACTATATCTAAGGACTAGTCTGGTTATTAAATAAAAATATTCAGTAATCAAAAGTTTTCATTGAAAGACATATATTTGTCTAGTGTATTAGAGTTTTCAAGTTAATTTCCAGATGCATTAATAGGAAACTTGTTGTAATAGTCAAAGAGAGAAGTCTCCAAGTTGTAGGATTAGAGTATATATGTTTGCTTCTTGATAGATGCTGAGGCTGAATGTCAACCAGAGGTGGGGGATAAACACTGCCACTAAACATCTTATTCATTCATTCATTTAATACATATTATTCAATGTCTACTGTGTGCCAGACACTGAGCTAAATAGAGAAGGGGCCCTGATGTCATAGAGTCTTCTTTCAAATGGGTGATGCAGAATAGTCAGTAACAATGTAAAAACAACATAGTGACGGTGTGTTTTAAAGATAAGAAAGCAGGTGAATATGATAAGAAATTACAACAGGTCAGAGGGTCAGAGTAGACCTCTGTGAGGGCATCTTTCATCTAAGATGTGAATGTATAAATCTGGAGGAAGAAAGTCCCTTTCCTTTTTATATATTTTGCCTGATTTCTAGGTTTCATTGGTATGGCTATAATTTTCCATTTCTCCCCTAAGAGTTTTCTCTGTTGAAAAAGCTCTTACAAAGTCTTCCCTTGGGAAAATGTTATGTGTTGGAAGAAGGGAGGTTGGGAAAGGGGAAATTTTAAAATAGTTTTTGAGTTAATTCAGAATTATAGAGCTATGTATCTGGAGGTTGTAAACTCTTCTTCAGCCACTATAAATGTTAAGCTCATGTCTTCCAATTTTGGGAGCATATTTTAGAAATAGAAACTGAAGTACCCAGAGACCTGTAGCAATATCTTTATATGCCAATCAAATTGCATGAAGAGGCACAGAAACAGCACCCCAGATTCACCCACTCCTGGGTAACATGATTTTTTAAGCTTCAGAGAAAGGAACAAAGTACAAGAAACAACAGTTGTATCTTCGTGCATGGAGTCTAAACCGAAAATGGATTACTCATTTGTGCAGGGTTCCAGCATTTCCTGTTTTCTCCACCTCTTCCCCAAATGTAGTTGATGATGTCACTGTTGAGTTAATCCTTTTGCCTCAAGAGCAAGTGTCTTATGTTACACTTAATGAACCTCATTCGTGCTTCTTACTCTTGTAGCCCTAAAACCTTGTTTCTACTTTTGAATGTGTTTTTCAAAGCAGCTTACAAGCATATTTAGATATTTGAATATGTTGTTAATATGACACTTGCAAAAAAATTGTGTTAATCTGAGATATACAAAAGCAATGTGGGAAAGAATAATCCTGCCTCCAGGCAAAATTGACCCAGTTAATGTTTGTAATGATTGGTTTGCAGGGATTTTTATAAAAGTCAGTTTGTCTTATCTGTGGGTGAGTCTACATGGTGCAGAAGCAAATGATTAATTCAATTAATTTGGTGACTTCCTCCCTTGCCCTAAAAAATTGTCAACATGTTTTGTATCACAGCTCCCATGGCAAAACTCTGAAAATATCACTTAGTTCCTATTGCGTAAATGATTAAATTGTTTTGAGGTCATAAAAGCCAACACATTTTAAAGATTAAAAATACAAAAGACAAAATTGATTGGAAAATCATATAAATATACACACATATAAATAATATAAATAAACAATAATAATACAAGAGATTTTGCATGCTTACGATACATCAAGTTCCACCATGCAAAGCATTGTTTATGTTGATAAATTCTTTAGAAATTCTAAATCCAGACCCTAAATAGTACCCACCCCTCTTCCTGACTACGACAATCTCCACATTGGCCTGAGGAAAGGAAAGGAGATGTTGGGTATATAGATCTGTAGAGAATGATCATGATTATCCCTATTTGAGGGATCACAAAATTGATTTTCAAAGAGAATCTAAGTAACTCTCCCAAAATCACATAATTCATGAAATTGGGTTTCAAGCTCAGGTCTTCATAATACCAAGCTCTCTCCACTAGAGCAGGACACCTGCTCTAATATGCTTTTGCATCTCCCATGATGTCTAGCACATAGGAAATCCCAAAAGTTATTTGCTGATTGAATGAAATAATGGCAATACACATGAAAACTGAATGGAATTACTAAATTATCCTTCTAACTTCCAATTCTTAATTATTATCACTCTAAGAGCTACAGTCTAAATTGGGGTTGGCAAACTTTTTTAAAAGGACTAGATAGTAAATATTTTAGGTTTTGCAAGCCATATGATCTATCATAACTCCTCAATCCTACCCTTGTAGTGTAAAGGCAGCCATACATGATAGTAAATGAATGGGCAAGGCTGTGTTCCAATACAACTTTATTTACAAAAATAGGGCCAGTCTGCAAGTCTAGTTTATTGATTCCTAGCATAGATATGAAAATCATTCCAATTTCTTAATAATAAATAAAATATATTTTTTTTTCCATGTGATTTGCAGCACTTACTTCCTGTATCCCTGTAAGCAGTGCTCACTTTGATTTGAATTGTCGTTGTATATACCCTTTCTGGTATTTGTGTCTGTCCCTCTCATGACCTGTTAATTGAAATTACGGGCAACGATTACAAATTACAAACTACAAAGAATTGCAGTTTTCTCTTAAGATCATTTACTTCGTGTGTTATTCTTTTGAATAAAGCATGGATTAGGATAAGTTCATCCCTTTATTTTAAAATAGTGGCTTTTTATTAAAATTTTAATTTTCTAAGTGGTTCTGACTCAACTTATTCCTCAACAGTTCCTTTAACAGAATCCCCTCAGCTGCATCCAGCAGCCAAGCTAAAATGATTTTTACTACTGGTCTTTTTTATTTCTGTATATGACTCTCTGAAAGCAATACCCAGCTAAGTGTCACCCAGGCAATCAGCCCAATTAAATCACCTTCTCTTTTACCCTGAGCCTGTCCTCAGAAGAAAAGATGCACACCCAAAAACCTCATTTGCAACTTTCAGAAAGGAAGCCAAGCATCTGGGGAGTCACTTTGGACTCTTTAGACAGCTTTAAACACAATCGAAGACAAGAAAGCAATATGAGTAGGAGGGAGAAAGGAAACATATAGGTTGGAACACCTTGTATTTGATAGCATTTTTACAGTCTATAAAACATTCTTAATATCTTATTTGATTTGTCAATACAGCTTTCTGAAGTTTGAGACCCTTTGATATTTTGAAAACATGTAGATTCCGAGGGGGAAAGTGAGATATCAGCATGCTTGGGAAATGGTGGAGCTAGAACTCCTTTCATATCAAAGTCCATGGTGTTTCTACAGTATCCCATGGGAGAATTTTATGCAAAGTTTAGTATTAAACCTGAAATCACCTCAAAGCTTATTACTAAAATTATATATAATATATAAATACATTATATATACATTAGTCTGACTATAGTGTATTGTCTGACTGTTTGTTGAGCAATTATACTTATATATAATTGTCATGCATAGTCTTATTTCTATGGAAAAATGATCTTCAGCCTAACTCTAGGCACAAAATATGTTTTCCTATGCCAGTAGTGGCAGCACATTCCCCAGCAAAATTGGAACAGAATCTCCAAAGGGCAGTAGATAAAGGAGTGCAGGCAGTATAAACGTGGCAACTCATAAAGACAGAACTCTGTACTTCTGAGTAACAGAAAACATTTTTCAAATATTTTCTGGGTCAGTGATAGCAGATAAATGGTACTCATGTTACATCATCTTCCCTGCCCATGGCAGGGATAACACCTGCTACCTGCCGTAACAAGAGAAGGAGATGGTGCAACCTGAGTGCCATTAATTTGCTATTATGGATTTTAATATCAGAGGAGTACAGGGTCAGCCACTAACTACGTCTGTTGACAGCATTCATTGCCATTCATCACAGAAGTGACCTCAGAATCCTTAACACAGCACTCTGGGCCTCCAAAGCCAATCAGTAGGGTTTTGCTCCACAGTTGAAACCTGCTTGCCAAACCTGCTGTAGATATTCTGAATTGGGTACCAGAGGTCAATTGTCTCATTAATGGGATGGGTTTTGGAGGTGATCCATTCTTGCAGATACATGATGAATGTGAGTTGGGGCCTATTTCTATAGTGAAAAATGTTGTTACATTGAGAGGGCATTCAACTTATACTAACTATGAGTTATCCCAGGAGCCATACTTAATTTACTTGGACTTTATTGGGTCTTCTGCTTTTTATATTTCCCTTCAGTCCTATTGACAAGAATGAAATGAAAACAACAACAACAATGAACTTCATTCTAATTTTTATGCTGGACATGGCATCTAGAGATAAAGTGAGAGTGAAATTTTTCCATTAATTTCATTAATGGTTCTTTCAAATTGTTCCCGTATTTTTCACAACTGATTTAATTTCATAAGCAGTATTTCTGTGAAATTTTATTTCTACATTTACTTTAGAATTATAAGCAGGCGTTTATTTCTCAGGTATTTTCTGTTTGCTCTCTCATGTTTGGGGTTTGATTTTTTTTTTTTTTTTTTTTTTGCCTTCATATGTGTTCTATTTTGACATAGTTAAGAGACAACTTGACCATGGAAAGTAGCCTAGCAAAAATATGAAGTATCTTGATACTGAAATCAGTTTAAAAACTGGATTTGAGATTTGTGATTTAGTACAATTATATGATGTCTCCAATTTGGAAATTAGCTATTTTATAGAAGTTGCCGACTAAATCAGTTGCTTAACCATTTTAGTTTGATTTTTAGACTAACTTCTAAAGCCTAATTAACACATAATATAGCTTAAAAGTTTATATGTAATGAGGAAAAAAACAATAGTATGGCAATATGAGTACAATTGGATAAAATAATGTTTCATTTATTTTGAATATGTATAGCTTAATAAAAGCCTTGTTCAATTAAAGGAGAAGGAAGGTATAGTTGAGATATTTTATAGAATTTTTTTTTTTTGGCCACGCAGTGTGACACGCAGGATCTTAGTTCCCTGACCATGGATCGAACCCGAGACCCCTACAGTGGAAGTGCAGAGTCTTAACCACTGGACCGCCAGGGAAGTCCTGAGATATTTTATAGAGCTTCTGAAACAGAATTCGGGATATTGTTAGAAATGTTTGAGCAAGAAGATTTTTTAATTGTACATAATTACCTTTGAAAACATTTTATTTGCATTATTCTTGTATTTTCTGCTCAAATTAGGGACATTTCTGGAAGCTACAGGAAAAAAAAAAAACACGGAATGGAACAGAAATTTTAATCAGGTAAGAGGGAAGAGTTGAAAGAGAGAAGGAAATAGGAAAGATGGTTAAATGTATTTGTGAGTTTGCATCAGGTGAAATCAACAAAGTTGTAAGTGATAAAAGTCAGAGAGAAAAGCAGAACGTCTATGCATAACACCCTTAATTGGGAGGAGATGAGATGTTGAGAGAAAGATATTTTGGATTACAGTTCATAGTACGGTCATGGTTGATATCATTGGTCTAGGATGAGCTGCTACCTGTCTCCAGTGAGTGATGAAGATGGTAGAGATGGTACAGCCACTTTGGAAGATAGCTTGACAGTTTCTTACTAAAACATAATTTTAACATATGCTCTAGCAATCACACGCCTTGGTGTTTACCCAAGGGATCTGAAAACGTATGTCCACACAAAAACCTGAATACAGGTGCTTATAGCAGCTTTATTCCTAGTTGCCAAAACTTGGAAACAAGCAAATGTCTTTCAGTAGGTGAATAGATAAACTGTGGTCCATCCACACAATGGAAAATCATTGAACACTAAAAAGAAATGAGGTATCAAGGCATGAAAAGACATGGGGGAAACTTAAATACATATTACTAAGTGAAAGAAGTCAATCTGAAAAGGCTACCAATTGTATGATTCTAACTACAGAGCATTCTGCAAAAGGCAAAATGATAGAGACTGTAAAAAGATCAGTGGTTGCCAGGGGTTGTGGGAGGGGGATGGATGAATAGGTGGAGCACAGGGGATTTTTAGGGCAGTGAAATACTCTGTGTACTATCATAGTGATGGACACATGTCATTACACATTTGTCCAAAGACATCAGATGTGATGAACACTAAGAGTGAACCATAATGTGAACTATGGACTCTGGGTAATTATGATATGTTCATCTGGAGTCATCAATTGTAATAAGTGTACCTCACTGGTGAGTGATGTTGATAAGAAGAGAGGCTATAAATGTGTGAGGGCAGGGGGTACATGGGTAATCTCTGTACCTTCTCTTCAATTTTGCTGTGAACCTTACCTAATTTTTTTAAAGATGATATAGAGATCAAGGGGAATGACTCATTATTAGTTTTTCACAGATGAGGGATGTTAAACAGTTAAGTTTTCATAACCCACTAAGTATCTGTATTTGTAAACAAACAAACAAACAAACAAAAAAAACCATAATGTATACATTGGTCAGTACATTTGTGCATTTATGGAAGAGTTGGGGAATGGATCACTTCATCCCTAGTAGGGCCTTACAACAGATAGTTTGCTGGCATATATAAAAATTCCGTTCAATACAAAACATGTTTCCAGGTTAGACTGACTTATTGCCATGCTCTCTGTTTTGGTATATTATTTTAAAAATGTTACTTAACCAGTTTCCTTGGTGATGACCACTACTATTCAAAGCTTTTATCTTCTCCCCTAGAGTGAAAATCTGATTTTTGTTCAAGAATTTGTTATCCTTGGTCCAATGCTAACTTACTGAGGTGCTCCAGGGTAGTCCCTATGCTTTGTAGGAGCACCAGACAGTTGTCCATTATGAGTGACTGCATCTTTCATGTGTAATTAACAGGGAAACTCCCCCTGAAATATCAGAGGTTTTCACACATCCCCATATTCAGACCACTCTCCACAGATTTTTTTTATTGCCTCCAATGAGCTACTTGTGAATAATCTGATAATTCAGATAAACATGTCATTAAACTGCTATTGATTACATTCATTTTCCTTCATCCACTCTATTTCTTGCAAATATATATATATTATATATATAATGTGTGTGTATATATATATATATATATATATATAGAGAGAGAGAGAGAGAGAGAGAGAGAGAGCGTGAGAGAGAAAAGATTTAAGTGCAAGAGATTAAGAAGATATTACTTGTTTTCGAATTAGTTTTTTCAAAAATCTGTACCTGCTGTCTGGGCACTCATGGCCCTTCTTAAAATAATCACTTCCTTATTATCAGAAACAAAATAAGTAAAGTGATTTTGTTCAAGTCTAATTATTTTGAGCTTGTTTTCTGGCTCTGAAGGCTCCACAGTGAAACAGTCTTGACATGCAGAACACAGCTTCCGTGTAATATTTTATTTAAAGAATTTCAGAATAGTCAAGAACACCAAGGTCTCCAGATAGATTATTTCTTCCACATTTTCTGAGCAGAGGCATCCTTCAAAATGAAAAACATGCTCGTAGCAAAATAAACTTCAAAAAACTATGACTTCTTACCTTAATTAAAAATCGCTAACTCAAGGACATGATTGTATTTCCAGTATCCTGTAAATAAATGTTCTAAAACGGTGTGGTAATTTCCCTGGGTATAGTTTGAAGATGTAGAAATTGTTTTCAATTTGTTAACTGAATAAATATTATTGGATACAAGTAGAGTCTGTATGTGCAAACTAAAATGCAGATTGACCTGATTATTGAGTAATAATTTACTAGTGTTGAAGAGATGCTGGTGCCTCCAGAATTTCTGTGCATAGGCAGGAGAATGTGCGTGCTGATTGTGGGTGCCTGATGCTTATATCAGGGCAAATGATAGAATTCTCTTTGAATCACATTTGGATGGGAAAGTGTTATAGTGGGGAGGTGACAGGATGCTTGGGAACAGAAGCCAGTCTTAGCTGCTGAAGCTTGTACAACAGTGGATAGGGCCACCAGAGTGGCCAGGATTAGCATGCCTTCTCCAAATTCCTCCAGCTGGACACACTCTATGAGCTACAGAACAGATGAAGGGCTCGACAGCATCCCGCAGGGTCTCGGGTCTCAGCATTTGCTTGAAGACATCTGAGATTCCTCTCCTTCTTAGTTAGCACTTGAGTGGAAAGTTTTAACACATCTTTTAAAAATACCTGGTAGAGTTTGGTTTCATAGCTTTTAAAGGATACTGATTATTTATTTAGTGAACAAGATAGTGTGTGTGTGTTGCTCTCCTTGTTTTATGCTTTAGTTAGTAACACAAAGAACCATCTTGTCATCACTGGGAATAATGATTCAGATCTTATGTAGATGGAAAGTCCTAGACATCAGCATAATGTCCTGTATCCAGCAAACCTTCTCTGTGGCAAAAGGAACGCCACTGAGCAAGGATAAGCCTTTGGACTATGTAGCCAATTATATCGTGAGATTTGAAAGATGCTCAGGGAGCTGAGTTAAAAATTCTACTATTAAAGGTAAATATATTTAGCTTGATACATCATTTTATATTTAAATTCCCTCTTCTTGATTTTGGAGAGGAATAATTATTATTGATGGAAAGAATAATAATGATAAAAAAAATTAGACCCATGTATTGAGTCAACTATTGCATAGTTGGTGATATCACAAAACAGAGAATTAATCCCCTTAGTCCAGACAACACTATTAGTGACTGAAGGCAGAACCTTCATTCCTAGAGCACTTTGTCTTGATCATTGTTTATTTCCTTGTCTAATCATTTTTACATTGCTAAGGATAATGTTCTATGAGAGTATAAGAACCCAAGAATGTAAGAATGTTTCTGCATTGGCTTATGCAGTTTCCTCCACTTTTGTTTTCTCTGTCAGTTAAACTCCTGTATAATCATCCTTCCACATCAGTTCAAAGGCTACAGTCTCCAAGAAGTTTGCCTCAGCACCTCCCATCCACTCCCATCCCATTTGTTGGAATTATTCCTTCCTCTGCACTACGAGTGTGTTACCTGTGCCTAAATTATAGCACATCACATTGAACTTATTGGATCATGTCTCTCCCATGCCTGAGACTGCAGATTTGCTCAGGAGCATGAGCTATATTTGTCAACTTTGAATCCTTAGTCCCAAGGTCTCTGACCCATTATAGGTACACAATAAACAACTGTTGCAAATTTAAATTTATTCCACAATACTGGGTATAGGGAATGCAATGTTTCTTGATTTTCACTGAGTCATACCCATCTCTAAGTGGAAAATCAGTTGGGAGTGCAGGAGAGAAAGGAACACAGAAAAGGAAGCTGGCAGCAAGTACACTATATTCAGATTACTTTACATTTGTGCTAGGGGATAGACCAGAGAAAAGCTAATCTTTTTCCGAGAGGTGAATGGCATACCAAAGAGATTAAATGACCCGATCTGTAGTGACTTTGGGCAGGAGACAGGGTCTTTCTAACCTCAGTTGTCTTATTTGTTCTAAGAGTTTGACTAACAAATAGCTGACATTTAATAAGAAATCTTAGCTGTAATAGTCATAGGTGTATTCTTTTTTTTGAATTTTTTTTTAAAATTAATTAATTAATTAATTTATTTTTGCTGTGTTGGGTCTTAGTTTCTGTGCGAGGGCTTTCTCTAGTTGCGGCAAGCGGGGGCCACTCTTCATCGCGGTGCGCGGGCCTCTCACTATCGCGGCCTCTCTTGCTGCGGAGCACAGGCTCCAGACGCGCAGGCTCAGTAGTTGTGGCTCACGGGCCCAGCTGCTCCGCGGCATGTGGGATCTTCCCAGACCAGGGCTCGAACCCATATCCCCTGCATTGGCAGGCAGATTCTCAACCACTGCGCCACCAGGGAAACCCCCAAATCATAGGTGTATTCTTATTGCATGGATGATAATAAACAAGGTTCTTACCTTTTTTGAGCCTGTTTCCTCATGGAGTCTGATCTCTTCATGGAGATTCTAGTACTGAACTTGGGGGGACACTATATATAACTGACGCACAATATTTGCTTCATGAGTAATTCTTATTTTCCTCTTTCTCTTGTCCCAGCTGAATGTCCCTCAAGGACTATTCTGGGCAGAGATCAAATCAGGTATCTTAGTATTTTACAGCAGCATTTTACCCTTACAGACCAAGGTTTGACTTCTTACCTTGTTAGATTTTTTTTTTTCTGATCTTCAGTTTGTTTGTTTGTTTGTTTTTAAGTGACAGCTGAACTAATTTTATTGTAGAATAAAGAAAGATATTGTTTCCGTGACACTGTTTTTGTGGCCAAGGAATACATATACCCACGTAACTTGACTCAGTTATACACTGAAACGTGGGCCTTTCAGCCGTAACACACTTCCACTCATGCAGTTACCAGGTCCAGCCCTGTTTCAGGAAAAATTCAATTTGATTTTTAGCAATATTCTTCCAAGCAGGAAACATTAAGTTTAACAGACAATTCATTAAGTGAAGGCACAATCCAATAGGATCATTTTCTTTAACAAATAATGGCAAATGTAAAAAAAAAAAAAGAGAAAATATGAGAGTTTATCAGGTTTAAGCAAGATTGTTTCCAAATTGTTGTGAAACTCTTTGTGACTTTGCTTTTCAGTGGGCAACAGTGGTCCCTACATTTGTGGAGTTTAAGTAAAGATAAAACAATTGGTGTTTGGCACATCATAAAGGTTACGAACAGGGTAGTGGTGGATTTGCTCACCAAACCTCAGAATATTTGAAAGTTTATATAAGTTTATGAATTCCTAACATGTTTGTAATGGAAACAAATGAGGATTGAGGTACATACCTGACCTCTTGAAGTTAACACGAAGATAAATTCTGTCCTCCCACGGAATTTTCCAGAATGTCCTTGTCAAAGTTAAAAATGTACAATATTTGTACAATATATCTCTAAAAATAAACACATCTTTTTTCTTAATAGAAATGAAATACTTTTTTAAAATTAAAAGCACTTATGATGAATTGTTTTCAAATTAATTTCTTACATGCATAATTTGCAATTATTTTTTAACTTTTTTTTATTGAATGAAAGAATCTTTAAATTCGATAGTGCTCTACAATTTTCAAAAGTTTCACACACATGATTTCATATAATTCCATTATAATTTGCAATTCTTAAGGTGGGGTGGGACTCAAAATCTGAATCACAGCAGACTCTTAATGGAGGCTTGTTGAATAAACAAATGAATGAAAGGAAGAATGGAAGGAAACTTCAGAGATAGGAAAACAAGATGATCCAGTAGATTACCACACAATATTCCTATTCATAAATCTTAACCAGTGATCATGGTTCCAATTCAATCACCTATAGCTACTATTTTAGTGTAAAACAGTATAAAAGTGCAAATGAGGTAATGTAATTTGGATGAAAAATTGATGCTTTATTGCCATTTGCTTTCACTACTTTTATTAATTTATTTTAATTATTTTATTCACAATTACATTTATTTCTTTTGTTTAGTTTATTCACTGTTGTCTTTATTTATGGTTTCTTATCTGCGTTTTGGCTGTATCCACTGACTTCAAGTGAAGCCTAATGTGGCATGGCCAATTATGGCTGATTGTGGTGCTGTCACGAGGCTGCTGGTTGCAGCTGCCACTGGGATAGCATCCTCCAGGTCATCACCTGGGTCAGAATACTCATCATCTAGATCAGAGGCTATTTTTTATGCTCAAATGGACCCTGCCTATATTTCATTGTCTTTTTCTCTGAGATATTAAATTACACTAAAACCTGAGATTTTAAAATGTCTGAAAGGCTATAGGATACACAACCTTAGATTTGGTGGTTGCATATGGTACACTCAAAGGTCTGCTTAATTATGAAGTAATTCCAAAGTACCAGTTGGGCCATTTCCCCAAAAGAAAACTAGAAATGAATGTCAAAAAGTTGTCAATTATTCAATGCAAATTCCATGAGTTCATCGTTGTGTGTGTTATGCTTCTTTAAGGAATAAAATTCAAAAGAGAAGCTCATCTTAGATGCAGAGGACTTTAAAGGCCTCCCTTTGCATTCTTTTTAGTTTACTCAGACCCTGGCTCTTTTGGGTTCATTCCTAAGTTTCCTTTGCTACCTTTTTTTTTTTTTTTTTGCAGCAGAACCATCAATCCAATTCAGACTGGGGCATGAGGTCTATGTTGACAAAGTACTAATACCTTCATCTGGGCTCCCAATCTTTCTCTCTGACCTTCATACCTGCTGTTATAGAAAGAGCCTAGCTCTTTAAACAATAGAGTCCTGGACAAATATCTGTCTCCCCTCAGAAGTGTTTCTTCACAGGCCAGACAGTCAAAAGATGTTAAATACCAAATTCATGATTGCTTTTTCAGGACAAAGTGTGAAGCCAGAGTCTTGAATATACAGTCTGTTCACATTCTCAGACAAACAAGGTTGCCGTTTGAGGAGAGGCTAGTGGCTCTTAAAAATTGTGGTTAAGAAATAATAGCACCTATGAATGAAAAAAATGACTAATCAACAAGTGAATGTTGAATTTTTCATAGGCTCTAGGCAATTACTATTGTAATGGACATTAAAAGACAAATACATCTATCAGCCCGTTAAAATCAATGTTATTATCCAAATGGATTTACAAACATTAAATACATCTTCCCATAAAACATAAATAATGAACCCTGGTTCTGACCTTTTTTGAAGGTCTGTGTGAAGCAGAAGAAATATTCATTAATGTTTCTGGCCTGCATCCAGATCTGAGCCAAGAGAAGTTGACTTATTTACAAACAAAAGTCCCAATAACTTGCATTTGCAGGATCACAAATTCCTACCATGAATCATTTTGTATTGTCTGATATATTTTCTAAATTTAGGATGCAATTCATTATCTAAATCCTTGCATGTTTCAAGATTTTTGCCCTTTGTTCTTCAATGTGTAAAAATAAAATAAAAGTCCCTAAATCCACAGCACAATGTAACATGATAAAAAGCTTTTTGTTTTAGAAAATTACATGTCAGTACTGGGTCATCTATGGCACCAATTAACCAACAACGATAATTATAAGTTTTTAAATGCTAACAAATTTGTTGCTATATCTTGAAGATGATGTTGATTGTTTTCATATTCTTTTGAGATTTTTCCCTTACTTCATTTTATAAGGCTCCTTTTTTTTAAGGGCACAAAGTCATTTATTACAATAGTTGTTTTAGGAATTGATAAACTGTGAAATCCTAGATGGAATGGCAGAATAGCCCCTCAAGGAGGGAATGGACTTCATTTATTCTTGATGAATTCCAAATACACAAAAATAAAGGGCTTACCAGTTGCCAGTGGGAAGTGAACATAATTATGACTTCACAGCTGCTTCTCCTAAAGAAAATGGTGAGAGAGAGAGGGAAAAAAAGGAAAAGTCATGCTTTTTTGTACTGCATCTAAAAAGAATATGCACAAAGGGAATATATTTATGCCAGATATAAGAAGCCATAATCAAAGTAATACTGTACTACCAAAATAATGCCAAGAAATTCCAAAATTTTGACTTGCCAGACTATAAATCAAAGATGTGCATCCTTAGTACTCTAGTAAATAGAGCAAAGTATGGGAAATCGAAGTCCTTAAATAAGTTCCCACAAACTTATTTCCCCTGACACAAGTGGAGTGGTCTTTCAGCAAATTTGTCATCATCTGCTTTACTGGTTTGATATTTGCAAAGTGACCCTGTTCAGAGAAGAATTCAGAACTTGATGGGTCTGACTCCAAAGTGTGTGGTCTCAAGTAGGACCTTTGGAAAGTTTTTGCTTGGGACTTTGGACATTAAACTTTATGAGTGCTGCGAGATAGTCAAGGTTACCGTTCACACCTGCCAGGATTGATACATTGTTTAATCTATAACAGTTGTTGGCAACTTTTTCTGTAAATGATTGCACCGTAAATATTTTAGACTTCGTAGTTCATATAATCTTTGTCCCAACTGCTCAACTCTGCTGCTGTATTGGGTTGGCCAAAAAGTTCGTTCGGGTTTTTTGTAGCATCTTATGGAACAACCCTGAACGAACTTTTTGGCCAGCCTAGTAGCAAGAAAGCAGCCATAGACAATATGCAAATAAATAGCAAGGAGGCTGTATTCCAAAACTTTATTTGCAAAAACAGACAGCAGTTGCCTTTGGTCCTGGGGCCATAGTGTGCAGTCCTCTGATGTAGAAAATTTCAATCGCAAAGCTGGGACTGTAACAGCCAAATGGTTATGTGAATTTTTATCAACAGTAATATTTAATGCCATTAGGGCTTTTAAGAATAATTTCAAAATCTGAGTAATTTCCTTAAGATTTTTTGGTCAGTGGAAAAATGGGCACCAGTAAAGAGCAGTCTTTTATCAAAAACACTGCAAAAATACATAGGTTACTTGCTTCCTTACAAAGTCATTCTACCAAGCAACTCCATACAGGAATTTATATTGAAGCCCAAACTCCAAATATTTGTATCTTCATTAGTTTCTAGCAGATGTGAGAAAAGATGAGCAGTCAACCTGATTTCAGTATGGATATTTTGGGGCAGGGAGAAAGAAGGTACCAGCTCAATCAGAGTTAATTGTAAATCTGCTTGAGAAAGTCTCATGAAAAAATAATCTCTTTAATCTACCTCCTACATTCATAGGCTATCTTCAACCTTCTGAAGAAATGTCAAATTATCTGAGTGATAACTACAGGTGAGGCCAGGGTGATGTCTTTCCCTGGTCCTTCCAGTAATCTGCTATGCCACTTAACTTCTATTTGATCTATTTCCCAATTTATAAAATAAAGGAGAATAAAGAGATGTCTGTAAAGTGGTTTGAAAGCCTGAGTAAAAGCCCCTCTGAAACACAGGATGGCTGAGCTTCAAAGAGTCAGGAAGACACTCCGGCTATTGAGAATACATTTTAAATCATGTAAGTGGACACAATGATAATTTTGTGAATGTCATATTACTCAGCAGTATTCCAGAGGGTTAAATAGATAAGGATGACATAAAAGTTTAATATTCAAATTAAGCCTCTTAATTAAAATAGATTTGAGTAGAATACATAGAAAGAATGAGTTTTGAATTGAAAGTTGTTATTTTCTGATGTCAACATAGACATAAATTTACCCAGACATTTTCCAGTCTCTTTTATATAACTGAGGTACTCCAGCTTTTTTAAAAATTGTCTTTCACTTACTTTTTTCTTACTCTATTTTCCCTCACATTGTCCTCTTTCCTTTGGGAGACTTAACCCTGAAAATTTTAAATAATTCTGATAATGCTATAAAATTAATGTCATAGAAGCAGCATAATGTGGTGAAAATGTAATGGACTCAGTATCAGAATATGGGTCTGTATCATCTGCTTTTTCTAATCTTTAGTTTCTCCATCAGTAAGGAACATAAGAAGCTTGCAAGGGCTCTTTCAGGAGATTAAACAAGATATTGAATGAGAAAGCGTTAACAGTTATAGATGTTCAGTAGTCAAGACTTGAATTTGAGTTTGAATGAAGAATGCTGATTAAGTGAAATACTCAGACTTGGTAATTTCTCTAATAGGAAAAAGAGAAGGAACAATAATCACAGTTTTCTTAACAAAGGAAGTGTTGACAAGATATTGCAAAAATACTTAGGTTACTTGCTTCCTTTCAAAGTCATTCTATCTAGCAAATCCATACAGGAATTTATACTGAAGTCCAAACTCCAAATATTTGTATCTTCATTAGTTTCTAGCAGATGTGAGAAAAGATGAGCAGTCAACCTGATTTCAGTATGGATATTTTGGGGCAGGGAAGAAAGTTGGGAAGGCAATTTTCAATGTGTCTTAATGTTTTCATTGCAAGGTATTTAACATTCCTTGTCCTTATCCAAAAATGTCAGTAGCACCCTGCCATGGTCATGGTAAAAATGAAAAGAATGGCCTTTCATGTTTCTAAGTACCTCCTGAAGGGTCGATATGAAATCTGGATGATAATTTAAAACATTTGTGAATCCAAAAGACTTTGGATTATTTGGACATTAAAAAGTGTTATAGATATGCTCATGAATATACAACATTCCTGAACCCCTCTCTTTAATGACAAGGGATCTGCTTAGAAATAGGGCAGAGGTGAGAATGGGAAATTTTATAAATTAAAATAAATACTCAAAAATAACTGTAATGATTGAAAGGATACACACACACACACACACACACACACACACACACAGGTTCAGTAATGTAGAACCATGGCAAATGGTCATAGGTCACTGTACCATGCTAGTGAACAGGACTCAAAGATAGGATGGCTCAGGACAGTTTAGGACAGCCAAGGCTGGTGACAGGACACGAGAGTTGGTGGGACCCTAATCTGTTGGTTGGCTTTAGATGAGTTTCTATACAAATGAGACATACACAGGAGGTTATGGGACAGAATGAAAAGGAAGTTCCTTTGCTCCATGCTTAGAGAGGTGTGCTATTTATGAAAGGAAAAACAGGGAGGAGGAGAGAATCAAATTTAAAAGATGAATCATCTGACACATCTGTTGGAGAAATACTGAGCTTTTGTTCCCATTTAATAGATGGTAGAAAGAGGAACATGAGGAAAAGTGGTTTTGGTGCTCGTAACTGATTAGGGGTGGACACAGGGGAAGCTCAGAATAAATAATTTATGAATATTTTTTCCTTTCCCCTAATTATTTTAATTCTACTTTGAATAAGCTAAAAATTGCTTCTGAGAGTCTAATCAAGCTGCTTTCAAACAGAAATGCAGAGATGATCAGTCTGGGGAAAAATACTTCCGCTACTTGTACTAACAGTACCCATTCATTGGGGTCTTAAGATGTGCACAGTAATTGTTCAAAAAATTTTATATTCTTAGTTCTTCTATTCTTCATAATACATCCATAAGGTTGGTACTATCAATGTCTCCATTTTCAGATGAAGACAGAGAACCTGGAAAGTCAAATATCTTACTTGAGATTACATAGTCAATAAGAGAATGAACCTGGGATCAGAGCCAGAGCTGCCTGACTCGGGCTCATACCCTGTCTGGTGGGACTGCTGAGTCAGGGGTGAGAAATGGCAAGTCTGGTAAAAGCAGAGGGTAATGATTCCAAGATGGATCTATTGGCACCCACAGTATTCCTTGGGATGCTGGGTACACAGTTCCTAGATTTTGTAGATGACCAGATGCAGTGGATAACTATTTAATTAACTTAAGATCCTCCATTGCCCCTAAAGGGAATGTGAGTCTGTACCCCCCCAAATGAGACATACTAAATCAGCAGAGAGACCCCTTAAGGATTCCCTCCTTCACCTCCACACTCTGTTATATTCTACTTGTAAGAAGAGACTTTCCAAAGGAAGAACTCAAAGCATAAAGGGTGGCCATGAATTTCCCCTTGACTCATAGACAGGTAAAAGAAATTTAACTCCTAGTCACCAGGAAACAGGAAGTCACCTTCATGGTCTTTTGATCTTTTGTTGCTCTGAGGAGGCCCACTTATCATTGCTTTGCCACTTCAGGCCATTAAACCCATTTGTTCCTTTATATATCTGCTAAACATAGACACTGAAATGAAGAAATACAGCCTAAATAAAGACACCAATAACAGCTTGCAGGAAGTATTAAAAACAATTCTGCAGAAGGTTAAGAGCCCTGACTTCTTTACTGTGAGCTTTAAAGGTGCTTTCTTTGATCGGCCACAAGGTCACTTCACTGCAGGTACAACAGCAGAGATTTTGAGAACTATCGAACACTAAATTTGCACAATGAATCAGCTAGAGGTTATTAAGCACAGAGAATGACAAAGACTTAATATATTGAGAAGAGAGAGGAAACTTGTAAGTGTTGCTGTCTCCATGTGCTGGAGACATTCTCTTTTTGTGTTCTCTCTGTCTCTTGGTTCTGTGGGCTGAACCTGAGCTGCTAAGAGGAGGTACCTACAGAAAAGCTATGAACTTGGAGGTTGACTGAGCCAAGTCTGTCCAACAGGTCAGAACCACAGATGCAGGAAGTTCCTCTCCAAAGGCAGGTGATGATGGGCCCCGATACACTGTCAAATCACTCATTCATTAGAACTTTAGGGAGGCAGTGTAGTATGGTGGTTAAGCTCCAGGGTTTTGGGGACAAATAAAACTGGAGTTAATTCCTGATTCTTCATGGGTTAATTATGTGACCATGGAAGAACCAGTTTGTCTCTATAAGGTATAGTCCTATTTTGCAAATTGGAATTTATATCAGTACTTCCTATATAGAAATGCTATGAAGATTAAATACTTAATGCAATGTCTGGCCCATACTGATGGCTTCATTCATAGAGGTTATTATTACTGAGCACTTATTATGTGCACATCATTGTTCAGAGCACTGGGGTAAATATAGAAGGAAAAAAGCATGTGGTTTACTCTCAAGATGTATACAATCTAGCTTGATTGATGAGAAAAGTACATATGCAGAAAAGTTAAATAATATAAAGTAGTACACAACAAAATGTTAATTGTGAAGCAGGGATAATAAGTGATTTATTCATTCATTCATAAAATGGAATCTGAGTACTTTCTATGTTGAAGCTCTTTGCTAAGCACAGAGAAAGGTAATGGACCTTCATTCTCATAGTTTTCATTACATGGAAATTACGAGTGTTATCTCTGTTTTTGCTTATGGAAAAACTGAGGCTTAGTGGAAAAAAAAAAACTTACTCAAGATCCCACAAGTTGCAAGGTGGGAGGTTGAAGGGTAGGTGAAATGGGTGAAGGTAATCAAAAGGTACAAACTGCCAGTTATAAAATAAATAAGTCCTGGGGATGTAATGTACTGCATGGTGACTATAGTTAATGATACTGTACTGTACATTTAAAAGTTGCTAAGAGAATATATCTCAAAAGTTCTCATCACAAGAAAGAAAACTTTAACTGTGTGTGGTGATAGATGTTAACTAGACTTATTGTGGTGATCTTTTTGCAATATATACATACATTGAGTCATTATGTTGTATACCTGAAACTAATATAATGTTGTATGTCAGTTATATCTTAATAAAAATTTTTCTTTTGAACCCCAGTCTGTGTGACCCCAAAGTTCATGATCTTATAGAACTATTATTAAGAGCATAGAGTCTAGACCTGGGGACACTGGATTCATATATGGATTCTCCTTCTTATTAATTCTGTGACATTGTGCAAGTTACTTAACTTCTCTGGACCAGAGTTTCCTCATCTGTAAAATGAAGATAAAATGTTAGTATCTACTTACTGTGTTTTTTTAAGGATTAAATGAGTTAACACATTTTGAAACTTATTAAATGAGTTAACACATTTTGAAACTTATCTCAGTGACTGGCACACTATATATACTGTACATTATGCTTTATTACTATTTTAATAGTGAGCTCTATAATAATTACTATCATAATTGAGTTATAGCATATACATAGAACATTGTTTGGTATATAGTAAGCACTCAGTAATTAGTTACTGATATTATTATTATTATTACCTAATAGGTTATACTATGCTTAGCTACTGTACCTGCCTTTGACCAAAATTGTCATTCCCTTCCCTTAAACTTCCATACTCCCTCACCCCACCTATGGTACCATAATACTCCCACAGCATTATTTGAGAAATTGATGCTTTTGGTGATTTCAATAGACAATCACAGAAATTCTAGAATTAAAACAGGCCTAGGTTTAATTCTAAATTATGGTTCTTTGATGAGAATTAATGCACGATTACATGTAAACTACCATAGCATATAGTACGTACTCAATAAATATTGATTATTGTTAGTATGATGAGTTCATCTATTTTCTTTCAACATATCATAGTCAGTGAATCCTTTTCCTTTAAAATGCTTTTTATATCATTTCTTCTTACAAATTTTTGGGCTCTAGGCTTTCTCCTAGGTGCAATCCATCTTGCATATTATTGTCAATGCCTTCAACACTTTGGTTAGACTAATAACACTGTCAGTGGTTTCCTATTTTCCATCATGTCAGACATTTCTGCCTGATTGCCAAGATCTTCATTAATCTACTTCTATTTTGTCTGACTCATTTTACTTCTCATAGAGCCTCCATTCTGGTCAAAGTAGCCTCCTCATTATCATAA
This sequence comes from Balaenoptera acutorostrata, assembly GCF_949987535.1. Lineage (NCBI taxonomy): Eukaryota > Metazoa > Chordata > Mammalia > Artiodactyla > Balaenopteridae > Balaenoptera > Balaenoptera acutorostrata. Next base: position 73,679,644 of record NC_080064.1, on the reverse strand, counting down.
AGTAACTCCTGTCCTATGCTGACTTTGCATTACATTTATGTGCTTTCCTATTTCTCACTTGGGAGCCTTCCCTTTCACACTACTGACTCAGATCTGCCCATCCGTCAAAGCCAAGATCATGTACCACTTCTCAGTTGAAGCCTGACTTGACTACTCCCATCCTTATCACCCTTTCCCTCCTCTGAAACCCTATAGCCTTGAAACCTCTTGCCTAACATAGTTCATGACATAAGGTGACATAAAGAGGTTAAGTACATAACTTCTTGAGTCCTATTATCTACATTCCAAACTTGTCTCTTTTTTATTCTAGCTATGGGATCTTGAGTCTCAGTTTCCTCATCTAAAAAGTGGGCATAACCAGAGCTCCTATCTCATTGTATTATTTGTGAAACTTAAATGACAAAAGCCACACAAAACACTTAACAAAGGAGCTGATGTGTAGCACTTATTCAGTTAGGTTATGATGTGGTTGTTATAGTAAGAGTACATGACATATTTGTTTGCATTAAACTGTTATTTCTACTTAGCTTTTTAAAATATATATATATTTATCTATCTATTTATTTATCTATTTATTTATTTATTGCACCGGGTCTTAGTTGTGGCAGGTGGGCTCCTTAGTTGCAGCTCCAGGGACTTCCCTGGTGGTGCAGTGGATAAGCCTCCACGCTCCCAATGCAGGGGTCCCGGGTTCGATCCCTGGTCAGGGAACAAGATCCCACATGCATGTTGCAACTAAGAGTTCTCATGCCACAACTAAGGAGCCTGCATACCACAACCAAGGAGTCCACTTAGCTTTATAATACCTGTATTTAGACAAAATATTCAGATAGTAGAAGAAATTAGATAATCCAAAGAGATTGTATATTTGTTTACCATTAGAATGTTTCCAGTGTCCTCAATGCCATAGCATGCATAGTCAGACGACTTAAATGTTCTCATCTTATTCCAAGTTTATCCCTCTCCCTCTGATCCTCGTTGTTGACCATCCCTAACTCGATCATTGGAGAAAGGAAGAGGGTGATAAAAGATTTCAGGTCACTGCAGATAACATGCACAAAGACAAACACAGGTTTTTTCCATATTGGGTATAAAGAATGCCTTGGGGGAGCCCTTTTAAGAAGGTTGCAGCCAATTTTCCTTCAGAAATTGTGAAGAGGTCAGTGATTTATGCTCCAGAAGAACAATAGACTGGAAAGGGTCACTCCCTGCCCATGAAAACAATGACTGGCTTGCAAGGTCTTCCAATGTAGTCAGAGCTCAATGAGGTTAACAGCCGTTTCTCCCTAACTACCTGCTATGCTTTCTTCTAGAGGCTTTTTTTTTTGGCTTAAGAAACTATTTTTTCCTCCATTCTCATTTCTCCTCTTGAATCCTCCTTTTCTTTCTTTTTCCCTTTAGCGTCTGACTTTGTTTCTGACCCCAGTGGACCCTCTCAAGGGCACTTAACAGAGCTGTTGTCTCAGGTTCAGATTTTCTCCCCATCCTTTGACCGGTCATAGAACAAAGGACAAAAGGCCATCTCTCCAAGTATCAGTATCTCCTCACTGAAGCTTTGTTCTGCTGCTTTGGGCTTTTTCTCTCTGATTCACCAGACTTGCACTTGAGCAATTTTCCCATTTCTCTTCTATTACCTTCAAACTTCTAGAATAAGTAGGTTGGCAATGTTGTTTCTGGTTTCTCACTTCCAATAAATCCTTCAACACCCTTTACTAAAATTTGGGGGCATTGTGGGCAGATGGAAAAATCAAACCAATGCCAATCTTCGTATCTAGGCCCCCTGCTTTGGCTTGGTGGCCAGAATCCCGGGTCCTGCAGTTTCCCTCCTAAACTACCACCAAGATTGGCCAAACCTCTGGAACTATTAGGGCTGGACTAGCTCGTGGAGGAACTGGTGCTTCTAACGGTCCTTCCTTCTTGACCGCCTCCTCCCTAATGGGACATGGAAACAGTTACGGAGGGTTGCAGAAAGGGGCCATCAACATTTAAGGGTGTCCACGATCACCATTTTAGGGAACTCTCCTGGTTCCATTCTGTTTCTACTTTTCACTGCTCCCATAGTCCAGGGCAAACCTAACCCCGACCCACCACACACCTCCTCCTCTCCACGTTTACTGCCACCACCTTAACTCAAGCATTCACTCTTTCTGTGTGGAGGTATTCTAATACTTGTGTTAGTTTCCTAGGATGGCTATAAGAAGAGTACCACAAGCTGGGTACAGAAATTTATACTCTCATAGTTTTAGAGGCTGGAAGTCAGAAATCAAGGTGTTGGCAAGGCCATGCTTCCTTTAAAGGCCACAGGGGAGAATCTGTTGCATGCCTTTCTCTTAGCTTCTGGTATTGTCTTTCCTTGGCTTGAAGCTGCATAACTCCAGTCATTGCTTATGTTGTCACAAGACATTCTTTTCCCTGTGTCTTTATCTTCTCATTTTCCTATAAAGACAATTGTCATATCGGATTAGGGCCTGCACTAATGACTTCATCTTAACTGTATCTGCAAAGACCCTATTCCCAAATAAGGTCCCATTCACAGGTACTGAAGGTTAGGACTTTAACATATTTTTTGTGGGGTGTGGGGATGGGAGGCATGATTCAACTCATAACAATCAATACCCTAATGGGTTTCCCTGCCACCAGTGGTTCCTTTTTCTAATCCATTCCCTGTGTACTGCCTAGTTAGCTTTCTAAAACACATATCAGATCATTTATACTTGAATTTTAAAAACATCCACCAACTCTACATATCTTTTATAAAAAGCCTTGAGAATTGCATTTCAGACCTTTCTCATCTTAGGTTCTTCCCATGTTCCTTTCCAGAATGTTCTTTCATCCTCTCTATCATAGAACACATAGGCCTATCACTGTGACTATTAGAACTTTAAACCCTGGTATATTTTCTTGCTCACTCAAGCTCCATCCCACTTAAAATCAATCAATCCCTCCTAGGTTTTATTCATAACCCTTTGGTTATGCTGCTACTATAGAATTTGTCATATTGCACCATGATCTTATTCATACTGATTTTCCCAATGCCTGGTGCTTATGTGTAAATAAATGATTCTGAATAAACTATTCCAGAAAGGAATAAACTATTCCAGAAAAGAATAAGCTATTTGGTAATCAATGCTGCAAATCTCTTTGTGTGTGTGTGCTCTTCATGAGTTCCAGAAACTTGATAGTAATTTGTCAATATAAATATCTTATTCAGATAGCGCAGTAGCCAAGGAGGCAGATTTTGGAACCAACCTGATTCAATGACAAGTTATATGATTTTGAGTTCTTTACGGAAGCTTCCTGTCCTTTAACGTCTTCATCTGTTAGATGAGAATATGAATTCCTAATCTATAGTGTTATTGTGAAGATAAAATTTGAAAAATCCTTAGAGAAATGACTGATACAAATTAAATGGCTATTATTTATTGGCTATTATCTTTGTAACTACTATTTCTATTATTCTTATTAGTTGTCACTTTTTGAATCAGAATTACATCGCGTGTGGCTCTGAGATTTAGTAAATAACTTTTTTCTCCCACCAGAGATCAAAACCAAAGATAGATATGGTGATCAGATAGACAAAATTAAACTTTAAGCTTTATATCTGACAAAACTGTTGGAGAACATGGCTTAGATGTTTGGCAGTAAAGGGCCTCCCAGTATCCCAGCCCAGAAGTGAGCCTTTCCACCCAGCCCAGACACAGCTGAGAGTGTGGGCCTCTCTGTAGGCATCTAGTTCCAAAGAAGAGATGCACATTTGCCTAATTCCTTCCAAATTCTCTCATCAGATACAACACACCTCCCACCCTCTTTCTATTCTCCCCTACCACTTTCTAAAGTGTGAATGAGAGTGAAGAGGGAGGCCCAGGGAGTTTTTCTGCATTGAAGTAGGAGGAAAAGGGGAGGGTAAATATCCCCCCCCCCAACATAGAACAGAACTCCTCGTTTCATATGTTCTACTTACCGTATCTCTAATAATATAAATATAAGACAAAACAAACCTGTGACATAAGTATAATTATCATCCTCATTTTAGAGATGAAGGATCTGAGGCTCTGAAAAGTTAATTAACACTACTGTTAGTTAGGTTACTGAAAGCAACAACACTAAATAGAAGAGGCATAAGTTGAATCCAAAGTCATCTAGGATGGTATGTCACCTCCCCTCCCCCCAAAAATACCAATAATAGGAAATTATACCTATATATATATGAAGGGATTTTATATCTTTTAATTGTTGAATTTGGACCTTTACAATGACAACAAAAAGTATTACTTAAAAATGATTGCCCCTACATCCTATGTGGTTTATTTGTAGGTACATGGAAATGCATAGAAAGATACACAGTGGGCCATGGGTAATATCCAATGTGATGCTTTTAACTTGTATCTCATCATATAAATTGAAAGACTTTGGTACTTTGTGGCTAAAAGAAATGAAATGTTTTTCATCATTTTGTTTCATATTATTTATTGGTCCTCACCTGTGTTTCCTAAAATTCTCTATTCCATGGCAGTTCCTGCTGGAGCATTTCCTTGCAGAAAATTCTCTGACTGGGTCATTTGCTCAGTTTTCATTTAAGAACAATGTATCGATTACTGTGTTTCTAGCCCTAGTTTTTCCTTTTCAAGACTCTAGCTGTTCTTGGGTCTGTTAGCTACTGCTGCCCCAAGAATAACTTCAGATCCCCTACCTTACACTTTTGCACAATCCTCACCCCCCGCCAGCGTTTTCTTTTCATTTTCTCTCTTGGCTAAACTGTAAGTGACATAGAGATTACAGTTTTATCTGTCTTGTTTGTTGCTATATCTCTTGTGCCTAAGCCAAGTGCTGGCCTAAATTATTTATCAACAAATGAGGGTGAGATGATGATGATGATGATGGAACTATTCCTTAGCTTTTTTGTAAGATTACAATCACTTCCAATCTGAAAAAATCTTGCTGTTAGAACTGTCATTTTGTATCACATGATCAAATATTCTCTCAGCTCTAGGAGCCAAGGATTTTTCTCTTTATTTTTCTACTTAATTCTCCATGGGCTATAAATACATTTTATATCATTATCCTAAATTACAATTAGGAAAGTAATACATCATTGCCTCTCTCCAACCACCTTAAAATCAACATGTTGAATTTATTCTCCAATCCAGGTGAGTCCTGTCAAACAGAATTAAATCATGTTGTTCTTGAAGCATGGTGTTGGGTTTTGGAATAATAGCGGCAACTTCCTCCTTTTAAAAATGCTATTTGGTCCAAAAAAAAAAATGCTATTTGGTAGATGTTCTTTTTTGATGAGAAATTAGCAATAGCTACCCACATTACAATGTCTTGCATCCTCTGAAAGACATTATCCATATACCAATAGAATATCTTGATCTGTGTTCTCATGTGATAATGACTACAAAGTTTTATTCATGATTCCATTCAAGTGCCTGGTATAGTGTGGATTTTCAACAAATGGTAAATATATGTAGCAATAATAATAATTCTGAAAACAATTTTATAATAACATAAGAATGGATGATGATGACCTTCCTGCTAAATAGGGACATGTGCCTTGTAAGGCTCTGAATACAATTTATAAATCATATGGAAAGAATCATTGAAGAAATTTTTCATAACCATGTGTGTAGTACAAAAGATTAGATTTTTAAGAGAAAAAGTTGCAGTCATGTTGAAAATAAGATGCAGAGTCTAATTTCATCAGCATTTAACATGGGGCTCATTTTGGTTTTCCCAAAGAAAGAGGAGGCAGCGACTGAAAATTTGGTCTTTGTATCTTTCTCTCTCTTTCTCTTTTGATGTACATTAGTTCCCATGGAAACTACATTGGGATGGCTTGAGAGTGACATCTACAAATGTAGGGTAAGGTCATTTTTATCTACTGCTTTGAAATTTAAACCATGATTTGAGATATACAGTGAACCCTCCTTAACATATTCTGAAGGACTGTGAAAAGACAATATTCTGAATGCAGAAATAAGACATGTGACTGCATTATGCAGTTTTCAGAAAGTTCAACATTGTTTTGTATATAGAAAAACAGAAAGAGCATCATTTCCCCAGTTTGCCTTTAGGAATCCTGGCAATGCAGCTGGTCTCCTTAACATGGAGGGGAGGGAAACCCCCCCCTTCTGCTTCCTTCCTTATTGCTGGTAGCCAGTGAGGTCACCAGGTAAGGGACAAGTATTCAAGGTTTTACATGATGCAATAAGTAACTGCATGTGGGCCATGTTAACACCGCAGGGGTTTTCTTGCTTCCTCACAGTGTCTGCCATGACCCCTGGCCTGCCCTTCTTAGGGCACTGATGTGATTTCCTTTATTAATTTTCCAGAGCTTCACCTATAAATTCCAGTTTCAATTAAAGGGAGATGTGTTTCTAAGGAGAGGAACTAGAGTATGGGATAAAAATGGCTTGAGGGTTAGTGGAATCTTATCTTCTCAGGCTTCTAAAGCACTCTTCAGAGAAGAAAAGTCTAGATGCTGAATTATGAGGTCTAGATTCAAATCCTGACTCATTTCCTTTCTAGCTATATGCCTTGATCAAGTCAAAACTTATCTGAGCCTGGCATCATGATCTGAAGAACATGGTGAAATTTTAAATGGGTAAACATGTGAAAAGGAGAGAACATAGAAGAAAGTGCTTAGTGTTAGTTACACACTAGGAACTGAATATATTTGCATGGCATGAACGAATTAGTCATCTCATAAAACTTTGTTTATACCTGTCTTTTTTCTCATTATAGTCCTTTATGTAGAAAGTTGTGAAAAGGTCCATCTCTCATCTCATGTCATAGATGTGGGTTAAATGGCTATCTGCATTTTACTATCACCATTTAGAATATGTGGCCTCCAAGGTCACTTTTGTCAATGAGAGAGATGGCTGGATGAGGCACGTGGGCTCCTAATCACTTCCACCCAGAAGTTACATATATCTCCTCCACTGAGGCTACATTGGTCCCAAGCTAACTGCTAGGATGGGCTGGGAGGTATCAGCAAGCCTGTCAATGATTGATACACACTTACTATCGCTTCCACATTCAAGAAAAAAAATGTTTCATAAATCTCCTTGTTTAAAACTGACAATTGTTATAAAAAAAAGAGAATCATAAAACAAGCACATTTCCAAAAAAAAAATGGCAAACACTGTGTTCCTGATAACATTCTTGTCTGATCTGCTGTCCAACACTGCTAATTTTATCTACATGGAGAAAAAGAAAAATGCATTCTTCATTGATAGAGTAAGTCTCATTGCTTCATGTCTCCTGCCCACAAACTTAAACTTTAAGAGGCGTATAAATAAGCAACTTAGCATATGTGACCTCCTGACCGTGAAGTGTTAAATTCCAGGAACTATATTACTCCACCACTTTTATTTGTCTGTGGGAAGTCACTTGATTTATGCCTGATCCCAGGGTACAATAAAAATGTGCAGGTATGCCAACTAGAACGATTGGAACCTGTCAAATAAAAATTTTAGTTGCTCTTAAAATCTACAAATAAAAGTAACCTTTGATTAAGGATTATACCGTTTATATCATGCTTTTATCAGTATTCAGACACAAAACACATTCAAGTAATTTAACTCCAATATAGTACAATGTACCACAGTCTTTGGAGAGAAATATCCTCTGCATGATGAAAGGAAAGTTTCTCATTTGTAAAGGAGTTAGAACAGAAAAGCAGTTCTAGCCAAAAGGAGCTAAACCAGTATAGACAGGTAGATTAACAGAAAGATTCAGTCAGCCGAGCAAGGTCTGAAGTTTCTCAGGTTTGGCTTATTTACATTGACCATTCATTCTTATTTTATGGGCTTTAGAATTTAAGACGGGGTCCAGCTAGGATTATAAACCAAAGTACCATAATAACCCACAAGACTGTTGCAAAGGAATTCCCAGCTAGGTTTTTAGACTCAAGAGGCTGGGATAATTCCAAAATGATTCTCAGCTCTTAGATATTTTAGGCAGGTCCACATTGATGCAGAGTGAGACTCAAAAGTGACCTGAAGAATTTCCATCTCATTAGCACTTCATTTATAGCGTACCCATGTCAAGCCTCAGCCTTGGAGTTCCGGTGTTAGCTTAAACATGAAGGAAATAAAATCTACTCTGGTCAATACAGAGCTGAGTACAGATTCTGTTTTGTATAGTCATGGTTGAAGCATGCTCACATCACCTTTGAACTCAGACCACTCTGAGTGTTCTTCAGAGGATGAACTATATCTTTGAAAATTTTTATGGGTTTAGTATTTCTTTGTCAGTAAATGTTATATATTTGTATTCCAGTTCACTTTTCAAAAAAAAGTGATTTTTTTATATTAAAAAATGATTTTTTTAGTATAATTTCCCTATAATATTATACTAGCTTCAGGTGTGCAACATAGTGATTCAATATATTTATATATTGCAAAATGATCACCACCGTGAGTCTAGTTACCATCCATCATCATACATAGTTACAACTTTTTTTTCTTATGATGAGAACTTTTAAGGTCTACTCTTTCAGCAACTTTCAAATATACAATACAGTATTGTCAACTATCATTATCATGCTGAACACTACATCTCCAGAACTTATTTTGCAATGTATTCTTTTTTTTTAAATTTTATTAGTGTGTTAGTTTCTGCTTTATAACAAAGTGAATCAGCTATACATATACATATATCCTCATATCTCCTCCCTCTTGTGTCTCCCTCCCTTCTAGTTATATTCTTTTATAACTAGGTTTGTACCTTTTGCCCCTCTTCACCCATTTCAGCCATCCCTCACACCCCACCTCTGGCAAATACCTATCTGTTCTCTGTATCTATGAGTTTTTGCTTTTTTGGGGGTGTGGGTCGTGGCTGATTAGATTCCACATAGGTGAGATTATATGGTATTTGCCTTTCTCTTCTGAGCAATTTCACTCAACATAATGCCTTCAATGTTCATCCATGATGCAACAAATGACAAGATTTCCTTTTTTTGATTGCTGAATAATACTCCATTATGAGTGTGTGTGTGTGTATATATAATATATATCACATTTTCTTTATCCAGTCATCCATTGATGGACACTTAAGTTGCTTCCATATATTGGCTATTGTAATAAATGCTGCAATGAACATGAGGGTGTATATATCTTTTTGAAATAATATTTCATTTTCTTTGGATAGTACCCAGAAATGAAATTGCTAGATTATATGGTGGTTCTATTTTTAATTTTTGAAGAACCCCCACTACTGTTTTCCACAGTTGCTACACCAATTTTTGTTCCCACCAACAGTGCACAAGGGTTGCCTTTTCTCCGCATCCTCACCAACACATGTTATTTCTTGTCTTTTTGATAATAGCCATTCTGACATGTATGAGATGATATCTCATTGTGGTCTTGATTTGCATTTCCCTGATGATTAGTGATGTTGAACACCTTTTCCTGTACCTGTTGGCCATCTGCATGTTTTCTTTGGAAAAATGTCTAAGATTCTTTTCCCTTTTTTTAGTCCAATTGTTTTTTTTGTTTGTTTGTTTGTTTTTTGGCTGTTGAGAGTATGAGTTCTTCATATATTTTGGATATTAACCCCTTATCAGAAAAATGATTTGCAAATATTTTACCCCATTTGGTAGGTTGCGTTTTCACTTTTTTCATGGTTTCCTTTGCTTTTTAGTTTGATCTACAAACTGGATTTTAGATCATCAAAATGATTAAACAAAATGACTTGAGTTTTAGGTCTTTATACTTCTTTTTGGAACATGTACAACCCCACTCTGAAAACACCCTCTACAACTTGCCATTCAAAAAAATTTCACGTTGGATATCTTAGCAGCTGTTAGACAAGGACTGTGCCTTTTATTCACCTTTGTGTTCCCCTACCCTGTGCTAAATGCAGTACCTGTCAAGTGCAGATGCTCAATGTTTGAGAATGAGGAAAAGGAAATAAAGAAGAATGAAATTTTCCTGATTGCTTCCACAGTTAATTCCAGGCAGACTCCACTCAACACTCCCTGTGAATCAGAACAAGACCTCAGTCAAGCTGCAGACCACATAAGATGGCACAAGTAAGTCATCACTGAGGCAGTGTCAGGGTGCAGAGAAACAGGAAGAGCAGGACAGCAGCCAGGGTCACTGTGCAGGTTATATCAGAAAGTGATTTTAGCCAATTGCCAGGTTAAAGTTCCTGTTGTTTCAGCAATGCAGAGCTTTATGGTAAGTTTCCAGTGACTTTCAATCACTTGTGTGTCCAGGAGTGATCAGGCAATGCAAAGTAGTGGGCACTTGCAAAGTCATTTGTGTTAGGCTTGACATATTACGCATCAGCTTTGCCTTTTTAATTGTGACTCTCATAGGCCAAGACTAACATCAGTTATTTTCACTTTTATAACCCACTTTGACGAAAGCTTATCTGAGATTAAAAACATGATGTGAAAAAAAATCAAAGATCAAAATGATTACACACACAGATGTATAAAACATACTTGTGTATGAGCTCACACCCCTATACCCACATAATAGCAACCCTTATATAATTCCATATTATATATGATAATATATATTCCATAATATATATGGAAGTGTGTCTGTGTATACACATATATACATGCAATACATATATATGGAATTATATACATATATATGGAGTCGTATGGGTGTTGTTATTATGTGAGTGTGTATACTGACACCATTCCCTTACCAAAAATTATTGAACATTTACTGTATCTAGGTACTCTGCACTTAAAATACAAAAAGTGCATCTTTCCCAGTCTCTGACTTCAAGAAAGTTACAACTTACTAAGGAAGACAGAATCACAAACTCATAAATGCAGCTTAACCAGTGACATAGGCAAATGCTTCTTGAAATGCTTAAGGAAAGAATGTTTTAATCACCAATGCCTTCCACTTATCAAATGCAGGTCTTTCCTCCCTTATCTAGTCCTATGCATCTTTCAAGTAATGAATTTGCAGATAATTTTCACATTAAAACCTCAAAATGGTTGCAAGTGTTCGGGAAAGCTTTAGATTTACACCTCTAAAGGCTCTAACACCTTTTGCTTTTCCCAGCATCAAGTGAAAATTTGTTGCTTGAACTTTGGAGAGAATTCTCCCCTTTTGAATTTCTTCCCTTTAATCATCTTGCAATTTGTGAAATGAAATGTTTCATTAATGGTTTTCTTGTGATTTTTCTAAGTCATCACATTTATAAATATCTTAGTAACATTCCGAGAATGTCTGTAACGCTGTATATACCTTGGAAGTAAATATACACACAAACATATGAATGTTCAGATGATGAAAATTACAGCAGAACTAAAATCTGATATATTCTGAACATTCTGTCTCAGGGTTTCCTTCTGTAAAACAGAACTAGCATTGCCTTTCCTTCCTATTACAAAGGATTGCCATGAATTTCAAATAAGATAATATTAGTAAGTGGTTTATGAGGTAAATTATACTATACAAATACATGTCTGGCCAAGACGTGAGGCCTCATGTCAGACTCTCGCAGGTTCCTAAACGACTAGAATGGTTTCTACAGGTGACGACAAGAGAGCTCAAGTACTTATTTGATATTTACAATTTTCTTCCAAATTGCTTTTCCACTTCTTTCAAAAGCTCCTTTATGCCCCCTTTCCTGACTTTGTTGTATGTGTTCTAGTGTCTATCCTTGTTTCTGTCTTTGGACTTGATATTTCCACTGGTCACAATATTGGTTCCTCCTAAGCTATTTTTCTGTTAGCAACCCCATCTAAGTTGCCTCCTGGCCGTCTTTCCCAATGTGATGCAGAATCCTCCTGTCCTGAAGCTGTCCTCTGCTTTGGAGCCCAACCTCCTATGGCCGTATGATGTTTTCACTGGGCTTGCCCGAGCATTTCTAAAAGGCAGCAAATAGTCTACATTTTTTAGAATTATCCAGCCTTATTGAACAATGGCAGAAGTGCTGAGGATTTACTTTCCAAAATGACTCAGCCCTCTGAGGAGGGTAGGGATTTTCTGCGAATACTCACTTCAAACAAACAAAGAAAAAACTCTTGCACTGTAGACTAACTTGGGATAGGAACCTTGATGACCTATAAGATAATTATAGCATTGCTTCCAATGCACCATTGAAAGAAAAAGGAAAATATGTGGGCCTGATTAGAATCATGTAGACAGCTAAAATATGTTCTTTTGATGAAAAGATCTTACAGGATGCATTTTAGTGTGATCTTTATCACAATAGATTTTTATTTCAGAAAAACCTGAGTTTGAGTTTTGGTCATGCTATTTAACAGATCTATGACATACGGCATGTTACTTGGCCTCTCCAAGTCTCTGTTTTCTCATATAAAATGGTCCTGGTTGGCTACCCTTTTGCTTAGAATGTAGAGAGATACAAGAGAATGTTACTCTACTACAATAAGAAAACAAAATCTATGAAAGTATTCTTAAGAACCTTAGAGAGATGAGACTTCCAATCACATGAACTGATTTCCAAAGGCTGAGAAACCCCCTCCAAAGACAGATGAAACAAATAAACGGTTTCACCTTTGAAGGAACATGGAAGAAAGAGGTAACTGTCAGTGACAACAGGTAAGGAGAAAATAGCCAACATTTTAACACATTTTTCAAGGCCAAGTATGAGTAAGTATGGCAAAATAAAATCTAGGAGTTCCAGATACAAGTGGAGTCTATACATTCTCAAAATTGTTTTTCACATGTTCTCACTGGTGCTTATAAGATATATCCAGGGAAGGGGAGGAAAACTAAATGACCTCCCCCTCAGGTAAAAGTCATAAGCTTCCAGGAAAAGGGCAGGTAACCTGCACTCAATCAAAATCTCGGAATGCTTTTTAGTAGAACTTGTCAAGCTGATTTAAAATTTCATATGAAAAAACAAAGGGCCAAGACAAGCCAAACCATTTTGAAAAAAAGTGCAAAGTTGGTGGACTCAGACTACCTGATTTCAGGCTTTACTTAATAAAAGGGTAAATCAGTTATACTTTAATAAATATGACTTTTAAAAATGAGTGTAATAGAGGACTTACTTCAAAGAGTTGTTTCATGAATTAAATGAGGTGACAGTACCAGCACAGGGGAGGTGCTCAATAAATAGAACCTCTTGTCACTGGTATTTGTTATTTGTTACAGAGTCTTAAAGAATAATTTCTATCTCCCTCCTGCCTTCCCCCCATCCCCTGCCACCAGATGTTCTGGAATTAAAATGGATCTTTCTACGTGGGACATTGAGAGATCTTTATTTTCCTAGGTACTCTCTACAGACTCAAATCATTACGAGGTCTTGGATACGTATTCTGATGTATCAGCCTCAAAAGTGGGCATCCTGGGGCTTCCCTGGTGGTGCAGTGGTTAAGAATCCACCTGCCAATTCAGGGACCCGGGTTCAAGCCCTGGTCCGGGAAGATCCCACATGCCGCGGAGCAACTAAGCCCGTGCGCCACAACTACTGAGCCTGCGCTCTAGAGACCGCGAGCCACAACTACAGAAGCCCGTGTGCCTAGAGCCCGTGCTCCGCAACAAGAAAAGCCACTGCAATGAGAAGCCGCGCGCTGCAATGAAGAGTAGCCCCTGCTCGCCACAACTAGAGAAGGCCCGCGCGCAGCAAAGAAGACCCAACGCAGCCAAAAATAGATAAATTAAAAAAAAAAAAAAAGTAGGCATCCCTGATTTCACCTGGTGAGTGCATCTGTGGAGCCTTGGCTGGAAACATTGCATCCCAGGTGAAATAGACGTGGCAGCTCCCATAGTCCCTCTTGTTAACACGTAGGCAATTTAAGAGTTGAAGCAGATTTTCTACAAAGAAGACTCGGCTTCAGCTCCCCTTACTTGCGCTGGCCTCTTTCAAGGTCCCTAGATGGGGCCCTAGCAATGCGTTTACCTGATCATGGGTTACTGTGAAATTTGTAAAGTAAAAATATTTTAACCACAATTATGTAAAACCACTGTCTCTTTCCACTCTGCCCTCCCCTCTCTCATATGTCCCTTCATGTCAAGTAGGATTAGAACGGCAAAGTTTTTTTCTTCCTTTCTTCATTTCTTTTCTTTTGTATTTTGCTAAGATAAAATTGAGTTGGAAACACAATTTGATGTTTTTAGTCACTTCCAAGTAGAATTAACTTGTTAGTCTGAGTTTGAATGCATTCCCGGAATATTCCTCCCACCCACTAAGCTGACTTACCTAGCATCCTGATATAAAGGTGCTGGGGTGGAGACTACGTCACGATATGAACGTGAACTACAGAGCTCAGCAATAACAAGTATTGGGGGAGTGACAGAGAAACAAAGTTTGAAATATATGGAGCTAGAAGCTAATCTTTGGAAGATTCTTCTAAACTTCAGACATGGACAATTTAAGAAGGAAGTTGGAATCAAGTTTTTTGTAGATAGCTCATCAAAATGGAGTTTCTCTCCTATTAGGAATATACCAGAAGAGTACACAATTATATTCTCACTATACACATTTTTATGGGAATTGTGTAAAGCAGAAGTTATAAGAATTTTTGTAGTTTTAGGCACAGACATGGAGCAGTATTACAAAGGGTGGGCGCCCCCTGCGTGAGTGCAGCCCACTCTGTATGATCATATTGAGTGTATGTGACATATCTTTTCTAACAGTGCCCGGCAGGTCCTGAAAAAACTGTGCAAAATTGCCACAGACATCGTTAAGCTGCCTGAAGAAACAAGTGTCCCAGTGACAAACATCTACACACATTAATAAATAAGTCACTGTAAGTAGTATATAAAAGCAATTTGTTTACATAATTATCTAGCTCAGTGCAATATAGATGCATTTGAATTTCTCCTATGCATGCCATGCTTTCAATTAATTTTATATATTTTCAAAATGATTGGTTATGTCATTAAGCAATATAAACATTAAAGATCATGTCTTTATACTGTATAGCATGATGCTAGGCACATGAGTGCTTCACCAAAAGCAACTACTAATTATTATTTCAATAATACTGTAAGTTTGATGATATAATGGGTCATTGATATATAGCACCTGTTTATTCTTGATAGTGCTGTCCAGTAGGTTACTAAAGCTTCCTGTGGGGAGTTTCCAGTAGGAGCTGGAGTGCACTGATGTGGGCCTCTGAGCAGTAGACATTTGTTTTTGTAGAAGACATCTACATCCATGGTGGTACCCTCTCAGACTTGCCTTGCTCCAAACTTAGTCTACAAATAGCCCCTCATTTCTTATCGCTGCAAGCCAGGTCAATCTACTTGCTCTTGTCACATCCCTAAGAGAATTTCCCAATTCTTAAATATCTGAAAGGTGTTTCTTGTTATTTATTTGAAATATAGGAGAAATGCCAGTAGCCACTGTCATTGGCAGAAAGAGTCTCTCTCCCTGTTCTCCTTTGCTGGAAAGATACTAGGTCAGCAAATGAATGATATTTATTTGTGCATTCTTAGAATTCCAGATATTTTGGCATGAGAACATAATACAAACATTATGGAAGTATATAGCCACTGGATGTGTTATGAAAATAATGAAAAATATTATATATTCAATAACTCTTCAAATCCCTTTATAACATGACTTTGAAATATCTGAACTTTAGCATTTTCTATCCTCCATGTGTCCTTTTCTGTAAATAAATAAAATGCTTCATTAAAGCACAACAGTAATATAGATGATGATGAAGATATTAAAGTATAATTTATCTTTTATCTGTTTTGTGGCACTTTATATATAGTAATTCTACACTTGTCTACAAGTAACCTTGTGGCCATGTAGAAAGCTTAACAGTGATTTAAATAGATGGGGGTTTATTTTCCTCAACAAGAAATCAGGAGGTTGTCCAAGTCTCAGATGGTGGCTCCATCATGACATTAGTGACTCAGGCTCCTGTGAACTTTTCATTCAACTATCTTAAATATGTGACTTTATTCTCAAAGCTACCTCAGAGTCACAAGATGGCTGCTTAACTTCCAGCATCACATTTCCCTAAGGCAAAAAAAGAGAGAATTGTAAGGGGGAATAGAGTGTGCAGGTCAGATCTGTCCCCTTCTGAAAATATTTTAACGATCTTTCTTCTAAAGATCGAATCCTCTGCTTATATCCATTGGCCAGCACTGAGCCACATATGGCATACTTGCCAAATCCCTAGCTGCAAGGGAGTCTGGAAAGTGGAGTTCTATGTATGTTGGTATGTATCTACACATGCATGCATGCATATATTTTTAAGAATACATTGCTGCTTTATATAAGCACTGGAATATTACTCAGCCATAAAAAGAATGAAATAATGTCATTTGCAGCAACATGAATAGATCTAGAGATTATTATACTAAGTGAAGTAAGTTAGAGAAAGGCAAATATTATATGATATAACTTATATGTGGTGTCTAAAAAATAATACAAATGAATCCACAAATGGATTCTGATCGAAGGAAGGAGAGACTGGATCATATTAAGTAGTGAACGAAAAGGGTCTGCCATACTTAGTCATCTTTCTGGAAGTCCTATAGGATGGAGGTTATTATTCTTGTGAAGAATGATAAAACAGAAGTTAGACAACATTTTACATAAGTTGCAAAAATTAAGTTTGCACCCAAGAAGTCACATTTAGTAGGGAATTATTACAAATAGTCATTAATATGCTTTAAAGAAATGTGGAAGAGTCATAAAGGACTTTCACAGGCTTAGAATTGTTTGTGCTTTGCAAGTTTATGAGTGTTTTTACATTTCCAACCAAACAGTCTTCTCTTAGTTGCTCTAACACTCCTTGGGGCTTTGTCCTTGTTCCTTCTATTTTGAAATTTTGTCATCAGGTGCTTAGGCTGTCCAGCTTCTCCTTTTCTTGTGGGTTTTAGCTAAAATGTCATCTGCTCAGAAAGATCTTCCATGAGGCCCTCATCTGGCAATTGTCTATCTCCAAGTCACTCTCTATCACATTATCCTGAGATTTATTTCTTACACAGCATGTGACTATATAAAACTATCTTGTTTATTTATCTATTGATGCTTATGCCTCTCTTCATTTGTTCCCTATCAGAATGTAAGTTCCTTGGAAGGATGTTTGCCTTTCTTCTTGTTCACCAACCTGTGCCTGATATCAACTACAAAGCCTGGTAAATGGTAGGTTCTAAAGACATGTTTGTTTAATTTCTGAACGTATGTACTCTGAGGGGGAGGCGGGCCTGTGTCAGTAAAGAGTAAGAGAAGCGGGGGATATAACACATTTCTTCCAGGCTCTGGTCAGTATCTGTGCTGTAGAAACACGTGTGGTGGGAACTGGCTGGATTTTGGCCTCGGATACTGAGCACAGTAAGGGTGGAGAGTGAGTGCGAATAATTAACAGACTAAAGTCAAGCCACTAAAGAGTCTTTTGGCAAAAGAGTGGTCTGGTTATTAATGGTGTTTACATGAATGGTGGGAAGAGAAAGCACAGAATGCACTGGGTGTCTTTGAACTTTCAGAGTGCTTATTGCATCGACATCCGGCCTGTCTGGAAAAAAATGCACAGCTGAGTAGAAGGCACCAGTTTCCAAGACATGTGGGTGACATGAAGTACAGTTCTGAGAAAAACCTAATTCAACCCAGAAAGCTCAGGAATGAACCCTTCAGAAATATTTAATTCTATGGTTATGAAGCATTTACTTGAGTTGAATAATAACTGGAGTGTTTTCCCCTGGCATAGGAAAGAGAACGACCTTTCTGTTCTTAAACAATATTTCCTAAGAATTGTGTCCCAGCACAGTGCATTTTGCCTACAGATGTTAGAAGGAACAGCAGAAACCAGGGGAGTTTTTGAAACAATTTAAAAGATTAAAAATTTCAGTTAAGAATTAAGTTGGTAATTTTGCTTTATCACCGATAAACATTTTATTTTTGTAAAAATTTGGGCAAAAGGACTGTTGAAAAACTTTTTCTTTCTTCTTAAATTATGAGAGATTATTTCAATGATACTTATTGTCTGGAGAGAGATTTCTTAGGAGGCAAAACCACTTGCTATATTCTGTATGGAGACTTCCCCCTGGCTTGTGTAATCTCAGGGTAATCCTTTGAAATAAAAACCTATAAAACACAACAGTGACAGGAAAAAGAGATAACATGTGTGGCAGAGGAAATGCAACTAAAGTGTTTATTTTTCTGATAACATAGGAGTGCATATTCTTTCCCAGTTGTAGCATAGTGACTCAGTTCAGTGAACTATATAATCCTCTCTGGAGCTTAATTAGAAACCTTGTAAATGGAGTGCAAGAGGCCACAATATGTGTTGGATGAACACAGAAAAGGGTTTTCATGAAAACAGAAACTCCCCCTGAATCATCTTACAATGGGGTCTAATGACTTTGTAACTGAATTACCCAATTTAGGTTCAGAAAAGGGGATCTTCTGTTTAAATTTCAGAGGGATAAAATACATTGATCCAGATTCTCCTAGTAGCTGACTTTTAGGTTGTGAACTAAGGCACTGCAGTGGTTTCCTAAATTGTACCCTAATGAACTGAAAGAGTTAATGCCCAGCTTCTCCCAAGGTGTAGAGATACCCTGGTTCAGTTGAAAAAAACAATAATAATAAAAATAATAATAACAGGCTATCAAGAAGGAATCTAAACTCACTGTTTTTTTGAGTAATTGCATGCTGTAGTCCCTCCACTGTGAAGGGGGTGGGGTGATGGGTGGGGATTGGAAGGTGGGAAACTCTCTGCAAATGGGTCATGTGATTTCCCATCTCTTGGAAAGATGGGATCCATGTTTCTTCACTCAGATGATAAACTGAGGGCCCTTCAAAATATCTTTTTCCTTTTGTTTTTCCGTTCCCTTTTCCTTTCCTTTACATTTTGCTTTTCCCCTCTCCACTGGGCCTCTGTGATGGCTTTTGACCTATTTACTCTGTCCTAATGTGAACTTTTACAGTTTTTACTGTTAGTTGTTAGTTTATAAGTTTCTGTTTTGGAGGTTATTAAGGTTTAATGAAGACTGGTCTCTATTTTGAAACCCAGTTTGATTTATTAAAACAAACAAACAAATACATTATCATGATCAACAGAATCTGGCTGCTGATAATGTATTTTCTGGCAGTCTACTTTTGTTGAGCAAAGCAGCCATGTCCTTTGCTCTGGAGTTCATAATCTAGTGTACCTAATAGTATCGAAGAACTGCATGACTCTTCTATAATTTTAGAGGTTCTAAGAACCAGTGATAGAAAATTATTCCCTAAAATTAAAGCGTATTTTGCTCTTCATGTGACTCACTTTTTAAATAAGTTATAGCCACTTATATACTAACATTTATATTCAATTTAATGAATAACAGTACATAACTGGATATCTATTTTTAAGTGACAGCTTGTGACCATAAAAACACACACAGAGTTGGTACTCAGTCAAATTCCTTCAGTAAACTCATTTTCAAATCACTACATCTCCCATTTCCTGAAATATGTTGGAAGATGATTACACTGCATGCAAGTAAATGTATGTAGAGTATGTTTTTCTATTTTTTGAACTTTTTACATCATCACATAATGATGATGCAAGTAATGTGTGTTTTTCTGTGTTGGTTTGGTGGTTTTTGTTTGTTTGTTTTTTCCTCTTTCTTCATGTAATTGTGACTGATTAGGCTTGGGGAAGAGGGGGAAAGATTGATGTTCTCTTCCAGTTGTGACATGCCATATGACATTATGTACTAAACTCTCTTTTGCTAAAAAAGCACACATTTGATGATGATTTAAGATGGATTAAAGAAGGCTCTTCTATCCCAAATAAACTGTCATTGCTTTCCAAGTTGCTTCAGAGGCCCCTTAACTCCTTATTTTAGCTAACGTTTTTGCCTCTTCTATTTTAAGGTATTTAATTAGCATTTTTCCCTAGAACCTTCTACTTTAGATTAAGATATAACTTCTGCCCTTAGTGAACAATAATCTGAGGCAAAATGAAACAAGGACAAAAATGATTATAACACAAAGTAGAATATGATACATGCCATACACAAGTGCTAGTGAAGTAATGTTTTTAAAGTGCTGGGCACAGAACTCTGCACAGAGTGTAAGTTCAGTAGATGCTGGTTCCTTTCTCTTTCTCACCACGATGGGAGCAGCTGCATCTGGCTGGAGGAATAAATAAAGCCCTTACAAGACAGCATTTGGGCTGGGAATGTGGGGAAATGTATGTGGAAAAGAAAGCAATTAACTAGATTTGAAAGTAATGTAAGTATAGGAAGGAAGTTGAAATTGTTTTGGAAAGGTGGGCTGTGGCCTGATGTGTAGGGCCTTGCAAGTTAGGGGGAGAAATTTTAACTTAATTTGATCAATAGGTATTGAGGGTTTCAAAGTAAAAAGAATCATACTCTGACCTGTGTCTTAGAGGAATATTCTGAAAGCTGTATGAAGACTGAATCAGAGAGAAAAGGGCAGAAAGATGATTTAGGAAATTAGTTGCATGAAATATAATAATAATTATAATCTTTACCATTTTATTTAATACCTATTTTGAACCAGAATTCTTGCATAAATAATTTTCCATCCTGTCAGCCATCTTAGAATATAGATATCTCCATTTTTTTCTGGTTAAGAATTTGAAGCGTAGTGACTTACTCATGGCATAACTAAGTAATATATACCTTGACTTACATGAATCATAGTAATAAGTAGTGTACACAATGTTCAAAGTCTACTATGGACTCCACAGTCCATAATAGAATGTAGGATCCATACCATTTTTAATAAAATGTGATTTGGATAGGTCCCTCAATTTATTGAGGACTCAGTTTCTTCACATGAGGTAAATTAAACTTTAAAATTCTAGAAGCTATCTATACGCATACATGCAATTCTCATTATGGCCAATGGTGTGCATTTACATCTTAAGTGACAAGAGAATCAAATAGAAAGTAATATGAGATTTCATCAGAACTTATTTTCTGAGTAAGCTAACTCTTCAGGCTGAAGTATAATGAATTTGAGCAATTTTTAATAATGCAATTTTATAACTAAAATGATATTATAGGGAATTTACATCTATAAGTCATACGAATTCTATAGGAATAAGATAATATTTAACCATAATTTTATGAGGTACATTTAAAACATTCCACTCAATGATATTTCTTGTGCAGATATTCTGAAGTTAAAAGAAAAAAAGTTCGAGGAAAAATATAAAGGCCTTAAACCCCTTAGTACTTCATTGCAACAAGGAAGCAAGAGCAGAGTTCATCAAAGAAATAATTGAAGACACCCTGGGAAGAGGGGACTGAGGTTTTCAAGTTTATCATAAATCATTCAATGCCTTTGGCAAAGCCTTGGTGGAAATTAGGAAACTGAATATTGTAATGTAATTTAAATTTTCACTTAGGACTTCATTCTGATTCTGATGGGAATTTTACCCAAGAAAGGACAACAGAACTGAATCCCAAGAGACAGATTCTGTTGATCATGATAACGTATTGCCTTTAGCAAAAATGTGAGCTGCTGTTTTGAGCCCAAGTGAGAAGTGTTTTTAGAAGTGCCACATCTATTCCTTTTATACTGAGCAGGAGTAAACCAAGGAGAGGACATGAAATCTATTCCTCTCCTGGAAAAAGGATAAATGAGGGTACCTTTATTTGTATAGGATCTAACTTAGAAATCACCTCTGAAATCTGTATCAAGTGTTTCTAAATGGTATAGGCATGTGTATCAGTGATGGCTCAGTAGATCTAAACCTGTCTGAAAATCAGAGAAATTGGAAAATGTTTGTGTTCACTCACCTCCTGACAAAGGAAACAATAACTAACACAGTAGGAAGCTATAGTTATCTTCTGACACATTATGTTTCCAGCCCCAAAATGTCACCTGAAACCCACTGAATGGAGATGAATGAAAACCAGCAGTGGTCCTGAAACACGGAAAAGGAGAAAAAGCCCCAGCTGCAAAAAAGACCGAGGTTCTTCAAAGCTCAACAAGCTGTTGACTCAGACCTTTGCAAAGTCGAGAGCGTGTGTTCTCTGGTAAGGCCGATGGTCTTATAATTGACCAGGCAGGGAAACTTAAAATCTCTAATTTGAGGTATAACTGCAACATGTGTATTCTTTGCAAGAAGCCCTTTGAGGGAAGAATTACAGTAAACCTTAGAAAGATTTTCCATTTCTCTGTCATCTGAAAATGTAAAGAAAGACTTCAACGCATATAATGTTTGAGAAAAAAGTACCAGAAGCTTCCAGAATTCAAAATTACTCTGCTAGGGCTAATTCTACAAATTTTGTATCAAGTGTCCTATGAAACACTAACAAAATAATCCTTTAGAACTCGTGAAAGTTGAAGACAGCTGATAAATGAAGATGAGTTATTAATTTTCTATTAATATCCTTCTCAGAGCTTTCCTGCATCACTGTTTTTGGAGTCAACATGAACTTTTTAAAGCACAAATATTTCTTACTGGGTAAAGTTAGAAATTCATGCTCATTTGAAACTGAAGATGGAAATAAGAAAATGAGAGTTATTGTTCATAACTTAAAAAATGTTTTTGGTTATTTGAGTCAATAGCATACTTTGAGACTGTTCTGTGATGATGCGAAGAAATATAATGGAGTTTAATGTGTGTGCTGGACCTTAGAATTTCTTCATTCTTCCTAGTTTCCTATTTTCATTGATTGTTTGCTTTGAATTGGTCTAGGTTAAAAACTTGGCTATCTTTCCAATAGGTGCACACAGTAACACTAGTGTCTTGCAAGATCCAGAAAAATTGATCTTGCCATTTTCATGAGATTAGTATGGCCCAGAGTTAATAGAGAGCACCAAATTCTGTATCTGTTTTCCTGTTTCAGAAGGGGAGTGTTAGTGCCTTAAATTATTGTTTAATTATTGTTATTACTATCATTTTAAATTATTATTGTCTTTTCAATAATAATAACAAACTCAGACACTCATTCAAACCGAAGTCACATTTTGAAAATTGTGTAGACAACTTTGTTGATTGGGAAGACAGGACTCTTAAGTTAGATCACTGGTTTCAAAGGTGAGAAACTGGCAGGAAAGGAGAGAAGGGCTTCACATTAACTATTTACTTGGACTGTCCCTGTTGCTCATTAAAATAGGAGAATTGCATCTTGATCTTAAAGAAAGCAGAAAAAAATGAAACAAGTTTTAGGAATTTCTTACATTTGTGATAGGTATATTTTAGAATAGGCTATTGATATATTTACACGTAAGTCCTTAGGTCTTTCTTTTCCAAGGATCTAACATTTCATAAAATATTTTTTTCGACCCCATGGAATTTAGATGTTGGTGAAATAGGTACAAAGACTAATATGTGTCCACATCTTTTCTAAAATGAAGCATTAACATTAGTCTAGGTAAATAGAATTCATTGCTCCTCATCACCAATTTATAGTTCATAATTAGATGAAAAATGGATCTTTTCTGATTTTTTCAATACTTAGAGCTGCAGGGCTCAATAACTGTCCCCTGGGGCTTCCCTGGTGGTGCAGTGGTTGAGAATCCTCCTGCCAATGCAGGGGACACGGGTTCAATCCCTGGTCCGGGAAGATCCCACATGCTGTGGAGAAACTAAGCCCGTGCGCCACAACTACTGAGCCTGCGCTCTAGAGCCCACGAGCCACAACTACTGAGCCCACGTGCCACAACTACTGAAGCCCGCCTGCCTAGAGCCTGTGCTCCACAATGAGAGAAACAACCTCAGTGAGAAACCCGCGCACTGCAACGAAGAGTAGTCCCCGCTCGCCGCAACTAGAGAGAAAGCCCGCGCGCAGCAAAGAAGACCCAACACAGCCAAAAATAAATAAATAAAATAAATAAATTTATAAAAAAATAAAAAATAAAAAAATAACTGTCCCCTGATTAATAATAAAGTGACTCCCCTCAAAAATGAAATTATGCTGACTTTATTTTCCCAAGTTCTTGAAAGCCCTCTGGCAGGAAACCCAATATGATATATCAAGTGCTAAAATGAAATTTGAATAAAATATTACACAATTACAACTTCCCCTTTAATTCTGAAAACTTTATTTTAGTCCTGTAGGTATTATTTTCTGATATTTTAGCAGTAGTATGCAAAATATATTATTGGAAAATAATGCTAGAAAAGTAAAGAGAACAAGGTTTGGGGCTATTAAGTTATATTAACAGCTTTCTCTAGCTTTATTTTAAAAAACTGATGCAATAAATGTCATTTTAAATATTTTATTATACATTTAATCTGGTAAAGTAGGGCTTTGACAATTTATTCTGAACATAATGTTTCTTAATGAGATTTTCATATATGAAATTAATTAGTATTTAGGACAAAGAAAAATAAGTGAATTTGTACTCCTATATGGTCAAGTTTATGATTTGTTGGTATACTAAAGTAAATAAATATAGTGCCTACACTAATATTTAGATTAATTCTACATATATTATAAAAGTGTGAATTGTTCAATTTTCCTAATTTTATTTTTAATATCGTATGTTCTAATTACATATGTATGTAAGAGATCATTCTTCATATTTTAATCATGTGAGGTATTTATAATGAATTTTGATCTTTTTGTTTTGCAATTTTGAATGTTCCCAGATAATCTAAACAGATTGATTGATTCATTCATTCATTTATTCATTCACTTATTCAGAGCTATGTATCACATGCCTAATAGGTACCAGGTACTAATCTAACTTCTGGGCATGCAATGGTGAAAAGTCACTGTTCTTGCCCTCCAACAGTGTGGTTGCCTCAGAGAATGGTGGAAAAGCACATTAAAAGTTTAGCTAATACCTAAATTAAGGGACTACACACTGTAGGGATGTGGCTGGAGCAGAATGAATGAGGAAAAGAGGAATAGGAAGTTTATAGAGGTGGCTAGGGCAGATGGAATAGAGGCTCTTAGTGTCTATGTCAGGATAATTATCAACTCTGGGTTCTCATTTCTAAATGAGGCTAGTAATGCTGACCGCGCATGGTCTGCACAAGTATTCAAGAAAATATAGTGTCTAGGAGGAATAAGCTTGTCATCCATATCTACCTATCTATCTATCTACCTATCTATATCTATCTATCTATCTAATATATCTACATTTCACTTCTTAACTCTCTCATTCTCTTCCGTTTATCACAGCATTCATTGACACACAGTCTACCCTGTCCTTTGGCTGTGCCGACGGCAATAGAAAGGCACTGGAGAGCCAAGAGCCTTCAGGGGATGGGACTCTCACATCTGTTTGTGTCACATCACGCCATTTGCCTTCTTTTCTCATCCTGTGTCTCCTTTCAGTCTCTGGCGCTCTGTCAACTGTTAGCCTAAAAACATCATACTGCAGGGAAAACTTACATCCTGGTCACTTAGAGGAGCATACCCTTAATGATGTACTTTCTTTAAAAAAGCATGTGAAACGTGTGGGGACCTCGACCCTATCATGTATTATTAGTAGCAGGAAGGACCTTACTTTGTTGAATCTTGTTTTATGTTATTCTTTTCACTCAGGCTATGAAGAAGATGTGAGTCACTGTTATCGGAAAAAACAAGGTAAAGGTGAGTAAGTTGGTTCTCATTGGAACATGTGTAAATCATTTGATACTTCCTAGAGCAACTGAGTTTACAATCTGTTATGAAACTACTTCCTGTTCCACACTTGGCTACTCAAAGATCTGTTCACTTTGTATCTGGTGACTTCACTTCTGCTCAGTACTATGAAATGTATTGCTTAGAGAATATATGAGATCCATTCATTAATTTATTTGCCAGGTATTGTTTAATTTTATAGAGCTGTAAAAATTCTTATGATTGTGACTTGGAAGATAGTCATACCTTGTCATCCTTCTCTGAAAATTTTTTCCTGACACTCTTTACCAAGGTAGATTGGGCCTCTCATCCTTTTCTTTTCAACAAGTATCTGAGTGTGCCCAATGTGGTGTCAGATACAGAGGGTATAATAGCATACAAAACTTGAGCTTTCATGGAACTTAGAGTCTTGGGGAGGGGGTATTGAAAAATAGTTCTGGTAAAGGAGAAATGCAGGCGTCAGAGGAGAAATCACCAGAGGCACTGGCTGGCATGGGCAGCTCTGTGAATCTCTGTTGTGCTGTTCCTCATTTATCCACTTATCCTGCCACTTAAAGTCTGCTATCGATAATTGAAAGAAGTTAGAGATTCAAGCTGGAAGAAGATACAGTTTGCCTTGTGAAACAAGGGGACATGCCCATGGGGGAGCTAGGGAGAAAGTTCATCAGAGGACTTCTGTAATGGGAAAGCCCAGGAGCCCCTTAAAGCTGGTTTCTCAGAGACTCAACTTGGGTTCTGAATTGTGTAGTTAGGTTTAATCTAGAATTAAACTAATAGGATAATTGCCAAATTATTCCATTCTACTTTATCCTCCTATACACTTCTATGTCCCCACTAAAACCAAAATGAGATAAAATATAAACACTCTCTTAGATAAAACTGGCCTCCTATTTGGTGGTACTTCAAATTACAAGGACACTGATACAACTCCAAAATTGATACATAAAATTAGAAGCAATAAATAAAGCCAAAATTACAAAACATTTTTGGTGGGCTAATTATTACAAAGTTTAGACTTCCACTAACCATGCCAGGAATAGGAATTCCAAAGATGAGACCTTCAGCATAAAAGAAACTTAACCAAGAACAAAAAGCAAACAGTTAATAGGAATTCTAAAATTGGAGAACTTTTGTAGTAGTGTCAAGCCTTAAAAACGATACCTGAATACCCCAAAGCAAGCAAATATATATATATGCTTAGATTTGATTGATGTTATGTATACGTAATATGATAAAAAAGATTAAAGGAATTTGAGACTGGATTTTTGGAATCTCAGCAGAATTAGGACAAACTTTTGAATACTTATGACACTATTCTAAATAAAGAGGAGATTTTACTATCATTTATTTGAATGTTTTAACCAATGATTGCACAATTCAGATACTGTAGGTTCCAAAGTAGAAGTTTTGTTTAAAAACATTAAAATATATTCACTGACATGTTAAAATACCATGCTATTTGGGAATGAATATGTGATTTATTTTAGAAATAAATACATATTTTGTTGTCACCCTTAATTTCTTTAATTGCTTTCTTTATTTGCCTTTTGGAACATTGAACTCTCCCAGATTATTTCCTTCCTAACTGACTACTACCCAGTTCCATTTGTTGGATTCTGTGTATCTCCTT
The DNA here is from genome assembly GCF_949987535.1 of Balaenoptera acutorostrata. Lineage (NCBI taxonomy): Eukaryota > Metazoa > Chordata > Mammalia > Artiodactyla > Balaenopteridae > Balaenoptera > Balaenoptera acutorostrata. The sequence goes on along the minus strand of NC_080064.1, from coordinate 73,652,554 downwards.
GGACTCTAAATAATTAGTGCCCAAGACCTCAGTCTTTGGACTTTTTCTCTTCTCTGTTGGCACGCATAACCTCAGTCCTAAGACTTAAGATGTCTCTAGTAGGGACTTGTCTGACCTCCAGACTCCTATATACCAGTACTTATTCAATACCTCCTCCTAGATGTCTAATATCAAAACTCCTGCCCCTCCTGCCCCTACCAAACCTGCTTCTCCCCAAATTTTCTCCAGTTAGTAAATGGCAACGTTATCCTTCCATTTGCACAGGTTAAAACTTGGAGTCATTCTTGATTTTCTCTCATACTTTTTATCCAATTTACCAACAAATCCTATCTACTCCAACTTCTAAATTTATTGAGAATCCAGCTTCTTCATTTTTCCTCCATGGATGATGCAAGCCTGCATCAACTCTTATCTATATTATTTCAAAAGTTTTAACTCGTGTCTTTGCTTTCATTCTTACCCCCAAATGTCTATTCTCCAGGTAGTTTAGGTGCTCCTTTCTAAGTCATGAGGCAGATCATGTCATACTTTTGCTTAAAATATTTTAATGGCTTCCCATCTGAATCAGGGTAGAAGCCGTTCAGTGGATCCCCACCTGCCTTACCTTTTACTTCTCCCCCCATCATCACCATCTCTCTGACCTCATCAACTGCAGCTCTTCCTTCCTCATTCATTCTGCTATCAGCCACAGTGACTTCTCCATTGTTCTTCAAACACTTCAGGGAGACTCTTGTCTCAGGGGTTTGCACTTGTTTTCTGCTCTGACTAGAACATACTCTCCCAGCAATTAGCTACATGTTTTACTTTCTCACTCCTTCAGGACCCTGACTCACATGCCACATTTCCAAAGGGCCTCTTCCTGCTCACTCCTTCTTTTCTGCTTTATCTTTCTTCCTACTGCTTATCATCAACCAACATACTACATGCTGTATTGTATCTTCCTACTATAATGTAAACTCCACTGGGGCAGATATTTGGTCAGTTTGGGTCATTGCTCTTTCTCCATGGTGAAACTATAATTTTAGAGAAAAATTACTAATATGCACACACTAAGAAGCATGCATATTACACATTCAATAACTGAGTGAGGCATGTAACATAGGGAGGACTCCATGTGGACTTGGCTTTGAAATAAGTCATAAAATGACTAAAGATCACGACTTCTGCTAAGATAAAATCGTTAAAGAGTTCAAAGATGTAATGTTTAAATGATCATGAAAATAGTCACAAAAATTTATTCCTCTGAAAATATCATTTAAGTTTAAAATGTTTGCTATTTATGTTAACATGTGATTATCAGCAGAATTCAATGTGTTAATAAGTCATCAAAAATACCCAAGAATGATGAAAGAAAATTCCAGAGTCAAATCTGTCTTAAATGGAATGGATAGCTGACTATCATAGAATTGCCATAATCCACAGTTTGAGACAATTTCTCACGACCATTAAAAATCTCTACAGGTCCCAAGAGACTCCAAACTGAAGCAGGCCAGACATCATGGCTTCCATGCAGAATTAGGTATGACAATTCATTAAAAGTATATTTTGGGGAGAACTGATGATTCTCTTATATTTGGGGCTGCAAAGCAAAAATAGAGATGAAATCCTAACATCACATTTAACTGGCTGACATCCTTTCCGTTATTTTAATAAAAAAAGGATTTCCAGTGCCACAATACTATATTCACTGTCAAATATAAGACTGGTGCGTACGAATAGGAAATAAGTGGAGATGTCCATGTAAATCTTCTGAAGTTGTGCATATTTACAAATTCTCATGGCCCAGCATTTTGCATTCCTGGTAACAACAACTTCTGAAATTTAGGACAGTTTGTATACAACTTAGGAATATAGTGTTTTATTTTTCCTGATACTAATGGGACTTATTAGTAACGGCATCATCTTATTGTGAACACAAACATTTCTCAATAAATTTGCAGCTTGATGCTTTGGAAAAAAGGAAATGCCATCTAAAGGACAGAGCCTGCAAACTGAAATATGATGCAGAGAAATGGCAGCAAGGTAATTACTGAAAATGAAACTGACCCCATTATTGAACCAATCGAGATTGCAATTTGGGGGCTAATTTTACCTGCTAATGAGTACGTCACTCACAACTGCTAAGATTTTAAATTCAGATTTTGTATGTTTTACCAACTTAAACATGAAGGCAGAGATTTGACTGCATTTCCCTGCCCCTATCTGTGTTCTTAACTTAGGTAAAAGCTTTGTTAGGCAGGCCAGCTGCAGCCTTAAGTATTTTAGCTCTTCTTTGCTAGATAAAGTCAAATTGCCATGGAGTAATAATTGCTCAGAAATTAAACTATAAGCAACTCTGTCCATACAGTGTAGCATCAGACAAATATTTCAAAGGGAATATTGAAACTTTGAGAAGCACAAATGATCTTGGCTGTGGAAGTTTTAGGATCTCAACTTCAATCAAAGGGAATAGGACCTGCTTAAAAACAATCACCTCCACACACATGGCAGCCTGAAGTTGGACCTGCATAGCCACAGACAGTGCCTGTCAAGTCAATGGAAGGTGTCCCTTAAAGCAGGAATACACATTTGGCTCCCGAGGCAGCATTTGGATGATTTGTGGCACAGGATCAGAAATTACTTCAACTTGCTT